>NC_136063.1:51321424-53721424 GCF_964261635.1 Lissotriton helveticus
AACAGCAGCATGGCAATAAAGGGCCCTACACACCATTGTAAAACTACAGGTATAGATTTTACTTGTAGTTGATTTATTTTTACACATCTGAGTAACTTTACTACTTTTGAATATTCACCCTTTACGGGTATAATGTTACTCAAAAGTGTTGTTTATACACTTCCAACCTTTGAAATTCAGAGATGGATCATAATTTACAAGAGTAAAGTTGCTAATGTAAATATTTATTTGCCGAAGGAGGTCTAGACAACCAATTTGAAGATTTAATAAATAAATAATTCTAAACTAATAGTAATCTTTTACATTATGTGCTATAAGATTTAGGAAGTTATTTTTAGAATTATTTTAAATTGATTAAAATATTTATTTAACATTTTTAAACTATATTCTAATTCCTATTTGGTTTGATATTTGTAACATTAAATTATATTTAAATCCAAAACAAATTACTTTCCAAAGATAGGCAGGGTTCTTCACCACCGGGTTGAAAAATTCTATTTCGTAAAGTATAGGGTAATTTCAAATGTATGTATTTTTTAAATCTTGAGGTGTAAATATTTTCAAATTAATTATTTTTAAATTATGAACTCTTGTTCTGACTTTAAAATAAAATGACACATAATTTTGCACAAAACAAATGTTTCCACAATTCGGCTCCTTCATGGAAAGTTTTGCACTGATAAGTCTATAGGGCATTCAAAAAAAGGGGGAGGGGCCCAAACCATTAATTTCTCATTTTAATTCCCATAGGGAATTTTCTCTTTGATACAGAAATAATGACTGAATGATATGACACCAAAATAATACCAAATTTGGCCAGAAAGTTAAAACTGTATGACTAAGGTATGCTTTTCAATATTTGGGGATCAGGTGGTTATGAAGGAGTAAATATCTTGAAATATCTAGTGACATCTAGACCATTGGGACACACAGGATTCTCATAGTATGGATAATGTGATAAAGAAACTGAATCTCAACAATGAGAGCCTATCCTCCCATCATTTAATGAGTTACTGTGGTTCCTGGGACCTCGTGATCTGATCATAAAATGTTGCAGCCACTATCATAGGACTTAGAGACTTAGCTTAAGGGCTTTAGTGTTTATGTTCCTATGGGCAGGTTTTCCATTTGAACTGTGCCCAGGAATTTGATTAATTTCAAAGAGGAATGGCCTGCCACAGGCAAATGACACCAGTCAAACAAACGCCAATCTCCGTAGGATAGGTGATGCACCCTGAATTGTTTTATAGTGCCTACAGAGGAGCTGGTTCACATTTCCCTGGCTGCTGGGGTGGGCCCACAGGCTCTAGACGGGGAAAGAAATGTTTTTCAATTGGTGATTTATGCAGAGAGGGGCACTATGGGATTGCTTGATGTAGGTCTCACAAGAAATGCTGCAAATCCAGGTAGTTAGAAGAAGACTGGCCCTGCTGTCTGATGACATGGGAAGAGCCTAGAAGACTGGACCTGATCTTCCTCCTGTACCCAGGACAAGGAAGTGGACTCCAATTGCCATAATGCTGATCTCCTGTTCAAGAAAAAGGAATACAACAATCTACAAGAGGCCTGTCCTGTCACTGTTGAGCTAACTTGTTCCAACTGGCTATCTAAAGTGTGCTCCTTCTAACATATCCTGAAGACTGAGACTTATATATTTTTTTGGCTCAAAAGAAGAATGGATAACCGGGATCAACCTGCCAAGCCAATTTGATGAAGGTAAATTGCTGCTGGGCTGAAGATTCAGTTTGCTCCTGCTTGGAGCTTATCTGCAGAATCAAAACAAATTCAACGGGACCTTGCAGAGAAGGTATCAGGCCTCCTAGAGCCTTCTTTAGCAACAGACTAAAGACTGTCCCTGCTGGTAGAATCAGAGCTCCAATAAAATGACTATTTCTCAAAGTAGAAATCATCACCAGGTGACGGTGCTGAACAAATCAGGATGGCGAGAAACCTTCCTTGAATATAGCCTTCAAATTTGTCCTGCTCAGAGCTTTCCAGAAAAACTTTTCCTAGGGCTATCCAACATTGTGGAGCTCTCTTCAGCCAAAGCTGTTGTCTTGCCCTGCTGGTGATTTTGGCATCCATCCCAGAGACGAATCTCTGAGGTAAAATTAAACTGACCTAGTTGAGCCATGTATATGTATCTGACTCGTACTCCATTGTAGTCACTGTTAAATTACAGCTAGAGACTGTTTAAGCACAACCAGATGACTCTTACCACTGTTTAGCCCATTTCACTATAAGTTTCTTTAAAATCCACATATCTGAGTAACTATAGGATTTGTATACTTTGGTACCATTTTATATATTAATTGGTTTGTGATTATTCTTGAGTAATGTTTGACCTTAATACTTTTTTAGAACTGCATACATAGTTCTCACATTGCCTTTAAGTTAAGGTTGAGTACAGGTTAATTTAGAGACTTTCATGATTCACCCTAAAACTCATTGTAGTTATTTCTTAAGGTGTGCTCCGACACCCCTTAACTAATACCCCAAAATCTTACCAACAATATTTCAGATCAAAATGTGTGTATTGTCTGAAAAGTTCAATGTGATGGGTTGGACAAAAACTGTTGGTTTCTAAACCCTTGTTGATTGCTAATTCATGCTAAGCTGGAGGTGGTTAGTGCTAATGATATTCCCTTGGACTTAGATGGCACGTGCTGCTTTATTTGTTACTTTAGGAGTCCAACTAATATTGATTTTTTAATCAATATATGGTGTGCTGTCCAATTCACTGTGTGGTATAATTGGAAAATGTGTTTGTGTGTAGCCTATCCAGTTATTCTTCTATCTCAATGTATATGATGTATATAACATAGCGACTACAATACTGTTAACTGGGTTATGTGGGACGCTGTCCTCCAGACAATTACCAACACCAAAAAAAAAGCTTTCCATACATTGATTAATATATATGTTGAATGCTGCTGGAACAGCAGTATGGATGTGGGTCCATGCACTGCATAAGGCCCCCTCAACAATCCATTCTACAAAGCCCGAACACAATAGGCAAGGGCATTTGATGGCAAGTCGCTACTGAAAATTTGCACATCTATGCCTCCAATAATAAATAAGTTTAAAATAAACAGAGCAACGGTTAACCATCTTGAAATGGTGTTGTTCATAGTGTATCATTTAAAAGTTCCAACATGATCAGTGCATTTAAAGGTGATGTGTTGGGCTTCATAAAATGATAATGTAATTGATAATTCTTTAAAAACACTATTTCAAAATATCTGGCCAGCTTAGAAGCAGTGGCCGTACCGGATATGATAGCACACTGATAGTGAATTGAGTGGGAAGCGGGCAGATGGTAGAAATGTCTGGGAACAAATGGGTGTTGTAAAAAATAGAAGGAAAGAAATAAAAGGTTATCTACAAAACAGAAATTGGAAAACCAAAGGACTGTCCCATCAATCTGACACTGAAAGAGTAATTTTCATGAAGATGTGAACAAGTGAGTATTGAAATGCTGTCAGTCACTACAGAGCCAATAGTTGAAATGGGCGGACTGATTGTCCCATGGCAAAAAACAACAGCAGAAGAGGTCTCACAAAACTCTCCTCTATGTAGGTATGTGAATGTATGTATATATTGCTAGGATTGTTTTAATTGCAAAGCCTGCAATAGACATGCAGCACACATGGAAAAAGCAAAATACCAAGGTTTCTTTATGCCAAGGTTTCTTTATGTACAGGAAGGTGTCCCTTCCTGTACATAAACAAACCTCTTTTTAAAAATGCCAATTTGTAACTTACATGTGTGCTGCATGAAGCATGCAAGTTACAAAATGGCATTACAGCTTTGTTTATGTTGAGGAAAGAATACCTTTCTGTAGAAACCTTATGTTACATTCATGTGCTTCAGAAGTACTACAGTAAACTGCATGTAAAACCTTATACAGTTATGCTGTAGCACCTCCTTATAGTTCTGCACTTTCACATTCACCATACACTACCAATTTATTCTTTCATTCATGTATGCACTACACATTCATTCAAAAAAACGTTTACACCATATCATACAAATATAGCTCTTTTTTTGACCAGTGAAGTTAGTTCTTAAAAGAACTTTTTGTTGTTTTGTCTTTTTTTTGGATTTTTTGATCATTTTTTTGTTTTTTTTGTTTTTTTTTTCCAAGGAAAAAAAGGTAACTGTACAAACAAAACAAAACATTCTGGAACTGGAACAAATAAAGAAAAAAAAAATAACGGTGGGAGCAACGGTGCTCCTGTTTCCATCTGTAAATTAAATCAATGGACTGTTCCCCATAACATAGGGTTTCCTTAAAAAATTTACACAAAATAATCAAATCAGCAAAATCCAGACGGATGGTGTTGTGGAAGTGCTGGCTACAGCTGGTGGAGGGTCTTCTCGCAGCCTGGCACATGCAGCTCTCGCATAATTGTGAGGATGTAGTGACTTCACATGCTTTACCATGCTTTACCATGTTGGCTGTCCCAAATGAATATTTCTTATTTGGATCGCCTCTTGAAAAGCACTGTGCCACACACCTTACAGGTGACCTTTGCTGCATTAACTTTCTTTTCACCTTCCGGAAAGGAAAAAAAAAATCCAAATTAATGCTTCCTTCCTCTTCGGGGCTGGGTCTTCTTGCACAAATTCTTCTTCAGAAGAGTGTTCTGATATATCTTCACCTTGCTGTGCAGCCATGATGAAGATGTATTGAAGAAAGAGCTTCACAAAAAGGTGTTTCTTCAGTGAAGGTCAAAGAAGAATGATTAAAATGGGTGAGGTCCTTTAACAGTTAGAATAGGAAGTATTATGAACCAATCAAATCTGTTGTTTTGAAGTCATAAGGGGTGCGCGTAGGGCGCACTTATGGTACGCGTACTTATGCCGTACCTCGCGATTTGCGTAATTGCTTTTAAAAGTAATATACGCTTAGTAAAACTAAATGAAAACTGTTTTCTTGATAACCTCAGATAATGTCTTGCCTTAAAATTTACATTAAATACACAAATATATCTTTTTAAACATAAAAAAATTCGCGGGGTACGTGTACAGTGCACCGTACAAACGTACATGAAGTCATGCGGAAGCGCCGATGCGACGCGTAACGTCAAAATGTATTTGTAACGTATGCGTACAGTACGTGTACAGGTGCGCGTACCCTATGTTTACCACAAAAAATGCAAAAAAAATACTTAGAAATTAATTTTAATATATTGAAAAAATATATAAAATAAATAAAGATCATTTTTTATTTTTTTTCTATTATTTTACATAAAAAATATATAATGTAATTTAAAAAACAAAATAGCTAAAAATAATGATTATAAAAAATGTAATAAATTAGTATCAAAGAAATAAATATAACAATTATTACAGTTAAAAATTGGCATTTACAAAACCTATGAAATTCACTGAAAAAAACATATGTTTTAGGCATGTTATAGTTAGGAATTATGAAACAAACAATAAGTGCGGTGCACAGCTTGGAGTTTGAGATGTTGTTGTTAATTGTATGATTAATTACGATTCCTTCATGTATGGGTGCTCCTACTGGTGGCGTAACCGTCCGTTTGCGCCGACTGAATACGTATTAACGAAGTGAGCACACTGCTTGTGTGCACATCCCAGCGGTGGGCACTCCCTTCGGTTCATCAAAAAGGACTGACTCCTCTTAGTTTACGATATGTTTTATTTGTAGCTCATTTGAAGTTGATAAATGTGGATTCAATTCATCGTATTCACTTCAAAAATACATCCATGTAATTCAAATATTTTTGACATTGAGGATTTAGACAAAAATGCTCCAATGCATTTCGGGCAGGGTTGCCCTTTCTCAAGGAGCCGTGTTCTTTGGAGTGAATGAAGTTCTAGGAAGTGAAATGAATTATCGGGAACGTGAAGTCTCTATCATTCGGTTGTGGTCAGTTTGCGTGGAGCGTAAACCACTCAAACTGACCACAACCGAAACTAAGAGGAGTCAGTCCTTTTTGACGAACCAAAGGGAGTGCCCACCGCTGGGATGTGCACACAAGCCGTGTGCTCACTTCGTTAATAGTTAGGAATTAGCATTTAAAAAACCTTAGAAATTAACTGAAAAAAACATCGATTTCACACATGTTATAGTTAGCTGGACATTTCACTCATACAAAACCATTGAAATTCCCCCGTTATAGTTAGTTCAGCGAACTATAACTTGCGCGCCTGCAATCTACTGCTGATGATGTCACATATTACATCACTCATGACATGGTCAGTGACATCACTCATGACATCACTGATAACATCTCAAATGACATCGATGATGACATCACTGATGATATCATCCTTGTGATAGAGTGGCACACCTCCTCTCACCCTAATATAACCTTTGATACACACATTGAAAAATAGAAACTACAATTTTCAAAACAATAGTAAATGTAAATGTAAATGTCGGAATTTGTAAAGCGCACAGCTACCTCCACCGGAGGTGTCCCGGCGCTGTCTGTATACCGCTTAGGAACCCTTCCTGGCTTTCCTGGGAAATGTCCACTCCTGGGCACCCCCAGGTGCAGCCAGGCATCCCAGCGCTTTTGGGGCTGTTGTGGAGACTAAGCAAGCTATTGCCCAGAGTTGCAGCGTGGGACCCATGATCAGAACAGGCACTGAGGTGAGAATATCCAGTCAGGGGAATTAATGAGCCGGAGACCCACCGAGGCGGGAATCGAACCCTGGTCCCTGGCCAGAGCTCTGCATCAAGGTCTACCTGCTCTAACCATTGAGCCACACTTCTCCACATAGTGGTACCAATTTCAGTTAGAACAACCTATTCAGTAATTGCAAAATCTACATACACATCCACTCATTCGCCAACAGTTCTATATAGTCACTCATACATGTACTCACTCATCATATGTACTGATACACCTACACACCTTGTTACACTCCTACCCTCATACATAGAGTTACTCACACACATATTCACACATGCAAATAAACTATCAAACATCCATTTACTTGCATATACAGCTATACACACACCAGTATAGACACTTCTACAGAAACGTACACATACTTACTCTCTAAAACACTCACTTATAGAAACACATACTTATTTATACAGGAACTCGTCCAGTCTCTCACTCTCATATATACTCATTTATATACATCAATACTCACATATCATAGTTTAAAACATATGTAATTTGTCATAAAGACACTATTGACACCGTCATTCACTCACTAACACAACCATACAAACACTTATCCACCCATACAGCCCTGCACACATGCTGTCTTCAAAACACATACAAACAGTGAGTCACTCATTCATGCATCTATGTGCTAAGTCATACCCCCAACACACCATACAGACACTCATACTGATACTCAAAAAAACAACTAATAACCCATATAGACACTCATGTAGCTACTCACCAACCCATGCATCCACTTATACACAAAGTGAGACACTGATACAGATATTTACATATTTAAACATTACTCGCTAATGCATGTATTCACTAAGATACACTTAATAAGTCAGTTATACAATAATTTTTACAAAAAAACCATCCATTTAGATTTACTGTGCGCGTACGGTGCAAATTACATATGACGTACGGTGCAAATTGTGTACGACCTACGGTGCAAAGTCCGTAAGTCGTTCCGTAAGCTTACCTATTCAAGAAAAAGTAAAATGTTTCTAGATATTTATGAAGTGTATGTGTTTAGATGTTTGGTGGCTCTAAAAAGAGCCCTTGTGTTTATTTGGATATTTTATTACCTACAAGTAAGTACCTATGCAGAGTCTACTGTTCAAGAGGAAGACTCTATTCCCCTCATCTGTAAAATGTACACCATGTCTCCTATATATGCCATGCATATTGAAGCGCAGATTGGTATGGTAAATGGACCCCATTCTGTAGTCTCTTAGAAACGTAGAAACATATTTATTCACATGCTTCCTAGCTTTCTCAATTTGTGGACAAAATTGATTGGACCAGTTTATTTTCTGCCTTTAACAAATATTAGAATAGACAAAGGCAGTTTGAGGGAAAAGTGACATCAGTTCTGTAAAGGTGTCCTTCATAAAAATGTCCAGACCTACTCTAGTCAAACTGCCTAGGTCATTGCCACCACAGTGCACAATTATGAAGTGAGGGTGTTGGAGATGCATAAAGGATTTCACCAATGGCCTCTCTGTCCAATCCATTTAATGTCTACATTTGGTAGACCTAGGTCTTTGTGAATTTCTTTCTGTTGTGCGTACCTTTCGCTCCAGAAAATATAGCTGTGTCCCACAATCCACACTGTAAGCATCTTGAAGAGAGGTCTTGAGCATTCAGATGGTCTTTGTAAATGAAAAGCAGTTTAAAGATTTTTTTTTTCTAAAATGGTGGATAAGTGAAGGTTTGAAAAAAAGCAAAGAAGTGATTGGTTGTTTGAAATGTTACTAGCTACAAAAGTAGGGTGCAATTTTCTGCTTTTTAAAAGTCTGTCATTTATTGGTTAAGAAAAAGTGGTAGAAAAGAACATTACTTAAGATATGCTGGTATAATGACAAGTCAAGCAGACTTGCTGTTTTTTTGCAACAAAGTAAGATTAACTTTTCACCTGTGTTGTCAGTTAGGTGTTCCCTGAAGTGTTTCTAGGGTAACTGGCAATATGTGGTTGGGGGAAGGTTTGAAAGTGTTGTCATTTGGAAAGGGTTCAAAAGTTCAAGAAATTTAAAAGTGTGTTTAATTTTAATTTAATGTGTGAATAAATGTGATTTGTAATTTATTTGTATATGTGTGTGGATTAAATGTGTAGATTGATAGGAAATGTTTGCTGTTTGCTATAGGACTTCCTGACTCCCTTGGGTTAGGTAGGGGGTTTTACAATGATCCCCAATGTTCAGCTTTTTTATTTTTTATTTAGTTTTTTACGCTTACGGGACGACTTACGTAATTCGCAACGTACGCGTACGGTAAATCTATTGTAAAAGAAAAATATATATATATTGTGTGTGGGGGGTCTCTTTGCCCTCCCACTCGCTCCGGGGACCGCCACCTCCCCGGAGCTGTAATATTTAATATAGGGAGGTCCATTATGGACCCCCCAGCCCCGGGGACCACCACCCCTGGGGATTTTCTATGTCTCCTGGAGCCCTCGATGGCCCTGGGGACGGCCACCCCCCAGGACCGGCTCCTGCAGTCTCCCGGGGTACCCACCCCCGGGACACTGCTGTTTGTTGTGGTAGGGCAGAGCCTCGCGGCTCCCACCCTACCACAGCAAACTGCTTTTTGTCAGAGAGAGCAGCATGTTAGCTGCTCTCTCTGACGACAAGCAATGCCGGCTCCCAAAGGACGTGGGGAGCCGGCTGGGACCGTGGGGACATTTGGGCTCCCCCCACAGTCCCCAACATTTCTTATTAGCCCTGGGGGATGGGGTCCCCGGGGATTATAAAAAAATTGTAATAGATGCTATTTTTTTTCGATAGATTTACCGTACGTGTATGGTACGAATTACGTACGACGAACGATGCAAAGTTCGGAAGTCGTCCCGTAAGCGTACCTAAGCATGAAAAAAAATCATTTGAAAAAATATATTTTAGAGGTATGTTTGAAGTTTATGTGTTGGTTGGTTCTAATTTGAGCTTTTTTTTATTGGTACTTATAAGTAAGTACTTATGTATAGTCTAAATATGTTAAGAAACAGTGTTTTATAGAGTGGTGAACTTTTGACCTCTGGTGACAGTTTACAGTTGGGGGTAGGGTGGAACGTAATGTCAGTTGGCAAGGTTTGTATTGTTGAACCAATAGAAATATGTCTTTGGTTTTCAATTATTGTGTGAAGGAATTTGATTTGTTAGTAATGTGTATATATGTGTAAATTGAGAGGGAAAATGTGCAATTTCTTTGGTTCTGCTGCAAGCACTGGAGCAGACAGATTCTATATAAAGCTATCTGCTTTGTGAGTGGCATTCTTCTTTATCTACCAATCAGTTTGAGAGGTGAGTTTAAAAGTTTTAAGGGAATGTATGTGGTGCATTTTATTTTTAGTAAAAGTAATGTGTTTAATCTTGAAAAGTTTGTAGAATTGTATTTTGAGTTTGACTGTATTTGAATAAGTATTGTGCTAAAATCATTTGGTAAATTAATGTGGTTAGTGAGTCAGGTTTTTGCAATACAGTGCAGTACTAACAAATGTAGAATGTGTGCAGTCAGTTAAAAGTTTTAGTTTGGTAAATGTGTTTTGGTAAAATGTATGGTTTTAAATAATTTGTCTAGGATCACACTGAGCATCTGTGTAAATTATGGATTTATAGTTGCACCTTTTTCCATTATCTTTACAGTTTCTGCATGCACCATCTCCCCTCTGCCTGCATCATCTCTACTTCTGTCCACACTATGTGCCCTCTGCATGCACCATCTCTTCCTCTGCCTGCACCATCTCTACCTCTGCCTGCAATATCACTCTGTATGTCTGCACTATCTTTTCCTCCGCGTGCACCATCTCTCTCTCTGCCTGTAGCATCTCATTCTCTGCATGTAACTTTTCTCCCTCTGTTTGCTCAATTTCCTCTCTGCTGCACCATTTCACCCTCTGTGTGTACCATCTCTCTCTCTTCGTGTACCATCTGTGTCTCTGCCTGAACCATCTCACCCTTTCTCTGCACCATTTCCCCTCTGCCTGCATCATCTCTCCTTCTGCCTGCAGCCCTGCACCATCTATCCTCCTCCTGCAACATCTAACTTGGGCCTGTTTCTTGTACTATTGTGTCTCACTTTTGGGTGTAATGTTGGCAGAAAAATAATGCAGGAAATTGGAAATGTATTTGGAAAATGTGTCAAAATTGTCAACTGAAATGTAGTGGTTATATACATAGAATGTTTTTAGTCAGTTAAACATTTTAGTGTGGGAAATGTGTTTTTGTAAAATGTATGGTTTTAAATAATTTGTCTAGAATCACACTGAGCAGCTATGTAAATTAGGAATTATAGTTGCAGCTTTTTCCATAATCTCCACAATTTCTGCTGACAGTCTACCTGTGTCTGCTTATACTGTCTTCTCTCTTGTGATATTTTCCATCTCCTCTGTCTCTTCATAGTACCCCTTCTTTTTATAATCTGTTGTGTGATCTTTTAATCCTCTGGCTCTCATCACTCCTCTCTCTGCCTGCACCTTCTCTCCTCCGTCTGTACTTTTTCTCTCTTTGTCCGCACCATCTCCCTTCCGCCTGAAGCATCTTTCTCTCTGCCTGCACTATCTCTCCCTGTGCCTGCACCCTATTTCCTGTGTCTGAACCATCTTCCCCTCAACCTGCACCATCTCACCCTCTGCCTGTACCATCTCCCTCTTTGTCTGCACTATCTCCCCCGCTGTATGCTGCATCTCTCCTCTGTATGTAACATTTCTCCTTCTGTTTCCACCATTCCCTCTCTCCTGCACCATCTCACCCTCTGTGTGCATCATCTCTCTCTCTGCCTGCACCAACTGTCTCTCTGCCTGAACCATCTCACTCTGTCTCTGCACCATCTCCCCTCTGCTTGCACCATCTCTCCTTCTGCCTACAGCCCTTCACCATCTATCCTCTGTCTGCACCATCTCTTTCTCTGCCTGCATCATCTCCCCTCCTCCTGTAACATCACTACCTCTGTCTGCATCATCTCCGCTTTGTGTATGTGAATGCTGGGAGATACCACTGGTTCCTCTCATGTGCACTGTCCATTACACTTTTACTCTGGGGGCATACAAGGGGCCCACACAGTAAAGACTGCATACATTTCCGTGACGGTATTGGTGCTATGGAAAGGCATCTTTGGAGGCTCATTATGATATGGCTGGCAGTGTGTATTAGACACTACTACCATGTTAAACCCTTTCCGTCCCGGTCGTCAAGTGACCAGGGCAGAAAAGTGATAGACGGTCTTTCCCAGTGCTGTGGAGCTCTCAGTCATGGCGGGGGGCTATTCTGGTTGGCGGTCATTCTGGTTGGGATTGCAAGTGTATTGGCCTTACCAGGCTGGCGGTGGGTATTGCCAGCCTGGCGGGGGCAATCTGCCTGCCATCATAATGGGCACGTTAGTGTGTCTCTGTCCTTATTGTCTCGTATGTCTCCTAATAGTCACACTTCTTTTTATACTCCCTTGTGTAACCTCTTTTTATATTGTCCCCTGTCTTCTCATACTCTGTATCTTTCTTTTTATACTCTCCCTTCTCTCCTCATACTGCTACCTTTCTCCTCATAATCCTCATTATCTGTTCATATTTTCTACTCTTTTCATACTCTATTTATTCCCTTATACTCCATTGTTTACTTATATCCTCTTTTCTATTTATATGTCATATTGTCTTGTAGTCCTCTTTCTCTTGTTGTCCTTCTATTTTCATATTCTTATGTTTGTTGTCATAATCTCTCTTGTTTTCTTATAAGTAATATAATAGCGCATTTGATGTATTTTTTTTCGAAAGTGAGATATATTTTTTATAATAGATTCTTTTGGTGACCACTGAAAAAAATCATAATGCCTTCTAAAACAGAGAAGAAGAAAGGACGAAAGAAAGCAATTTATTTACAGACGACTAATCTACAACATTTACCTGAAGATCAATGTAGTAACAAAAAGAAAAAAGTTCTGGTAAGAAAACTAAGACTTTTCTGCGAAGATTGACAACTGCTAACAGTAGTGTGCGCAAAGTAAACACTACTGGGACTGTTTCTGCAACTAAGAGAAAAAACAAGAGTCATGGAACAACTTCAGAAAAAAATGTACATGGTAAAAGGAGGATCAATCAATTTAACGACATAGGAAGGAAGATGTTTCATAATAGAATTTGGTAAAATTTGAGTAAAGAATTGTAAGAAGAAAACTACATTCTATAAGAAGAGAAAATGTATTGTGAATGTAGTTAAGAAAGCCTTTGAATTAAAAAGAAAACTTATTATTTTAGTAATCAATAGAATTCGATCACTTGATAAGCCAATCCATTTAATGAAGAGCAAAAGTAAATTGAGAAGAGTAATTAACAGAAGTAATTTGTCTGAAGTTTTTTTGAGTGAATGGAAGCATAGTTCAAGTTCTGAGCCTGTTTTTAATGAGGAGTCTTATTTTCAGAGTAATGAGTTGTTGCATGCAGTTGACACTACAGGTCATGCTTATGAGGTTAAAAATGGTTGTCCTATTGAGAAAGAGAAAATTGTTCCTAGAAATGTAGAAGAGGTGTTAGCTGATGAAGTTTTAGGGAGAAGTCCTAAAGCTCCAGTGTACACTTGGAATTGCAGTAGTATTTGTAGTGTACGGCAGGAATCTATTGATTGTTTGCGCAATTTCTTACGTAACTATACTAAGAAAAGTGTTAAACAAAAGATGAAGATGTTGCAAGGATTAGACCCTTGCAGAGTGAGAGAAAATACTGGTTTGCAAGGACATTCTTTGGCTTGTCTTTCTAAAAAAGTATGTAGAAGTGTTTTTCACCATTTCAGGATGTTGGCAGTACATCATACTGAAATGAGGAAATTAGTCAGAATGTTGTATTATGCAAAAAGTCCAGCTCTAATGTTAAAGAAGTTGAACAGTGCTCTTTTGCCTGGATCTGTGTCAGATGTAAAGAACGTTTGTGATGAAATTCAGGTTAGTTACTTTGGTGCAGAAGAAGATAATACAGAAATTGATACGTTAGTAGAAGGAAATGTAGAAGAGAATGTACAACATTGCAGTACTGAAAAATTTGAGCAAGAAATTGCAAAGTTCAAGGTGATTTCAGGTGAAACACCAAATTATTCTTGTATTTGTTGTCGACGAACTCATTACAAAAATCAGACCAGGACTGTTGATCTGTATATAAAAAGTGAAAAGGAAAATAATAATGAGTGGAAGGATTTTGCAACTTATTTGTTGGTAGAGAATACTTTTGATTTGGGTTGTGATCAGCGTATTTGTAAATATTGTTATAACAAATTAGACAAAAATTAAATGCCAGCTAGAGCTGTGCATAATAATTTTGAGTTGATAACAATTCCTGTACTGGTGGATTTAAATACCTATGAGTCTATTCTTATTCAATGTGTGCATCCTTTTCAGGCTATCATTCGTATGGAGCCTAAGGCAGGGAAATTGCCTTCTTCAGATTTACTGAGAGGATTAAAGGGAAGAGTTGTGTATTTGCCATTAGATTTAAAGAAAAATATTGAAACAGTTGGTGTAGAAAATGTAGAAGATGAACCTTTAGTTATTCTTGTTAATGGTGTTCCTATTAAGAGTAAGAAAATCTGGCAGGAATTAGTGGATGTTAGGAAAGTAAAAAAGGCAACGTTGTATCTGATGAAAAATAATCAATATTATAAAGACGTGTTTATGAGTGAAGAAGAAATAACAGTAGAAGAAGATAGTGACTTACCATCTGGACAAATTAAAAAAGTGGATGTGTCCAGAACTGAAGAAATCTACGAACATTACAGTGTTCATCCATTGCATTCCAATAAATTATGGGGAATGCTATAGAGTTATTTCAAATGAAAGAGGCAAAGGGAAGTCCCATTGGTGTATGAGAATTAAGCTTGCAAGCTCGTTGTTTCCCTCATTTGTTTTCCACAGGAAAAGGAGGACGATATGATGACCGACCTGTGCAGATTTCTGCATCTTTATACCGGACATTAAGATTGTATGCAGAAGATCCAAGATTTCGACAATGTATTCCGTAATTGTTTCATCTTTTGTTTGAGAGTGATTTGTCTGGACTTTCTTATGCAGTAAATCATATATTGAAAACAGGTATACATCTGCAAAATGTTTCGGCAAAGGAATTTATGGATAAAGTACATCAGAAAGATAATGTTTTGGAATCTCAGCTAATTAATCTTATGTCATGTCAGCGTGGTACTAATGAGTACTGGTACCATCGTCATGGAGAACTTAAATGTATGCTAAGGAATTTAGGAACTCCTACATGGTTCCTTACTCTTAGCTGTGCTGAATATACTAGGGATGATTTACTTCAATTTCTTTGAGAGGCAAATCCAAATATACTAAATATTGAATACAAGACACCTGGAGAATTGTGCTCTTTGGATTCAGTTAATGTATGCAGATATTTTCAATCATAGATTTGAAGCTATGGTGTCTTTTATCACCAATAAAAAAAATCCTCCTCTTGGAGAGATTGTGGACTTTTTTTTGGAGAAAGGAGTATCAAGCAAGAGGTGCTCCTCACATACATATGCTAATATGGATCAAAGATGCTCCCAAATTTGGAACAGAGTCAGATGATACTGTGATGTCTTTTATTGAAGAATACGCTACATGTGATATACCCAAAAACACACAGGATAAGGACTTAAGACAACAGGCCATCGTTGTGGGAAATGCTGTTGTCGAAAGTACAAATCTAAGGATAAATTCTACACCAAATGCCGTTTTTGCATTTCCACGTCCAGTAATATGAAAAGGAAGAGTGAGCAGTGTTATGTCATCTTTGCGACATACTATCACAAGAAAGTCTCCTAAAAATACCTACAATTTAAGAAGAAATGAAGAGTCGAAATACATGAATGACTATAACCCAGTCATTTTGTCCATGTGGTATGCTAACATGGATATTCAATATGTTGCAGACAATTCCATTGCTGTTGCTCGATATGTAACATCGTACATAGCGAAATCTGAAAAGACAGAATTTTAGGAAATGTGGGAAGAGATTTCCCACAAGAATAGTCTAAGTAAGAAATTATATACTTACAGTTTAAAGATGTTATCTCATCGAGAAATTGGAGCGTATAAATGCTCGGATCGCTTATCATCTGCAAGTCTATATTCCAAATCTAGAAGAATCATTTGGGTGAGTCTAGGTCTTGCTGCAACACGAAACCGAGTATTTAAACCTGTACAAGTAATTGAATATTTAGCTGAAAAGGAGCCAGAAAGTACAGATATTGTGAAAAACAAATATGTTGGATACATTTTATCCAAACAGAAGTCATCATCTTGAGAACATTTGTCTCTATGAAGTGCTGCAAAACTATGTTTTTAAACGGAATTTTACAGAAAATATCAATAATGGTATATATGCCGTGTTTGGTTCTGAAGGATGTCTGGTAAAACAAAGAAGAGGACATTTGATTAATCACCGTAAACTGAGTTGCGAAACACCTGACAAAAGGGAATTTTATTGTTTAGCTCTTTTGCAACTTTTCAAGCCATGGCGTTCAGAATTAGAATTACTTGAAGATTTCGAGAGCTATGAAGATTCCTTCAATGCAACTAAAGATATAATTGCAGCTGAGATTGCTAGAGATAGTTCTCAGGACAGTCAAACTTCTGCTTTGTAGAGTCCGGACCCACAAGGAGAACCAATTGTTCAAAATGAAGCAGCAACTGCTATGGAAGAGGTGGAAACAGTAATGTATCAAGCTCAAGAAGATGTAAGAAACTTGGGAAACTTAGAAGAACAATTAAATGTTGAGCAGAAACAAATATATGAGCAAGTGAGAGAGCAGATTAACCATGGATTACTTCATGAAAAGAAAGAGTGCTCTTGCTCATCGTTTCAACCTATCCGATTGTATGTGAGTGGACAAGCTGGGACAGGAAAAAGTTTTTTAATTAAAGTAATTTCAACTTATCTACAGAAAACAACTGACTCGTATTTGTCTTGTGTTGTCACTGCTCCAACTGGGTTGGCAGCACACAATATTAAAGGAATTACTTTACATCGTTTATTAATGCTACCAGTGGAGCATGAAAATAAATTAGAATACCACAAGCTATCTGGAGAAGCTTGTTTTGAAATTTCAAGAGTCTTGAAAAAAAATGAAACTTCTCATTATTGATGAGGTAAGCATGGTATCAAACTTAATGTTTGCCTTTGTGCATTTGAGAATGCAGCAAATTCTTAAAACAGAGTATGACGTATTATTTGGAGGAAAACACGTCATATTTTTTGGAGATCTACTACAACTTACTCCTGTAAAAGGACAACAAGTGTTTAGAACACTGGCACATGAAGACACCAGAAAGTCTTTGGGAAGCATTGGAAATGTCAACATTTGGTCATTTTTTCAATATAAGGAACTTATGCTGATTATGGAACTATTCTTCAAGATATAAGAATAGGAAAAGTGACAGAACATGGCAAACAAGCTTTACAGAGACGAATACTTCCCAATTTATTTTCAAAATGAAAATATTGTTCCTGAGAAAATATATATGAAAATTGCAAAAAACAAGTCTGTAATTTGCTTAATGCCAACACTGCGTGAATGTTCTGTATTCAATGAAGAAATTTTAAAGTTGGAAAATGAAGAAATTATAAAATTGGAAGCTATTGAGAAAATTGAACATGAAGGAATCACTATTAGTTTGACTGAAAAGTTAAAGAAGAAATTGGATTCTTTAGAGAAGTCGATAAGTAAAACTGCTGGTTTAGAAAAGAATTTGTATGTATGTGTAAACTGTAGGGTAATTTTACGCCGTAATTTGAATGTGGAAAAAGGTTTAGTAAATGGAGCAATGGGTAAAATTGTTGATTTTGTTAATTATGTAAATAGAGATGGGATTGAATTCTTGAAGATGAAATTTGATATAATTGCAGTAATACAACAATTTAGTCGTTGTTCCTCTCGGTTCTTGCTTGTAAAATATTTGTATATACGCAGAAAACAGTTTCCTATTTGTTTGGCATATGCGGTGACCATTCATAAATCTCAAGGTTTAAGTGTAGATAGTGCTTTAGTAAATATTGGAAGTACTGTGTTTAAAGAGGGTATGGCATATGTTTCTTTGTCCCGAGTCAAAACTTTATCTGGATTGTACTTGATTGATTTTGATGAGACAAAGGTTAGTGCAGATGCAAATTGAGTCAAAGAGTATAATAGATTAGGAAGAGAATATGCTCCCAATTTAGGTCAATATCCATTATTTGAAAAGCGTGTGGTAGGTAGAAAAAGAAGATTTGAAAATATCTGTAGTGAAACTGTAGAGAAAGAGAAGAACAAGATGGAGTTGTGTCTTCAAGCAAAAAGAAAAAGGACAGTGTTGAAGAGAATGTTGGTTATCGGTTTGAAAATAGTTGTGGTGTCAACTGCTATGCTAATGTAGTTGTTAATGTTGTTTTATTTCTTGAAAGTTTGCAACAGCAAATTGTTGAAAATCGAGACGAAAGATTCTGTTTATTGTTGTATTCTGTTTATGAGAAATGTAGTAATGATAAAAGTAAAATACAAAGTGTTTCTGATATTCGAAATATTTTGGACATATGTTCTGGATCTACTCAATTTACACAGAATATTCATCAAGATTGTCAGGAATTTTTAACGTTTATGCCTAATGTACTGGAAGATGAAGGTATAGATATTGAACATATTTTTAGCCTTTCTTATAAATGGCAACATGACTGTAAAAATTGTTTATTTACATGTACTACTAATACAGACACTGAAAGATTCATATATTTGACTTTACCAGACTGTGAATCAGTGTCTTTTAACAATCTAGTTAGAGGAGCTAGTCAAAACATGGAGTGTAGCCAATGTAAATCAGAAATGTCATCAACATTATTTATACAAAGATACGGACAGTATGTTATTTTAATGCTGCAACGTTGTAGAGTTGATGGAAGAAAATTGGATGCTTTCATTAAACATTTTGTACCAGGAAGAACTTTTGTAGCTGTTGCAATTATTTTTCATGCTGGACCTTCTACAACATCTATCTGGACATTACACTGTTTATTTAAAATGTCTGAAAGGTTGGATATATTGTAATGATAGTCAATTAGTGTTTAAGCAATGTCTGCCTAAAGAGTTACCAAATTCTTACCTAATATTTTTAAAGGCAAATTTTTAAGATCAAAATTTGGCCTTTTAGGATTACTGCTGTAAAGGTAGATTAGTCTGGTGTTGTAGAGTATTTTGTAACTGAGAGTGAAGAGCTTGAAGGAAATCCTCTTGTTGATGTTGAGGCAGTGTAGCTGTATCATGGTGTGGGTGATGTGGCTGTAGCAGGGGACTTTTAAGATCAGTCAGATGGAGGTAGTTTGGATTGGTTGTAGTCGTTATAGTTGTTTGACTGGAATTCTTGTGTAGAGTGTGTGCCACAGAGTAGTTTTTTTCTTCTTGTTTTCTTTAGGATGTACTTGTAAATGATGTGCAGAATGTGGAGGGTGTTATAGCAGTATGACGAAATGCTGTAGACTTGTTTACACATGTACAGGGAGGAGTTGAGGATGAACTGTAGGTTGTGTATATGGACAGTAGGTGTTGGTACTGTTTACAATGTAGTTGGCCAGCAGGAGTCATCTGAAGCTGAGGAGGTGGGTCCGAGGATGACTATGTTCATGTTGTGCGAGTTCAGATTTAGAGAGCTGCTCTAAATCCACTTGATGATGTCCTTAATTACGTTCTGGAGGTTGTTTTTTATGGTATCTGGCTCCTTTGTGAGCAACAGGATGAGCTGGGTGTCGTCGACGTAAGAGATGATGTTATGGTTCAGATGGCGGGCTATTTGTGTGAGGGTGGTCTTGAAGATGTTGAATAGCGTTGTGCTGAGATATTAGCACTGGGGGACGGTGCAAATAATATCAGTGGATTTGGATCAGAAGGCTGGAAGGCAGATGTTCAGAATTAGTATTGAACAACTTTCAAACTAAGAATTTCACACATACTATTTGGCCATGCGGAAACATAAATGTAACCTTTAATAACTTTTTGTTCCAAATTTTGTTAGCATATATTTGTAAGTAACATTATTTATAATGGAATAAAATTAATGATGGTGTTTGTTATTTCAGGATTGTTTGACATACCTCATAGTTATGTAAGAAATTGGTCTTAGAAAAAAACATTTAAGATTGTTATTGAGATTGTTGTTTTTTTTAAGATAATCTTCTTGATTGTCTTTTTTTTGCCCGCTGTTATGTGATGAGTACTATTGAACTCACTGTTTGTAGTGAAAATCAATATATTCTGAGAACAGCAAAAAAGGTAAATTAAATGCTTTAGAAATGATTTTGTGTTGTAAAAGATACATTTTAACTCTATTTTTTTGTCTTCTAGAGATGCTAAATTTGTAATAATGATTATTTTTTTTAATTTGTTATTTTGAAGGTAAGTATAACTAACTGTCAAAAATAATCGATGGAATGTACTTCTACAGAGGTGAAGTAACAGAACGCCCATGGTGTACAAAGGTTTGTAAAGACAGTTTGTATCTTTGAAACACATTTGAAGAAATTAAAAAAATATATACTGAGTGTACCTATGTACTTTGTATTTTACTACAACACATCAACTGCTTTGGAACTGGTAAGCTAAATAGATATTTTTTTACTTTTTTTAGTACTGCATTTTATTATAATAGCCTTAGTTTTTTTATACTGATAAAGAGTGACTGGTTTGAAAATGTAAGAGAAATTTATAACTAAATATTTATATCAGAAAATTCTATAGATATAATCATATAAAGTAGTTCAGAATGGTTTTCGCATAATATTTTTTAAAGAGCAAAATAGTTGACAAAGCTAATTTTGTATTATGAATTATGGAAAATGATAAAATGAAGTGTTTATGTTTTTCTGCAAGGAACAACAACATAATATAATTCACTATGGAAGAGGAGCAGAAGAATATGGAACAGAGTTTTGAAATTATTAACTCTCTGATGGAAGAGTTAAATATACCTTTCATGGAGACTGAGAATAAAGATTGGTGCAGGAGATATTACCTGCAATTTTTTAGATGAAACTTTGGACGAGGAGTTTGTTGAAGCGTTAGACAAGATTGAGTTTCATGATATGACTTTTGAAATTCATGATGAAGAAAACAAAATGTCTGATGAAATCATGCTGGAAGTTCTATTAAATTATGAAATGTTACAAAAATAAATTTATAATTAAAAAATAAAATGGTTTGAGAGACTTTTCTTGCAGAATTGTAATCATTCAGCTAGTATTTAAGTTCTCATGGTACAAACTGGGTGTTAGGGCATGGACTGCTTCAAACCTTTATAGATTATGTCTGTACTGTTCTATGCACCAGCAAACTTGTGTTTTATAGTTTTTATTTCCAGGTGTATAACCTTTGACTTACAGCAAAGTCTCTGTGAGTGGTGATTCCATATTGTACAGAGCTATTTAACAGAATATCCTTCAGTATGCACTGTGCTAAAAATGAAGTGATTTAAAATTCAGTAGGCAGTCTGCTTGCAGAACTGTTATCATCTAGTCAGTATCCAAATATTCATGGAGGATAGTATGTCTTAGGCTGTGGACTGCTTTAGTCTCCATAGTCTTCTATGTACCTAAAAAGTAGTGTTTCTATATTGAATTCTCCAGTCTGTATTATTACACTTTCATCAATCACTCTCACTCTACTGTTTCAGTATTGTATTGAGCCATACAGCACTATGTGCTTATCTATAAACTATTAGAACTTTGGAATGTTGGGAGCTCCACTGATAACAATGGAGTGCTCTTGGCTTATAATGACTGGTATAAGCCTGGAGCTCCAACATTCCAATGTTACTTTGTTCACTGCTGGTAGAATGTTCTAATAGTCTTATAGCCCTTTGTAGCTGGGCTATACTGGCTATTAAAGTTCCTCTCCCTTGTTAAATGCCCTCACCTTCGACTCGAGCCTTTAATGCTGGAGAGAGTGGTTAATAGCCGGTATAGCCCTTTATGGTGAGCTATAAGGCTATATTGTAAAAGTGAAGATGCTATATATTCAACCAGACAGTTGACATTCAATCAGCTTGTGCTCGAGAAGGTACGCATAGTGTACACATACTGTACAGAGTACAGTATAGAGTACGGTAAGCTTCTATAGATATAGTTATGATTTTACTTATGATTTTCTGAGGAAGATTTCTACTCACTTTTTGTGATGTTCTGTGGCATAACTGTCAGTGTAAAATTTATCAGGCAGCACTAATGCACTTTTTTTGGTGTACTGTTGCTTGATAAAAATCAGACCTTTTAATGTAGTATTCTGTGTTAAAGGGATGTGCAATGGGTGTTGCTGGGGTGTTTCCAGCAACACCCATGGCCTTTTGACACTGCTCTACATTTACAAGAAATTGTAAATCTGAGGCACTGCGAAAAACGTATGCTTTCCCAGGAGAGGCATAAAACAGGTGCAATGTGGAAAAATAGTTTTAATTATCCACGTTTTTTTTCTCTATGTGTGCTGCTTTCTGCAACATACGTAGAAAAAGGAAAAGTATTTTGAGTTTATTACTGTACAGAAAGGTTTGCCTATCTCTACAAAAATATTCATCCTTGCAACACAGACACCTTTGCTCCATTGTGCAAAGGTTTGTTCATTGGTGCAAGCAGATCATTGTGAACAAGTGCAAGGGAAATGGTTAGACATGTGCTACATCTTATATAGATATGGCACATTCCTGTCTTTTTCTTTTGCCATGGGGAAGCGTAACAGGAAGGCCTGCTGCACTTTTCTACGGCAACATCTCATAAATGAGGCCTATGTGAGTAGTCAATTACTCATGGTGCAAAGTAGGCCTAAGGGCATAGAGTGCTTCAAACCCCTACAGACTGTGCATACATTGTTGTATGCACCTGCAAATTTGCCTTTTTTATGTTGAATTTTGCAATTTCTATCTTTTCACTTCCAGTAAACACTCTGTTACTCTTGGTATACTTTTCGAGTGACTCATTGAAGAGTGTGTAAGGCATTCACTACAATAAAACAGTAATTAGTAGATGTAGAATAACTGGTAGATCCCCAGAGATATAACAGTTATTGTACACTGTGACATCACCATCATGGATGCACCATATTTACAATGTGGTGCACTATGAGGGAAAAGTGGCGCAGATATGTGATGTATCTGTGCTGTGAAGATGGCGCATTGCTTCATTTGCATTGCAAGCAAAATGCCGCTGCAGCAATGCTGTTTGGGCCCTATGCTCACAATGCTGTGTTAATCCTTACACCTGCTTCAAACAGGTGCAGGGTTTTGACACAGTGTAAACCCAAAAGTGACTGAATGAAATCTTATAAATTTCACTTAGTCACCTTTATGAGGCGTTCCTGCACCAGAACATCCCCCATCTATGCAGGAAAGCCTCCTTTTGGCGCACGGCTTTACAATGTGACGCACCTTCCAATTACATCAGATTGTAAATAGCATACATCATGGTACATCTTTTGCACCACCGCTGCATCACAAATGTGATGCAACGGTTTTGTAAAAGAGGCACAAGGGGGTTGTAAAACCACCCTTAATACATACAAATTCATCCACGCAGTTTCACCAATAGTGCAAATTGAAGCATAGACTTTTTTTTTGTCCTCATACGCCATAAAAGATATTCTCAGAGTAACCAATTCCTGCCACGCCCTGCACAACATCAGGGGGGCCCCTTCTTATACTCTGAAGATCTTAATGGATGCTCTTTCTGCAGATACCCGATGCGTACCTCACGGTACTACAGATTATAGATTCAATTCAGTTCTTCCATCTTTCCAGGCTCTTGAACTGATCTGAGGGTATCCCACTCTGCAAAAAGGCATAATCATTGGACAAATTGTTCACAACCAATCCAACCAATTAATACATGGAATCCAAAAATGCTTCCTTCTCTTCCAGGCTACTTTATCCAATTTAAGTGCATGTCTGATTGCCCTGATCAAATCTAGATATGAAGGTATAGTAGCACTAACCCAATGTTTGCATATCTCTCTGCGAGCGAGAATAATTAAATAAAGAGAACGTTTTTTAATGTCTTGAGGAAATTCCTCATGATTAGAAAAGATTCCAAAGAAAACTAATGATATATTACCTTGTATATCAAAATTGAAGAGAGCTTTCACACCTTCTTCTACTTCAGACCAAAATTTCCTTAGAGCAGGGCAAGTTAAAAACATGTGACGGTCGTCTGCCTTTTCCTGATTACACTTAGGACAGCAGGGAATAGGCCCCTTGGAGAATTTAGCCAACCTGGCCGGGGACCAATGCACTCTATGAAGAGAAAACAAACGATTTTGCTTTAAATTGGCAGGTGACACTGTAACATGAAGTAAATCAAAGGATACCTACCATAAATTCTGCAAATCAACCTCCGGAACTTGGTCCCTCCAAAGTTGTGCTGGGAGACAGAAATCCCCATCCTCTCCTTCCAGGATTGTCCAATAAAGAACTGATGTTTTTATTCTTCTTGCTTTCTTCAGCACAAGGTCCTCCAGAGCTGAGTTGATGCCAATTTCCACTGTCATAGCCTGGGCCCAACTCTTGATTTGTAAATATTTAAACTTTGATAAATTATTATCCATAAGATTGGAGATCTCCTCCCAACTCAAAAGGACCCCTTCCGGCATTAATTGGCCCCAAGATTTTATATTTGCTACCCGAAGCAGAATGGTCAATGAATCTTTAACCCACTCTGGGGAACATGGTGAGTCCCAAATTGGAGCCATTGCAGAATAATATGAGATATTTAGTAACCTTCTTACTCTGGCCCAAGCATGTGCCATATCTCTAAGAACTTTTAAACGAACCTTCTTGAAGAAACGCGAATCACCGAACTTAAACATAAATCCCTGGGTGCCTCCCTGGAGCTCAGATAACATGATCTGGAACATAAAATCTATTTCTGGCCCTGCTGGGAAATGGAATAGCCTTATTCCCGCCTTGATTAGTAAAGTCCAGGCGTATATTCTCAGATCTGGAGCACATAGCCCTCTTTTGTCTTTCTTTCTACGCAGCTTCTTCCATGCAATCCTTATGCCCTTTGAAACCCAGATAAATGAATTCCATTTAGCTTGTATCTTACTTAATCGGGGTCCCTTGAAAGCAAGTGGAATATTCTGAAATATGAAATTTAATTTAGGTAGCAGCATCATTTTAATAATGTTAACGCTTCCAATTAAAGTCAAAGGAAGAAGTGACCAGCCTTTTAGAGATTCCGCAATTTCCCTCTCAATTTTTATCGAATTTTTGTCAGCCAATTGGTGTATGTCCTGCGTGATTTGTACCCCCAAATATCTTATTTCATGTTTTAAGATTGGGATAGATGTTAAGGGTGTTATATTCCAAATCATACATTCTGATTTAGACTGATTAATTTGATATCCAGAGATTTGACCAAACTGCTCTGCCGCATTATAAATAAGAAGAATTGCCTTAATAGGGTCTGATGTATACAACATCATATCATCAGCATATAGAGAAACTTTTTTCTCCCAGTTATTGTATTTAAATGGTAAAATATTCTGGTCTTGTCTAATTTTTTCAGCAAATGATTCAATATATAGATCAAAGAGCAAGGGTGAGAGAGGACATCCCTGTCTTGTACCTCTATTAATTTTTATGGGTGATGAAAGACTTCCATTTATTAATACTCTAGCTGTTGGGGCGTGATGGAATGCGGATAGCGATCTACAAAAGTTCCTACCCAAGTTAGACCTTTCTAAGTCTTTAGCCAAAAATTCCCAATTAACGCGGTCAAATGCCTTAGTGGCATCTAATGTTATGACCGCCAAAGGAATTTTATGGAGAGAAGCAAGATCAATTCCACCGACTAGTGCTTGTATAAGGTCTTGTATAGAACGCCCTCTGACAAATCCCTTTTGATCTGAGTGTAATAGACTGCCAGCTACCCCATTCAGTCTCTCTGCCAATATTTTTGCCAAAAGCTTATAATCCGAATTAAGCAGAGCGATAGGTCTATATTAATCATACTGCGATGGAGACTTCAATGGTTTAAGAATGAGGACAACCGTAGCCTCATTCCAAGAAGAAGGGATTTTACCTCCTTCCTCGAAAATAAATGTAAAGAGCTTCTGAAGAACTGGGGCAATTACTGGAGCTAAAACTTTATAAATCTCCGTAGGTAGCCCGTCCGGACCTGGAGCCTTACTTCTTTTAGCAGAGTCTATTGCCATAGCTATTTCAGTCAGGCTGATTTCTCTATTTAGATTCTCGGATGCCTGATCATCTATACGCCGAACCGCATATTGGTCAAGCCATGTCTTAACTAAATCTTGGTTTGGAACTAAATCCTCCTTGTATACTACATCAAAGTGATTGAAGAAAGCCTGTTCAATATCAGCGCTATTCTCTGAAATCACATCAGTATTACCCAACTGAACTCCTTTAATGATGTTCCTCTTCTGTTCTTTTTTTGCCTTCCAAGCTAAGAGCTTACCACTAGCTTCGCCATATTCAAAGTTAGCCAGGGAGCTAGCCTGCCATTGTTTCCTAAGTCTTTCATCTAAAATCTCCTCCAGTTGCAGTTTACAGGCTATCAGATCGTCCTTAATATTAGCTCCTGCCACTGAAATAGGGTCCAATAGAGCAGATTCTAAGGTCTTAACTTTTAACTCAATCTGCAAGATCTTCGCCCTATATGTTTTATTTTTTGAGGATTGAACTGCCAATAGTAGCCCTCTCAAAAAAGCTTTATATGAATCCCACACAACGGGAAGTGTAGCTGTACCTAAATTAATTTTGAAGAACTCATTTGATTCGAAGAACAACTTCTCTGTTATCTCTTCGTCCAAAAGAATACTTCTATCTATAGTCCATCTTTTAATACTCTGTGGGCCTGACAGTTTGAGAACTAAAGAGACTGCAGAGTGATCTGAAATATGGGCTCCTAGATGTTTGACCTCCTCCACCCGCTGACATAACTGTTCTGCAATTAAGAAAAAATCTAATCTGGATTTATTATGAAAAGTATATTCTCTTTTTGTGCCTGATTTCTTCCTCCATATATCATTCCAGCCAAACTGGCTGATTGCATTTAATAATAGAGATCTGGTGTTAGGATTTTGAGAAGCCTTAAGTTTATAAGATTTATCGATTTGTGGATCAATAAGTAAATTAAAATCACCTGCAAAAATTCAAGGATCATCAAAATCCAGGAGTTCAGCCAGGAGTTCTTTAAGAGGGAGTGTATCATCTAAATTCGGACCATAATATCCAGCAACTGTAAATTTGTGTGAATAATATTTTATCTTTGCAATGGCCCATCTCCCTTTTTTATCGGTTCTTGAGTCTAGTAACGTAATCTCGAGATTGGATTTAATCATTATAGCCACTCCTTTATTTGAAGTTTTCTGCGAAGTTAATATTACATACTGAATCTATTTTTTCTTGCTGCACATGTCTCTTAACTCTTGTTCAGTAGAATGTGTTTCTTGCAGAATAAAAATATGTTCAGGCGCATCCTTTAAATATTGGAATATCCTCTCTCTTCTATTTTTAACTCTTGAATCATTTAAATTCCATGACAAAATCTTGATATATGCCGACGAGGCTACCCTATCCTGCGACATTTTATATTTACTAAATGTGTACGACTAAGTATAATATTTGGCGATTTGGAATTTTTTTGTTTTTTCTCCCACATGCTCCCCACCCAGTTCCCTGACCCCCCCCCCCCTGTACAGACCTAGACCCTCCCGTGCTCCCCTGGAGAACCCCCCGAATTGAAGCATAGAGTTGTAACATATTTATATACATATGTTACATTCAAGTGCTTCGGAGGTACTACAGTATAGTATAGGTAAACACCCTTTAGATTTATGCTGTAGCACATCCTTATAGTTTTGCACTTTCATATTAATTCATTCATTTATGGACTACACATTCTTTCTGACAAACTTTTACAGACAAACATAGAAATATAGTTTTTTGACCAGTGGAGGTAGTTCTAAAAAGAACTGGTTTTTTCTTTGTTATTTTGTATTTTTTTTTTTTTTTTTTTAAGAATTAATATTATTTTTTATTTTTAAACAAAAATCTGAAAAATTGAACTTTTCCAAACAAAAAACTGTGGACCTGTATAAAAAAATTAAAACAAATCAGTTTTTGGGGCATTGGTGGTTCTCCTGCCTCCTTACAATCAGGTCCACTGACTGTTCCCCATACCATAGAAATTCATTGCAGTGTTTGCTTAGGAACTTTATTTCTGCAAACTGGGGAACAATCATATGCGTAGGAGTGCTTCCAGAAGGTGATGCAGTGGAGGTGCTCGCTACTGCAGGTGGTACAACATCCTGTCGGCTGAATGTGGCCTCCCTTGCGTAGTTATTGGAATGCAAGTTTCTTACATGCCGGTCCATGCTTGCAGTCCCAAATGAATATTTTTTGGTTGGGTCACCGCGAGACAGTGTCACGTGGCAGATGTTGCAAGTGACCTTTGGAGCATTCACTTTCTTCTGTCCTTCTGGAAAACTAAAAAAAAATCCAAATGAAAGCCTCCTTCTTCGGAGGAGGAGGAGGTTCAAGAAGATAAGTGTGTTCATAAGATGAGTGGTCCGATGGTGATGGAGACTGAACAGCCATATTAATAAAGTACAGTTGCACAAACTTCACCTTGATGTAAAAGATCTTGCTTGTCTGAAAGTCCAAGTAGAATGAAGAAAATGGGAAGGGTCTTTCAACAATTGGAGTTGGAAGTATTATGAACCAATGAAATCGCTTCTTTTAATGTCACATCACTGTACATACTCTTATTCACGCTTTTGGAGCTCTTACGGTGCTCTTACGATGCTCTTACGGTGTGGGTACGCTGGACATACTATCGTGATATTCGTAAATTAAAAAGTAATATACAGTTCTTAAAAGTAAATAAAAAACATTTTCGAGATAATCCCAGATAATGTCTACCTTAAAAAATTACAAAAAATACATAAATATAATGTTTTTAACATTATAAAACTTTTGAAGGTACGCATACGGGGGGTCGTACAAACGTAGATGACGTCACACGGAAGCACGGATGCGCCGCGTAACGTCAAAACATACTTGTGACGTGTGCGTGCACGCTGAGCACAATTTACAGTACAAATGTCGGTGTGTTCACTGTACACGTACAGTGCAACTATCTAAAAAAAAAAGGAATAATATAAAATTACATTTTTATATTTGTAAAAAAAATTAATTAATAATAAAAATATTTTTGAGTTTACTTTTGTTATTATTTTACATTATAATATGAAATATAAATAAAACAAAATATTATGTAAATATTTATTATAAAAATGAGGACATTTAATAAAAACTGATTTTTTTTTAAAATTATTACATTTAAGAATTATCATTTACAGAACCTTTCAAATTCACTGACAAAACCATAGGTTTCTCCTACGTTACAGTCAAAAATTAGCAATTAAAAAACCTTAGAAATTCACTGAAAAAACCATAGGTTTCAGGGGTGTTATTCATCAACCGGCGCCAAAGTTATTCCCAATAGAATGTTGCGGATTTCCTATAGAAACTAGGTCCTAACTATAACTACCTACTATCCAGTGAATGTGTGTCTTTCTGAAAAATACATATTTTTTATATATGTGTATCTAAAGGTCGATGTAAGAATAAATGGATAAATAAGTGTCTAAATGTTATTTTGGGAAAATTGATTGCATAACTGACTTATTAAGTGTATCTTAGTGAATACATGTATTAGCGAGTAATGTTTAAATATGTAAATATCTGTATCAGTGTCTCACTTTGTGTATAAGTGGCTGCATGGGTTGGTGACTAGCTACATGAGTGTCAATATGGGTTATTAGTTGTTTTTTAGAGTATCAGTATGAGTGTCTTTTGACTGACTGACTGAGTGTCTGTGTGGTTTGGTGGGGATATTACTTACCGCATAGATGCATGAATGGGTGATTCACTGTTTGTATGTATTTTGAAGACAGCATGTGTGCAGGACTGTATGGGTGGATGAATGTGTGTATGGGTGTGTTAGTGAGTGAATCACTGTCTCAATACTATCTTTATGAGTAACTACATATGTTTTAAACTAGAATATGTGAGTATTGATGTATATAAGTGATGTATATAAGTGAGTATATGTGAGAGCGAGAGATTGTAAGAGTTCCTGTATAAATAAGTATGTGTTTCTATAAGTGATTGTTTAAGAGAGTAATAATGTGTACGATTCTGTAGAAGTAAGTGTAGTGGTGGGTGTATAGCTGTATATGCAAGTAAATGGATGTTTGATAGTTTATTTGCATGTGTGAGTTTGTGTGTGAGTTACTTTATAGATGAGTGTCGGTGTGTAAAAAGATGTAAAAGTGTATGAGTACATATGATGAGTGAGTACATGTATGAGTACCTATAAAGAACTGTTATTGAATATATATATATAGATGTCATTTGAGATGTCATCAGTGATGTCAATAGTGATGTCATTTGAGATGCCATCAGTGATGTCATCAGTGATGTCACTGACCATGACATGAATGATGTAATATGTGACATCATCAGCAGTGGATTGCGGGCGCGCGAGTTATAGTGAGTCCAACTAACTATAACGTGGGAATTTCAATGGTTTTGTATGAGTAAAATGTTCAGCTAACTATAATTGGTGTGAAACCTATGGTTTTTTCAGTGAATTTGAAAGGTTTTTTAAATGCTAATTCCTAACTATAACGAGTGTGAAACCTTTGGTTTTTTTCAGTGAATTTCAAAGGTTTTTTAAATGCTTATTCTTAACTATAACGATTGTGAAACCTATGTTTTTTTTTAGTGAATATATATATATATATATTACCTACTGGCGGTTGCCAGTAGGTAGTTATAGTTAGGATTGTTTTCCATAGGAAATCCTCAACATTCTATTGGGAATAACTTTGGCGCAGATTAAGGGATCTGCCTGTAATTTTTCTCAAATTTGCCTCGCTGCGCTCCGCTCCTTTCCTGAAAGTTTGGAGGGGATTCGTCAAGCGGGGGCCGAAATAAAAGGGGGGTCCCAAAACATGTTTTCCCCATGTTAATTTCCATAGGGCGGTTGGACTCACTTTTAGCCCGAACGGCTGAATGGATTTCCACCAAACTTGGCAAAATTGTAGGGACTGGTAGCCCGATGTGCCTTTGCTATGTCTCAAGATATGTGCTCCAGTGGATTCTGAGTAATTTAGGTTCAAAAAAATATATATATCTATAAGCGCGCCCCGGTACGCGTACCGGGGAGCGCAACCGGCGCGTAACACGAGTTCGCGCGCGGAAAGCTGATTGGCTCTCGGGTGTCTGTCAACATTCCAAACAGTCAGGAGCGGCCGCCAAAGGGGGAAATGACCATAAGGGGGCAGGGTAGACCCCCCTGACCCCCTAGGTTTGATGTGGGGGCCATAAAAGGGTCCCGCGGGGCAAACGAAAAAAATCGATTTTTGCGGGAGGAGCGCCCGGTACGCGCACCGGGGAGCGTTCCAGGGAGCGCACCAAGGGGAAAACCCAGTGAAACAGTAAAATAATAATTTAAAGTGCTTAGAGGTAGGGTAGCTTTGCATAGAGTTGTTGTGTTGTGTGGGTGATTTAGGTACCAGCATGTAGGTACCAATACAGAGTCTTAAATTCAACGTACACCGTCTCCTCTGTAGATATCTTGCATGTTGTTACAGAAGTTATTGTGGTATATGGAATCTATACCATAGTCTGTCAGGAAAGCAGAAACAACATGGAGGCAGGAGATGAAAAAGAGATGTCAAATACAAATTGGGGATAATATAGTGGGAGAAAGGAAGTAACTATGAGCAAAATTTCTATGTAACACAATAAAGTTGCACAGTATACTATAAGTCTCACTTTATATTATATTCATTTTGGTACTATTTCATGAATTACATATAAAAAAGAATAATGTCTAGAACAATTTTAATTATTAAATAAAAATTTATTGCTCTGATTTTTCAAAATTTAATAACACTTCCAACATTATATCGTCAGGAATGTCCTCATTTTCAGTCCGTGATTCCATTTCTTCCACACAATTAACTAACTCTTCGTCTAGAGACTGATCCATAAAGTCAAAGTCTTCCTCAGGATTGTTTTCAAGAACTATTTCGAAAGAAATATTTGCTTCTCCTTCCATTTTCTTGCTGTAAATTGCATTAAAAATAAATATATCAGTAGAGTTAGGGCAGTGTTGGGTTTAAGTTGAGACAGGTACTTCTGAGTTTTTAACAGTGAAGTTATCTTTAGGCAGTGTATGGTATCAGGCAGGAAGTAGAAATATCAACTAAAGTGTATGTGAAGAAGCCTAAGTAATTTCATAATTATACCAGAGAAGCCTAACTCAATCCATAACTATAACAGAGAAGCCTATCTCAATCTATAACTATAACAGAGGGACAGTAAGTAATTGTCAGAAAACGTTTTTACAAATTAACTTAAAGTGCCCCTTACAAATTAACAACTTACCTTATTAAAAAGTGATGAAGATAAATGGAGAAAATTCTTTCAATATGTATCTCATGTAGGTGTAGTCAAAATGGCCGTGTTTCCCTCTCAATATTCATTTATATTCATGTACAAATGTCAGGAAAAAAAAGTAGAAAATGAACGTAACATTTTAATTGGTTGTAAATCCTAACTCTTCATATTTGTTTTTGTCATGTAATTTACCTCAGGATATTTAGACAGGGCTACAGGGCAAATGGCTCAATGGAATTCCACCAAATTTGGGAAAATGGTAGGGACTGGTATGTAGTATGGCCTATTCTACATTTGGTGAACATCTCTACAGAGGTTTTTATGTAAATTAACTTTTAAAAATTTTGGGAGCGCTTACCGGTGCGCGCCCCGGTACGCGTACCGGCAGCGCTACGGGAGTCCTCCATCTTATGTTTCGGTAGATTTGAGACACAAGATGGAGGACAAACAACATTGGGAGGCACGGTAGACACTCCCTGACCCCCTAGATTTTCTGAGGGGGGCTTAGGAGGGCCATATAGGCCCCCAATTTTTTTTTTTTTTCCGCGGGGGAAGCGCCCGGTACGCGTACCGGGGAGCGTACCGGGGAGCGTACTTTAGTGAAAAACAGTGAAAAAAGTTAGAGGAAAATAATCATTTTGAGTGATCAGAGGTAGGGTAGCCCTGAAAAGAGCTTTCGGGTACTGTGGCTGATTTAGGTACCTACAAGTAGGTTCCAATGCACAGTCTTATATTCAGGAGGAATATTCTATTCCCCTCATCTGAGAAGTGCACACCATCTCCTCTGTAGAGATCTTGCATGTTGTAACACAAGTTATTGTTGTATATTGAACCCATTCCATAGTCTCTCATGTAAGCAGAAACAGATTTATTCACATGTTTCCGTGCTTCCTCAAATTGTGGACAAAATTGGTTGGACCACTTCCATTTATATATTGGAAAATACCAAGGCAGTTTGAGGAAAAAGTGCCATCAATTGCTCAAAGGTGTCCTTTAAAAGCATTTCCAGACCTACCCCAGTTAAAGTGCCTAAGTCATTTCCGCCACAGTGCAGAATTATGATGTGAGGGTGTGGCAGATGCAAAAAGATTTTCACCAATGGTATCAATTGATGACATCTCAATCCTCTCTGGCCAATCCATTTGATGTTCACATTTGGTAAATCAAGGTTGTGAACATTTCTGGTAGCTGCATACCTTTGAGCCCAGTGGATGTAGCTATGTCCAATAATCCAGACAGAATACATGGTAAGAGGAGGTTCTGATGCAGTCAGATGAAGTGTGGAAATGAAATGGCAGTTGGAACAGTAGGAGTTTGCAAAAAAAAACTGTGGACTTTCAGTGCTCTTGAATCACAAGCAATGATTGGTGGATTCAGATAGTTGAAAACTGAAAGTTAGGGTGCATGGTTCTGTTTTGTGAAAGAAGCAATTTGAATGGTTAAGAAAAAGTCATTTAAAGAAACATTGCACTGGATAAGCTGGGTGTATTGAGAGGTCAAACATCCTTGCTAAGTTCAATTGCAACATTGTAGAATAAACTTTTAAACCTGAGAGCTCAGTGAGGAGGGAGTTGCTATGGTAACAGGTAGAAAGGGCTGAGGGGTGGAAGGGTGTTGATTTGAAATTAGAGAGGGAAGAGTTTTGATTGGTTACCATGAGGAATATGTGTGTAGAATTAGAGGTTCTCTGTGCCATTCATGGTTGCAGTGCCTGGAGTACATACCTTTTGCTCTGCTAAAGAAATATTGGTGTGTGTGTCTGACACTGTTCTCAATCTCCTTAAGCATTTGTAAAGGTGAGTAATGATTCATTTAATATAGATAGAGACTTTTATACTCTATGGAGAAGATTTGGAAGCAAATTGTGGTTTTTTAATGTTGCTTTGTGTCATGCTTTTTGATAATGCTTGGCAAAAAGTTTTTACTGCATAGAGGAATTGTATTTTGTAAAATTGTGAAGTTTCAGTAGTGACATGGAATGCTTGTACATAGGACCTGTGCTGTGTTTCTTAAATGTGATGTCAAAAATGATTTTGGGGAAAATTAATGGCTTTTACATTTTTTAGAAGGAATAAATAATGTCTGCATGCTTAAAGAAATACATTTGACCCTTTTACAATGATGTTACCTGTGTTACCTCATACTAGGAAGCACATTGAGCTTCTTTGCAATTAGTTTGTGTCATGTTTTTTGATAATGCTTGGTATCAACATTTGCAAGATAGAGGATTTGTATTATGTGAAATAGTGAGGTTTCAGTAGTGAAATTGAATGCTTGTACATAGGACCTGTGCTGTGTTTCTTAAAAGTGATGTGAAAAACGATTTTGGGGAAAATGAATGGCTTTTACATTTTTGAGAAGGAATAAATAGTGTCTGCATGATTAAAGATATACATTTGAACCTTTTACAATGATGTCACCTGTTTTACCTCATACTAGGAAGCACATTGAGCTTCTTTGCTGTTGGTTTGTGTCATGTTTTTTGATAATGCTTGGTATCAACATTTGCAAGATAGAGGATTTGTATTTTGTGAAATTGTGAAGTTTCAGTAGTGACATGGAATGCTCGTACATAGGACCTGTGCTGTGTTTCTTAAATGTGATGTGAAAAACGATTTTGGGGAAAATGAATCGCTTTTACATTTTTGAGAAGGAATGAATAGTGTCTGCATGGTTAAAGAAATACATTTAAACCTTTTACAATGATGTCACCTGTGTTACCTCATACTAGGAAGCACATTGAGCTTCTTTGCTGTTGGTTTGTGTCATGTTTTTTGATAATGCTTGGTATCAACATTTGCAAGATAGAGGATTTGTATTTTGTGAAATTGTGAAGTTTCAGTAGTGACATGGAATGCTTGTACATAGGACCTGTGCTGCATTTCTTAAATGTGATGTGAAAAAAGATTTTGGGGAAAATGAATGGCTTTTACATTTTTGAGAAGAAATAAATAGTGTCTGCATGATTAAAGAAATAAATTTGAACCTTTCACAATGATGTCACCTGTGTTACCTCAGATTAGGAAGTAGATTGTGCAGATGAGGTGAGGCATGTCCAGAGGTACAGAGGAGGTGAGGCCTTTGTTCAAGACTGTGGTGGGAGAGAGGCCTTTCCTGGGGAGCATAGGTGGTGAGGCCTGTGTCTAAGAGTGCAGTGGACTAGACTTCATGAAGCCTATCCCCCACTGCACTCTTAAACACAGGCCTCACCTCCTCTGCACCCCTGGGCAATCCTCACCTCATCTGCAACCCTGAATAGACCTCAGCTGATCTGCATCCTTAGACAGGCCTCAGCTTATTTACACTCCTGGACATGCGTGACCTCATCTGCACCCAGTTACCATCAATTATACCCAATACATTGAGGCCTGTATAGAGGACACAGATGAGGTGAGGCATGTCCAGAGGGACAGAGGAGGTGAGGCCTGTGTTCAAGACTGTAGTGGGAGAGAGGCCTTTCCTGGGGAGCATAGGTGGTGAGGCCTGTGTCTAAGAGTGCAGTGGAGTAGACTTCATGAAGCCTATCCCCCACTGCACTCTTAGACACAGGCCTCACCTTCTTTGTACCCCTGGACAGACCTCTCTTCCATTACACTCTTCAATACAGGCCTCACCTCCTCTGCACCCCTGGACAATCCTCACCTCATCTGCAACCCTGAATAGACTTCAACTAATCTGCATCCTTAGACAGGCCTCAGCTTATTTACACCCCTGGACATGCGTCACCTCATCTGCACCCAGTTACCATCAATTATACTCAATACATTGAGGCCTGTCCAGAGGACACAGATGAGGTAAGGCTTGTCCAAGGGTCAGAGGAGGTCAGTCCTCTCCACTGTACTCATGGACACTGAATGCTTGTACATAGGACCTGCGCTCTGTGCCTAAAATGTTATTTAAAAAAAGATTTTGGGGCAAATCAATGACTTTTAGATTTTTGAGAAGGAATAAATAGTGTCTGCATGATTAAATAAATATATTTCAACCTTTCACAATGATGTCACCTGTGTTATGTCAGATTAGGAAGTAGATTGTGCAGATGAGGTGAGGCATGTCCAGAGGTACAGAGGAGGTGAGGCCTGTGTTCAAGACTGTAGTGGGAGAGAGGCCTTTCCTGGGGAGCATAGGTGGTAAAGCCTGTGTCTAAGAGTGCAGTGGACTAGACTCCATGAAGCCTATCCCCCACTGCACTCTTAGACACAGGCCTCACCTTCTTTGTACCCGTGGACAGACCTCTCTTCCACTATATTCTTCAATATAGGCCTCACCTCCTCTGCACCCCTGGACAATCCTCGCCTGATCTGTAACCCTGAATAGACTGTTTGCTTATTGTCATTGCTTTGTTGTTTGGTAATAGTGGTCTATAATGTGTTATTTTTTTCTTTACCACAGATTGAAATCAAGATTTCAATAGTAAGGAAATATGCCCTCAAGGCAGAGGAGAAGGAAAGATGCCAAGCGGAAAAAATAAAAAACAGCAACGGAATTACAGCACTCCTCTACAACAAATACTTCAAAAAACAGGAAAAAAGTTCCTGGTAAGACAACTAAGTCTTTCTTAAGGAACATATGTAGATCAAAAAAAAATGTTTGAAAAGGAAGGAGAGGCCCCCCAAAAATGTTACTACTGGAGCAGGAGAGAATAATATGTATAGGAATAGAAGGCAGAATCAGTTTAGAGACATTCGTGAACGAATGTTTCGCAATAGTGTGGTTTTAAATTTGTTAAAAAAACATTAGGAAAGGTAAACAGAGAGCTGCTTCTTATAAGAAAAAGAAAAGTGTAGAGAAGATTGTTGATCAGGCTTTTGAAGTTAAGAAAAAATTATGTATTTTAATAATCAATAGAATTAGGACACTTAACAAGACAATTGATGTTTTCAAATGAAACAGTAGATGGAAAGGAGTAATTAATTGGACTAATTTTTGTAAAGTTTTTTCAGGAGAATGGAGGCACAGTTCAAGTTGTGAGCCATTTTTTAATGAGGAGAGTTACTTCCAGGAGAATGGTTTAGTGCATGCAGTTGACACCAGTGGTCGAGCATATGAGGTGAAAGACGGTTGTCCGATTGAAAAAGAGAAACTTGTGCCTAGAGAACCAGAAGAGGTGTTAACTGATGAAGTTTTAGGGAGACGCACTAAGGGTCCAGTGTACACTTGGAAGTGTAGTAGTATTTGTAGTGTGCGACAGGAATCAATCGATTTGTTTTGTAATTTCTTACATACACATAGTAAGAAAAGTCTAAAACAGAAAATGAAGATGTTGCAAGACTTAGATCCTTGCAGAGTGAGAGAAAACACAGGTTTGCAAGGGCATTCACTGGCTTGTCTTTCTAGAAAAGTCTGTCACAGTGTTTTTCATAATTTTAGGATGTTAGCAGTGCATCATAACAAAATGAGGAAATTAGTGAGAAGGTTGTATTATGCAAAAAGTTCAGCACTTAAGCTTAAACAATTAAACAGTGCTCTTTTGCATGGAACTGAATTCGATGTGGAAGAAGATTTGTGAAGAAATTGAGATTTGTTATTTTGGTGAAAAAGAGGACAGTGTAGAAATTGACACAGAAATTCAAGGTAATGTGGAAGACAATGTACAGATTTCAAGTACAGAAAAGTTTGACCAGGAAATTACCAGGTTTAAGGTGAAATCAAGTGAAAGGCCGAATTTTACTCGTGTGTGTTGTCGACGAACTCATTATAAGCATCAAACTAGATTAGTTGATTTATACGTAAAAAGTGAAAAGATAAATAATTATGAGTGGAAGGATTTTGCAACTTATTTGTGGGGGTGAGAATTCTTTTGATTTGAGTTCTGATCAGCGTATTTGTAAATATTGTTATGATAAATTAAATCAAAACAGAATGCCTGCTAGAGCTGTTTATAATAATCTTGAGTTGGTAGACATTCCTCCTGAATTGATGGATTTAAAGATCAGGGAGCAAACTTTACATGAAAGGCATTTTTGAATTCTGAAAATGCAAATTAAATCAGCATACTTGGACTCAAGCTAAATGAGGGAGATATAAATCTTATCTGAATTAGCTCCACATTAAATGAAAATGAGCAAATACCCTGGCATATGAACAATTTCAAAAAATTGTTACCACACTCTGAAAATGTACTTTGAAAGAATTTACATATTTATTTACAATTTTTATAAAACAATAATATTCAAAAAACGGCGCAAGAACTATTGAGTATAGTCAGTGAGAGAGTAAAGGGTGCTCAAGTGTTTAGAGGAGGAAAAGAAGAGATTAAGTGCACAGTTCTGATATTTACAGTAGAACAAAGCGGGCAACCTTCCGCTATTAGTGTGAGCCTGTCCACACACTTGGTTGGGGGGGAGTGTTGGGGGAGATAGGGGACGTATTGGGTACAGGCACAGTGGTTATATAAGCCAATTTATACCCAGGTCCTTTGATTTGATGGGTGACACCCCATTGATTTAATTGATGGATTTAAATACATATGAGTCTATTTTGATTCAATGTGTCCATCCTTTTCATGCAATTGTTCGCATGGAGCCTAAGATAGGGAAATTGCCTCCTTCAGATTTACAGAGAGGATTAAAGGGAAGAGTTGTTTATTTGCCTCTAGTTTTCAAGAAAAATATTGATACAATTGGTGTAGAGAAAGTGGAAGAGGAACCTCTGGTTATTCTAGTTATTGGGGTTCCGACAAAGAGTAAGAAAATCTGGCAAGATTTAGTGGATGTTAGGAAAGTCAAAAAGGCAACGTTGTATTTGGTCAAAAACAATGAGTACTACAAACATGTATGTGTTGGAGCAGAGGAAACAGCTGCAGATGAAGACAGTGATTGTTCAGCTGGCCAAATCGAAAAAGTTGATGTGTCTAGAAATGAAGAAATATATGAACATTATACTGTTCATCCTTTGCATTCCAAAGAAGTGATGGGGAATGCAATTGACTTGTTTCAAATGAAAGCAGCAAAAGGAAGTCCCATTAGTGTATGGGAAGAAAGTTTGGAAGCTCGTTGTTTTCTACATTTATTTCCAACAGGTCGAGGTGGACGATATGACGATTGACCACTTCAAATTCCTGCATCTGAATATCGAACTTTAAGATTATATGCTGAAGATCCAAGGTTTCGTCAATGCATTCCATATTTGTTTCATCTACTGTATGAAAGTGACTTGTCTGGGCTTTCTTATGCAGTAAACCATATACTGAAAAGTGGAGCACATCTGCAAAATGTTTCGGCGAGGGACTTTATGGAGAAAGTCAATCTGCAAGATAATATTTTGGAATCTCATTTAATCAATCTCATGGCATGTCAGCGTGGTACAAATGAGTATTGGTACCGTCGTCATGGGGAATTGAAATGTATGCTTAGAAACTTAGGAACTCATACATGGTTCCTCACTCTTAGCTGTGCTGAGTATGCATGGGACGACTTACTTCAATTTCTACGAGAGGCAAATGCAAATATACAAAATATAGAATTCAAAACTGCTGGAGAACTGTGTTCTTTGGATCCAGTGAATGTATGCAGATATTTCAATCATAGATTTGAAGCTATGATGTCTTTTATTACCAACAAAAAAAAAACTCCCCTTGGAGAGGTTTTGGATTTCTTTTGGAGAAAGGAGTATCAAGCGAGAGGTGCTCCTCATATACATATGTTGTTGTGGATTAAAGATGCACCCAAATTTGGAACAGATTCGGATGAGACAGTGATGAGCTTCATTGAAGAGTATTCAACATGTGCTGTTCCGAAAACTACAGAGGAAAACAGTTTAAGGCAACAAATTTTACACTTTCAATCCCATCGTTGTGGAAAGTACTGTTGTCGAAAATTCAGAAACAAGGACAAGTTCTACACAAAATGTCCTTTCGGGTTTCCACGACCAGTGATTTCTAAAGGAAGAGTAAATAATTTGATGTCTTCTCTGCGACATACTGTGACGAGGAAATCACCAAAAAATACATACAATTTAAAAAGAAACGAAGAGTCCAAGTACATCAACAACTACAACCCAGTGATTTTGTCCATGTGGAATGCTAACATGGATACTCAGTTCGTTGCTGACAACTCTATTGCTGTGGCTCGATATTTGACGTCTTACATCACAAAAAAAGAAAAGACAGAACTGAAGGAAATGTGGGAGGATATTTCACATGAAAAGAGTCTAAGCAAGAAATTATACAGTTACAGTCTGAAGATGTTGTCACATCGAGAAATTGGAGCATATGAATGTTCTGATCGATTGTCATCAGCAAGTCTATATGCCAAATCTAGAACCGTCATTTGGGTGAGTCTAGGTCTTGCTGCAACACGAAATCGAGTTTTGAAATCTGTACAAGAAATAGAGTATTTGGCGTAGAAAGAACCAGAAAGTACAGATATTTTGAAGACAAACATGTTGGGTACATACTATCCAAATAGAAGTCCTTACCTTGAGAACGCTTGTCTCTATGAAGTTCTGCAAAGATATATTTATAAGAGGAACATCAGAGAAGATATTAATAATGGAATATATGCTGTCATTGGCTGTGAAGGATGTCTAGTGAAGCAGAGAAAAGGCCATTTGATTAATCATCGAAAAATGAGTTGCGAAAATCCAGAGAAAAGGGAATTTTACTATTTAGCTCTTTTGCAACTCTTTAAGCCATGGCATACAGAAGAGGAACTACTTGGAGATTTTCTCTGTTACGAAGATTCTTTTAATGCAACCAAGGATACCATAGAATGTCCTGTTTTTCCAAATTATCTGCAAATGTTGAACGAAAAAATAGAGCAAGAAGCCACAATTGCTGTAGAGATTGCTAGAGACAGTTCTCAAGACAGTCAGAGTTCTGCTTCATTGAGTCAGGATCCACTTGAAGGACCAATTATTCAAAATGAAGCTGCCACTGCCGTGGATGAGGTGGAAAGAGCTATGGAACAAGCTCAAGATGATGTAGTTTACTTAGAAGATTTGGTGAAACAACTAAACCTTGAGCAGAAACAGATATATGACGAAGTCACAGAACAGATTGAACATGGATTCAGTCATGAGAAAAAAGATTGCTCATGTACATCATTTAAGCCTGTCCGACTGTACGTGAGTGGAGAAGCGGGAACTGGAAAAAGTTTTCTGATTAAAGCAATTGCGACTTATCTGCAGAAAAGGACTGAATCACCGCTGTCTTGTGTTGTTACCGCTCCAACTGGGCTGGCAGCTCATAACATTAAAGGGATTACTTTACATCATTTACTGATGCTACCAGTCGAGCATGATAACAAATTGCAATACCACAAGCTATCTGGAGATGCGTGTTCCGAAGTTTCCAGAGTCCTGAAGAAAATGAAACTTCTTATCATTGATGAAGTAAGCATGGTCTCAAATCTAATGCTTGCTTTTGTGCATTTGAGAATGCAAGAAATTCTTAGAAGAGAGTATGATGTGTTATTTGGAGGGAAACACATTATTGTTTTTGGAGATCTACTGCAGTTGACTCCAGTGAAAGGACAACCAGTGTTTAAAATGTTCACGCATGAAGATACCAGGAAGTGCCTAGGAAGCATTGGAAATGTTAATATATGGTTAAATTTCAAATATGCAGAACTACTTCAAAATATGCGACAGGCAAAGGATGAAGATTATAAAAATATTCTACAAGATGTAAGAATCGGAAAAGTAAGTGAGCATGGGAAAGACGCTTTACATGCACGATTAATTTCAAATTTGTATCCAAATGAAAACATTCTTCCAGAGAATATTTTTAAGAAAATTAACGAGAACAAATCTGGGATATGTTTGATGCCAACTCTGAAAGAATGTTCCATCTTCAACAACAAAATGTTAAAGTTAGAGAATGAAGAGATTGTGAAACTGGAAGCTATAGATAAAATAGAGCATATGGGAGCAACAATTATTTTGTCAGAAAATTTGAAATCAAAATTGGATTCATTAGAGAAGACTATATCCAAAACTGCTGCTTTTGAAAAGACTCTGAATGTGTGTTTAAATTGTCGTATCATTTTGAGAAGGAATTTAAATCTTGAAAGAGGTCTGGTAAATGGAGCAATGGGTCATGTTGTTGATTTTGTAAATTACAAAAATAGAGATGGAATTGAAATTTTAAAAATTTAATTTGATGGCATTGACGAAATAGGACACATTTGTCGTTGTTCAGCTAGATTTTTGCTTGTGAAAGACTTATATGTTCGCCAAAAATAGTTTCCTGTTTGTTTGGCATATGCGGTGACAATTCATAAATCTCAAGGTTTAAGTGTAGATAGTACTTTGGTGAACATTGGAAGTTCTGTGTTTAAAGAGGGTATGGCATATGTGGCATTATCACGAGTCAGAACTTTATCAGGATTGTACTTGATTGAGTGTGATGAAACAAAGATTTGTGCAGATCTAGATTGTGTTAAAGAATACAATAGGTTAAGAAGAGAGTATGCTCCACATTTGCCTCAATATCCTCTGTTTGAAAAACGTGTGGTAGTCCGAAAAAGAAGAAATGAGAATAATTGCAGTGAGGTAGTAGCAAAAAGACAAAAAGTAGATGAAACTGTAATTGTAAGCAGAAGGAAAAAGGATTCTGTTGAAGATGTTGTTGGATTTCAGTTTGAAAACAGTACTGGTGTCAACTGCTATGCTAATGTAGTGGTTAATGTTGTTTCTTTTCTTCAAAATTTACAAGAACAGATTGTTAAAAATCGGGATCAAACATTCTCCTGTTTATTGAATTCTGTGTTTGAGAAATGTAGCAGTGATCGAGCAAAAATAGAAAGTGTTTCCGAAATTCGAAATCTTCTAGACATATGTTCTGGTCAAAATCAATTTTCACAGAATATTCAGCAGGATTGTCAGGAATTTTTAATGTATATGTTTGATGTATTGGAAGATGAAGGTGTAGATATAAAAAATCTTTTTAGCCTTTCTTATCAATGGCAGCATGACTGCGACAACTGTAGTTTATCAAGTAGTACTATAATAGACACTGAAAGATTTATATATTTGACTTTACCAGACTGCAAATCAGTGTCTTTTAATAATCTAGTTAAAGCAGCTGATCACAATATGGTGTGTACCCAATGTAAGTCTGCAATGCTGTCCACATTATTTATACAAAATTTTGATCAGTATGTCATTTTAATGTTCCAACGATGTAGACCTGATGGAAGTAAATTGACAACTTCTATTAAAAATTTCGTGGCTTCTCAGTTATCAATATCAGGAAGAACTTTTGCAACTGTAGCTATTATTTATCATGACGGTCCCTCAACAACATCAGGGCATTACACATGCTACTTAAAATGTCGAAAAGGTTGGAGTAACTGCAATGACACTCATTTGACTTTCAAACAACGTTTGCCTTTTGACTTAAAAAATTCATACCTAGTGTTTTGAGAACCAACATTTAAGTAAAGGTAATTGCCCTATGAAGACAGGAGCAGTTAATAAAAGTTAGTTTGCTGTTTAAAATTATATTGTGAGTAAAAGCGATGAAGATAATATAAAAATTATAGTTCTCATAAAGGTACGGTAAGTGGATCGCATATTAAGTGATATCCGTATTATAGGAAATGTTCAACATGAGAGAGCCAGAGCTGGAATTATGAATATTTAAATATTGTGAAAATGTTGTTTAAGCCTTTCTTTCAGAACGTCGGGAAAACGGTAATTTTAGAATTTGTTTTAAGTAATTTGAAAATATACTGATACATCTGACACTATTTGGCCTTAAGGAAAAGTGAAGGAATGAGCAAAGAGTCATGACTGAACAGAAGGAGTATATGAAAACATTGAAACATATTTCAGATGTTCTTGGAGCTTTTTTTCTAGAGAGTCGATGAAATGGAATTTTTAGAGAACAGCAGAGTACCTTCCAACGTAAAGGACCTTCATGATGTACTATTTGGCCTAAAGGAAAAGTAAGTGAATCAAAGATTAGTGTACATATGTGATTTGTAAGTTTATATGTTTTTTTTAAACACAATCTTTTTGATTGTGTTTTTTTTCCCGCTGTCATATAATGAATAGTTTGAACTCACTGTTTTTAGTGAAATTCAATATGTTCTGAGAACAGCAAAAATAAACTATCTAACATGTTGTATAAATTATTCTATAGTTTGTATTGTGTCATTTATATTGTATTCCCATTGTCTCACACTCACTTTTCTTTTTCCTCTCTCTTTCAGCTCTCTTTACTCACTCACACTGCCTTTCTCTCACTCTGTTTCACACCCATTCGTTTACTGCACTTCTTTCACAACCCCTCATTTCCATTTCAACTGTCTGCATCCCCTCTCTCCCTTGCACCACTTTTCAGCTTTCAGTCTCTCTGCTTTACTTCCCTTATCCGTCTTTTCTTCCTTTGCTCTTTTAGTAATTCCTATTTACTCACTCACCAGTATTGTTGCACTTTATCACTATAACTCACCCACTCTCCCTCGCTTATCTTTGTTTGCTCCTTTTTTTTACCTCTTCTCTCTATTTTCCGTTCACTACCTCTATGTCCTCAGTCCCTCACTCTCCTTGTGTTATGTTCACTTGTGTTTATCTACCTTCTATCATTTCTCTTACAACAACTTCACTGCTCCTCTCTCATCGTTCTTCACCCCATTTCTTTTAGTCCGGTTCCATTACTACCGCTCATTTCCTATCTTTCAATGTTCTTCTCTTTACTTTCATCACCGAATCACTTTCATTTCTCTCTTCTTCTCTTCCTCTCTGTCAGTGAATCTATATGCCTTACTCTTAGTAATTTGCTCTCCTTCTATTTCTTTAACCCTCTTTTTGTCCTTTTACATCACTTTATTTCCCTTTCTGTGTCTTTCACTCGTACTTTATTTCTTAATAAACTGTTATGATTTTTAACCTCTTCATTTGTATCTTTTATTTTAAAACATATATTTTACAAATTATAACTTATTTTTTCTTCTCTCTTTCACAGATACAAAGTGTAGTAAAAAAATGTAATTAAAGTTACATTAATTATAAGGTAAGTGTGACAAAAAAAATGTAGTTTGTCATCACCCTTTCCTTTAACCTCACTATTATTCTCTCACACTACCTCACTCCTGTTTCCTTACTCTGCTTCCTTCACTTATTCTTATCCTCCATGTTTACTCCCCTTTCCCTAACTCCCCTCGCACATTCAACTTCTTTCAGTCCCCCTGCTTTACTTCCCTTACCCTCTGTTCCCTTCCTTTGCTCCCTCACTCATTCCCTTTCCCTTAATCATTTACTTTACTCCTGTCACTCCTTCTCTCAGTCCGTCTGTCCTCACAGTTCCTCACTTCCGTTCCCTCACTTTGTCTCTCTTATCGTCGCTGTCTCTCTCCCCTCAATCTGTCAATACTCTTTCGTCATGCTCACTCCCTACAACTCACCCACACTCCCTCACTTACCTTTGTTTGCTGCTTCACTCACTCCCTTTCAGTCACTCCTTCCTTTACTGTCTCTCTCCTTTCTGTCTGTCACTCCCCATGTCTTACCCTTATTCACTTTTATCCACCCTCTTTTACTGCTCTTTACTTAGAGTCACTTCTCTTTTCTAATCCTCCCTCACTGTTTTGCTATCTAATACACAGTCCCTTTGTGTTATTCCCTCTAGCTCTTTTTCTCCTAACATAACTCTCTCTGTCCCTTTCCCTCATGCTCACTCCTTCATTCTTTTTTTTTCTTTCTTTTTTGGTGTGCGCCCCGGTACGCGTACCGGGGAGCGTACCGTTACGCGTACCGTTGAGAAAAAAGAATGACAGAGTTTTAAAAAAAAATTATTTTTTTTATAAATTAGAGGTAGTTCTAAAAAGAACAGTTTTTTTATTCTTTTTGTTGTTTTATATATATATATTTTTTTTAACATGTTTTACTTTTTTGGCTTTTCTGAACAGTTTTATATTTTTTTGTATTTTCTTTGGGGAGAAACAAAAAACAGGGAATTGAAAATGGCTCAACTGGAGCAAAAAAAAATCAGGAAAAATTATGGTTTCCTCGGGCATTTGTGGTTAGCAACATTAATTAGTGTGATGCTTTGCTGACCATAATTAATTGTTTTGTTGCAATATATACAAACAATTTTGTAATCCCCAAACTTTGTTTGCATATTTGGGACCGTCTCCCTTGCCTCTGGACCCGATGGAGTGGGTTCTTTGGATGTTGAGGGTCTGGATGTTGATTGGGGTAGCTTACTGCAGAAGTCCCTTACCTCTGCTGCAGAATAGTTGTTAGGGTGCAAACGAATCATGTGCCGAATCATAGTATGATTCCCAAAGGAATATTTTTTGTTAAGGGTTCCCCCTGGACAGTTCAGCACCACAGATCAGACAAGTCACCTTCGCAGCGTTGACTTTTTTGAAACCCCTTGGGATTTTGTAAAACTCCCATATGAAGTGCTCTTTTGGTTTGTATGGGGGATTATCTTCAGGCAGGAACTGCCTTGTCTGTTCCTCCTCTTCATCATCCTCCTGCTCTTCTTCTTGACCACCAAAGTGATCTTCTGGTGGTCTTTTTGATGGTGGTGGTGGTGGTGGTGGGGCAGATGCTCCAGCTGCTGATATGACTGTAGCCATCTCTGTAAGGAAAAAGCAGGTCTTCCTCACTCAAATAACAAAGTGAGAATGAGGAAAAAAGGTGGGGGCTTTGATCATTTGGAAAACAAAACTGTTCTGAACCAATGAAAAGTGTTATTTTCAAGTCACATGATCCGGGCTTTCATCATTTGGAAACCAAAACTGATCTGAACCAATGAAAAGTGTTATTTTCAGATCACATGACCCGACGCGCTTACGCTACGCGCCCCGGTGCGTGCCCGGGGGCGCGCCCCGGTGTGCGCCCGTAGTCGCGCTCCGGGGCGCGCCCGTAGTCGCTTACGTTGCGCGAGTGTATGCGCTCGGGTGCTTCCGGGTGCGGTTACGCCGTGCATCATATGACGCATCACGCGGCTACGCAATAGGTCACGATGTTGTTTTTGTTCGCGGCAATAGCGCTAACGGGACGCTCACTGGTACGCGCCCTGGGGCGCGCCGTAACACTGCGCTCACCGGTGAGCGCATCGGTACGCGCCCCGGGAGCGCTCCGGGGTACACAAAATAAATAAATAAACATTAAAAAAAATATTACATAAATATAAAATATAAAATTCATTATAAAAAATATTACATTTCATACCTATAGAGATTTGCTAATAAAACACCTATGAAATTCACTGAAAAAACCATAGGTTTCACATCAGTTATAGTTAGGAATTTGCATTTAAAAAACCTATGAAATTCACTGAAAAAACCATAGGTTTGACACCAGTTATAGTTAGCTGGAAATTTTACTCGCATAAAACCAATGAAATTCCCACGTTATAGTTAGTTGGACTCACTATAACTTGCACGTGCAATGCACTGCTGATGACGTCACATATTACATCGCTCATGACATGGTCAGTGACATCACTCATGACATCACTGATGACACCATCCTTGTGACAGACCTCTTTTCACTGTAATGTAACCCTTAAAACACATATTCAAAAATAGAAACTTATATTTTCAAAAAAATGGAGATACCCATACCAGTTACAACAACCAATTCAATAATTCCACCATCTATATACACATCCACTCATTGACCAACAGTTCTATATAGTCACTCATACATATACTTACTCATCATATGTAGTGATACACCTATACATCCTGTTACACACCGACAGTCATCCAAAAGATACTCTCTCACATACTCACACATGCAAATAAACTATTGAACATCCATTTATTTGCATATACAGCTATACACACACAACCACCTTACTTCTAAGGAAACTTACACATACTTACTCTCTTAAACAATCACTTATAGAAACACATACTTATTTAAACAGGAACTCATACAATTTCTTACTCTCACATATACTCACTTATATACATCAATACTCACATATATTAGATTAAAATATATGTAGTTACTGATAAAGACACTAGTGAGACAGTCATTCAGTCACTAACACACACATATATACACTCATCCACCCATACAGTCCTGCACATATGCTGTCTTCAAAACACATACAAACAGAGAGTCAGTCACTCATGCATCTATGTGCTAAGTAATACCCCCACCAAACCATACAAACACTCATACTGATACTAAGAAAAACATCTAATAACCCATATACCTACACATGTAGCTACTCACCAACCCATGCAGCCACTTATACACAAAGTGAAACACTAATCAATATATTTAAATACTTAAACATTACTCACTAATATATGTATTCACTAAGATACACTTAATCAGCGAGTTAACCAATCAATTTTTTTTTAAAAACATCCATGTAAACACTTATTTAAACATTTATTCTTCCATCAACTTTTACATATACATATATAACACATAATTATTTTTCAAAAATACACACATTCACTGGATGGTGTCATCAGTGATGTCATGAGTGATGTCACTGACCATGTCATGAGTGATGTAATATGTGACGTCATCAGCAGTGCATTGCACGCGCAAGTTATAGTGAGTCCAACTAACTATAACGTGGGAATTTCATTGGTTTTATGCGAGTAAAATTTCCAGCTAACTATAACTGGTGTCAAACCTATGGTTTTTTCAGTGAATATATATATATATATTACCTACTGGCGGTCGCTAGTAGGTATTACCTACTGGCGGTCGCCAGTAGATATATATAGTTAGGATTTTTTCCCTATGGGATTTTTGAAAATTCTATGTCTAATAACTTTGGTGTTTGTGGACGGAATTGGCTGAAATTTTCTGGAAAATGGAACATTTTGTTTCTGAGCAGCCCTTGAAAATTTGGGGGGGGTTTGTCAAGGGGGGGGCCGAGAAAAAAGGGGGGTCCCAAAACGTGTTTTTAACATTGAGTTTTCCATAGGGCGGTTGGCCTCACTTTTAGCCCGAACTGCTGAATGGATTTGCACGAAACTTGGCAAAATTGTAGGGACTGGTAGCCCGATGTGCCTTTTGTAGGTCTCAATATATGTGCTCCAGTGGATTTTGAGAAATTAACGTTTAAAAAAAGATATATATCTGTAAGCGCGCTCCGGTCCGCGCCCCGGTTCGCGGACCGGGGCGCGTACCGGAACTTCGCGTAGCGAAGCTGATTGGCTCTCCGGTGTCTGTCAACATTCTAAACAGTCCGTAGCGGCCGCCATCTTGTCTCTCGGTAGGATTGAGAGACAAGAGGAGGCTAAAACAAAGGGGGAAATGACCATAAGGGGGCATAGTAGATCCTCCCTGACCCCCTAGGTTTAATGTGGAGGCTTTAAAAGGGCCCCGCGGGGCAAAAAATAATAATTTTTTTTTTGTTTTTTTTGCGTGGGTAGCGCCCGGTACGCGAACCGGGAAGCGTTCTGGGCAGCGTACTACAATGAAAAAAGAATGAGAGACTTTTCAAATGCAGTATGTTAATTGATTGTTGGTTTTGTTGATTATTTTTTATTTTCTTTATTTTTTAAGCATTTTTTTTTATTGTGATTGTGTTTCATAATTTATTAAACTTTCTAACATTTCATTGTCAGAAATTTCATAATTATCATGGAATATACATTGTAGTCTCTGAGGGTGTAAAATGTCCTCATTTGCAAGGAGGTTATCTACTGCTTTTACACATTGCAGTAGTTCATTGTCCCAAGTTTCATCGAAAAATTCAATGTCAATTTGATCAATTGTATCAATCAATTCTTGGCTGCTCTCTTGCAGGTCCATTTCAAAAGAAACTTGGTTTTCGCCTTCCATTTTGCCTGAAATTTGGATTAAAAAAATATATATTAGTAGAGATAGGGCAATGTTGGGAATAATTTTAGATAGGCATTTTTTATCAGTGAATTTATCTTTGGGCAGTGTATAGTATCAGAGTGGAAGTAGGAATTTAAAAAAGTGTATGTGATTTAACGTAAGTAAATTCATAATTATACAAGAGAAGCCTAACTCCATCCATAACTATAACAGAGAAGTCTCTCTAAATCTATAACTACTACAGATGGATAGTATATATCTATCAGAAAAAGTTTACCATATTAACTTATAGTGCACAATATACTTCAGTTTTAAAAATAAAAACTTACCTTTAGAAAGAAGTTGAAGGAATTAGTGAAAATACTATTGAAATGTACAGCAAGAAGTAGTAGTCAAAATGGCTGTGTTTTCTTCTCTTCCTTTATATATATTCAGGTATATAACCAATGAAATGTCAGGTAAAAAAAGTAGAAAATGAAAGTAACATTTTCATTGGTTGTCAATTCCAACACTTCAGATGTGTTTTGTGAAGTAATTTACCTCAGGGTATTTAGAGAGGTCTACAGGCTAAATGACTAAATGGAATTCCAATCAAATTTGTGAAAATGGTAGGGATTGGTATGTAGTATGAGCTAATCTATATTTGGTGAAATTGTCTCCAGTGGCTTTTCTGTGAACTACTTTCCCACCTTTTTTGATGGTGCGCTTCCCAGGGAGCGACCCGGTACGCGAACCGGTGAGCGCCCCGGTACGCGAACCTTAAGCGTTACGGGAGTCCACCATTTTGTGTTTCGGTCGAATTAAGATACAAAATGGAGGGCAAATAATGTTCAGAATGGGTAGAAGGGGGCACGGTAGACTTATCTTGACACCCTAGGTTTTGTGAGGGTGGCTGAGGAGGCTTATATGTGCGGGAAAAAACCATTTTTTTAAAAAATTTCGCGAGGTTAGCTCCCGGTTCGCGTACCGGGTAGCGCCCCGGGGAGCGTACTTTGTTGAAAATTAGTGAAAAATGTTAGAGTAAAATAATAATTGTGAGTGATTAGATGTAGGGTAGCTCTGAGAAGAGCTTTTGGGTTTATGGTACATTTAGGTACTTATAAGTAGGTACCAATGCACATTCTTAAATTCAGAGTGAAAACTCTGTTGCCCTCATCTGAGAAGTGAACTCCATCTCCTCTGTAGATATCTTGCATGTAGTAACGCAAGTTATTGTTGTACAGGGAGCCCATTCCATGGTCTCTCATGTAAGCTGAAACAGATTTGTTTACATGCTTCCTCGACTTCTCAATTTGTGGACAAAATTGGTTTGACCACCTCCATTTCTGTCTTTGGCATATATTTGAATATACCAAGGCAGTCTGAGGAAAAAGTGCCATCAATTGCTCAAAGGTGTCCTTTAAAAGCATTTCCAGACCTACCCCAGTCAAAGTGCCCAAGTCATTACCTCCACAGTGCACAATTAACAGGTCAGGTTTGGGCAAATGCATAAAGGTTTTCACCAATGGTATCAATTGGTGACATTTTAATCCTCTGTGGCCAAACCACTTAATTTCCACATCTTGTAAATTGAGGTTAGGTAAATTCCTGTTTTCAACGTACCTTTGAGCCCAGTGAATATAACTATGTCCAACAATCCAGACAGAAAACATGGTGAGAGAAGGTTCTCCTGCAGTCAGATGAAGTGTGGCAATGAAATGGCAGTTGAAAAAATGAGAGTTTAAAATGAAAAAAACTGTGGAGTTTCTGTGTTCATGAAGCAGTAACAGTGATTGGTGGATTTTGATTGCTGAAAACAGAAAGTTAGGGTGCACGGATGTGTTCTTTGAAAGATGTATTTTGAATGGTCAATAAAAAATCATTAAATGAAAGAATGCACTGGATATGCAGGTGCACTGAGAGTTCAGAGTTCAATTGCAACAAAGTTGTGTGAACTTGCAAACACCAGAAGTCTTCCAATGAGGTGGTTGCCATGCAGAAAAGGCATGAAATGGCAGAGGGGGTAAGGGTTTTCATTTGAAAAAAAGTGAGGGAAGAGTTTTGATTGGGTGACATGAGAGATATGTGTGAAGATTTACAGCATTTCTGTGCTTTTGATAGCTGCAGACTCTGGAGTGCATACCTTTTGCTCTGCTGAAGACAAATTGGTGTGTTTCTGAGACTGTTTTCAAACTCAAAGTATTTGCTAAGGTGAGAAAATATTTCTTTAATTTAGATAGAGAATAGTGTGCTTTAAGGAGAAAATTATGAATTATGTGGCGCAAATTGCTTGTAAATATGATCCCACATGTGCATGGAAAATTTAGATTTTGAATGTTTGTGTTACATAGCCATGTTAAAAGTGATACAAACATGCTGCAAAGGCAATCAAAAAACGCTTTTATGTGTCTTAAGGACATTTTAAGTAATTTTCCCATGTGCAGTGTTTTGAAATTATGATTTGAAAATCGTTTTTGGGGAAAAGGAATTGTTTTTAAATTTATGACAAGGACATAATGGTGTATGCTTCTTTATACGGCAATTGACTGTCCCTGATGTTATTTTTCCCATTTTAATGTAAGACCTTTCTCTGTGGCGCAAGTTGCTTGTAAATATGCTCCGACCTGTGCATGGGAAATTTAGATTTTAAATGTTTGTGTTACATAGCCATGTTAAAAGTGACCCAACCATGCTGGAAAGGCAATAAAAAACACTTTCATGTGTCTTAAGGACATTTTAAGTAATTTCCCTGTGGGCAGTGTTTTCAAATTATGAATTGAAAATCGTTTTTGAGGTAAAGGAATGTTGTTAAAATTTATGTGCGCCATATGCCCACAAATTTCGTTTTCAGGGGTGCAGCAGGGTGTTCTTGAGACACCCCTGCACCTTTGGAAAAATTCCTAATTTGCGATGAGCTAATTGCTAATCGCAAATTGCACCTTCATTCCTATGGGCCTCCTGCTCCATGGAAATGAATGGCTAATTTGCAATTAGCAATTTGCTCATCGCAAATTAGGAATGGTAAAGAATCGCTATTTATTCCTTAAAATTCGCTATTTTGGAAATGCAAAATAGTTATATGATACATATGGCGGTTAATGTCTAACAAGATAAGAAGCTTAGGGATACATTTATGATGACTGGCGCAATGAAGTGGACATCACTTACTTCATTGGTAGAGCTTTACATGTATTATGTCCTCTGTATTCTTCATCAAGCGTAACTTTAATCTGCAATCCTGAGTAGGCCTCACCTTAAACAAACCTCTGGATAGGCCACACCTTATCGTCATCCTGAATTAATCATTTAAAATGCTAGGGACAGATTTATGATAGGTGTATGCCTCTTTTGTGCCACTTACAAAACACTGTCCACGGGGAAATGACTTAAAATGTCCTTAAGACACATGAATGTGTTTTTTTAAAGCGTTTGCAATTTTTTGGGGTGACTTTTAACATGGCTATGTGACTCAAACAGTCAAAATCTAAATTCACCATGCACAGGTGGGAGCATATTTACAAGGAATGTGCTCTATGGGGAAAGGTCTTATAATGTAATATGGGAAAAATGACATCAGAGACACTGAAATGCCTTATAGAGAAGCATACACCATTATGTCCTTGTCATAAATTTTTAACCATTACTTTTCCCCAAAAACGATTTTCAAATCATAATTTGAAAACACTGCACATGTGGAAATTACTTAAAATGTCCTTAATTCAAAATTTGCTATTCCTTATTTTGCGATTGCACTGAAGGATTTGCAAATTTTGCGATTCCTTAAATGCAATGTATCAAACAAAAAATATGTAAAAAATGATATTAAGGATTTGGAAACTACCACCAACTTCTAGTTTGTGGTAATTTGCGAATTCTTTTCAAAAAGCATTTTTTTTCCAAAAAACAAAAGGTGCCATATGACGCCTATACATGTCCTTAGGGCATGTATGTGTGCCATATGCCCCCAAATTTCTTTTTCAGGGGTGTAGCAGGGTGTTCTTGAGATACCCCTGCACGCTTGAAAAATTTCCTATTTTGTGATGAGCTAATTGCTAATCGCAAATTGCAACCTTCATTCCTATGAGCCTCCTAGCCCATGGAAATGAATGGGTAACTTGCAATTAGCAATTTGCTCATTGCAAATTAGGAATGGTAAAGAATTGCTATTTATTCCTTAAAATTTGCTATTTAGGAAATGCAAAATAGTTTGATGGTACATATGGTGGTTCATCTGTAACAAGATAAGAAGCTTAGGGATACATTTATGATGACTGGCGCAATAAAGTGGACATTACTTACTTCATTGGTAGGCCTTTACATGTATTATCTCCTCTGTATTCTTCATCAAGCGTAACTTTAATCTGCAATCCTGAGTAGGCCTCACCTTAAACAAACCTCTGGATAGGCCACACCTTATCGTCATCCTGGATTAATCATTTAAAATGCTAGGGACAGATTTATGATAGGTGTATGCCTCTTTTGTTCCACTGTGCGTCACTTTTATGATGCAGCGGCGGTGCTAATTTGCCATTAGCAATTTGCTCATTGCAAATTAGGAATGGTAAAGAATTGCTATTTATTCCTTAAAATTTGCTATTTAGGAAATGCAAAATAGTTTGATGGTACATATGGTGGTTCATCTGTAACAAGATAAGAAGCTTAGGGATACATTTATGATGACTGGCGCAATGAAGTGGACATCACTTACTTCATTGGTAGAGCTTTACATGTATTATGTCCTCTGTATTCTTCATCAAGCGTAACTTTAATCTGCAATCCTGAGTAGGCCTCACCTTAAACAAACCTCTGGATAGGCCACACCTTATCGTCATCCTGAATTAATCATTTAAAATGGTAGAGACAGATTTATGATAGGTGTATGCCTCTTTTGCGCCACTGTGCGTCACTTTTATGATGCAGCGGCAGTGCAAAAGATTTGCTATGAGGCGACAACATTACAAATTGATGCATTTAGGCAGATATGTCATGGTGTAAAAAAAACGTACCACATGAAACCGATGCAGCAGTGATGCAAAAGATGCACCATGTCGCAAGACAGGCCTCACTTGGGGCCATATGTATCAAGCTAATTAGCATTCGCAAAGATCAAAATTCTACGAATTTCGGCCTTTGCGAATGGTAATTAGACAAATGGTATGTATCAAACAAGTTTGATGCAAAATAAGGAGTAGCAAAATTTGCTATTCCTTATTTTGCAATTGCACTGAAGGATTTGCAAATTTTGTGACTACTTAAATGCAATGTATCAAACAAAAAATATGTAAAAAATGACATTAAGGATTTGGAAACTATTGTGGTAAATTGGTGGTAATTTGTGAATTCTTTTCAAAAAGCTTTTTTTCAAAAAAACAAAAGGTGCCATATGACGCCAACACATGCCCTTAGGGCATGTATGTGTGCCATATGCCCCCAAATTTCTTTTTGAGGGGTGCAGCAGGGTGTTCTTGAGACACCCCTGCACCCTTGGAAAAATTCCTAATTTGTGATGAGCAAATTGCTAATCGCAAATTAAACCTTCATTCCTATGAGCCTCCTAGCCCATGGAAATGAATGGGTAACTTGCAATTAGCAATTTGCTCATTGCAAATTAGGAATGGTAAAGAATTGCTATTTATTCCTTAAAATTCGCTATTTAGGAAATGCAAAATAGTTTCATGCTACATATGGCGGTTCATCTGTAACAAGATAAGAAGCTTAGGGATAGATTTATGATGACTGGTGCATCACCAGGGATGTGTCAGTCATCCTGCGCCGCTGTTCCGCCACCCATGGTGTGCTGCATTTAGAATGCGGGGCATCATGGGGCAAAAATGGCACAGATGCGTGACGTATCTGTGCTGTAAAGGTAGTGATTGCTGGAGTTGTATCGCAAGTGCGATGCAGCTCAAGCAAGGCTAAGGGGTGCCCCATCTCCACAATGTTGCATCAAGACCTATGCCTGCTTAAAGCAGGTGCAGGGTTTTGACGAAGCTTTCTCCTATCTGATTGTAAATACGGCACACCATGGGTGGCAGGGTAGTGGTGCACGTTAACTGGTGCATGCCTGGGGATGTGCCATTTAACATAAATCTGCCCCTTTACATTTAAGTATGTGCAGGACACACAGAGTCGGTGAGGCTTATCCAAGGTTAAGAAGAGATGAGTCCTGTTCACTGAAAATTTAGACATAGTCTTCACCTGCTCAGCATTGATGGACATGGCTAAATAATAGCTGCAAAATATTACTCTTGTTAAACAATTTTACTATTATAATCTCTGAGATTTGTCTCTTACTCTGCAACATCTCATTGTTGTTATCTTTCTTTAAAGATAAAGACAACCTCAACATGAGCGACAATCTGCAATCAGTTGATTTTGACCTCATCATTGAACTTGTAATTGAAACATCAGTGGATGTTGATCCCTTGGATGATTTAAATCCTGAGGATGAAGAAGAGCGTGATGAGGATGCAGATTTGTCCGAATGATATGACATAGGATGGGAAGCTGACCTGCTTGAGCCTATGGAAATATAAACATTTATTTTTAAAATTTATAATTAATAAAAAGTAAAAAGGTAAACCGTTTAATTTAAAAATAAAGACACCTTCAAAAGCAGGTTATGTGTAGTGTCTTCAATAAAATATTAAAATATGCTCATAAAATTAGATCAGATTCACATATAAAATAGCACAGGTAACATAAATATAAATGTCATTTCTTTTCTGCTATTTCTGTATTGTAAATTTGCAAGGACTAAAAAATCTTCTATTTAAAATGTCAAGTAGTGTGTTAAGTTTTTGATCACTGTTATTGTTTTACTGTTTGGTAATAATGGTTAATAACATTTTTAATTATATTTTACCACAGATTCAACTGCAGATCATTTCAAGATTTCACCATGCCAACAATAGAAAGACAGAGAAAGGCTGCAAAACGTCAAAGACAGCAGGTGAAAGAAAATAAGCAGCAGTCCTCTAACAAAAAGATTTGTCAAGTCACGAAGAAAGCACCGGGTAAGAGCACAAAATATTTCATAAGAAATATGTGTAGTCAAAAAAATATTACTACAGAAAATGTTTCAGTCCATAAAACGAGAAGGAATTCAAATGGAAAGGAAAGGCCAATGAAAAATGTTACTGCTAGAGCAAGAGATAACTCTGTGCATGATAGTAGAAGGAAACAACAGTTTAGGGAGATTCGTAAACGAATGTTCCGCAACAGGATAATTGGCAATTTGTTAAAAAATATTAAGAAAGGTCAACAGAAACTGGTTTTTTATAAGAGAAAAAAAAAAGTTGAGAAAGTTATTGATCAGGCATTTGAAATTAAACGTAAGTTATTTATTTTGATAATCAATAGAATTAGGAAGCTAAACAAGGCAATTTATGATTTCAAAAGAAATAGTAGATGGAAGAGAATAGTTAATCGTAGTAATTTTTGTGAAGTTTTTTCTGGAGAATGGATGCATAGTTCAAGCTGTGAGGCATTTTTTAATGAGGAGAGTTATTTCCAGGATAATGATTTGGTGCATGCAGTTGACACCAGTGGTCGTGCTTATGAAGTGAAAGATGGTTGTCCAGTTGAAAAAGAAAAACTTGTGACAACAGAGGCAGAAGAGGTGTTAGGTAATGAGGTTTTAGGAAGACGTGCTAAGGGTCCTGTGTACACCTGGAAGTGTAGTAGTATTTGCAGTGTGCGACAGGATTCCATCAATTTGCTTTGTGATTTTGTACGGTCATTTAATAAGAAAAGTTTGAAGCAGAAAATAAGGTTGTTGCAAGAATTAGATCCTTGCAGAGTAAGAGAAGTGACAGGTTTGCATGGTCATTCACTGGCTTGTCTTTCCAGGAGAGTATGCCAGAGTGTTTTTCATCATTTCAGGATGCTAGCAGTGCATCATAATAAAGTGAGGAAATTAGTTAGAATGTTGTATTATGCTAAGAGTCCAGCAATTATGCTTAAACAATTATGCGCTGCTCTTTTGCATGGTTCTGAAATAGATGTGAAGAATATATGTGAAGAAATTGAGTTTTGTTACTTTGGAAGTAAAGAGGAGAATGTTGAAATTGAGCAAGAAGAAGAGGGTCATGTGGAAGATAGTGTACAGGTTTCCAGTACAGATAATTTCCAGAGGGAAATTGCGACGTTTGAGGTGAAATCAAGTGAGAGGCCTAATTTCACTTGTGTGTGTTGTCGACGCACTTATTATAAGAATCAGACTAAGTTAGTGGATTTATATGCAAAAAGTGAAAGGGAAAATAATAGTGAATGGAAGGATTTTGCAACATACTTGATGGTAGAAAATTGTTTTGATTTGGGATTTGATCAACGTGTGTGTACTTATTGTTGTTGCAAATTAAATCAAAACCAGATGCCTGCTAGAGCAGTTCATAATAATCTGGAATTGGTTGAGATTCCTTCTGAATTGAAGGATTTAAATACTTATGAATCTATTTTGATTCAAAGTATCCATCCCTTTCAGGCTATTGTAAGAATGGAGCCAAAGACAGGGAAATTGCCTCCATCAGATTTACAGAGAGGATTAAAGGGAAGAGTTGTTTATTTGCCTCTAGATTTGAAGAAAAACATTAACACAATTGGAGTAGAAAAAGTGGAAGAGGAACCTCTGGTTATCTTAGTTAATGGGGTTCCGACAAAGAATAAGAAAATATGGCAAGATTTAGTAGATGTTAGGAAAGTTAAAAAGGCAACATTGTATTTGAAAAAAAATAATAAATACTATAAGAATGTATATGTTGCAGAAGAGGAAGTAAGTGAGGAAGAGGATAGCGATTTGTGTGCTGGTCAAATTGAGAAAGTAGAACCCTCTACTAGTGAAGAAATATATGAACATTATAGTGTTCATCCTTTGCATTCCAAGGAAGTCATGGGGAATGCTATTGAGTTGTTTCAAATGAAACAAGCCAAAGGGAGTCCCATTAGTGTTTGGGAGGAAAGTTTGGAAGCTCGGTGTTTCCCACAGCTTTTTCCAACAGGTCAGGGAGGAAGATATGATGAGCGACCTCATCAAATTCCTGCTTCTGAATACCGGACTTTGCGATTGTATGCAGGAGATGCTAGGTTTCGACAATGCATTCCTTATTTGTTTCATCTCCTGTTTGAAAGCGATCTGTCTGGACTGTCATATGCAGTGAACCACATCTTGAAAAGTGGTATACACATGCAAAACATCTCAGCAAGTGACTTTATGGATAAAGTCAATGTCCAAGACAGTATTTTGGATTCTCACCTGATTAATCTCATGGCGTGTCAGCGTGGTACTAATGAGTACTGGTACCGTCGTCATGGTGATTTAAAATGTATGCTGAGGAACTTAGGAACTCCCACATGGTTCCTCACTCTGAGCTGTGCCGAGTATGGCTGGGAAGACTTACTTGAATTTCTACGAGAGGCAAATGCTAACGTAGATAACATCGAATTCAAGACACCCGGAGAACTGTGCTCTTTGGATCCAGTCAATGTATGTAGGTACTTCAATCATAGATTTGAAGCTATGATGTCTTTCATCATGAATAAGAAGAATCCACCTCTTGGAGAGGTGTTGGATTTCTTCTGGAGAAAGGAGTACCAAGCAAGAGGTGCTCCTCATATACATATGTTGCTGTGGATCAAGGATGCACCTAAATTTGGAACGGATCCAGAAGACTCAGTGATGAGTTTCATCCAACAGTATTCTACGTGTGCTGTTCCAAACGCAAAGGAGAAGAAAAGCCTAAGAGAAAAAGTTCTGCGTTTCCAAAGCCATCGATGTGGAAAGTACTGCCGTCGTAAATTCCGAAACAAGGACAAGTTCTACACTAAATGTCGTTTCGGCTTTCCACGACCGGTGATTTCTAAAGGAAGAGTAAACAGTTTGATGTCTTCGCTGCGACACAATGTCATGAAGAAATCACCTAAAAACACTTACAATTTGAAGAGGAACGAAGAGTCCAAGTACATCAACGACTACAACCCGGTGATTTTGTCCATGTGGAATGCTAACATGGATATACAGTTTGTGGCTGATAACTGTATGGCTGTGGCTCGGTATGTGACGTCTTACATCACCAAAAAAGAGAAGACAGAATTGAAGGATATGTGGGAGGACATTTCCCATGAAAAGAGCCTCAGCAAGAAGTTGTACAGTTTCAGTCTGAAGATGTTGTCGCATCGAGAAATCGGAGCGTACGAATGTTCTGACCGGTTGTCTTCAGCAAGTCTCTATGCCAAGTCCAGGAGTATCGTTTGGGCGAGTCTTGGTCTTGCTGCAACGCGTAATCGAGTTCTCAAACCTGTGCGGGAAATTGAGTATTTGGCGGAAAAGGAGCCAAACAGTACCGACATTTTGAAGACCAACATGTTGGATACATATTATCCAAATCGAAGCATTCACCTCGACAATGTTTGTCTGTATGAGGTTCTTCAAAATTACATATTCAAGAGGAACATCAAAGAAGATACTGAGAAAGGAGTGTATGCTGTAATAGGAAGTGAGGGATGTCTGGTCAAGCAAAGAAAATGCCACTTGGTAAACCATCGAAAATTGAGTGGCGAATCTCCTGAAAAAAAGGAGTTTTTCTATTTAGCACTTTTGCAACATTTCAAGCCTTGGCGTGCAGAAGAGGAACTGCTTGGAGATTTCCTCTGTTACGAAGACTCTTTCAATGCCCCAAGGAGACCATAGAATGTCCTGCTTTTCCCAAATATGTAGAAATGTTGAATGCGGAAATTGAGCAGGAAGCAACGATTGCAGCCGAGATTGCCAGAGACAGTTCTCAGGACAGTCAGAGTTCTGCTTCATTGAGTCAGGATCCACTAGGAGGACCTGTTATTGAAAATGAAGCTGCCACTGCTATGAATGAAGTGGAAAGAGCCATGGCACATGCTCAAGAGGATGCGGTTAACTTAGAAGAGTTGGAAAGACAACTCAACGTTGAGCAGAGGAAAATATATGACGAAGTTACCATGCAAATTGATCATGGATTAAGTTATGACAAGAAAGAGTGCTCATGTACGTCGTTGAAGCCTGTCCGACTGTACGTGAGTGGAGAAGCGGGAACTGGAAAAAGTTTCCTCATTAAAGCAATTTCATGCTATTTGCAGGAAAGGACAGAGTCATCGCTGTCTTGTGTTGTCACTGCTCCAACTGGACTGGCAGCACATAATATTAAAGGGATTACTTTACATCGTTTACTGATGCTGCCAGTGGAGCATGACAACAAATTACAATATCACAAGCTATCTGGAGATGCTTGTTTTGAAGTTTCAAGAATCTTGAGGAAAATGAAACTTCTTATCATTGACGAAGTAAGCATGGTTTCCAATGTCATGCTTGCCTTTGTGCATTTGAGGATGCAAGAAGTTCTCAAAACAGAGTATGATGTGTTATTTGATGGCAAACACATCATTGTTTTCGGAGATCTTCTGCAGCTGACACCAGTGAAAGGGCAACCTGTGTTCAAAATGCTCACGCATGAAGATACCAGGAAGTGCCTAGGCAGCATTGGCAACGTCAATATATGGTTAAACTTCAATTATGCTGAACTGCATGAAAATATGCGTCAGGCGAAGGATGAAGTTTACAAGACTATTCTACAAGATGTTAGAATTGGAAAAGTGACCGAGCATGGGAAAGAAGCTTTACATGCACGATTACTGTCAAATTTATATCCAGAACAAGATGTTGTGCCTGAGAATATTTTTCAGAAAATGACTGAGAAGAAATCTGGAATATGTTTGATGCCAACTCTTGCAGAATGTGCCAAATTTAACAACAAAATGTTGCATTTAGAAAAGCAAGAGATTGTGAAACTGGAAGCTATTGATAGAGTAGAGCATATGGGATCAACAATTATTTTGTCTGAGAATCTGAAAACAAAATTGGATTCATTAGAGAAGAGTATATCTAAAACTGCAGGTTTTGAAAAGACTCTGAATGTGTGCTTGAACTGCCGTATAATTTTAAGAAGGAATTTACATGTTGAAAGAGGTCTGGTAAATGGATCAATGGGTAATGTTGTTGATTTTGTGAAATACAGAAATAGAGATGGAATTGAATTTTTAAAAATTAAATTTGATGGCATTGAGGAAGTACAGCTAATTGGTCGTTGTTCTGCTAGATTTTTGCTTGTAAAAGACTTATATGTTCGCCGTAAGCAGTTTCCTGTTTGCTTGGCATATGCGGTGACAATTCATAAATCGCAAGGTTTAAGTGTAGACAGTGCATTGGTGAATATTGGCAGTTCTGTGTTCAAGGAGGGTATGGCATATGTGGCATTGTCACGAGTTAGAACTTTATCGGGATTGTACTTGATTGAGTGTGATGTCACAAACATTTGTGCGGATCTAGATTGTGTTAAGGAATACAATAGGTTAAGAAGAGAGTATGCGCCACATTTGCCTCAGTATCCTTTGTTTGAGAAACGTGTGGTAGGCCGGAAACGAAGAAATGAGAACAATACTGGGGAGGTTGTAGCAAAAAGACAAAAAGTCAATGAACCTAAAATTACAAGCAGAAACAAAAAGGATTCTGTTGAAGATGTTGTTGGTTTTCAGTTTGAAAACAGTTCTGGTGTCAACTGCTATGCTAATGTAGTGGTTAATGTTTTGTTTTCTCTAAAAAACTGTAAAAGAAGAGATTGTGGTCAATTCTGATCAAAGATTTTGCAGTTTGTTAAATTCTGTGTTAGAGAAATGTAGCACTGATAGAAGAAACATAGAAAGTGTGTCTGAAATTCGAAATCTGTTAGACAGATGTTCAGGCCAACCACAATTCTCTCAAAATATTCAGCAAGATTGTCAGGAGTTTTTAATGTATATGCTTGATGTATTACATGCTGAAGGTGTAGATGTAGATCAGCTGTTTGGGCTTTCTTATCAATGGCAGCATGACTGCGAGAACTGTATGGTATCAAGTACTACTAGTGTAGACTCAGAAAGATTTATATATTTAACTTTGCCAGACAGTAAATCAGTCTCCTTTAATAAGCTAGTAAAAGCAGCTGATCACAACATGGAGTGTAGCCAATGTAAATCTGAAATGATGTCCACATTATTTATACGAACATATGGCCAGTATGTCATTTTAATGTTCCAACGATGTAGGCCTGATGGAACAAAATTGACAACTTTAATTAAAAATTTTGTAGCTTCGCAGTTGTCAATATCAGGAAGGACTTTTGTAACTGCAGCAATTATATATCATGACGGCCCTTCAATAACATCAGGACATTACACAGCTTATTTAAAGTCTAGAAATGGCTGGTCATTCTGCAATGATTCTGTTGTAATTTTCAAAAAAAAATTGCCGTATGACCTTAAAAACTCTTACCTGGTGTTTTTAAAACCAAAATTTTAGGGAAATAATCTCGGGATGTGCTCTGTGGAATTTCAAGAAGTTCTAATGGCTCCTACACAATTTGGCCTTGAGGATAAGTGTAGTTCAGAGACATAACTTCTAACCATAGGACTGGACGTCATGGAGAAATACGTGCACTTTCAATGAGTTCAGAAAAACTGTTTCTTTTTATAAGCTAATTGAAGCAGCCAATCAAAACATAGAGTAGAGGGAATGTAAGTCTGCAATGCTGTCTACTGTTTTACATTGCTTTGTGATTAAAAGTGATGTAGAGAATTAAATAATTGTAGTAGTCATAGAGGTAGTGTAAGTCTGCTTCATAGTAAGCAGTATCAGTGTCATAGGAAATGTAGAACATGACTGAGCAGGAAGGGGAAGATATTACTATTCCAGGATTGTGAAAAGGATCTTCAACATTTTAATTCTGAAAGTTGCGGAAATGCCAAATGACGGGATTGGCTTACAAGAAATCCACGAGTTATAAATGGCTCTGACCAGATTTGGCCTTGTGGAAAATTGTGGTAGAGAGCAAGAAGTCATTTATTGCATGTAACGTGTTTTTAAAAACGATGGAGATTTTATTTCAGAAAGTGGCGGGCTGAAAGTAATAACAGCACAAAAGAGTGTAAGCTGTTCATAGGACATCCTTGGACGTCATGGAAAGTAAGTTAACTTTAAGGAGTTCTGAATTTTGATTTCTGATGTTGTATGGGTTTTTTAAACACAATCATTTTGATTGTGTTTTTTTTTCCCCGCTGTTACATGATGAATACCTTCAAGTCACTGTTTTTAGTGAAATTTGATACATTCTGAGAACAGCAAAAATAAACCATTTAACATGTATAATTAATTCTGTACTGTTTACATTTATGATGTATATGTAGAACTGTGTAGGAGGCATGGAGAAGGTGAGGCTTCTGTAAGTGTCAAAGTTGTTGCATGCAGTGCTGCACTTCTGCGTATTCTTTCATATGCTAGACTACATCTGCACAATGAGATACCTAAGCAAAGGAAACACAAGTGATGTGATTGTGAAATGAGCAAAATAAATTGCACGTATTTCAATTACATCACCTGTGTTTCCTATCATTACGAATCACATTGTGCAGATCAAGTTTAGGTCTGTCCAGGGAAACATAGGAGATTTGGACTTTGTTGAAGAGTGCAGTGGACATGACTCACTTCATTGGTAGACCTTCACATGTATTATCTCCTCTGTACTCTTCAACAAGTGTAAATCTCATCTGCAACCCTGAGTAGGCCTCACCTGAAACAAACCTCTGGATAGTAGACATCTTATTGGCATCCTGAAGCAATTATTTAAAATTTTAGTGTCTTGCGACACTTTTCTGAAACAACAGCAATGCAAAAGATGCACCATGTTTTAAGATAGGCCTCACTTCATCTGCATCAAGATACTGTTAGTTTAAAATGTATATCTTTAGGACTGTGTAGGGGGCCTGGAGAAGCAGAAGCTTCTGTAAGTGTCAAAGTTGTTGAAAAACTGTTTGTCCTTCAATCTTTTCCCTTGTCTTTTCTAATTTTTAAATACATTTTTTAATATTTTTCAAATGTTTGTTCTCTCTTTCACAGATTGAAAGTATAAAAACAAAAAGTGAGTAATTTAACGACAATTATAAGGTAAATATTTTGTACTGTTTTCGTTACATTTCTATCACATTTAACTACTATTAGTTCCACTGCTTCATTTCTTTAACCCTCAGTTTCCTGCCTTTGCTACTTCCCTCATTCCTTTCTCTATTACCTACTTACTCAACTCCTTCCACTCTTTTTCTCAGTCCCTCTCTTCTCATAGTTCCTCACTCTTGTTCACTCACTGCGTCTCTATTACTCTTAGTGTCTTTGACTGATCACTCTATCACTACTTGTTCATAATGCTTTCTCTGTGTAGTTGAAGCACACTAAGGGGAATATTATGAACACAGCCCATAAAATTATTGCTCTTTTTATTGGCAGAAAACTGGTGCAAAAGTGGTTTTAGTGGCAGTTTTCTGCCACAAAAGCAGCTTTAGCGACACATTTCTGCCAATAAAAGCTGCAAAACTTTTATTGCCTATGTTGATGATATGGCTCTATGTTAATTACATTTCTTTGCTGTTTCAATTAATCTTTTTCTGTTATTTTTTGTTTTCTGTTTTCTATTTTTTCTCTCTGTTATTCCTCATGTTTTAATCTTATTTTGAACATTCACTCACATTCTCCAAGAAACTCTTCTTTGTTAATGTTATACTCTCTTTTTTTTTTTTCACTTTGTTATCTATTTTGTTTTTCACAATTATACCCTCTTCTGTCTTTTCTTCGGTAAATAGATCTATTAAACAGTATCTCTTCTTTACTCCCTATAGCTGTCTTTCTTTTAACATCACTCTCTGTTTCCTTTCCTTATACTTACACTTTTTTATTTTTTTTTGGTTAGCTCCCGGTCCGCGTACCGGGAAGCTAACCCGGAAGCGAACCAAAAGAAATAGAGCTTGCCAGAGTGCTAAACATTCTAGCAATTTTTTTGGAAAGGGAAGGTAGTTCTGAAAAGAACTTTTTTTAAAATATTTTTGTTGTTTTATATTTTTTTTTAATTTTTTGAACATTTTTAGTTTTTTTTGTATTTTTTGAACGATTTTATATTTTTTTTGGTTTTTTTTGGGGGGGGAAACAACAAAAAACAGGCGTTGAAAAGGGCTCAACAGGAGCAAAAAAAAATTACTGGGGGCGGTTAGGGCAATCATGGTGTTCATACGCCAGGTTGAGTGCATTGATGCTCATGTTGCCACAAGCTAATAATGCACGACAGTGCATACATAAGTGAATCATGTGCCCAAAATGTTCTTGAATATTTGGCACAGTTTCCCGTGCCTCTTCTGGTGTTAGAGAAACCGGTATTGTTGGTCTGGCCACAGGAGTTGGTCTTGGATTGTCGTGCATATCCCTTAATTCCGCCCGGCTGTAATTTAGGGGATGTTTCCTCGTCATGTGCCTGTGCATTGTGTGATTTCCAAAGCTATATTTTTTGTCCGTCCCTCTAGACAATTGTTCCTTGCATATCAGGCAGGTGACATACCTCGCGTTGACTTTTTTTTGGCCACGAGGTATTGAAAAAAACTGCCAGATGAAACTGGCTTTCTTTCTGGAAACCCGGGGCAACTCTTCTAAAAATTGTGGTTCTTCTCCCTCCTCATCCATTTCTTCCTCTTCCTCCTCAGTGTTGGTAAGGACCTGGGGAGGTGGTCCTCTCTTCCCATGAGGAGGTGGTGGTGGTGGTGGGGGTCCACCAGCTGAAGCTACCAATGAAGCCATTTTCCAACAAGCAAAATAGGTCTTCCTCTCACAATGATGAAAGTCAGAGTGAGGAAAGAAGGAGGGGTTTTCATCATTTGGGAAAAAACAATACTTCTCAACCAATGAAAAGTGTTATTTTTAAGTCACCTGACCTAGCCTTCCATCATTATGAAACCAAAAGTGAAATGAACCAATGAAAAGTTTTATTAACAAGTCACATGACCTCTCACGCTCATGTTACGCGCTGCGGAACGCGCCCCGGTTAGCTTCCGGGTCGCTAAGCTTCGCGCCCCGGTCCGCGCCCCGGGACACTTCCGGGTGCGATAACGCGGTACGTCACAAGACGCATTACGCGGCAACGCGATACGTCGCGCTTTCGCGACGCGCCCCGGTTAGCTTCCGGGTCGCTGAGCTTCGCGCCTCGGTCCGCGCCCCGGGGCACTTCTGGGTGCGCTAAAGCAGTACGTCATAAGACGCATTACGCGGCAACGCGATACCGTCACTAAGTTGATTTTTTACCGGTTCGCGGACCGGGTCGCGGCATCAAATTGAGCTAACGGGAAGCTTCCCGGTTCGCGGACCGGGAGCGAAACAAAAAAAATATTTAAAAAAAATTATTAATAAACATATAAAATATATTTTTGGATTTAAATAAGAATACATTTTATAGCTATAGATATTTGCTATTAAAAAACCATTGAAATTCACTGAAAAAACCATAGGTTATAAACCATATATAGTTAGGAATTAGCATTTAAAAAACCTTGAAAATTCACTGAAAAAACCATAGGTTATAGACCATATATAGTTAGGAATTAGCATTTAAAAAACCTTATTTTACTCACACAAAACCAATGAAATTCCATATATAGTTAGTTGTACTAACTATATATCACGCACCCGCAATCCACTGCTGATGATGTCACATATTACATCATTCATGACATGGTCAGTGACATCACTGATGACATCACTGATGACATCTCAAATGACATCACTGATGACATCACTGATGACATCTCAAATGACATCACTGATGACATCATTGATGACATCATACAGTGACTGTATTTTTCTGTAAAGTTAAAATATGTCTTACATATTTAAGAATGAGTGGATGTATAAGTGTCTGGATGAAGGATTTAGTAGGTGCATGACTGACTGTATGAGTGAGTGGTTAAATGTGTCTCACTGAGTGCATGGGTTAGTGACTAAACTGTCTTAATTTGTGCATCATTATGTCTGTTGTTCTGTAAACTGCTGCATGTGTTGATCAGTAGCTATATGAGTAACTATATGGGTTATTGATTGGTTGCCCAAGCATTTGTATGGGAGACTGAGTGTGTGTGTGGGTGGCTGGGAGGTGTATGACTCTGTGCATAGATGTATGGGTTCAAAAGTGCATGTGGAAACAGCTGTATGGGCGGTTGACTGTGTGCATGACTGTATTGGTGAGTGAATGGATATCTCAGTGCTACATGTCAAAGTAAGTACATATGTAAAATACAGTACATGTGAGAGTTGACATATATAAATAACTGTGCATAAGAGCCAGTGAATGTGTGAGTGGCTGTATGGATCATTGTGCTCTTGTATCCAGGATTGTATAAGTGAGTAAATATGTTTTAGTATATGTTTGAATAAGTAAGATGTGTATAACTGTATAGTTGTGAAAATGGAGGTGTGATTGATTCTTTGCATGACTGACTAGGTGTGTAAGTAACTCCATGGATGAGTGACAGTCTGTGAGTGTCTGTTTACACTGAGTGTATCTAAGGTTATATTAGAGTCTGAAGAGGTTCATCGTATTATCACATGAGTGATGTCATCAGTGATGTGATCAGTAATGTCAAATGAGATGTCATCAGTGATGTCATCAGTGATGTCATTTGAGATGTCATCAGTGATGTCATCAGTGATGTCATTTGAGATGTCATCAGTGATGTCATCAGTGATGTCATTTGAGATGTCATCAGTGATGTCATCAGTGATGTCATTTGAGATGTCATCAGTGATGTCATCAGTGATGTCACTGACCATGTCATGAATGATGTAATATGTGACATCATCAGCAGTGGATTGCGGGTGCGTGATATATAGTTAGTACAACTAACTATATATGGAATTTCATTGGTTTTGTGTGAGTAAAATAAGGTTTTTTAAATGCTAATTCCTAACTATATATGGTCTATAACCTATGGTTTTTTCAGTGAATATATAGTTAGGATTGATTTCCATAGGGAAATCGCAACATTCTATTTGGAATAACTTTGGCGCCGGTTGATCAATCAGGCTGAAATATTCAGCAACTTTGCCTCCCGGCGTTCCGCTCATTCCCTGAAAGTTTGGGGGGGATCCGTCAAGCGCGGGCCGAGATAAAAGGGGGGTCCCAAAACGTGTTTTCCCCATGTTAATTTCCATAGGGCGGTCTGTCACACTTTTAGCTCGAACGGCTGAATGGATTTTCACCAAACTTGGCAAAATTGTAGGGACTGGTAGCCCGATGTGCCTTTGCTATGTCTCAAGATATGTGGTCCAGAGGATTTTGAGTAATTTAGGTTAAAAAAATGTATATATCTGTAAGCGCGCCCCGGTGCGCGTACCGGGGAGCGCTCCGGGCGCGCCATGCGACCTGCGCACGGCACCCTGATTGGTTCTCGGGTGTCTGTAAACATTCGAAACAGTCAGCAGCGACCGCCATCTTGTGTCTCGGTAGGATTGAGACACAAGAGGTGGCAAAAATCAAAGGGGGAAATGAGCAAAAGGGGGCAGGGTACACCCCCACTGACCCCCTAGGTTTGATGTGGGGGCCATAAAAGGGTCCCGTGGGACAAAAAAAAAAAATCGATTTTCGCGGGGGGAGCGCCCTGTACGCGCACCGGGGAGCGTACCAGGGAGCGTACTTAGGTGAAAAATAGTGAAAATAATAGTGTAAAATAATCATTTTGAGTGATTACAGGTAGGGTAGCTCTAAAAAGAGCTTTTGGGTTCTGTGGCTGTTTTAGGTACCTACAAGTGTGTCCCACACAAACCCACATGCACACAACCCCATACCCACACACCCACACACTCCCCACACACACTTCACACACGCACACCTCCACCCACACTCAAACACCCCACACCCCCACATCGACACCTTACACATCCACACCCACACCCACATCCCACACACCCACACTCAAACACACACCTCACCCCCTTTCCACCACACACACACACACACACAGATATCTCACAGACACACCCCACACATCCCACACACACATCTCCCCCCCACACACACAGAGACAACTCACAGACACATCCACACATCCCACACATACATACACATACTACACACATACCTCCCACACCCACACACACCCCACACACACCTCACACACCCACACTCCCACCTATACCCAAACACCCCACACACTCACACCCACACACACACCTTACATACCCATATCCCCACCCACATCCACATACCCCACACACCTATACACCTCATCCCCCCCAGACACACACATACACACATACACACCTTACAGACACCCCCTGCACATCCCCCACACACACCTCCCCCACACCTACACATGGGGAAAACTCAGTGAAACACTAAAATAATAATTTAAAGTGCTTAGAGGTAGGGTATCTCTGAATGGAGTTGTTGTGTTGTTTGGGTGTTTTAAGTACCAACATGTAGGTACCAATGCTGAGTCTTAAAGTCAATGTTCACCGTCTCCTCTGTAGATAATTTGCATGTTGTTACAGAAGTTATTGTGGTGTATGGAATCTATACCATAGTCTGTCAGGGAAGCAGAAACAACATGGAGGCAGGAGATGAAAAAGAGATGTCAAATACACATTGGAGATAATATAGTGGGAGAAAGGAAGTAACTATGAGCAAAATTACTATGTAACACAAATACGTTGCACAGTATACTATAAGTCTGACTTTATATTATAATCAATTTGGTACTAGTTTATGAATTACATATAATAATGAATAATGTCTTGAACAATTTTTGATTATTAAATATAAATTTGTTTTTCTGATTCTTTTTCAAAATTTAATAGAACGTCTAACATTTGACTGTCCGAAATGTTCTCTTGTTGAGTGAACATAATTTCCAACATTTGACTGTCAGAAACGTCCTCATATTGAATTAACAAATCCACAGATTCTACACATTGTAGAAGTTCATGGTCCCGTGATTCATCCATGAATTCCAAGTCAATGGGTTCAAGGATTTCCTCATTGTTCTTCTCTAGGACAATTTCAAAGGAAATGTTCTGTTCTCCTTCCATTTTTGTGCTGAAATTTGCATTAAAGAAAAATCAGTAGAAATATGGCACTGTTAGGTTTAAGTTCAGACAGGTAGTTTTGATTTTTTAATAGTGAAGTTAACTTTGGGCAATGTATGGTAACAGGCAGGAAGTAGAAATATTAAAAAGTGCCTGTGAAGAAGCGTAAGTAAATTCATAATTATAGCAGAGAAGCCTAAGTCAATCTATAAATATAACAGAGGAGCCTATCTCTATCTATAACTATAGCAGAGGGACAGTAAATAACTATCAGAAAATGTTTTAAAAAAATAACTTAAAGTGCCCCTTACAAATTATTAACTTACTTTAAAGAGAGGTGAAGAAGACAAAATGCAAAAATCCTTTCAAGATGTACCTCAGGTAGTTGTAGTCAAAATGGCCGTGTTTCCCTCTCATTTTTCATTTATATTCATGTACATAACCAATCAAATGTCAGGAAAAAAAATAGAAAATGAAAGTAACATTTTAATTGGTTGTCAATTCTAACACTTCAGATGTGTTTTTGTTATGTAATTTACCTCAGGATATTTAGACAGGGCTACAGGCCAAATGGCTCAATGGAATTCCACTTTATTTGGGAAAATGGTAGGGACTGGTATGTAGTATGAGCTATTCTATATTTGGTGAAAGTGTCTCCAGTGATTTTTAGGTAAATTAACTTCTAACATTTTTTTAGAGCGCTTCCCTGTGCGCGCCCCGGTACGCGTACCGGCAGCACTACGGGAGTCCTCCATTTTGTGTTTCGGTAGATTTAAGACAGAAAATGGAGGACAAACAACGTTGGGAATGGGTATAAGGGGGCATCGTAGGCACTCCTTGACCCTCTAGGTTTTCTGAGGGGGTCTTAGGAGGCCCAAATAGGCAAACAAAAAAAAAAGTTTTTATTTTTCGCGGGGGGAGCGCCCGGTACGCGCACCGGGATGCGTACCGGGGAGCGTACTATGGTGAAAAATAGTGAAAAAAGTTAGAAAAAGATAATCATTTGGAGTGATCAGAGATAGGGTAGCCCTGAAAAGGGCTTGTGGCTTATTTAGGTACCTACAGGTAGGTACCAATGCACAGTCTTAAATTCAGGAGGAATATTCTATTCCCCTCATCAGAACAGTGCACACCATCTCCCCTGTAGATATCTTCCAGGTTGTAACGTAAGTTATTATTGTATATTGAACCCATTCCATAGTCTCTCATGTAAGCAGAAACAGATTTTTTCACATGTTTCCGTGCTTTCTCAAATTGTGGACAAAATTGATTGGACCACTTCCATTTCTGCCTTTGGCATATATTGGAATATACCAAGGCAGTTTGTGGAAAAAGTGCCATCAAATGATCAAAGGTGTCCTTTAAAAGCATTTCCAGACCTACCCCAGTCAAAGTGCCCAAGTCATTTCCTCCACAGTGCACAATTAACAGGTCAGGGTGTGGCAAATGCAAAAAGGTTTTCACCAATGGAATCAATTGGTGACATTTTAATCCTCTGTGGCCAATCCATTTTATGTTCACGTTTGATAAATGAAGGTTGTGTAAATTTCTGGTACTAGCATACCTTTGAGCCCAGTGGATATAGCTATGTCCAATAATCCAGACAGAATACATGGTCTGAGGAGATTCTGGTGCAGTTAGATGAAGTGTGGAAAAGAAATGGCAGTTGGAACAATAGGAGTTTGCAAAAAAACCTGTGGAGTTTCAGTGCTCTTGAATCACAAGGAATGATTGGTAGAATGAGATAGGTGAAAACTGAAAGTTAGGATGCATGGTTGTGTTCTGTGTAAGAAGTAATTTGAATGGTTAAAAAAAAGTCATTTAAGGAAACCTTGAACCAGATAAGCTGGTGTATTTGCAGGTCAAACATCCTTGCAGAGGTCATTTGCAACATTGAAGAATAAACTTTTAACCCTGAGAGTTCAGTGAGGAGGGAGTTGCTATGGTAACAGGTAGAAAGGGCTGAGGGGGGGGAAGGGTGTTGGTTTGAAAATACAGAGGGCAGAGATTTGATTGGTTACCATGAGCAATATGTGTGTAGAATTAGAGGTTTTCTGTGCCTTTATGGTTTGCAGTGTCTGGAGAACATACCTTTTGCTCTGCTAAAGAAATATTGGTGTGTGTATCTGACACTGTTCTGAATCCCCTAAAATATTTGTAAAGGTGAGTTATGATTCATTTAATATACATAGAGACTTGTACACTCTATGGAGAAGATTTGGAAGCAAATTGTGGTTTTTTAATGTTGGTTTGTGTCATGCTTTTTGATAATGCTTGGTAAAAAGTTTTTACTGCATAGAGTAATTGTATTTTGTAAAATTGTGAAGTTTTAGTCGTGACATGAAATGCTTCTACATAGGACCTGTGCTGTGTTTTGTAAATGTGATGTAAAAAACGATTTTGGGGAAAATAAATAGTTTTTACATTTTTTAAATGGAGTAAAGAATGTGTGCATGTTTAATAGAAATACATTTGACTCTTTACAATGATGTTACCTGTGTTATCTCAGTGTAGGAAGCATATTGAGTTTGTTTGCATAGAGGAATTGTATTTTGTAAAATTGTGAAGCTTCGTGTGAAAGCGTTAAATGTATTTTGTAAAATTGTGAAGTTTTAGTCGTGACATGCAATGCTTCTACATAGGACCTGTGCTGTGTTTTGTAAATGTGATGTAAAAAATGATTTTGGGGAAAATAAATAGTTTTTACATTATTTAAAAGGAATAAAGAATGTGTGCATGTTTAATAGAAATACATTTGACTCTTTACAATGATGTAACCTGTGTTAACTCAGTGTAGGAAGCATATTGAGTTTGTTTGCATAGAGGAATTGTATTTTGTAAAATTGTGAAGCTTCATGTGAAAGCGTTTGCCTCAGTCTTATTTATCCCTGTTGTGAGGCAGGTGCAAGATTTTGCCTCAGTCTTATCCCTGCTGTGAGGCAGATGGTTGTAAATATGATCTGTGCTGTGTTTCCTAAATGTGATGTCAAAAACGATTTTGGGGAAAATAAATGGATTTTACATTTTTGAGTATAATGTGGCGCAAAGGTTTAAAAAATGAAGCATACATGCGTCACTTTTTAAATATGGGGAAAAAAGGTACATGTTTGGGCTTTCCTGGGGAGCCTAGGTGGTGAGGCTTGTATCTAAGAGTGCAGTGGACTAGGCTTCATGAAGCATATTCCTCTCTGCATTCTTAGACACAGGTGTCAATTTGACTCTTTACAATGATGTTAGCTGTGTTTTAAAACAGTGTAGGAAGCATATTGAGTTTGTTTGCATAGAGGAGTTGTATTTTGTAAAATTGTGAATCTCCATGAGAAAGTGTTTGCCTCAGTCTTATTCCTGTTGTTAAGCAGGTGCAAGATTTTGCCTCAGTCTTATCCCTGCTGTGAGGCAGATGATTGTAAATAGGATCTGTGCTGTGTTTCCTAAATGTGATGTCAAAAACGATTTTGGGGAAAATAAATTTTATTTACATTTTTGAGTATAATGTGGCGCAGAGGTTTAAAAAGTGACGCATCTACCTATATGCATCGATTTTTAAATATGGGGCAAATAGGTACTTGTTTGGGTTTTCTTGGGGAGCGTAGGTGGTGAAGCTTGTGTCTAAGAGTGCAGTGGACTAGGCTTCATGAAGCATATACCTGTCTGCATTCTTAGACGCAGGTGTCAATTTGACTCTTTACAATGATGTTACCTGTGTTTTAAATCAATGTAGGAAGCATATTGAGTTTGTTTGCATAGAGGAATTGTATTTTGTAAAATTGTGAAGCTCCATGTGAAAGCGTTTGCCTCAGTCTTATTCCTGTTGTGAGGCAGGTGCAAGGTTTTGCCTCAGTCTTATCCCTGCTGTGAGGCAGATGGTTGTAAATATGATCTGTGCTGTGTTTCCTAAATGTGATGTCAAAAACGATTTTGGGGAAAGTAAATGGATTTTACATTTTTGAGTATAATGTGGCGCAAAGGTTTAAAAAATGACGCTTACATGCGTCACTTTTTAAATTTGGGGAAAAAAGGTACATGTTTGGGCTTTCCTGGGGAGCGTAGGTGGTGAGGCTTGTATCTAAGAGTGCAGTGGACTAGGTTCGTGAAGCATATTCCTGTCTACATTCTTAGACACAGGTGCCAATTTGACTCTTTACAATGATGTTAGCTGTGTTTTAATACAGTGTAGGACGCATATTGAGTTTGTTTGCATAGAGGAATTGTATTTTGTAAAATTGTGAATCTCCATGAGAAAGCGTTTGCCTCAGTCTTTTTCCTGTTGTGAGGCAGGTGCAAGATTTTGCCTCAGTCTTATCCCTGCTGTGAGGCAGATGATTGTAAATAGGATCTGTGCTGTGTTTCCTAAATGTGATGTCAAAAACGATTTGGGGGAAAATAAATTGTATTTACATTTTTGAGTATAATGTGGCGCAGAGGTTTAAAAAGTGACGCATCTACCTATATGCATCAATTTTTAAATATGGGGCAAAAAGGTACTTGTTTGGGTTTTCCTGGGGAGCGTAGGTGGTGAAGCTTGTGTCTAAGAGTGCAGTGGACTAGGCTTCATGAAGCATATACCTGTCTGCATTCTTAGACGCAGGTGTCAATTTGACTCTTTACAATGATGTTACCTGTGTTTTAAATCAATGTAGGAAGCATATTGAGTTTGTTTGCATAGAGGAATTGTATTTTGTAAAATTGTGAAGCTCCATGTGAAAGCGTTTGCCTCAGTCTTAGTCCTGTTGTGAGGCAGGTGCAAGATTTTGCCTCAGTCTTATCCCTGCTGTGAGGCAGATGATTGTAAATAGGATCTGTGCTGTGTTTCCTAAATGTGATGTCAAAAACGATTTTGGGGAAAATAAATTGTTTTTACATTTTTGAGTATAATGTGGCGCAGAGGTTTAAAAAGTGACGCATCTACCTACATGTGTCAATTTTTAAATATGGGGCAAAAAGGTACTTGTTTGGGTTTTCCTGGGGAGCATAGGTGGTGAGGCTTGTGTCTAAGAGTGCAGTGGACTAGGCTTCATGAAGCCTATCTCTGCTGCATTCTTAGACACAGGTGTTTTGAGGCAGAATATTGCACCTGTCTCACAACAGGAATAAGACTGAGGCAAACGCTTTCACATGGAGCTTCACAATTTTACAAAATATAATTACTCTATGAAAACAAACTCAATATGCTTCCTACACTGAGTTAAAACACCGGTAACATCATTGTAAAGAGTCAAATCGACACCTGTGTCTAAGAATGCAGCTGAGATAGGCTTCATGCAGCCTAGTCCACTGCACTCTTAGACACAAGCCTCACCACCTACGCTCCCCAGGAAAGCCCAAACAAGTACCTTTTTGCCCCATATTTAAAAATTGACGCATGTATGTGTCATTTTTTAAACCTTTGCGCCACATTATACTCAAAAATATAAAAACTATTTATTTTCCCCAAAATCGTTTTTGATATCACATTTAGGAAACACAGCACAGATCCTATTTACAATCATCTGCCTCACAGCAGGGATAAGAATGAGGCAAAATCTTGCACCTGCCTCACAACAGGAATAAGACTGAGGCAAACGCTTTCTCATGGAGCTTCACAATTTTACAAAATACAATTCCTCTATGCAAACAAACTCAATATGCTTCCTACACTGATTTAAAACACAGCTAACATCATTGTAAAGAGTCAAATTGACACCTGTCTCTAAGAATGCAGACAGGGATATGCTTCAGGAAGCCTAGTCCACTGCACTCTTAGACACAAGCTTCACCACCTACGCTCCCCAGGAAACCCCAAACAAGTACCTTTTTGCTCCATATTTAAAAATTGATGCATGTAGGTAGATGCGTCACTTTTTAAACCTCTGCGCCACAATATAATAAAAAATGTAAAAACCATTCATTTTCTCCAAAATCGTTTTTGACATCACATTTAGGAAACACAGCACAGATCCTATTTACAATCATCAGCCTCACAGCAGGGATAAGACTGAGGCAAAATCTTGCACCTGCCTCACAACAGGAATAAGACTGAGGCAAACGCTTTCTCATGGAGCTTCACAATTTTATGAAATACTATTCTATATAACTGAATACTTTCTCGGGAAGCATAGGTGGTGAAGCCTGTGTGTAAGAGTGCAGTGGACTTAGACATAGGTCTGATCTTCTTTGTACTTGTGGACAGAACTGTCTTCCACTATACTCTTCAATACAGGCCTCACCTTTTGAGCACCCCTGGAGAATCCTCACCTGATCTGTAACCCTGTATAGACGTTTGCTTTTTGTCATTGCTTTGTTGTTTGGTAATAGTGGTCTATAATGTGCTACTTTTTTCTTTAACACAGATTGAAATCGTTATTTGAAGAGTAAGCAAAGATGCCCACAAAGGAAAGGACAAAGAAACAACCTAACCGGGAAAAATCAAAAACAGCAACGGAATTACAGCATTCTTCCACAACAAATACTTCAAAAAACAGGAACAAAGCTCCTGGTAAGACAACTAAGTCTTTTTTACGTAACATATGTACATCCCAAAAAAATGATGGACACCATGTAGAAAAACAAAATGAGAGAGTAAAATTGAAAAGGAAGGAGAGAACTTCAAAGAATCCTAAAACTGGAGCAGGAGAGAATATTATGTATAGGAATAGAAGGCAGAATCACTTTAGAGACATTCGTAGACGAATATTTCGCAATAGAGTGGTTTTAAATTTGTTAAAAAACATTAGGAAAGGTAAACAGAGAGCTGTTTTTTATAAGAAAAAGAAAAGTGTAGAGAAGATTGTTGATCAGGCTTTTGAAGTTCAGAAAAAATTATTTCTTTTAATAATCAATAGAATTAGGACACTTAACAAGACAATTGATGTTTTCAAATCAAACAGTAGATGGAAAAGAGTAATTAATCGGACTAATTTTTGTAAAGTTTTTTCTGGAGAATGGATGCACAGTTCAAGTTGTGAGCCATTTTTTAATGAGGAGAGTTACTTCCAGGAGAATGATTTAGTGCATGCAGTTGACACCAGTGGTCGAGCGTATGAAGTGAAAGACGGTTGTCCGATTGAAAAAGAGAAACTTGTGCCTAGAGAACCAGAAGAGGTGTTATCTGATGGAGTTTTAGGGAGACGTACTAAGGGTCCAGTGTACAATGGAAATGTAGTAGTATTTGTAGTGTGCGACAGGAATCAATTGATTTGTTTTGTAATTTCTTACGTACATATAGTAAAAAAAGTATAAAGCAGAAAGTGAAGTTGTTGCAAGACTTAGATCCTTGCAGAGTGGGAGGAATCACAGGTTTGCAAGGCCATTCACTGGCTTGTCTTTCTACAAAAGTCTGTCAGAGTGTTTTTCATCATTTTAGGATGTTAGCAGTGCATCATACCAAAAGGAGGAAATTAGTGAGAATGTTGTATTATGCAAAAAGTCCAGCACTTAAGCTTAAACAATTAAACAGTGCTCTTTTGCATGGAACAGAATTAGATGTGAAGAAGATTTGTGAAGAAATTGAGATTTGTTATTTTCGTGAAAAAGAGGACAGTGTAGAAATTGAGACAGCAATTCAAGGTAATGTGGAAGACAATGTACAGATTTTAAATACAGAAAGGTTTGAGGAGGAAATTACCAGGTTTAAGGTGAAATCAAGTGAAAGGCCGAATTGTACTTGTGTGTGTTGTCGACAAACTCATTATAAGATTCAGACTAGGTTAGTTGATTTATATGCAAAAAGTGAAAAGATGGATAATTATAAGTGGAAAGATTTAGCAACTTATTTGTGGGTGGAGAATTCTTTTGATTTGAGTTCTGATCAGCGTATTTGTAAATATTGTTATGATAAATTAAATTAAAACAGAATGCCTGCTAGAGCTGTTCATAATAATCTGGAGTTGGTACACATTCCTCGTGAATTGATGGATTTAAATACATATGAGTCTATTTTGATTCAATGTGTCCATCCTTTTCAGGCAATTGTACGCATGGAGCCTAAAATAGGGAAATTGCCTCCTACAGATTTGCAGAGAGGATTAAAGGGAAGAGTTGTTTATTTGCCCCTAGATTTGAAAACAAATATTGATACAATTGGTATAGAAAAAGTAGAAGAGGAACCTTTAGTTATTCTTGTTAATGGGGTTCCAACAAAGAGTAAAAAAATCTGGCAAGATTTAGTGGATGTTAGGAAAGTCAAAAAGGCAACGTTGTATTTAGTCAAAAACAATGAGTACTACAAAGATGTATGTGTTGCAGCAGAGGAAACAGCTGCAGATGAAGAAAGTGATTGTTCAGGCGGCCAAATTGAAAAAGTTGATGTGTCTAGAAGTGAAGAAATATATGAAAATTATACTGTTCATCCTTTGCATTCCAAAGAAGTAATGGGGAATGCAATTGAATTGTTTCAAATGAAAACAGCAAAAGGAAGTCCCATTAGTGTGTGGGAAGAAAGTTTGGAAGCTCGTTGTTTTCCACAGCTATTTCCAACAGGTCGAGGTGGACGATATGACGATCGACCACTTCAAATTCCTGCATCTGAATATCGAACTGTAAGATTATATGCTGAAGATGCAGGGTTTTGTCAATGCATTCCCTATTTGTTTCATCTACTGTATGAAAGTGACTTGTCTGGGCTTTCTTATGCAGTAAACCATATTCTGAAAAGTGGAGCACATCTACAAAATGTTTCGGCGAGGGACTTTATGGAGAAAGTGAATCTGCAAGATAATATTTTGGAATCTAATCTAATCAATCTCATGGCATGTCAGCGTGGTACAAACGAGTATTGGTATCGTCGTCATGGGGAATTGAAATGTATGCTAAGAAACTTAGGAACTCCTACATGTTTCCTCACTCTTAGTTGTGCCGAGTATGCATGGGACGCCTTACTTCAATTTCTACGAGAGGCAAATGCAAATATACAAAATATAGAATTCAAAACACCTGGAGAACTGTGTTCTTTGGATCCAGTGAATGTATGCAGATATTTCAATCATAGATTTGAAGCTATGATGTCTTTTATTACCAACAAAAAAAATCCTCCCCTTGGAGAGGTTTTGGATCTCTTTTGGAGAAAGGAGTATCAAGCGAGAGGTGCTCCTCACATACATATGTTGTTATGGATTAAAGATGCACCCAAATTTGGAACAGATTCGGATGAGACAGTGATGAGTTTCTTTGAAGAGTATTCAACATGTGCTGTTCCGAAAACTACTGAAGAAAACAGTTTAAGGCAACAAGTTTTACGCTTTCAATCCCATCGTTGTGGAAAGTACTGTCGTCGAAAATTCAGAAACAAGGACAAGTTCTACACAAAATGTCATTTCAGCTTTCCACGACCAGTGATTTCTAAAGGAAGAGTAAATAATTTGATGTCTTCTCTGCGACATACTGTGACGAGGAGATCACCAAAAAATACATACAATTTAAAAAGAGACAAAGAGTCCAAGTACATCAACGACTACAACCCAGTGATTTTGTCCATGTGGAATGCTAACTTGGATATTCAATTCGTTGCTGACAACTCTATTGCTGTGGCTTGATATGTGACGTCTTACAACACAAAAAAAGAAAAGACAGAACTAAAGGAAATGTGGGAGGACATTTCACATGAAAAGAGTCTAAGCAAGAAATTATACAGTTACAGTCTGAAGATGTTGTCGCATCGAGAAATTGGAGCGTATGAATGTTCTGATCGATTGTCGTCAGCAAGTCTCTATGCCAAATCTAGAACCATCATTTGGGTGAGTCTAGGTCTTGCTGCAACACAAAATCGAGTTTTGAAATCTGTACAAGAGATAGAGTATTTGGCGGAGAAAGAACCAGAAAGTACAGATATTTTGGATACATACTATCGAAATAGAAGTCATCACCTTGAGAACGCTTGTCTCTATGAAGTTCTGGAAAGATATATTTATAAGAGGAACATCAGAGAAGATATCAATAGTGGAATATATGGAGTCATTGGATGTGAAAGATGTCTAGTGAAACAGAAAAAAGGTAATTTGATTAATCATCGCAAATTGAGTTGTGATAATCCAGATAAAAGAGAATTTTTTTATTTGGCACTTTTGCACCTGTTTAAACCATGGCGTGAAGAAGAGGAACTTCTTGGAGATTTTCTCTGTTATGAAGACTCCTTTAATGCAATGAAGGATACCAAAGAATGTCCTGTTTTTCCAAATTATCTGCAAATGTTGATTGAAGAAATAGAGCAAGAAGCCACAATTGCTGCAGAGATTGCGAGAGACAGCTCTCAAGGCAGTCAGAGTTCTGCTTCATTGAGTCAGGATCCACTAGGAGGACCAATTATCCAAAATGAAGCTGCTACTGCCATGGATGAGGTGGAAAGAGCTATGGAACAAGCTCAAGATGATGAAGTTAACTTAGAAGATTTGGTGAAACAACTAAACCTTGAGCAGAAACAGATATATGACGAAGGCACAGAACAGATTGAACATGGATTTAGTCATGAGAAAAAAGAGTGCTCATGTACATCATTTAAGCCTGTCCAACTCTACGTGAGTGGAGAAGCGGGAACTGGAAAAAGTTTTCTGATTAAAGCAATTGCAATTTATCTGCAGAAAAGGACTGAATCACCGCTGTCTTGTGTTGTTACCGCTCCAACTGGGCTGGCAGCACATAACATTAAAGGGATTACTTTACATCGTTTACTGATGCTGCCAGTGGAGCATGATAACAAATTGGAGTATCACAAGCTATCTGGAGATGCGTGTTCCGAAGTTTCGAGAGTCCTGAAGAAAATGAAACTTCTTATCATTGATGAAGTAAGCATGGTGTCAAATATAATGCTTGCTTTTGTGCATTTGAGAATGCAAGAAATTCTTAGAACAGACTATGATGTTTTATTTGGAGGAAAACATATTATTGTTTTTGCAGATCTTCTGCAGTTGACTCCAGTGAAAGGACAACCTGTGTTCAAAATACTCACTCATGAAGATACCTGGAAGTGCTTAGGGAGCATTGGAAACGTTAATATATGGTTAAACTTTAAATATGCAGAACTGCTTCAAAATATGCGGCAGGCAAAAGATGAAGATTATAAAAATATTCTACAAGATGTAAGGATCGGAAAAGTAAGTCAGCAAGGGAAAGAAGCTTTACATGCACGATAAATTTCAAATTTGTACCCAAATGAAAACATTCTTCCAGAGAACATTTTTAAGAAAATTAATGAGAAGAAATCTGGCATATGTTTTTTGCCAACTCTGAAAGAATGTTCCATGTTCAACAACAAAATGTTACAGTTAGAAAATGAAGAGATAGTGAAACTGGAAGCTATTGATAAAATAGAGCATATGGGAGCAACAATTATTTTGTCTGAAAATTTGAAATTAAAATTGGATTCATTAGAGAAGACTATATCTAAAACTGCTGGTTTTGAAAAGACTCTGAATGTGTGTTTGAATTGTCGTGTCATTTTAAGAAGGAATTTAAATGTTGAAAGAGGTCTGGTAAATGGAGCAATGGGTTATGTTGTTGGTTTTGTGAATTACAAAAATAGAGATGGAATTGAAATTTTAAAAATTAAATTTGATGACATTGATGAAATAGAACAAATTTGTCGTTGTTCAGCTAGATTTTTGCTCATGAAAGACTTATATGTTCGCCGAAAACAGTTTCCTATTTGTTTGGCATATGCGGTGACAATTCATAAGTCTCAAGGTTTAAGTGTAGATAGCGCTTTGGTGAACATTGGAAGTTCTGTGTTTAAAGAGGGTATGGCATATGTGGCATTATCACGAGTCAGAACTTTATCAGGATTGTACTTGATTGAGTGTGATGAAACAAAGATTTGTGCAGATCTAGATTGTGTAAAAGAATACAGTAGGTTAAGAAGAGAGTATGCTCCACATTTGCCTCAATATCCTCTGATTGAAAAACGTGTGGTAGGCCGAAAAAGAAGAAATGGGAGTAATTGCAGTGAGGTATCAGCAAAAAGGCATAAAGTAGATAAAAGTGTAATTGTAAAGAGAAACAAAAAGGATTCTGTTGAAGATGTTGTTTGATTTCAGTTTGAAAACAGTTCTGGTGTCAACTGCTATGCTAATGTAGTAGTTAATGTTGTTTTTTTTCTTCAAAATTTACAAAGACAGATTGTTGAAAATCGGGAACAAACATTGTGCTGTTTATTGAATTCTGTGTTAGACAAATGTAGTAGTGATAGAGCAAAAATAGAAAATGTTTCAGAAATTAGAAATCTTCTAGATATATGTTCAGGTCAAAATCAATTTTCACAGAATATTCAGAAGAATTGTCAGGAATTTTTAATGTATATGTTTGATGTATTGCAAGATGAAGGAGTAGATATAAAAAATCTATTTGGCCTTTCTTATCAATGGCAACATGACTGTGATAACTGTGCTTCATCAAGTACTACTAGAATAGACTCTGAAAGATTTATATATTTAACTTTACCAGACTGCAAATCAGTGTCTTTCAATAATCTAGTTAAGCAGCGGATCACAATATGGTGTGTACCCAATGTAAGTCTGCAATGCTGTCCACATTATTTCTACAAAATTATGGTCACTATGTTATTTTAATGTTCCAACGATGTAGACCTTATGGAACTAAATTGACAACTTCTATTAAAAATTTTGTGGCTTCTCAGTTATCGATATCAGGAAGAACCTTTGCAACTGTAGCTATTATTTTTCATGACGGTCCTTCTACAACATCAGGGCATTACACATGCTATTTAAAAACTTCTAAAGGTTGGACCCAATGTAACGACACTCATTTGACTTTCAAACAACGTTTGCCTTTTGGCTTTATAAATTCATACCTAGTGTTTTTACAGCCAAAATTTAGGTAAGGGTAATTGGCCTATGAAGACGAGAGGAGTACTCATATATACTCATACATCTGACACTATTTGGCCAAATGGAAAGGTGCAAGAATGAGTAAAGAGTCATGACTGAAAAAAAGGAGTATATTAAAATTTTGAAAATATTTCAGATGTTCTTGGAGCTTTTCTTGTAGAAAGTCGATGAAATGGATTTCTAAGTGAACAGCAAAATACTATGCAACGAGAAAAGGACCTCCGTGATTTACTATTTGGCCTCAAGGAAAAGTAAGTCAATCAAAGATTAGCGTACATTTGTCATTTGTCAGTATATAAGGGTTTTTTTAAAACACAATCTTTTAGATTGTGTTTTTTTTTTCTCGCTGTCATATGATGAGTAATTTGAACTCACTGCTTTAAGTGAAATTCAATATATTCTGAGAACAGCAAAAATAAACTATGTAACATGTTGTAGAAGTTATTCTATACTTTGGATTGTGTAAATTAAATTGTATTCCCATTCTCTGACATCCACTCTCCCTCGCTTATCTTTGTTTGCTCCTTACTTTTGACCTCTTCTCTCTATTTTTCGTTCACTACTTCTCTGTGCTCAGTGCCTCATTCTACTTGTGTTATTTTCACTTGTGTTTATCTACCTTCTATCACTTCTTTTACAACAACTTCACTGCTCCTCTCTCATCGTTCTTCATCCCATTTCTTTTACTCTGGTTCCGTTACTATCCATCATTTCCTTTCTTTCAATGTCCTTCTCTTTACTTTCATCACCAAATTATTTTCTCTCAGTACCACTGTTTTAGTCGTCTTCTCCTCTCTTTCTTTTTTTTTGCTCACTTACTTTTTTTCTTTTCTCACTCATTGTACTCCACCTCACTCAGTTTTTCTCTTAGTGTGTCTACCTTATAACTTTCTCAGTCCATTTCCTTCAATTGTTGTATATTATTCTGTCTCCCTTCATCCTTTCACTCTGAGGTTCCGTAAAAATCGTTACGACGTTTTGGGCACCGCCGAATATGGACGAATGTGGTATCAATGAACCGTAAATGACGAGTTGTGTAAGTGTACGCGTTTTCGTCATACTACTCAGAAGAGTTGCTCACATTTACACGTTTCTTCAATGGACGCTCGGGGTCCATTTTAGATACGGCATCCATTTTGTTTCTTGCCCTCACGTAGTCAGCGAACAGGCAACTGTCCGCATCGTGACCCTTTTGTTCCCAAGCTTCACGGAAGAAGCATATGCCTTTTTATGCGTCTTTTATGAGTAGGGGGAGGACACTGCTAAAGCAGTTGCCTCCGCTTGGAGGTGATCCTGCCGTGCCGGTCTATTGTTTCAGCCTCGCACGTGCTGGGATCAAGTCCTTTTAGGCTACAATTACGCATCCAATATTATCCTCACACTCCCTCTTCCCTGTTGTCTGACTTCCTTGCAGCTGTTCTTGTCTCTTTCTCTTGTTTATTTACAACTCAAGTGGAATGTACCTAATGGTGGGAAGATGTGCTTTTACAGTTGGAACTGGTGATGTTAATGTAATTATGTTCCGGTGCTCTGAATACATGAAAGCGATCCTTTGAATTTTACTGTGGGAAATGAGTTGTAACCTTTTGCTTACATATTGTGCAATGACAAAATCCTGTATAAAAGAGAGCGACTCACATATGCAAAGGGAGCAGACTCGCAGAACCTACATGATGTTGTACTTCTTGTGACTTTTGCCTCCCTGCAGTAATAAACGCTGATCTTTGACGCCGAAGGAAGTCTCCCGTGTCTCTGTCTTTAGTGCGCCAGAACAGGTATCCCACGAAGGTTTTAGGTGTTGTTCCCTGGCACCGCTGGGCCTTAAATAGCCCAGTCCTTCAGTTGGCGCCCAACGTGGGGCCCCAGCGAGATAAAGAAGAAAAAGAAATAGAAGTTTCCACTAGATTGCATCACATGAGGGTAGACAAATGTTACCCGGTTTTACCAACTAGTCTAGATAAGAAGGAAGAGGATTCAAAGGAAGATCCCCTGTTAGCATATTTGATGAAATCACCACCTCCTTATGCACAGGGTGCTACAGCCCCTGTAGTTCCTCCTGTAGTTCCGCCTGTTGTTCCTCCTGTTGTCCCTCCTGTTGTTCCGGCGGCTGCGGGTCAGCCCGTTGTTGGTCCTACGTTTGTCCCACCACCTGTCTCTATTCCTACTGCTCCTTTGCCTGTACCCTCTCAATCTCTTGTCCCTGCCACCCCGACTATCTTGCCTGCTTCTGCTGTGTCTGCCTTCACTTCAAACGTTGTGGCTCCTGTTCTCCTTTCTCCTTCTGTTCGTAATCGTATCCCTAACACTGTTGCTACCCTTTATTCACCGCTTTCTGGTCAGTTATTTCCATCCAATACTTCTGAAACTCCCCAAAGACGGAGTCAGATCCCTAGTGGAAGGGAGAAAGAGACGTTAGTGACAATGGCACATAGGTGGATAAGACATCCTGCCAACTACCCTCCACGCATGGTTTTCGAGACGTTTTCTCAGTTTAATGAGCCTACGCAGAGATTTGTGTTTGAAGAAACGTGTAAATGTGAGCAACTCTTCTGAGTAGTATGACGAAAACGCGTACACTTACACAACTCGTCATTTACGGTTTATTGATACCACATTCGTCCATATTCGGCGGTGCCCAAAACGTCGTAACGATTTTTACGGAACCTCAGATAACAGTCATGTGGTGCTACAACACTCAACGCCATATTGATCGGCAATAATGTTGCTGGGTTCAACACATTACACCGTTTTATCCGTATGTGACTAGCCAGTAACGTCAGCTCATACCCAGACAACCTTGCGCTCGTCAAATGTTGAGTTTTCGTTCGGTTCAAGAGAGTGTCGACTGCATGCGGAACCATCACCGTGAGCATATTATCCATGACCAGACCCGCGGACTGTCGAATGGACGCCGCAGCTGCCGCTGTTGCCCTTAAACAACTCGGCAAGGCTCTAGCTACTGGGTCTAAAGTCGAAGAAAAATAGGCGCATGGACGCTGTTTGTCGCCAAAGTGTTGCGTCAGAACACTCAACGCACAACCATCCCTCTCGTGAACGTACAGTGTAAACGGCTTACTGTAATCAGGAGTACCTAACACAGGAGCCGAACACAACGCATCACGTAATTCAGAAAAACCTTTTTGACACTCTTCAGTCCATGGCAAAGGAGTCGGAACATCCTTGCACGTGAGAGCTAACAATGGTTTCGCCAATAGTGAAAAATTTGGGATCCATTGTCTGCAGTATGACGTGATACCTAGAAAGGCACGTACATCTCTCTGAGTTTTTGGCACAGTCATTCGGGTAATCGCTGCAATTCTCTCTGGGGTCAACCTTAACCCTTCTTTTGACAATGAGTGACCTAAGTAGGTTACTTCTTGGCAACAATATTGCAGCTTGGAAGGTGACACCTTGTGGTGTAAGTCACATAAATGCTGCAACAATGATACTGTAGCAGTTCTACAAATATCTTCGGTATCAGCGGCGACCAACAGGTCGTCAACGTACTGAATCAAGGCTGCGCCTGCCGGTAATATAAATGAATCAAGTTGACTTTTAAGGGCTTGACTGTAGATCGACGGACTCTCACAATAGCCCTGTGGTGCGCGTTTCAGTCTAAAACTGCGACCACCTAATGAGAATCCGAATAGATCTCTGCTTTCCTCAGCAATCGGGATACTAAAGAAAGCATTCTTTAGGTCGATCACCGTGAACCAGGAGGCAGACACTGGAATCAGGGTCAACAAAGTCGTGATATCAGGGACCACGGGGTACTGTGGAATCACGATTTTCTTTACTTCTCTCAAATCGATTACGAAACGGTACACAGGAGGTTTAGATGGATCAGTTCGTTTTAAAATGGGTAACACAGGACTATTACACACATTTCCCCGAGTTTCTTCAACGACATCCTTTTCGATCAGATCGTGTACAATCGTTAATAGCGCCCGTTCTCCCTCAATGGAGATACGATACTGTGGTATACGTGGCAATCGCACATTTGGTTTCAGCTTGATCATATAAGGTGGGATGTCCAAGAGACCCACGTCATTGGGAAGAAGCAGGAGACTTCTTCAAGGGTTTTCTACCGTTTTGGGGCCCCATGGTCAATAGCAGAAATCTGAGACAGTTAACTCGTGTAGTAGAGTCAACTGCTAACATAACTGCAAGTGCCCTTGGTAACCTGACAGCAGAGCTTCAAGCGGATAGGCTTATGACGTTACAGAACCGTATGGTTCTAGACGTTGTACTAGCAGATAGAGGTAGTGTGTGTAAGGTCATCCATTCGAGCTGCTGCATATTCATACCTGATAACGCTCCAACGGTTTATCAAGCCATCTCCAAGTTGCACAAAATCTCGGAGTCCATACACGAGGACGAGGGAGATTGGACGCTTCTAGGATGGTTTTGGGGTCTAATGTCGACTTGAGGTTGGAAGATTCTGATGATTATAGGGGTTGTCGTGACATTTCTGTTCACGTGTTGTCTTTGTGTACAGTGTGGTCCTGCCTTATGTGGCCTTTGTGCTACAACGTGTATAAGAAGGCCACCTGTTTCCAAGGAGGCATTGATGGATAGAGTTATGTTCCAACAACATCTGAATGATCTGATGAATATCGAGATCGACTCCGACTTCGACTAGTTCTTGCCTACATGAGGGCAAAAAGAGCGTCACCCTATAAGTACCTTAGTGAGGCTGAGTATAGTATATCAGTGGGTGAGAGGCAGCTTAAAAGCTCGTCTCCAATCTGGATTGTACCTCATCTAGGCCACTTTTGTCTGCAAGGTCGTGGCCGAAATCCAAGAGCCCAGCTTGGGAAGAGTGCTTGTGTGGATACTTACGTTCTACCGATGCTCTCTTCCCCTGTCTTTCTGATTGCCAAGGGTACCTATTTTGTATGTTATGACCGAGCATATACGTGGTTACCACATGACTTCTCAGGTACCTGCTATATTGCAAATCTCTTGCCCCCGACTTTCACTGTTGCTGCCGACTATCACAAAACCAGAGTTGTGAGAGGTGTCATTAGTAAAGAGGATACTTCCGGTCAAGAAGCAGGAGACTTCTTCAAGGGTTTTCTACCGTTTTGGGGCCCCATGGTCAATAGCAGAAATCTGAGACAGTTAACTCGTGTAGTAGAGTCAACTGCTAACATAACTGCAAGTGCCCTTGGTAACCTGACAGCAGAGCTTCAAGCGGATAGGCTTATGACGTTACAGAACCGTATGGTTCTAGACGTTGTACTAGCAGATAGAGGTGGTGTGTGTAAGGTCATCCATTCGAGCTGCTGCATATTCATACCTGATAACGCTCCAACGGTTTATCAAGCCATCTCCAAGTTGCACAAAATCTCGGAGTCCATACACGAGGACGAGGGAGATTGGACGCTTCTAGGATGGTTTTGGGGTCTAATGTCGACTTGGGGTTGGAAGATTCTGATGATTATAGGGGTTGTCGTGACATTTCTGTTCACGTGTTGTCTTTGTGTACAGTGTGGTCCTGCCTTATGTGGCCTTTGTGCTACAACGTGTATAAGAAGGCCACCTGTTTCCAAGGAGGCATTGATGGATAGAGTTATGTTCCAACAACATCTGAATGATCTGATGAATATCGAGATCGACTCCGACTTCGACTAGTTCTTGCCTTAATGAGGGCAAAAGGAGCGTCTGAGGTTCCGTAAAAATCGTTACGACGTTTTGGGCACCGCCGAATATGGTCGAATGTGGTATCAATGAACCATAAATGACGAGTTGTGTAAGTGTACGCGTTTTCGTCATACTACTCAGAAGAGTTGCTCACATTTACACGTTTCTTCAATGGACGCTCGGGGTCCATTTTAGATACGGCATCCATTTTGTTTCTTGCCCTCACGTAGTCAGCGAACAGGCAACTGTCCGCATCGTGACCCTTTTGTTCCCAAGCTTCACGGAAGAAGCATATGCCTTTTTATGCGTCTTTTATGAGTAGGGGGAGGACACTGCTAAAGCAGTTGCCTCCGCTCGGAGCTTTTAAAAATGGGAGGTAGTTCTGAAAAGAACTTTTTTTTATGTTTTTGTTGTTTTATATATTTTTTTATTTTTCTGAACATTTTTTGTTGTTGTATTTTTTGAACAATTTTATGTTTTTTTTTTCGTTTTTTGGGGGGAACAACGAAAAACAGGCATTAGAAAGGGCTCAACAGGAGCAAAAAAAAAAATTACTTCTTGGGACGTTTTGAGCACTTGTGGTTTTCAAATGCTCTATTAATTAAAATGATACTCATATTCCCATATGAAATTAGTTCACCACAATAAATGCACACTAGCTTCATGTGCACAAAATTCTGTTGAATACCTGGGACCGTCTCCCTCGCCTCTGGTCCCGATAGAGTTTCCTGTGACGATGTACTGGCCACAGGAGTTGGTGGGTTATCCTGGAGGTGATGCAGCTCAGCAACGCTGTAATTGATTGGATGCCACCTCTGCATGTGGCGGTGCATAGTATAGTTTCCAAAACGATACTTTTTGTCTGTACCTCTAGACAAAACATGTTTGCAAATGAGGCATGTCACGTATCGGGCATTGACCTTTTTTTGGTCTTGAGGGTAAGAATAAAATTGCCGTATAAAATGGTCTTTGCGGTGGGATTTCCGGGGCTCTTCAGGCAAGAACTGCCTCCGCTCTACGTCCTCTTCCTCTTCTTCATCCTCTTCCTCTGGGTTTGGAAGGAACTGTGGAGGTGGTCCTTCCTTCCTAGGTGGTTGTGGTGGTGGTGGGGGTCCACCAGCTGCAGCTACTACAGATGCCATTATTTTAACAAGCAGAAACAGGTCTTCCTCTCGCAAAGATGAAAGTCAGAGTGAGGAAAAAAGGAGGGGTTTTCATCATTTGGGAAAAAAAATAGTTCTAAACCAATGAAAAGTGTTATTTACAGGTCACAAGACCTGTCACGCTTACGTTACGCGTCCCGCTCCGCGCACCGGTGCACTTCCGGGGTGCTGCGCTTCGCGCCTCGTTCGCGCTCCGGAGCACTTCCGAGTGCGCTAATACGGCGAGTCATAAGACGCATTACGCGGCAACGCGATACGTCGCGCTTACGCGACGCATCATGATGTTGTTCTCGAACGCGGCAGTTGTGCAAATGGAACGTTTCCCGGTGCGCGGATCGAGTCGCGGCACCAAATTGAGCTAACGGGAAGCTACCCGGTGCGCGGAACGGTAGCGAAACTAAAAAAAAAATAAAAAAATTATATACATAAAAAAATTATATTAAATACATATAAAATATATTTTTCCTTTAAAAGAAGAATACATTTAACAGCTTTTAATATTTGCTATTAAAAAACCATTGAAATTCACTGAAAAAACCATAGGCTATAGACCATATATAGTTAGGAATTAGCATTTACAAAACCTTGGAAATTCACTGAAAAAACCATAGGTTATAAACCATATATAGTTAGGAATTAGCATTTATAAAACCTTATTTTACTCACACAAAACCATTGAAATTCGCATATATAGTTAGTTGCACTAACTATATATTTCACGCACCCGCAATCCACTGCTGATGACGTCACATATTACATCATTCATGACATGGTCAGTGACATCACTGATGACATCACTGATGACATCTCAAATGACATCACTGATGACATCACTGATGACATCTCATTTGACATGACTGATCACATCACTGATGACATCATTCATGTGATAATACGATGAACTTCTTCAGACTCTAATATAACCTTATCTACACTCAGTGTAAACAGACACTCACAGACTGTCACTCATCCATGGAGTTACTCACACACCTAGTCAGTCATGCAAAGAATCAATCACACCTCCATTTCCTCAACTATACAGTTATACACACCTTACTTATTCAAACAGATACTAACACATATTTACTCTCTTATACAATCCCTGATACAATTTCAGAATGATCCATACAGCCACTCACACATTCACTGGCTCTTATGCACAGTTAATTATATATGTCAACTCTCACATATACTGTGTTTTACATATGTTCTTACTTTGACATGTAGCACTGAGATATCCATTCACTCACCAATACACTCAACCACAGAGTCAACCGCCCATACAGCTGTTTCCACATGCACTTTTGAACCCATACGTCTAGTGAATGAACTGCTCACACATCTATGCACAGAGTCATACACCTCCCAACCACCCACACACACACTCAGTCTCCCATACAACTACTTGGGCAACCAATCAATAACCCATATAGTTACTCATATAGCTACTGATCAACACATGCAGCAGTTTACAGAACAACAGAAATAATGATGCACAAATTAAGACAGTTTAGTCACTAACCCATGCACTCAGTGAGACACATTTAATCACTCACACATACAGTCAGTCATGCACCTACTAAATCCTTCATCCAGACACTTATACATCCACTCATTCTTCAATATGTAAGACATAGTTAAACTTTACAGAAACATACAGTCACTGGATGTTGTTATCAGTGATGTCATCAGTGATGTCATTTGAGATGTCATCAGTGATGTCATCAGTGATGTCACTGACCATGTCATGAATGATGTAATATGTGACGTCATCAGCAGTGGATTGCGGGTGCGCGAAATATATAGTTAGTGCAACTAACTATATATGCGAATTTCAATGGTTTTGTGTGAGTAAAATATCGTTTTGTAAATGCTAATTCCTAACTATATATGGTCTATAACCTTTGTTTTTTTCAGTGAATATATATATATATACATATATATATATATATGTATATATATATATTCACAGAAAAAACCATAGGTTATAGACCATATATAGTTAGGAATTAGCATTTACAAAACCTTGAAAATTCACTGAAAAAACCATAGGTTATAGACCATATATAGTTAGGAATTAGCATTTAGAAAACCTTATTTTACTCACACAAAACCATTGAAATTCCATATATAGTTAGTTGCACTAACTATATATCGCGCACCCGCAATCCACTGCTGATGATGTCACATATTACATCATTCATGACATGGTCAGTGACATCACTGATGACATCACTGATGACATCTCAAATGACATCACTGATGACATCACTGATGACATCTCGAATGACATCACTGATGACATCACTGATGACATCATCCAGTGACTGTGTGTTTCTGTAAAGTTTAAATATGTTTGATATATTGAAGAATGAGTGGATGTATAAGTGTCTGGATGTAGGATTTAGTAGGTGCGTGACTGACTGTATGAGTGAGTGAATAAATGTGTCGTACTAAATGCATGGGTTAGTGACTAAACTGTCTGAATGTGTGCTTCAGTATGTCTGTTGTTCTGTAAACTGCTGTATGTGTGGATCATTAGCTATACGAGAGGCTACATATGTTATTGATTGGTTGCCCAAGTATTTGTATGGGAGATTGAGTTTGTGTGGGGGTGGCTGGGAGGTTTGTGACTCTGTGCATAGATGTGTGAGCAGTTGATTCACTAGGTGTATGAGTTCAAGAGTGCATGTGGAAACAGCTACATGGGCGGTTGACTGTGTGCATGAGTGTATTGATGAGTGAATGGATATCTCAATGCTACATGTCATAGTAAGTACATATGTAAAACACAGTACATGTGAGAGTTGGCATATATAAATAACTGTGCATGAGAGCCACTGAATGTGTGAGTGGCTGTATGGATCATTGTGAACTTGTATCAGGGATTGTATAAGAGAGTAAATATGTGTTAGTATATGTTTGAATAAGTAAGGTGTGTATAACTGTATAGTTGAGGAAATGGAGGTGTGATTGATTCTTTGCATGACTGACTAGGTGTGTGAGTAACTCCATGGATGAGTGACAGTGTGTGAGTGTCTGTATACACTGAGTGTATCTAAGGTTATATTAGAGTCTGAAGAGGTTTATCGTATTAGCACAAGAATGATGTCAAATGAGATGTCATCAGTGATGTCATCAGTGATGTCATTTGAGATGTCATCAGTGATGTCATCAGTGATGTCACTGACCATGTCATGAATGATGTAATATGTGACATCATCAGCAGTGGATTGCGGGTGCGCGATATATAGTTAGTGCAACTAACTATATATGGAATTTCAATGGTTTTGTGTGAGTAAAATAAGGTTTTCTAAATGCTAATTCCTAACTATATATGGTCTATAACCTATGGTTTTTTCAGTGAATTTTCAAGGTTTTGTAAATGCTAATTCCTAACTATATATGGTCTATAACCTATGGTTTTTTCTGTGAATTTCATTGGTTTTTTAACAGCTAATATCTGTAGCTGTAAAATGTATTCTTCTTTAAATCCAAAAATATATTTTATATGTTTATGAATAATTTTTTTTTAAAATATTTATTTTTCTTCGTTCCCGCTTCGCGAATCGGGAAGCTTCCCGTTAGCTGACCTTGATGCCGCGAAATAGACCGCGAGCCGGTAAACGTTCCTTTACCGCAAGTGCCGCGTTAGAAAACAACATCGTGACGCCTCCCGTCCGCATGACGTTTCACGTTGTCGCGTGATACGTCATATGACGTGCTACGTTAGCGAACTGGTACGCGAAGCGAGTCGCAAAGCGCAGGTTTCTGGAAGCAAACCGGGAGGCCCTGCAAAGCGCTTAACGTAAACACAGCAAGTCATGTGACTTGGTAATAACACTTTTCATTGGTTCATTTCACTTTTGGTTTCCTAATGATGTAAGACTAGGTCATATAATCTAAAATGAACACTTTTGATTGGTTGAGAACTCTTGTTTTTCCCAAATGATGAAAATCCCTCCTTCTTTCCTCACTCTGACTTTCATCATTGTGAGAGAAAGACCCTTTGTGATCACTGAGCGATGGCTTCTTTAGTAGCTTCAGCTGGTGCTTCCCCACCACCTCCACCACATCCAAGGAAGAGTGGACCACCTGCTCAAGTTGTAATTCAACAAGAAGAAGAAGAAGAGGAACAGGAGGACGAGCACGAAGAGAGGCAGTTTTTGCCTGAGCAGCCCAGGACGTCTCACCGGAAAGAAAACTTCATTTGGCAATTTTTTAAAATTCCCAAAGGTCAGAAAAAAGTAAATGCAAGATACGTAACTTGCCTTATATGTCAAGATAGACTGTCCAGAGGGACCGACAAAAAATACAGTTTCGGAAACTACACAATGCATCGCCATATGACTAGGTGGCATCCTAACAACTACAGTGCTGCACAGTTTCGGAACGACCTAGATAATCTCCCTATTATGGCCAGAAGATCTGTTGTACCGGAAGTAACGGGACCAGAGGGCAGGGAGATGGTGCCAAATATACAAATGAGATTTGGTGATGTAAAACACATCTGCGCATTTTGCGATGGATTCATTTCCTACGGAGAAAAAAGCATCACTCTGATCAACAGAGCTATTGACTATCATATGCAAGTTTGTCCGAAACGCCCAAAATAATAAATACTTCTTTTTTTTGTTTTGTTGCTCCTGTTGAGCCCTTTACAATGAATCGTTTTCATTGCCCCCTCCAAGAAAAACCCAAAAAAATATAAAACTGTTCCGAAAAATTCAAAAACAGTAAAAAAATGTTCAGAAAAATAAAAAAAAAAGTTCTTTTCAGAACTACCTCCCCGTTATTAAAAAATTGGTACAATATTTGGAACTGTGCCAACCTCTATTTCTCTTAGTTCGCTTCCTAGTTCGCTCGCTGGTACGCGAACCGGAAGCGAACCAAAAACAGTAAGTATAAGGGAAGGAAACAGACACTTATGTTAAAAGAAACACAGCTATAAGGGAGTAAACTAGAGATACCATTACCTGTAATCTACTGCTGATGATGTCACATATTACATCATTCATGACATGCTCAGTGACATCATCAGCAGAGGATTGCGGGTTTTTTGGCAACATGCCTTATCCACGGTTTAATAACGCTGCCTTTTGCTTTATATAAGTTTTCAAATTGTATGAAATATATACCAATAGGTCGTTATGAACCTTTAGGTAGTGCTTTTCTTCATGAGGTCTGGTCGCTTCCATACACATACAGATGTTTCAAAGATGATCAAGAAGTTTATCTGAATGGAGAGGAATGCACTGAGACGCCAGATCATTCACTAATGTGTAGGCACATACAGTTACACGGTTCATGCAACAAACACCGACCAAATATGGCTTGCGTGTTGCAAGGCACGCCAGTTCCTGCTATCATCCCCACGTTCAAGTTGTTGGAAAATGGTAGTTATTTGATGCTCAATAATGAAGATTGTTCTGAGTTAATTAAAAGTATTCCTTTTATCGTAACAGTAAGTGAACGGGTTATTTGCTGCAGAAATGTTCTATTTCCTCCCACACATGAACATAGGGAGTTTTCAATCTGGCCACAAATACCAACCTTGGGACACGTTTCAACGGCATGGCAAGAATAAGAGCTCTTTTGTCTCAGAGAGAGGTGGCCTTGAGTTCGGCCCGTGAAACTTTCGTACTTCACATAGCGAACACCCATACAGAGGTGCACACCCTTTTCAATTAAGATTTGCCTATCAATTTCAGCAACATGTTTCCGACTATCTTTAACGCATCCTCCACAAAGTCCCTGGCACACTTTTTTAAAGTTGTTACCAGTGGTCTCGTGACTTCATTTGAGAAAATCTTTGGAGTCATCCCTGCTTCCTTTCATTGTATTTTCTGCACTCTGGTTCGTAGATTGGCATTTTTACTTGCATTACCAGCGGACGCTCTTGTGCTTTTTTACATTTTTAAATATGGATGTCCCTCCTATGCAACCTCCGACCCTGCAGCTGCTGACACTGTTCCGCAATCGCATGCTAGAATATTATGGCACAATGCCGTTGGCGATATTAAGCACGGCATATGGATTATCTTTTCGGTTCTCCTACTTCACCTGTGTCCAGCCTGTATTTCACTGCCTGACCTGTGATTTCGATTGGGCCATTGATTTGTGTCTCTGCGGACCGGTTTCTCCTGACGTCGACTTTAATCAGCTGATGACTCCTATCATTACTCACGAGTTGGTTTGTCCTGGCGAAAGGATTATGGCTGTGGCATTGATGCATGGACTACTTGGTCCTTGGAATTTACTGGCGGCAGCACAGTCTTTCTTGGAACAGAGCTTTCTTGAAAACCCACCGAGCTGTCCTCTGATGGTGATAGAGGATCCGGTGCTGGGAGAGCACGTATGTTCTTTTCCGCTTTTAAATTGGATGGCTGAACTGTTTTCGGATGAAGACGGTGACTTCCTATTGGAGGCTGTTGCAGCTTATTTTGCATACACAGTTATGTCATAGACCTTTTTCATGTTTGATATGCTGAGTACTAGCATTTCATTGACAATTCATTGACTTATTTGTCAAGTTTTTATTATTTACCTTGCCTATTGGCTTAAGACTCGATAAAGTACTTGGCTGTTTTATTTTTCTTTAGCATTAAATTTTCCTAGTTTTTAATGCTTTACCTTGCGGACCGTCCACATATAAACTTGCAATCTGCTCTCATGAGATGGCACTTCTATTATCTTATTCAGTTCGTTTCCGGATCATGAGGAGGTGTCATCTAGGTCCTGGATATCTTTACACCGTGTTAAGTTAGCATGGGCTCATTACCGGTTTAAACGCCATTTTTCCTTTTTTGCAACTTCTGCACACGACACTTAGTTGTTGCTTTAGCTTTCCACCTAGTAGTTCATCGTGGTTTACATGAGAATAATATGTTATTGGTCTACTATCTGCTTTACTTGTTAAACTATATCTGTACAGCGAGTGCTAAAGTTTCAAGAACAACACGATACAGAATTGTTATGAGGTCTGATCTCCACGACTTCATACTCATAACATAAGTGCAACTTCTGCCAATTCTGGGCATGAGGCGGGTTTTATATTGCTTTGCCGAACACACATACACAACAGTTGATGCGGTTCACATGAAGAGAGAGCTGGTGTATGCTGATGTGATTCCTTCAAATCTAAGACACTAAAGTATGGGCACGCCCTAAACCAACACAAAGAGACCTTCTTAGCAAATAATATAATATGTGTATTAGGGAGGGTGAGATATAAGCAGCCGCGGGCCGTGGAGGGAGTTACGATGGGGCAGGGAGGCGGGGAGGGGGAGAAGCAGGGTGGAGCCCTCTCTACCTTGCCCCTCCCCCTCCCCGCCTCCCTGCCCCACCGTAACTCCCTCCACGGCCCGCGGCTGCTTATAAGTGTTGCTAACTCTTATTCATTTACAGCATGTTAACATACTGTCACCATTCGCTTTTTATGTACTAGTAACTATGCTGGTAATTTTGCTACTGATAATATGTGTACTTGTATTTTCCACCCTGCTTCTCCCCCTCCCCGCCTCCCTGCCTCACCGTAACTCCCTCCACGGCCCGCGGCTGCTTATAAGTGTTGCTAACTCTTATTCATTTACAGCATGTTAACATACTATCACCATTCACTTTTTATGTACTAGTAACTATGCTGGTAATTTTGCTACTGATAATATGTGTACTTTTATTATCTAAGGTACTACGCCTGAGAAGACGGCATTAGTAAATAAACATTTCAAATACACATCTGTTCTTCTTAACTCCATGTTCTGGTTTCTAAGAAATCTATAACGACCGACTGTTCATGAGTTCCACGTATCCTGAGGTACTATAAGTTCATATTCTGGATTGTCTAAACATTGAGAGTTTGTTATATCCAATGTGACACTGTACCTAGCTTGCTAAGGAGTTTTTGATTACTAACGTGAGTTTTGGGACACCCTAATTCGCCGAGGTTCCAATCCTCTGTCCACAGTTCTGTGTGAGAACAGAAACCCTGCGACAGGGGCACCCCCGACCCTTGCTGGAGCTTCATCACACTTGCGATACAACTCCAGCAATGCGCCACCTTTACGGCACAGATACATCACGCATCTGTGCTGTTTTTGCCCCATGATGCGCCGCATTGTAAATGCAGCACACCATAGGTGACGGAACAGCGGCACAAAATGACTAACACATCCCTGGTGATGCGCCAGTCATCATAAATGTATCCCTATGCTTCTTATCTTGTTAGAGATGAACCGCCATATGTATCATCAAAGTTATTTGCATTTCCTAAATAGCGAACTTTAAGGAATAAATAGCGATTCTTTACCATTCCTAGTTTGCGATGAGCTATTTGCTAATTAGCCGAATGTAGACCAATGAAGCCCAATGTAGCCCAAAGATGGCCGCCAGACACACAAAAAAACAAATGTAGCCCAAATATCAGCCAGATGTAGCCCAACTATAGCCCAGTGACAGAATGACCAATCAGCTTCGCAAACCTCCGTTACGCGAAGCGGAGCGCTGTTACAGATATATATCTTTTTTTGAACGTTAATTTCTCAAAATCCACTGGAGCACATATATTGAGACCTAGCAAAGGCACATCGGGCTACCAGTCCCTAATATTTTACCAAGTTTCGTGCAAATCCATTCAGCCGTTCAATTATTATTATTATTTTTTTTTTTTGCCCCGCGGGGCCCTTTTAAAACCTCCACATCAAACCTAGGGGGTCAGCGAGGATCTACTATGCCCCCTTATAGTTATTTCCCCTTTGTTTTGACCTCCTCTTGTCTCTCGATCCTACCGAGAGACAAGATGGCGGCCGCTACGGACTGTTTGGAATGTTGACAGACGCCGGAGAACCAATCAGCTTCGCTTCACAAAGCTCCGTTGCGCGAAAAGTCCGCGAACCAGTGCGCTGCCCGGTCCGCTGTTACAGATATATATCTTTTTTTAAACGTTAATTTCTCAAAATCCACTGGAGCACATATATTGAGACCTACAAAAGGCACATCGGGCTACCAGTCCCTACAATTTTGCCAAGTTTCGTGCAAATCCATTCAGCCGTTCGGGCTAAAAGTGAGGCCAACCGCCCTATGGAAAACTCAATGTTAAAAACACGTTTTGGGACCCCCCTTTTTTCTCGGCCCCCACTGGACGAACCCCCCCCAAATTTTCAAGGGCTGCTCAGAAACAAAATGTGCCATTTTCCTGAAAATTTCAGCCAATTCCGTCCACAAACGCCAAAGTTATTAGACATAGAATTTTCAAAAAACCCATAGAGAAAAAATCCTAACTATATATACCTACTGGCGACCGCCAGTAGGTAATATACATATATATATATATATATATATATATATATATATATATATATTCACTGAAAAAACCATGGGTTATAGACCATATATAGTTAGGAATTAGCATTTACAAAACCTTGAAAATTCACTGAAAAAACCATAGGTTATAGACCATATATAGTTAGGAATTAGCATTTAGAAAACCTTATTTTACTCACACAAAACCATTGAAATTCCATATATAGTTAGTTGCACTAACTATATATCGCGCACCCGCAATCCACTGCTGATGATGTCACATATTACATCATTCATGACATGGTCAGTGACATCACTGATGACATCACTGATGACATCTCAAATGACATCACTGATGACATCATCTAGTGTCTGTGTGTTTTTGTAAAGTTTAAATACGTTTTACATATTGAAGAATGACTGGATGTATGGAAGACTGAGTGTGTGTGTGGCTGGCTGGGAGGTGTGTGACTCTGTGCATATCAATGTGTACTTGTATCAGTGATTGTATAAGAGAGTAAGTATGTGTTAGTATATGTGTGAAAAGTATGGTGTTCTGTGTTTAACTATAGATGAGGAAATCGAAGTGTGATTGATTCTTCACAGGACTGACTAGGTGTATGAGTGCATATGATAGTGTTCTAATAATAAGTGACTGTATGTATGAGTAATTGTATGGGTGAATGAGTGAATGTGTGTGTAGACGTACGAATCAGTGAGTGTGTATGTAGTAACTGGTATTGGTGTGTCATGATGTCATCAGTGATGTCATTTGAGATGTCATCAGTGATGTCATTTCAGATGTCATTAGTGATGTCATCAGTGATGTCACTGAAGTATGGTGTTCTGTGTTTAACTGTATAGATGAAGAAATGGAAGTGTGATTGATTCTTTACAGGACTGGCTTGGTGTGTGAGTAACTCCATGGATGAGTGGCAGTGTGTGACTGTCTGCATAGGTGTATGAGTGCATATGATAGTGTTGTAATAATAAGTGACTGTATGTATGAGTGATTGTATGGGTGAATGAGTGAATGTGTGTGTAGACGTAGGAATCAGTGAGTGCTTATGTAGTAACTGGTATTGGTGTGTCATGATGTCATCAGTGATGTCATTTGAGATGTCATCAGTGATGTCATCAGTGATGTCATTTGAGATGTCATCAGTGATGTCATCAGTGATGTCACTGACCATGTCATGAATGATGTAATATGTGACATCATCAGCAGTGGATTGCGGGTGCCCGATATATAGTTAGTGCAACTAACTATATATGGAATTTCAATGGTTTTGTGTGAGTAAAATAAGGTTTTCTAAATGCTAATTCCTAACTATATATGGTCTATAACCTATGGTTTTTTCAGTGAATTTTCAAGGTTTTGTAAATGCTAATTCCTAACTATATATGGTCTATAACCTATGGTTTTTTCTGTGAATTTCATTGGTTTTTTAACAGCTAATATCTGTAGCTGTAAAATGTATTCTTCTTTAAATCCAAAAATATATTTTATATGTTTATGAATAATTTTTTTTTTAAATATTTTTTTTTCTTCGTTCCCGCTTCGCGAATCGGGAAGCTTCCCGTTAGCTGACCTTGATGCCGCGAAATAGACCGCGAGCCGGTAAACGTTTCTTTACCGCAAGTGCCGCGTTAGAAAACAACATCGTGACGCCTCCCGTCCGCATGACGTTTCACGTTGTCGCGTGATACGTCATATGACGTACAACGTTAGCGAACTGGTACGCGAAGCGAGTCGCAAAGCGCAGGTTTCTGGAAGCAAACCGGGAGGCCCTGCAAAGCGCTTAACGTAAACACAGCAAGTCATGTGACTTGGTAATAACACTTTTCATTGGTTCATTTCACTTTTGGTTTCCTAATGATGTAAGACTAGGTCATATAATCTAAAATGAACACTTTTGATTGGTTGAGAACTCTTGTTTTTCCCAAATGATGAAAATCCCTCCTTCTTTCCTCACTCTGACTTTCATCATTGTGAGAGAAAGACCCTTTGTGATCACTGAGCAATGGCTTCTTTAGTAGCTTCAGCTGGTGCTTCCCCACCACCTCCACCACATCCAAGGAAGAGTGGACCACCTGCTCAAGTTATAATTCAACAAGGAGAGGAAGAAGAGGAACAGGAGGACGAGCACGAAGAGAGGCAGTTTTTGCCTGAGCAGCCCAGGACGTCTCACCGGAAAGAAAACTTCATTTGGCAATTTTTTAAAATTCCCAAAGGTCAGAAAAAAGTAAATGCAAGATACATAACTTGCCTTATATGTCAAGATAGACTGTCCAGAGGGACCGACAAAAAATACAGTTTCGGAAACTACACAATGCATCGCCATATGACTAGGTGGCATCCTAACAACTACAGTGCTGCACAGTTTCGGAACGACCTAGATAATCTCCCTATTATGGCCAGAAGATCTGTTGTACCGGAAGTAACGGGACCAGAGGGCAGGGAGATGGTGCCAAATATACAAATGAGATTTGGTGATGTAAAACACATCTGCGTATTTTGCGATGGATTCATTTCCTACGGAGAAAAAAGCATCACTCTGATCAACAGAGCTATTGACTATCATATGCAAGTTTGTACGAAACGCCCAAAATAATAAATACTTCTTTTTTTTGTTTTGTTGCTCCTGTTGAGCCCTTTACAATGAATCGTTTTCATTGCCCCCTCCAAGAAAAACCCAAAAAAATATAAAACTGTTCAGAAAAATTCAAAAAAAGTAAAAAAATGTTCTGAAAAATAAAAAAAAAAGTTCTTTTCAGAACTACCTCCCCGTTATTAAAAAATTGGTACAATATTTGGAACTGTGCCAACCTCTATTTCTCTTAGTTCGCTTCCCAGTTCGCTCCCCGGTACGCGAACCGGAAGCGAACCAAAAACAGTAAGTATAAGGGAAGGAAACAGACACTTATGTTAAAAGAAAGACAGCTATAGGGGAGTAAACTAGAGATACTATTACCCGTAATCCACTGCTGATGATGTCACATATTACATCATTCATGACATGCTCAGTGACATCATCAGCAGAGGATTGCGGGTTTTTTGGCAACGTGCCTTATCCACGGTTTAATAACGCTGCCTTTTGCTTTATATAAGTTTTCAAATTGTATGAAATATATACCAATAGGTCGTTATGAACCTTTAGGTAGTGCTTTTCTTCATGAGGTCTGGTCGCTTCCATACACATACAGATGTTTCAAAGATGATCAAGAAGTTTATCTGAATGGAGAGGAATGCACTGAGACGCCAGATCATTCACTAATGTGTAGGCACATACAGTTACACGGTTCATGCAACAAACACCGACCAAATATGGCTTGCGTGTTGCAAGGCACGCCAGTTCCTGCTATCATCCCCACGTTCAAGTTGTTGGAAAATGGTAGTTATTTGATGCTCAATAATGAAGATTGTTCTGAGTTAATTAAAAGTATTCCTTTTATCGTAACAGTAAGTGAACGGGTTATTTGCTGCAGAAATGTTCTATTTCCTCCCACACATGAACATAGGGAGTTTTCAATCTGGCCACAAATACCAACCTTGGGACACGTTTCAACGGCATGGCAAGAATAAGAGCTCTTTTGTCTCAGAGAGAGGTGGCCTTGAGTTCGGCCCGTGAAACTTTCGTACTTCACATAGCGAACACCCATACAGAGGTGCACACCCTTTTCAATTAAGATTTGCCTATCAATTTCAGCAAGATGGTTCCGACTATCTTTAACGCATCCTCCGCAAAGTCCCTGGCGCACTTTTTTAAAGTTGTTACCAGTGGTCTCGTGACTTCATTTGAGAAAATCTTTGGACTCATCCCTGCTTCCTTTCATTCTATTTTCTCCACTCTGGTTCGTGGATTGGCATTTTTACTTGCATTACCAGCGGACGCTCTTGTGCTTTTTTACATTTTTAAATATGGATGTCCCTCCTATGCAACCTCCCACCCTGCAGCTGCTGACACTGTTCCGCAATCGCATGCTAGAATATTATGGCACAATGCCGTTGGCGATATTAAGCACGGCATATGGATTATCTTTTCGATTCTCCTACTTCACCTGTGTCCAGCCTGTATTTCACTGCCTGACCTGTGATTTCGATTGGGCCATTGATTTGTGTCTCTGCGGACCGGTTTCTCCTGACGTCGACTTTAATCAGCTGATGACTCCTATCATTACTCACGAGTTGGTTTGTCCTGGCGAAAGGATTATGGCTGTGGCATTGATGCATGGACTACTTGGTCCCTGGAATTTACTGGCGGCAGCACAGTCTTTCTTGGAACAGAGCTTTCTTGAAAACCCACCGAGCTGTCCTCTGATGGTGATAGAGGATCCGGTGCTGGGAGAGCACGTATGTTCTTTTCCGCTTTTAAATTGGATGGCTGAACTGTTTTCGGATGAAGACGGTGACTTCCTATTGGAGGCTGTTGCAGCTTATTTTGCATACACAGTTATGTCATAGACCTTTTTCATGTTTGATATGCTGAGTACTAGCATTTCATTGACAATTCATTGACTTATTTGTCAAGTTTTTATTATTTACCTTGCCTATTGGCTTAAGACTCGATAAAGTACTTGGCTGTTTTATTTTTCTTTAGCATTAAATTTTCCTAGTTTTTAATGCTTTACCTTGCGGACCGTCCACATATAAACTTGCAATCTGCTCTCATGAGATGGCACTTCTATTATCTTATTCAGTTTGTTTCCGGATCATGGGGAGGTGTCATCTAGGTCCTGGATATCTTTACACCGTGTTAAGTTAGCATGGGCTCATTACCGGTTTAAACGCCATTTTTCCTTTTTTGCAACTTCTGCACACGACACTTAGTTGTTGCTTTAGCTTTCCACCTAGTAGTTCATCGTGGTTTACATGAGAATAATATGTTATTGCTCTACTATCTGCTTTGCTTGTTAAACTATATCTGTACAGCGAGTGCTAAAGTTTCAAGAACAACACGATACAGAATTGTTATGAGGTCTGATCTCCACGACTTCATACTCATAACATAAGTGCAACTTCTGCCAATTCTGGGCATGAGGCGGGTTTTATATTGCTTTGCCGAACACACATACACAACAGTTGATGCGGCTCACATGAAGAGAGAGCTGGTGTATGCTGATGTGATTCCTTCAAATCTAAGACACTAAAGTATGGGCACGCCCTAAACCAACACAAAGAGACCTTCTTAGCAAATAATATAATATGTGTATTAGGGAGGGTGAGATATAAGCAGCCGCGGGCCGTGGAGGGAGTTACGGTGAGGCAGGGAGGCGGGGAGGGGGAGAAGCAGGGTGGAGCCCTCTCTACCTTGCCCCTCCCCCTCCCCGCCTTCCTGCCCCACCGTAACTCCCTCCACGGCCCGCGGCTGCTTATAAGTGTTGCTAACTCGTATTCATTTACAGCATGTTAACATACTATCACCATTCGCTTTTTATGTACTAGTAACTATGCTGGTAATTTTGCTACTGATAATATGTGTACTTGTATTATCTAAGATACTACGCCTGTGAAGACGGCATTAGTAAATAAACATTTCAAATACACATGTGTTCTTCTTAACTCCATGTTCTGGTTTCTAAGAAATATATAACGACCGACTGTTCATGAGTTCCACGTATCCTGAGGTACTATAAGTTCATATTCTGGATTGTCTAAACATTGAGAGTTTGTTATATCCAATGTGACACTGTACCTAGCTTGCTAAGGAGTTTTTGATTACTAACGTGAGTTTTGGGACACCCTAATTCGCCGAGGTTCCAATCCTCTGTCCACAGTTCTGTGTGAGAACAGAAACCCTGCGACAGGGGCACCCCCGTCCCTTGCTGGAGCTTCATCACACTTGCGATACAACTCCAGCAATGCGCCACCTTTACGGCACAGATACATCACGCATCTGTGCTGTTTTTGCCCCATGATGCGCCGCATTGTAAATGCAGCACACCATAGGTGACGGAACAGCGGCACAGAATGACTAACACATCCCTGGTGATGCGCCAGTCATCATAAATGTATCCCTATGCTTCTTATCTTGTTAGAGATGAACCGCCATATGTATCATCAAAGTTTTTTGCATTTCCTAAATAGCGAACTTTAAGGAATAAATAGCGATTCTTTACCATTCCTAGTTTGCGATGAGCTATTTGCTAATTACAAATTACCCATTCATTTCCTTCATTTCCATAGGGCGGTTGGACTCACTTTTAGCTCGAACGGCTGAATGGATTTCCACGAAACTTGGCAAAATTGTAGGGACTGGTAGCCCGATGTGCCTTTGCTATGTCTCAAGATATATGCTCCAGTGGTTTTTACGAAAATTAACTTTGAAAAATATATATTGGGCTACATTGGCCTATATATATGTTGGAGCCCAAATGTAGCCCAATGTAGCCCAATGTAGCCCAAAGATGGCCGCCAGACACACAAAAAAACAAATGTAGCCCAAATATCAGCCAGATGTAGCCCAACTATAGCCCAGTGACAGAATGACCAATCAGCTTCGCAAACCTCCGTTACGCGAAGCGGAGCGCTGTTACAGATATATATCTTTTTTTGAACGTTAATTTCTTAAAATCCACTGGAGCACATATATTGAGACCTAGCAAAGGCACATCGGGCTACCAGTCCCTAATATTTTGCCAAGTTTTGTGCAAATCCATTCAGCCGTTCGATTATTATTATTATTATTTTTTTTTGCCCCGCGGGGCCCTTTTAAAACCTCCACATCAAACCTAGGGGGTCAGCGAGGATCTACTATGCCCCCTTATAGTTATTTCCCCCTTTGTTTTGACCTCCTCTTGTCTCTCGATCCTACCGAGAGACAAGATGGCGGCCGCTACGGACTGTTTGGAATGTTGACAGACGCCGGAGAACCAATCAGCTTCGCTTCACAAAGCTCCGTTGCGCGACAAGTACGCGTCCTGGGCCGCTGCCCAGTCCGCTGTTACAGATATATATCTTTTTTTAAACGTTAATTTCTCAAAATCCACTGGAGCACATATATTGAGACCTACAAAAGGCACATCGGGCTACCAGTCCCTACAATTTTGCCAAGTTTCGTGCAAATCCATTCAGCCGTTCGGGCTAAAAGTGAGGCCAACCGCCCTATGGAAAACTCAATGTTAAAAACACGTTTTGGGACCCCCCTTTTTTCTCGACCCCCCCTTGACAAACCCCCCCCAAATTTTCAGGGGCTGCTCAGAAACAAAATGTGCCATTTTCCTGAAAATTTCAGCCAATTCCGTCCACAAACGCCAAAGTTATTAGACACAGAATTTTCAAAAATCCCATAGAGAAAAAATCCTAACTATATATACCTACTGGCGACAGCCAGTAGTTAATATATATATATATATATTCACTGAAAAAAACATCGGTTATAGACCATATATAGTTAGGAATTAGCATTTACAAAACCTTATTTTACTCACACAAAACCATTGAAATTCCATATATAGTTAGTTGCACTAACTATATATCGCGCACCCGCAATCCACTGCTGATGATGTCACATATTACATCATTCATGACATAGTCAGTGACATCACTGATGACATCACTGATGACATCTCAAATGACATCACTGATGACATCACTGATGACATCATCCAGTGACTGTGTGTTTCTGTAAAGTTTAAATATGTTTTACATATTGAAGAATGAGTAGATGTAGAAGTGTCTGGATGAAGGATTTAGTAGGTGCGTGACTGACTGTATGAGTGAGTGATTAAATGTGTCTCACTGAGTGCATGGGTTACTGACTAAACTTTCTTAATTTGTGCATCATTATGTCTGTTGTTCTGTAAACTGCTGCATGTGTTGATCAGTAGCTATATGAGTAACTATATGGGTTATTGATTGATTGTCCAAGTATTTGTATGGGAGACTGAGTGTGTGTGTGGCTGGCTGGGAGATGTGTGACTCTGTGCAGATCAATGTGTTCTTGTATCAATGATTGTATAAGAGAGTAAGAATGTGTTAGTATATGTTTGAAAATGTAAGGTACTCTATGTTTAACTGTATAGATTAGAAAATGGAAGTGTGATTGATTCTTTACAGGACTGACTAGGTGTGTGAGTAACTCCATGGATGAGTGGCAGAGTGTGAGTGTCTGTATAGGTGTATGAGTGCATATGATAGTGTTGTAAAGATGAGTGATTGTATGTATGAATAATTGTATGGGTGAATGAGTGAATGTGTGTGTAGACATAGGAATCAGTGAGTGCGTATGTAGTAACTAGTATTGGTGTGTCAATGGTTTAAAAAATTATATTCTGTATTTAAAACTGGGTGTAACAGAGGTTATATTAAAGTGTGAGGAGATGCATTGTATTGTCACATGAATGATATCATCAGTGATGTGACCATTGATGTCAAATGAGATGTCATCAGTGATGTCATTTGAGATGTCATCAGTGATGTCATCAGTGATGTCATTTGAGATGTTATCAGTGATGTCATTTGAGATGTCATCAGTGATGTCATCAGTGATGTCATTTGAGATGTCATCAGTGATGTCATCAGTGATGTCATTTGAGATGTCATCAGTGATGTCATCAGTGATGTCACTGACCATGTCATGAATGATGTAATATGTGACATCATCAGCAGTGGATTGCGGGTGCGCGATATATAGTTAGTGCAACTAACTATATATGGAATTTGAATGGTTTTGTGTGAGTAAAATAAGGTTTTGTAAATGCTAATTCCTAACTATATATGGTCTATAACCCATGGTTTTTTCAGTGAATTTTCAAGGTTTTGTAAATGCTAATTCCTAACTATATATGGTCTATAACCTATGGTTTTTTCAGTGAATTTCAATGGTTTTTTATTAGCAAATATCAAAAGCTTTAAAATGTCAAGTACGTGGTAGGTAAAAACATTTTCGTGTTTATGCACGCTGATGTGCTTTGAACGCTGCCCCCCCCTCTTTTCTTTTAGGAGTATTCTCTCTTTGCAGATAGTGAAGGGTAGGTAACGCAGGCCTTTGCCCCCGTTGTAATCCGTCGTGCCTGCTTCCCTCTCCATTTGATTGATTGTTATCCAAGCATTTGCTGTTTTGGAATTGGTTCTCTGGTTCATTCTCTATTTACAAACAAGCACAGAGTCGCAATACTCTGTTTAGTCTTTGCAGATAGTGAAAAATCGTTAGAAAAAACAAAAAGGAATCAAGCAAAATCAGTAGGCCACTAATGGGATCTCTTTTTGACCTCGCTAAAATAGAAACATTATCAAAAACCCCTCATGAGAAATATGAAACTAGTGAGAGGAACCGAGCTCGACGCCATGATGGCTGCAAGACAGCTCGGCTCCGCCGCCCACCCCGCCCAAAATAACGACAAACCCTATGCAAATATTATAAATATATACAACACACCAGCAAAGTAACAGGGTAAAACGTTTTATTAAATAACTATTTACATGGCAGCCTGCTGCAACATCGATCCAAATGCATGCCGCCGTTCCCGGGATTTCTCCCGGACTACTCTGTGGCCTACGAGATGGAGAGGCCGGGGCGTTGACTAGGCGGGGCCTCCGGCCGCAACCACAGCGCCAACGATCGCTGCTGACGGAGGGGAGCCTTGCCGGTGAGACCACTGATCTGAAGAACCGCTGCCTGCGGTGCCTCCCTGAGCCGCTTGACGGAGGCCCCCGAGGGGCGGTGTGGTGGCGCGGACTCGGAGGGGGCGCTGGGCTCCTGCCCCCTCCCCAAGTCTTGTTGCCCTGGTGTGGCCTGAGATTGCCCCCGACATAGGCGGCCGGCTCCCGGGGTCAGGCGGAACTTTTTGCCTTTTGGTGACTCTTCCATTCTGGACCTTGTCCCACAATCCGTTTGACCTGAAGACACGTCCTGCGGTGCCCTGGTCCGACCATCACATATATTGCACCAAGAGACGGCGTGGGGTGCACTGGAAGGGAGAGGCGGCGCGAACGAGCCTCCCCCACCTCCCCAGGTGGAGGTTTCTCAGCTGCACCCCAGCGCTTCACTCGGCCAGCTGAATTGCGCCCGCTCTTGCGGCACAGTGCCTCGCTCGGCCAGCTGAGTTGCGCCTGCTCTTGCTATTACAGCGTCTCACCCGCCATCCGGCTGAATTGCACCCACTCTTGCGGTACAGCGACAGGCGGCTGCCACGGAGCTCACGAAATGGCGGTCGGCTCCACAGACTTGGGCCTGGCCTGTAAGGATGTCTCTGGGCAACCCTGGAACTCGGACACTTGACTGCTAGGGCATGTTCCCCATTCCCAAAAGCGTCCCCTCAGCCTTGAAGATTCTACAAGAGTCACCGGGGCCCCCGACTCCCGCAGACTTCCGGTGGGGAGCGACTGCCATGATTGCTCGCGGAATGGCCACGACGTAGCCACGGGGTGCTCTCATGCTGACGCCAGCTACAGTCTGAAACATCCAGAAACACTGTAGACTACCAATTCGATCAGTTCCGGTGGAGCCCCAACGTGACCAGGTAGAGAAAAACTTGCCCTCCTCTCTTTGACTGATGGTTCTTGTTGCCTGTCCCTTCTGTTGTCAGTTAACGGAACTTTTTGGACTGCTGAAAGGGGTTCTGTTCCGACCGCTGGTTGGTGGAGACATTTTGACTATATTCTGGACCTGCCCGGCCTCGCCCAAAATGGCGTCGGTATAAATGAGACTCAAAACTCCTTGATGTGTACTGGTTGCTCAGCCTTGATATCACGAGATATGTATGCAGTTTTGGAGCACATGGCGGGCAGGGACGGGTACTGATTGAACATTTGGACATCCCTATTGATATTAAGTTCTGATGTATTATTCATTACTGTACTATTGAAAGTTCGAATTAACGTTACTCATGGTACTTGCCCGCAAATGTATATCTAGATAATTTCATTGTAACTGGTCCTGTCGTACTTTCATTATAAAATTAACGCCCACCGATTCCGCAACTGTTAGACACCTTAATTCCTGCAACCTAATGGCCCGCCCAATACGTTTTTCTACAGTGTAAAGGTCCCCTCATCATATACGATTCCAGTTTGCTCCGTGGCCGGCCCACGTGGTTGTAGGCCCGTATTTGTATACTGACATTTTTGCAAAAAAAAAGAGTTTTCGAAGGAAGTATGGAATCAGCGTCATAACAATCGTCTAGGTTGGTAGGATTTTAGAATAATGGCTGTTATTCCCAAACAATAGAAGACAGATAATGCAGACCCTTTGCCTGAATTTTGGATTGATTGAAATTTGTATCCGTCACACCTGCCCTTTTTCCAGAATTGTTAGAAAATGGTTGACCGTAGCTTAAGGTATCTGCCGAATGTAAGGTGTGGTATTTTGTCCCATAAAATAAGACTAATTGAGAAACAAATACACGAAGAGGGAACTCGAATTTAGAGACAAACAAAATGAAACATTTTTTGGCATCATAAGAAGGGGAGGATATGTTACACAGAAAAATAATGCGAAAGGGATAGCCAAGATCTGTTGTATCACACGTTCCTGCAGCTAGTATGATACATGGTAAGTAGAAGCTTTTTCGTGTTTGCGCGCGCTGACATCCTCTGAATGCTGTATCCCCCCCTTTCTTTTCTCCTCTGTAGGTTACATCGGAGTTCCGACTGAAGAATGGAGTGGACATGGACCGCACCGTGCTCCATGTAGGGAAAGACATAGACAAGCGCTGTGAGATATTGCATGGAGTGCAGCCCATCACTGTGAACGTGAAAAATTGTATGGTGTGACTGTGCGTACATGCCCCGATTGTATGGTATGAATGTGTATGTATTCCATATGCCCGGCCGATAAACGTTCTGTTTGCGCAACTGCCGCGAAAACAACATCGTGACGCATCGCGTAACCGCGACGTATCGCGTTGTCGCGTAATGCGTCATATGACACGCCGCGTTAGCGCACCCGGAAGTGTTCCGGTGCGCGAGACGCGAAGCGCAGCTTCCCGGAAGCGATCCGGGGCGCTGCGCGGAGCGCGGAGCGTAAGCATAACAGGTCATGTGACTTGTTAATAAAACTTTTCATTGGTTCATTTCACTTTTGGGTTCCTAATGATGTAAGGCTAGGTCATGTGACCTAAAAATAACACTTTTCATTGGTTTAGAACTATTTTTTGTCCCAAATGATGAAAACCCCTCCTTGTTTCCTCACTCTGACTTTCATCTTTGTGAGAGGAAGACCTTTTTTCATCACTTAGCAATGGCAAGTGTTGTAGCTTCAGCTGGTGCATCCCCACCACCACCACCACCTCCTAGGAAGAGAGTACCACCTCAGGAGGTGGTGGTTGAGCAAGAGGTGCCCCCCCCCACCTTCTTGTTGCCTGATTCGGCCAGCTCAATCGATCGAGCATGAGACTCTGTTGTGATCTGAAGAACCGCTGCCTGCGGTGCCTCCCAGAACCGCTTGACGGAGGCCCCCGAGGGGCGGTGTGGTGGCGCGGACTGGGAGGGGGCGCTTGGCTCCTGCCCCCTCCCCAAGTCTCGCTCAGCCAGCTGAGTTGTGCCCACTCTTGCGGCCTACGACATGGAGAGGCCGGGGCGTTGACTAGGCGGGACCTCCGGCCGCAACCACAGCGCCAACGATCGCTGCTGACGGAGGGGAGCCTTGCCGGTGAGAGCCACTGATCTGAAGAACCGCTGCCTGCGGTGCCTCCCTGAACCGCTTGACGGAGGCCCCCGAGGGGCGGTGTGGTGGCGCGGACTGGGAGGGGGCGCTTGGCTCCTGCCCCCTCCCCAAGTCTCGGTCGGCCAGCTGAGTTGCGCCCACTCTTGCGGCCTACGACATGGAGAGGCCGGGGCATTGACTAGGCGGGGCCTCCGGCCGCAACCACAGCGCCAACGATCGCTGCTGACGGAGGGGAGCCTTGCCGGTGAGAGCCACTGATCTGAAGAACCGCTGCCTGCGGTGCCTCCCTGAACCGCTTGACGGAGGCCCCCGAGGGGCGGTGTGGTGGCCCGGACTGGGAGGCGGCGCTTGGCTCCTGACCCCTCCCCAAGTCTTGTTGCCCTGGTGTGGCCTGAGATCGCCCCCGACATAGGCGGCCGGCTCCCGGGGTCCGGCGGAACTTTTTGCCTTTTGGTGACTCTTCCATTCTGGACCTTGTCCCACAATCCGTTTGACCTGAAGACACGTCCTGCGGTGCCCTCGCAATGCGGCCTGGTCCCTGAATGTGTGCAGGGGGACGGTATTGATTGGATCAAGATGGCGGCTTCACACAAAGCTGACTCAAGTGTTGCTGCTGATGCTATGCAGACAAAAACTGGTTTTCAGTTTGTACATTCTTCAGAATTTTGCCACCCAAGGCTGGTTGAGAGTTTGTAGAACGATGGCTTCAGATTTTCAACATACTACTCTTCAACATTCTTCATAAATGTAACATTGTGAGACTCACAAGGAGAACGGCCATTTATCTTTCCTTTCAAAATGCTGCCAACAATATTTTCTGAATGGAAGACACCATCTTGTAGCATAAAGGGCTGCGTCAAGGGTGGTATTGCCCAGAATGTCTTGTTTTCTAGTGCTCGTAATGACGAAGCCAGAACTGCCGAAAGGGATTCTGGTCCTGTCGCTACTTATTGGAGACATTGAACTATACTCTGGACCTGCCTGGCCTTGACCAAAATGGCGCCAGTATGGGAGCGACTTGCAACTCCTTATGACGTTCTAGTTACTTAGCCTTGACGTTATGGGGGATGTATGCGGTCTTTGTGCACATGGCGGGCGGGGAAGGGTACTGACTGGGAATACGGACAACCCTATTGATGTCGATTTTTCATTATTGATTATTGTATTAATAAAGCTTCGAAGTAATGTTACCCATGATACTCGCCCATGGTGTGCGTATGGACGATTTTATTGTAACTGATCCTGTTATACTTTCAATTATAAAATCAACTTTCACTGATCCTGCAACCGTTTGTCACGTTTAGTTTTTTCAATTAAATGGCTCGCTTGTTACATACTCCTATACCCCTGGCTTTTAACAGACACCATCTTGTAGAATAAAGGGCTGCGTCAAGGGTGGTATTGCCCAGAATGTCTTGTTTTCTAGTGCTCGTAATGACGAAGCCAGAACTGCCGAAAGGGATTCTGGTCCTGCCGCTACTTATTGGAGACATTGAACTATACTCTGGACCTGCCTGGCCTCGACCAAAATGGCGCCAGTATGGGAGCGACTTGCAACTCCTTATGACGTTCTAGTTACTTAGCCTTGACGTTATGAGGGATGTATGCGGTCTTTGTGCACATGACGGGTGGGGAAGGGTACTGACTAGGAATACGGACAACCCTATTGATGTTGATTTTTCATTATTGATTATTGTATTAATAAAGCTTCGAAGTAATGTTACCCATGATACTCGCCCATGGTGTGCGTATGGACGATTTTATTGTAACTGATCCTGTTATACTTTCAATTATAAAATCAACCTTCACTGATCCTGCAACCGTTTGTCATGTTTAGTTTTTTCAATTAAATGGCTCGCTTGTTACATACTCCTATACCCCTGGCTTTTGACCCTTTGCTACGCGCGGTCTGTACTACCGCCCTCGGGCGATCTATGTAATGAACAGACTACCATTGCCGAAACACAAGGGAATGCATCTCAGAGAGATAAGTCAAGTACGTGGTAGATAAATTTGTCATTATTGATTATTGTATTAATAAAGCTTCGAAGTAATGTTACCCATGATACTCGCCCATGGTGTGCGTATGGACGATTTTATTGTAACTGATCCTGTTATACTTTCAATTATAAAATCAACCTTCACTGATCCTGCAACCGTTTGTCACGTTTAGTTTTTTCAATTAAATGGCTCGCTTGTTACATACTCCTATACCCCTGGCTTTTGAAAGACACCATCTTGTAGAATAAAGGGCTGCGTCAAGGGTGGTATTGCCCAGAATGTCTTGTTTTCTAGTGCTCGTAATGACAAAGCCAGAACTGCCGAAAGGGATCCTGGTCCTGCCGCTACTTATTGGAGACATTGAACTATACCCTGGACCTGCCTGGCCTCGACCAAAATGGCGCCAGTATGGGAGCGACTTGCAACTCCTTATGACGTTCTAGTTACTTAGCCTTGACGTTATGGGGGATGTATGCGGTCTTTGTGCACATGGCGGGCGGGGAAGGGTACTGACTAGGAATACGGACAACCCTATTGATGTCGATTTTTCATTATTGATTATTGTATTAATAAAGCTTCGAAGTAATGTTACCCATGATACTCGCCCATGGTGTGCGTATGGACGATTTTATTGTAACTGATCCTGTTATACTTTCAATTAAAAAATCAACCTTCACTGATCCTGCAACCGTTTCTCACGTTTAGTTTTTTCAATTAAATGGCTCGCTTGTTACATACTCCTATACCCCTGGCTTTTGAAAGACACCATCTTGTAGAATAAAGGGCTGCGTCAAGGGTGGTATTGCCCAGAATGTCTTGTTTTCTAGTGCTCGTAATGACGAAGCCAGAACTGCCGAAAGGGAATCTGGTCCTGCCGCTACTTATTGGAGACATTGAACTATACTCTGGACCTGCCTGGCCTCGACCAAAATGGCGCCAGTATGGGAGCGACTTGCAACTCCTTATGACGTTCTAGTTACTTAGCCTTGACGTTATGGGGGATGTATGCGGTCTTTGTGCACATGGCGGGCGGGGAAGGGTACTGACTAGGAATACGGACAACCCTATTGATGTCGATTTTTCATTATTGATTATTGTATTAATAAAGCTTCGAAATAATGTTACCCATGATACTCGCCCATGGTGTGCGTATGGACGATTTTATTGTAACTGATCCTGTTATACTTTCAATTATAAAATCAACCTTCACTGATCCTGCAACCGTTTGTCACGTTTAGTTTTTTCAATTAAATGGCTCGCTTGTTACATACTCCTATACCCCTGGCTTTTGACCCTTTCCTACGCGCGGTCTGTACTACCGCCCTCGGGCGATCTATGTAATGAACAGACTATCATTGCCGAAACACAAGGGAATGCATCTCAGAGAGATAAGTCAAGTACGTGGTAGATAAAAACATTTTCGTATTTATGCACGCTGATGTGCTTTGAACGCTGCCCCCCCCCCCTCATCATTTAGATTACCACCGCCCATTGCACAAAAGCGTACCGGGCGCTCCCCACGCAAAAAAAAAGTTTTTGGTTTTTTTTGCCCCGCGGGGCCCTTTTAAAGCCTCCACATCAAACCTAGGGGGTCAGGGAGGATCTACTATGCCCCCTTATGGTCATTTCCCCCTTTGTTTTGGCCTCCTCTTGTCTCTCGATCCTACCGAGAGACAAGATGGCGGCCGCTCCGGACTGTTTAGAATGTTGACAGACACCGGAGAGCCAATCAGCTTCGCTTCGCGAAGTTCCGTTACGGGTCAAGTACGCGAACCGGAGCGCTACCCGGAGCGCTGTTACAGATATATATATTTTTTTGAACGTTAATTTATCAAAATCCACTGGAGCACATATATTGAGACCAAGCAAAGGCACATCGGGCTACCAGTCCCTACAATTTTGCCAAGTTTCGTGCAAATCCATTCAGCCGTTCGAGCTAAAAGTGAGGCCAACCGCCCTATGGAAATTAACATGGGAAAAACGCGTTTTTGGACCCCCCTTTTTTCTCGGCCCCCCTTGACAAAACCCCCCCAAATTTTCAGGGGCTGCTCAGAAACAAAATGTTCCATTTTCCTGAAAATTTCAGCCAATTCCGTCCACAAACGCCAAAGTTATTAGACATAGAATTTTCAAAAATCCCATAGAGAAAAAATCCTAACTATATATACCTACTGGCGACCGTATACCGTATATATATATATATATATATTCACTGAAAAAACCATAGGTTATAGACCATATATAGTTAGGAATTAGCATTTACAAAACCTTGAAAATTCACTGAAAAAACCATAGGTTATAGACCATATATAGTTAGGAATTAGCATTTAAAAAACCTTATTTTACTCACACAAAACCATTGAAATTCCATATATAGTTAGTAGTACTAACTATATATCGCGCACCCGCAATCCACTGCTGATCATGTCACATATTACATCATTCATGACATGGTCAGTGACATCACTGATGACATCACTGATGACATCTCAAATGACATCACTGATGACATCACTGATGACATCTCAAATGACATCACTGATGACATCACTGATGGCATCTCAAATGACATCACTGATGACATCACTGATGACATCTCATTTGACATTACTGATCACATCACTGATGACATCATTCATGTGATAATACGATGAACCTCTTCAGACTCTAATATAACCTTAGATACACTCAGTGTAAACAGACACTCACAGACTGTCACTCATCCATGGAGTTACTTATACACCTAGTCAGTCATGCAAAGAATCAATCACACTTCCATTTCCTGAACTATACAGTTATACACACCTTACTTATTCAAACATATACTAACACATATTTACTCTCTTTTACAATCCCTGATACAAGTTCACAATCATCCATACAGCCACTCACACATTCACTGGCTCTTATGCACAGTTATTTATATATGCCAACTCTCACATGTACTGTGTTTTACATATGTACTTACTTTGACATGTAGCACTGAGATATCCATTCACTCACCAATACACTGATGCACACAGTCAACCACCCATACAGCTGTTTCCACGTGCACTTTTGAACCCATACATCTAGTGAATCAACTGCTCACACATCTATGCACAGAGTCATACACCTCCCAGCCACCCACACACACACTCAGTCTCCCATACAAATACTTGAGCAACCAATCAATAACCCATATACTTACTCATATAGCTACTGATCAACACATGCAGCAGTTTACAGTACAACAAACATAATGATGCACAAATTAACACAGTTCAGTCACTAACCCATGCACTCAGTGAGACACATTTAACCACTCACTCATACAGTCAGTCATGCACCTACTAAATCCTTCATCCAGACACTTCTACATCCACTCATTCTTCAATATGTAAGACATATTTTAACTTTACAGAAATACACAGTCACTGGATGTTGTCATCAGTGATGTCATCAGTGATGTCAATTGAGATGTCATCAGTGATGTCATCAGTGATGTCATTTGAGATGTCATCAGTGATGTCATCAGTGATGTCACTGACCATGTCATGAATGATGTAATATGTGACATGATCAGCAGTGGATTGCGGGTGCGCGATATATAGTTAGTACTACTAACTATATATGGAATTTCAATGGTTTTGTGTGAGTAAAATAAGGTTTTTTAAATGCTAATTGCTAACTATATATGGTCTATAACCTATGGTTTTTTCAGTGAATTTTCAAGGTTTTGTAAATGCTAATTCCTAACTATATATGGTCTATAACCTATGGTTTTTTCAGTGAATTTCATTGGTTTTTTAAAAGCTAATATCTGTAGCTGTAAAATGTATTCTCCTTTAAATCCAAAAATATATTTTATATGTTTATTAATAATTATTTTTTTTTAAATATTTTTTTTTCTTCGCTCCCGGTTCGCGAACCGGGAAGCTTCCCGTTAGCTCATCTTGATGCCGCGATCCAGTCCGCGAACCGGTAAACGTTCCGTTTGCGCAACTGCCGCGTTAGAAATCAACATTGTGACGCGTCGTGGAAGCGCGACGTATCACGTTGTCGAGTAATGCGTCTTATGACGCGCCGCGTTAGCGCACCCAGAAGTGCTCCGGTACGCGAACTGAGACGCGAAGCGCAGCTCCCCGGAAGCGATCCGCGTCGCGTCGCGAAAGCGCGAAGTATCGCGTTGCCGCGTAACTCATCTTATGACGCGCCGCGTTAGCGCACCCGGAAGTGCTCCGGAGCGCGAACCGAGGCGCGAAGCGCAGCAACCCGGAAGTGATCCGGTGCGCGTTCCGCAGCGCGTAACATAAGCGTGAGAGGTCATGTGACTTGGTAATAAAACTTTTCATTGGTTCATTTCACTTTTGGTTTCATAATGATGTAAGGCTAGGTCAGGTGACCTAAAAATAACACTTTTCATTGGTTTAGAACTATTGTTTTTCCCAAATGATGAAAACCCCTCCTTCTTTCCTCACTCTGACTTTCATCTTTGTGAGAGGAAGACCATTTTTGAGAGTTGAGCAATGGCTTCAGTAGTTGCTTCAGCTGGTGCACCCCCACCACTACCTCCACCTCCTCATGGGAAGAGAGGACCACCTCCCCAGTTTATCAGCCAGACAGAGGAGGAAGAAGATGAACTAGAGGAAGAGGAGACCGAAGGACCACAGTTCTTACAGGAGGTGCCCCGGGTTTCCCATCGGAAAGCCAGCTTTATTTAGCAGTTTTTTTCACTCCCTCGAGGGCAAAAAAAAGTAAATGCAAGGTATGTCACCTGCCTGATTTGTAAAGACCGGTTATCCAGAGGCACTGACAAAAAATATAGCTACGGAAACTATACAATGCATCGTCACATGAGCAGGTGGCATCCTTTGAACTACAGTCGGGCGGAGATACGTGACATGCAAGAAAACCCAACAACAACTCCTGTGGCCAGGTCAACATCACTAATATCGTTGACAGGAGCAGAGGCACGGGAAACCGTGCCAAACATCCAGGAGAATTTTGCACATATGAAATTTACTTGTATGTACTGCGGTGCATTGCTATCATGTGGTAACATGAGCATTACGTTAATCAACTTAGCTTATGTAAATCACAATTGCCCTAACCGCCCCAGACAGTTATTTTTTTTTTGCTCCTGTTGAGCCCTTTTCAATGCCTGTTTTTTGTTGTTTCCCCTCCATCAAAAACAAAAAAAAACATAAAACTGTTCAAAAAATACAAAAAAACCAAAAAATGTTCCAAAAAAAAAATATATATATAAAACAACAAAAACATTAAAAAAAAGTTCTTTTCAGAACTACCTCCCCTTTCAAAAAAAAATTGCTAGAATGTTTAGCACTCTGGCAAGCTCTATTTCTTTTAGTTCGCTTCCCAGTTCGCTTCCCGGTTCGCGAACCGGGAGCGAACCAAAAATTAAAAAAAAAAAAAAAAAAGAAGAATAAGTATAAGGGAAGTAAACAGAGAGTAATGTTAAAAGAAAGACAGCTATAGGGAGTAAACCAGAGATACTGTTTAATAGATCTATTTACCGAAGAAAAGATTTAAGAGGGTATAATTGTGAAAAACAAAATAGATAAGGAAGTGAAAGAAAAAAAAGAGAGTAGAACAATAACAAAGAAGAGTTTCTTGGACAATGTGAGTGAATGTTCAAAATCAGAGTAAAACATGTGGAATAACAGAGAGAAAAAACAGAAAACAAAAAAGAAAAAATAACAGAAAACGTTAATTGAAACAGCAAAGAAATGGTAATAACATAGAGCCATATCATCAACATAGGCAATAAAAGTTTTGCAGCTTTTATCGGCAGAAATGTGTCGCTAAAGCCGCTTTTGTGGCGGAAAACTGCCGCTAAAACAACTTTTGCAACACTTTTCTGCCAATAAAAACAGCAATAATTTTATTGGCTGTGTTGATAATATGCCCCTTAGTGTGCTTCAACTACACAGAAGAAGCATAATGAACAAGTAGTGAAAGAGTGATCAGTCAAAGACACTAAGAGTAATAGAGACGGAGTGAGTGAACAAGAGTGAGGAACTATGAGAAGAGAGGGACTGAAAAAAGGAGTGGAAGGAGTAGAGTAAGTAGGTAATAGAGAAAGGAATGAGGGAAGTAGCAAAGGCAGGAAACTGAGGGTTAAAGAAATGAAGCTGTCAAACTACTAGTAGGTGAATGTGATAGAAATGTAACGAAAAGAGTACAAAACATTTACCTTATAATTGTCATTAACTTACTCACTTTTTGTTTTTATACTTTCAATCTGTGAAAGAGAGAACAAACATTTGAAAAATATTAAAACATGTATTTAAAAATTAGAAAAGACAAGGGAAAAGATTGAAGGACAAACAGATTTTCAACAACTTTGACACTTACAGAAGCTTCTGCTTCTCCAGGCCCCGTACACAGTCCTAAAGATATACATTTTAAACTAACAGTATCTTGATGCAGATGAAGTGAGGCCTATCTTGGAACATGGTGCATTTTTTGCACTGCTGTTGTCTCACAAAAGTGTCGCAAGACACTAACATTTTAAATGATTGTTTCAAGATGGCAATAAGATGTGTCCTATCCAGAGGTTTGTTTGAGGTAAGGCCTACTCAGGGTTCGAAATGAAATTTCGAGTTGTTGAAGAGAACAGAGGACATAATACATGTGAAGGCCTACCAATGAAGTAAGTCATGTCCACTTCACTCTTGAACAAAGGCCAGACCTCTTCTGTGTCCGTGGACAGACCTAAACTTCATCTGCACAATGTCATTCGTAAACTTAGGAAACACAGGTGATGTAATTGAAAAATGTGGAGTTTCTTTTCCTCATTTCACAATCACATCACCTGTGTTGCCTAGGCTAAGGTATCTCATAGTGCAGATGTAGTGCAGCATATTAAACAGTACCCAGAAGTGCACCACTGCATGCAACAACTTTGACACTTACAAAAGCTTCAGCTTCTGCATGCTCCCTACACAGTGCTAATTATATACATTTTAAACTGATGGTATCTTGCTGGAGATGAACTGAAACCTATCTTGCAACATGGTGCATCTTTTACACAAAAGTGACCCACAATGGAGCAAAAGAGGAACACGGCCACCATAAATCTGACCCTAACATTTTAAATGATTGTTTCAAGATGCCAATAAGATGTAACCTATGCACAGATTTGTTTCAGGTAAGTCCTACTCAGGGTTGCAGATGGAATTTAGGTTTGTTGAAGAATACAGAGGAGATAATACATGTGGAGGCCTATCAACGAAGTGAGTCATGTCCACTGCACTCTTGAACAAATGTCAGACCTCCTCTGTCTCCAGGAACAGGCCTAATCCTCATCTACACAATGTGATGGGTAATGTTAGGAAACACAGGTAATATAATTGAAAAATGTGCAATTTATTTTGCTCATTCCACAATCATATCACCTGTGTTTCCTTTGCTTAGGTATCTCATTGTGGAAATGTAGTCTATCATATGAAAGACTACGTAGAATATGAGCACTGTATGCAACAACGTTGACACTTACAGAAGCCTCTCCTTCCCCATGCCTCCTACACAGTTCTACATGTACATCATAAATGCAAACAGTACAGAATTAATTATACATGTTAAATGGTTTATTTTTGCTGTTCTCAGAATGTATCAAATTTCACTAAAAACAGTGACTTGAAGGTATTCATCATATAACAGCGGGGAAAAAAAACACAATCAAAATGATTGTGTTTAAAAAACCCATACAACATAACAAATCAGAATTCAGAACTCCTTAAAGTTAACTTACTTTCCATGACGTCGAAGGATGTCCTATGAACAGCTTACACTCTGTTGTGCTGTTATTACTTTCAGACCGCCACTTTCTGAAAGAAAACCTCCATCGTTTTGAAAAACATGTTACATACAATAAATGACTTCTTGCTCTCTACCACACGTTTCCACAAGGCCAAATCATGTCTGAGCCATTTATAACTCTTAGAATTCTTGTAAGCCAATCCCGTCATGTTGTATTTCCGCAACTTTCACAATTAAAATGTTGAAGATCATTTTCACAATCCTGGACTAGTAATATCTTCCCCTTCTTGCTCAGTCATGTTCTACATTTCCTATGACACTGATACTGCTTACTATGAAGCAGACTTACACTACCTCTATGACTACTACAATTATTTAATTCTCTACATCACTTTTAATCACAAAGCAATGTAAAACAGTAGACAGCATTGCAGACTTACATTCCCTCTACTCCATGTTTTGATTGGCTGCTTCAATTAGCTTATAAAAAGAAACAGTTTTTCTGAACTCATTCAAAGTGCACTTATTTCTCCATGACGTCCAGTGTTATGGTAAGAAGTTATGTCTCTGTACTACACTTATCCTCAAGGCCAAATCGTGTAGGAGCCATTAGAACTTCTTGAAATTCCTCAGAGCACATCCCGGGATTCTTTCCCTAAAATTTTGGTTTTAAAAACACCAGGTAAGAGTTTTTGAGGTCATACGGCAATTTTTTTTGAAAATTAAAACAGAATCGTTGCAGAATGACCAGCCATTTCTAGACTTTAAATAAGCTGTGTAATGTCCTGATGTTATTGAAGGACCGTCATGATATACAATTGCTGCAGTTACAAAAGTCCTTCCTGATATTGACAACTGTGAAGCCACAAAATTTTTAATTAAAGTTGTCAATTTTGTTCCATCAGGCCTACATCGTTGGAACATTAAAATGACATACTGGCCAAATGTTCGTATAAATAATGTGGACATCATTTCAGATTTACATTGGCTACACTCCATGTTGTGATCAGCTGCTTTTACTAGCTTATTAAAAGAGACTGATTTACTGTCTGGCAAAGTTAAATATATAAATCTTTCTGAGTCTACACTAGTAGTACTTGATACCCTACAGTTCTCACAGTCATGCTGCCATTGATAAGAAAGCCCAAACAGGTGATCTACATCTACACCTTCATCATGCAATACATCAAGCATATACATTAAAAACTCCTGACAATCTTGCTGACTATTTTGAGAGAATTGTGTTTGGCCTGAACATCTGTCTAACAGATTTCGAATTTCAGACACACTTTCTATGTTTGTTCTATCAGTGCTACATTTCTCTAACACAGAATTTAACAAACTGCAAAATCGTTGATCAGAATTGACCACAATCTCTTGTTTTACATTTTCTAGAGAAAACAAAACATTAACCACTACATTAGCATAGCAGTTGACACCAGAACTGTTTTCAAATTGAAAACCAACAACATCTTCAACAGAATCCTTTTTGTTTCTGCTTATAATTTCAGGTTCATCGACTTTTCGTCTTTTTGCTACAACCTCCCCCGTATTGGTCACATTTCTTCGTTTCCGGCCTACCACACGTTTCTCAAACAAAGGATATTGAGGCAAATGTGGCGCATACTCTCTTCTTAACCTATTGTATTCCTTAACACAATCTAGATCCGCACAAATGTTTGTGACATCACACTCAATCAAGTACAATCCCGATAAAGTTCTAACTCGTGACAATGCCACATATGCCATACCCTCCTTGAACACAGAACTGCCAATATTCACCAATGCACTGTCTACACTTAAACCTTGCGATTTATGGATTGTCACCGCATATGCCAAGCAAACAGGAAATTGCTTACGGCGAACATATAAGTCTTTTACAAGCAAAAATCTAGCAGAACAACGACCAATTAGCTGTACTTCCTCAATGCCATCAAATTTAATTTTTAAAAATTCAATTCCATCTCTATTTCTGTATTTCACAAAATCAACAACATTACCCATTGATCCATTTACCAGACCTCTTTCAACATGTAAATTCCTTCTTAAAATTATACGGCAGTTCAAGCACACATTCAGAGTCTTTTCGAAACCTGCAGTTTTAGATATACTCTTCTCTAATGAATCCAATTTTGTTTTCAGATTCTCAGACAAAATAATTGTTGATCCCATATGCTCTACTCTGTCAATAGCTTCCAGTTTCACAATCTCTTGCTTTTCTAAATGCAACATTTTGTTGTTGAATTTGGCACATTCTGCAAGAGTTGGCATCAAACATATTCCAGATTTCTTCTCAGTAATTTTCTGAAAAATATTCTCAGGCACAACATCTTGGTCTGGATATAAATTTGTCAGTAATCGTGCATGTAAAGCTTCTTTCCCATGCTCGGTCACTTTTCCAATTCTAACATCTTGTACAATAGTCTTGTAAACTTCATCCTTCGCCTGACGCATATTTTCATGCAGTTCAGCATAATTGAAGTTTAACCATATATTGACGTTGCCAATGCTCCCTAGGCACTTCCTGGTATCGTCATGCGTGAGCATTTTGAACACAGGTTGCCCTTTCACTGGTGTCAGCTGCAGAAGATCTCCGAAAACAATGATGTGTTTGCCACCAAATAACACATCATACTCTGTTTTGAGAACTTCTTGCATTCTCAAATGCACAAAGGCAAGCATGACATTGGAAACCATGCTTACTTCGTCAATGATAAGAAGTTTCATTTTCCTCAAGGCTCTTGAAACTTCACAACAAGCATCTCCAGATAGCTTGTGATATTGTAATTTGTTGTCATGCTCCACTGGCAGCATCAGTAAATGATGTAAAGTAATCCCTTTAATGTTATGTGCTGCCAGTCCAGTTGGAGCGGTGACAACACAAGACAGCGATGACTCTGTCCTTTCCTGCAAATAACATGAAATTGCTTTAATGAGGAAACTTTTTCCAGTTCCTGCTTCTCCACTCACGTACAGTCGGACAGGCTTCAACGACGTACATGAGCACTCTTTCTTCTCATGACTTAATCCATGATCAATTTGCATGGTAACTTCGTCATATATTTTCCTCCGCTCAACGTTGAGTTGTCTTTCCAACTCTTCTAAGTTAACCGCATCCTCCTGAGCATGTGCCATGGCTCTTTCCACTTCATTCATAGCAGTGGCAGCTTCATTTTCGATAACAGGTCCTCCTAGTGGATCCTGACTCAATGAAGCAGAACTCTGACTGTCCTGAGAACTGTCTCTGGCAATCCCGGCTGCAATCGTTGCTTCCTGCTCGATTTCCGCATTCAACATTTCTACATATTTGGGAAAAGCAGGACATTCTATGGTCTCCTTGGCAGCATTGAAAGAGTCTTCGTAACAGTGGAAATCTCCAAGCAGTTCCTCTTCTGCACGCCAAGGCTTGAAAAGTTGCAAAAGTGCTAAATAGAAAAACTCCTTTTTTTCAGGAGATTCGCCACTCAATTTTCGATGGTTTATCAAGTGGCATTTTCTTTGCTTGACCAGACATCCCTCACTTCCTATTACAGCATACACTCCTTTCTCAGTATCTTCTTTGATGTTCCTCTTGAATATGTAATTTTGAAGAACCTCATACAGACAAACATTCTCGAGGTGACTGCTTCGATTTGGATAATATGTATCCAACATGTTGGTCTTCAAAATGTCGGTACTGTTTGGCTCCTTTTCCGCCAAATACTCAATTTCCCGCACAGGTTTGAGAACTCGATTACGCGTTGCAGCAAGACCAAGACTCGCCCAAATGATACTCCTGGACTTGGCATAGAGACTTGCTGAAGACAACCGGTCAGAACATTCGTAAGCTCCGATTTCTTGATGCGACAACATCTTCAGACTGAAACTGTACAACTTCTTGCTGAGGCTCTTTTCATGGGAAATGTCCTCCCACATATCCTTCAATTCTGTCTTCTCTTTTTTGGTGATGTAAGATGTCACATACCGAGCCACAGCCATACAGTTATCAGCCACAAACTGTATATCCATGTTAGCATTCCACATGGACAAAATCACCGGGTTGTAGTCGTTGATGTACTTAGACTCTTCGTTCCTCTTCAAATTGTATGTGTTTTTAGGTGATTTCTTCATCACATTATGTCGCAGCGAAGACATCAAACTGTTCACTCTTCCTTTAGAAATCACCGGTCGTGGAAAGCCGAAACGACATTTGGTGTAGAACTTGTCCTTGTTTCGGAATTTACGACGACAGTACTTTCCACATCGATGGCTTTGGAAAAGTAGAACTTTTTCTCTTAGGCTTTTCTTCTCCTTCGCGTTTGGAACAGCACACGTAGAATACTGTTGTATGAAACTCATCACTGAGTCTTCTGGATCCGTTCCAAATTTAGGTGCATCCTTGATCCACAGCAACATATGTATATGAGGAGCACCTCTTGCTTGGTACTCCTTTCTCCAGAAGAAATCCAACACCTCTCCAAGAGGTGGATTCTTCTTATTCATGATAAAAGACATCATAGCTTCAAATCTATGATTGAAGTACCTACATACATTGACTGGATCCAAAGAGCGCAGTTCTCTGGGTGTCTTGAATTCGATGTTTTCTATGTTAGCATTTGCCTCTCGTAGAAATTCAAGTAAGTCTTCCCAGCCATACTCGGCACAGCTCAGAGTGAGGAACCATGTGGGAGTTCCTAAGTTCCTCAGCATACATTTTAAATCACCATGACGACGGTACCAGTACTCATTAGTACCACGCTGACACGCCATGAGATTAATCAGGTGAGAATCCAAAATACTGTCTTGGACATTGACTTTATCCATAATGTCACTTGCCGAGATGTTTTGCATGTGTATACCACTTTTCAAGATGTGGTTCACTGCATATGACAGTCCAGACAGATCGCTTTCAAACAGGAGATGAAACAAATAGGGAATGCATTGTCGAAACCTAGCATCTCCTGTATACAATCGCAAAGTCCGGTATTCAGAAGCCGGAATTTGATGAGGTCGCTCATCATATCTTCCTCCCTGACCTGTTGGAAAAAGCTGTGGGAAACACCGAGCTTCCAAACTTTCCTCCCAAACACTAATGGGACTCCCTTTGGCTTGTTTCATTTGAAACAACTCAATAGCATTCCCCATGACTTCCTTGGAATGCAAAGGATGAACACTATAATGTTCATATATTTCTTCACTAGTAGAGGGTTCTACTTTCTCAATTTGACCAGCACACAAATCGCTATCCTCTTCCTCACTTACTTTCTCTTCAGCAACATATACATTCTTATAGTATTTATTATTTTTTTTCAAATACAATGTTGCCTTTTTAACTTTCCTAACATCCACTAAATCTTGCCATATTTTCTTATTCTTTGTCGGAACCCCATTAACTAAGATAACCAGAGGTTCCTCTTCCACTTTTTCTACTCCAATTGTGTTAATGTTTTTCTTCAAATCTAGAGGCAAATAAACAACTCTTCCCTTTAATACTCTCTGTAAATCTGATGGAGGCAATTTCCCTGTCTTTGGCTCCATTCTTACAATAGCCTGAAAGGGATGGATACTTTGAATCAAAATAGATTCATAAGTATTTAAATCCTTCAATTCAGAAGGAATCTCAACCAATTCCAGATTATTATGAACTGCTCTAGCAGGCATCTGGTTTTGATTTAATTTGTTACAACAATAAGTACACACACGTTGATCCAATCCCAAATCAAAACAATTTTCTACCATCAAGTATGTTGTGAAATCCTTCCATTCACTATTATTTTCCCTTTCACTTTTTGCATATAAATCCACTAACTTAGTCTGATTCTTATATTAAGTGCGTCGACAACACACACAAGTGAAATTTGGCCTCTCACTTGATTTGACCTGAAACGTCGCAATTTCCCTCTGGAAATTATCTGTACTGGAAACCTGTACACTATCTTCCACATTACCCGCTTCTTCTTGGTCAATTTCAACATTCTCCTCTTTACTTCCAAAGTAACAAAACTCAATTTCTTCACATATATTCTTCACATCTATTTCAGAACCATGCAAAAGAGCAGCGCATAATTGTTTAAGCATAATTGCTGGATAATACAACATTCTAACTAATTTCCTCACTTTATTATGATGCACTGCTAGCATCCTGAAATGATGAAAAACACTCTGGCATACTCTCCTGGAAAGACAAGCCAGTGAATGACCATGCAAACCTGTCACTTCTCTAACTCTGCAAGGATCTAATTCTTGCAACAACTTCATTTTCTGCTTCAACTTTTCTTATTAAATGACCGTACAAAATCACAAAGCAAATTGATGGAATCCTGTCGCACACTGCAAATACTACTACACTTCCAGGTGTACACAGGACCCTTAGGACGTCTTCCTAAAACCTCATTACCTAACACCTCTTCTGCCTCTGTTGTCACAAGTTTTTCTTTTTCAACTGGACAACCATCTTTCACTTCATAAGCTCGACCACTGGTGTCAACTGCATGCACCAAATCATTATCCTGGAAATAACTCTCCTCATTAAAAAATGCCTCACAGCTTGAACTATGCATCCATTCTCCAGAAAAAACTTCACAAAAATTCACAAAAATTACTACGATTAACTATTCTCTTCCATCTACTATTTCTTTTGAAATCATAAATTGCCTTGTTTAGCTTCCTAATTCTATTGATTATCAAAATAAATAACTTACGTTTAATTTCAAATGCCTGATCAATAACTTTCTCAACTATTTTTTTTCTCTTATAAAAAAACACTTTCTGTTGACCTTTCTTAATATTTTTTAACAAATTGCCAATTATCCTGTTGCGGAACATTCGTTTACGAATGTCCCTAAACTGTTGTTTCCTTCTACTATCATGCACAGAGTTATCTCTTGCTCTAGCAGTAACATTTTTCATTGGCCTTTCCTTTCCGTTTGAATTGCTTCTCTTTTTCTGGACTGAAACATTTTCTGTAGTAATATTTTTTTTACTACAGATATTTCTTATGAATGTTTTTGTACTCTTACCCGGTGCTTTCTTGGTGACTTGAGAAATCTTTTTGTTAGAGGACTGCTGCTTTTTTTCATTGACCTGCTGTCTTTGACGTTTTGCAGCCTTTCTCAGTCTTTCTTTAGTTGGCATGGTGAAATCTTGAAATGATCTGCAGTTGAATCTGTGGTAAAATATATTAAAAAATGTTATTAACCACTATTACCCAACAGTAAATCAATAACAGTAATCAAAAACTTAAAACACTACTTGACATTTTTACATAGAAGATTTTTTAGTGCTTGGCAAATTTAGAATACACAAATAGCAGAAAAGAAAAGGAATTTATATTCATTTTACCTGTGCTGTTTTATATGTGAATCTGATCTAATTTTATGAGCATATTTCAATATTTTATTGAAGACACTACACATAACCTGTTTTTGAAGGTGTCTTTATTTTTAAATTAAACGGTTTACATTTTTACTTTTTATTTATTATAAATTTTTAAAATAAATGTTTATAGTTCCATAGGCTCAAGCACGTCAGCTTCCCATCCTATGTCATACAATTCTGACAAATCTGCATCCTCATCACGTTCTTCTTCATCCTCAGGATTTAAATCATCCAAGGGATCAACATCCACTGATGTTTCAATTACGAGTTCAATGATGAGGTCGAAATCAACTGATTGCTGATTGTCGCTCATGTTGATGTTGTCTTTATCTTTAAAGAAAGATAACAACAATGAGATGTTGCAGAGTAAGAGACAAATCTCAGAGATTATAATAGTAAAATTGTTTAACAAGAGTAACATTTTGCAGCTATTATTTAGCCATGTCCAGCGATGCTGAGGAGGTGAAGCCTATGTCCAATTTATCAGTGAACAGGACTCATCTCTTCTTAACCTTGGATAAGCCTCACCGACTCTGTGTCCCCTGCACATACTTAAATGTAAAGGGGCAGATTTATGTTAACTGGCACATCCCCAGGGATGCACCAGTTAACGTGCACCACTGCTCTGCCACCCATGGTGTGCCGCATTTACAATCAGATAGGACAAAGCTGCGTCAAAACCCTGCGCCTGCTTGAAACAGGCATAGGTCTTGACGCAGCATTGTGGAGATGGGGCACCCCTGAGCCTTGCTGGAGCTGCATCGCACTTGCGATACAACTGCAGCAATGTTCCACTTTTACGGCACAGATGCGTCACACAACTGTGCCATTTTTGCCCCATTCTGCGCCGCATTGTAAATGCAGCACACCATGGGTGGCGGAACAGCGGCGCAGGATGACTGGCACATCCCTGGTGATGCACCAGTCATCATAAATCTATCCCTAAGCTTCTTATCTTGTTAGAGATGAACTACCATATGTATCATCAAACTATTTTGCATTTCCTAAATAGCGAATTTTAAGGAATAAATAGCGATTCTTTACCATTCCTAATTTGCGATGAGCAAATTGCTAATTGCAAATTACCCATTCATTTCCATGGGCCAGGAGGCCCATAGGAATGAAGGTGCAATTTACGATTAGCAATTAGCTCATCGCAAATTAGGAATTTTTCCAAGGCTGCAGGGGTGTCTCAAGAACACCCTGCTGCACCCCTGAAAAAGAAATTTGGGGGCATATGGCGCACATACATGCCCTAAGGGCATGTATGGGCGTCATATGGCACCTTTTGTTTTTTGGAAAAAAAGCTTTTTGAAAAGAATTCGCAAATAACCACCAACTAAAAGTTGGTGGTAATTTGCAAATCCTTAATGGCATTTTTGTATATTTTTTGTTTGATACATTGCATTTAAGGAATCGCAAAATTTGCAAATCCTTAAGTGCAATCGCAAAATAAGGAATAGCAAATTTAGCTATTCCTTATTTTGCATCAAACTTGTTTGATACATACCATTTGTCTAATTAGCATTCGCAAAGGCCGAAATTCGCAGAATTTTGGCCTTTGCGAATGCTAATTAGCTTGATACATATGGCCCCAAGTGAGGCCTGTCTTGCAACATGGTGCATCTTTTGCATCACTGCTGCATCGGTTTCATGTGGCACGTTTTTTTTACACCATGACACATCTGCCTAAATGCATCAATTTGTAATTTTGTCGCCTCATAGCAAATCTATTCCACCGCCACTGCATCAGAAAAGTGACGCACAGTGGCGCAAAAGAGGCATACACCTATCATAAATCTGTCCCTAGCATTTTAAATGATTAATTCAGGATGACGATAAGGTGTAGCCTATCCAGAGGTTTGTTTAAGGTGAGACCTACTCAGGATTGCAGATTAAAGTTACACTTGATGAAGAATACAGAGGAGATAATACATGTAAAGGCCTACCAATGAAGTAAGTGATGTCCACTTCATTGCGCCAGTCATCATAAATGTATCCCTAAGCTTCTTATCTTGTTAGAGATGAACCGCCATATGTATCATCAAACTATTTTGCATTTCCTAAATAGCGAATTTTAAGGAATAAATAGCGATTCTTTACCATTCCTAATTTGCGATGAGCAAATTGCTAATTGCAAATTACCCATTCATTTCCATGGGCCAGGAGGCCCATAGGAATGAAGGTGCAATTTGCGATTAGCAATTAACTCATCGCAAATTAGGAATTTTTCCAAGGGTGCAGGGGTGTCTCAAGAACACCCTGCTGCACCCCTGAAAAAGAAATTTGGGGGCATATGGCGCACATACATGCCCTAAAGGCATGTATGGGCGTCATAAGGCACCTTTTGTTTTTTGGAAAAAAAGCTTTTTGAAAAGAATTCGCAAATTACCACCAACTAGAAGTTGGTGATAATTTGCAAATCCTTAATGGCATTTTTTGCATATTTTTTGTTTGATACATTGCATTTAAGGAATCGCAAAATTTGCAAATCCTTCAGTGCAATCGCAAAATAAGGAATAGCAAATTTTGCTATTCCTTATTTTGCATCAAACTTGTTTGATACATACCATTTGTCTAATTAACATTCGCAAAGGCCGAAATTCGCAGAATTTCAGCCTTTGCGAATGCTAATTAGCTTGATACATATGGCCCCAAGTGAGGCCTGTCTTGCAACATGGTGCATCTTTTGCATCACTGCTGCATCGGTTTCATGTGGCACGTTTTTTTTACAGCACGACACATCTGCCTAAATGCATCAATTTGTAATTTTGTCGCCTCATAGCAAATCTTTTGCACCGCCGCTGCATCACAAAAGTGACGCACAGTGGCGCAAAAGAGGCATACACCTATCATAAATCTGTCCCTAGCATTTCAAATGATTAATTCAGGATGACGATAAGGTGTGGCCTATCCAGAGGTTTGTTTAAGGTGTGGCCTACTCAGGATTGCAGATCAAAGTTACACTTGATGAAGAATACAGAGGAGATAATACATGTAAAGGCCTACCAATGAAGTAAGTGATGTCCACTTCATTGCGCCAGTCATCATAAATCTATCCCTAAGCTTCTTATCTTGTTAGAGATGAACCGCCATATGTATCATCAAACTATTTTGCATTTCCTAAATAGCGAATTTTAAGGAATAAATAGCGATTCTTTACCATTCCTAATTTGCGATGAGCAAATTGCTAATTGCAAATTACCCATTCATTTCCATGGGCCAGGAGGCCCATAGGAATGAAGGTGCAATTTGCGATTAGCAATTAACTCATCGCAAATTAGGAATTTTTCCAAGGGTGCAGGGGTGTCTCAAGAACACCCTGCTGCACCCCTGAAAAAGAAATTTGGGGGTATATGGCGCACATACATGCCCTAATGGCATGTATGGGCGTCATAGGGCACCTTTTGTTTTTTGGAAAAAAAGCTTTTTGAAAAGAATTCGCAAATTACCACCAACTAGAAGTTGGTGGTAATTTGCAAATCCTTAATGGCATTTTTTGCATATTTTTTGTTTGATACATTGCATTTAAGAAATCGCAAAATTTGCAAATCCTTCAGTGCAATCGCAAAATAAGGAATATCAAATTTTGCTATTCCTCATTTTGCATCAAACTTGTTTGATACATACCATTTGTCTAATTAACATTCGCAAAGGCTGAAATTCGCAGAATTTCGGCCTTTGCGAATGCTAATTAGCTTGATACATATGGCCCCAAGTGAGGCCTGTCTTGCAACATGGTGCATCTTTTGCATCACTGCTGCATCCGTTTCATGTGGCACGTTTTTTTTACAGCATGACACATCTGCCTAAATGCATCAATTTGTAATTTTGTCGCCTCATAGCAAATCTTTTGCACCACCGCTGCATCAGAAAAGTGACGCACAGTGGCGCAAAAGAGGCATACACCTATCATAAATCTGTCCCTAGCATTTTAAATGATTAATTCAGGATGACGATAAGGTGTGGCCTATCCAGAGGTTTGTTTAAGGTGAGGCCTACTCAGGATTGCAGATCAAAGTTACACTTGATGAAGAATACAGAGGAGATAATACATGTAAAGGCCTACCAATGAAGTAAGTGATGTCCACTTCATTGCGCCAGTCATCATAAATCTATCCCTAAGCTTCTTATCTTGTTAGAGATGAACCGCCATATGTATCATCAAACTATTTTGCATTTCCTAAATAGCGAATTTTAAGGAATAAATAGCGATTCTTTACCATTCCTAATTTGCGATGAGCAAATTGCTAATTGCAAATTACCCATTCAATTCCATGGGCCAGGAGGCCCATAGCAATGAAGGTGCAATTTGCGATTAGCAATTAGCTCATCGCAAATTAGGAATTTTTCCAAGGGTGCAGGGGTGTCTCAAGAACACCCTGCTGCACCCCTGAAAATGAAATTTGGGGGCATATGGCGCACATAAATTTTAACAACATTCCTTTACCTCAAAAACGATTTTCGAGTCATAATTTGAAAACACTGCACATGGGGAAATGACTTAAAATGTCCTTAAGACACATGAAAGCGTTTTTTGATTGCCTTTACAGCATGTTTGGGTCACTTTTAACATGGCTATGTAACGCAAACATTCAAAATCTAAATTTGCCATGCACAGGTGTGAGCATATTTACAAGCCAATTGCTCCACAGGGAAAGGTCTTACATTAAAATGGGAAAAATAACATCAGAGACACTCAATTGCCTTATAAAGAAGCATACACCATTATGTCCTTGTCATAAATATTAAAACAATTCCTTTTCCTCAAAAAACGATTTACAAGTCATAATTTGAAAACACTCCACGTGGGGAAATGACTTAAAATGTCCTTAAGACACATGAAAGCGTTTTTTGATTGCCTTTGCAGCATGTTTGGGTCACTTTTAACATGGCTATGTAACGCAAATATTCAAAATCTAAATTTGCCATGCACAGGTGTGAGCATATTTACAAGCAATTTGCTCCACAGGGAAAGGTCTTACATTTAAATGGGAAAAATAACATCAGAGATACTCAATTGCCTTATAAAGAAGCATACACCATTATGTCCTTGTCATAAATAGTAAAACCATTCCTTTTCCTCAAAAACGATTTACAAGTCATACTTTGAAAACACTCCACAGCTCCTATGCACATAAAAACCCTGTCAGTACTAATACTTCACATTTTCTCCAATTACAATTTCTCAAAGAAACAAAATCTATTTGTAAAACACTTGAGACAAAGCAACATTTGAAAAACACAACTTTCTTCATAATTTTCTCCTTAAAGCACACTATTCTCTATCTAAATTAAAGAAATCTTTTCTCACCTTAGCAAATACTTTGAGTTTCAAAACCGTCTCAGAAACACACCAATTTGTCTTCAGCAGAGCAAAAGGTATGCACTCCAGAGTCTGCAGCTATCAAAAGCACACAAATGCTGTAATTCTTCACACATATCTCTCATGTCACCCAATCAAAACTCTTCCCTCACTTTTTTTCAAATCAAAACCCTTCCCCCCTCTGCCCTCTCTGCTTTTTTTGCATAGCAACCACCTCTTGGAAGACCTCTGGTGTTTGCAAGTTCACACAACAATGTTGCAATTGAACTCTGAACTCTCAGTGCACCTGCATATCCAATGCATTCTTTCATTTAATGATTTTTTCTTGACCACTCAAAATACATCTTTCAAAGAACTCATCCATGCACCCTAACTTTCTGTTTTCAGCAATCAAAATCCACCAATCACTCTTACTGCTTCATTAACACAGAAACTCCACCGTTTTTTTCATTTTACACTCTTATTTTTTCAACTGCCATTTCATTGCCACACTTCATCTGACTGCAGGAGAACCTTCTCTCACCATGTTTTCTGTCTGGATTGTTGGACATAGTTACATCTATTGGGCTCAGAGGTATGCTGAGAAAAGAAATTTACCTAACCTCAATTTACAAGATGTGGAAATTAAGTGGTTTGGCCACAGAGGATTAAAATGTCACCAATTGATACCATTGGTGAAAACCTTTATGCATTTGCCAAAACCTGACCTGTTAATTGTGCACTGTGGAGGTAATGATTTGGGCACTTTGACTGGGGTAGGTCTGGAAATGCTTTTAAAGGACACCTTTGAGCAATTAATGGCACTTTTTCCTCAGACTGCCTTGGTATATTCAAATATATGCCAAAGACAGAAATGGAGGTGGTCAAACCAATTTTGTCCACAAATTGAGAAGTCGAGGAAGCATGTAAACAAATCTGTTTCAGCTTACATGAGAGACCATGGAATGGGCTCCATGTACAACAATAACTTGCGTTACTACATGCAAGATATCTACAGAGGAGATGGAGTTCACTTCTCAGATGAGGGCAACAGAATTTTCACTCTGAATTTAAGACTGTGCATTGGTACCTACTTATAAGTACCTAAATGTACCATAAACCCAAAAGCTCTTCTCAGAGCTACCCTATATCTGATCACTCACAATTATTATTTTACTCTAACTTTTTTCACTAATTTTCAACAAAGTACGCTCCCTGGGGCGCTACCCGGTACGCGAACCGGGAGCTAACCTCGCAAAAATTTTTTTTAAATGTTTTTTTTCGCACATATGGGCCTCCTCAGCCACCCTCAGAAAACCTAGGGGGTCAAGATAAGTCTACCGTGCCCCCTTCTACCCATTCTGAACATTATTTGCCCTCCATCTTGTATCTTAATTCGACCGAAACACAAAATGGTGGACTCCCGTAACGCTTCAGGTTCACGTACCGGGGCGCTCGCCAGTTCGCGTACTGGGGCGCTCCCCGGGAAGCGCTCCATCAAAAAAAGGTGGGAAAGTAATTTACAGAAAAACGACTGAAGACACTTTCACCAAATATAGATTAGCTCATACTACATATCAATCCCTACCATTTTCACAAATTTGATTGAAATTCCATTTAGCCATTTAGCCTGTAGACCTCTCTAAATACCCTGAGGTAAATTACTTCACAAAACACATCTGAAGTGTTGGAATTGACAACCAATTAAAATGTTACTTTCATTTTCTACTTTTTGTACCTGACATTTGATTGGTTATGTACCTGAATATATATAAAGGAAGAGAGAGAAACACAGCCATTTTGACTACTACTTCCTGAACTACATTGCAAGATCATTTTCACTGACAACTTAAACTTGTTTTTAGAAGGTGAGATATTATTTTATAAATTTGAAAACATTTTCAGATAGTTATATACTATCCCTCTGTAAGAGTTAGACATTGAGAAAGGCTTCTTTATTATAATTATGGATTGATTTAGATTTCTGTGGTATAATTATGAATTTACTTAGGCTTCTTCACAGGCACTTTTTAATAGTACTACTTCACGCCTGAAACCATACAGTGCCCATAGATTACTTCTCTGTTATAAACTCACAAGTACCTGTCTGAACTTAAACCCAACAGTGCCCTATCTCTACTGATATATTTATTTTTTATGCAAATTACAGCAAGAAAATGGAAGGAGAGCAGATTATTTCCTTCGAAATTGTTCTGGAGAACAACACAGAAAAAGATATTGAGGACAATGATGACTCAGATTTCATGGATGAATCACGGGACCATGAATTAGTTCAATGTGTAGAATCTGTGGATCATTTACTTCATTATGATGACGGTCAAATGTGGGAAGTTATGTTCACTCAACAAGAGGACATATCTGACAGTCAAATGTTAGACATTCTATTAAATTTTGAAAAACAATCCGAAAAATAAAATTATATGTAATATTAAAAAATTATTTGAGTCTTTAATCATTTTTATATGTAATTCATAAACTAGTGAAATGTTAGAAATGTTATTAAATTTTGAAACACAATTACAATAATAAATAATTGCTTAAAAAATAAAAAAAATAAAAAATAATCAACAAACTCAACAATCAATTAACATACAGTATTTGAAAACTCTATCATTCTTTTTTCCTTATAGTACGCTGCCCAGAACGCTTCCTGGTTCGCGAACCGGGCGCTACCCACGGAAAAAAACAATTTTTTTTTTTTTTGCCCCGCGGGGCCCCTTTTAAAGCCTCCACATCAAACCTAGGGGGTCAGGGAGGATCTACTATGCCCCCTTATGGTCATTTCCCCCTTTGTTTTGGCCTCCTCTTGTCTCTCAATCCTACCGAGAGACAAGATGGCGGCCGCTCCGGACTGTTTAGAATGTTGACAGACACCGGAGAGCCAATCAGCTTCGCTACGCGAAGTTCCGTTACGCGTCAAGTACGCGAACCGGAGCGCTGCCTGGAGCTCGCTTACAGATATATATCTTTTTTTAAACGTTAATTTATCAAAATCCACTGAAGCACATATATTGAGACCTAGCAAAGGCACATCGGGCTACCAGTCCCTACAATTTTGCCAAGTTTCGTGGAAATCCATTCAGCCGTTCGGGCTAAAAGTGAGGCCAACCGCCCTATGGAAAACTCAATGTTAAAAACACGTTTTGGGACCCCCCTTTTTTCTCGGCCCCCCCTTGACAAAACCTCCCCAAATTTCCAGGGGCTGCTCAGAAACAAAATGTTCCATTTTCCTGAAAATGTCAGCCAATTCCGTCCACAAACGCCAAAGTTATTAGACTGTGGAAAAGTAAATTTTGCCATGTTCTGTGTCCCTACGCCTCATCCATCATATGTTATGTGTGCATGACCAATATGCATATGTTATTCCCCATGTCCGATTAATGACGCAATTCCAGTTGTGTCCACCTTTAGTATGCTAGTTTCCAGTCTTCGTGAATACTACGAATATCAGGCATATGTAAAGTAATGTTGCCACGTTTCCCAGTGTGCACGTTATTCCATTATAAAGTCCCCGTTTCCAGGCCTCAAAAGGGCCCGGACCCTGGATTCAGCTCCTGTCTCCTGAAAGCCTCGCTGAGGAGCGGTACAGCCCCCACCTGTATCCTCGACCCTTCACTTACTTCCTGCCTCGCAGTGCTCGGTGCAGCTTGGCTCTGCCTCTGAGTCTGCCAAGAGTATGTTATGATTCCAGCTATCAGTTCAGTCCTTCTTCTCTGCATTCCTAAGCTACTGAACTGCATCAATAGTTTCCGTCATTGTCTAGCCTATTCGGCTCCACGTTAGAGAAATACTGTATTAATGGTCATTTAATATTCTTCATCACGCACTACATGTAGAATAATGCATGGTCCAGTCTTAGAATCAAGTTAGCTTTTCCCCTCATGACTTCTAGTTTATATCAACATGTTCCCTAAACATCAGATACCAGATAGGGTTTAGGTACATGTCGCTCCGACCCTCCAGACTCTAGTCTCTGCTCCTAGCACAGAGTTCGTAGCCCCAGCTTCTCCTAGTAACACGTCATTGCCAATTTTCGCGCACCATTAGGTTAGAGGTCCCGGCTCCTTAGGTAGCCCCCTCCAATGTTTCCGCCCATTCATGACATATTCTGTTACGTTTGCACCACATGTCTATGTATACGCCCAGTTACACCTCTTTTTACTGTTATCTTTCGCGACTGCTACGCGTCACGCCTTCTGCTCCACCCACTGTTACGCCTACTGCAATGTAATGCTATGTGTTTGCGCTATGTATATAAGTCAATGTATTGTTATTAAAAGTTAGCGCGCTCATCCCAGATCAAGCCCCGGCAGCTGCTGGGCCCCAGTTGTCCTGCTGGGCCCTGTCACTCTGTTTCCATGCAGGTTGTCCTGATCCTGTCCTTATGCTGTAATAAACCTGCAGAAACTCCTACTACCTCGAATCTTGACTCTTATTTATTGAGCTATCTGTTATACTATATGCTTAGTCAAAAATAGGGTATTATTTATTTATTTACCACATAATGGCGCCCGAATAGGGACTTGCCCTTTCCCCACGCGTCGGTGAAGCCACGCCGACCCCCTGACCCTCTGCAGCCGTGACGGAACCATACCGGCCACGTGCAGATATTTCTGCTTCAAGTATCCCTCAGGCCCACGGAGGAGACGGAGGAGGCGGTCCAGCATCCAAACGAGACGGTGGAGGAACGCGGCGAGTCCCGACCAGAGCCCAAGCCGAGAGTCCAAGGTCCGAGGTATCCGGAGGCCCACCCGTAACTGAAGTCCGAAGTCCGAAGTCCGTCGTCGTAGCAGTCCAGTCCCGTCCGAGGCTTTCCGTTCCGTGCTGCCCGGTGAGTACCATTGCTGGGGTAGTATCTAGACAGGACCAATCTAAATTGACTCCTGGTCCGTGGGTTGGTGGTGCCCAGACTCACAAACGAAGTGTTCACCTAGGTGGATACGGGTCTTGATGCGTCCCTTTATGGGACCGGTATGTTCCGTACTGTTACAGCAGTGCATCCAGTAATTCTAGTCTGTTCCGTTCTCGAGAAAATTCTTGTATTTCTGTTCTCAGTATTTTCAGGTAATATTCTGTTCGAACTGTTATGTTATGATATTGTTTAATGTATTTCCAATGTCGTGGTATGCCTGAATTGTTTTCCCAATTGTTATTGTTCTTCGTGTATTGTATTGTGTTCCGATTCAAGTTTACAATGCCGCTCTTTTCAAGATTACGACAGTTAAAAACTAGAAAGGGTCTGTTAGAGGAAGCGGTTCCTGTCCCACCTAGGGACAGTCCAGGTCATTTTATGTATCAGAAACATGGCATAAGCGCCATACTGTATCTAGATTTATGGGTAGAGTATACCAAACAGTTAGAAGAAAAGTATAGATGGCCCGTATCGGGTACATGGGATGCCGAATGTATCATGCGAGTAGAAGAAGCATTATGGAAAAAGAAAGCCAGACAGTCACAGAAAGATGCCATCGAGTTATGGCGTAAAGAAGCTCATAAAAGAACCGAAAAGGAAGTCAGAAAGTCAGAGTTAAGTAGAGAATCCCAAGAACGAGCCCAAGAAAGAGAATTAATCGAGATAGGTGAACAAGTCAAAGCCGAACAGTCAGACAGACAGAGGCATGCCCTCATTAAGGGTATGTATCCTCTTCTTGCCGAAGGTGTGCAAAAAGCGACCCCAGAGGCATCTAGTAATCTCCCGCCACCATTAGTTCCGACCAAGCTACGTCACAAACCGACCGCAGCTGATATTTTTATTTCGTCCTATCTGGACGACACAGTCCCAGAATATGCAAATCCTGTTCGCGCTCCGCCAGTCCCTGCAAATCAGGCACTTCCCGCTCCTCCAGACACCGGAGTACCTGTTACGGTACCCCCGGTCCAGCCTACAGTTCCATTTCCCACTCTGCCAGGACGTAGAGCCTCAGTAGACGACTCCAGTCTAGGGGCCGCAGGAGGAGCTACTCCTCAAACCCCGCCGCCACACAAGCGTTTATCAGCACTCGAATTACATGCTCAAGCATCACAGCGTACTCCTAAAAGTAATAAGTCTGTCACAGAAATCAGACAAGCCCTTAACGAATGTGTCTATGATCCAGTTCCAGGCGAATATAATATGGTTTTATATTCCTTACGTGTAAGGAGAGTGACCGAGTATCTGGTCACCTTACCGAATATGAAAGAAGATCTAGACAGAATATACCGTTTCATCCGTACAGGGGATGATCCAGAAAGTATTGGCGAGATTATGTCTCAAAGGAAAGCCGAGATCCAGCTCATGATATTAAAGTTCCTGATCAATTGTCTAATAAGAGAACAAGATTACCCGTCTAAAGATCCCGCCGAAATGAGAATCCTGACAAGGTGGAGTGATAATATAGCCGAGGGTAAGCACAAGACCGTTAGTGCCATGGAGAGTATGTACAAGAAAATTCGTAAAGAAATAATAAGGTTACACGAACAGCGTAAAGCAGCACAAGTAAGCGAGAAAGAAAGTATCTCTGATCCTGAAGAGGAAGACGAGAATTCCGACAGAATAGCGTATGTAGGAAAATCTAGATTTCCAGATCGCCATTTACGTCTAGAACACAAGTCTATTTTTCATCATCCAGCACCAGAACAAGGTTCTCTAGAGCAAGTATTTCAAGCTACCGATCACATTCTGAAATCACGAATCGGTTATAGCGAATTAAGTACTATGCATGAACAAGAACTAGCCCGATCAGCAGTCCGATGGATTACTGATTCTACCACTTTTCCAGACGAAATAGTGGCACAAATGTTTCTGAAACTGCCCCCAGCCGAGCAACGACTGGTGGGTATGTATATGATCCAGTACCTCATTACTCTGTATGAGGGTCAGCACTCTGATCCAGGCCCGTTACACGATGTCCTGAACGAGTTACTCCAGTATAGATGGAGAGGTCTAGGTACCGATTTAATCAGTATCATTCTAGAACAGCGCCACAAATATAGAACGTTCCTGAATCCGCATTTTGTTCATGTCTCACCCCCAGAAAATAAGCCATTCTACATAGACAGACAGAATCCGTTACGAGAAGTTCACCCAGTCCAAGGGGCGGGTGGCGAAATGCAACGAGTGTTTGTATACACTCCGATTTCAAAGATGGAACTTCTTGAAATGAAGAAATTAATTCCCTGTCATGACAAAGATCCAGCAGGGTTCCATAGAGAATTAAAAGACATGCTCCGTATGGGAGAATACACTTACCCAGATATCATTAAAATGTTAAAGGTCCTGTTACCCGCAGGGGTGTATGAAAAGTTAAAGGAAAAAGAATGGGAGGTGGGAGAGAAAAAGATCGATTGGACAGCTCTAGAAGCTGAAGACAAGGCACGAGTACCAGGTACCGGTCTTGGAGATAAATGTAAAGAATTACCAGAATTATTGATTCAAGTTTTACCCAGATTATTGACAACGAGAAAAGAAGACTGGGATGCAATCTCAGCCTGTAAACAGAAACAAGATGAAGATATTAGTGATTATTATTCTAGATTTGAGAAATGTTTCAGTATCAATAGTGGTCTCAAGACAAGTAGTGAGTCATACCCTCACCTTTTCGTTACCAAATTAGTCGAGAATTCAAGTCCACAAATTAAAAACCGAGTTTTGAAAGTCGAAAGCACCTGGCAAGCAAATACTCCGTCCCAGATGCTCCAGATGCTCCAGTACCACCAGAATAGAATCAGAGAAGAGCAAGAGCACGAAAGAAAACGTATGAAAGACACGAAAATGAAAGTGCTAGTTGCACAATCTGTTCCTCAAGACAGTCAGAAGAGGGGTCCGAATCAAGCCAGTCATCCTGCAGCTCCCGTTAAAGGGAACTGCAATTATTGTAAACAGCCAGGTCATTTTATAAATGAGTGTGCAGTTCTGAAACATAACATAGCTACTGGTAAGACTAAAGAAAGACCACTTCCGCCTAGACAAGAACAAGTTTCACAGATTCCTCAGTCACAGAATGCACAACAGACAGTTCCCGCACCGCAGCCTATAGCTGCAACACAGCACGTTACATCGCAGATGTACCAGTATGCACAGTCCGAGTATCCAGAGTACCAGCCATATTCATGAAATAGCCTAGAGAGGGAGGTAGGCTTGCCTCTCATCGAGATACCTGTAGATCAAGAAGGTCCCTATGTTCACAGTCAAGTATTAGGGAAAGACAGAAAGTTTTTGATTGATACAGGGGCAAGTAGGACCACAATTAGTCATGCCGAAGTTCCAGGGGCTCCGCTCTCAGGCTCAAGAAATGTTTCCCTTGGATTTTCAGGAAAACCAATAGTTAACGAGATATCAAAGCCAGTTACTCTAGAAGTAGGTCCATTGTCCCGTACTACTGATCTGTTACTTACTAAGTCATGTCCAGAAAACCTGTTAGGCATTAAGACACTGAAAGAATTAGGTGCAGTTATTTGCTGTTCCCCAGAGGGAATACGTCTGTTCCTACGTGACTTTAAGGGTCACTATGTATTACGAGATTTTGATTCAAGATTGTCTAATGTTCCGCAGCACTTATGGGCGCAAGGTCCAACTGATGTAGGTTACATGCAAATCACACCCTATCTGGTGACTCTCAAGCCAGGTGTAGTGTTACCCCGAATCAGACAGTACAGATTGCCACCTGAGGCTGTAGCAGCCTTATCCAAAATTATTGACGAGCTCATGGCTCAAGGAGTAGTTGTAGAAACTGACTCCAATGTATGCAATTCTCCGATCATTCCAGTCATGAAACGTACTGATCCAAATGCACCCCCAGTATATCGATTAGTGATTGATTTACGAGAGCTTAATAAATGTATTATTCCTCAGTACCCAGTTGTCCCAGATATTTCTTCCCTGTTAACAGCTATTGATTACGAAGCCATGTTTTTCACTGTCATAGACCTTAAGAATGCATTTTTTAGTGTTCCAATTCATCCAGACAGCCAGTTTCTTTTCGGATTTTGTTTAAATGGAAGGAGCTATGTGTTCACACGCGCTCCTCAAGGTTTCACAGAAAGTCCTAGTATTTATAGTCAAGCACTTAAGAGACAACTAGACAACATTCACATGCCAACTGACACTGCCCTGCTCCAGTATGTCGATGATCTACTGATCACAGCCCGTTCTGAACGTGCTTGCGAGCGAGCATCCCTTACAGTTCTGTATTTTCTAGCCGAAATGGGGCACAAGGTGTCACCTTCGAAGCTTCAATTCTGTGTCCAGCAAGTGGTATACTTAGGACACTTGCTGTCCAAGAGGGGTAGGCAGTTGACACCTGACCGTATCCAGTTAATAGCGAGTCTTCCCCAGCCCAGAACCCAGAAGGAGGTACGTGCCTTTATCGGCCTTACTTCTTATTGTAGACAATGGATTCCCCAGTATGGATTTCTAGCCAAGCCACTGATACAGTTAACGACACAGGAGGCAGCCGTATCGACTGTCCTCCCTTGGACATCTGAACATACACTTAGTTTCAACGAGTTAAAGAAAGCCCTATGTCAAGCTCCAGTTCTAGCTACACCGAACTACAGTAAGCCTTTTACACTTTTCGTTACTGAACGTGAAGGTACAGCATTATCTGTTCTCACACAAGATCAAGCAGGACAATACAAGCCCTGTGCTTATTTTTCGAGCACATTAGATCCAGTCGCCCAGGCGTTGCCTGCGTGCCTCAAGTCAGTTGCAGCTACAGCACTAGCTATCAGACAAAGTGATTCCATAGTTTTAGGACATTCCCTGACAATACAAGTCCCACATTCAGTAGAAGTTCTTTTAAACCGAACACAAACTCAGCACTTGACAATTGCACGTTTAACGGGTTATGAATTGACACTGTTCCAGCCACACATAGAAATTAGACGCTGCAACGTCCTGAATCCTGCTACACTGTTACCATCAGTTAGTTCAAATTCTGACCCACATGACTGTGTGGAAGTAGTTAATATTACGACAAAGCCAAGACAAGACCTGACAGACATTCCGTTACCAGATCCTGACCTGACACTTTATGTGGATGGTTCATGTATGAGAACTAGTACAGGAGAACTAGTCGCCGCGTATGCAGTGACTACTGACACTGAAGTTATCGAAACACACCGTATTGATACCCTGTCCGCTCAAGCAGCAGAGCTAGTTGCTCTGACACAAGCCTGTATACACGCCAAGAACCTGAAAGTTAATGTTTACACAGATTCACGTTACGCATTCGGAGTTGTACACGACTTCGGAGTGCTCTGGCAGGAGAGAGGTTTCATGACTTCTCATGGAACCAAGATTCAGCATGGTCTCCTTATTCAAGCCCTGTTAGATGCCATACATTTACCGGCATCCATCGCTATCATGAAATGCAAAGCACATACGAAAGTTACTGACATTATTTCTCAAGGTAATGATCTAGCAGACCGCACAGCCAAGCTTACAGCACAGACTCCAGACATTCCAGTTAATCAGACACATACTCCAGATCCGATTAAATGCATGACAGTTAAGGACCCTACACAAGATGTCATAGATATCCAGTTACATGCTACCCCCGATGAAATCAAGAAATGGTCTGAACAAGGAGGGGTCCAGACAGATCAAGGATGGTTAACGAAGGGTAGAGCCATATGGTTTCTCCCCGACTCTATGGTTCAAGTCATTATCAATACCGCACATAGTCCAGCACATTTAGGAGAAAAAGCTATGTTAGACAGTATCCAGAACATTTGGTTCAACAAGCATTTACGAGCTGCAGCCAAGCAGAAAGTCCGTACCTGTATGATATGTTGTCAGTTTAATCCAGGTAAAAGTGTCCCGGTGGAACAAGGTGGTTTCCAGCCCCCTGACCACCCTTTTGAGGTCCTCCAGATGGATTAAATTCAGATGGAGCGATGTCGAGGTTTCAAGTATGTCCTTGTAGTTGTATGCGCTTTGTCCAGATGGACAGAAGCATATCCAGTCCCAGATTACACAGCCGCGACCACTGCCAAGCAGTTGGTTCGTGAATTTTTCCCTAGATACGGACTCCCTAGAGTCGTATATTCTGATAACGGTCAGCCATTCTCATCTGAACTCATGAAGCACGTTTCCCTTTTGTTAGGGTACCAGTGGAAGTTTCATTGTGTACGCCATCCTGAAGCAGCCGGTCTCGTAGAGAGACATAATCAGACTCTGAAAATCCGCATTGCAAAAGTCTGTAAGGAAAAAGGTGTGGACTGGCTAGTAGCTCTGCCAGTCGCTTTATTTTATATGCGCATGGTTGCACATTCCAGATCAGGTCTGTCCCCGTATGAGGTCGTATTCGGCCGCCCCCCTAACATGTGGGGTACTCCTAGACCCCGAAGTATTACCGATGTTTCATGTAATATGCTGACAGATTACCTAGCTTCCTTGATGTCTGCCCTCAACTCATGTCGTTCACAGGTTGCCGCCGCATTTCCAGACAATACCGAGGTGGCACCGCACGAAATCGTTCCAGGCTCCCTAGTGATGGTCCGGAATTTCGACAGATCAAGTCCGCTGGAACCACGTTGGAAGGAGCCACGTCAGGTCCTCTTGACCACCCGTACTGCCGTCAAGTTGGAAGGCAGGAAGGGGTGGGTCCACCTTTCTCATGTAAAACTTTTCAATGGATTGAAACCCGTCTCCAAGAACATTTCCCAGGATTCCCAGGATTTTAAAAACTGTCAAGACATTGTTTTAAAGGACTGTCCCGCAAAAGACATTATTACAACCCCTCCCTTGTTAGAGAAAACTCCGCAACAGGAGTATAAGTTAAAGCTCAGGTCTAGTAAAATAAGTCAGTCAGTTTGATTGTATAAGTCCTCCCCTAGGTGAAACGGTTAGATTGTTTCTGACATGTATAAAATAGACCCCCATAGTGAGAGAGTCAGTCAAAATTCAATCAGATGTATCGTTTTTCTGAGTTTCGTATTATTCATCAGTATTATGATTTCCTGCACCAGCTATGCATTCTATCTGTATTTTCCAGTTCCTCATGTAAATATGTCTGCTAATACTACAGTAGAGCACACGTTTAGTGATCTGCCTCCTCACGAATATTCTTACCGCCTTGCTATGCGCAACAATTCTTTCATCCGTATGTTACATTATTCACACCAGACCAGCAATGCCACTAATTGTTGGGTGTGTGGTCGACTCCCCCCTTTCCAGACACCGAAGGGAGTTCTGCCACTCTTTCCTTATCCATTCTCACATAATGGTTCGTGTGGAGCATGGTCCACGTTAACGTCATCCTCAACAGATATGTCTTTTCTTAACAGTACATGTTTCCCAGACAAGCAAGGTCTTCCCCACAGAACAGGTTTAGATCTAGAAAACGAAGTATATAATTTAGGTAATTATTCGTCGAATTTCATGGTCCTGAATGTTCAGTCTGATACTACTCCAGACTTACCTGCTATTTCAGTATTACCTGTCAAAGGCGAATTATGTGTCCGTAGTTATGGTTCCATACATGTAGGTCATAGTGACTGTACTACTGTTATCAAGTATAGTAACAGTGGGAAATCTGTTTTCAAAGCTTCACGTCATTCTTATTTTATTTGTGGTCAAACTGCATATGTCCGTCTGCCCCTCGATTGGGAGGGAACCTGTTACATTGCTTTCCTACTGCCACCTGTTTTCCTAGCCCCATCTGATTATCACAGAAACACACATCTAGTACACATTAGACATAGAAGGGAGTCCCCAATTGTCGATTATACTGAAACTACTCTAGAACAGTATACAGATTTCAATAAAGGTTTCTTCTTCTTTGTAGGACCTGTCCAGAATAGTAAACTGATCCGTAGGTTAACAAGAACCCTTGAAGCTGTAGTAAATGAGACTGCCTCTGCTCTAGGTAACCTAACCGAAGAACAATCTGCTATGAGATTTGTCGTTTTGCAAAATCGTCTCGTCCTTGACGTCATACTGGCCGATAGGGGCGGGGCCTGTAGAGTCATCGGATCTAGTTGCTGCATTTTCATTCCAAATAACGCGCCGTCTGTTTATTCAGCTATAACCAGACTCCATAAAATTGCCCATCTGTTACACCAAGATCCAGGCACCTGGACATGGTCCGGTTGGTTCTGGAATATAATTTCCGCCTGGGGATGGAAAGTCCTGTCCTTTCTAAGTATAGCAGTAGCGATCATATTTAGCTGCTGCCTCTGTATACAATGTGGCCCTGCGATTTGCAGCATGTGTGCTACCTCTTGTATTCCTAGTCCCAAGCCCCGTTCTAAATCCCGTTCCAAGACAATTCGAGACGAGCAAATGGTACTGTATGAAATGATAGACGGTATCATGAATATTGATGTTTCCTGATGGAAACGTAGTGACAAGGAGGGAATGTGGAAAAGTAAATTTTGCCATGTTCTGTGTCCCTACGCCTCATCCATCATATGTTATGTGTGCATGACCAATATGCATATGTTATTCCCCATGTCCGATTAATGACGCAATTCCAGTTGTGTCCACCTTTAGTATGCTAGTTTCCAGTCTTCGTGAATACTACGAATATCAGGCATATGTAAAGTAATGTTGCCACGTTTCCCAGTGTGCACGTTATTCCATTATAAAGTCCCCGTTTCCAGGCCTCAAAAGGGCCCGGACCCTGGATTCAGCTCCTGTCTCCTGAAAGCCTCGCTGAGGAGCGGTACAGCCCCCACCTGTATCCTCGACCCTTCACTTACTTCCTGCCTCGCAGTGCTCGGTGCAGCTTGGCTCTGCCTCTGAGTCTGCCAAGAGTATGTTATGATTCCAGCTATCAGTTCAGTCCTTCTTCTCTGCATTCCTAAGCTACTGAACTGCATCAATAGTTTCCGTCATTGTCTAGCCTATTCGGCTCCACGTTAGAGAAATACTGTATTAATGGTCATTTAATATTCTTCATCACGCACTACATGTAGAATAATGCATGGTCCAGTCTTAGAATCAAGTTAGCTTTTCCCCTCATGACTTCTAGTTTATATCAACATGTTCCCTAAACATCAGATACCAGATAGGGTTTAGGTACATGTCGCTCCGACCCTCCAGACTCTAGTCTCTGCTCCTAGCACAGAGTTCGTAGCCCCAGCTTCTCCTAGTAACACGTCATTGCCAATTTTCGCGCACCATTAGGTTAGAGGTCCCGGCTCCTTAGGTAGCCCCCTCCAATGTTTCCGCCCATTCATGACATATTCTGTTACGTTTGCACCACATGTCTATGTATACGCCCAGTTACACCTCTTTTTACTGTTATCTTTCGCGACTGCTACGCGTCACGCCTTCTGCTCCACCCACTGTTACGCCTACTGCAATGTAATGCTATGTGTTTGCGCTATGTATATAAGTCAATGTATTGTTATTAAAAGTTAGCGCGCTCATCCCAGATCAAGCCCCGGCAGCTGCTGGGCCCCAGTTGTCCTGCTGGGCCCTGTCACTCTGTTTCCATGCAGGTTGTCCTGATCCTGTCCTTATGCTGTAATAAACCTGCAGAAACTCCTACTACCTCGAATCTTGACTCTTATTTATTGAGCTATCTGTTATACTATATGCTTAGTCAAAAATAGGGTATTATTTATTTATTTACCACAAGACATAGAATTTTCAAAAATCCCATAGGGAAAAAATCCTAACTATATATACCTACTGGCGAATATATATATATTACCTACTGGCGGTCGCCAGTAGGTATATATAGTTAGGATTTTTTCCCTATGGGATTTTTGAAAATTCTATGTCTAATAACTTTGGCGTTTGTGGACGGAATTGGCTGAAATTTTCAGGAAAATGGAACATTTTGTTTCTGAGCAGCCCCTGGAAAATTTGGGGGGGGGGGGTTCGTGAAGGGGGGCCGAGAAAAAAGGGGGGTCCCAAAATGTGTTTTTCCAATGTTAATTTCCATAGGGCGGTTGGCCTCACTTTTAGCCCGAACGGCTGAATGGATTTGCACGAAACTTGGCAAAATTGTAGGGACTGTTAGCCCGATGTGCCTTTGCTAGGTCTCAATATATGTGCTCCAGTGGATTTTGAGAAATTAACGTTCAAAAAAAGATATATATCTGTAAGCGCGCTCTGGGCAGCGCTCCGGTTCGCGTACTTTACGCGTAACGGAACTTCGCGAAGCGAAGCTGATTGGCTCTCCGGTGTCTGTCAACATTCTAAACAGTCCGGAGTGGCCGCCATCTTGTCTCTCGGTAGGATCGAGAGACAAGAGGAGGCCAAAACAAAGGGGGAAATGACCATAAGTGGGCATAGTAGATCCTCCCTGACCCCCTAGGTTTGATGTGGAGGCTTTAAAAGGGCCCCGCAGGGCAAAAAAAAAAAATAATAATTTTTGTTTTTTTTGCGTGGGCAGCGCCCGGTTCGCGAACCGGGAATCGTTCTGGGGAGCGTACTATAAGGAAAAAAGAATGATAGACTTTTCAAATACTGTATGTTAATTGATTGTTGGTTTTGTTGATTATTTTTTAATTTCTTTATTTTTTAAGCAATTATTTATTATTGTGATTGTGTTTCAAAATTTAATAACATTTCTAACATTTCACTGTCTGAAATGTCATTATTTTCATTGAACATAGTTTGTAATCTCTGAGGGTGTAAAATGTCCTCATTTTGAAGGAGGTCATCTACTGCTTGCACACATTGCAGTAGTTCTTGGTCCCAAGTTTCATCCATAAATTCTATATAATTTGGATCAATTATTTCTTGGCTGCTCTCTTGCAGGACAATTTGAAATGAAACTTTGTGTTCGCCTTCCATTTTGCCTGAAATTTGGATAAAAAAAATATATATTAGTAGAGATAGGGCACTGTTGGGATTAATTTTAGATAGGCAGTTTTTATCAGTGAATTTATCTTTGGGCAGTGTATAGTATCAGAGTGGAAGTAGGAATATAAAAAATTGTATGTGATTTAACGTAAGTAAATTCATAATTATACAAGAGAAGCCTAACTCCATCCATAATTATAACAGAGAAGTCTATCTAAATCTATAACTACTACAGAGGGATAGTATATAACTATCAGAAAAAGTTTACCATATTAAATTATAGTGCACAATATACTTCAGTTTTAAAAATAACAACTTACCTTTACAAAGAAGTTGAAGTGATTAGTGAAAATCCAATTGAAATGTACAACAAGAAGTAGTAGTCAAAATGGCTGTGTTCCCTTCTCTTCCTTTATATATATTCAGGTATATAACCAATCAAATGTCAGGTAAAAAAAGTAGAAAATGAAAGTAACATTTTCATTGGTTGTCAATTCCAACACTTCAGATGTGTTTTGTGAAGTAATTTACCTCACGGTATTTAGAGAGGTCTACAGGCTAAATGGCTAAATGGAATTTCAATCAAATTTGTGAAAATGATAGGGATTGGTATGTAGTATGAGCTAATCTATATTTGGTGAAAGTGTCTCCAGTCGTTTTTCTGTAAATTACTTTCCCACCTTTTTTTAATGGAGCGCTTCCTGGGGAGCGCCCCAGTACGCGAACTGGCGAGCGCCCCGGTACGCGAACCTGAAGCGTTACGGGAGTCCACCATTTTGTGTTTTGGTTGAATTAAGATACAAGATGGAGGGCAAATAATGTTCAGAATGGGTAGAAGGGGGCACGGTAGACTTATATTGACCCCCTAGGTTTTCTGAGGGTGGCTGAGGAGGCTTATATGTGCGAAAAATTATTATTTTTTTTTTAAAATTCGCGAGGTTAGCTTCCGGTTCGCGTACCGGGTAGCGCCCCGGGGAGCGTACTTTGTTGAAAATTTGTGAAAAAAGTTACAGTAAAATAATAATTGTGAGTGATCAGATGTAGGGTAGCTCTGAGAAGAGCTTTTGGGTTCATGGTACATTTAGGTACTTATAAGTAGGTACCAATGCACAGTCTTAAATTCAGAATGAAAATTCTGTTGCCCTCATCTGAGAAGTGAACTCCATCTCCTCTGTAGATATCTTGCATGTAGTAACGCAAGTTATTGTTGTACACGGAGCCCATTCCATGGTCTCTCATGTAAGCTGAAACAGATTTGTTTACATGCTTCCTCGACTTCTCAATTTGTGGACAAAATTGGTTTGACCACCTCCATTTCTGTCTTTGGCATATATTTGAATATACCAAGGCAGTTTGAGGAAAAAGTGCCATCAATTGCTCAAAGGTGTCCTTTAAAAGCATTTCCAGACCTACCCCAGTCAAAGTGCCTAAGTCATTACCTCCAGAGTGCACAATTAACAGGTCAGGTTTTGGCAAATGCATAAAGGTTTTCACCAATGGTATCAATTGGTGACATCTTAATCCTCTGTGGCCAAACCACTTAATTTCCACATCTTGTAAATTGAGGTTAGGTAAATTTCTGTTAGAAGCATACCTCTGAGCCCAGTAGATGTAACTATGTCCAACAATCCAGACAGAAAACATGGTGAGAGAAGGTTCTCCTGCAGTCAGATGAAGTGTGGCAATGAAATGGCAGTTGAAAAAATAAGAGTTTAAAATGAAAAAAACTGTGGAGTTTCTGTGTTAATGAAGCAGTAACAGTGATTGGTGGATTTTGATTGCTGAAAACAGAAAGTTAGGGTGCATGGATGAGTTCTTTGAAAGATGTATTTTGAGTGGTCAATAAAAAAATCATTAAATGAAAGATTGCACTGGATATGCAGGTGCACTGAGAGTTCAGAGTTCAATTGAAACATTGTTGTGTGAACTTGCAAACACCAGAGGTCTTCCAAGAGGTGGTTGCTATGCAAAAAAGGCAGAGAGGGCAGAGGGGGGAAGGGTTTTGATTTGAAAAAAGTGAGGGAAGAGTTTTGATTGGGTGACATGAGAGATATGTGTGAAGAATTACAGCATTTCTGTGCTTTTGATAGCTGCAGACTCTGGAGTGCATACCTTTTGCTCTGCTAAAGACAAAGTGGTGTGTTTCTGAGACTGTTTTGAAACTCATAAAGTATTTTCTAAGGTGAGAAAAGATTCATTTAATTTAGATAGAGAATAGTGTGCTTTAAGGAGAAAATTATGAAGAAAGTTGTGTTTTTAAAATGTTGCTTTGCCTCAAGTGTTTTACAAATAGATTTTGTTTCTTTGAGAAATTGTAATTGGAGAAAATGTGAAGTATTAGTACTGACAGGGTGTTTTTGTGCATAGGAGCTGTGCAGTGTTTTCAAATTATGACTTGAAAATCGTTTTTGAGGAAAAGGAATGGTTTTAAAATGTATGACAAGGACATAATGGTGTATGCTTCTTTATAAGGCATTTCAGTGTTTCTGATGTTATTTTTCCCATATTAAATTAAAAGACTTTTCCCCGTGGAGCAAATTCCTTGTAAATATGCTCCCACCTGTGCATGGTAAATTTAGATTTTGATTGTTTGCATTACATAGCCATGTAAAAAGTGACCCAAACATGCTGCAAAGGCAATCAAAAAACGCTTTCATGTGTCTTAAGGACATTTTAAGTCATTTCCCCATGTGCAGTGTTTTCAAATTATGACTTGAAAATCGTTTTTGAGGAAAAGGAATGGTTTTAAAATTTATGACAAGGACATAATGGTGTATGCTTCTTTATAAGGCATTTCAGTGTTTCTGATGTTATTTTTCCCATATTAAATTAAAAGACTTTTCCCCGTGGAGCAAATTCCTTGTAAATATGCTCCCACCTGTGCATGGTAAATTTAGATTTTGATTGTTTGCATTACATAGCCATGTAAAAAGTGACCCAAACATGCTGCAAAGGCAATCAAAAAACGCGTTCATGTGTCTTAAGGACATTTTAAGTCATTTCCCCATGTGGAGTGTTTTCAAATTATGACTTGAAAATCGTTTTTGGGGAAAAAGAATGGTTTTAAAATTTATGACAAGGACTTAATGGTGTATGCTTCTTTATAAGGCATTTCAGTGTCTTTTAAATTAAAAGACCTTTCCCCGTGGAGCAAATTCCTTGTAAATATGCTCCCACCTGTGCATGGTAATTTAGATTTTGACTGTTTGAGTTACATAGCCATGTTAAAAGTGACCCAAAAAAGTTGCAAAGGCTTTAAAAAAACACTTTCATGTGTCTTAAGGACATTTTAAATCATTTCCCCATGTGCAGTGTTTTGAAATTATGACTTGAAAATCGTTTTTGAGGTAAATGAATGCTTTTAAAATTTATGTGCGTCATATGCCCCCAAATTTCTTTTTCAGGGGTGCAGCAGGGTGTTCTTGAGACACCCCTGCACCCTTGGAAAAATTCCTAATTTGCGATTAGCTAATTGCTAATCGCAAATTGCACCTTCATTCCTATGGGCCTCCTGGCCCATGGAAATGAATGGGTAATTTGCAATTAGCAATTTGCTCATCGCAAATTAGGAATGGTAAAGAATCGCTATTTATTCCTTAAAATTCGCTATTTAGGAAATGCAAAATAGTTTGATGATACATATGGCGGTTCATCTCTAACAAGATAAGAAGCTTAGGGATAGATTTATGATGACTGGCGCAATGAGGTGGACATCACTTACTTCATTGGTAGGCCTTTACATGTATTATCTCCTCTGTATTCTTCAACAAGCGTAACTTTGATCTGCAACCCTGAGTAGGCCTCACCTTAAACAAACCTCTGGATAGGCCACACCTTATCGTCATCCTGAATTAATCATTTAAAATGCTAGGGACAGATTTATGATAGGTGTATGCCTCTTTTGCGCCACTGTGCGTCACTTTTCTGATACAGCGGCGGTGCAAAAGATTTGCTATGAGGCGACAAAATTACAAATTGATGCATTTAGGCAGATGTGTCATGCTGTAAAAAAAACGTGCCACATGAAACCGATGCAGCAGTGATGCAAAAGATGCACCATGTTGCAAGACAGGCCTCACTTGGGGCCATATGTATCAAGCTAATTAGCATTCGCAAAGGTCGAAATTCTGCGAATTTCGGCCTTTGCGAATGCTAATTAGACAAATGGTATGTATCAAACAAGTTTGATGCAAAATAAGGAATAGTCAAATTTGCTATTCCTTATTTTGCGATTGCATTTAAGGATTTGCAAATGTTGCGATTCCTTAAATGCAATGTATCAAACAAAAAATATGCAAAAAATGCCATTAAGGATTTGCAAATTACCACCAACTTCTAGTTGGTGGTAATTTGTGAATTCTTTTCAAAAAGCTTTTTTTCCAAAAAACATAAGGTGCCATATGACGCCCATACATGCCCTTAGGGCATGTATGTGCGCCATATGCCCCCAAATTTCTTTTTCAGGGGTGCAGCAGGGTGTTCTTGAGACACCCCTGCACCCTTGGAAAAATTCCTAATTTGCGATGAGCTAATTGCTAATCGCAAATTGCACCTTCATTGCTATGGGCCTCCTGGCCCATGGAAATGAATGGGTAATTTGCAATTAGCAATTTGCTCATCGCAAATTAGGAATGGTAAAGAATCGCTATTTATTCCTTAAAATTCGCTATTTAGGAAATGCAAAATAGTTTGATGATACATATGGCGGTTCATCTCTAACAAGATAAGAAGCTTAGGGATAGATTTATGATGACTGGCGCAATGAGGTGGACATCACTTACTTCATTGGTAGGCCTTTACATGTATTATCTCCTCTGTATTCTTCAACAAGCGTAACTTTGATCTGCAACCCTGAGTAGGCCTCACCTTAAACAAACCTCTGGATAGGCCACACCTTATCATCATCCTGAATTAATCATTTAAAATGCTAGGGACAGATTTATGATAGGTGTATGCCTCTTTTGCGCCACTGTGCGTCACTTTTCTGATGCAGCGGCGGTGCAAAAGATTTGCTATGAGGCGACAAAATTACAAATTGATGCATTTACGCAGATGTGTCATGCTGTAAAAAAACCTTGCCACATGAAACCGATGCAGCAGTGATGCAAAAGATGCACCATGTTGCAAGACAGGCCTCACTTGGGGCCATATGTATCAAGCTAATTAGCATTCGCAAAGGCCGAAATTCTGCGAATTTCGGCCTTTGCGAATGCTAATTAGACAAATGGTATGTATCAAACAAGTTTGATGCAAAATAAGGAATAGCAAAATTTGCTATTCCTTATTTTGCGATTGCACTTAAGGATTTGCAAATTTTGCGATTCCTTAAATGCAATGTATCAAACAAAAAATATACAAAAAATGCCATTAAGGATTTGCAAATTACCACCAACTTCTAGTTGGTGGTAATTTGCGAATTCTTTTCAAAAAGCTTTCTTTCCAAAAAACAAAAGGTGCCATATGACGCCCATACATGCCCTTAGGGCATGTATGTGCGCCATATGCCCCCAAATTTCTTTTTCAGGGGTGCAGCAGGGGGGTTCTTGAGACACCCCTGCACCCTTGGAAAAATTCCTAATTTGCGATGAGCTAATTGCTAATCGCAAATTGCACCTTCATTCCTATGGGCCTCCTGGCCCATGGAAATGAATGGGTAATTTGCAATTAGCAATTTGCTCATCGCAAATTAGGAATGGTAAAGAATCGCTATTTATTCCTTAAAATTCGCTATTTAGGAAATGCTAAATAGTTTGATGATACATATGGCGGTTCATCTCTAACAAGATAAGAAGCTTAGGGATAGATTTATGATGACTGGCGCATCACCAGGGATGTGCCAGTCATCCTGCGCCGCTGTTCCGCCACCCATGGTGTGCTGCATTTACAATGCGGCGCACCATGGGGCAAAATCTGTGCAAAATCTGTGCCGTAAAGGTGGCGCATTGCTGGAGTTGTATCGCAAGTGCGATGCAGCTCCAGCAAGGCTCAGGGCTCAGGGGTGCCCCATCTCCACAATGCTGCGTGAAGACCTTTGCCTGCTTCAAGCAGGCGCAGGGTTTTGACGCAGCTTTGTCCTATCTGATTGTAAATGCGGCACACCATGGGTGGCAGAGCAGCGGTGCACGTTAACTGGTGCATCCCTGGGGATGTGCCAGTTAACATAAATCTGCCCCTTTACATTTAAGTATGTGCAGGGGACACAGAGTCGGTGAGGCTTATCCAAGGTTAAGAAGAGATGAGTCCTGTTCACTGAAAAACTGGACATAGGCTTCACCTCCTCAGCATCGCTGGACATGGCTAAATAATAGCTGCAAAATGTTACTCTTGTTAAACAATTTTAGTATTATAATCTCTGAGATTTGTCTCTTACTCTGCAACATCTCATTGTTGTTATCTTTCTTTAAAGATAAAGACAACATCAACATCAACATGAGCGACAATCAGCAATCAGTTGATTTCGACCTCATCATTGAACTCATAATTGAAACATCAGTGGATGTTGATCCCTTGGATGATTTAAATCCTGAGGATGAAGAAGAACGTGATGAGGATGCAGATTTGTCAGAATTGTATGACATAGGATGGGAAGCTGACGTGCTTGAGCCTATGGAACTATAAACATTTATTTAAAAAATTTATAATAAATAAAAAGTAAAAATGTAAACCGTTTAATTTAAAAATAAAGACACCTTCAAAAACAGGTTATGTGTAGTGTCTTCAATAAAATATTAAAATATGCTCATAAAATTAGATCAGATTCACATATAAAACAGCACAGGTAAAATGAATATAAATTCCATTTCTTTTCTGCTATTTCTGTATTCTAAATTTGCCAAGCACTAAAAAATCTTCTATGTAAAAATGTCAAGTAGTGTGTTAAGGTTTTTGATGACTGTTATTGATTTACTGTTGGGTAATAGTGGTTAATACCATTTTTTATTATATTTTACCACAGATTCAACTGCAGATCATTTCAAGATTTCAGCATGCCAACCAAAGAAAGACTGAGAAAGGCTGCAAAACGTCAAAGACAGCAGGTCAATGAAAAAAAGCAGCAGTCCTCTAACAAAAAGATTTGTCAAGTCACCAAGAAAGCACCGGGTAAGAGTACAAAAACATTCATAAGAAATATCTGTAGTAAAAAAAATATTACTACAGAAAATGTTTCAGTCCAGAAAAAGAGAAGCAATTCAAACGGAAAGGAAAGGCCAATGAAAAATGTTACTGCTAGAGCAAGAGATAACTCTGTGCATGATAGTAGAAGGAAACAACAGTTTAGGGACATTCGTAAACGAATGTTTCGCAACAGGATAATTGGCAATTTGTTAAAAAATATTAATAAAAGGTCAACAGAAAGTGTTTTTTTATAAGAGAAATAAAATAGTTGAGAAAGTTATTGATCAGGCATTTGAAATTAAACGTGAGTTATTTATTTTGATAATCAATAGAATTAGGAAGCTAAACAAGGCAATTTATGATTTCAAAAGAAATAGTAGATGGAAGAGAATAGTTAATCGTAGTAATTTTTGTGAAGTTTTTTCTGGAGAATGGATGCATAGTTCAAGCTGTGAGGCATTTTTTAATGAGGAAAGTTATTTCCAGGATAATGATTTGGTGCATGCAGTTGACACCAGTGGTCGAGCTTATGAAGTGAAAGATGGTTGTCCAGTTGAAAAAGAAAAACTTGTGACAACAGAGATAGAAGAGGTGTTAGGTAATGAGGTTTTAGGAAGACGTCCTAAGGGTCCTGTGTACACCTGGAAGTGTAGTAGTATTTGCAGTGTGCGACAGGATTCCATCAATTTGCTTTGTGATTTTGTACGGTCATTTAATAAGAAAAGTTTGAAGCAGAAAATGAAGTTGTTGCAAGAATTAGATCCTTGCAGAGTGAGAGAAGTGACAGGTTTGCATGGTCATTCACTGGCTTGTCTTTCCAGGAGAGTATGCCAGAGTGTTTTTCATCATTTCAGGATGCTAGCAGTGCATCATAATAAAGTGAGGAAATTAGTTAGAATGTTGTATTATGCTAAGAGTCCAGCAATTATGCTTAAACAATTATGCGCTGCTCTTTTGCATGGTTCTGAAATAGATGTGAAGAATATATGTGAAGAAATTGAGTTTTGTTACTTTGGAAGTAAAGAGGAGAATGTTGAAATTGACCCAGAAGAACAGGGTAATGTGGAGGACAGTGTACAGGTTTCCAGTACAGATAATTTCCAGAGGGAAATTGCGACGTTTGAGGTGAAATCAAGTGAGAGGCCAAATTTCACTTGTGTGTGTTGTCGACGCACTTATTATAAGAATCAGACTAAGTTAGTGGATTTATATGCAAAAAGTGAAAGGGAAAATAATAGTGAATGGAAGGATTTCACAACATACTTGATGGTAGAAAATTGTTTTGATTTGGGATTGGATCAACGTGTGTGTACTTATTGTTGTAACAAATTAAATCAAAACCAGATGCCTGCTAGAGCAGTTCATAATAATCTGGAATTGGTTGAGATTCCTTCTGAGTTGAAGGATTTAAATACTTATGAATCTATTTTGATTCCAAGTATCCATCCCTTTCAGGCTATTGTAAGAATGAAGCCAAAGACAGGGAAATTGCCTCCATCAGATTTACAGAGAGGATTAAAGGGAAGAGTTGTTTATTTGCCTCTAGATTTGAAGAAAAACATTAACACAATTGGAGTAGAAAAAGTGGAAGAGGAACCTCTGGTTATCTTAGTTAATGGGGTTCCGACAAAGAATAAGAAAATATGGCAAGATTTAGTGGATGTTAGGAAAGTTAAAAAGGCAACATTGTATTTGAAAAAAAATAATAAATACTATAAGAATGTATATGTTGCAGAAGAGGAAGTAAGTGAGGAAGAGGATAGCGATTTGTGTGCTGGTCAAATTGAGAAAGTAGAACCCTGTACTAGTGAAGAAATATATGAACATTATAGTGTTCATCCTTTGCATTCCAAGGAAGTCATGGGGAATGCTATTGAGTTGTTTCAAATGAAACAAGCCAAAGGGAGTCCCATTAGTGTTTGGGAGGAAAGTTTGGAAGCTCGGTGTTTCCCACAGCTTTTTCCAACAGGTCAGGGAGGAAGATATGATGAGCGACCTCATCAAATTCCTGCTTCTGAATACCGGACTTTGCGATTGTATGCAGGAGATGCTAGGTTTCGACAATGCATTCCCTATTTGTTTCATCTCCTGTTTGAAAGCGATCTGTCTGGACTGTCATATGCAGTGAACCACATCTTGAAAAGTGGTATACACATGCAAAACATCTCGGCAAGTGACTTTATGGATAAAGTCAATGTCCAAGACAGTATTTTGGATTCTCACCTGATTAATCTCATGGCGTGTCAGCGTGGTATTAATGAGTACTGGTACAGTCGTCATGGTGATTTAAAATGTATGCTGAGGAACTTAGGAACTCCCACATGGTTCCTCACTCTGAGCTGTGCCGAGTATGGCTGGGAAGACTTACTTGAATTTCTACGAGAGGCAAATGCAAACATCGAAAACATCGAATTCAAGACACCCGGAGAACTGTGCTCTTTGGATCCAGTCAATGTATGCAGGTACTTCAATCATAGATTTGAAGCTATGATGTCTTTCATCATGAATAAGAAGAATCCACCTCTTGGAGAGGTGTTGGATTTCTTCTGGAGAAAGAAGTACCAAGCAAGAGGTGCTCCTCATATACATATGCTGCTGTGGATCAAGGATGCACCTAATTTGGAACGGATCCAGAAGACTCAGTGATGAGTTTCATACAACAGTATTCTATGTGTGCTGTTCCAAACGCAAAGGAGAAGAAAAGCCTAAGAGAAAAGGTTCTACGTTTCCAAAGTCATCGATGTGGAAAGTACTGTCGTCGTAAATTCCGAAACAAGGACAAGTTCTACACCAAATGTCGTTTCGGCTTTCCACGACCGGTGATTTCTAAAGGAAGAGTAAACAATTTGATGTCTTCGCTGCGACATAATGTGATGAAGAAATCACCTAAAAACACATACAATTTGAAGAGGAACGAAGAGTCTAAGTACATCAACGACTACAACCCGGTGATTTTGTCTATGTGGAATGCTAACATGGATATACAGTTTGTGGCTGATAACTGTATGGCTGTGGCTCGGTATGTGACATCTTACATCACCAAAAAAGAGAAGACAGAATTGAAGGATATGTGGGAGGACATTTCCCATGAAAAGAGCCTCAGCAAGAAGTTGTACAGTTTCAGTCTGAAGATGTTGTCGCATCGAGAAATCAGAGCTTACGAATGTTCTGACCGGTTGTCTTCAGCAGGTCTCTATGCCAAGTCCAGGAGTATCGTTTGGGCGAGTCTTGGTCTTGCTGCAACGCGTAATCGAGTTCTGAAACCTGTGCGGGAAATTGAGTATTTGGCGGAAAAGGAGCCAAACAGTACCGACATTTTGAAGACCAACATGTTGGATACATATTATCCAAATCGAAGCAGTCACCTCGAGAATGTTTGTCTGTATGAGGTTCTTCAAAATTACATATTCAAGAGGAACATCAAAGAAGATACTGAGAAAGGAGTGTATGCTGTAATAGGAAGTGAGGGATGTCTGGTCAAGCAAAGAAAATGCCACTTGGTAAACCATCAAAAATTGAGTGGCAAATCTCCTGAAAAAAAGGAGTTTTTCTATTTAGCACTTTTGCAACTTTTCAAGCCTTGGCGTGCAGAAGAGGAACTGCTTGGAGATTTCCTCTGTTACGAAGACTCTTTCAATGCTGCCAAGGAGACCATAGAATGTCCTGCTTTTCCCAAATATGTAGAAATGTTGAATGCGGAAATTGAGCAGGAAGCAACGATTGCAGCCGAGATTGCCAGAGACAGTTCTCAGGACAGTCAGAGTTCTGCTTCATTGAGTCAGGATCCACTAGGAGGACCTGTTATCGAAAATGAAGCTGCCACTGCTATGAATGAAGTGGAAAGAGCCATGGCACATGCTCAGGAGGATGCGGTTAACTTAGAAGAGTTGGAAAGACAACTCAACGTTGAGCAGAGGAAAATATATGACGAAGTTACCATGCAAATTGATCATGGATTAAGTCATGACAAGAAAGAGTGCTCATGTACGTCGTTGAAGCCTGTCCGACTGTACGTGAGTGGAGAAGCGGGAACTGGAAAAATTTTCCTTATTAAAGCAATTTCATGTTATTTGCAGGAAAGGACAGAGTCATCGCTGTCTTGTGTTGTTGGACTGGCAGCACATAACATTAAAGGTATTACTTTACATCGTTTACTGATGCTGCCAGTGGAGCATGACAACAAATTACAATATCACAAGCTATCTGGAGATGCTTGTTGTGAAGTTTCAAGAATCTTGAGGAAAATGAAACTTCTTATCATTGACGAAGTAAGCATGGTTTCCAATGTCATGCTTGTGTGGAAAAGTAAATTTTGCCATGTTATATGTGCCTACGTGTTCCCCATCCTATGTTATATGTGCATGATCGATATGCATGTATCCCCTTATGATCGATTAAAGACGCAATTATAGTTGTGTCCAACTCTAGTATGCCAGTATCCAGTTCTCGTGAAAGCAACGAGTATTAGGCCTATGGTGCCACGTTTCACAGTGTGCACGTTAATTCATTGAATTGTCCCCGTTTCTAGGCCTCAAAAGGGCCCGGACACCAGATTCAAGCTCCAGTCTCCTGAACCCTCTCCGAGGAGCGATGCAGCCCCCACCTGCATCCCTGACCCTTCACTTACTTCCTGCCGCGCGGTGCCCGGCCCGGCCTGGCTCTGCCTGCCTGTCTGCCAAGAGTATGTTATGCTTCTAGTTATCAGTTCAGCCCTCCTTCCTCACATTCCTAAGCTACTGAACTGCATCAACAGTTTCAGCTATGGTCTAGTCTTTCTGTCTCCATGTAAGAGAAATACTGTATTAATATTCATAGAATATTCCTAGCACACGCAATACATGTAGAATAGATGCATGCACCAGCCTTAGTGTCAAGTAGCCTTTGCCCTGATAACTTTTGGATTCTATCAACATGTACTCCAAACACCAGATACCAGATATGCTATAGGTACATGTCGTCCTGACACCGCAGACTTTAGTCTCCTCTTCTAGTGTAGAAGTCATAGCCCCCAGTTCTCCCTGGTAACACGTCATTGCCCGTTTGCGCGCACCACTAGGTTAAAGGTCCCCGCTCCTCAGGTAGCCCCCTCCATGTTTCCGCCCCATTCATGACACTTCTGTGACGTTTCTCATCACATGTCTACGTGCACGCCCTGTGAATGCCTTCTTTTTCCACCCATGTGTTCTTATCTTACGTTTGTCATAAGTTACGCCTACTGTATGTAATGTAATGTAATGTTTTACTATATATATGCTGCACTGTCGATGAAGCGCTGCAGCTGCCTTCCTTCCTTCCTGTTTTATTTCAGGCTGTCCCGTTCCAGTCCCTTCCCTTTTGCCTGAATAAATCTTTCTGACTCGGACACATCGGATCCTGCCTCTTATTTATTGAGCTATCTGTTATTGTTAATGTAATTCAAAAATAGTCCCGGTATTATTTATTTATATACCACACTTGCCTTTGTGCATTTGAGAATGCAAGAAGTTCTCAAAACAGAGTATGATGTGTTATTTGGTGGCAAACACATCATTGTTTTCGGAGATCTTCTGCAGCTGACACCAGTGAAAGGGCAACCTGTGTTCAAAATGCTCACGCATGAAGATACCAGGAAGTGCCTAGGGAGCATTGGCAACGTCAATATATGGTTAAACTTCAATTATGCTGAACTGCATGAAAATATGCGTCAGGCGAAGGATGAAGTTTACAAGACTATTCTACAAGATGTTAGAATTGGAAAAGTGACCGAGCATGGGAAAGAAGCTTTACATGCACGATTACTGTCAAATTTATATCCAGAACAAGATGTTGTGCCTGAGAATATTTTTCAGAAAATTACTGAGAAGAAATCTGGAATATGTTTGATGCCAACTCTTGCAGAATGTGCCAAATTCAACAACAAAATGTTGCATTTGGAAAAGCAAGAGATTGTGAAACTGGAAGCTATTGACAGAGTAGAGCATATGGGATCAACAATTATTTTGTCTGAGAATTTGAAAACAAAATTGGATTCATTAGAGAAGACTATATCTAAAACAGCAGGTTTTGAAAAGACTCTGAATGTGTGCTTGAACTGCAGTATAATTTTAAGAAGGAATTTACATGTTGAAAGAGGTCTGGTAAATGGATCAATGGGTAATGTTGTTGATTTTGTAAAATACAGAAATAGAGATGGAATTGAATTTTTAAAAATTAAATTTGATGGCATTGAGGAAGTACAGCTAATTGGTCGTTGTTCTGCTAGATTTTAGCTTGTAAAAGACTTATATGTTCGCCGTAAGCAGTTTCCTGTTTGCTTGGCATATGCGGTGACAATCCATAAATCGCAAGGTTTAAGTGTAGACAGTGCATTGGTGAATATTGGCAGTTCTGTGTTCAAGGAGGGTATGGCATATGTGGCATTGTCACGAGTTAGAACTTTATCGGGATTGTACTTGATTGAGTGTGATGTCACAAACATTTGTGCGGATCTAGATTGTGTTAAGGAATACAATAGGTTAAGAAGAGAGTATGCGCCACATTTGCCTCAATATCCTTTGTTTGAGAAACGTGTGGTAGGCCGGAAACGAAGAAATGTGACCAGTACTGGGGAGGTTGTAGCAAAAAGACGAAAAGTCAATGAACCTGAAATTATAAGCAGAAACAAAAAGGATTCTGTTGAAGATGTTGTTGGTTTTCAATTTGAAAACAGTTCTGGTGTCAACTGCTATGCTAATGTAGTGGTTAATGTTTTGTTTTCTCTAGAAAATGTAAAAGAAGAGATTGTGGTCAATTCTGATCAAAGATTTTGCAGTTTGTTAAATTCTGTGTTAGAGAAATGTAGCACTGATAGAACAAAAATAGAAAGTGTGTCTGAAATTCGAAATCTGTTAGACAGATGTTCAGGCCAAACACAATTCTCTGAAAATATTCAGCAAGATTGTCAGGAGTTTTTAATGTATATGCTTGATGTATTGCATGCTGAAGGTGTAGATGTAGATCACCTGTTTGGGCTTTCTTATCAATGGCAGCATGACTGCGAGAACTGTAGGGTATCAAGTACTACTAGTGTAGACTCAGAAAGATTTATATATTTAACTTTGCCAGACAGTAAATCAGTCTCTTTTAATAAACTAGTAAAAGCAGCTGATCACAACATGGAGTGTAGCCAATGTAAATCTGACATGATGTCCACATTATTTATACGAACATATGGCCAGTATGTTATTTTAATGTTCCAACGATGTAGGCCTGATGGAACAAAATTGACAACTTTAATTAAAAATTTTGTGGCTTCACAGTTGTCAATATCAGGAAGGACTTTTGTAACTGCAGCAATTATACATCATGACGGTCCTTCAATAACATCAGGACATTACACAGCTTATTTAAAGTTTAGAAATGGCTGGTCATTCTGCAATGATTCTGTTTTAATTTTTTTTTAAAAATTGCCGTACGACCTTAAAAACTCTTACCTGGTGTTTTTAAAACCAACATTTTAGGGAAAGAATCTCGGGATGTGCTCTCAGGAATTTCAAGAAGTTCTAATGGCTCCTACACGATTTGGCCTTGAGGATAAGTGTAGTACAGAGACATAACTTCTTACCATAACACTGGACGTCATGGAGAAATAACTGCACTTTGAATGAATTCAGAAAAACTGTTTCTTTTTGTAAGCAAATTTAAGCAGCCAATCAAAACATGGAGTAGAGGGAATGTAAGTCTGCAATGCTGTCTACTGTTTTATATTGCTTTGTGATTAAAAGTGATGTAGAGAATTAAATAATTGTAGTAGTCATAGAGATAGTGTAAGTCTGCTTCATAGTAAGCAGTATCAGTGTCATAGGAAATGTAGAACATGAGTGAGCAAGAAAGGTAAGATATTAGTAATCCAGGATTGTGAAAATGATCTTCAACATTTTAATTCTGAAAGTTGCGGAAATACAACATGACGGGATTGGCTTACAAGAATTCCAAGAGTTATAAATGGCTCTGACACGATTTGGCCTTGTGGAAACGTGTGGTAGAGAGCGAGAAGTCATTTATTGTATGTAACATGTTTTTCAAAACGATGGAGGTTTTCTTTCAGAAAGTGGCGGTCTGAAAGTAATAACAGCACAACAGAGTGTAAGCTGTTCATAGGACATCCTTCGACGTCATGGAAAGTAAGTTAACTTTAAGGAGTTCTGAATTCTGATTTGTTATGTTGTATGGGTTTTTTAAACACAATCATTTTGATTGTGTTTTTTTTCCCCGCTGTTATATGATGAATACCTTCAAGTCACTGTTTTTAGTGAAATTTGATACATTCTGAGAACAGCAAAAATAAACCATTTAACATGTATAATTAATTCTGTACTGTTTGCATTTATGATGTACATGTAGAACTGTGTAGGATGCAGGGAGAAGGTGAGGCTTCTGTAAGTGTCAAAGTTGTTGCATACAGTGCTCATATTCTACGTAGTCTTTCATATGATAGACTACATTTCCACAATGAGATACCTAAGCAAAGGAAACACAGGTGATATGATTGTGGAATGAGAAAAAAAAATTGCACGTTTTTCAATTATATTACCTGTGTTTCCTAACATTACACATCACATTGTGTAGATGAGGTTTAGGCCTGTTCCTGGAGACAGAGGAGGTCTGACATTTGTTCAAGAGTGCAGTGGACATGACACACTTGGTTGGTAGGCCTGCACATGTATTTTCTCCTCTGTATTCTTCCACAAACCTAAATTTCATCTGCAACTCTGAGTAGGACTTACCTGAAACAAATCTGTGAATAGGTTACAGCTTATCGGCATCTTGAAACAATGATTTAAAATGTTAGGGTCAGATTTATGATGGCCGTGCGCCTCTTTTGCTCCGCTGTGGGTCACTTTTGTGTAAAAGATGCACCATGTTGCAAGATAGGTTTCAGTTCATCTCCAGCAAGATACCATCAGTTTGAAATGTATATAATTAGCACTGTGTAGGGGGCATGCAGAAGCTGAAGCTTTTGTAAGTGTCAAAGTTGATGCATGCAGTGCTGCACTTCTGGTTACTGTTTAATATGCTGCACTACATCTGCACTATGAGATACCTAAGCCTAGGCAACACAGATGATGTGATTGTGAAATGAGGAAAAGAAACTCCACATTTTTCAATTACATCACCTGTGTTTCCTAAGTTTACGAATGACATTGTGCAGATGAAGTTTAGGTCTGTCCACGGACACAGAAGAGGTCTGGCCTTTGTTCAAGAGTGAAGTGGACATGACTTACTTCATTGGTAGGCCTTCACATGTATTATCTCCTCTGTATTCTTCAACAAGCATAAATTTGATATGCAATCCTGAGTAGGCCTCACCTTAAACAAACCTCTGGAGAGGCCACACCTTATCGTCATCCTGAATCAATCATTTCAAATGTTAGGGACAGATTTATGATAGGTGTATGCCTCTTTTGCGACACTGTGCGTCACTTTTGTGATGCAGCGGCGGTGCAAAAGATTTGCTATGAGGCGACAAAATTACAAATTGATGCATCTAGGCAGATGTGTCATGCTGTAAAAAAAATGTGCCACATGAAACCGATGCAGCAGTGATGCAAAAGATGCACCATGTTGCAAGACAGGCCTGACTTCATCTCCAACAAGATAAGAAGCTAAGTCTTCTGTAAGTGTCAAAGTTGTTGAAAAACTGTTTGTCCTTCAATCTTTTCCCTTGTCTTTTCTAATTTTTAAATACATGTTTTAATATTTTTCAAATGTTTGTTCTCTCTTTCACAGATTGAAAGTATAAAAACAAAAAGTGAGTAAGTTAACGACAATTATAAGGTAAATGTTTTGTACGTTACATTTCTATCACATTCACCTACTAGTAGTTCGACAGCTTCATTTCTTTAACCCTCAGTTTCCTGCCTTTGCTACTTCCCTCATTCCTTTCTCTATTACCTACTTACTCTACTCCTTCCACTCCTTTTCTCAGTCCCTCTCTTCTCATAGTTCCTCACTCTTGTTCACTCACTCCGTCTCTATTACTCTTAGTGTCTTTGACTGATCACTCTTTCACTACTTGTTCATTATGCTTCTTCTGTGTAGTTGAAGCACACTAAGGGGCATATGATGAACACAGCCAATAAAATTATTGCTGTTTTTATTGGCAGAAAACTGTTGCAAAAGTGGTTTTAGCGGCAGTTTTCCGATGCAAAAGCTGCTTTAGCGACACATTTCTGCCGATAAAAGTGCAAAACTTTTATTGCCTATGTTGATGATATGGCTCTATGTTATTTACATTTCTTTGCTGTTTCAATTAATCTTTTTCTGTTATTTTTTCTTTTCTGTTTTCTATTTTTTCTCTCTGTTATTCCACATGTTTTAATCTGATTTTGAACATTCACTCACATTCTCCAAGAAACTCTTCTTTGTTATTGTTCTACTCTCTTTTTTTTCTTTCACTTCCTTATCTATTTTGTTTTTCACAATTATACCCTCTTCCATCTTTTCTTCGGTAAATAGATCTATTAAACAGTATCTCTGGTTTACTCCCTATAGCTGTCTTTCTTTTAACATTACTCTCTGTTTACTTCCCTTATACTTACTCTTCTTTTTTTTAAATTTTTTTTTATTTTTTGGGTCGCTCCCGGTTTGCGAACCGGGAAGCGAACGGGGAAGCGAACTAAAAGAAATAGAGCTTGCCAGAGTGCTAAACATTCTAGCAATTTTTTTTTGAAAGGGGAGGTAGTTCTGAAAAGAACTTTTTTTTAAATGTTTTTGTTGTTTTATATTTTTTTTTAATTTTTTGAACATTTTTTGTTTTTTTTGTATTTTTTGAACAGTTTTATGTTTTTTTTTGTTTTTGATGGAGGGGAAACAACAAAAAACAGGCATTGAAAAGGGCTCAACAGGAGCAAAAAAAAAAATTACTGTCTGGGGCGGTTAGGGCAATTGTGATTTACATAAGCTAGGTTGATTAACGTAATGCTCATGTTACCACATGACAACAATGCACCGCAATACATGCAGGTAAATTTCATATGAGCAAAGTTCTCCTGTATGTTTGGCACGGTTTCCCGTGCCCCTGCTCCTGTCAACGATATCAGTGATGTTGACCTGGCCACAGGAGTTGTTGTTGGGTTTTCTTGCATGTCACGTATCTCTGCGTGGCTGTAGTTCAATGGATGCCACCTGGTCATGTGACGATGCATTGTATAGTTACCGAAGCTATACTTTTTATCAGTGCCTCTAGATAACCGGTATTTGCAAATGAGGCAGGTGACATACCTAGCATTTACTTTTTTCTGCCCTCGAGGAAGTGAAAAAAACTGCCAAATAAAGCTGGCTTTCCGACGGGAAACCCGGGGCACCTCTTCTAAAAACTGTGGACCTTCTGTCTCCTCTTCCTCTAGTTCATCCTCTTCCTCCTCTGTGTTGCTGAGGAACTGGGGAGGTGGTCCTCTCTTCCCATGAGGAGGTGGTGGTGGTGGTGGGGGTGCACCAGCTGAAGCAACTAGTGAAGCCATTGCTAACTATCAAAAATGGTCTTCCTCTCACAAAGATGAAAGTCAGAGTGAGGAAAGAAGGAGGGGTTTTCATCATTTGGGAAAAACAATAGTTCTAAACCAATGAAAAGTGTTATTTTTAGGTCACCTGACCTAGCCTTACATCATTATGAAACCAAAAGTGAAATGAACCAATGAAAAGTTTTATTAACAAGTCACATGACCTCTTACGCTTAAGTTACGCGCTGCGGAACGCGCCCCGGATCGCTTCCGGGTCGCTGCGCTTCGCGCCTCGGTTCGCGCTCCGGAGCACTTCCGGGTGCGCTAACGCGGCGCGTCATAAGACGCATTACGCGGCAACGCGATACATCGCGGTTTCGCGCCGCGCCGCGGATCGCTTCCGGGGAGCTGCGCTTCGCGTCTCAGTTCGCGTACTGGAGCACTTCCGGGTGCGCTAACGCGGCGCGTCATAAGACGCATTACGCGACAACGTGATACGTCGCGCTTCCGCGACGCGTCACGATGTTCATTTCTAACGCGGCAGTTGCGCTAATGGAACGTTTACCGGTTCGCGGACTGGGTCGCGGCATCAAGATGAGCTAACGGGAAGCTTCCCGGTTCGCGAACCGGGAGCGAACAAAAAAAAGTATTTAAAAAAAAAATTATTAATAAACATATAAAATATATTTTTGGATTTAAAGAAGAATACATTTTACAGCTACAGATATTAGCTTTTAAAAAAACAATGACATTCACTGAAAAAACCATAGGTTATAGACCATATATAGTTAGGAATTAGCATTTACAAAACCTTGAAAATTCACTGAAAAAACCATAGGTTATAGACCATATACAGTTAGGAATTAGCATTTAAAAAACCTTATTTTACTCACACAAAACCATTGAAATTCCATATATAGTTAGTTGTACTAACTATATATCGCTCACCCGCAATCCACTGCTGATGATGTCACATATTACATCATTCATGACATGGTCAGTGACATCACTGATGACATCACTGATGACATCTCAAATGACATCACTGATGACATCACTGATGACATCTCAAATGACATCACTGATGACATCACTGATGACTACATCCAGTGACTGTATAATTCTGTAAAGTTAAAATATGTCTTACATATTGAAGAATGAGTGGATGTATAAGTGTTTTGATGAAGGATTTAGTAGGGGCATGACTGACTGTATAAGTGACTGATTAAATGTGTCTCACTGAGTGCATGGGTTAGTGACTAAACTGTCTTAATTTGTGCATCATTATGTCTGTTGTTCTGTAAACTGCTGCATGTGTTGATCAGTAGCTATATGATTAACTATATGGGTTATTGATTGGTTGCCCAAGCATTTGTATGGGAGACTGAGTGTGTGTGTGGGTGGCTGGGAGGTGTATGACTCTCTGCATAGATGTGTGAGCAGTTGATTGACTAGATGTATGGGTTCAAAAGTGCATGTGGAAACAGCTGTATGGGCAGTTGACTGTGTGCATGAGTGTATTGGTGAGTGAATGGATATCTCAGTGCTACAAGTACATATGTAAAATACAGTACATATGAGAGTTGACATATATAAATAACTGTGCATAAGAGCCAGTGAATGTGTGAGTGGCTGTATGGATCATTGTGAACTTGTATCCAGGATTGTATAAGTGAGTAAATATGTTTTAGTATATGTTTGAATAAGTAAGGTGTGTATAACTGTATAGTTGAGGAAATGGAGGTGTGATTGATTCTTTGCATGACTGACTAAGTGTCTGAGTAACTCCATGGATGAGTGACAGTCTATGAGTGTCTGTTTACACTGAGTGTATCTAAGGTTATATTAGAGTCTGAACAGTTTCATCGTATTATCACATGAATGATGTCATCAATGATGTGATCAGTAATGTCAAATGAGATGTCATCAGTGATGTCATCAATGATGTCATTTGAGATGTCATCAGTGATGTCATTTGAGATGTCATCAGTGATGTCATCAGTGATGTCATTTGAGATGTCATCATTGATGTCATCAGTGATGTCACTGACCATGTCATGAATGATGTAATGTGTGACATCATCAGCAGTGGATTGCGGGTGCGCGATATATAGTTAGTACAACTAACTATATATGGAATTTCAATGGTTTTGTGTGAGTAAAATAAGGTTTTTTAAATGCTAATTCCTAACTATATATGGTCTATAACCTATGGTTTTTTCAGTGAATATATATATATATATATGTATATATATATGTATATATGTATATATATATATATATTACCTACTGGCGGTCGCCAGTAGGTAGTTATAGTTAGGACCTAGTTTCCATAGGAAATCCGCAACATTCTATTGGGAATAACTTTGGCGCCAATTGATGAATTTTTGTGAATTTCTCAATGAAGATGGCCCGCTCCGTTCCGCCCCTTCCCTGAAAGTTTTGGAGGAATTCGTGAAGTGGGGGCTGAGAAAAAAGGGGGGTCCCAAAACGTGTTTTCCCCATGATATTTTCCATAGGACAATTAGACAGGGCTACAGCCCGAACCGCTGAACCGAATTACACCAAATTTAGCAAAATGGTAGAGTTTGATTCGCAGATCGCCATTTTGTTTAAATGGTGTAAATCCCTTCTGTACTTGTTGAGGAAATCAAATGTTAAAAAATGTATATATCTATAAGCGCGCACCGTGCGCGCACCCGTGTGCGAACCCGCGCGCGCACCAGGCGTGCGAAAGCGGAATTCTGATTCGCTGTTAGACGTCTGTGAACATTCAATTCAGTGGTAACCAGGAAGTGTTGGCCGCCATTTTGTCAGTGAGAGGCTGAAAAGAGGGCAAAATAAAAGTGAAGAACATGAAAAGAGGGCATGGTAGAGAGTCCCTGACCCCCTAGGCTTTCTCAGGGGGTCCTTGAAGGACCACGAAGGCCGAAATAATTTTTTTTTTTTAAATCGCGAGGTGCGCGCACGGTGCATGCACCCTCGAGGCTCACGAGAGTGAAAAACAAAAGTGGAGAACATGAAAAGGGGTTATGGTAGAGACTCTCTGACCCCCTAGGCCTTCTCAGGGGGTCCCTGAAGGACCCCAAAGGACAAAAAAACCTTTTTTTGTTTGCGAGGTGCCCACACGTTGCATGCACCCTTCAGCTGCCTTTTTGTGTAGTTTCAGAAGAGAGTGAAAAACAAAAGAGGAAAACGTGAAAAGGGGGAAGGGTAGAGTCTCCTTGACCCTCTAGGCTTTCCCTGAAGGACCCCAAAGGGCACTGTGGAAAAAAACCAACAAAAAAAAAGACAGTTAAATAACAAGTTTGAGTGTTTAGATGTTGGTTGGCTCTAAAAAGAGCCGTTGTGTTCATTGAGTGTTTTTTGTACCTACAAGTAAGTACCGATGCAGAGTCTAAAGTTTAAAAGGAAGACTCTGTTCCCCTCATCTGTGAAATGTACACCATCTCTCCTATAGATGCCTTGCATGTTATAACGCAAGTTGTTGTGTTATATAGAACGCATACCATAGTCTCTGAGGAAAGCAGAAACAGACTTATTCACATGTTTCCTTGCTTTCTCAATCTGCGGACAATATTAGTTGGACCAGTTCCATTTTTGCCTTTGGCATATATTAGAATATACAAAGGAAGTTTGTGGAAAAAGTGACATCAATTGCCCAAAGGTGTCCTTTAAAAGCATTTCCAGACCTACCCCAGTCAAAGTGCACAGGTCATTTCCACCACAGTGCACAATTATGAGGTCAGGGTGTGGGAGATGCAAAAAGGATTTTACCAATGGCATCAACTGGTGACATCTTAATCCTCTCTGGCCAATCCACATAATATCCACATTTGGTAAATCAAGGTTGAGAAAGCATCTATTAGCTGCATACCTTTCACTCCAGAATATAAAACTGTGTCCTACAATCCACACTCTAAGCATCTTGAAGGCAGCTCTGGTTGTACTCAGATGGGCTCTGGAAATGAAATGGCAGTTTTAAAACTTGGAGTTTAGAAAAAAATGTGGATGAGATTCAATGCACTTGAAAAACAAAGACATGATTGGTGGTTTCTGATAATTTAACATTGAAAACTAGGGTGCATACTACTGGATTTTAAAAGAAATAATACTATTGGTTTAGAAAAAGTTATTGAAAAGAACATTGCACAGGATAAGCTGGAATATTGAGAAGTAAAACACACTTGCTGCTTTGGTTTGCAACATTGTGAGATGAACCTTTCACCTTTTGAGTCCAGTTAGGTGTTCTATGGACAGTTACCATGGCAACAGGCAGAGAGAGCAGTGGGGGAAGGTTGATAGTGTTGATTGTACAACCAATGAAAATGTTAGTTTGGTTTTGAATTTGTGTGGGAAGAAATTTAATTGGTTATGTGCAGGGATATGTGTGAAAAATGAGAGGGAATCAGGGCCATTTTGTGATTGCAGTGTCTGAGGTACATTTCAGAGATTCTGCTTAAGATAATCTGGTGTGTGATTGACACTGTTCTAAATCTTCAAAAGCATTTTTAAAGGTGAGTTATTAATTTGTAAGGGGATATATGTTGTGCACTGTAAGGTAATAATACAAATGTGTTCTAATGTGGAAGTTACTCACTCTCTCTCACTGTCTTCCTTTCTCTCCACCACTGTTCTTTTTCCTTCCTCTCTTTTTCTATAAATCCTTCTGTTTCACTTCCTCCTTTATCCTTTTTCTTAATATGCTTTTTTTCTCTCACTCTCCTTTCCTTACCCTCATATCTCTTTCCTCACTGTCATTATCCCTTTCATTTACCCTTCTTTTCTAACTCCCTCTCTCCATCTGATTTACTCCCTCTTTCTCTCTCCCTCACCCTTGCTCTCTTTATACAACACTACTATCAAGACCCCCCTTCACTGTAGTAGTCATTTGACTGAATTGCACGGATTTCTGTTATGTGTCTAAGATCACAGTGTGAGTCAGTATTCATTTTAGAAGATTCTGGCATAATAATTTACTTTTTTCTTTCTGCCTGTAGTTTTTCACCCTCTTTCTGTACCATTTTCTCTCTGAATGTATTATCTCCCTCTCTGTGTGTTTCATCTCCCCTCTGCATGTAACATTTCTTTGTTTGCTGCATTTCTTTCTTGCTGTACCATGTTATCCCTTTGTGTGCATTATCTCTGTGTCTGTGTGCACCATTTGTCTCTCTGTGTGAACTATATTACCCTGTCTCTGTTTTATCTGCCCTCTGTCTCCAGCAACTCTCCCCGGCCTGCAGCCCTGCATCATGTATTGTTTTTGGCTGTAATGTATGGTTTTAAATGTTTGGTCCAGGATCACACTGAGTGTCTGTCTACATGAAAGAATTACATTTTGATTTTTTTCTACAATTTCCCCTGTCTGTCCTTACAGTCTTCCTCTCTCTGCTTATACTGTCCTTTGTTTTCTGAAATTTCCACTCTTTCCTTATTTTTTCTTGTTTTTCTTGAGAGTGCTATTTATTTTAAAGTTTTTCTTGTGTTCTCTCTGTTGTGGTGTTCTTAACTGTCTCCTAATGTTTTCCTTTCTTTTTGTACTCCCTCCTCTGCTTTCTTCATAATACTCTCTGTTTTATTAGACCTCCTCTTAGCAATGAACCACTTAATCTAGACAGAGTGCTGTATACACTCTTGGGCAGATTTACAAGCATATTGGGCCTCTTTTTTCTTGCATTGTGTCTCATGTTTGGATGTAATGTTGGCAAAAAACTAATGGTGTATATTGGAAATGTATTTTGGAAATGAGTCAGGTTTCTGCACTGTAATGTAGTGCTCATTTACATGGGCTGTGTTATGTCTCTTAAACGATTTACTGTGGTATATGTGTTTTGGTAAAATGTATGGTTTTAACATTTTTGACTAGGATCACACTGTAAATTAAAGAATTATATTTGCACCTTTTTCTATAATGTCACCTGTGTCTACTCACAGTTTGCATCTCTCTGTTTATAGGGTACTCTTTATTTTGATATTGTGTCTCATGTTTTGATTAAATGCTGGTATAGAGATAGTGCTGTAATTTGGAAATGTATTTTCTGTCTGCACTATCCCTCTCCCTCTGCCTGCACCCTCTCATGTTTATCTGCAGAGGGCTATTATTATATGGTTGCTGGTGTGTATTAGACAGCGCTACCATGTTAAATCTTTTCCTTCTCTGCCTGTAGTCTTGCACCCTCTGCATGTACCATTTTATCTCTTTCTTCACTATCTCCCCCTCGGTGTACTCTAATTTGCCTCTGCATGTAGCATTTATCTCACTGTTTCCAGTATTTCTCCTCTGTTGTACCATTTTATCCTCTGTGTGTACCATGTCTGTGTCTGCTGGCACTATCTGTGTCTCTGCTTGAACCATCTCACTCTCTGTGTGCACCATCTTTTCTCTGACTGCATCATCTGTCCCTCTGCCTGCAGCCCTGCACCATCTATCCTCTGCCTCTACCAGTTTAGTCTCTGCCTGAACTATCTCATTTTCTGTCTGCACCAACCCTGTCCCTTTGCGTGCACCCTCTGTCTGCACCCTCTCATGTTTATCTGCAGAGACCTATTATGATATGGCTGCTGGTGTGTATTAGACAGCGCTATCATGGTAAATCTTTTCTTTCTCTGACTGTAGTTTTGTACCCTCTGCTTGTACCATTTTATCTCTGTCTTCACTATCTCCCCCTCTGTGTACTCCAATTTGCCTCTGCAAGTAGCATTTGTGTCACTGTTTCCAGTATTTCTTCTCTGTTGTACCAATTTATCCTCTGAGTGTACCATGTCTATGTCTTCTAGCACTATCTGTGTCTCTGCTTGAAACATCTCACGCTCTCTCTGCACCATCTTTTCTCTGACTGCACCATATGTTTCTCTGCATGCAGTCCTGCACCATCTATCCTCTGCCTGTACCAGTTTAGTCTCTGCCTGCATTATCTCATGTTCTGTCTGCACCAACCCTCTCCCTCGTTCCTGCACCCTCTGCCTGCACTCTCTCATGTGCATCTGGAGAGGCCTATTATGATATGGCTGCTGGTGTGTATTACACAGCAGTACCATGTTAAATCTTTCCCTTCTCTGCCTGTAGTCTCGCACCCTCTGTGTGTACCATTTTATCTCTGTCTTCACTATCTCCCCTGTGTGTGCTCCAATTTGCCTCTGCATGTAGCATTTGTCTCACTGTTTCCAGCATTTCTTCTGTGTTGTACCATTTTATTCTCTGTATGTACCGTGTCTGTGTCTACTTGCACTATCTGTGTCTCTGCTTGAACCATCTCACTCTGTGTGTGCACCATCTTTTCTCTAACTGCACCATCTGTCCCTCTGCCTGCAGCCCTGCACCATCTATCCTCTGCCTCTACCAGTTTAGTCTCTGCCTGAATTATCTCAATTTCTGTCTGTACCAACCCTCTCCCTCTGCCTGAACCCTCTCATGTTTATCTGCGGAGACCTATTATGATATGGTTGTGGGTGTGCATTACATAGCAGCACCATGTTAAATCTTTTCTTTCTCTGCCTGTAGTCTTGCACCCTCTGCGTGTACCATTTCATCTCTGTCTTCACTATCTCCCCCTCTGTGTGCTCCAATTTGCCTCTGCGTGTAGCATTTGACTCACTGTTTCCAGCATTTCTTCTCTGTTGTACCATTTTATCCTCTGTGTGTACCATGTATGTGTCTGCTTGCACTATCTGTGTCTCTGCTTGAACCATCTCACCCTCTCTTTGCACCATCTTTTCTCTAACAGCACCATCTGTCCCTCTGCCTGCAGCCCTGTACCATCTATCCTCTGCTCGTACCAGTTTAGTCTCTGCCTTCATTATCTTATTTTCTGTCTATACCATCCCTCTCCCTCTGCCTGCACCCTCTGCCTGCACCCTCTCATGTTTATCTGCAGAGACCTATTATGATATGGCTGCTGGTGTGCATTAGACAGTGCTATCATGTTAAATATTTTCTTTCTCTGACTGTAGTTTCGCACCCTATGCTTGTACCATTTTATCTCTGTTTTCCCTATCTCCATCGCTGTGTACTCCAATTTGCTTCTGCATGTAGCATTTGTGTCACTGTTTCCAGTATTTCTTCTCTGTTGTAACATTTTATCCTCTGAGTGTACCATGTCTGTGTTTGCTTGCACTATCTGTGTCTCTGCATGAACCATCTCACCGTCTCTCTGTACCATTTTTCTCTGACTGCACCAACAGTTCCTCTGCCTGCAGCCCTGCACCATCTATCCTCTGCCTCTACCAGTTTAGTCTCTGTCTGCATTATCTCATTTTCTGTCTATACCATCCCTCACCCTCTGCCAGTACCCTCTCATGTACATTTGCAGAGACCTATTATGATATGGCTGCTAATGTGTATTAGACAGCACTATCATGTTAAATCTTTCCTCTCTCTGCCTGTAGTCTTGCACCCTCTGCCTGTATCATTTTGTCTCTGTTTGTACTTTCTCTCCCTCCGTGTGCTAAATCACCTAAATCATGAAGTGAGTCATGAATTAGGAGATGTAGTTGTAGAAAGCCCTATGCAGTATGTGTGTCAGGCCTCTTAATTCACAAATTGTGTTTATGCTGTGCAATTTAGATACTGGTTGTGCTGTTGAAATGCAAAAGCAACTGTCTCTGTAGCATGTAGTAATCATTTCAGTGAATTTTCATTAGTACATTCTCAGTCCCACCTTGACTCTGTACACTGCTTGAACACCACTTCCTTGTCCTAAACCCTGAAACTCCATCCCTAGAAAAATATTCTAAACTCTTTCAACACTACTGCAGTGCTGTAAACTATGAAAGAATACTCCCAGCAAGACCCCCTTTTACTGTAGTAATCATTTCACTGAATTTGAAGGGATAGTGTTATGTGTCTAAGATCACAGTGTCAGTCAGTTTTCATTTCAGAAGAATGTGGCAGAATAATTTGCTTAGTTGATGTTTTTAAAAATATGGGAATACATGTACTTATGAAGTTGATAAAGCTAGTTTTGTATTATCTATTAGTGAAAATGATATAATTTAGTGTTTATATTTTTTTGCAAGGTCCAGCAACATTATACTATATATAATGTATCAAAATCAGGACAACATTTAAGTCAATTTTGAAATTTCCATCGATGTCATAGAAGACTTAAATGTACCTTTTGAGGATGACATTGATCAACAAGATAATGGAGAAGGAGATTTAAGCAGTGATTTTTTTTATCAAAGTTTGGACATTGAGTTGATGGAAGCAGTAGAAGAGATTGAGGTTCAAGTTGCAAATTTTGAAGTTGAGGACAATGGAAACGAAATCTCAGATGAAATCATGCTGTCTGTTTTGCTACAGTATGAAATGTTTGAAGAATACATTTATGATTTTGAATTAAAAATGATTCGAGAGAGTCTTTTTATACAGTTTCAATAATTTGCTTAGTTTATGGGTTTAAAAATATGGGAATACATATTCTGATGAAGTGAGTCAGGCTTTAGGATATGTAGTGCTAGAAACTGCTATGCAGTACGTCTGTCAGGCTTCTTAATTCGCAAATAGTCTCCATGCTGTGTACTGAAGATCCTGGCTGTGCTGTAGAAATGCCATACTGACTCTCTCTGTAACATGTTGTAATCATTTCAGTGAATTACAAGGCATATTTCTATCTGTTTTCATTCACAATGTGAGTCAGTGTCTTTTTTTAAAGATTGTGACGGAATCACTTGCTCGGTGTATCTGTTTTAAGACATGGGAATATATGTACTCATGGAGTGAGTTAGGCTTTAGGACATCCAGTGCTTTTTACTCGTAGCCCTTGTATGATACCATACACTGCCTACACACAACTGTATTGCTCTAAACTCCGAAATATCAATCTCACCACGACCCCTTACACTGTCTGAACAGCACTGCACTGTTCTGAACCCTGAAACCCCATTCTCAGCAACTTACCCTATAATGTTGAAACACCACTGCACTGCCATAAACTCAGAAACAGCACTCACTGCATGATTTCCTACTCTGCTCAGAAACAGTTGCTGTGCCTTAAACTTACTTATGAAGTAAACCAGTTATAGCATTTAGTGGTTGTAATTGCTATGTAGTATGTTAGTAGTGGTCTATAACATGTTCGTTTTTCTTCACAACAGATTGAAATTATCTACAGAAAGAAAAACCAACATGCCTTCCAAGAAGGCGAAAAGAAAAAAATATAAACAGGCTTACTTTTCCAAGAAAACACAATTACAAGATTTATCTAAACAACAATGTACTGAGATAAAGAAGAATGCTCCTGGTAAGATAACAAAGGATTTTATAAGGAAATTAACCCAATGTAGAAAAAATGTGGATAATGTGCAAAAGAAAAAAATTTCATCTGTAACTACAAAGAAAAAGCAGACGCCCCAAAAAAATGTTGGAAAAGTATATGGCGATCATATTCTCTATAGTAATAGACAAAAAAAACAGTTTGTTCAAATTCGCAAGAGAATGTTTTATAACAGAGTAGTTTAAATTTATTAAAAAATGTAAAGAATTGTAAAAGGAAAACAGCTTTTTATAAGAAAAAGAAAAATGTTGAGAGTATAGTTGATCAGGCTTTTAAAATGAAAAAGAAGTTGTATATTTTAGTAATCAATAGAATTCGTACACTAGAAAAGGCAATCAATGTTTTGAAAGCGAAAAGTAAGTGGAAAAGACTAATTAAAAGAACTAATTTTTTTAATGTTTTTTCTGGAGAATGGAAGCATAGTTCAAGTTGTGAGCCATATTTTTTTAATGAAGAGACTTACTTTCAGACTAATGATTTGTTGCATGCAGTTGATAACAGTGGTCGAGCATATGAGGTGAAGGATGGTTGTCCGATTGAAAAAGAGAAAATTGTGCCTAGAAATGCAGAAGAGGTGTTAGCTGATGAAGTTTTAGGGAGACGTCCTAAGGCTCCAGTGTACACTTGCAATTGTAGTAGTATTTGTAGTGTACGACAGGATACAAATGATTTGTTTCGCAATTTCTAACGTAGGTATACTAAGAAAAGTCTTAAAGAAAAGATGAAGATGTTGCAAGAATTAGATCCTTGCAGACTGAAAGAAAAAACGGGTTTGCAAGGGCATTCACTGGCTTGTCTTTCAAAAAAAGTATGCCAGAGTGTTTTTCACTATTTTAGGATGTTAGCAGTGCATCATACTGAAGTGAGGAAATTAGTGAGAAGGTTGTATTATGCAAAAAGTCCAGCACTTAAGCTAAAACAGTTAAACAGTGCTCTTTTGCATGGATATGTATTAGATGTAAAGAACATTTGTAAAGAAATTGAGGTTAGTTACTTTGGTGAAAAAGAGGACAGTGCAGAAATGGATTCAGTAATAGAAGGAAATGTGGAAGAAAATATACCGAATTTTAGTACAGAAAGTTTTGACCAAGAAATTACAAGGTTTAAGGTCATTTCAGGTGGAAGGCCAAACTTTTCTTGTTTGTGTTGTCGACGAACTCATTATAAGAATCAGACTAGGTTAGTTGATTTATATGTAAAAAGTGAAAAGGAAAATAATAATGAGTGGAAGGATTTTGCAACTTATTTGTTGGTAGAGAATTGTTTTGATTTCGGTTCTGATCAATGTATTTGTAAATATTGTTATAATAGATTAAATGATAACAAAATGCCTGCTAGAGCTGTACATAATAATCTTGAGTTGGTAAATATTCCTTCTGAACTGATGGATTTAAATACCTATGAGTCTATTCTGATTCAATGTGTACATCCATTTCAGCCTATTGTTCGCATGGAGCCTAAGACTGGGAAATTGCCTCCTTCAGATTTACAGAGAGGATTAAAGGGAAGAGTTGTCTATTTGCCTCTAGATTTAAAGAAAAATATTGAAACAATTGGTGTAGAAAAAGTGGAAGAGGAACCTCTAGTTATTCTAGTTAATGGCGTTCCTACAAAGAATAAGAATATCTGGCAAGAATTAATGGATGTTAGGAAAGTGAAAAAATGTATATGTAGAAGAGGAAACAACAGTAGAAGAGGACAGTAATTTGTCAGCTGGGTGAATTGAAAAAGTGGATGTGTCCATAACTGAACAAATTTATGAACATTATAGTGTTCATCCTCTGCATTCCAAATACGTAATGGGGAATGCTATTGAGTTATTCCAAATGAAAGAAGCAAAAGGAAGTCCCATTAGTGTATGGGAAGAAAGCTTGGAAGCTCGTTGTTTTCCTCAATTATTTCCAACAGGTCAAGGTGGACGATATGATGACCGACCTGTGCAGATTCCTGCATCTGAATACTGGACATCAAGATTATATGCAGAAGATCCAAGGTTTCGCCAATGTATTCCATATTTGTTTCATCTTTTGATTGAGAGTGAATTTTCTGGACTTTCTTATGCAGTAAACCATATACTAAAAAGTGGAGTACATCTGCAAAATGTTTCGCCAAGGGACTTTATGGATTAAGTCCAACAGAAAGACACTGTTTTGGAATCTCTGCTAATTAATCTCATGGCATGTCAGCGTGGTACTAACGAGTATTGGTACCGTCGTCATGGGGAATTGAAATGTGTGCTAAGAAACTTAGGAACTCCTACATGGTTCCTTACTCTAAGCTGTGCAGAGTATGCTTGGAAAGATTTACTTCAATTTCTTCGAGAGGCAAATGCAAAGATAGAAAATATAGAATACAAGACACCTGGAGAACTGTGCTCTTTGGATCCAGTTAATGTATGCAGGTATTTAATCATAAATTTGAAGCTATGATGTCTTTTATCACAAACAAACAAAAATCCTCCTCTTGGAGAGGTTTTGGATTTCTTTTGGACAAAGGAGTATCAAGCAAGAGGTGCTCCTCACATATATATGCTGCTATGGATCAAAGATGCCCCCAAATATGGAACAGATTCAGATGACACACTGATGAGTTTTATTGAACAGTATTCTACATGTGCTGTTCCTAAAAGTACAGAACAAAAGAATTTAAAACATCAAGTCTTACGGTTTCAACCCATCGTTGTGGAAAATACGATGTCGTTGAAAATACAAATCAAAGGACAAGTTCTACACAAAATGTCGTTTTGGATTTCCACGACCAGTAATATCAAAAGGAAGAGTGAACAATTTTATGCCATCTTTGCGACATACTGTCTCAAGAAAATCACCGAAAAATACCTATAACTTAAGAAGAAATGAAGAGTCAAAATACATAAATGACTATACCCAGTCATTTTGTCCCTGTGGAATGCAAACATGGATATTCAATATGTTGCAGACAACTCCATTGCTGTGGCTCGATATGTTACATCTTACATTACGAAATCTGAAAAGACAGAACTAAAGGAAATGTGGGAGGAAATTTCTCATGAAAAGAGCCTAAGTAAGAAATTGTACAGCTACAGTTTGAAGATGTTGTCTCATCGAGAAATTGGAGCATATGAATGGTCAGATCGCTTATCATCTGCAAGTCTATATGCCAAATCTAGAACAATTATTTGGGTGAGTTTAGGTCTTGCAAGAACACGAAACCGAGTTTTGAAATCTGTACAAGAAATTGAGTATTTAGCAGAGAAAGAACCAAACAGTACAGATATTTTGTAGACAAATATGTTGGATACATACTATCCAAATAGAAGTAATCATCTTGAGAATGTTTGTCTCTATGAAGTACTGCAAACCTATACTTTTAAAAGGAATATTACGGAAGATATCAATAAAGGTGTATATGCTGTGATTGGATCTGAAGGATGTCTGGTGAAACAAAGAAAAGGACATTTGATTAATCATCGAAACTCCTGCCAAAAGGGAATTTTACTATTTAGGTCTTTTGCAACTCTTTAAGCCATGGCGTACAGAAGAGGAACTACTTGGAGATTTTCTCAGTTATGAAGATTCATTCAACGCAACTAAAAATACTATAGAATGTCCTATTTTTCTAACTATCTACAAATGTTGAACGAGGAAATACAGCAAGAAGCTACAATTGCAGCAAAGATTGCTAGAGACAGTTCTCAAGACAGTCAAATTTCTGCTTCGTTGAGTCAGGATCCACTAGGGGGACCAATTATCCAAAATGAAGCAGCCACTGCCATGGATGAGGTGGAAAGAGCAATGGAACAAGCTCAGGAGGATGTAATAAACTTAGAAGAATTGGAAAAACAACTAAATGTTGAGCAAAAACAAATATACGATGAAGTAACAGAGCAGATTGAGCATAGTTTATGTCATGAGAAAAAAAGTGCTCATGTACGTCATTTAAACCTGTCCGACTGTACGTGAGTGGAGAAGCAGGAACTGGAAAAAGTTTTCTAATTAAAGCAATTGCAACTTATCTACAGAAAAGAACTGAGTCGTCACTCTCTTGTGTTGTTACCGCTCCAACTGGGTTGGCAGCACATAACATTAAAGGGATTACTTTACATCGTTTATTGATGCTGCCAGTAGAGCACGAAAATAAATTAGAATACCACAAGCTATCTGGAGAAGCTTGTTGTGAAGTTTCCAGAGTCCTGAAAAAAATGAAACTTCTCATTATTGATGAGGTAAGCATGGTATCAAATTTAATGCTTGCTTTGTGCATTTAAGAATGCTACAAATTCTTAAAACTGAGTATGATGTGTTATTTGGAGGCAAACATGTCATCGCTTTTGGAGATCTACTACAGCTAACTCCTGTGAAAGGACAACCAGTGTTTAAAACCGTTACACATGAAGATACCAGAAAGTGCCTGGGAAGCATTGGAAATGTTAATATTTGGTCATATTTCGAATATTCAGAACTCATTCAAAATAAGCGACAAGCAAAGGATGCTGATTATAAAAGTATTCTTCAAGATATAATAATTGGAAAAGTAAGTGAACATGGCAAAGAAGCTTTACAGGCACGATTACTTTCAAATTTGTTTCCAAATGAAAATGTTGGTGCAGAGAATATATATAGAAAAATTGCAGAAAATAAATCGATGATATGCTTGATGCCAACTCTGCAAGAATGTTCAATCTTCAATGAAAAAATGTTAAAGTTAGAAAATCAAGAAATTATATAACGGGAAGCTATTGATAGAATGGAGCATGAAGGAGCTACTAATATTTTGTCAGAAAAGTTGAAGTCAAAATTGGATTCTTTAGACAAATCAATATCTAAAACGGCTGGTTTAGAAAATAATCTATATTCATGTTTATATTGTCGGATAATTTTACGACGTAATTTACATGTGGAAAGAGGTTTAGTAAATGGAGCAATGGGTCATGTTGTTGATTTTGTGAATTATCCAAATAGTGATGACATTGAATTTTTGAAAATCAAATTTGATGAAATTGAAGAAGTAAAACAATTGAGTCGTTGTTCGACTCGATTTTTGCTTGTAAAAGATTTATATGTCCGCCGAAAACAGTTTCCTGTTTGTTTGGCATATGCGGTGACTATTCATAAATCTCAAGGTTTAAGTATAGATAGTGCTTTTTGAATATTGGAAGTACTGTGTTCAAGGAGGGTATGGCATATGTTGCTTTATCTCGAGTCAGAACTTTATCTGGATTATACTTGATTGATTTTGATGAGACAAAGATTAGTGCAGATCTAAATTGTGTGAAAGAGTATAATAGGTTAAGAAGAGAATATGCTCCAAATTTACCTCAATATCCTTTATTTGAAAAGCGTGCGGTAGGTCAAAAAAGAAGATATGAGAAAATTGTAGCGAGGTTGTAGAAAAATGAAAAAAAGTAGATGAACCAGTAATTGTAAGCAAAAAGAAAAAGGATAGTATTGAAGAGGTTGTTGGATTTCAGTTTGAAAACAGTTCTGGTGTCAACTGCTATGCTAATGTAGTGATTAATGTTGTTTTTTTTCTTCAAACTTTACAACAACAGATTGTTGAAAATCGGGATCAAAGATTTTGTTGTTTGATGAATTCTGTCTTTGAGAAATGTAGCAGTGATAAAACAAAAAAAGAAAGTGTTTCTGATATTCGAAATGTTTTAGACATATGTTCTGGTCTAAATTAATTTTCACAGAATATTCAGCAAGATTGTCAGGAATTTCCAATGTATATGCTTGTTGTATTGCAAGATGAAGGTATAGATATTGAACATCTTTTTGGCCTTTCTTATAAATGGCAACATGACTGTGACAAATAATCGTTTTCAAGTAGTACTGAAATAGACACTGAGAGATTGATATATTTGACATTACAAGACTGCAAATCAGAGTCTTTTAGTAATCTAGTTAGAGAAGCAAATCACAACATGGTCTGTACCCAATGTAACTCTCAAATGTTATCAACATTATTTATACAAAGATATGGACAGTATGTAATTTTAATGCTCCAACGATGTAGACCTGATGGAACAAAATTGACAACTTTTATTAAATGTTGTGGCTTCTCAATTATCAATTTCAGGAAGAACATTTGTAACTGTAGCAAATATTTTCCATGATGGTCCTTCTACAACATCAGGACATTACACAGCTTATTTAAAATGTCCAAAAGGCTGGACTCATTGTAATGATACTCAATTGACTTTTAAACAACGTTTGCCTTTTGACTTACCAAATTCTTACCTAGTGTTTTCACAACCCAAATTTTAGGGGAAATAATTGGCCTAGGAAGAGTAGTGCTGTTAAAAAGGTTAGTCTGTTGTTGAGAATTACTTTGTGAGTGAGGGTGATCAAGATTAAAAAAAACTTGTACTTGTCATAGAGGTAGTGTAAGTGTATCACATACTGAGTGATATGAGTATTGCAGGAAATGTTGATCATGAGTGAGGCAGAGGTGTTTTAGACTAGTTATAGTTGTTGTAGATGTTGTTGACTTTTTAGATTCTCTTAAATAATGTTCTTTTAATGGTATACAGCTCCTTGCTAAGATAAAGGATGAGCAGAGTGTCATCAGCATACCACATGACTTCCAAACAAAGGACTTTCCATATTTGGCCATGTGGAAAAGTATATCAATCAAAAATGAGTATTTCGGGTAAATGTTGTTAATATATGTTTGTACATAAGTTTACTTCAAGAGTATGAAAAAGAAGTAATAATATTTTATTACTTTGTGATTGTTGATATTTACGTAAGAAATTGGTGTTTGGAAGAAAACATTTAAGATATGTTTTTTTTCTAATTTTTACATTATTTATTGAAAAGTTGTATGGGTTTTTTAAACACAATCTTTTTGATTGTGTTTTTTTTGCCTGCTGTCATATGATGAGTAGTATTGAACTCACTGTTTTTAGTGAAATTCAATATATTCTGAGAACAGCAAAATAAAACATATAACATATTGTACAAATTATTTTGTATTTTGTATTGTAAAATACATAATATAACTCAATTGTTTATTCTCTTCCACAGATATTATATTTATAAGGTAAGTACGGCAAACAGAAAATACTTTTACTTCACTCTCTTACTTTTTTTTCTCTTTCCTATTCTTTAATCTCTCTCTTACTCCTTTACCTTTCCTCATCTTACTCCTCTTCCCTCATTCTACTTACTCCCCTTCATTCACCTTTATACTCCTTCTTTCACCATCAGTATTCTTCCTTTACCCTCACTCATGGTGTCCAACTCCCTCTTTCCCCTGTCTGTCCCTCACTGGTCTTTCCTATCTTCCTCCATCACTACCCTTGTCTTGCTGTATCGATCAGTCTCTTCTCACTGCCCCTTACTCTCTTTCCTTCACATCATCCCTCAGTGACCTTCACTCACTTTACTTCTTTCACTTCCTCACTCCCTTTCACTTACTCCCCTTTCCTCCTTCCGTCTCTAAGTCTGTTCCTCTGTGTCAGTCACTATAACTGATTTACTCCCTCACAGTCCGTCACTCTACCTCTGTTTCTTATTGTCTCCCTATCTCTCCACCAGTCTTCCTTTTCTTTTCTCTCTCTTTCCATAAATCCTTCTCTCTCACTTACTTCTTTTTTCTTTCTCTTAATATGCTTCTTTTTCTATCACTCCCCTTCCCTCACCCTTCCATCCCTTCCATCACTGTCACTGCCCTTCATTCAATCTGAGTCTTCTTCCTCCACTTCATGTTCTCTTCTCTCTGCATCACTCTCATTCTATTTCTTCTGCACCCATTCCCTCAGTCTCTCTCATACTCTTTCACTCACTCCATCCGTCAATCCCCTTCCATTATTCCCCATACCTCAATCCCTTTTGGTAACTCTCATTCCTTTAGTCTCTCACTCCTTTCACTCCATTTCTCTCTTACTCTCTCCCTCTGTCTCAATCAGTCTAACCACTTCATTTTGTGTCAGTCACTTCCTCTCTCTCTCTGTTTCTCTCTCACTCTCTCCCTCTTTATTTCTCACTCACCCTTACTTTCTTTCTTTCCCTTTCAGTTTTTTTCAATTGTACTTTCTTTTATAATATGAAATATATATTATAACTCAGTTTTTTCTTGTCTTCCACAGATACTATATCTATATAAAAATATTCTATTAAGTTGTCATTATTTACAAGGTAAGTATGACAAACAGAAAATACTTTTACTTCACTCTCTTACTTCTCTTTCTGTCTTTCCCATTCTTTAATCCCTCTCTTACTCCTCTTCCTCTACTCATCTTAGTCTCCTTTTCTCATTCTCATTACTGCCCTTCATTCACATTTACAGTATTTCTGTCACTATCAGAACTCTACCTTCACCCTCACTCACCTTGTCCAACTCCCTCTTTCCCCTGTCTCTCTCTCTCACTTCTCTTTCCTATCTTCCTCCATCACTATCCTTGTGTTGCTATATTGTTCAGTAGCTTCTCACTTCCCCCTTGCTCTCTTTCGATAACTTCATCTCTCATTCACCTTCACTCACTCCACTTCTCTCACTCCCTCACTCTCTTTCGCTCAGTTCCCTTCCTTTATTCCCTCCCTCACTCCCCTTTCCTACATCTGTCTCTAAATATCTTCCTCTGTATCAGTCACTATAACTGATGTATTCATTCACACTCCCTCACCCTCCTTCTGTTTGTCTCTTTCACTGTTTCCCTCTCTCTTCACTACTCTTCCTTTTATTTTCTCTCTCTTTCTATAAAGATGCTTCTTTTTCAATCACTCCCTTTCCCTCAATCTTATATCCCTTCCCTCACTGTCACTGCCCTTCATTCAATCTGAGTCCTCTTCCCCCACTCCATGTTCTCCTCACTGTGCATCAGTCCTATTCCCTTTCTCTTACTTGTATTCCCTCACTCACCCTCACTCTCTTTCACTTACTCCATCCAACAATACCCTTCCCTTATTCCTCTTTCCTCATTCCCTTTTCCTAACTCTCATTTCTTTAGTCTCTCACTCCCCTTCACTCCTTTTCTCTCTCCTTCTGTCTCACTCAGTCTAACCACATCACTCTCTGTCACTCACTTGCTCTCCCTCTCTTTCTGTCTCACTCTTTCCCTTTCCCTCTCTCCCTCACCCTTCCTTTCTTTCCTTTTCTGTTTCTTTTGTATTGTGAATTATATATTATAACTCAATTTTTTCTTGTGTTCCACAGATACTATATTTATAATAAAAAGTACTAATAACTTGTCATTATTTATAAGGTAAGTATGACAAACAAAAAAATACTTTTCATCACTCTATTATTTCTCTATCTCTCATTCCCTTTCTTCACTCTCTGTTTTACTTACCTTCCTTTTCTTCATATTACTCTCCTTTCCTCATTATCCTTACTCCTCTTCATTCACCGTTACACTCTTTTTCTCACTATCAGTACTCTTCCTTCATCCACACTCACCTTGTCCAACTTTGTATTTTCCCTCTCTGTCCCTCACTTCTCTTTCCTATCTTCCTCCATCACTACCCTTGTCTTGCTGTATTGCTGTCTCTTCTTACTTTCCCCTTACTATTTTTCCTTCATATTATCCCTCACTCTCTTTCACTCACTCTACTTCTCTCACTCCCTCTCACTTTCTTTCCCTCACTCCATCCGTCAGTCCCTTTCCCTTACTCCTATTTCCTCATTCACTTTTGCTAACTCCCATTCCTTTAGTCCCACACTCCCCTTCACTCCATTTCTCTCTCCCTCTCTCCCTCTATCTCACTCAGTCTAACCTCCTTACTCTCTCTCAGTCACTTGCTCTCCCTCTCTTTCTCTCTCACTGTCTTTCTCTCTTTCTCTTCCTCACCTTTCCTGTCTTTCTCTTTCTGTTTCCTTCACTCCTACTTTATCCCTCAGGCCCCCTTTCCTCTCTCTTAATCTCCTTCCTTCTCTCTCATTCCCTTCCCTTCCCTCACCCTCATACACCTTCCCTAAGTGTCACTGCCCTTCACTCACCGTCACTACCCTTCCCCACTCCACTTTCTCCTGTCTGTATTTCTCACCCTTTCACTTTCCTGTTCCCTTTTCCTCACTCCCCCTCGCTCTTCTTCTCTCACTTCATTCTTTACTCCCCTTCTCTTACTCCCCTCTTCTAAGTTCCTCCATCCCCTCACTCCATTTATCTCTCCCTCACTTCCCATCTCTCACTTTCCATTACCCCCTTTCCCTCACCCTCATACCCCTTCCCTCACCGTCAGTCCACTTCTCTTACCTTCACTCCCTTCACTCTGCTCTACTTCTCCCTTTTCATCTCTTACTCCCCTTCTCTGTCTCTGTTCCAAGCTCCCCCTTTCTCACTCCTTCTCTCTCAATTTTCTTTTCTTACTACCCTTCCCTTACTCTTTCTCTGCACTTACCTCACTCCCCTACCCTTAGTCCCCTTGTTTCAGTCACTCTTTGACTCCCCTTTCCTCACTCACCATACTACCCTTTCCTCACTCATTGCATCAATCCATTCCTTCTTTTCACTCAGTCATTTCAGTCATTCATTTATACACTACACATTCATTCAAAAAAAGTATGACACAGTTTTTAAAAGATAAAGCTCTTCTTTCAGAAGTGAGGTTGGTTCTGATCAGAACTTTTTTTTTCTTTTTCGTTTTGTAGTTTTTTTTTCGTTTTTAAACAATTTTATATTTTTTTGTTTAAAAAAAAAGTAAACAGGTAACAAAAAATTGTTCAACTGGAACAAAAATAATAAATGAAAAAAATTAACTGCGGCAGCATACGTGCTGTGAGATCCTAATATCTATCAAGTGCTCACCATAGCATACCATTTCTTTGCAAACATTGCAACAAATGTGTACTTTAGAAAAATTTGCACGGATGTCCAGCACTCTTGAAGTGGGTGATTGTGCTGCCGAAGAGGTGGAGGGCACAGCAGGTGGAAGATCCCTGGCCAGGGCTCTGGTGCTCGCACGTGCATAATTATGCGGATGCGCGTTCTTCACGTGCCGTATCATTGTATAAATACTAAAGGAGTACTTCTTGTTGGGGTCTCCTCTTGACAATACACTCCCACAGATGGTACACGTTACCTTTGGAGCATTTACTTTCTGTTCATCCTCCGGAAAAGTAAAAAACTGCCAAATGAAGGAGTCCTTCTGCTTCCTGGAACGTTGGTCCTCTTCCACCACGACAGTGTCTGAGTCAGATGAACTCTCAGGGTGCGGTGCTGCCATTTTCAAGTACCTGTAGCAAAGCAGAGGTCCTTCTCTCTGGAAACCAAAAGAGATAGTGAGGGAAGAGTTTTTGAATATTCTGGAACAGAAACTACTATTAACCAATCAAAAGTGTTGTTTACATTTCACATGACTTTACGTGCGTGCACGGGTGCGCGCACGGAAGAACGCACAGTGCGCGACCGTCGCATAAAAATGGCGTTTTGCACGAATTTTGTAAAAGTTTAAAAACTTGAAAAGGAGGCAGGGAAGAGACTCTCTGACCCCCTAGGCCTTCTCAGGGGGTCCCTGAAGGACCCCAAGGGGCAAAAAAAACATTTTTTTGTAAAAAAAGAAATTGCAAGATGCGCGCATGTTGCGCGCACGCTTGAGGCAGAAGTCACTCAAAAACAATAGTGGAGAACGTGAAAAGGAGGCAGGGTAGAGACTCCCTGACCCCCTAGGCCTTCTCATTGGGTCCCTGAAGGACCCCAAAGGCCCAAAAAAACATTTTATTAAAAAATAAAAATTTGAAAGGTGCGCGCACGGTGCGCGCACGTTGAAAAAAATAAAAAAAAAAGGAAAATAACAAATTTGAATTTTTATTGTTGATTAAAGATGTAGACTATACTGTTCAACTTTAACCAAATCATAAAAATTAGCTGTGCCATTGCATATTACTGGATACAGTCAATCTATTATAATATACAAAGGCAGTTTGTGAAAAATAAATATATAAAAAATATAAAAATTGATACAGAAATTAGCATGTTAAAAACTTGGAAATTCACTGAAAAAACTATATGTTTCAGACCTCATATAGTTAGAGTATTAAAAAACCTTGCAAATTCACTGAAAAAAACATAGGTTTAACATACATTATAGTTACAAATTAACATTGAAAAAACCTTAGAAATTCACTGAAAAAACCATAGGTTTGACACACGTTATAGTTAGGAATTAACATTTAAAAAACCTTTGAAATTCACTGAAAAAAACCATAGGTTTAACACACGTTATAGTTAGGAATTAGCTTTGAAAAAACCTTTGAAATTCACTGAAAAAACCATAGGTTTGACACACGTTATAGTTAGGAATTATCTTTGAAAAAACCTTTGAAATTCACTAAAAAAACATAGGTTTCACACACGTTATAGTTAGGAATTAGCATTTAAAAAACCTTAGAAATTCATTAATTCATTAAAAAAAAACATAGGTTTCACACACGTTATAGGTATCTGGACATTTTACTCATACAGAACCATTGAATTTCCCCCTTATAGTAAGTTGTACTCACTATAACTCGCGCGCCCGCAATCCACTACTGATGATGTCACATATTACATCACTCATCACATGGTCAGTGACATCACTCATGACATCACTGATGACATCTCAAATTACATCACTGATGACATCATCCTTCTGAAAGAGTAGCAGACCTCCTCTCACCCTAATATTATCTTTGATACACACATTCAAAAATGGAAACTACAATTTACAAAAAAATGGAGATACCAATACCAATTACAACAACCTATTAGGTAATTCCAACATCTACATACACATCCACTCATTCAACAACAGTCCTATATAGTCACTCATACATGTACTCACTCATCATATGTACTCATACACCTATACATCCTGTTACACACTAATACTCATCCATATAGTTACTCACACACATATTCACACATGCAAATAAAATCAAAAATCAAAAATCAACCACTACACATTCTACTACAGAAACGTACATATATACTCTCTTAAACAACCAATTATAAAAACACATATTTATTTATACAGGTACTCTTCCAAATTCTCACTCTCACATTTACTCAATTATATACATCAATACTAACATATACTAGTTTAAAACATATGTAGTTCCACATGAATATACTATTGGGACAATCATTCACTCACTAACCCACCCATACATACAATCATCCACCCATACAGTCTTGCACACAGGCTGTCTTCAAAACACATACAAACAGTGAGTAACTCATTCATGCATCTTTGCGCTAAGTAATATCACCCACCGAACCATACAGACACTCATACTGATACTCAAAAAAACAACTTATAACCCCTTATACACACTCATGTAGCTACTCACCAACCCATGCAGCCACTTATACACGAAGTGAGACACAGATACATATATTTAAAAATTTAAACATTACTCGCTAATACATGTATTCACTAAGATACACTTAATAAATCAGTTAACCAATCATTTTTACAAAAATATCCATTTAGACACTTATTTACCCATTTATTCTTCCATCGACGATTAGATATACACATATAAAAAATATTTATTTTTCAGGAAGACACACACATTCACCGGATGATGTCATCAGTGATGTCATCAGTAATGTCATTTGAGATGTCATCAGTGATGTCATGAGTGATGTCACTGACCATGGCATGAGTGATGTAATATGTGACATCATCAGCAGTGGATTGCGGGCGCGCGAGTTATAGTGAGTACAACTAACTATAACGGGGGAATTTCAATGGTTTTCTATGAGTAAAATGTTCAGCTAACTATAACTGGTGTGAAACCTATGGTTTTTTCAGTGAATTTCTAAGGTTTTTTAAATGCTAATTCCTAACTATAACGTGTGTCAAACCTATGGTTTTTTCAGTGAATATATAGATAGATAGATAGATAGATAGATAGATAGATAGATAGATAGATAGATAGATAGATAGATAGATAGATAGATAGATAGATAGATAGATAGATAGATAGATAGATAGATAGATAGATAGATAGATAGATAGATCTATATCTCAGGAAGTTGGCACACACAGAAATAATTGGATTTCTACAGGGGTAATCTTTTATGTTTCTTTTTCATGTTTTTCTTCAATAAGCAAAGTGCATGTGCAACAGAAAAAAACAGACCTACATGTTTCGGCAAAAACTTTCAACTAGGTCATAGATTGACAGTGTTTGGAAGGTCAACAGCCTTCATCCCACCACCTAATTAAAATCAAATATGAAATTTTACAAGGAATTGGACCTCATTTTTCAATTGTGCATTATCATATATTATTGTAGTGAAGTGCATTACACTTCATAAAGAACTTATATTGGTACAGTGCATTTAACTTTTACTCTTTGTGTAAACTACAAGATTTGTACATACGCACATAATTCCACAACCTAAATCAGAGCTGAGCTTTGTATTATGTCATAAATACTTTCTGTTGGAAAGGCCCCTTTTTGCAGGGTTATCCCCAAAATATTTATTTCTTCTTCCCTAGATTTTCCTGACCTGTGGTTGCTGACAATAGGACTCTGGGCACTTTACCACTGCTGATCAGTGATAAAGTGCATATGCTCTCTTTATTTAAATTGTTATTGTGATTGGTTATCCATGATTGGCATATTTGTTTGACCAGTAGGTCCCTTGTAAAGTGCACTTAGTGTGCCAGGGCTGGTGATTCAAATGCTTGCTGATAACTTTATTCAAATGCTACTAGTGGGCCTGCAGCACTGAATGTGCCACCCACACGAATAGCCCTAACATAGTGTATCAGGCCTGCCACCGCAGTGCCTGTATGCAGTTGCTAACTGCCATGCTGACATGACTAGTGTTCCCACTGGCCAGGCCTAACCCTTCCCTTTCTGTGCACATTGGACACCTCTATGGAAGGCCCAAGGTAACCCCCTAGGCACAGTTCAGTGTATGTGAAAGGTAGAGCATGTACTAATTTAGGTGACATGCTCTGATAGTGAAATATTTAGTTGTTCACTATTTTTAGGCTATCTTGCCCATAGGCTGGAGTGGGGAATTATGTGTATAATGTTTATTGCATATCTTCCCATAGGAGTAAGATAGAAAATTGAAGTCTGGTATCCCTGAACTCAGAATTTAATAACCCATCTTTTAGGAAGACTGTTTTTTAAATCCTGTGTTTGAAAACAGCACTTTTAGAAAGTGGCTGTTTTCTTGTCTGACCTTTCTGTGTGCCTTTGCCTGTTTGTGAATTGACTATCTGGTTTGTGGGTGACAGGGGCTTGGGTGGCTCCAGGAGACTGGGTGGGTGAGTCATCACTAGGCTGAATAGCTTCATCTGCATCTTGAGTGGTGGGAGGGGATAGCACTTGGGCCTGAATAGGACTGTGCCTGTATTCCACAATGCTGGCTCCACCTCCTGCTGGGCGGCTAACGACCCTGCCCCTCTCTCTCAAAGGAAAGAAGGAATCATGTAAACAGAGTGCTGCAGGACTGACCAGAACTGGTTTGGACTAGGCAAAGGCCTCTCTGCTTTCAGGGAACAAAGATAATATTGTTATATAAAGGGCTACCTAGACCCCAAGACTTTAGATCATCCTGGAATCAAGAAGGAACCTCTGCCAAGGAGAAAGGCTGGAAGACTGAAGAGGAAGGACTGTCCTGCTGTGTGTTTGTGGGCTGACCTGCAGTTGCTATTCTGCCAAGGAGAGGGGAAGGGCTTTTGCTGTTCCACTGTCCCCTTGCTTAAAGAGATCTCCAAGGGCCTGAGGAGAGCTGGCCTCCTGTTAAGAAATCCCAGAAGCAAAAGGACTTCACCCCCAGCTTACCCCTTGAACGCTGCTGTGTGAGTTCTGACCTGCTTAGAGTGCTTGATCCATTTGTGGGTTCTCTGGAGGTTGTTGCCTGTTGTTTGAGGAGCTGGAAAAGAAGAAGAAAAGAAGATCTCCAATTTTGCACGCATTGCTCGCTTGCAGAGCGCATCGTCGACAGTGCAAGAGAATTCCCAACACCGCGAAGATGGTCGCAGCGCCTGTTGCCGATGCAAAAATCAACGCATCGTTCCCTTGTGGAGAGCATCGCCCCGGTGCGGGAAGATTCCTGTCACTGGGGATATCATCACAGAGCCTGTCAACGCTGTCAGAACTGTTGCACCGCTTGCTTGCAGACCGCATCCCATCACTGCGAACATCGTCGCAGAGTCCAACACCAACGCATCGAGGGGCCGCGGCAGAAGAGGATCAACACTGCGCCGCGCATCGCCGCTGCACCGAGGATCATCGCTGCCCCGAAGATCGTCCCATCGTGCCTGTGCAAGACGCTTCCTACTGGAGAACCTGCACCCCGGAATCCAAACAAGATATTGCATCGCTCCCCATACAGACTGTTTTTGTGGCAAAACACGCCCGCTGCGTGCAGCGAGTTTGTTGCATCGCCTCCCCAGGCTCTCAGGAGTGACGCATTGCTTGTTTTTCGACGCTGCAGCTGCCGTAGGAACTTTTGTCGCATTGACAGGTACTTTGGGCTGAAACTGGGTATTATTTTGGTGCAAACCCTTGAACTCTTTTTAAATTCATATTTTTAAACTGTGTATGTTGGATTTTTGTTGTTTTGGTCTTGTGTAGTATAGATAAAAATATTTAATTTTTCTAAACTGGTGTGGAGTCCATTGGTGGTGTGTTCACTGCGTTGCTGTGAGTGCTAGTACATATACTTTACACATAGCCTTTGATACACCTGTCTGCTCGTGCCAAGCTACCAAGGGGTTGAGCAGGGGTTATCCAAATAGTGTGTCCCCCTTATTTATTTATTTATTGATAAGGTTTTATATAGCGCAGACATGACCCACGAGGGTATCAGGGCGCTTTATAGTTCATAGTTATAAAGACATATGAAATGAGGTAGTATACATGCTTTTGTTATTCATCATTACTTACAAAAGAGGTGAATAGTATAAGATAAAATAGGCGCCCAGTAAACCAAATATAAGGATCCCAGAGGGCGACAGATCATCATATTATATACATTTATTGAGCCAGGTCAGTATTGAAGATATAAACAAACATAAAATGTTCTCTTTCAATCCTTAAGAGGTAACCAGTGATATGCGGATCATAACAGGGACTCAATGTCAGCATAGAGTCAAGATTTAGGATGTGAATTTGTTCATTAGGAGTATTTTTACCTCTTTTTTGAAGGTGGTAAAGGAAGAGATTCCCCGAACCACTAAAGGTAAGGAGTTCCAAATCTTTGGAGCGATCCCTGAAAAGGCCCTGCAGCCAGTTCTCTTTTAATGAAAGCTTTGTGGTTTCAGAAGTAAGGAGCTCGCATTTCGTAGTTGTCTGCATCCTCCGGATTGTTCTAGTTTTAGAACTAGGTAACTGGGTTACAAGCTGGCTCCCTCAGGGGAGCCAGCTTGTATTTGGGGAGACCGCAAAGAGTGGTGCTTCCATAGTCTAATCAAGGTAGCACTAAGGCTTGCACTGCCATTTTAGGTCAGTCTGAAGGGTTTAAGTGTCTTAAGTAGACTCATCTGGTGATTGGCTCCCTTGGTGGTTTTAGTGATGTGCGTCAGGTGTTTGTCTATGGTGACTCCCAGGGACTTCGCAGAGTCAATGATGAGGGGAGACCAGTCAATGGAGGTCAGGTGTTTCAACCATTGCTCTATCTTTAGTGTGTGATTGGGTGGGGAGATGAGAATGAATTCAGTTTTTTTGTGTTAAGCATGAGGTGGTTGTTTGTGAGCTAACTTTGCGCGTTCTGTAGAATAGCGTTGAGGGAGATGATGTCTTTTGGAGTGGAGATTTTCAAATACAGCTGTGTGTCGTCCGCATACAGGTGATATAGGATATTAGCGGATTTCATTGCGTTCACTAAGGGTTCCATTAAAAGGTTGAAAAGAATAGGTGATAGGGATGAGCCCTGGGGAACTCCTACGTTGACCACAGATGGCTGAGAGAGAGAATTTTTCATCTTGATTCTTTGTGTTCTGTTATTAAGGAAGGACGAGAACCTATGTAACACTGGGCCTGAGAGGCCCATCCTTCCCTCCAATAGGAAACTTGGGTTGTCATGTTTAATCGTATCGAAGGCAAAGGATAAGTCAAGCAGTATCATTAGGCACGATTCATTGCGGTCAAGCATTTTTAGTATGTCATCCATTATGTGGGTGAGTGCAGATTATGTGCTGTGCCCTTGGCGGAAACCAGATTGGTGATTGTCTAGGAGGTTGTAATTCACAATATAATTGCATAATTAGAAGCAAGGGTCCCAATTTGGACATTGTTACCTCCCTCTGCCAACTAGAGGCCCCAGATCTAACACTATCCTTTTGGGCTTATCACCCTTCAGAAGGATGGAGGTCATTCTGGTGTGGGGGTAGGTATTCCAAACTCGGAGGTGTCTATTTGGTGTCTATACCTTGCTTATACTGTGGGCAAGATTGACAATATACTTTAAATATATATGAAAGTGCTAGTTCTCGAGGTGCAAAAGGGTCAATTATACAGTACAGTAGCGAGGAGGAGTGAAGAGGGGAGGGAGGAGGAGAGAGGGGTAAGGGGAGAAGGGGGAGGGGGAGGGGCAAGGGAGGAGGGAGGGAGACAGGAGGGGTATTGAAATTGACCTCCCCCTCGAGGTTCAGAATGGTCGCTTATACAGTACTTTAATTACTGTACAACCTCTGCAATATCATCATGGTACAGTCTTGTATCCTACATTAAGTTGTAAATATATTTGTAACCTGTATGAAAGTGCAAGTGAAAACCCTGATTTACAGTACTTTTGTGATTTGCAAAATTCGCAATGCCTCCTCAATTTCTTCCTCATTGTCTTATATAATGTGCAAATTTCTCAAACAAAAGTGCTTGAGGTTAAAGTGGCAAAAGACACTGTAGGTCATCAAAAAGACAGGGGGGGTTGGAGGTGATTTTCCTCCCGCTCACCTCATGTACCTCTAGCCATCAACAGTAAACAACATGCGCTCACCTCTATCAACATGGACAGAGCCATTCCTGCAACGAGAAAACCTGCATCCCTGAATTGATACTCACGTTTGCTGAATAATCCTTACCAGGTAGGTGAACTTCTGTGGGTTCCCACTTTTCTTTATTTTCCCCAGTAGCTGATTCCCATTTTCTTTTAGGCTTAATGTGGGGAGTTTAAGCAGGGGAGTCTCCTGTTGCAGCCACGTCCGAGCGCGATCTGAAATAATGGCAGGCGGGATAGATCACTGGTGCTAATGGCACAGCTCGAGGGCTACGTCTGCCTCCCTGCTGTGCCGAAACTTACAATTTGAATGGTAATATGCATCGAGCCACTTGGAGTCCTCCCGAAAAAGACAGGGATTTTTTACCATCAATATGCAGACAACACCCAGCTGTATCTAAATGTCTCCTCCCAAAACGCTATCTGGCATCTTGCCACCACCCTAAACTCCGTTCAGGACTAGATGGCCTCTCAGTCTCATCACCTAAAGATAATCCCTTCTAAAAATGAATTCCTCTTTATCTCCCCTTCGAAATCAACATTTCTGCTGCAATCCTGGATGGACACACAAAATATCCTAACAGTAAACCCACCATTGTTGACCGTTCCAAATCACTAGGAGTCAACCTAACCAAAATGCTCAAACTACATTTTCGAAACAATCACCACAGCCAAAAATTTGTGCTATTGACTGCTTCTACAGTGGTGAATTTGCCATTACAGGGTATAGCAAGATCTTAAATCATTGGCTCAGACACAGGTGCTCCCCAGAATAGACTATTGTAACTGTCTCTTGACTGGTCTCTCCAAAACACATATTGCCCTCCAAAATTGATTATACACTCTATGGAGCAAAATGAAAGGATCACATTACCCCCATGTGTATCACTCTGCAGTAGTTGTCAATTGGAGCCAGGGTTATTCACAAGACTGCCTGCATCACCCGTAAAGGGCTGCACACATTCACTCTCAGTTTCCAGGCAGACAAATGCAAGCTATATGGTTGTTTCAGACCGTAGCAAAACGCCAAAACAATGCTGCTAGAACCCATTTTTTTCAAAATGACCAACTGATGGCCCAATCCTTCACGGTGAGCGCAACCAGAATGTGGAACTCATTGCCTACATTTTACACTCAACCACTTCCCGGGTGACTTTCAAAATGGCCCTGAAAACCCTTAGCTTCCAATGATATTTTAGCAAAGACACTATAGTCAATCAATTAATCAGGGAATTGTAAGCGCGCAACTCCCTCGTGAGGGTCTCAAGACGCTGGGGGGCGAGTCCGCAGACCTGTTTAGCTGAAGAGCCAGGTCTTGAGGGTCTTTCTGAAGGTGTTCTTGGAGGGGGTGCGTCTGAAGTCTGCCTGTAGCTCGTTTCAGGTCTTGGCTCCAATGTGAGAGAAGGATCGTCTGACTTTTCTGGCTCTGTGGATGCACTGGGTTTTGGCTAGTGCGAGGTTGGAAGATCTGAGGTTTCTTTTGGGTACGTGGAAGTTGATTCAGTTGTTGAGGTATTTGTGTTTGTTGTTGTGTAGGCATTTGTAGGCGTGAGTGAGGATTTTTAAAGTAAATCTTTTCTCCACTGGAAGCCAGTGGATACTTTGTAGGTGTTGGCTATGTATTCGTGTCGGGGGATGCTGAGGATGAGTCCGGCTGCGGAGTTCTGTATTGTCTGGAGTAGGGACTTGTTGATGCCGGGATAGAGTGTGTTTCCATAGTCCAGTCTGCTGGTGATGAGTACGTGGGTGACTGTCTTCCTTGACTCAGACGGGATCCACTTGAAGGTCTTGAGGAAGATGCAGAGGGTGTTGAAGTAGCTGGAGGTGACAGCGTTGACCTGTTGGTTCATGGTGAGTGATGAGTAGAGTATGATACCGAGGTTCTCGGTGTAGTCTGAGGGGGAAGGTGGGCTTCCAAAGGTGGTTGGCCACCAGGTGCTGTCCCATGCAGAAGGGGTGGTACCAAGGATGAGGACTTCTGTCTTCTCTGTGTTGAGCTTCAGGCATCTGTTGGGCATCCAGACTGCGACGTCTTTATTCAATTCTGGAAGCTGTGTTTGGCAGTGGTATGTCTTTGGTGAGGGAGAGGATGAGCTGAGTGTCTTTGGCCTAAGATAGGATATTGAGGCCATGTTGTTATACGATGGCTGTGAGGAGGGCCATATAGATGTTAAAGATGGTGGGACTCAATGATGAACCCTGTTGGACTGTGCAGGGGATTTTCGTGGAGTCGGAGAGGAAGGGTGGGAGTCTGATCATTTGGCTTCTTCCGATGAGGAATGATCGGATCCAGTCCAGGGCTGTTGTTTGTATGCCTGCATCATGTAGTCTGACTAGTGTGCAGTGGGTGCCGGTGTCGAAGTCCGCTGATAGGTCGAGTAAGATGAGGGCTGCATAGTGGCCTTGGTCCAGGAGGGTGGGGATGTCGTCTGTGGTGGCGAGTAGGGCTGTCTCTGTGCTGTGGTTGCTTCCGAATCTGGATTGGGATGGGTCGAGGACGGCATTGTCTTCAATGAATCATGTCAGTTTCATGATGATTTTTTTCTCCGCAACTTTGGCTGTGAAGGGGAGAAGCGAGATGGGCCAAAAGTTCTTGAGGCCGGTGGGGTCAGCTGTGGGCTTCTTGAGCAGGGGTCTGACTTTTGCATCCTTCCAGTCATCTGGGAAGATGACTGTTTTGTAGGTGATGTTGATGGTGTGTTGTAATTTAGGTGTGATGATGGCTGGGGCTCTGTAGTACATGTGAGGGGGGCAGGGGTCAGTGGGGGCACCCCGAGTCGATGCTTTTCATGGTCGAGGCAGTGTCTTCAGCCATGATCGGTGTCCAGTTGGAGATAGTGGGCTGGCTGGTGTGTCAGGGGGGCGGGGCACCATCTGTGGTGCCTGGTGGAAGGTCGATGAAGTTGTCGTAGAGTTTTTTGTTCTTGAGGTGGAAATAGGTTCCCAACTTGTTGCAGAGATCTTGGGATGGGGTAATGTCTGTGGCTTCACTGCGTGGATTGGTGAATTCTTGAATGACACTGAAAAGTTCCTTGGAGTTGGCGAGGATTTTGTTGTGAATAAAGTTCCTCTTGGTGGCTCTGATCTGGTTGTGGTTATCCGTCATGGCGTCCTTGTAGGTGGTGTGGTTTTCGGTTGTATTGGTGTTCCTCTGGTTCTTCTCCAGGGGTCTGCAGGTGCATCTGGCTTCTTGGAGAGAGGTGGTGAACCAGGCGGCTTTCCTGGGGCGTTGTCTGTCTGGATTGAATAGCGGGGTGAGCTCATCTGCGCAGTTGGAGATCCAGGTGTGGAGTTCTCTGGCTGCGTTGTTTGTGTCGGGTGCCCAGGTGTGCTTGTCTTGGTTGAGGGTGGAGTTAAGTTGCTCATCTGTAACCTTGCTCCAGTTCCTTTGTGGTGGGCGTGGAGCTGGTTTGGGTGCCTTGGGTTTGTTGATGGCGAAGTGTATGCAGTGGTGGTTGGTCCATGGTGGCTGCGTTGTGTGGCTGAATTGAACACTGTTTCCTGCTGCGAAGATGGGGTCAAGGCTGTGTCGGTCGGTGTGTTGATGAGTTGTTTAAGTCCGATCCTGGCGAGGTTATCACGATGGATAGTGGAGTTGGGGTTGCTGGGGTTGTCGAGGTGGACGTTCATGTCTCCAATTAGTATGTAGGTTGTTGAGGCAATGACGTGGGGTGCGATGAAATTACTGATGGTGGTGGCGAAGGATGTTCAAGGACTGGGAGGTCTATAGACAGGGGTTCCTCAGAGTGTGGCTTTGTTGATGTTCTGGATCTGGATGTGCAGGTGTTCGGCAGATGGGAAGGTTTCGCTGGGGTGTTGAGGTGGAGGGTGCTCTTGTGGGCGATAGCGAGGCCTCCTCCTGGGTGGTTGGGGCGGTCTTTCCTCTGGATCGTCTTTCCGTCTGGGATGGCAGGGCGGAGGATGCATCGGTCCAGTTCTCTGTGAAGAAGCTGATGTCGGGCGAGAGAGAGTTGAGTAGGTTCCAGATTTCCATGGTGTGTTTGTGTTCAGAGCGTACGTTGAGGAGGATGCATTTAAGGGTGTCGCCGGTGCTGGCGTCGGCGGTGTTGTAGGCCAGGGTGGCAGTGAGGGTCTGGTGGCAGTGGAGGCAGGAGAACTGGCCGTGGGTCGTGTTCGGCGAGGACTGTTGGCATTCTTTAAGTCTTTCAGGGTTCAGTGCGAGAAGAGTGGTGGTGTCACAGTGATGGGTAGTGGGAGGTCTAGGGTTCCTGGCGTTGGCCGCGGTTAGGTCACGGAGGGGCACAGATGGGCTCGCCTTTGGTGTGCCCAAGTTGGGGAGATGGGAGGGAGGAGAGGCTGGGAGGCGGGAGCGGGGGAATTCCACAGGGGAATTCGGGGAGGAAATCCAGGGAGAGAGGCAGTAGCGGCGAAAGGCGAAAAGAACAGGCAGTACGAGAAAATAAAAACAGTGGTGGAATTAGAGCATGACACAGATGGGCACAATAACAGTGACAAAACAGGGAAAAAATTAAGAAAGAAAACGGCTGAGAAAGGTTACAGTGGTTGCAGGCAGTCTGGTCCCAGTTGGAGCGGGCAGCAGGTGCAAGCGCGGGCAGCAGCCTTGAACCTCCCAAGGAGGAGGTCGGGGTCTGGAGGCAGGAGACGGCACAGCGGAGCTCCGGGGAGAGAGTGGACCTAGACCGAGGGTCTGAGTCATCGCTTGGTATGGACAGCTACAGTACCTCAACCTTTTCACTGCTGTATATACCTCTTGTACATTCTGGTTTTTTTTTTTTTTTAATGATCCAACAAGGTTTTTTCTCATTTTTTGTCTGTAACTTCCATGTCATTAAATGTGTAAAGCACTAGCACCCTTAGGTAATGCCCACACTATTTAATTATGCATAAATATATACGTAGTCAAAAGTAGCTTGAAAGAGAAACTTCGAAGAAGTTATTGTGTGAAATGAACTGGCGCATCTAGGCGCTTGAAGATGTTGTGTGCCACTGTGATAGAATCAGATGCTGAGCAGTGTTTAATCCGCCCCATGGGGTTACTGCTCTCAGTGAGCAGCTGTCAGAGGTTCTGTGCACGTGTGGAGGGCGTGACCTCGCACGTGCAGAGGCTGGAATGCAGCAGGACCAACTCCAGTGAGAATAGAGTTCACACTCAGAGCCTGAGAAGTGTTTCGAATAAGTGAGCCTCACTTCCCTCGTGTGCTCAGTGATCCCTCGCTTCCCTCTTGTGCTCTGCTGGTGAGATGGCGGATACAAGCCTTGTGCAGCGTCTGAAGGATGAAGCTACCTGCTCCCTCTGCGGGGGGGTTTATAAAGATCCGGTGACCACGGAGTGTGAACACACCTTCTGCCGCCCCTGCATCACCGAGCGCTGGAACGGAGCAAGATCAATCGCCAGCTGCCCAGAGTGCGATGCGATCTGTGCCCTGAGTGACCCCAGAGCCAACATGAAGCTGCAGAAGATGGTAGAGCTGGTGAGACTGCTCTCTGAGCGGCCAGAGACACCCAGGGGGCCGCCTCTGTCTGAGGAGCAGCGGGAGCTGCTGTGCACGGGGGAGCGGCCGAGACAGCGCCCTGCGCGGCCAGAGAGACCCAGGGGGCCGCCTCTGCAGCCTCTGTGCGATCAGCACCGGGAGCTGCTGCAAGGCGCCCGGACGGCGGACCTGCAGCCCCCCTGCCCGGTGTGCAGCATCCTACACAGCGCTCTCGAGCCTCGAGCAGGGGCCGCCGCGGACCCCAAGGTAGGAAACCCTCTGACTGCATGCCAACGATTCTTTAGTAAAAAACCACAAGTCAAGCACAAAGTTTAGTTCAGTTGCCCTATAGGAGAGAGGATGTGGTCAGGGCTAGACTGCAGACTTTGGAGGTGGGCAAGGAGGTTTGAACCTCGGGGTCGACTCCACATCCTGTGATTCTGGGCAAATCTCTTAATCTCCCCGTGCGTACCGAAAATATGAAGGGTTCCTCGTGTAACGGAACTTGTGCTAATGTTAAAAAAAATGGCTGGTGCTCTCAAAGGTTGTGGTGCCAAACACGAAGTCTGCATACTCTTTATTCCACCCCTATGTCTCTTTAACCGCCACCTGCCGCTCTCTAACTCTTGCAGGTTCTTTTCATCCTTGGTTCACCCATTTATCATAGTTTTCCGTCTCTCTTCCCCTATTTTGTGTTTTTCCGTCTCTTCCTCGAAAGTAAAGTTGGTTGAAGACAAATGCGTGCGGGTGGCCCTCACGGGAAACACCGGCTCAAATTAAGGTCTGCTTCATGTCGATATTGTATACCAGTGACAGCGGCAGGAATGATGTAATGTGTAATGACATTAAAGGTACCAGGAGTGCAGGCGCGGTTCGTCCATTGGGGTGTGGGGGCGTAGCCCCCCTGCCCGAAGCGCCGCCAGCAGCTCCCTCGGCGTTTTTGTGACAATCATGACAATGAATCAACATGAGCTCAGACCGCCGGGCGGGCGTCATGTTGATTGATTCACATTGTACAGGCGGCGACACAAGTGCGCATAAGTGGGGACGGAGGGTGAATTTTTACCCGTGCCCACGCATGCGCACTTGTGTTTTTGCGGGCTGCGGGCGAGAAGGTACCTGTGCCCCTGGCGCCAGGATTGGCCAGGGGCGCTGTGAGCCTGTGACGTGTGGGGAGCAGAGCCCAGAGGTGGCGCGGACCAGGACTGGCAGCAAGGTAAGAGTGTGTGTTTTTCTTTTATTTTAAAGTGTTTGGTGCGAGCGTGCGTGTATGCATGAATGTTTGGTGGAGAGTGTTGTGAATGGATGTGTTTGTGTGTATGCGTGTGTGAATAAATTTCTTTGAGTGTTGTGTATGTGGGTCGGGGGGGGGGTCGCCGCCAGCCTGAGTGGCCTGGGGCCCGCACTCGCAAAGCAGTTTGCGCCTCACCACTGTAAAATGTCACCAGCCGCCCCTGCAGGAGTGATATCATATGTGGCGTCTTACACTCTGCTGGACAGACACACGGGATATGGTTTATGTAGTGCATCATCACTGGTGAACTTCGGCAGTTTGGGAGTTTTGCGCTTTAACCATTCGGCACCTGCTGCTTGGCCGGATCGCCCCACAGGGCAGGAAGGCGATGGTTCAATCCGTCCAGCGCTTTGACACCAGGACATCATACTTCAGAACTGGAGAGTGCAGGAGGCACGGCCTCTAGGCGCTACACCCCGCTGCCTGCACGTGGCACGGAGCGCCGCGGCGCTCACACTGCGGGTTGTGGCAGCAAAGACGCCCACCATCGCCTGCCGTGGAGGTGCTTGGGGGACTGGGCCATGCGGGGGGGGGGGCAGAGGGCCCGATTCACAGAACTAACGTAAGGCAAAATCCTAAGCTTACTAACATTTTGGTATTCACAGAAGTCACTTACTCATTTCGGTATTCACAGAAGTTAGGAGTCCTAACGTTACTACTCCTAAACTGAGAAAAAATCCTAACTTTAAGACTTTCGGTTTTCACGGAAGGCATTTAGGAGTCCTGAAGTTAGGAGTCCGAACTTCTGTGAATACCAAAATGAGTAAGTGCCTTCTGTGAATACCAAAATGAGTAAGTGCCTTCTGTGAATACCAAAATGGTAGTAAGTTTAGGATTTTGTCTTAAGTTAGTTCTGTGAATCGGGCCAAGAGAGCGGCTGTGACTTTGTATAGCCTACTGCGTGGAGAATGACGGCTCAGCATACCCCAGCTATTGTCTGTTATTCTAATGCTCTCTAGGAAATGGCTTGCTGACACTTTCTGTGTATTCATTTACTGAACACACACATTAATCGCTTTGTAGCTGTAGGTCCACGCCTACATATTTGTACATCCATATAGGTGCAAACCAGGCACGCAATGTAAGTGTGTTAAACATGTATTTTAACAGCCTGCTTTGGATTGACTTGTTAGGGCCGCAGCTGTCTACAGTAAGAACGGGAGAACCTGGTTCAAGTTTTGCGTCCTCAACATCCTGTGAGTCTGGGCCAATTACCTAGTATCCCCGTGTCTTGAAAAACAAGCATTAGAAAGGCAATAGGTCTCATATTTTGTTTATTTAGAGCTAGTGGCATTGTAAATGGATATATCTTTGACCCTTGTCTTATGGAGTGGATGTATGTGGTTTGAGTGACATTATGTTGGTTGGATTGGAATTGTTGTGTAATAGTGTGCCATGGAATTGTGTGGTGTGGAGTGAATTTGTGTAGTGTAAACATGTGGCATGGTGTGCAGTGGAGTAGAGTAAAGTTGTGTAAGGTATAGTGGCATAGAGTGGTGCTGCGCATATTGCAATAGAACATAGCACAGGGAGTGGACACAGACTGAGGCAAAGTGGAACATTTCCTTGTACTGCCAGCAGTAATGACTCGGTTACTTACCGGTAATGTTCGTTACTCCGAGTCATAGTCTTCCTCGTCACAGTCACCAAGGGAGCACCCCGTTTTCCAGACACAGCATTTACCCATAAATTAAAAGGTCCTCACCCAATGTGGCCGCCTGACAGGAAGTACCTGTCACCCAGCCTATAAGGGTGGGACCAACACAGGAAATATCTTGAAATACAAAAGCAGAAACTAAAGAAAAGACAATAAATTTGTTTGTCCCCCCCACCACCAAGGGCGGGCGGGAGGGAACATGACTGTGACAAGGAAGACTATGACTCGGAGTAATAAACATTACCGGTAAGTAACTGAGTCATTACCATCCTCGTCCATCTTCCTCGTCACAGTCACCAAGGAGCGTATACCCAAGCGCCGGACAAACAAAGAAACAGACATCCAGAATGCCAAGGAAAAAACAATGCAGACAAGCACAACCAGTGAACAGCCGCAAGGACGGCGGAGCCAACATTCCCAGAAGACCCACTCCCAACCGCAAAGAAACAGGAGAAAAAGGCACGTGGGGAGGACCAAGACGCCAAAGCACAAAGTACCAAAAAGGAGGCCCCAAGAAAGAAGCCCAGGAGGAAGACAGGAAGACACACACTGAGTGGAACGACCCTGAACAAGCGGGGGAAGAGAGACCTCCGGAAGCAGAAAGGCCAATTTCGCCCAACATAGGGCCCGAACCCACGACCCTGAGATTAAGAGTCACATGCTGACCTTGGGATTAAGAGGCACATGCTCTACCGTCAGAGCTAGCAGGGCAGAATAGCAGACCACACCCAACGGGAACACAGGCCCTTGCAGTACGTCGGCCCCACCGGGCAAACCCAAGGGAGACAAGAAAAAACCGCCAGGCGAAGGGAGGTCGTATGACAAGGCAGATCACCAGGGCCCAAGGCAAACCAGGGAACAGAGCCAAATCCCCACCCGAAGAGGGGCAGCCGAGGACATTAAGGAGATAGAAGGACCGTACAGGACAAAGGCCCAGGTAGGGCAAAGCAACGACAGGCCGTCGCAGGAAAAAAAAACTGCACAGAAGGCAAGAAGCCAAGGACACAAGGGAGACGAGAGAGTACCCCCGATAGCCAAAATGGCAGACCACCGGCAGCAGAGAGCAGAGAAGCACAAACCGCACCGAAGGAACACACGCACGGAACCCACTCACAGGCAACAGGAAGAAACAACGTGAAGAAAAAAAAATGCCAGCGATGGCTGCAGACCCCAAGGGTACAGCCTGTTAAGCAGGGGCTTGCTTCACTTAACTCCAGAATTAACATGCCACGTCACAGTAAATCACGTGTAAGACTTGCACTGCCCATGCGCCACCAAGCATGATGCAAGGGCAACGCAATCCAATCGCAAAGCTGGCCCTGGGACTCAAACATTGCATCCACAGTTCCAGAATAGCAGTCCTAGCCGCTAGGCCATAGCTCCATAACCTTGAGGCAGTGGCAGGAAGTGAACCCAAGTGCAGTGGGAGCCAGAGCTATCAGGGACACAAGACGCACCAAAGAGCTACAGCTCCATGGCAGTAACAATGCCTCAACAATTGACCGGGAACAACAACGCGGGAAACACTAGAAAAAGAACACAAATCTGTGGTGGAAGGACTGTGACCATGAACACAAGGCCACAACATCACTGCCAACAACTTCTAAACCCCCAACGCCAACCAGCTGAGCGTCAGACGAAGCAGGAGAGGAAAGCTTAGCGGAGAAGGGGACAGCAAAAACCACCACAGAGGAGCAACCGCCAGGAAGGAGGGGACACCAAGGCCGGTGAGGCACCAAGCACCAACACCCCACGCAAGGAAGAAGGGTGGAAACCACGGCAGAAAAGCAACCTGAGGGGATGTAAGAGAACTAATCAGGGTCACTGGATTCACCCTGCCAGGACCCAGAAGAGAAATTGAAGGAGAAGGGGAGCCAGCTGAGCCGCACGCAACCCAACCGCGCCGATCAAAAAGAGGAGAGCGAGCACCCCACAAAAGGTGACACATGAAGACCAGGTGGGCCAGAACCCCACACGTCGAAAGGAGAAGGTTAAGTGCACAGGTGCAGCGAATACACCAGCCAGCACCACTCAAGACGAGGACATCCAGCGAATCACGGGGAACCAAGAACCCTGAGCTGAAAGACTGAATTACATGAGAATGGAGTAGGCGGCCTGGCCAAGCCACGTCAACACCACAACAACCAGAAACAACCAGCCGACAGCAATGGCAGGAACTGAACCAGTGTCCAGCGAGAGCCAATGCCTTCAGAGGCACAAGACCTACTAAAGAGCGAAAACCCCTTGGAGAACCAAGTACCCCAAGAGCATTTAATAGACCCCCGCTAGGGGAGTCAAGGCCAAAGTAAACATCCGAGGGACGGAGGGTAACCCGAAGGTAAGGATAGAAAAAGGAGGAGCTGACCCAGGGACAGAACCGCAACACAACTGAAAGATAGGATGCACAGGAAGCCCACATCACCAGGAGTAACCTGGCGGGCACTTATCCAGGAACAAACCTGGCCCGACCATGCAGACTTCCGAGAACAGACGAGAGCAGGAGTGTACGGCAGAAGGCACCAAAGGGCCAAGGAGCCGGAAGGGCCCCAGAGGAAACAAGAGGCAGGAGCCGCAGCAACACGCTAACATGTCTGGAAGCATATAGAATACCACAGCCAAGAGACTCAAGAAAGGGAAGAAACTGCTGACGGGCCCGAAACCCTGAAATATAGAGTGCAGCAACCCAGACCCAACATCAGCCCGGGAACCAATAACCACCAGGCAAAGGCCCCAGGAGCTGGAGAAGGAGTGAGAACCAATCCGGCCGCCCCCTGGGAGAGAGGCAGGATGTGACAAAGGCAATGGCGAGAGTAACACCAGAAGGCAGAACCTGGGAGACGGCATAGAAGGGGTGCCACGGCCACAACCCCACCCCCAAAAGGGCTGGAAGGAACCCCGCACAAGATGGGGGATGACCAAAGGCACACCCGCAAGAGCCTGTGATACCAGACGCTTAAGACGAAGCAACGAGCCAGAGCACTGTGGAGTCAAGGGCCTGTCTAACAGAACATGTGCATCTGGAAAGTGCAAGTATCAACCAAGGCCTCAAGTCGCCGAATAACAGATGTATATCGATACCCAACTCAATGGAACTCACTTTTACTGACCTCAGATGGATGAAAGGCTGAGATGACCCGCCCGGATTAGAACCTGTGACCATGAGGATGAACACAGGTCCCCACAGTGGATGCAGAAGTGCACAGTGGCACCAGACCCGGCTCCAGAGAGAGAGAGAGGTAATCTGAATCCGTGGACCAAAAACCCGGGACCAAAGGGACCCGCAGTAATGAAGCCACCACTGATACACCAGGGAGCACCATGGGACACTGAATAGCAACCGCATGTCATAAAGACAGGAAAAGCAGCGAACAAAGAGCGTAATGACACCCTGTCCGGGGAACGTGCGCTGCACATAAGGCATAATGTCCGGGGATGCAAATGTAGCAACATAGGACAAATGTCACAGGGAGTGTAAGTGACTTGCCCAAAAGCACAGCACGAAGATGATGACGGTGCTGAGACTCGAACCCGGTACACCAGGGGGAGGACAAACATCCCAGCCGTTAGGCTGAATCCACTCCCCTCACTGGCAGGATGCAAACCCTTGCCCCAACGGAAACCACACCACAGTAGGACACAGTGGCAGGCGACAGGGCGACAAGCTTAGAAAAGCGATCAAGGGGCACCGGGTTCGTGCATGAATACATTAAGGAATGCATATGTTGAACACTTCAGAACACAAATTGGTGAAACAGACAATGGACGGATATTCTGTTTATTTAAGTAATTCTATTTTTTTTGTCATTTTTTTATACAATGTTTTTATAAAAAAATATATCTTTAGTACACATGATAGTAAATACAATTCGTGTTGGATACTTTCTTGCTTCTAATAGTCATACTCAATATATGTAGAACATAATCTACATAGATTTCATTATACATCCATGATTCTACAAGAGACAAATGATCACAATAATTACTTACAATGTGTTGGCTGATCACGACGATTGATGATAATATATATATATATCAGTTAAACAATTACAATTCGAATATCCCTGGTAGTAATATACAGAACCATTCGTCAATGCGTTTCGGCCACTGCCTTCCTCAGGAATTCTGTAATACCAGTGAAAAACTTTGTATACTGTTCTTGAGTATACCATGAATAAAGTTTCACCAGGTCTTAAGGTTTATGTTCGAGTAGTGACATTTTTTTAGCGTGGTTTCCTATCTTTGGCGTCCTGATATAGATGATGTACTCACACTATGGGCTAATGTATAGTAGCATGAAGGTTTCCTGCAATGCAGATAAACTCTTTTTGATGCGTCAAAGTTTCACAAGCTTAGTGCCCACACTCCCAGCGCTTACTCCCCTCTGCGCCCCATACACTCACATACCAAGGAAACCATGAGACAAATTAGTGGGAAAGCAGTGGTGCAGGTTTATTTTGCACAACAAGTGGAAATAAGGTGGGTCATCTTACGGGCGATCCAATGCGGCAGCCCCTCGCTGTCCCGCATGCCTAATGAGCCATTCTTGCACGGCGAGTCGATGCTCTGACGGTGCAGTCCCTTATCACTTTCTTTCGTTCACTCCCGCCCCCCCTGTCAGGGCGGAGCGATGAGGCACACCCCCGGTCGGTTCAGGCCCCCCGACCGCCCGAAGGACTAACGGGGCGCCGACGCTGTTCGCTGGAACCCCCTCGGCTCCAGGTTCTTGGCTCAGGCACCCCTACTGTGCCAGGCAGAGGTATTGACTGTGTCCTTCTGCCGCAGAGGTACCCCTACTGTCCATCTGCCTCCAGATCGACCTGTGACTCCGCCTGCAACACAAAATTAGACCGTTAACAGTTCCAAACATGCCTGCCTGCCGCTCTGCCGCTGGGTCTGGGTCAGGGAGGGAACAGCGCAGAGCAGCCAGGAACGCGACGGCAGGAAAGGCCGAGCCTCGCTGCCGCGCTAGATTTAAACCCCTTAGGGGCCGCTCTTCGCACCTGGTGACCCGCGCCCATAGGACAAGCATGGAAGGGGGCGGGCCAGAGCTGGCGTGCGCGCGGAATGTGGGACTAAGATGCTGTCTTCGCTTAGCTCCCCTTCGCGTCGCGCGGCCAGCGGCAGTAGTTCAATTTATATTGAATATGTCCCAACGCGAGGTTTAAGTAGGTTGTTACGCTTAGCTGTATGTCTGCTGTATTCTTAATAGATTCTAGAATCGAGTTTCAATTGGCGACGATAGACCTGTAGCCCATATTCACTGCACTTGACACTCCTCGAAGGACTTGATTCCTATATTGGGGTCAAACTAAGTCGTGTGTTCCAATCTGACATCACGCATGTGAGAAAGGAGACAGGGAGACAACCAAGGGTGCATTAAATTCCAAATGCAAAGTATCAAGGGATGGAACCACAAACGATAATGACAGGATGTCGAGCGGCCTCGCAGCGACACAACCCGGGAACCCAAGCTCTGAGGACGACGGCACTAGCCGCAAGGTAAATAAATTAACATCGTCTACCCATTTTATTTTATTTTTTCTTTTTTTTTTTTCTTTTTCACCAGTTCCAATGATTAAGCCATCTACCCCTCTCCAGGGTAAAGCCGTGTCCCAGTACTCCTTTTGGCACTCTGGCTGAACTACTGTACCCCCCATATGGTTTTGGGCTGGCGATCGTGGGTGTATCAAGCAATAGTGCTGAGGGATGAGGTCTGCTCACTATGTTTGTCCCTACCAGTTGGAATATACTGAGACAGCATGCGGCTTGTAAACCTATTGATTGTACACGTAAAACCTTGGTGGCATATGAGGACAAAAAAAAAAAAACATCGCCTACCCATTGATATGAGCACACAGGGCCATCAAAAGAACAGGGGCCTTCACCGCCAGAGGACACAATCTCTAGAAACCACCCATGAAGGAGAAGGGTCCGTGGGAGGGCAAGGAGTCAAGCCTGCACACCACATTCCACGGCAGAAGAGCCGAGGACCCTGGCACCCAGCCCCGCCCTAAGCAGCCCACCTGCCTGCGGCGGGACCACAAGACGCCCACCACGAGGAGTAATAAGTAGCTACGCATGCAGCGTTACCACATGGAAAGCGCAACACAGCACCGGGAAGCACGAAGCTGAGTTCCTAACACATAAGTATGAGGATGTCCTTAAATATTGGACCTCAGACGCGTAGCCGAGACACGAACGGGGATCATCAGAAACAGCAGCCACTTGCAAGAGCACAACAAGGTGCAACAACAGAGGACTGTGAACAAAGAAGCACAGTTAAACAGAGAGCAACTGGCTACAACAGCTCAGAGGACTTGGGGGGAGGATCGAATGCTCCCCGCATTGCACATTCCACGTAGTCACTCCCTGTGACGTGCAAGCCACCTGCATGGGAGCAGCATGAGCGCATCACACAAGCACTGTGCCCAAGCCTACACCGCAATACACCCTGCAAGAGGAGGAAAACAAAAACGCACCTGATCGCTCAAACACAGCTAGCGTAGACGGAATGGCATGAACCCAGCACCGCCGCATCCCAGGAGCTCAGCGTGGGATGGTTGTGCAAATGCAAATAAAATGCCTGGCAAAGTGGACAGGCAGCCGCCTCCATCTCTCAGCACGGGAGTGGCGCCAAACAAAACCGCCACCCCCTCCAAACAAGTAAAAGGGGAGCGGTGGCTGCAATAAAAACGGGGACGCTAGAGCTGACCCCGGAAAATGATAAAAGAAAGACACATTACCGAGACCGGACAAACAAACCGCCTTGGAAACTGTAGTGGGAGAGGTGTGGCGCCGCGGCCAGGGCGACTGACGCTGGAATCTGGGGATCAGGGTTCGATCCCCGGCTCCGGCGGCAGGTTAGCCCAGCACCATGCGACTCTGGGCAATAGCTTGCTTAATCTTCCCGACGGCCCCCAGCGCCTAGAGACCTTAACGGGTGATTGTGCGCTATACAAATGTGGATTATTTATTATTTATAGATGGGTGTTCTGCAGGAACACAGAGAAAAAAATAGTTTTTTCCTTGGCTGGTCTCACTTTTAAAGGCCGGGTGATAGGTACTTCTTGTCATGCTGCTATATTGGCTGAGGACCTTTTAATTTATTGGTAAATGTTGTGTCTGGGACTTGGGGTGCTCCTTGGTGACTGTGACGAGGAAGACGGACGAGGATGGTAATGGAAGCCAGCTGGTGGGTGTTAGAGCAGAAAGTGGCGGATGAACTGCATGAAGCGCTCAGCAGTGTGTTTGTTGCAGCCATTTGTACACTTATGCGGAAGAGTGCGGCAGCTCGGATGCTGCAGTTTTATGTCAGCAGAGGGAGGTAAACAAAGACAGTCACTCGAGTGCCTTTAAAGTATTTAGGCAAAGGGTCTGTACACAGAACAATGTACCACAGGAATCATGCAATGATTAAGTAATTTTACTTGTGCAAAACCCATGTTGCCTGGGCTGTGTAAATAATATTGTGTAAGATGTAAGTTAGCACTGAATCGGATGAATTGATAAAGAAAAAAACTCAAAGAAGGCAATTGCTTTGGCAGATTTCTTTGTGAAACTGGAAATTATTTCTACTTTAATGTTGATTGTGCAGCTACATTGCTTAAATTGTATTTTAGGCTCCCTTTGAGGTCCTATGAAAACCCCCATGTGCAGCAGGGTGTCGGATTTGGCACCACTGTGCTATAATATGGAGGCAATATTTAAGAAGGGGACATTTTAAAGGGTCAGCGTAAGCCTTCTAAGTGGTGAACAAGTGCAGTATACTCCAACCCTCCTTTAAATCACTCAGCTTCAGTACCTGATTCCTTAGGAACTGGTGTTCAAACACCTAAACATTCCTCATGCATCCTGAAGACTTGTTTTATCCTCTTTTAGTGGCTTTGGCACACCCACTGATTGCCATTGGTTGTTATCTGTGTCCATTAGAAATGTTGGTTTGTTATTGGTGCATTTATTGAAATGCCCCTCCTTTGTGTGCTTAGCTCCCTTGGTGATTTCACTAAGAATACTTTTGTTGGCCAACACACTGTTGCCGAGTGTGAGTTGCGTGTCTCTCCTAATGTCAGGAGAAGCACACAGCTTTGTCAAAATAACCGATGATACAATCAAGGGAGAGAGAGGGAAAAATTGTGGTGTTAACTAATCCTGGTCTTGATTGTTCTGCCTGTCATCGCGATGTAGCGGAGTTTACAGGGGCATTCGATAAGATATACCATATTCGCTCTCACATGCGCAGCCTTCACTGGCTGCCAGTGCCGCAGTGCATTATGTTTAAATCCCTAGTGCTCTCGTTTAGAGCAATTCATGATCAAGGGCCTGCCTATTTGAAGAAACGATTCACCTTCTATGCCCCCCCACGTGCTCTCAGATCGTCCTCCCTGTTTAAGATGACCCTTCCTCGCTTCAAGCGAACTAGACTAGGGGGTCAGTCTATAGCCGTGGTTGCTGCTCGGGCTTGGAATGCCCTTCCCCTCCACCTGCGTTCCATTCAGTGTTTAGGCCAGTTTAAGAAGAGTCTGAAAACTCATTTATTCACCAGTGTGGCATAAGCTGGTCTCTGCTCTGTCTCATGGTCAGCGACTAGCTGCCGCCCCCCCCCCAATCCGGCACCCAACACCCAGGAACGTGGACACGAGACGTGTTTTACTTTTTGGAAGGCGGGCGCTAGTCGCCCGGCCGTATTTATTAAAGTATGAAATTAAAAAAGGTTTTAATTGCATAATCAACAATGAATACAAAAATCAGCAGGACATTCAGTTATACAATTGTTATCAACAAGTTTGAGAGCCTGACCTTAACAAAACTCTAATACAAGTTGTTCCTAGCTTAAACTAAACATCCTACCTTGATTTTTGTACATTTCTGGCCATATGGCAGGGTCACTACCGGTGTCAGGTCCTACAAGCTGCGCCTCCCCCCTAGAAGTGCGCATGCGCAGTGTTACCCCGGGAATTGCCCGGTCTACGCCCCAAACTCCATTTACCCACTAAAGGAGGGCCCTTACTCTGCGCCGGTGGCGTCATGAGTCCACGCGCGCGGGGTGGCTACCAGCCTAAGGAAAGCGTGAACTACTCCTACCCGCGCTCCTTTGCATATTACCTTGCCCCTGGAGTACTGGGAGTGGCCCGCAGGCCCCTCCCCCCGGGCGGGAACCTCCATAGGATGATGCCCGCCCCCTCAGACCTCAAATATGTGCTCACCGCACAACGTTCAGCGAGGGAGCGTCCAGGGACAAGGGGGTCTCCTGGGCGCTCCCTACCTCTTATTCCCGAGGGGCCGGGTGGCCCCTCCTATCGCCCGCCCCCCCCCGACCCGGAACCAGTCCATTGAATCCGGGTCAGGAGGGGCGCCGGCCAATCGGCGGTGGGCCGCGCCCCCAGGGCACGCCCCCACCGTCGAAGGACCCGAGGGGAGAGGAGGTGAGGCGGTCGCCGCGCCGCCATGCGTGCGGGGGGGCCGAGGGCCCCCCTTTTCATTCTCTGCCTTTCTCCATTGCGCCAGGATACTCCCAAGTAATAGAGCGCGTTATAAAATGGTTTATACATACATACATACATACATGTGTTGAAAGCAATTTGTATGCTTTCTTTGGTGCCATGTTTTGCCCTACTCTAGATCAAGTGTCTTTGTAGCTCTGGTGAGGTGGCAGATGCAGACAATTACCACATGGGAAGTGACCCACTACGTTAGGTAGGCCCCATGCATTAAGGACAGTGTTGTTTTCAGGGGCCTGAGGTTTTCTAGGGCAGGTGAACACCAATTGATCATTTACGCTGCCCGCTCTTTTATATGAAACGAGGTGTTGGTTCCAGCTTAGTGCACCTGTATTCAGGATGCTCAAGTTTTTGCCTATGACTTTAGCCACTTTGTTTGAGGCTGAATTATATGTAGTCACACATGTGAGGGGGGATGGGGTTGTCCTCTCTTTTGTTATCCTCAAGTAGGCCTTCTCTATTTTGGTTGTGTGCTCTCGTTTTTGTGTTTCTAATAATCCTATCACGGTATTTTTGTTGGCTGAGTTTGGTGGCCAGGTCAGCGGACTTTACCTGGTAGTCCTGGGGTTTACTGCAGTTTACCCTTATATGGAGGAACTGGTCATAAGGGATATTTTCCCTGAGCCTGCGAGGGTGGATACTCCTGAAATTCAGGAGGGAGTTCCTAGTTCCTAGCCGTGGGCTGGTAGAATGTCATGGTCTGCAGCGATCCCTCTTTGGCTTTGGCTAGGGAGTCCTCTGTCCCAGTCCAAATCATTAGGATGTTGTTGATATAACGATGCCAGAACTTAATGTGAGAACTGAATGGATTGAGAGGGGCAGGATGTGTGTGGTCTCAAAATGGTACACGTACAAACCTGCCGCACTCGGGTCACATGTGCTACCCATAGAAGTTCAGTTGGCTTGGAGGAACACATCCCCCTCAAATTCGAAGTAATTTTCTTTAAGGGAAAGTGTGGCTCACTGTAGGGTGAACTCCCTGGGGGTGCTGTATTCCCATGAAGTACCATCCAACATCTGTTCAAGGACTCAGTGTGACATCCTGTGATAACCTGGTATAGAGACTTTATGTGTCTAGTCCTACCATGATTTGTGTATTTGAGTCAAAACTCATGTCCTTGATAAGGTTGAGTTGATGGTTGGTATCCTTGATTTATGTGGAGGGTTTTTGCACCAGGGGTTTCATATAAAAATCACAAATGCGTGGCGGTGGTTCCAACAGGGAGTTTATTACCAATACAATGGGTCGTCCTTAGGTGGATCTGGTTTCCTTGTGAATTTTTGGCACTGTGTAAAAATATGGTGTTTTTACTTTTTTGGCACACAAGTACTCTGCTTCCTGTTTGGAAATGTGGTTCCTGGCTTCCGCTGTATCAACTGGGGAGATTATGGTATTTCTGAGGCGCTATGTGGAGTCTTCCCTGAGTCGTTGTAGTTTCTCTCGTCACTGAGGAGTCTTCAGCATTCATTGGTGTAATCAGCTTTATCCTGTCTAACTATGCCTGCCCCCTTGTCTGAGGGTTTAATGATGATGTTGGAATTGCTCTGGAGATTGTGCACGGCCTCTCTTTCTTTGGCCCTAAAGTTGTTGTAGGTTCTGGGTTCTTGGATCTCCTCTTTCAGGTTGTTGACCGCTTGTTCAAATGTCACTATCTCCGCAGGAGATTCTAAGCAAACACACCTGATAATTTAGCAATATATGGGCAGTGTCACTTTAACGTGATTAACTAGAAACAAAAAAAATAGTCTTTGACAGGAGATTCAAACCTGAGACCTAAGGATTCCAGTTTGTCTCCTACAGCTCTCCTTCTACTAACTGAGCTATTGTAGGTGCTGGAGTGAACCTGCCTCTCGTCTGTCATCTCATTCTAGCACAGGCTCAATGCTACTTTGGAAGTATTTCACTTCAGACTTAGCCCACACTGAAAGATGCAGAAAGTGTTCAGCTGTTTCTAGGCACTTTAAATATCAGGAGTTACTGCAGCACAATTTAGACCTCGGTAAGGTCCTCCCAAAATCAGGTTGACAGACTTATGCAACTGAAATACTGACTACCTCGTCCATTTGGAATAGCCACATTTGTGAATGAAACGAGAACTTGTGATATCTCTGAACCATTGACTATCAGGGGTGAAGTCAGGACTGCTGGCTGTTAATCCCACGGGAATATTCTTTTTGGGAGGTATTATAAAGGAGCTGCCAGCTAAACTGTGAAGTGTGTACTTTTAAAAAAAACAGTAATCATACAAGCATTTACAATGCAATATGTCTCAAATTTGCAAGAGTTTGAGCTATTGGCATGGTAAATGACAATGCTTTTTATTTTTGTGTTTTAAAAATCTGCAAGCGGTGCATAAACGTGCACTTTCTACTTGTAGTCCTTGCTTACAAGAAGCATGGCTGGCAATAAAAGAGGTGCTGGTACTGCCAGCCTTGCTTCTACTAAGCAAATACTATAAATACAAAGTGCGTGTTTACGCACTGCTTTGAGATTTTCAAAACACATAAATAAAAACATTGTCATTTAAAATGCTTATTTTATACGGCGCGGACAGGCCAGAAAGCATTGGAGCGCTTTACGGTCAGTAGCAGCATATATGAGTTACAGCAAGTTTTATTTACAGAAACTAAGGTAGGACATTTACATCGGTAGATTTTAGGCTTGTTATTGGTGCATTTGTTTAAATGCCTCTCAATAATTTATTTATGCATTTTAATATCACCAACTTTACCCGAAGGTGTCAGAGCGCTTTACAATAGAACCAGTTACATTACATAAGCACGTCAGAGTACATAAATTACATGCAGGATATGAAACAGATAAACTCTAAACTCACATAAGAATGGTAGTAAGTGCATATGTATACCTCAGATTCTAGGGGTTGTAGTTACATATATACGTGTTGTAAATTCACTCTAGATGATACGTGTTTATGGTTAGACAAAAGAATAATGATCAAAGAGACCAGAACAAATGTTTTAGAGGTTAAGTGCACATCTGTGCCCAAAGGCTGCAATTTAATCAATGTAAATAAATTCAGTACCAAAATATAATCAGTACAGTACTTAAACATTAACAATAACCCTCCAAAATGACGTGCCCGACTGAGTAGCATGAGGATGTGACTATTCCTCCAGACACAATGGTACCGGTGAAGACAATCTATTATTTGGAAAAACATATACGTGCTATGTATGCCAGTATTTCACTACAAAGCGTATCATAACTTTTATAGAACACATTAAAGCACAATGTATTTGTACTTTGTGAGAATTTAGAAACCTACACTAATTTTAGAAAAACTATTACATCATTTAAAAAAAAAATCAATATGATCCTATGGTGGTTAATATCAACAATTCTGTATAGACAAGTATAATCTAGTATTTAAAAGATACCCCTTTGATATGATGTACTGGACAAAAAATAGTGTGCAAGACTATAATCCTGCATATAAAGATGATGGTAAAAATATGTATGAAAAATATCTAAAATAATGTAGATGCTTATGACTGCAGGAGGTATGATTTATGTAATGGAAGATGTTATATTTCTAACAAACCAAATATTAATAGTGATATTTCAGCAATAGAGAAACTTTAACTTGCCTGAAACATAGTTCTCCCGAGCAATGTGTGGACCTCATCGTAGACTGACTGGTGTTTTGATGTAGTGTGATGGAAACTTTATAGGTGCAATTCAATTGGAAATGGTGAGAATGACTAATTCCTAATTACTCTTAAGAAATATATTTTGAGAAAATATCTTAAAAAAGGGAAACTTGTGTATTTCAGAAGTGGAGAAAGACTGGCCCTCGACATGGCACTCGTGACAATGAAACATAAATAAACAATAGGCAGCACTTCAGTTCCAGTTTATCATTAAGGCCCTTTGGTGAAAGAGTTTCCTTGTACCAGTCAAATATACTTCTCTTTGGCATAAAAATGTGGTGGTGTCTCTGCACTGTTTATCTGAGACATTCTCTAAAACGGTACACCATAATCGGGCTATGTTATGCCCTCGGTCATGCCAATGTGTCGTCGGTGGAGAATTGGTATTCTTGACAAGTATTGTGCTCCTGTGTTCAGTGATTTGTATATTGACCTTGTCTTTCCACATCCACAAGGACATTTGAAGACATAGATCACACATTGAGTGTTGCAGTCAGATGTATGTTTTAGCAGAATACATTTTCCTGTTCCTGGATGTGAGATACTAGCTCCCTCCATGACATTGTTTCAGGGTGTGCAATTGTGACACTTCATCAACCAGTGGATTTTTATCTGGAGACATAATTTGTCTTAAATTGCTCACCAAGGTGTATGTAAAAAGAGGTGGAAAAGTAAGCACGCCCCTGAAATTTGGTTCCGCTTGAAGGAGTTCCCAGCTTTTTAAGATAATCTTCTTAAAGGTAGATAATTTCGTGAAAAAGTGGATACAAAAACTTCTCTTTTCAATGGCTCTTTACATTGTTTCCCTAAAAGTTTTGTCCTATCTAAGACTCCCACTCGTTCCACTGCTGTGTCCACGATCTCCACGGATATCCACGTTGAAGGAACTGATTCTTGTATTGCTGGATTGTGGCTGAATATTCATCTTGATTAGAAGTGATGTGTTTGATGTGCATGCATTTGAAGAAAGGTGAGTATTTCTTAAGGGAAAACAGGTGAAAGCTCTTCAATAACAAGGTGTTGGCTTTCTGTAAACTTTAGTTTGAATTCCTTTATCAGAGATGAATACCTCTGCATCTAAATATGTAATGTGTGCTTTGTCCATGCTGTTTGTAAAGGTAATCAGCAGATTCTTTTGATTCAGTTCTTCAACTAGGCATTGTAAATCCTCATTTGTGTCCTTCCAAAGAATGAAAATAATAACTTTGAATTTGTAAAGCCACACAGCTACCTCTGAAGTGGTTTCACGGCGCTGGGGGCCCTCGGGAAGAATAAGCGAGCTATTACCCAGAGTCACATGGTGCTGGGCGGACCTGCCGCCGGTCCTGGGGATCGAACCGTGAACCCTGTGGTCCGGAGTCAGGCACCCTTGACGCTGCGCCACACCTCTTCCAAAATATTGTCAATGTATCTGCGATACATAACATATTTGAGCCATTTTTCTTATCTGAGTATTTTCTCCATTTCAAACTTGTACATAACAATGTTCGAGTAGCTTGGGGCTCCCAAAAAGCCCATGGGTGTACCATTTGTCAGCAGGTAGTCGTCCTATTAGAAATAACTGTGAAAACGCCTGAATTGAAGTAACTCCAATAGTAAAACTTTATAAGCTTTCAAGTTGTGTGTATTGAGAAGAGAGCACTCTACTACCTCAAAGCCCTCTTGATATGGTATTGATGTTTACAGTAAAACCCCATTGATTTTGCAAATCCAAAGGTACTGTGTATTTTCAGTTTGTATGTTCTTCAGTGCTTTTAAAAAGTGCGTGGTGTCCTATACATACGAGGGGCTGGCCTGTATCAAAGAATGTAAGAAGGTGTCTAGAAATTTATTCCAGGGTTCGTGAATGGAGCTGCATCCTGAAACTATAGATGTGAAAGGTGGATCATCCAATTTATTGTGAATTTTTGGCGACATATAATGGGTATGTCTCCATATGTAAAAACTGCCCGGTTCTGGTGCTGATCCACTCCATTTCAACAGCTCTGTCGAGAATCATTGAACGGACCCGTTTAAAATCAGGCGTGGTAACTTGATGTAGGGGTAACTATGTGGTATCCTCTTTATCATATTCTACTTTCCATTTGTAAAAATCGTGATCCATAACGACCAATGCTCCACCTCTGTCTGCGGACAGGAGAGTCAGGTATGTATATGATGTTAAGACCTTGAGCGCTTCCTTTTCACTCCTCGGTATGTTGTTGTGTTTTGACTGAAAATTTGTGATTTTTTGTAAATTCTTACTCACCAGGATCATAAAGGTATCAATTGTTGTGTGTGAAATGGGGGGAGGGGGGCGTAAAAACACTCCTTGATTTAAATTCCTGGTATCTTGGTTCCTCCTTAATTGTGTTAGTCATTTCAATATTGTCAAATAGGTACCTTAAACATAGTTTTCATGTGAACTTAAAAAAGAGATTTTAGCCTGAAAGGAGTTGGTGTAATGTGTAGAAACAAAAGACAATCCCTTGTTTAACACTGAAATTAGTTTTGTAGTTAAGTCAAAAGACGAGATGATCCCGGTGGTGATGCCGTTTTTTGTTATTATGTCTCCTCCCTCTTTGTGCCTTATTCTGTTTGACTCCTGTTGTCCAACTCATTCGATGTGAGGATTGTTGGCTTCTGTATTGACCTCTAAAAAAGTAATCTTCGTAGTCGTTGAATCAGAAATAGATGGGTTTGTTTATCATCTGGTTGAATATTAGTCGCTGGCGTACTTATGAGTTGAGTGTCACAATTGGTTGCTATGCTTTCTTCTGAGGAAGTTTTAGTGTATCTTGTGTGTCCACATCTTTGAGCATAGACCTCAGCCCAAGTATAGGCTTTCTCCAGTTTGCAAGCTATTGTGTCCCTCTTAAACTTACATATCTTGCGGGCATGTATTTCTCTAAGATAGGAATCATACTTAGTGTTGATTTCTATTAGAGTTATTTGCCAAGTGTCGGCGTCCAATCTTCTTTCAATCATGTTCTTCAACTCATATATTTCTTCTTCGAGGCCCTTCAAGACCTGGGACAGCTCTTCGATTATTAACAAAATAAATCCAGTGAGCACTAGTTAAGACTCATTTACCATTTCTCCATAATCTTCTCATTAAGTTTAAACATCATTGGCTTAATTGATAAACGCAAACCTCTTAGGATCCTACTGGTTCTGTGATACTGGATGAGTGTAGTGGCATGTAGTCTTTGGTAAATTTCTCTTAGCATCAAATACTTTAGTTGTCTAATGTGTTGCGCAGATGTGCAAGTTGACAAAATTATATCACATATTTACAGAGCATGATCTTCTAACAATGGCTGGGGTTCTTGCAGTGCCCTTACAGCCAGGCCCTCAGGGTGTTCTTGCACTCAGGAGCAATGATCTTAGCCAGATGTCCTCCATGCTTGGTGTCCTGGATGCCTCGACATCTCCAAGGCAGCAGCAGAGATCCTCGGGGACTGCACTCTTCTTGACCATCATTTACTTTGTCATTACGTCACTCAGATGCTCCCGATTATCATGGTAGCCATGCTGTTGTTCCAGGATGGTCTCCATCATGTTACTCAGAGAATGTAGACCAAAACCAAAGCATTAAAGTCCACAGTTCTCTGTAAGCGATCGCCAAGCTCAGTCCAATGCGATAATGCCCTTACCGGAGGCTAACTCTAGTCAGATAGATAGCCTGTTACACCAGCAGTAACTGACTTCAGGGCTCGATGTTGGCTGGAATAGGCAGAGCAGGCTGTATGCCTCCTGGTTGGGCAGAGAGATTAGAAGATGAGAGGCGCTTCCAAGTCATGGTTAGGCAAGCGCCACTCATTACAGGCACCACCCATGTCCATGTCTGAGCTCATGGGAAGGACCTTACTGGGCTTAGGTGAGTATGAGGACTTCAGAGATGCTGCCCAGCCATTCCAGAAACAGGCAGTTACCACTGGCTGTCAACCTCGCTGATAGAGAAGCTACCAGGGGATTAGAAGGAGAGTGGCACCACATTACGCTGTCATCTCGATCCCGGGCTACGGCAGCAAATCAGCTCAGCACCATGTGACTCAATAACTCACTTAATTTCCACGACGTCCCCAAGCGCCTTGAGACCCATTAGGGTGAATAGTTCGCCCTTTACAAATCCCGGATTTACAGATTTTTTTATCTCACTGTGTTCTCTGATAGGATGCTGAGCTGAAATCCCACAAACGTATTGGGAAAAAGCTCCATGGTGTTAAAGGAAAAGCAGGCCCTTTGGAGCTCAAAAGGGAGCCGTCATCTCGCTTGGGCTCACAGCCCTGCCTTCTTTGTGTTCTTAGCTCCGTCCCTGGCGATTTCACTAAGAGAATATTTTTATTGGCCATTACACTGTCACAGTGTGTGATTGGGCTCTCCGCCCATCTGGGTATGCCATAATACATATTTGCAGTACTTTTATGTTTGCCTTGACCATCAGCATGGCACACCGCGCCTTTTTGCTGCTCATATGTCCATTTGTCAAATGAAGAAGTTACAGCAATGGAATAATGGCATTCCCTGCTTCCATGTGCTGGCTGAAGCTCTCCCCAGATGCCACGCTTTGGCTATTCATCACTTTATTGTCTTGTACAAAAAGAAGAGAGGTCTGTGACTTTTACGAGAATATCATCTGGCTATATGGTGCAAATTACTACACTCATTACTGAGCAGAAACGGCCACTTTACTCAGAGAATATTGCAATGTACAAAATGGTAGTCTAATACAATAACCAAATGCCCCACCAATGCCAGTTGTAAACCTGTCCCACCCATTCTTAAACCTCATTTTATTGCAAATCCTTTCCCCATTCCGCAACTCAGACTGTCAATAACCCATAGTTGTTCATTGTTCATGCATCCATCCACACCAAGTCATTTGAGCATCTTTTAAACTTGTACCGCTTCACCAATGTGTGTTATTAATATAGTACCACAACAGCGGTTCACTAATATGACTGTAAACAATCTCTGCAACACCCTCCATGTTCTCTTGTATGAGGTCCGGAATTGATCTTAAAGAAGCAAATTTATAGATATTGCATGAAACATAAACACAAGATTTCTGGGCAGATGTGTGTAATAGACTCATACACATCCCCCATATTAGTTAAAAATGTATATGAACCCAAAGGCGAGTCAAATTGGATTGCATTGCAAATGCTTATTCTTGATTATTGTATATGAAAATATTCAGAATACTAGTTGTACAAAAACCTAGTGTGTTTTAATTAACAGACTGTAATGTTGCTCAAAAATAGGATGTGCATGATAACACTCTTGGCTCTGAGTTCAGTAATAATTTGTTTCAAAAGTACCACTTTTAATAAGTACTTCTAGGTGCACTGCTTTATTGTGACACACCTCTTGCTTCTACACATCTCGATACGTGATATAACAACACTATAATGGATTTCATGTTGTTGGGTAAGACATGAAATGGTCCCAAGAAATCTACAGCTATTCTTTGCCAAACCCAGTCCGGACGTGAAACAGTCCTAGGTACAGGAGTGGTAATGGTAAGATGTTTGTCTCTGAATGAACATTGTATAACTCCCTCACTAATGCCTCCACCTCACAATCCACACTGGGCCACCAGAAATCACTGTAGACTTTGCGTTTGGTGGCAGTCATACCTAAATGACCCAGGTGAGCAGTTTCAAGTATCTTAAGTCTAACACACTTTGGAGGAATTAACCTCCCTTTCCTGACAAGTAAGTTGCTATCATTTGAAAGTGTGTTAGCCACCTTGCAATAAGGTTGTAATTCAACATCAATGGACCTATATATAGGATTTGAACTTTTCAATTCCCATACACACAGGCAAGCATTTCTTTTTCAATAACAGATTATCTAAGTTCAACTTCCTACATTCTCCTTGATTCAATTCCTACTGTTATCTCCTTGTTTCCCAACATTTGAGACAACACAGCACCCATGCCATAAGAAATGGCATTAACAGTGATGTAGCAATCTCAACCCTCAACATACACCTGAAGAGCTGGAGCAGCCAAGATACTCTTCTTAATGAATTGAAAGTGTTCCTGACAAATATATGTCCAAATAGTATCTGCACTTTCTTCAGTAGAGCTCTGAAACACTTTGTGAGACCAGTAGAGTTTTTTTTAATAAATGTCACATAGAATTCGCACAACCCCATAAAAGACCTTAGCTGTTCCTTATTGGTAGGGTGAGGAGCATTGACAATGCCTTCAACAATGCAGGGCTTCAGTTTGACATCCTCATCTGAAAGATTGTGACCTACATATTCAATTTCATTCACAGCAAAGATGCTCTTGTCCTGTATTACACCATTCGTTTGTAAAGTAAGAAAAACTTGTTCAATGATCTCATTGTGTTTCTCTTGTGCGTCAGTATGCACCAATATATCATCCTGAAAAAATCACGGCATCGGGTACTTCTTTGTACATGCTAGTCATCACCTTCTGAAAAACAGAGGCTGCCAAGCCCAATCCAAATGGAATGCGACACCATTGAAAAGCTGTTAATTCACAAGAGTCCTCATCTAAATTCATCTGATGCCCGCAAATCAAACTTTGAAAATCATTTGGGTTGGCCAACGGCAGTGATGATATTGTCAATGTGTGGCAGCTGACAGCTTTCTACCCAAATGGCGTTATTAAGGGATCTCAAATCTACAAAGAGGCATCATTTGCCAGACTGCAATTGGCCAAAACGATGGGGGACAACCAGAAAGTGGCATTCACTTTTTCAATGATCCCTTCATTAGCATTTTAGTTAACATAGTGGATAACTCATTCTTGATACTATGAGGTACATTTTGAAGTTGTGTTTGACCGGGGGTACATCTTTCTTTACCTTGATGAAATGGGAAACATTTTTAATCTGCCCAATTCTTTCTTGAACAACAGGTTTAAACTTTTTTTTTCCAGTGCGCCTGTTCAATTACTGAGTTGACTAAAGACACAGGATTTTTCTGACCTGGTTTAATAATCATCCCAAACTCAGCTTGATGCCACCATCCTAGAACATTAATGCCTTTAAATGCCACGTACACTTTATCATGAATATTTTTGTTTTCAAATTTGATATCCCCTCAAAAGTACCACCCCAAATTAATACGGCTTCCTTCAAACGCAGTAGTAATAACATCAGGGGGTAATAATATTATCTGAGACCACGACTCCTTGAACCTGTCAATTGAAATAATGTTAATCTCAGCTCCAGAATCAATGAGTGGAATGCCATACCCTACAATTTATCCGTGACATACTAGTTCACACTAGACCTTGAGAAAAAAAGAAATTGGTAAAAACGTACTTTCCTCATGGGGCCTGGCCCCCATCACAGGCCACTATTCTTGATACTCTAGGAGATACATTTTGACACCTTATCCCACGTTACTCAAACTTCACTCTTCATTTAGATTGTTAAAAAGAACCAGGCGTGGACAACTTTCTTGATACATCAGAACCCTAGGCCCGAACCAGGTGGTTGCAGGCCATACTCATCAGCCAGGCCATACCCTGGCCAGGGTTTGCTCCAAGCTCCTTTCCCTAATGGTTAATTCATGAATCCCTCATGCGTGGTCTGAACATTTGCTTGTCCCTTTTAACTCTATTTTGGAAAATACACCTTACCTGAACGTTAAGTCGAGCTCATCACCTGGGCCTAAATAGGCTAAGCAGATAGCAAATCCAGAGCTGCCCTATATAGCACAAGCTTCTATACCATCTACATCAGTAAATACAGTAGATGATTCCCAGCATTTGTTGCATGGATTACCTCCTTCAGCAATGAATTAGCTCCTATAGGCCATGCTGTGACCAAATATACTCCAAAAATCTCAGCCCCATGGTACACGCCATCATAAGTTGAGCTTATCCTTCAACGGCAACGGCTGAAGGCAAGTGGAATCCGGAACAAGGCGCTGGCTCTTCTTTCATCATTCTTGACAAACAGAGAACATAAGGTTTGTTGGGACAACCTCAAGTCAGACCTAATTCATCTCCCTTGTAGAGTCCACAAGGGTCAGCGCTCTCCCCCACACTTTTTAATATTTATGTGACCTCATTGGCCAAATTAGTTAGATACTTTGGCTTCTCACTTGTGTCATATGCCGATGACACTCCAATTATAGTTTCTATATCTTCAATGAATGAGGCGCCGTTGGCAAGGTTTCATAGTTGTCTTGATTGCATCATACAATGGATGCACACCAACTATCTGAAACTAAACACACAGAAGACCGAAATTATGGAGTTTGGTAATGGCACTCCAATTTGGAATGCAGCTTTGTGGCAAAGGGGGCAGGAGACTGTCCATCCACTGGGTGTGGTCTGGGACACACATCTTACTTTCTCTGCTCAGATTAATCAGGTCACCTCAGTCTGTTATTTTACACTAAAGATCTCATAAATGGGATATTCATCTAAATTAGGTGGATAAAGTCTTCTTCAACGTTTATATTCTCATACACAATTTACATCAGCAGTAATCTTGTTGTCATCAAAATCAATATCAAACACAAACCAGACAATGTTCTTACTCGAGATAATGCAACATATGCCATTCCCTCTTTGAACACAGTACGTCCAATATTTACCAAAGCACTGTCCATACTTAAACCTTGAGATTTATGAATAGTTACTGCTTATGCTAAAGTCAAAGGAAACTGTTTTCTGCGAACATACAAGTCTTTTACAAGCTAAAAACTTACAGCACAATGCCCAATCTATTTTACCTCTGTAATCTGAACACATTTTATTTTCAAGAGCTCTATTCCATTTATGTTCTGATACTTTACAAAATCAACAACTTTCCCCATTACTCCATTTACTAAACCTTCTTCTACATTCAAATTACGCCGCAAAATTACCCAACAGTTTCTACATACATCTAAAGTTTTTCTAAGCCAGCAGTTTTAGATACAGACTTTTCCAAAGAGTGCAGTTTAGTCTGTAGTTTCTCCGAAAGAAGAATGGTCCCTCCTTGGTGCTCAATTTTATCAATAGCGTCAATGTGAACTATTTCTTGTTTTTCCAATTTCAGAAGTTATTTATTAAACGTACAACACTCTTGCAGTGTATGTTATGACTGCCACTAACCAGTATTCCAGATTTTTGAGTTGTGGTGTCAACAGCCTCCAACTCTTCTGGACTGGAAAAGAATGGCAGTATTAGAGTATACACGGCCACACTATATCACAGCAGGGGGAGGGGAATGAGGACGAGAAAAGAGAAAAAAGAGAATTGCCAAAATATCACCAGGCATCTTACTGCATCAACTTCTCTCTTCTCAGGGATGCGGGAATGTAGGTTTAATCAAAGGGGACTGTGTCTTTTAAATTCAGTCACCTGTGAACAGGAGTTGGTCACGTCAAATCAAGACTAACCCTGGGTGGTGAACTCCGCTCCGCTCGCAAAGTTTGCAGAGTTTTCTGCATCCCATGTTACGCAGAGATTGTGGAGTTCAGAAAAACTCTGCTTCGCATTGCTGAGTGGAGTTTTTACCTCACTCTCGTTCGTCATCATCAAGTTGGCGACCGCGAGCGAGAAAAATCAAGCTCTGGGAAATATTTTTCCTTGTTCGTGATCGTCAACATCAAATTGGTGAGAGCGAGCATGGAAAATCAACATCCCTGTGAGATGTCTCCACGGGAAGTTCAGGTTTCTCTTTGTGAGTGGTCGCGTATGCTTGCGACAGCTCGCTTTGAGAAACTGCCTGTCCGAGTTGAGAAAGTTGCCGCTCAAGTAAAATTCTACTCAAGCAGCAGAAAAGGAAAGCAGGGACCGCTTGCACCGTGCATGGTGCCGTTAACAATGAATGCACACTGCGGACTGTGCAATCACCGAAAATTGCATTTTTCTGTCATACTCCGCTGCGTGCGGAGCTCCGCATAGTGCAGAGGAGATTTGTTTGCACTTCGCGGAGTTCCGCGTAGTGCAACTCAGCTAACCCAGCTAACTCTGCCCAGGGTTAATACAAATATTAATAAACAATCATGTAGCACCAGAATATCAAACACAATGAAGTTTCATACGTCTTTGTTTTTGGTATAAATACCTAAATTCTCAAAATCCAGATTGAATGAGTTTTTTCTAAAATATTATTCTCTCAAGAACACAAGAAGTAATTACAATGGTTATTCCCAACATTCAGATAACAGTTGCGCAATTCAAATGTCTGTTAATCATTAACCCAACAACGTACAAGTCTGTAACTTCTTTTGTTAATCTTTCTGTTCACTTTGATTAATTCACAATACAATCATTTCAAATAATCCAAAACTTGTGAATGAAAGAACTGAGCACAAAAGTTCTTACTACTAACGTTCAAATTATAATTTTCCAAAGTTGGCACAAAAGTTCTTAGAACAAAAGTTCAAAATATAATGTTCCAAATTTCTTTAAATAATCCAACGAGATCCTTATTGAAGAATGTTTGTCTTTTAAAATAAATGAAATAACTTCGCTGACATACGCGTCCTGAAGATAAGAATTTAATGCAAGCTATTAACGTCTTTACTCAGGTCTTTATTTGTTTCCTTTATAGATTCCAGAATTCCCAGCCCGGAAACCGGAAGGAGGACGGAACGACGGAAGGGACTGGCTGAAAACAGAGCCAGCTGCAGGAGAAGATCATCAGATGGGGAAGACTGCTCTTACGCTGTTGCAGACGAAGAATACGACGCTGGAGAACGGAAGCCTCATAGACTTGAAACAGGTAAGTGACTAGAACACACAAGACTAAGCAAATCTCAAAGGGCTGGGAGTGGTTTAAATAGTTTTTGGTTGCCAAGCAGTGAATGGAAGCAACGTGCCGACTCATGCATATGCATATCACGTTTGTAGGTTAACATGTGCTCATGTTTTGACAGTTTGAGATGTGCGTACGTGGGCAGGACAGGCCACTGAAGGTCTAAATACTATTTGTTACGGTACATGGGCCTTTGTTTCTTTCGTTTTAGAATGAGGAGAGGGAGAAACCTTAGGGGTGAGAAAACAGAAGGGGGACGAGACAAGGAAAGTGTCCATCTCAAACTCTTGATCGGCCGTCCCTCTAATATATGTGCATTCAGCATAGGGAAAGAGACTGACAATTACCTTCACTTATATCTGTAGTTCCCAAACTGTGTACCTTGCATTCCCTGGGGAGCTGTCAAATCCAGCCAGGGGAGCCACACACCAAGCACTTTAATACATTTAACGTTGAAGGGTCTGCTGGTTTTAGTTAAACGAATTAGACTTAAACGCATGATGTTGATGATTTGTAAGTAACATGCCTAAAGCTGTAAATGTAGTGCTTAATTGATGGCAGGTTAAAGGAGATGAATCAGGAAACAGTGGAACCGCTGCACACCAATTGTAAATGATAAAGGTAAGTCGTTGTAGAACAGTTCAGATAGTGAGGGTGCTCAAGAAGGTCACCTCCTGTCCTTTGAGGCGCAATGAATAGGTAATGGAATGCCTTACAGGTATAAGGGTGGAAACTTGAGCACTCCTTTAGGCAAAATTAATTGCTGCTTGTAGATACGTTATAGAAACCAAACATTAGTTGAGTGAATATTCATGGTTTTATTCAATTGGTACTGTAGGTCATATTACTTCATATGATCCAAAGTAAATCCAAAAGTTGAACATCATAAATCCAAAGTAGCTGTGGAATCATGTTAATGGAACTTAAAACAGTAGCATGATGTCATAAAGATCACCTCAATGCATTTCAAGCCGGATGGCTCTTCTTCAGGGGGAGTAGGTCTGAGGAAAAAATAATAAAAAATACCAAACTTGTAACAAGCGCCCGAGGGGAATATCATCCAAAGTTGTATAATGTAACAGACATGAGTAAAAGCGTGCTGATTTAAGGAATGAGAATGTGTCCTATCGAAAACAACCGGGTAAAAAAACGTGACAAACTATGGTATTAGAAGTGCACAAGCATCATAGAAGAGCAACAAGAACAAGGGTGCTGCCTTAAATAGAAATAAATACGCGCTAGTAAAACGGCCAAAGTGAACCGAGTGCCCCTGTGTTTAACAAAGAAACGGTGGCCCAGGTGTAAGGAAACGGTAGCGTGGTGCGTTGTGGGTTGGAATGTAGGTCTCCAGTGAAATGAAAGACGACAGCGCAATATTAAGTGCCAGGCGTGCATAAAAAGTCCTGCGTGTGTGAAATAAGCAAAAATGCGTAAGTGTATGAAACGGAAGCTTACTGTACTACCGTAATGAGGAAATCACGGGTCCAACAGCGTGTGTGGTTCCGACTCACGGAAAGGAGAAGGTGGAGAAAGTGCTTTCTTTCAGTACACAAACATTTCCAGACAGGTCTGTTCTCTCCTTGAGTACAGGGAAATAAAACACCATATATGGCATAATGCCAACATTTGGAAGCAAAAAAGAGGCACGTTTAAAAAAATAATAAGAGGAATTGATTTTACTTGCATTGATTTGGAGCCAATTTTAGTGAGAAGAGAGCCAAAATAAAACTGTATGTGGTTTAAAAAGTCACGTATGACATGGGTAGGTATGGAAATGAATGCAAATCTTCGTCAAGCGCAGCAACAGTGGCAATCAGGCCTAGGTGCATAGGGGTGTCATCTAGCATAGTAAGTGTGATAAAAAAGTTTGAGATCTTACTCTAAAAAAAGCATGGGCAGAGAAGTGTGAATAAGAATCTTTTTATTAAATGCACTGCCTTAGTAATATGAAAAAGTGTTCATCAGGTTCATCCCAAATATGTTTAGGGAGAACATTGCAAGCACTCCCGAGTCCGGACTTCCATACATCCCACCCTCCAAAAAAGTAACAGTGGGGTGCAACGGGCAATGGCCAATGGGTCAAGGCAGCCACGGGTCGAAAACATTTCAGAACCACTGATGTAAGTCAAAATAATTGGTACGCTCTCTCCCCGTGCTGAATCTGTGTATTTTAAGCTTTCTTCCTGTGCTGAATCTGAGTATATTAGAGGCCCTGCAAATGAAGACTTCAGGAATGACACGTCCCTTGACTTCCCCCTCCTTCGTCCTTGGTCCCGCTCTGGTTCCTCTTCCCTCGTTTATAAAAGGAAGGTAATAGAGGCCTATCCATGTTTACCCTACCTGGACTGCTGGGGGTATGAGACGAGCACAGAGAACGTCGTAATCGATGTTTATGCTATAGAAAAATAATCGCATAGAGTTGCAACTGACATATCACGCCTATTTACATTGCTGCATAATTTGTGTTAACAGTTTAACTTTGCTGAGGTATGACTATGTTTCAACATGTATTTCCACACAAGTTATGTATCAGAAGATGGAATAAGTATAAAACAAAGGTATAGATCTATATGTATGTTTGTTTTAAGTATGATGCCTCTAGGAAAAGGGAGATGTAGATGCATGCATCGTTTCAGTAATATGGTGAGACTTTCAACTGACATGAAAAGGGTTTCTGGTTTGTATTCGGGTAGGCCCAACATTGTTAGTAGTTGCTGAGTAGTGAAGATGCAACAGTCAAATGAGGTTAGATACAGGGCTTTAAGTGGACGGGTCTCACCGGTGCTGAACACTGACAGTCTTTTAAAGGAGGCCTGGAAACGGGTTTCTATAGGGCTCTGTTTTGTTCTCTGGCACAGGCGGTCCATTTTTTGTGACAGCAGACACATGGATATGCACAAGCTCACACTGGTCACTTCTAACTAGTGGAGAAGTTAAGGCATGACGTCATTTCAGGCGAGCGTTGTAGGTAGGAGGAGAAGGGAAATCATTTGAAGAGCGTCATTTTCTCTCTGAATTTCCCTTCTCTTTTTGAAACTCAGGAGTTGTAGCATTATTAGGGTGTCAGCAGGGCTTTTAGGGGGAACTTTTTCAAAATTACATACTAGCCATAATTGCAGCTTATTTCTCATATGCAACTAACAACCATTGACAAAGCTAATAGTCCCGGCTAGTTGCAGATAGCAGCATGATGTTATTTGTATCATATCTGGATGCAATGACAGAAACAGCAAAATACCCTTTGTGTGGCACACTATGCTAAGCACAGATGTTTTGCTTATGTGTGCTAAGCCACGCCCTTAGTTACATTGGCGACGCCCCTTTGAGAGACCCTGTAGTTTTGTCACCCAAATAAAAGCCCTAGTTAAAGACATGGTGGGAAAGGTATTAACTGTAAGTTTTGAACTTGTAACATATGACAGAGACATGAAACTTAAAAAAATATATGTTTTAAATATATTTTAAAGTAAATGGCGTAATGTGCAGTTCATGTGCCACAACAAAAGTAAAACTGTATGATAGAATTCGTAAAGTCAATACCTGAAAATCCAAAAAGGAAGGAAAAGTGAAATGGGAAAAAGGAAAAAAAAAAGTGTTCTTGAAGTGTAGAAATAAGAGGCCGTCAAATCAGGTTACCATGCACACCTCTGGAGAATTATGGAAGTCCAAGAACTCAGAAGCCCGTGAAATGCAATGAGCTCCAAAAAGTCATCTGCACCTCGCCAAGCAAAGAGGATCGCCATCCAATTCAGCAAGTTGAAAGGAAAGACATAGTCATCGTAATCTTCTGCAAGCAGGAGCATGTCAGGGCAACTTGGATTATATTCAATGATAGTCTGGTGCAAGAGGCGCTGCATATGAGTGCATGTACTCTATCTCCCCCTTACTGCATTATGAAACGCATCCATCAAGCGTGCATCTCCGGAACAGCCCTTGTCAAGAACCAGCGATGGTCACAGCCACAGTTCATTATTCAGTGGATCGTGTGAAGTAGCAGAGAGGCAGACATGCAGGTCGCATTCAAAGGGGCACCGGAGAGAGTAGAAGACAGGTTGCATGCAAGTGAAATACACGTACCGGAAATTCCGCCTAAATCTGATGCCAAATATCACCAACAGCAAGCATTTAAAAAGTTGTAGCATCCATTCATGGTACAGCTGCAATTGACGTGGATGGAGTTGAAGCACAGCTTGGGCAGCCATTTCGTGGCAGAGGCTAAAGAACGAGCACTGCACAAAACAGCAGCAAGAGAATCCGCCAAATGCTTTTGCATAATTCGAGTGAATGAAATCCGGTCCTACTATAAAAATAGACTGAAAAGTGACAACGAGGCTGGGGTTGACTACTTTAAAAACATGTGGTTAGGCCTTCGGTTTCAGGGTGAATTAATATTCGGCGTATAAATTGTTCAAAATGTAGTGGGATATTGATATAGAGTGGTGAGTCAATGTCACTTCATGGTTTAGCCACCTGCGATTCGAAGGTCTCATGCGCTGGTGTGTGAGAGTGACTTGTTGTTGAAACAGTAGCGCTTTGACTTTGTGTTCGGTATGAAAATCTGTTTTCAAAGTAGGAATGGGAGGCCACAGCAAACTATCTCCAAAGGCATGTGGGGGAGGACAGAACACATTGGTGCTACATGTTACATGTTGTGAAAGAGTTGGTATGTACGGGACGCCCGCTTGTAGGTTATTTGGAATAAGATAACCGCTTTTGAAAAGCAGACTGAGAGAGAGAATAACAGCAACTTCTGGAGTTTGTTAAAAAAACTGTTTCAATTAGGGGCGGAAAGTTACAATTTCCGTTTGATTTAACTTGTGTACAATCTAGATAGTATTGAACAGAACAAACAGTGTGGTTCTGTGTTAGGAAAAATGACTTATGTTTCTTCTGACAGCAAATGAAATACCAAGGAATCAAATTCATGAATAAAAGTAGTTTCAAGGTAGCTAAATGTATGAACGGGGTAATGTTTTATACAATCATGGAGGTTGTGGTTTACAGACATGAATGAATCAGACATTAGCAACACAATTATGCAAACCCCACGTTTCTATTCTTGTACTTAATAGGTCAGGTAGTATGAAAACAGTAATCTATTCCCTCAGGTACTACCAATGCACTCCCACAGTGACCCCAAAATTACTCTCAAATTTATCTTTTTACTCAGGCAGTTTCCATGCAGTATTGTAAAGAGGTAGGTATTATCGTTTTACTGATGTAGTGATTTAGGTAGTAGCCATGGCTCATGTAATGAAGTAGGCAGTACTAGCTGACAAGTTAAATCAATCATGGACTACTTATGCAGTTATGGAACGAGCGAGGTAGTTTTTTTTTAGCACTCAAGCACTATGTATGCAGAGATGAATTTCTTGAAGTACTATCTATAAACGTAACATTTCTGTGATGTAGAAAGAGAGCATTGCTCCAGTTATTCTGTAAATACACTGCTACTCATAGAAACTTTGAGGCAGTACTGTTAGAGTCATTTTTTCACTCCAGGAGTATGTATGTATTTAAGTAATCTGCAACACAGTTTAGTTAGTCAGAGAATGACTTACAGTAGTACAAAAGAGCGTATGCAATCACTGAATAAACGGTTCATGTGCCTTTCATATTTTTGAAAGAAATTATGGATAGTTGGGTGTATGAAATAATAGTAACAAAATAGATTGAAAATGTTTCTCTTAAATTTGTTTTTTATTTGTAAATGTAATTAATAATATAGTGTTGCATCTGAGGTAGTAATATGAGTTGGGATCCAAAATCAGTTCAGGGAACATAAAGGAAATGGCCCAAGTTTGCAGATTGTTCCTTGTTGGAAAGTATTTGGGTGAGATGCCGGCCATGACAGGGTCATGGGGTAGATAAAAAAAACAAAGTTTCTAACAGTGGGATGGGCTTGTGTTTTGCCAATGTGCAACATTCCGTCCATAATTTTTGTGTGTTTTGCTTGTGCAACTTGAAACATGCTCTTTGTGGATATGCAATTTTCTTACTTCACCTCTATTTTTCACCTATTTTATTTTCTTCTGAGAAGAGGTCAGGCAAACTTTTTTGTATTCAGGGAAGCCTTCTTGAAGCTCTAGCTATTAAGACACTAATGGCATCCTTAATTCCTGAAAGTCACTGAGTGAATCATGCAGAACAACTTTTTAGACTAGGCCAGTGCTCTATAGACGTTTCATCTGACTACATTTCTCACAGAAAGTTCTGCGGGTAAATCAAATGCAGTGGAGCGCTGTTTTCATTGTTATGCAGTCTAAAACATTTTCCTGTCTTGAAAACAAAGTCCTTGTAATAGGTTTCATAATAAACTCCAGGATGGTATACTGCAAAGGCCTTACATACAACTTTCCTAGAATTTGCAAGGGGAAGCTATAAAGTGCAAAATGCAGCCGAACGTGCAGTGGTTGAGTTCAGAGAGAGAGTATGTGTTTCTTACAAGCTCGGAGTGACTTACACATGGAGCTTGTAAGCTACTTAGTTTGGCACTCTGTCAATGACTGATACATATTCAAATTAGTATATTGGACATTTAAACTCCACCAATTAGGACCCGAATCTCTAAACCAGAGGGCATCACCTTGCACACCTTGTCATGCCCTACTTGCTCATGATTAAGCAGTTTATGTTCACGGCTTTGTTTAAGCTTGAAAACCGAGACAGAAGAACCTTTAGTCACCTGCCCCCAGGGCTTTAAGTGGGCAGGGTCTCACCGGGTCTGAGCACCAGCAGTTTTTTTAAGGGCCTCAAAACGGGTCTCTGTCGGGCTCCATTTTGTGCCCTGGCACAGGCGGTCAATTATTTTCTTCCTGACTGCAGTGGCAGCAGGCTCATTGAAGTGCGCTTGGTCTTATGCAACTAGCAACCTTTAACAAAACCGCTAGACCAGACTTGAAGGTATGATGTGGTTTGTTGTATCATACCTGGGCACAATGACAGGAAGAGCAAAATATAAGACTGCGGCACACTGTGCTAAACATATTTTTAGCTTACGGGTTTTTAAGCCATAACCTTAATTACATTGACCACACCTCTTTGAGAGATCCCCCAGTTTTTTCATCCCACTTAAAGCCTGCATGCCCTGTTATATTACATTATCTTCTGCTGAAATTTTGGGTTTTACCTCTGTTCATTAGCTTCTGATCAGACATAAAAACCTACTTTTCTATGCTCTTGAATAAGGACAGGACCTAGAAACTTTTTATTAGGTAATCTATGCTCAATATGTTATTCTTTCACTTGAACAAAAAGCACATGCATGCATGCTCATGCAACGTAGCCAAAGTAGAAACTAGAATGTCAAATGTCGGAGGGTGCATGTTTACATGTAGTATGAAGGAGTGTGGGTAATAGATAGATATATATATACATATATTTATATATATATATATATATATCCTACTGGCGGTCGCCAGTAGGTATATATAGTTAGGATTTTTTCTCTATGGGTTTTTTGAAAATTCTATGTCTAATAACTTTGGCGTTTGTGGACGGAATTGGCTGAAATTTTCAGGAAAATGGCACATTTTGTTTCTGAGCAGCCCTTGAAAATTTGGGGGGGGTTCGTCCAGTGGGGGCCGAGAAAAAAGGGGGGTCCCAAAACGTGTTTTTAACATTGAGTTTTCCATAGGGCGGTTGGCCTCACTTTTAGCCCGAACGGCTGAATGGATTTGCACGAAACTTGGCAAAATTGTAGGGACTGGTAGCCCGATGTGCCTTTTGTAGGTCTCAATATATGTGCTCCAGTGGATTTTGAGAAATTAACGTTTAAAAAAAGATATATATCTGTAACAGCGGACCGGGCAGCGCACTGGTTCGCGGACTTTTCGCGCAACGGAGCTTTGTGAAGCGAAGCTGATTGGTTCTCCGGCGTCTGTCAACATTCCAAACAGTCCGTAGCGGCCGCCATCTTGTCTCTCGGTAGGATCGAGAGACAAGAGGAGGTCAAAACAAAGGGGGAAATAACTATAAGGGGGCATAGTAGATCCTCGCTGACCCCCTAGGTTTGATGTGGAGGTTTTAAAAGGGCCCCGCGGGGCAAAAAAAAATAATAATAATAATAATTGAACGGCTGAATGGATTTGCACGAAACTTGGCAAAATATTAGGGACTGGTAGCCCGATGTGCCTTTGCTAGGTCACAATATATGTGCTCCAGTGGATTTTGAGAAATTAACGTTCAAAAAAAGATATATATCTGTAACAGCGCTCCGCTTCGCGTAACGGAGGTTTGCGAAGCTGATTGGTCATTCTGTCACTGGGCTATAGTTGGGCTACATCTGGCTGATATTTGGGCTACATTTGTTTTTTTGTGTGTCTGGCGGCCATCTTTGGTCTACATTGGGCTACATTGGGCTTCATTGGGCTACATTCGGCTAATTAGCAAATAGCTCATCGCAAACTAGGAATGGTAAAGAATCGCTATTTATTCCTTAAAGTTCGCTATTTAGGAAATGCAAATAACTTTGATGATACATATGGCGGTTCATCTCTAACAAGATAAGAAGCATAGGGATACATTTATGATGACTGGCGCATCACCAGGGATGTGTTAGTCATTCTGTGCCGCTGTTCCGTCACCTATGGTGTGCTGCATTTACAATGCGGCGCATCATGGGGCAAAAACAGCACAGATGCGTGATGTATCTGTGCCGTAAAGGTGGCGCATTGCTGGAGTTGTATCGCAAGTGTGATGAAGCTCCAGCAAGGGTCGGGGGTGCCCCTGTCGCAGGGTTTCTGTTCTCACACAGAACTGTGGACAGAGGATTGGAACCTCGGCGAATGCATTGCTGGAGTTGTATCGCAAGTGTGATGAAGCTCCAGCAAGGGTCGGGGGTGCCCCTGTCGCAGGGTTTCTGTTCTCACACAGAACTGTGGACAGAGGATTGGAACCTCGGCGAATTAGGGTGTCCCAAAACTCACGTTAGTAATCAAAAACTCCTTAGCAAGCTAGGTACAGTGTCACATTGGATATAACAAACTCTCAATGTTTAGACAATCCAGAATATGAACTTATAGTACCTCAGGATACGTGGAACTCATGAACAGTCGGTCGTTATAGATTTCTTAGAAACCAGAACATGGAGTTAAGAAGAACAGATGTGTATTTGAAATGTTTATTTACTAATGCCGTCTTCTCAGGCGTAGTACCTTAGATAATAAAAGTACACATATTATCAGTAGCAAAATTACCAGCATAGTTACTAGTACATAAAAAGTGAATGGTGATAGTATGTTAACATGCTGTAAATGAATAAGAGTTAGCAACACTTATAAGCAGCCGCGGGCCGTGGAGGGAGTTACGGTGAGGCAGGGAGGCGGGGAGGGGGAGAAGCAGGGTGGAGAATACAAGTACACATATTATCAGTAGCAAAATTACCAGCATAGTTACTAGTACATAAAAAGCGAATGGTGACAGTATGTTAACATGCTGTAAATGAATAAGAGTTAGCAACACTTATAAGCAGCCGCGGGCCGTGGAGGGAGTTACGGTGGGGCAGGGAGGTGGGGAGGGGGAGGGGCAAGGTAGAGAGGGCTCCACCCTGCTTCTCCCCCTCCCCGCCTCCCTGCCCCATCGTAACTCCCTCCACGGCCCGCGGCTGCTTATATCTCACCCTCCCTAATACACATATTATATTATTTGCTAAGAAGGTCTCTTTGTGTTGGTTTAGGGCGTGCCCATACTTTAGTGTCTTAGATTTGAAGGAATCACATCAGCATACACCAGCTCTCTCTTCATGTGAACCGCATCAACTGTTGTGTATGTGTGTTCGGCAAAGCAATATAAAACCCGCCTCATGCCCAGAATTGGCAGAAGTTGCACTTATGTTATGAGTATGAAGTCGTGGAGATCAGACCTCATAACAATTCTGTATCGTGTTGTTCTTGAAACTTTAGCACTCGCTGTACAGATATAGTTTAACAAGTAAAGCAGATAGTAGACCAATAACATATTATTCTCATGTAAACCACGATGAACTACTAGGTGGAAAGCTAAAGCAACAACTAAGTGTCGTGTGCAGAAGTTGCAAAAAAGGAAAAATGGCGTTTAAACCGGTAATGAGCCCATGCTAACTTAACACGGTGTAAAGATATCCAGGACCTAGATGACACCTCCTCATGATCCGGAAACGAACTGAATAAGATAATAGAAGTGCCATCTCATGAGAGCAGATTGCAAGTTTATATGTGGACGGTCCGCAAGGTAAAGCATTAAAAACTAGGAAAATTTAATGCTAAAGAAAAATAAAACAGCCAAGTACTTTATCGAGTCTTAAGCCAATAGGCAAGGTAAATAATAAAAACTTGACAAATAAGTCAATGAATTGTCAATGAAATGCTAGTACTCAGCATATCAAACATGAAAAAGGTCTATGACATAACTGTGTATGCAAAATAAGCTGCAACAGCCTCCAATAGGAAGTCACCGTCTTCATCCGAAAACAGTTCAGCCATCCAATTTAAAAGCGGAAAAGAACATACGTGCTCTCCCAGCACCGGAACCTCTATCACCATCAGAGGACAGCTCGGTGGGTTTTCAAGAAAGCTCTGTTCCAAGAAAGACTGTGCTGCCGCCAGTAAATTCCAGGGACCAAGTAGTCCATGCATCAATGCCACAGCCATAATCCTTTCGCCAGGACAAACCAACTCGTGAGTAATGATAGGAGTCATCAGCTGATTAAAGTCGACGTCAGGAGAAACCGGTCCGCAGAGACACAAATCAATGACCCAATCGAAATCACAGGTCAGGCAGTGAAATACAGGCTGGACACAGGTGAAGTAGGAGAACCGAAAAGATAATCCATATGCCGTGCTTAATATCGCCAACGGCATTGTGCCATAATATTCTAGCATGCGATTGCGGAACAGTGTCAGCAGCTGCAGGGTCGGAGGTTGCATAGGAGGGACATCCATATTTAAAAATGTAAAAAAGCACAAGAGCGTCCGCTGGTAATGCAAGTAAAAATGCCAATCCACGAACCAGAGTGCAGAAAATACAATGAAAGGAAGCAGGGATGACTCCAAAGATTTTCTCAAATGAAGTCACGAGACCACTGGTAACAACTTTAAAAAAGTGCACCAGGGACTTTGTGGAGGATGCGTTAAAGATAGTCGGAAACATGTTGCTGAAATTGAAAGGCAAATGTTAATTGAAAAAGGTTTTGCACCTCTGTATGGGTGTTCGCTATGTGAAGTACGAAAGTTTCACGGGCCGAACTCAAGGCCACCTCTCTCTGAGACAAAAGAGCTCTTATTCTTGCCATGCCATTGAAACGTGTCTCAAGGTTGGTATTTGTGGCCAGATTGAAAACTCCCTATGTTCATGTGTGGGAGGAAATAGAACATTTCTGCAGCAAATAACCCGTTCACTTACTGTTACGATAAAAGGAATACTTTTAATTAACTCAGAACAATCTTCATTATTGAGCATCAAATAACTACCATTTTCCAACAACTTGAACGTGGGGATGATAGCAGGAACTGGCGTGCCTTGCAACACGCAAGCCATATTTGGTCGGTGTTTGTTGCATGAACCGTGTAAATGTATGTGCCTACACATTAGTGAATGATCTGGCGTCTCAGTGCATTCCTCTCCATTCAGATAAACTTCTTGATCATCTTTGAAACATCTGTATGTGTATGGAAGCGACCAGACCTCATGAAGAAAAGCACTACCTAAAGGTTCATAACGACCTATTGGTATATATTTCATACAATTTGAAAACTTATATAAAGCAAAAGGCAGCGTTATTAAACCGTGGATAAGGCATGTTGCCAAAAAACCCGCAATCCTCTGCTGATGATGTCACTGAGCATGTCATGAATGATGTAATATGTGACATCATCAGCAGTGGATTACGGGTAATGGTATCTCTAGTTTACTCCCTTATAGCTGTCTTTCTTTTAACATAAGTGTCTGTTTCCTTCCCTTATACTTACTGTTTTTGGGTCGCTTCCGGTTCGCGTACCCGCGAGCGAACTGGGAAGCGAACTAAGAGAAATAGAGGTTGGCACAGTTCCAAATATTGTACCAATTTTTTAATAACGGGGAGGTAGTTCTGAAAAGAACTTTTTTTTTTATTTTTCTGAACATTTTTTTACTGTTTTTGAATTTTTCGGAACAGTTTTATATTTTTTGGGGTTTTTCTTGGAGGGGGCAATGAAAACGATTCATTGTAAAGGGCTCAACAGGAGCAACAAAACAAAAAAAAGAAGTATTTATTATTTTGGGCGTTTCGGACAAACTTGCATATGATAGTCAATAGCTCTGTTGATCAGAGTGATGCTTTTTTCTCCGTAGGAAATGAATCCATCGCAAAATGCGCAGATGTGTTTTACATCACCAAATCTCATTTGTATATTTGGCACCATCTCCCTGCCCTCTGGTCCCGTTACTTCCGGTACAACAGATCTTCTGGCCATAATAGGGAGATTATCTAGGTCGTTCCGAAACTGTGCAGCACTGTAGTTGTTAGGATGCCACCTAGTCATATGGCGATGCATTGTGTAGTTTCCGAAACTGTATTTTTTGTCGGTCCCTCTGGACAGTCTATCTTGACATATAAGGCAAGTTACGTATCTTGCATTTACTTTTTTCTGACCTTTGGGAATTTTAAAAAATTGCCAAATGAAGTTTTCTTTCCGGTGAGACGTCCTGGGCTGCTCAGGCAAAAACTGCCTCTCTTCGTGCTCGTCCTCCTGTTCCTCTTCTTCTTCTTCTTGTTGAATTACAACTTGAGCAGGTGGTCCACTCTTCCTTGGATGTGGTGGAGGTGGTGGGGAAGCACCAGCTGAAGCTACTAAAGAAGCCATTGCTCAGTGATCACAAAGGGTCTTTCTCTCACAATGATGAAAGTCAGAGTGAGGAAAGAAGGAGGGATTTTCATCATTTGGGAAAAACAAGAGTTCTCAACCAATCAAAAGTGTTCATTTTAGATTATATGACCTAGTCTTACATCATTAGGAAACCAAAAGTGAAATGAACCAATGAAAAGTGTTATTACCAAGTCACATGACTTGCTGTGTTTACGTTAAGCGCTTTGCAGGGCCTCCCGGTTTGCTTCCAGAAACCTGCGCTTTGCGACTCGCTTCGCGTACCAGTTCGCTAACGTAGCACGTCATATGACGTATCACGCGACAACGTGAAACGTCATGCGGACGGGAGGCGTCACGATGTTGTTTTCTAACGCGGCACTTGCGGTAAAGAAACGTTTACCGGCTCGCGGTCTATTTCGCGGCATCAAGGTCAGCTAACGGGAAGCTTCCCGATTCGCGAAGCGGGAACGAAGAAAAAAAAATATTTAAAAAAAAAATTATTCATAAACATATAAAATATATTTTTGTATTTAAAGAAGAATACATTTTACAGCTACAGATATTAGCTGTTAAAAAACCAATGAAATTCACAGAAAAAACCATAGGTTATAGACCATATATAGTTAGGAATTAGCATTTACAAAACCTTGAAAATTCACTGAAAAAACCATAGGTTATAGACCATATATAGTTAGGAATTAGCATTTAGAAAACCTTATTTTACTCACACAAAACCATTGAAATTCCATATATAGTTAGTTGCACTAACTATATATCGCGCACCCGCAATCCACTGCTGATGATGTCACATATTACATCATTCATGACATGGTCAGTGACATCACTGATGACATCACTGATGACATCTCAAATGACATCACTGATGACAACATCCAGTGACTGTATGTTTCTGTAAAGTTAAAATATGTCTTAGATATTGAAGAATGAGTGGATGTATAAGTGTCTGGATGAAGGATTTAGTAGGTGCGTGACTGACTGTATGAGTGAGTGATTAAATGTGTCTCACTGAATGCATGGGTTAGTGACTAAACTGTCTTAATTTGTGCATCATTATGTCTGTTGTGATGTAAACTGCTGCATGTGTTGATCATTAGCTATACGAGAGGCTATATGTGTTATTAATTGGTTGCCCAAGTATTTCTATGGGAGATTGAGTTTGTGTGGGGGTGGCTGGAAGGTGTGTGACTCTGTGCATAGATGTGTGAGCAGTTTATTCACTAGGTGTATGAGTTCAAGAGTGCATGTGGAAACAGCTACATGGGCAGTTGACTGTGTGCATGAGTGTATTGATGAGTGAATGGATATCTCAATGCTACATGTCATAGTAAGTACATATGTAAAACACAGTACATGTGAGAGTTGGCATATATAAATAACTGTGCATGAGAGCCACTGAGTGAGTGGTTGTATCGATCATTGTGAACTTGTATCAGGGATTGTATAAGAGAGTAAATATGTGTTAGTATATGTTTCAATAAGTAAGGTGTGTATAACTGTATAGTTGAAGAAATGGAGGTGAGATTGTTTCTTTGCATGACTGACTGGGTGTGTGAGTAACTCCATGGATGAGTGGCAGTGTGTGAGTGTCTGTATACACTGAGTGTATCTAAGGTTATATTAGAGTCTGAAGAGGTTTATCGTATTAGCACAAGAATGATGCCAAATGAGACGTCATCAGTGATGTCATCAGTGATGTCATTTGAGATGTCATCAGTGATGTCATCAGTGATGTCACTGACCATGTCATGAATGATGTAATATGTGACATCATCAGCAGTGGATTGCGGGTGCGCGATATATAGTTAGTGCAACTAACTATATATGGAATTTCAATGGTTTTGTGTGAGTAAAATAAGGTTTTCTAAATGCTAATTCCTAACTATATATGGTCTATAACCTATGGTTTTTTCAGTGAATATATATATATACATATATATATATATATTACCTACTGGCGGTCGCCAGTAGGTATATATAGTTAGGATTTTTTCCCTATGGGATTTTTGAAAATTCTATGTCTAATAACTTTGGCGTTTGTGGACGGAATTGGCTGAAATTTTCTGGAAAATGGAACATTTTGTTTCTGAGCAGCCCCTGAAAATTTGGGGGGGGGTTCGTCCAGGGGGGGCCGAGAAAAAAGGGGGGTCCCAAAACGTGTTTTTAACATTGAGTTTTCCATAGGGCGGTTAGCCTCACTTTTAGCCCGAACGGCTGAATGGATTTGCACGAAACTTGGCAAAATTGTAGGGACTGGTAGCCCGATGTGCCTTTTGTAGGTCTCAATATATGTGCTGCAGTGGATTTTGAGAAATTAACGTTTAAAAAAAGATATATATCTGTAAGCGCGGACCAGGCAGCGCCCCGGTTCGCGGACCTTACGCGTATCGGAACTTCGCGTAGCGAAGCTGATTGGCTCTCCGGTGTCTGTCAACATTCTAAACAGTCCGGAGCGGCCGCCATCTTGTCTCTCGGTAGGATCGAGAGACAAGAGGACGTCAAAACAAAGGGGGAAATAACCATAAGGGGGCATAGTAGATCCTCGCTGACCCCCTAGGTTTAATGTGGAGGCTTTAAAAGGGCACCGCGGGGCAAAAAAAAATAAATATTTTTTTTTGTTTTTTTGCGTGGGTAGCGCCCGGTACGCGAACCGGGAAGCGTTCTGGGGAGCGTACTACAATGAAAAATGAATGATAGACTTTTCAAATGTTGTATGTTAATTGATTGTTGGTTTTGTTGATTATTTTTTATTTCCTTTATCTTTCCAAGGAGCGACCCGGTACGCGAACCGTTGAGCGCCTCGGTTCGCGGACCTTAAGCGTTCCGGGAGTCCACCATTTTGTGTTTCGGTCGAATTAAGATACAAGATGGAGGGCAAATAATGTTCAGAATGGGTAGAAGGGGGCACGGTAGAGTTATCTTGACCCCCTAGGTTTTCTGAGGGTGGCTGAGGAGGCTTATATGTGCGAAAAAAATAATATTTTTTTATAAAATTTCGCGAGGTTAGCTCCCGGTACGCGTACCGGGTAGCGCCCCAGGGAGCGTACTTTGTTGAAAATTAGTGAAAAAAGTTAGAGTAAAATAATATTTGTGAGTGATTAGATGTAGGGTAGCTCTGAGAAGAGCTTTTGGGTTTATGGTACATTTAGGTACTTATAAGTAGGTACCAATGCACATTCTTAAATTCAGAGTGAAAACTCTGTTGCCCTCATCTGAGAAGTGAACTCCATCTCCTCTGTAGATATCTTGCATGTAGTAACGCAAGTTATTGTTGTACAGGGAGCCCATTCCATGGTCTCTCATGTAAGCTGAAACAGATTTGTTTACATGCTTCCTCGACTTCTCAATTTGTGGACAAAATTGGTTTGACCACTTCCATTTCTGTCTTTGGCATATATTTGAATATACCAAGGCAGTCTGAGGAAAAAGTGCCATTAATTGCTCAAAGGTGTCCTTTAAAAGCATTTCCAGACCTACACCAGTCAAAGTGCCCAAGTCATTACCTCCACAGTGCACAATTAACAGGTCAGGTTTTGGCAAATGCATAAAGGTTTTCACCAATGGTATCAATTGGTGACATTTTAATCCTCTGTGTCCAAACCACTTAATTTCCACATCTTGTAAATTGAGGTTAGGTAAATTCCTGCTTTCAACGTACCTTTGAGCCCAGTGAATATAACTATGACCAACAATCCAGACAGAAAACATGGTGAGAGAAGGTTCTCCTGCAGTCAGATGAAGTGTGGCAATGAAATGGCAGTTGAAAAAATGAGAGTGTAAAATGAAAAAAAAACTGTGGAGTTTCTGTGTTCATGAAGCAGTAACAGTGATTGGTGGATTTTGATTGATGAAAACAGAAAGTTAGGGTGCACAGATGTGTTCTTTGAAAGATGTATTTTGAGTGGTCAATAAAAAATCATTAAATGAAAGAATACACTGGATATGCAGGTGCACTGAGAGTTCAGAGTTCAATTGCAACATTGTTGTGTGAACTTGCAAACACCAGAGGTCTTCCAAAAGGTGGTTGCTATGGAAAATAGGCAGAAAGGGCAGAGGGGGAAGGGTTTTCATTTGAAAAAAAGTGAGGGAAGAGTTTTGATTGGGTGACATGAGAAATATGTGTGAAGAATTACAGCATTTCTGTGCTTTTGATAGCTGCAGACTCTGGAGTGCATACCTTTTGCTCTGCTGAAGACAAATTGGTGTGTTTCTGAGACTGTTTTCAAACTCAAAGTATTTGCTAAGGTGAGAAAATATTTCTTTAATTTAGATAGAGAATAGTGTGCTTTAAGGAGAAAATTATGATTTATGTGGCGCAAATTGCTTGTAAATATGCTCTCACATGTGTATGGAAAATTTTGATTTTGAATGTTTGTGTTACATAGCCATGTTAAAAGTGACCCAACCATGCTGGAAAGGCAATCAAAAAATCCTTTCATGTGTTTTAATGACATTTTAAGTCATTTTCCCATGTGCAGTGTTTAGAAATTATGATTTGAAAATCGTTTTTGGGGAAAAGGAATTGAAATCGTTTTTGGGGAAAAGGAATTGTTTTTAAATTCATGACAAGGACATAATGGTGTATGCTTTTTTATAAGGCAATTGACTGTCCCTGATGTTATTTTTCTCATTTTAGTGTAAGACCTTTCTCTGTGGCGCAAATTGCTTGTAAATATGCTTCCACATGTGCATGGAAAATTTAGATTTTGAATGTTTGTGTTACATAGCCATGTTAAAAGTGACCCAACCATGCTCGAAAGGCAATCAAAAAACGCTTTCAAGTGTTTTAATGACATTTTAAGTCATTTTCTCATGTGCAGTGTTTTGAAATTATGATTTGAAAATCGTTTTTGGGGAAAAGGAATTGTTTTTAAATTCATGACAAGGACATAATGGTGTATGGTTCTTTATAAGGCAATTGACTGTCCCTGATGTTATTTTTCTCATTTTAGTGTAAGACATTTCTCTGTGGCGCAAATTGCTTGTAAATATGCTTCCACATGTGCATGGAAAATTTAGATTTTGAATGTTTGTGTTACATAGCCATGTTAAAAGTGACCCTACCATGCAGGAAAGCCAATCAAAAAACGCTTTTATGTGTTTTAATGACATTTTAAGTCATTTTCTCATGTGCAGTGTTTTGAAATTATGATTTGAAAATCGTTTTTGGAGAAAAGGAATTGTTTTTAAATTCATGACAAGGACATAATGGTGTATGGTTCTTTATAAGGCAATTGACTGTCCCTGATGTTATTTTTCTCATTTTAGTGTAAGACATTTCTCTGTGGCGCAAATTGCTTGTAAATATGCTTCCACATGTGCATGGAAAATTTAGATTTTGAATGTTTGTGTTACATAGCCATGTTAAAAGTGACCCTACCATGCAGGAAAGCCAATCAAAAAACGCTTTTATGTGTCTTAAGGACAATTTAAGTAATTTTCCCATGTGTAGTGTTTTGAAGTTATGATTTGAAAATCGTTGTTGAGGTAAAGGAATGTTGTTAAAATTTATGTGCGCCATATGCCCCCAAATTTCTTTTTTAGGGGTGCAGCAGGGTGTTCTTGAGACACCCCTGCACCTTTGGAATAAATTCCTAATTTGTGATGAGCAAATTGTTAATCGCAAATTGCACCTTCATTTATATGAGCCTCCTAGCCCATGGAAATGAATGGGTAAAATAGCAATTAGCAATTTTCTCATCGCAAATTTGGAATGGTAAAGAATCGCTATTTATTCCTTAAAATTCGCTTTTTTGGAAATGCAAAATAGTTATATGATACATATGGCGGTTGATGTCTAACAAGATAAGAAGCTTATGAATTCATTTATGCTGACTGGCGCAATGAAGTAGACATCACTTACTTCATTGGTAGAGCTTTACATGTATTATCTCCTCTGTATTCTTCATCAAGCGTAACTTTAATCTGCAATCCTGAGTAGGCCTCACTTTAAACAAACCTCTGGATAGGCTACATCTTATTGTTATCCTGTATTAATCATTTAAATTGCTAGGGACAGATTTATGATAGGTGTATGCCTCTTTTGCGCCACTTAGAAAACATTGTCCATGGGGAAATGACTTAAAATGTCCTTAAGACACATGAATGTGTTATTTTAAAACGTTTGCTATTTTTTTGGGTCACTTTTAACATGGCTATGTGACTCAAACAGTCAAAATCTAAATTCGCAATGCACAGGTGGGAGCATATTTACAAGGAATGTGCTCCATGGGGAAAGGTCTTATAATGTAATATGGGAAAAATGACATCAGAGACACTGAAATGCCTTATAGAGAAGCATACACCATTATGTCCTTGTCATAAATTTGCAAACCATTACTTTTTCCCAAAAACGATTTTCAAATCATATTTTGAAAACACTGCACATGTGGAAATGACTTAAAATGTCAATAATTCAAAATTTGCGATTCCTTAAATGCAATGTATCAAACAAAAAATATGTAAAAAATGATATTAAGGATTTGGAAACTACCACCAACTTCTAGTTTGTGGTAATTTGCGAATTCTTTTCAAAAAGCATTTTTTTCTAAAAAACAAAAGGTCCCATATGACGCCCATACATGCCCTTAGGGCATGTAGGTGTGCCATATGCTCCCAAATTTCTTTTTCAGGGGTGCAGCAGGGTGTTCTTGAGATACCCCTGCACGCTTGAAAAAAATCCTATTTTGTGATGAGCTAATTGCTAATCACAAATTGCAACCTTCATTCCTATGAGCCTCCTAGCCCATGGAAATGAATGGGTAATTTGCAATTAGCAATTTGCTCATTGCAAATTAGGAATAGTAAAGAATTGCTATTTATTCCTTAAAATTTGCTATTTAGGAAATGCAAAATAGTTTGATGGTACATATGGTGGTTCATCTGTAACAAGATAAGAAGCTTAGGGATACATTTATGATGACTGGCGCAATAAAGTGCACATTACTTACTTCATTGGTAGGCCTTTACATGTATTATCTCATCTGTATTCTTCATCAAGCGTAACTTTAATCTGCAATCCTGAGTAGGCCTCACCTTAAACAAACCTCTGGATAGGACACACTTTATTGTCATCCTGGATTAATCATTTAAAATGCTAGGGACAGATTTATGATAGGTGTATGCCTCTTTTGTGCCACTGTGCGTCACTTTTATGATGCAGCGGTGGTGCAAAAGATTTGCTATGAGGCGACAACATTACAAATTGATGCATTTAGGCAGATATGTCATGGTGTAAAAAAAACGTACCACATAAAACCCAAGCAGCAGTGATGCAAAAGATGCACCATGTCGCAAGACAGGCCTCACTTGGGGCCATATGTATCAAGCTAATTAGCATTTGCAAAGATCAAAATTCTACGAATTTCGGCCTTTGCAAATGTAAATTAGACAAATGGTATGTATCAAACAAGTTTGATGCAAAATAAGGAGTAGCAAAATTTGCTATTCCTTATTTTGCAATTGCACTGAAGGATTTGCAAATTTTGTGACTACTTAAATGCAATGTATCAAACACAAACTATGTAAAAAATGACATTAAGGATTTGGAAACTATTGTGGTAAATTGGTGGTAATTTGTGAATTCTTTTCAAAAAGCTTTTTTTCAAAAAAACAAAAGGTGCCATATGACGCCAACACATGCCCTTAGGGCATGTATGTGTGCCATATGCCCCCAAATTTGTTTTTCAGGGGTGCAGCAGGGTGTTCTTGAGACACCCCTGCACCCTTGGAAAAATTCCTAATTTGTGATGAGCAAATTGCTAATCGCAAATTAAATCTTCATTCCTATGAGCCTCCTAGCCCATGGAAATGAATGGGTAACTTGCAATTAGCAATTTGCTCATCGCAAATTAGGAATGGTAAAGAATCGCTATTTATTCCTTAAAATTCGCTATTTAGAAAATGTAAAATATTTTGATGATACATATGGCAGTTCATCTGTAACAAGATAAGAAGCTTAGGGATAGATTTATGATGACTGGCGCATCACCAGGGATGTGACAGTCATCCTGCGCCGCTGTTCCGCCACCCATGGTGTGCTGCATTTACAATGCGGCGCAGCATGGGGCAAAAACGGCAGAGATGCGTGACGCATCTGTGCCGTAAAGGTGGCGCATTGCTGGAGTTGTATCGCAAGTGCGATGCAGCTCCAGCAAGGCTCAGGGGTGCCCCATCTCCACAATGCTGCGTCAAGACCTATGCCAGCTTCAAGCAGGCGCAGGGTTTTGACGCAGCTTTCTCCTATCTGATTGTAAATGCGGCACACCATGGGTGGCAGAGCAGTGGTGCACGTTAACTGGTGCATGCCTGGGGATGTGCCATTTAATATAAATCTGCCCCTTTACATTTAAGTATGTGCAGGGGACACAGAGTCGGTGAGGCTTATCCAAGGTTAAGAAGAGATGAGTCCTGTTCAGTGAAAAATTAGACATAGGCTTCACCTGCTCAGCATTGCTGGACATGGCTAAATAATAGCTGCAAAATGTTAATCTTGTTAAACAATTTTACTATTATAATCTCTGAGATTTGTCTCTTACTCTGCAACATCTCATTGTTGTTATCTTTCTTTAAAGATAAAGACAACCTCAACATGAGCGACAATCTGCAATCAGTTGATTTTGACCTCATCATTGAACTTGTAATTGAAACATCAGTGGATGTTGATCCTTTGGATGATTTAAATCCTGAGGATGAAGAAGAGCGTGATGAGGATGCAGATTTGTCCGAATAATATGATATAGGATGGGAAGCTGACCTGCTTGAGCCTTTGGAAATATAAACATTTATTTTTAAAATTTATAATTAATAAAAAGTAAAAAGGTAAACCGTTTAATTTAAAAATAAAGACACCTTCAAAAACAGGTTATGTGTAGTGTCTTCAATAAAATATTAAAATATGCTCATAAAATTAGATCAGATTCACATATAAAATAGCATAGGTAACATAAATATAAATGTCATTTCTTTTCTGGTATTTCTGTATTGTAAAATTGCCAATGACTAAAAAATCTTCAAATTAAAATGTCAAGTAGTGTGTTAAGTTTTTGATCACTGTTATTGATTTACTGTTTGGTAATAATGTTTAATAACATTTTTTATTATATTTTTCCACAGATTCAACTGCAGATCATTTCAAGATTTCACCATGCCTACAATAGAAAGACAGATAAAGGCTGCAAAACGTCAAAGACAGCAGGTGAAAAAAAAAACGCAGCAGTCCTCTAACAAAAAGATTTCTCAAGCCACGAAGAAAGCACCGGGTAAGAGCTCTAAATATTTCATAAGAAATATTTGTAATAAAAAAAATATTACTACAGAAAATGTTTCAGTCCATAAAACGAGAAGGAAATCAAATGGAAAGAAAAGGACAATGAAAAATGTTACTGCTAGAGCAAGAGATAAATCTGTGCATGATAGTAGAAGGAAACAACAGTTTAGGGAGATTCGTAAACGAATGTTCCGCAACAGGATAATTGGCAATTTGTTAAAAAATATTAAGAAAGGTCAACAGAAACTCGTTTTTTATAAGAGAAAAAAAAAAGTTGAGAAAGTTATTGATCAGGCATTTGAAATTAAACGTAAGTTATTTATTTTGATAATCAATAGAATTAGGAAGCTAAACAAGGCAATTTTTGATTTCAAAAGAAATAGTAGATGGAAGAGAATAGTTAATCGTAGTAATTTTTGTGAAGTTTTTTCTGGAGAATGGATGCATAGTTCAAGCTGTGAGGCATTTTTTAATGAGGAGAGTTATTTCCAGGATAATGATTTGGTGCATGCAGTTGACACCAGTGGTCGTGCTTATGAAGTGAAAGATGGTTGTCCAGTTGAAAAAGAAAAACTTGTGACAACAGAGGCAGAAGAGGTGTTAGGTAATGAGGTTTTAGGAAGACGTGCTAAGGGTCCTGTGTACACCTGGAAGTGTAGTAGTATTTGCAGTGTGCAACAGGATTCCATCAATTTGCTTTGTGATTTTGTACGGTCATTTAACAAAAAAAGTTTGAAGCAGAAAATGATGTTGTTGCAAGAATTAGATCCTTGCAGAGTAAGAGAAGTGACAGGTTTGCATGGTCATTCACTGGCTTGTCTTTCCAGGAGAGTATGCCAGAGTGTTTTTCATCATTTCTGGATGCTAGCAGTGCATCATAACAAAGTGAGGAAATTAGTTAGAATGTTGTATTATGCTAAGAGTCCAGCAATTATGCTGAAACAATTATGCGCTGCTCTTTTGCATGGTTCTGAAATAGATGTGAAGAATATATGTGAAGAAATTGAGTTTTGTTACTTTGGAAGTAAAGAGGAGAATGTTGAAATTGAGCAAGAAGTAGAGGGTCATGTGGAAGATAGTGTACAGGTTTCCAGTACAGATAATTTCCAGAGGGAAATTGCGACGTTTGACGTGAAATCAAGTGAGAGGCCTAATTTCACTTGTGTGTGTTGTCGACGCACTTATTATAAGAATCAGACTAAGTTAGTGGATTTATATGCAAAAAGTGAAAGGGAAAATAATAGTGAATGGAAGGATTTTGCAACATACTTGATGGTAGAAAATTGTTTTGATTTGGGATTGGATCAACGTGTGTGTACTTATTGTTGTAACAAATTAAAACAAAACCAGATGCCTGCTAGAGCAGTTCATAATAATCTGGAATTGGTTGAGATTCCTTCTGAATTGAAGGACTTAAATACTTATGAATCTATTTTGATTCAAAGTATCCATCCCTTTCAGGCTATTGTAAGAATGGAGCCAAAGACAGGGAAATTGCCTCCATCAGATTTACAGAGAGGATTAAAGGGAAGAGTTGTTTATTTGCCTCTAGATTTCAAGAAAAACATTAACACAATTGGAGTAGAAAAAGTGGAAGAGGAACCTCTGGTTATCTTAGTTAATGGGGTTCCGACAAAGAATAAGAAAATATGGCAAGATTTAGTAGATGTTAGGAAAGTTAAAAAGGCAACATTGTATTTGAAAAAAAATTATAAATACTATAAGAATGTATATGTTGCAGAAGAGGAAGTAAGTGAGGAAGAGGATAGCGATTTGTGTGCTGGTCAAATTGAGAAAGTAGAACCCTCTACTAGTGAAGAAATATATGAACATTATAGTGTTCATCCTTTGCATTCCAAGGAAGTCATGGGGAATGCTATTGACTTGTTTCAAATGAAACAAGCCAAAGGGAGTCCCATTAGTGTTTGGGAGGAAAGTTTGGAAGCTCGGTGTTTCCCACAGCTTTTTCCAACAGGTCAGGGAGGAAGATATGATGAGCGACCTCATCAAATTCCTGCTTCTGAATACCGGACTTTGCGATTGTATGCAGGAGATGCTAGGTTTCGACAATGCATTCCTTATTTGTTTCATCTCCTGTTTGAAAGCGATCTGTCTGGACTGTCATATGCAGTGAACCACATCTTGAAAAGTGGTATACACATGCAAAACATCTCGGCAAGTGACTTTATGGATAAAGTCAATGTCCAAGATAGTATTTTGGATTCTCACCTGATTAATCTCATGGCGTGTCAGCGTGGTACTAATGAGTACTGGTACCGTCGTCATGGTGATTTAAAATGTATGCTGAGGAACTTAGGTACTCCCACATGGTTCCTCACTCTGAGCTGTGCCGAGTATGGCTGGGAAGACTTACTTGAATTTCTACGAGAGGCAAATGCTAACGTAGATAACATCGAATTCAAGACACCTGGAGAACTGTGCTCTTTGGATCCAGTCAATGTATGTAGGTACTTCAATCATAGATTTGAAGCTATGATGTCTTTCATCATGAATAAGAAGAATCCACCTCTTGGAGAGGTGTTGGATTTCTTCTGGAGAAAGGAGTACCAAGCAAGAGGTGCTCCTCATATACATATGTTGCTGTGGATCAAGGATGCACCTAAATTTGGAACGGATCCAGAAGACTCAGTGATGAGTTTCATCCAACAGTATTCTACGTGTGCTGTTCCAAACGCAAAGGAGAAGAAAAGCCTAAGAGAAAAAGTTCTGCGTTTCCAAAGCCATCGATGTGGAAAGTACTGCCGTTGTAAATTCCGAAACAAAGACAAGTTCTACACTAAATGTCGTTTCGGCTTTCCACGACCGGTGATTTCTAAAGGAAGAGTAAACAGTTTGATGTCTTCGTTGCGACACAATGTCATGAAGAAATCACCTAAAAACACTTACAATTTGAAGAGGAACGAAGAGTCCAAGTACATCAACGACTACAACCCGGTGATTTTGTCCATGTGGAATGCTAACATGGATATACAGTTTGTGGCTGATAACTGTATGGCTGTGGCTCGGTATGTGACGTCTTACATCACCAAAAAAGAGAAGACAGAATTGAAGGATATGTGGGAGGACATTTCCCATGAAAAGAGCCTCAGCAAGAAGTTGTACAGTTTCAGTCTGAAGATGTTGTCGCATCGAGAAATCGGAGCGTACGAATGTTCTGACCGGTTGTCTTCAGCAAGTCTCTATGCCAAGTCCAGGAGTATCGTTTGGGCGAGTCTTGGTCTTGCTGCAACGCGTAATCGAGTTCTCAAACCTGTGCGGGAAATTGAGTATTTGGCGGAAAAGGAGCCAAACAGTACCGACATTTTGAAGACAAACATGTTGGATACATATTATCCAAATCGAAGCAGTCACCTCGAGAATGTTTGTCTGTATGAGGTTCTGCAAAATTACATATTCAAGAGGAACATCAAAGAAGATACTGAGAAAGGAGTGTATGCTGTAATAGGAAGTGAGGGATGTCTGGTCAAGCAAAGAAAATGCCACTTGGTAAACCATTGAAAATTGAGTGGCGAATCTCCTGAAAAAAAGGAGTTTTTCTATTTAGCACTTTTGCAACTTTTCACGCCTTGGCGTGCAGAAGAGGAACTGCTTGGAGATTTTCTCTGTTACGAAGACTCTTTCAATGCCGCCAAGGAGACCATAGAATGTCCTGCTTTTCCCAAATATGTAGAAATGTTGAATGCGGAAATTGAGCAGGAAGCAACGATTGCAGCCGAGATTGCCAGAGACAGTTCTCAGGACAGTCAGAGTTCTGCTTCATTGAGTCAGGATCCACTAGGAGGACCTGTTATCGAAAATGAAGCTGCCACTGCTATGAATGAAGTGGAAAGAGCCATGGCACATGCTCAAGAGGATGCGGTTAACTTAGAAGAGTTGGAAAGGCAACTCAACGTTGAGCAGAGGAAAATATATGATGAAGTTACCATGCAAATTGATCATGGATTAAGTCATGATAAGAAAGAGTGCTCATGTACGTCGTTGAAGCCTGTCCAACTGTACGTGAGTGGAGAAGCGGGAACTGGAAAAAGTTTCCTCATTAAAGCAACTTCATGCTATTTGCAGGAAAGGACAGAGTCATCGCTGTCTTGTGTTGTCACTGCTCCAACTGGACTCGCAGCACATAATATTAAAGGGATTACTTTACATCGTTTACTGATGCTGCCAGTGGAGCATGACAACAAATTAGAATATCACAAGCTATCTGGAGATGCTTGTTTTGAAGTTTCAAGAATCTTGAGGAAAATGAAACTTCTAATCATTGACGAAGTAAGCATGGTTTCCAATGTCATGCTTGCCTTTGTGCATTTGAGGATGCAAGAAGTTCTCAAAACAGAGTATGATGTGTTATTTGGTGGCAAACACATCATTGTTTTCGGAGATCTTCTGCAGCTGACACCAGTGAAAGGGCAACCTGTGTTCAAAATGCTCACGCATGAAGATACCAGGAAGTGCATAGGCAGCATTGGCAACGTCAATATATGGTTAAACTTCAATTATGCTGAACTGCATGAAAATATGCGTCAGGCGAAGGATGAAGTTTACAAGACTATTCTACAAGATGTTAGAATTGGAAAAGTGACCGAGCATGGGAAAGAAGTTTTACATGCACGATTACTGTCAAATTTATATCCAGAACAAGATGTTGTGCCTGAGAATATTTTTCAGAAAATTACTGAAAAGAAATCTGGAATATGTTTGATGCCAACTCTTGCAGAATGTGCCAAATTTAACAACAAAATGTTGCATTTAGAAAAGCAAGAGATTGTGAAACTGGAAGCTATTGATAGAGTAGAGCATATGGGATCAACAATTATTTTGTCTGAGAATCTGAAAACAAAATTGGATTCATTAGAGAAGAGTATATCTAAAACTGCAGGTTTTGAAAAGACTCTGAATGTGTGCTTGAACTGCCGTATAATTTTAAGAAGGAATTTACATGTTGAAAGAGGTCTGGTAAATGGATCAATGGGTAATGTTGTTGATTTTGTGAAATACAGAAATAGAGATGGAATTGAATTTTTAAAAATTACATTTGATGGCATTGAGGAAGTACAGCTAATTGCTTGTTGTTCTGCTAGATTTTTGCTTGTAAAAGACTTATATGTTCGCCGTAAGCAGTTTCCTGTTTGCTTGGCATATGCGGTGACAATCCATAAATCGCAAGGTTTAAGTGTAGACAGTGCATTAGTGAATATTGGCAGTTCTGTGTTCAAGGAGGGTATGGCATATGTGGCATTGTCACGAGTTAGAACTTTATCGGGATTGTATTTGATTGAGTGTGATGTCACAAACATTTGTGCAGATCTAGATTGTGTTAAGGAATACAATAGGTTAAGAAGAGAGTATGCGCCACATTTGCCTCAGTTTCCTTTGTTTGAGAAACGTGTGGTAGGCCGGAAACGAAGAAATGAGAACAATACTGGGGAGGTTGTAGCAAAAAGACAAAAAGTCAATGAACCTAAAATTACAAGCAGAAACAAAAAGGATTCTGTTGAAGATGTTGTTGGTTTTCAGTTTGAAAACAGTTCTGGTGTCAACTGCTATGCTAATGTAGTAATTAATGTTTTGTTTTCTCTAAAAAATGTAAAAGAAGAGATTGTGGTCAATTCTGATCAAAGATTTTGCAGTTTGTTAAATTCTGTGTTAGAGAAATGTACCACTGATAGAAGAAACATAGAAAGTGTGTCTGAAATTCGAAATCTGTTAGACAGATGTTCAGGCCAAACACAATTCTCTCAAAATATTCAGCAAGATTGTCAGGAGTTTTTAATGTATATGCTTGATGTATTACATGCTGAAGGTGTAGATGTAGATCAGCTGTTTGGGCTTTCTTATCAATGGCAGCATGACTGCGAGAACTGTATGGTATCAAGTACTACTAGTGTAGACTCAGAAAGATTTATATATTTAACTTTGCCAGACAGTAAATCAGTCTCCTTTAATAAGCTAGTAAAAGCTGCTAATCACAACATGGAGTGTAGCCAATGTAAATCTGAAATGATGTCCACATTATTTATACGAACATATGGCCAGTACGTCATTTTAATGTTCCAACGATGTAGGCCTGATGGAACAAAATTGACAACTTTAATAAAAAAATTTGTAGCTTCGCAGTTGTCAATATCAGGAAGGACTTTTGTAACTACAGCAATTATATATCATGACGGCCCTTCAATAACATCAGGACATTACACAGCTTATTTAAAGTGTAGAAATGGCTGGTCATTCTGCAATGATTCTGTTTTAATTTTCAAAAAAAAATTGCCGTATGACCTTAAAAACTCTTACCTGGTGTTTTTAAAACCAAAATTTTAGGGAAATAATCTCGGGATGTGCTCTGTGGAATTTCAAGAAGTTCTAATGGCTCCTACACAATTTGGCCTTGAGGATAAGTGTAGTTCAGAGACATAACTTCTAATCATAGGACTGGACATCATGGAGATATATGTGCACTTTGAATGAGTTCAGAAAAACTGTTTCTTTTTATAAGCTAATTGAAGCAGCCAATCAAAACATGGAGTAGAGGGAATGTAAGTCTGCAATGCTGTCTACTGTTTTACATTGCTTTGTGATTAAAAGTGATGTAGAGAATTAAATAATTGTAGTAGTCATAGAGGTAGTGTAAGTCTGCTTCATATTAAGCAGTATCAGTGTCATAGGAAATGTAGAACATGACTGAGCAAGAAGGGGAAGATATTACTATTCCAGGATTGTGAAAATGATCTTCAACATTTTAATTCTGAAAGTTGCGGAAATGCCAAATGATGGGATTGGCTTACAAGAAATCCAAGAGTTATAAATGGCTCTGACTAGATTTGGCCTTGTGGAAAATTGTGGTAGAGAGCAAGAAGTCATTTATTGCATGTAACGTGTTTTTAAAAACGATGGAGGTTTTCTTTCAGAAAGTGGCGGGCTGAAAGTAATAACAGCACAAAAGAGTGTAAGCTGTTCATAGGACATCCTTGGACGTCATGGAAAGTAAGTTAACTTTAAGGAGTTCTGAATTTTGATTTCTGATGTTGTATGGGTTTTTTAAACACAATCATTTTGATTGTGTTTTTTTTTCCCCGCTGTTACATGATGAATACCTTCAAGTCACTGTTTTTAGTGAATTTTGATACATTCTGAGAACAGCAAAAATAAACCATTTTACATGTATAATTAATTCTGTACTGTTTGCATTTATGATGTATATGTAGAACTGTGTAGGAGGCATGGAGAAGGTGAGGCTTCTGTAAGTGTCAACGTTGTTGCATGCAGTGCTGCACTTCTACGTATTCTTTCATATGCTGGACTACATCTGCACAATGAGATACCTAAGCAAAGGAAACACAAGTGATGTGATTGTGAAATGAGCAAAATAAATTGCACATATTTCAATTACATCACCTGTGTTTCCTATCATTATGAATCACATTGTGCAGATCAAGTTTAGGTCTGTCCAGGGAAACATAGGAGGTTTCTACTTTGTTGAAGAGTGCAGTGGACATGACTGACTTCATTGGTAGACTTTCACAGATATTATCTCCTCTGTACACTTCAACAAGTGTAAATCTCATCTTGAACTCTGAGTAGGCCTCACCTCAAACAAATCTCTGGATAGGAGACATGTTATTGGCATCCTGAAGCGACACTTTTCTGAAACAAGAGCAATGCAAAAGATGCACCATGTTTTAAGATAGGCCTCACTTCATCTGCATCAAGATACTGTTAGTTTAAAATGTATATCTTTAGGACTGTGTAGGGGACCTGGAGAAGCAGAAGCTTCTGTCAGTGTCAAAGTTGTTGAAAAACTATTTGTCCTTCAATCTTTTCCCTTGTCTTTTGTAATTTTTAAATACATGTTTTAATATTTTTCAAATGTTGGTTCTCTCTTTCACAGATTGAAAGTATAAAAATAAAAAGTGAATAATTTAACGGCAATTATAAGGTAAATAGTTGTACTCTTTTCGTTACATTTCTATCACATTCACCTACTATTAGATCCAAAGCTTCACTTCTTTAACCCTCAGTTTCCTGCCTTTGCTACTTTCCTCATTCCTTTCTCTATTACCTACTTACTCAACTCCTTCCACTTTTTTTCTCAGTCCCTCTGTTCTCATAGTTCCTCAGTCTTGTTCACTCACTCTGTCTCTATTACTCTTAGTGTCTGTGAATTACTTTCCCACCTTTTTTTTTGGACCGCTTCCCGGGAAGTGGCCCGGTTCGCAAACCAGCAGCGTTACGGGAGTCCACCATTTTGTGTTTCGGTCGAATCAATATACAAGATGGAGGGCAAATAATGTTCAGAATGGGTAGAAGGGGGCACGGTAGATGTATCTTGACCCCCTTGGTTTTCTGAGGGTGGCTGAGGAGGACCATAGTTCTTCACTCTTGTTCACTCTCTCTGTTTCTATTAATGTCACTGTTTATGACTGATCAAAAATTTTTTTTTTAAAAAAGAACAGTAACTATAAGGGAAGGAAACAGACAGTTATGTTAAAAGAAAGACAGCTATAGGGAGTAAACTAAGGATACTGTTACCCGCAATCCACTGCTGTTGATGTTACTGACCATGTCATGAATGATGTAATATGTGACATCATCAGCAGTGGATTGTAGGTAACAGTATCTCTTGTTTACTCCCTAGAGCTGTCTTTCTTTTCACATAACTGTCTGTTTGCTTACCTTATACTTACTGTTCTTTTTTTTAAAAAATATTTTTTTTGGTTAGCTTCCGGTACGCGTACCGGGTAGCGCTCCAGGGAGCGAACTAAGAGAAATAGAGGTTGGCAGAGTTCCAAATATTCTACCAATTTTTTTATAATGGGGAGGTAGTTCTGAAAAGAACTTTTTTTTTATGTTTTTGTTGTTTTATATTTTTTTTAGTATTTTTTAAACATTTTTTTACTTTTTTTGTATTTTCTGAACGTTTTTATATTTTTTTTCGTTTTTTTGGGGGGGGGGAAACAAAAACGATCCATTGTAAAGGGCTCAACAGGAGCAACAAAAAAAATAGAATTTATTTTTTGGGGCATCTCGGACAAACATTAACATGATTCTGAATAGCTCTCATAATCAAAATGATGCTACTTTCCCTGTAGCAGATGAAATCGCCGCAGTGCACGCACACTTGCTTCACGTGCCCAAACAACATTTGAATGTTTGGGATCATCTCCCTCGCCTCTGGTCCCGACACCTCTGGAACAACCGATCTTCTTGCCTTTGGGAGGGGATTTTGTTGCTCATCACGTAGCTGGGCAGCACTATAATTATTTGGGTGCCACCTACTCATATGCCGATGCATAGTGTGATTGCCGTAACTGTATTTTTTTTCAGTTCCCCTTGACAATCTATCACCGCATATACGGCAAAACACGTAGCGTGCATTCACTTTTTTTTGTCCCTCAGGAATTCTATAGAATTGCCAAATGTAATTCTCTTTTCGGTTGTACCTCCTGGGCTCCTCTGGCAAAAACCTTGGCTCTTCCTCCTCTTCCTCCTCTTCCTGTTCTTCCTCTTCTTGCAAAATTACTTCAGCAGGTGGTCCTCTCTTTCTTGGATTTGGTGGAGGTGGTGGGTTAGCACCAGCTGAAGCTACTAATGAAGCCATGTCAAAGTGTAAATAAAGGGTCTTTCTCTCACCAAGATGAAAGTCAGAGTGAGGAAAGAAGGAGGGGTTTTCATCATTTGGGAAAAGCAAAAGTTCTAAACCAATGAAAAGTGTTCATTTTAGATCACATGACCTAGTATTACATCATTAGGAAACCAAAAGTGAAATGAACCAATGAAAAGTGTTATTACCGAGTCACATGACCTGCTGTGTTTACGTTACGCGGTCGGCGCCGCGCCCCGGATCGCTTCCGGTTCGCGTACCGCTGCGCTTCCGGGTACGCTAACGTAGCACGTAATATGACGTATTACGCGAGAACGCGAAACGTCATGCTGACGCGACGCGTCACGATGTTGTTTTCTAACGCGAGAGGTGCGCAAACGGAACGTTTACCGGTTCGCGGACCGGGTCGCGCCTCCGAATTGAGCTAACGGGAAGCTAACCGGTTCGCGTACCGGGAGCGAAACAATAAATATAATTAAAAAAAAAATTGTATTAAAAACATGTAAAAAATATTTTTCTATTTAAAGAAGAATACATTGTAAAGGTTTTGATATTAGCTGTTAAAAAACCAATGAAATTCACTGAAAAAACCATAGGTTATAGACCATATATAGTTAGGAATTAGCATTTACAAAACCTTGAAAATTCACTGAAAAAACCATAGGTTATAGACCATATATAGTTAGGGATTAGCATTTACAAAACCTTATTTTACTCACACAAAACCATTGAAATTCCATATATAGTTAGTTGTACTAACTATATATCGCGCACCCGCAATCCACTGCTGATCATGTCACATATTACATCATTCATGACATGGTCAGTGACATCACTGATGACATCACTGATGACATCTCAAATGACATCACTGATGACATCACTGATGGCATCTCAAATGACATCACTGATGACATCACTGATGACAACATCCAGTGACTGTATTTTTCTGTAAAGTTAAAATATGTCTTGAGTGGATGTATAAGTATCTGGATGAAGGATTTAGTAGGTGCATGACTGACTGTATGAGTGAGTGATTAAATGTGTCTCACTGAGTGCATGGGTTAGTGACTAAACTGTCTTAATTTGTGCATCATTATGTCTGTTGTTCTGTAAACTGCTGCATGTGTTGATCAGTAGCTATATGAGTAACTATATGGGTTATTGATTGGTTGCCCAAGTATTTGTATGGGCGACAGAGTGTGTGTGTGGGTGGCTGGGAGGTGTATGACTCTGTGCATAGATATGTAAGCAGTTGATTCACTAGATGTATGGGTTCAAAAGTGCATGTGGAAACAGCTGTATGGGCGGTTGACTGTGTGCATGAGTGTATTGGTGAGTGAATGGATATCTCAGTGTTACATGTCAAAGTAAGTACATATGTAAAACACAGTACATGTGAGAGTTGACATATATAAATAACTGTGCATAAGAGCCAGTGAATGTGTGAGTGGCTGTATGGATCATTGTGAACTTGTATCAGGGATTGTATAAGAGAGTAAATATGTTTTAGTATATGTTTGAATAAGTAAGGTGTGTATAACTGTATAGTTGAGAAAATGGAGGTATGATTGATTTTTGCATGACTGACTAGGTGTGTGAGTAACTCCATGGATGAGTGACAGTCTGTGAGTGTCTGTTTACACTGAGTGTATCTAAGGTTATATTAGAGTCTGAAGAGGTTAATTGTATTATCACATGAATGATGTCATCAGTGATGTGATCAGTAATGTCAAATGAGATGTCATCAGTGATGTCATCAGTGATGTCATTTGAGATGTCATCAGTGATGTCATCAGTGATGTCATTTGAGATGTCATCAGTGATGTCATCAGTGATGTCACTGACCATGTCATGAATGATGTAATATGTGACATGATCAGCAGTGGATTGCGGGTGCGCGATATATAGTTAGTACAACTAACTATATATGGAATTTCAATGGTTTTGTGTGAGTAAAATAAGGTTTTGTAAATGCTAATCCCTAACTATATATGGTGTATAACCTATGGTTTTTTCAGTGAATATATATATATATATTACCTACTGGCGGTAGGTAGTTATAGTTAAAACCTAGTTTCCATAGGAAATCTGCAACACTCTATTTGGAATAACTTTGGCGCTGGAGGACGAATCTTCGCGAATTTCTCCAAGAAAATGTCCTGCTCCACTCCGCTCCTTCCCTGAAAGTTTGGGGGTGATTCGTGAAGCAGGGGCCCAGAAAAAAGGGTGGTCCCAAAACATGTTTTCCCCATGCAATTTTTCATAGGACCTTGAGCCAGGGCTACAACCCGAACGGCTGAACGGAATTACACCAAATTTGGCAAAAAGGTAGAGTTCAGTTCGCAGATCATGCTTTTTGTTGAATGGTGTAAATCCGATTAATAGTACCTGAGAAAATCATAAGTAAAATCATAAGCATATCTATAGAAGCTTACCGTACTCTGTACTGTACTCTGTCCCCTACGCGTACAGTACGCGTACATTCCCGAGCACGATCTGCATGCTAATTGGATGTCAACTGCACTCCAAACCAGGAAGTGTTGGCAGCCATCTTTTGTACCTTGGTAGAACCGAGGCACAAGAAATCAGTGAAACAAGTGCGCAAAGCACACAAAGGGGGCAGGGTAGAAACACCCTGACCCCCTAGGCCTATTCAGGGGGTCCCACAAGGACCCGCAAGGCCCCCCCAAATTAAATCATGGGATACGCGTAAGGTACGGGCATCCTGCCAATTCCCCCCCAAAATTAAGGCACCACTCTGCAAACAAGCCCCCTGGCGCGTCTGCAGATGGGGAAATAATTCCCCTTGAATACTGGGGGTCCCTGGGGGCCAAGTAGCCCACCAAGATCCTCAAGTATGCACCAGGGGGATGACTTGCAGAGAGGTGTAAAGAGGTGTAATATGTATACATGTACACGTGCTGCTGCACGCGCCATTATTTCCTTTCAATTCCGACTTCATGCGCACACTTTCTGTTAGGTGCGCATGAAGTCTAATGTTGTTAACCTATTGTATTATTATTTAAATATGCCTTCTCGTGAGGGCGGCCTGACTCTCTGGCATGGACGGTTGTACTTTTCAGTTACCGTTCATGCTCCGGAGAGGAAGGACGCACCTCCGTGGTGTTCTGCAATTTACTAGAATAAATCTACACTTTTAACCTGAATACCTGTGGATTATTTTTATATATATAAAACAACACCTCTTTACAATTGGCGACGTTTTTCGGCATTTTGCACGAACATCACCAGTCATTTGTGCCTCAAGTCTCCTTCGATCTGCTTCCTGCACCTCCACTTACCCGGCAAGCATCCTGACCGGAGAGGAAACACGTGATTCTTCCTTCAAGCCCATCAATTTCATTTGTAAAAAAAGGGGTCTGCGCCTTGCTGTTAAACCTCTTTCTATTGGTTTTCCCTCCTGCGTCCACGCCCCTAAATCAAATGATTGGCTCGTCACTTATTCCTTGTTGTTTAAGGTACTGAAGCACAATTGTTTTCCAAAAAACGATTTTACTGGCTATTGGAACAAACTGGAGCACAATTTTTCGATAGAAAAGAACTGTAAGTTTTTTAAAAAAAAGAATTACTTTCTTATTTTCTTCATTGATAAGACTGTCAGTTCTATATTTTCTTAAGTCAACTTGTGGAAAGTGAACCTAAAATCCATATTAACCTTGTAAAATAAAGGAACTGGTTAAACTTTAATTTCTAAAAGACAAAACTTTTATCACTAATGGCAAAACAAGAAATATTTCAATTGGAACATTTTTTACCTCATCAAGGTAAACCTAAAGAACCTTGGAAACTCTGGAATAAATCTTTTGAAAACTATTTAGTAGCCATAGATGCAGAGGATTACTCAGCTAAACGCAAACTTGCCCTCCTATACAATTTCTTAGGGAGAGTTGGACGTGAAACTTTTAATAACTTACCGGTCACTATTCTACCTCCAAGTGGTGGTGAAGGATGGAATGTCTATACAGATGCTGTTCAGAGATTAAATAAGAAATTTCTGGAACAACCTAGTGTGATGCTAGAAAGATTTAACTTTAGAAAGAAGAAACAGAGTTCAGACGAATCAGTTGAAGACTATATATCGATTCTCAGAAATTTGGCATCTGAGTGTAACTTTGGAGCAGAACTAGACTATCACATCAGAGACCAATTTGTATACTCTTGTTTTCTTAAAAAAAATACAGGAGAGAATTCTTAGTTGCAGAGATCCAACATTAACTGAAGTTATTATTATAGCAAAGGGAATAGAAAGATCCATAATTACGTCTACTTGTCTGAATCAGGAAAATGTTTCTCCTATTAATGTTGTTGAACATGATTCTTCTGTTAACAATATTTCTTACAGGTCACGCTTTAGCAAGCCTTTTCAAGCTAGACAAAACAAAGGTTCATCATTATGTTACAGATGTGGAGCGAAATCGCACTTGGGTGACAGTCCCATTTGCCCAGCGTTAGGTAGAAAATGCACAAAATGTGGAAAAACTGGTCATTTTTATAGTGTTTGTAGAAGCAAGAAAATTGTTAGAGTGAGTGCTTTAGATACTAGAGAAATTTCAAATGAAGATCCTTCTGAACATATTATCATTCTTTATAATAGTATGGAAAGAATGATGCTTTCTATTGATATTGTTATTATAAATGTGAGTATCTCTGAGAAAAAGGTCAAGGAACCTTCAGGTGAATTTATAATTGGTGATTTAAAAATAGAAATGATGGGTGATTCTGGAGCACCAGTTACGATCATTTCAGACATACTATTTGAGAAACATTGGCCTGGCAAAGAATTAGAAAAATTAGATATTATTCCTAAAGGTTATGGGGGTAAAATCATTGAAATCCATGGTTATTTCCTTGAATTTGTGTCTTGTTTGGGGAGAAAAATTTATACAAAAGTGTATGTGGCTCCTCAAGGTAAGCACATTATTGGATGGCAAGATCTGGCTAAGATGGGGCTAAAGTTAGTTCCTGGTGCTGAAAATCCCATTCAAATCTATTATGATGTTTCTATTGATGTTATTGATAATTCTGAAGAGAATGATGTTTCATCTTTCAAAACAAAAATTTTAAGTGAATTTTCGGATGTGTTCACAACATGCGTTGGTAAGATCACAAAAGTAGAGCATTTTATAAAGCTAAAGGAGAATGCTATCCCCATTGTACATAAGGCCAGGCCCATTCCTTTAAGTGTGAGGTCTGATTTGAAGATCTTACTTGATAAATTAGTAGGAGAAGGGATCATAACTCCCACAGACTCCTCTGAATGGGTGAGTCCTATTGTTATTGTGCGTAAAAAAGATAATTCGATTAGTTTGTGTGCTGATTTACGCTCACTAAATAAAAACATACTAGTAGATTGTCACCCATTACCGAAAATTCAGGATCTTTTATCAAATATTTCTGGTGCCACTTGCTTTTCCATCTTAGATTTAAAATCGGCTTATCACCAAATTCCTCTTTCCACTTCTTCCACTGACCTTCATGACACCCTTTGGTGCATATAAATACCTTAGGCTACCTTTTGGCCTAGCCGCTGCGGCTAGCGTCTTCCAGAGGCTCATGGATCACATGTTGGCAGGTATTACTTCAGTTCAAGCTTACCAGGATGATGTCCTGATTTTCTCAAAAAATAAGAATGAACACATTATTACTTTAAGAAAAGTACTTGAGAAGTTTAAAGAATTTGGAGTTACACTGGGTGCAGATAAGTGCAAGTTTATGGTTCAATCACTAGATTATTTAGGACACACCATTTCAGCTTCTGGAATCAGTCCCAAATTTTCCTTTACAAAGGCTATTGACGAAGTGGTGGTTCCTCATACCAAGGATTTGCTTAGGTCATTTCTGGGAATGACAGAATACTATTTTAGATTTATATCGAACAATGCACTGGTTGTCCAACCAATACGCCTTTTACTGAAGAAAAATGTTCATTTTACATGGAATGTTGATGCACAAAGAGCGTTTGAATTAGTGAAAAAATTAATTCTTCAGGCTCCTGCTTTGTCTCCATTTTCACCTGGTTTTAAATGTTTATTATCAGTGGATGCGAGCCAAAAAGGACTGGGGGCGGTCTTATCCCAATGGGTAAATGGGAAAGAGAACACTGTGGGTTTCTCTTCCAGATCTCTCTCTATTGCTGAATCTAACTACAGCACAATAGAGAGGGAGGCTCTGGCTTGTACCTGGGCTGTTGAAAAATTTAGAACTTTTATTTGGGGCACACAATTTGAAATTTTCTCAGACCACAAACCTTTAATTCATTTATTGTCAGGAAATGGCACAGGTAAAGCGTCATCAAGGCTAGTAAGATTGTTGTCTCGCTTGCATGAATATAATTTTATTATCAAGTATATACCAGGTGGTCGTAATGGTAGAGCGGACTGTTTATCTAGATTGTCATTAAAAGATAGCTACTTGCCCACAAGGTTTGATGATGTAGAAAATGTGGTTGCCACTGTTGAGGATGTTATTTCTAACCTTCCTCATGTAGCAAAGGACGATTGGTTAAAAGCTTTTGTAGAGGATTCTACTCTTCAGGCTGTTAAGAACATGATTGTGACTGGCTGGCCTAAAGAAAGGTCCTTACCATCCACTTTGAAATCTTTTGCACAAGTCAGTGAGGAACTTTCTATAGTAGGAGGTTTAGTTATGCGAGGAGATTTGGCAGTACCCCCTTTTTCTTTACGAAAAAGGATTTTTGACATAGCGCATGAGGGCCATTTAGGCATAGGAGCAACGGCTAGAAGATTAAAAGAAAGTTTTTGGTGGCCTGCTCTAGGGTCTAATGTTACTGATTGGATAAATGCCTGTGGTACATGTCTTGTCTCAGACAAGCACTGGAAGATTGCGAAACTCCCTCTATACAATGTACCAACAACTGAGGAAGCATGGGTGAAATTGGCGCTAGATTTTGCAGGCCCGTTTGATCTCCTTACTAATGATAAAAAATACATTTTGGTGTTAGTAGATTATTACTCAAAATGGCTAGAATTTGAGTTTTGTTCTTCAGCCTCTTCTGCTTCTGTGATTAACTTCTTGACAAGAATTTTTATGACTGAAGGTTTTCCCAAAGAGTTGGTCACGGACAATGGTTCACATTTTACCTCATCTAGTATGGAAAAGTTTTTGTTGTCTCATGATGTCAAACATTTAAAAGTTGCTTTGTATTCCCCAGCAGCCAACGGTTTAGTTGAACGCATGAACAGAGTCATAAAAGAAGGGATACAGACAGCTTTAGCTGAGAGAGTTCCTGTAGATATTTAAAAAAAACAAAAACTTTGGGCATATCTCATTACCCCACACACAAATCTGGAGTTTCTCCCTTTAGACTTTTGAGGAAAAGGGAACCCAATGTGTCCTTCATGGATCAGGGATTTGAGGAAAAGTGACAATTCATGTTTGGTTTGTAAAGATAAAGAAAGGATGCTCAAGAATGTTTCTTCCAAACAAGCTGTTCAAAAGAAATATTATGGTGGCAGGAAATTTAAAAATGATTCTTATTTTGAAATTGGAGATTGGGTGTTGATTAAGTCTCCAATGAAAGTCAAGAAGGGTCTTTCTAGGTTTTCACTTCCTATACAGGTCTTGAAAACTTCAAAGGGATCTTTATTCCCTGGTCAAAGAGGCTGGTGGAGTAAAAGAGTTTTGGCGAGGTTAACACCAGATCAAGCCAGAAGGATTATTGAAAAAAAAGAAGTATTACAAGATGATTTACACTTTTCACATTTCTTGGAAGATTTAGGTGTACAAAGTGAGTTTCCTATTGAACCAGTTTCCCAAAACACAAGTTTACAAAATAATTTAGACTGTCGGGTTCAACCTGCTCCTTCTCAGGATCAGGAGTTGGGAAACTCTTTAGTTAGTCCGACGATTTTAAGTTCTTTAAGTAATGATCTGGCATGTACTGAACAAATAAGACCCACACGTAATTGCTCTTTTCCTTCAAAGTACAAAGATTTTTATTTATCTTAATTTTGTTTATTTGTTTATGAAAGGGGAAGGGTGATGTAATATGTATACATGTACACGTGCTGCTGCACGCGCCATTGTTTCCTTTCAATTCCGACTTCATGCGCACACTTTCTGTTAGGTGCACATGAAGTCTAATGTTGTTAACCTATTGTATTATTATTTAAATATGCATTCTCGTGAGGGCGGCCTGACTCTCTGGCATGGACGGTTGTACTTTTCAGTTACCGTTCATGCTCCGGAGAGGAAGGACGCACTCCCGTGGTGTTCTGCAATTTACTAGAATAAATCTACACTTTTAACCTGAATACCTGTGGATTATTTTTATATATATAAAACAACACCTCTTTACAAGAGGCCATGCCCCTTTTTACACCTCTCTGCAAGGCAGCCCCCTTGCACATACTGGAGGTTCCTGGTGGGCTAGTTGGATCCCAGGGACCCCCAGTATTCAAGTGGAATTAGTTTCCCCTCCGCAAACGCGCCAGGGGGCTGCCTTGCAGAGACGTGTAAAGAGGCCACGCCCCTTTTTACACCTCTCTGCAAGGCAGCACCTGGCGCATACTGGAGGTTCCTGACCCCCTAGGCCTGCTCAGGAGGTCCCACAAGGACCCCCAAGGCTCCAAAATTGTTGTTTTTTTTTTAAAATCCCGGTATACGCGTAGGTTACGCGTACCCTCCCGATTTCCCCAAAAAATTTAAGACACCACTCTGCAAACGCGCCAGGGGGGGCGTTTGCAGAGTGATGTCATCAGTGATGTCCTTTGAGATGTCATCAGTGATGTCATGAGTGATGTCAGTGATGTCACTGACCATGTCATGAGTGATGTAATATGTGACATCATCAGCAGTGCATTGCGGGCGCGCGAGTTATAGTTAACTATAACGGGGGAATTTCAATGGTTTTGTATGAGTGAAATGTCCAACTAACAATAACATGTGGGAAACCTATGGTTTTTCAGTGAATTTCTAAGGTTTTTTAAATGCTAATTTTTAACTATAACGTGTGTGAAACCTATGGTGTTTTCAGTTAATATATATATACTCACACACACAAGCATTGTAAATTGTAAAATTGTAAATTGTAAATTGATACTTGTATAGCGCACTACTCACCCGCAAGGGTCTCTAGGCACTTGTACGAATACCGCTGTGGAACCCATCCTGGCTTTCCCTGTGAGGTGTCCACTCCTGGGCACTCCCAAGGTGGAGGCCAGGCATCCTTAGCGTTGTGGGGGCCGTTGTGGAGATTAAGCAAGCTATTGCCTAGAGTTGCAGAGTGGGACTTCATGATTGGAATAGGCACCGAGGCGGGAATTATCAGGTCCGTGGAATTTTTGAGCCCAAGACCCGCCGAGGCGGGGAATTGAACCCGGGTCCCAGGCTAGACCTCTGCGTCAGGGTCTGCCGCTCTAACCATTGAGCCACATTCACCCATACCACCCAAAAACCCACACCTACCATGAAAATACCCTTGCCACCCAGAAACCTACAGGGTGATTGATAAACATCTATCTTGTCTGGCTGATTTGTATATATAAAAAACAAAACAGGTATGTGGAGGGTCAAGGGGATATTTAATGACCTGTCTGCTCATACCCCTTACTACAATATATAACCACAAAAAAGAGCAGACCAGGTCTGGGGAATAGTGTGTAGCTGTACTAGCCAGGGTGCAATAAAAGGATGCGTGCAAGAACACATGATGGTGAAGATCACTGACTATATGAATCCCATCAGATCACCTTCGTGGTGGAGTTTGCGTCATGTGGGATGTTTACTGATCATTCCAAGACGCAACCGACCTTATAGTGCCGATGCAGAAATGGATGTCAGGAAGATAGTCGTGATAATCATCATAAAGTGATATTTGACTAAAGTGAAGTGCCTAGAGAAAAGTAGTGAAAATAAAATCGACTACATGGGCGTTGTAAAGTATTCAAAACGCACTCAATGTGTCAGAGATTAAAAATACGCCGGGTAATGAGATTACCCAATGGCGCTGTGAAGAACGGTCGACATGTTTCAGCTCTAGGGGCTTTCCCCCAGCTTTCTTCAGGACCATAACAAAAAGAGGCTACTACAACCCAGAATGAGATGTTAAATCAAAACCCAACTATGTACTACTACAAAATAGGTACATATCTACCAGGAACCATCACAGTTGAATGTCCACTGGAAGGAAAGGAGATCGTCTTCTTCCTAGAAAAAGGAATTTGATTTACAACCACATCATATATCGAGTACGCATCTAAATACATACACACCAGCCGCACCGGCAAACCACACTTGCATGAATAATTGACATTCTGCATATTTAGGGAAAAGCTTAATAGCTCAAACAACATGAGGCATTTCCACATGATGCTACTCACCCAGCCTTGTGTGGGTGAAGACCTCACCTCACCCGGCAACCGCTCGGGAGTGTGAGACCCCGCTCTATAGTGTAGATAAAAGGAAACAATGAGTAACAACCCTATAGTTTCCAAGCCAATCGCTCTACACAGAAACCCAACATACGTGTGAAAGTAACCCTACTGCAAAAACCTCACAGACCTTACTTTGGTGTGCGATCTCACATGTAATGGACCCAAATAATACAATTACCCTAGTATCAGACACAAAGACATACTCAAGTTCAACTAAGTGGGCGTTTACAATAGGTTATAAAGCATATATGCCTATGAAACACAGTATGTGATTATGTGTGACCTAGAACTAGTAATTGCAAATTGCCATGATCCAGAATATAACATTTACCCAATGACATAAAACCTCAAAGCCCTTGGTAATGACCTAGAGATTCATAGGCTTGACGGGCCATCATAACTAGACAGCACAAGGTTCCTCAACCAACAAGACTCCATAGTGCGAGATATCTATTCCTACTCTGACAGATTCAAGTTAACTGCAGCGAGACAATCAGGGAACTGACCTGTCCGTCGGTGACTCGGATGGTAACCCGAGCGGAAAAGGAGGTGTCGGAGAGGCCGTTTATCGCACTTATATAGCTGCCATTCATTAAAAGAAGTGGCCACAATCGCCATTAAGAATCGGCAGACTGTAGCGTGAATGAAAAGACACTACTCCCATGCGCATGCGCATTAGCGCGATACCGATAGAAAACGTCAGCGCGTGCAGGGAAACACTGCTCTTGCGCACATGCGCCTTGACGTAAATCTCCCAGACAATAACGTATGATTCGTTATTGTCTAAGTGCTGATTAAAGAAAAAAGCACACACTAACAATCAATAGGGACATTGATTTCAACGGTGCAGGTAGGTAGCACGAGACCCAAGCACAACAGAAAAGCTTTTCATACTCGAAGAGCTCATAGTGAATGGTCACTTGGGTCATGAAAGCACCCTAAATTTTCTTATAGCTCCGATTGTAGGACCATATGTAAGTGTCCTATGCCCGATGTTTGTTTAAATAGGAAAAGGTGACGCTGAGGTCTCTCGAATGGAATCCTTATGGGGTGGAGGAACTTTAACCCCAAGAAGCAAACAGAAAAACGTGTAGTCTCTGTGGAGTCACTCTGAGTGATGTATCCACAACAGACTGCTTGTCCTGTGGAGTATTACATCTCCAAATGATAACTCGTAATAAAGTTATAAAGGGTCACAGTTAGATAAGGCACAACATGGCCCTTAAATAGTAAGTGCCAAAAAATAGGTTTATCAGAAGGGGAGTATACACAATTATGTTAGGTGAGCCTAAAGGATGCAACCAGAGGTGCGTTGCCTCCATTCTCAAAAAAGACCCGCAACTAAAAAGTTGCTCTTTATACAAAAAACAAAACAGGTATGTGGAGGGTCAAGGGGATATTTAATGACCTGTCTGCTCATACCCCTTACTACAATATATAACCACAAAAAAGAGCAGACCAGGTCTGGGGAATAGTGTGTAGCTGTACTAGCCAGGGTGCAATAAAAGGATGCGTGCAAGAACACATGATGGTGAAGATCACTGACTATATGAATCCCATCAGATCACCTTCGTGGTGGAGTTTGCGTCATGTGGGATGTTTACTGATCATTCCAAGACGCAACCGACCTTATAGTGCCGATGCAGAAATGGATGTCAGGAAGATAGTCGTGATAATCATCATAAAGTGATATTTGACTAAAGTGAAGTGCCTAGAGAAAAGTAGTGAAAATAAAATCGACTACATGGGCGTTGTAAAGTATTCAAAACGCACTCAATGTGTCAGAGATTAAAAATACGCCGGGTAATGAGATTACCCAATGGCGCTGTGAAGAACGGTCGACATGTTTCAGCTCTAGGGGCTTTCCCCCAGCTTTCTTCAGGACCATAACAAAAAGAGGCTACTACAACCCAGAATGAGATGTTAAATCAAAACCCAACTATGTACTACTACAAAATAGGTACATATCTACCAGGAACCATCACAGTTGAATGTCCACTGGAAGGAAAGGAGATCGTCTTCTTCCTAGAAAAAGGAATTTGATTTACAACCACATCATATATCGAGTACGCATCTAAATACATACACACCAGCCGCACCGGCAAACCACACTTGCATGAATAATTGACATTCTGCATATTTAGGGAAAAGCTTAATAGCTCAAACAACATGAGGCATTTCCACATGATGCTACTCACCCAGCCTTGTGTGGGTGAAGACCTCACCTCACCCGGCAACCGCTCGGGAGTGTGAGACACCGCTCTATAGTGTAGATAAAAGGAAACAATGAGTAACAACCCTATAGTTTCCAAGCCAATCGCTCTACACAGAAACCCAACATACGTGTGAAAGTAACCCTACTGCAAAAACCTCACAGACCTTACTTTGGTGTGCGATCTCACATGTAATGGACCCAAATAATACAATTACCCTAGTACCATCAGACACAAAGACATACTCAAGTTCAACTAAGTGGGTGTTTACAATAGGTTATAAAGCATATATGCCTATGAAACACAGTATGTGATTATGTGTGACCTAGAACTAGTAATTGCAAATTGCCATGATCCAGAATATAACATTTACCCAATGACATAAAACCTCAAAGCCCTTGGTAATGACCTAGAGATTCATAGGCTTGACGGGCCGTCATAACTAGACAGCACAAGGTTCCTCAACCAACAAGACTCCATAGTGCGAGATATCTATTCCTACTCTGACAGATTCAAGTTAACTGCAGCGAGACAATCAGGGAACTGACCTGTCCGTCGGTGACTCGGATGGTAACCCGAGCGGAAAAGGAGGTGTCGGAGAGGCCGTTTATCGCACTTATATAGCTGCCATTCATTAAAAGAAGTGGCCACAATCGCCATTAAGAATCGGCAGACTGTAGCGTGAATGAAAAGACACTACTCCCATGCGCATGCGCATTAGCGCGATACCGATAGAAAACGTCAGCGCGTGCAGGGAAACACTGCTCTTGCGCACATGCGCCTTGACGTAAATCTCCCAGACAATAACGTATGATTCGTTATTGTCTAAGTGCTGATTAAAGAAAAAAGCACACACTAACAATCAATAGGGACATTGATTTCAACGGTGCAGGTAGGTAGCACGAGACCCAAGCACAACAGAAAAGCTTTTCATACTCGAAGAGCTCATAGTGAATGGTCACTTGGGTCATGAAAGCACCCTAAATTTTCTTATAGCTCCGATTGTAGGACCATATGTAAGTGTCCTATGCCCGATGTTTGTTTAAATAGGAAAAGGTGACGCTGAGGTCTCTCGAATGGAATCCTTATGGGGTGGAGGAACTTTAACCCCAAGAAGCAAACAGAAAAACGTGTAGTCTCTGTGGAGTCACTCTGAGTGATGTATCCACAACAGACTGCTTGTCCTGTGGAGTATTACATCTCCAAATGATAACTCGTAATAAAGTTATAAAGGGTCACAGTTAGATAAGGCACAACATGGCCCTTAAATAGTAAGTGCCAAAAAATAGGTTTATCAGAAGGGGAGTATACACAATTATGTTAGGTGAGCCTAAAGGATGCAACCAGAGGTGCGTTGCCTCCATTCTCAAAAAAGACCCGCAACTAAAAAGTTGCTCTTTATACAAAAAACAAAACAGGTATGTGGAGGGTCAAGGGGATATTTAATGACCTGTCTGCTCATACCCCTTACTACAATATATAACCACAAAAAAGAGCAGACCAGGTCTGGGGAATAGTGTGTAGCTGTACTAGCCAGGGTGCAATAAAAGGATGCGTGCAAGAACACATGATGGTGAAGATCACTGACTATATGAATCCCATCAGATCACCTTCGTGGTGGAGTTTGCGTCATGTGGGATGTTTACTGATCATTCCAAGACGCAACCGACCTTATAGTGCCGATGCAGAAATGGATGTCAGGAAGATAGTCGTGATAATCATCATAAAGTGATATTTGACTAAAGTGAAGTGCCTAGAGAAAAGTAGTGAAAATAAAATCGACTACATGGGCGTTGTAAAGTATTCAAAACGCACTCAATGTGTCAGAGATTAAAAATACGCCGGGTAATGGGATTACCCAATGGCGCTGTGAAGAACGGTCGACATGTTTCAGCTCTAGGGGCTTTCCCCCAGCTTTCTTCAGGACCATAACAAAAAGAGGCTACTACAACCCAGAATGAGATGTTAAATCAAAACCCAACTATGTACTACTACAAAATAGGTACATATCTACCAGGAACCATCACAGTTGAATGTCCACTGGAAGGAAAGGAGATCGTCTTCTTCCTAGAAAAAGGAATTTGATTTACAACCACATCATATATCGAGTACGCATCTAAATACATACACACCAGCCGCACCGGCAAACCACACTTGCATGAATAATTGACATTCTGCATATTTAGGGAAAAGCTTAATAGCTCAAACAACATGAGGCATTTCCACATGATGCTACTCACCCAGCCTTGTGTGGGTGAAGACCTCACCTCACCCGGCAACCGCTCGGGAGTGTGAGACCCCGCTCTATAGTGTAGATAAAAGGAAACAATGAGTAACAACCCTATAGTTTCCAAGCCAATCGCTCTACACAGAAACCCAACATACGTGTGAAAGTAACCCTACTGCAAAAACCTCACAGACCTTACTTTGGTGTGCGATCTCACATGTAATGGACCCAAATAATACAATTACCCTAGTACCATCAGACACAAAGACATACTCAAGTTCAACTAAGTGGGTGTTTACAATAGGTTATAAAGCATATATGCCTATGAAACACAGTATGTGATTATGTGTGACCTAGAACTAGTAATTGCAAATTGCCATGATCCAGAATATAACATTTACCCAATGACATAAAACCTCAAAGCCCTTGGTAATGACCTAGAGATTCATAGGCTTGACGGGCCGTCATAACTAGACAGCACAAGGTTCCTCAACCAACAAGACTCCATAGTGCGAGATATCTATTCCTACTCTGACAGATTCAAGTTAACTGCAGCGAGACAATCAGGGAACTGACCTGTCCGTCGGTGACTCGGATGGTAACCCGAGCGGAAAAGGAGGTGTCGGAGAGGCCGTTTATCGCACTTATATAGCTGCCATTCATTAAAAGAAGTGGCCACAATCGCCATTAAGAATCGGCAGACTGTAGCGTGAATGAAAAGACACTACTCCCATGCGCATGCGCATTAGCGCGATACCGATAGAAAACGTCAGCGCGTGCAGGGAAACACTGCTCTTGCGCACATGCGCCTTGACGTAAATCTCCCAGACAATAACGTATGATTCGTTATTGTCTAAGTGCTGATTAAAGAAAAAAGCACACACTAACAATCAATAGGGACATTGATTTCAACGGTGCAGGTAGGTAGCACGAGACCCAAGCACAACAGAAAAGCTTTTCATACTCGAAGAGCTCATAGTGAATGGTCACTTGGGTCATGAAAGCACCCTAAATTTTCTTATAGCTCCGATTGTAGGACCATATGTAAGTGTCCTATGCCCGATGTTTGTTTAAATAGGAAAAGGTGACGCTGAGGTCTCTCGAATGGAATCCTTATGGGGTGGAGGAACTTTAACCCCAAGAAGCAAACAGAAAAACGTGTAGTCTCTGTGGAGTCACTCTGAGTGATGTATCCACAACAGACTGCTTGTCCTGTGGAGTATTACATCTCCAAATGATAACTCGTAATAAAGTTATAAAGGGTCACAGTTAGATAAGGCACAACATGGCCCTTAAATAGTAAGTGCCAAAAAATAGGTTTATCAGAAGGGGAGTATACACAATTATGTTAGGTGAGCCTAAAGGATGCAACCAGAGGTGCGTTGCCTCCATTCTCAAAAAAGACCCGCAACTAAAAAGTTGCTCTTTATACAAAAAACAAAACAGGTATGTGGAGGGTCAAGGGGATATTTAATGACCTGTCTGCTCATACCCCTTACTACAATATATAACCACAAAAAAGAGCAGACCAGGTCTGGGGAATAGTGTGTAGCTGTACTAGCCAGGGTGCAATAAAAGGATGCGTGCAAGAACACATGATGGTGAAGATCACTGACTATATGAATCCCATCAGATCACCTTCGTGGTGGAGTTTGCGTCATGTGGGATGTTTACTGATCATTCCAAGACGCAACCGACCTTATAGTGCCGATGCAGAAATGGATGTCAGGAAGATAGTCGTGATAATCATCATAAAGTGATATTTGACTAAAGTGAAGTGCCTAGAGAAAAGTAGTGAAAATAAAATCGACTACATGGGCGTTGTAAAGTATTCAAAACGCACTCAATGTGTCAGAGATTAAAAATACGCCGGGTAATGGGATTACCCAATGGCGCTGTGAAGAACGGTCGACATGTTTCAGCTCTAGGGGCTTTCCCCCAGCTTTCTTCAGGACCATAACAAAAAGAGGCTACTACAACCCAGAATGAGATGTTAAATCAAAACCCAACTATGTACTACTACAAAATAGGTACATATCTACCAGGAACCATCACAGTTGAATGTCCACTGGAAGGAAAGGAGATCGTCTTCTTCCTAGAAAAAGGAATTTGATTTACAACCACATCATATATCGAGTACGCATCTAAATACATACACACCAGCCGCACCGGCAAACCACACTTGCATGAATAATTGACATTCTGCATATTTAGGGAAAAGCTTAATAGCTCAAACAACATGAGGCATTTCCACATGATGCTACTCACCCAGCCTTGTGTGGGTGAAGACCTCACCTCACCCGGCAACCGCTCGGGAGTGTGAGACCCCGCTCTATAGTGTAGATAAAAGGAAACAATGAGTAACAACCCTATAGTTTCCAAGCCAATCGCTCTACACAGAAACCCAACATACGTGTGAAAGTAACCCTACTGCAAAAACCTCACAGACCTTACTTTGGTGTGCGATCTCACATGTAATGGACCCAAATAATACAATTACCCTAGTACCATCAGACACAAAGACATACTCAAGTTCAACTAAGTGGGTGTTTACAATAGGTTATAAAGCATATATGCCTATGAAACACAGTATGTGATTATGTGTGACCTAGAACTAGTAATTGCAAATTGCCATGATCCAGAATATAACATTTACCCAATGACATAAAACCTCAAAGCCCTTGGTAATGACCTAGAGATTCATAGGCTTGACGGGCCGTCATAACTAGACAGCACAAGGTTCCTCAACCAACAAGACTCCATAGTGCGAGATATCCCGTCAAGCCTATGAATCTCTAGGTCATTACCAAGGGCTTTGAGGTTTTATGTCATTGGGTAAATGTTATATTCTGGATCATGGCAATTTGCAATTACTAGTTCTAGGTCACACATAATCACATACTGTGTTTCATAGGCATATATGCTTTATAACCTATTGTAAACACCCACTTAGTTGAACTTGAGTATGTCTTTGTGTCTGATGGTACTAGGGTAATTGTATTATTTGGGTCCATTACATGTGAGATCGCACACCAAAGTAAGGTCTGTGAGGTTTTTGCAGTAGGGTTACTTTCACACGTATGTTGGGTTTCTGTGTAGAGCGATTGGCTTGGAAACTATAGGGTTGTTACTCATTGTTTCCTTTTATCTACACTATAGAGCGGGGTCTCACACTCCCGAGCGGTTGCCGGGTGAGGTGAGGTCTTCACCCACACAAGGCTGGGTGAGTAGCATCATGTGGAAATGCCTCATGTTGTTTGAGCTATTAAGCTTTTCCCTAAATATGCAGAATGTCAATTATTCATGCAAGTGTGGTTTGCCGGTGCGGCTGGTGTGTATGTATTTAGATGCGTACTCGATATATGATGTGGTTGTAAATCAAATTCCTTTTTCTAGGAAGAAGACGATCTCCTTTCCTTCCAGTGGACATTCAACTGTGATGGTTCCTGGTAGATATGTACCTATTTTGTAGTAGTACATAGTTGGGTTTTGATTTAACATCTCATTCTGGGTTGTAGTAGCCTCTTTTTGTTATGGTCCTGAAGAAAGCTGGGGGAAAGCCCCTAGAGCTGAAACATGTCGACCGTTCTTCACAGCGCCATTGGGTAATCTCATTACCCGGCGTATTTTTAATCTCTGACACATTGAGTGCGTTTTGAATACTTTACAACGCCCATGTAGTCGATTTTATTTTCACTACTTTTCTCTAGGCACTTCACTTTAGTCAAATATCACTTTATGATGATTATCACGACTATCTTCCTGACATCCATTTCTGCATCGGCACTATAAGGTCGGTTGCGTCTTGGAATGATCAGTAAACATCCCACATGACGCAAACTCCACCACGAAGGTGATCTGATGGGATTCATATAGTCAGTGATCTTCACCATCATGTGTTCTTGCACGCATCCTTTTATTGCACCCTGGCTAGTACAGCTACACACTATTCCCCAGACCTGGTCTGCTCTTTTTTGTGGTTATATATTGTAGTAAGGGGTATGAGCAGACAGGTCATTAAATATCCCCTTGACCCTCCACATACCTGTTTTGTTTTTTGTATAAAGAGCAACTTTTTAGTTGCGGGTCTTTTTTGAGAATGGAGGCAACGCACCTCTGGTTGCATCCTTTAGGCTCACCTAACATAATTGTGTATACTCCCCTTCTGATAAACCTATTTTTTGGCACTTACTATTTAAGGGCCATGTTGTGCCTTATCTAACTGTGACCCTTTATAACTTTATTACGAGTTATCATTTGGAGATGTAATACTCCACAGGACAAGCAGTCTGTTGTGGATACATCACTCAGAGTGACTCCACAGAGACTACACGTTTTTCTGTTTGCTTCTTGGGGTTAAAGTTCCTCCACCCCATAAGGATTCCATTCGAGAGACCTCAGCGTCACCTTTTCCTATTTAAACAAACATCGGGCATAGGACACTTGCATATGGTCCTACAATCGGAGCTATAAGAAAATTTAGGGTGCTTTCATGACCCAAGTGACCATTCACTATGAGCTCTTCGAGTATGAAAAGCTTTTCTGTTGTGCTTGGGTCTCGTGCTACCTACCTGCACCGTTGAAATCAATGTCCCTATTGATTGTTAGTGTGTGCTTTTTTCTTTAATCAGCACTTAGACAATAACGAATCATACGTTATTGTCTGGGAGATTTACGTCAAGGCGCATGTGCGCAACAGCAGTGTTTCCCTGCACGCGCTGACGTTTTCTATCGGTATCGCGCTAATGCGCATGTGCATGGGAGTAGTGTCTTTTCATTCACGCTACAGTCTGCCGATTCTTAATGGCGATTGTGGCCACTTCTTTTAATGAATGGCAGCTATATAAGTGCGATAAACGGCCTCTCCGACAGCTCCTTTTCCGCTCGGGTTACCATCCGAGTCACCGACGGACAGGTCAGTTCCCTGATTGTCTCGCTGCAGTTAACTTGAATCTGTCAGAGTAGGAATAGATATCTCGCACTATGGAGTCTTGTTGGTTGAGGAACCTTGTGCTGTCTAGTTATGACGGCCCGTCAAGCCTATGAATCTCTAGGTCATTACCAAGGGCTTTGAGGTTTTATGTCATTGGGTAAATGTTATATTCTGGATCATGGCAATTTGCAATTACTAGTTCTAGGTCACACATAATCACATACTGTGTTTCATAGGCATATATGCTTTATAACCTATTGTAAACACCCACTTAGTTGAACTTGAGTATGTCTTTGTGTCTGATGGTACTAGGGTAATTGTATTATTTGGGTCCATTACATGTGAGATCGCACACCAAAGTAAGGTCTGTGAGGTTTTTGCAGTAGGGTTACTTTCACACGTATGTTGGGTTTCTGTGTAGAGCGATTGGCTTGGAAACTATAGGGTTGTTACTCATTGTTTCCTTTTATCTACACTATAGAGCGGGGTCTCACACTCCCGAGCGGTTGCCGGGTGAGGTGAGGTCTTCACCCACACAAGGCTGGGTGAGTAGCATCATGTGGAAATGCCTCATGTTGTTTGAGCTATTAAGCTTTTCCCTAAATATGCAGAATGTCAATTATTCATGCAAGTGTGGTTTGCCGGTGCGGCTGGTGTGTATGTATTTAGATGCGTACTCGATATATGATGTGGTTGTAAATCAAATTCCTTTTTCTAGGAAGAAGACGATCTCCTTTCCTTCCAGTGGACATTCAACTGTGATGGTTCCTGGTAGATATGTACCTATTTTGTAGTAGTACATAGTTGGGTTTTGATTTAACATCTCATTCTGGGTTGTAGTAGCCTCTTTTTGTTATGGTCCTGAAGAAAGCTGGGGGAAAGCCCCTAGAGCTGAAACATGTCGACCGTTCTTCACAGCGCCATTGGGTAATCTCATTACCCGGCGTATTTTTAATCTCTGACACATTGAGTGCGTTTTGAATACTTTACAACGCCCATGTAGTCGATTTTATTTTCACTACTTTTCTCTAGGCACTTCACTTTAGTCAAATATCACTTTATGATGATTATCACGACTATCTTCCTGACATCCATTTCTGCATCGGCACTATAAGGTCGGTTGCGTCTTGGAATGATCAGTAAACATCCCACATGACGCAAACTCCACCACGAAGGTGATCTGATGGGATTCATATAGTCAGTGATCTTCACCATCATGTGTTCTTGCACGCATCCTTTTATTGCACCCTGGCTAGTACAGCTACACACTATTCCCCAGACCTGGTCTGCTCTTTTTTGTGGTTATATATTGTAGTAAGGGGTATGAGCAGACAGGTCATTAAATATCCCCTTGACCCTCCACATACCTGTTTTGTTTTTTGTATAAAGAGCAACTTTTTAGTTGCGGGTCTTTTTTGAGAATGGAGGCAACGCACCTCTGGTTGCATCCTTTAGGCTCACCTAACATAATTGTGTATACTCCCCTTCTGATAAACCTATTTTTTGGCACTTACTATTTAAGGGCCATGTTGTGCCTTATCTAACTGTGACCCTTTATAACTTTATTACGAGTTATCATTTGGAGATGTAATACTCCACAGGACAAGCAGTCTGTTGTGGATACATCACTCAGAGTGACTCCACAGAGACTACACGTTTTTCTGTTTGCTTCTTGGGGTTAAAGTTCCTCCACCCCATAAGGATTCCATTCGAGAGACCTCAGCGTCACCTTTTCCTATTTAAACAAACATCGGGCATAGGACACTTACATATGGTCCTACAATCGGAGCTATAAGAAAATTTAGGGTGCTTTCATGACCCAAGTGACCATTCACTATGAGCTCTTCGAGTATGAAAAGCTTTTCTGTTGTGCTTGGGTCTCGTGCTACCTACCTGCACCGTTGAAATCAATGTCCCTATTGATTGTTAGTGTGTGCTTTTTTCTTTAATCAGCACTTAGACAATAACGAATCATACGTTATTGTCTGGGAGATTTACGTCAAGGCGCATGTGCGCAAGAGCAGTGTTTCCCTGCACGCGCTGACGTTTTCTATCGGTATCGCGCTAATGGGCATGCGCATGGGAGTAGTGTCTTTTCATTCACGCTACAGTCTGCCGATTCTTAATGGCGATTGTGGCCACTTCTTTTAATGAATGGCAGCTATATAAGTGCGATAAACGGCCTCTCCGACAGCTCCTTTTCCGCTCGGGTTACCATCCGAGTCACCGACGGACAGGTCAGTTCCCTGATTGTCTCGCTGCAGTTAACTTGAATCTGTCAGAGTAGGAATAGATATCTCGCACTATGGAGTCTTGTTGGTTGAGGAACCTTGTGCTGTCTAGTTATGACGGCCCGTCAAGCCTATGAATCTCTAGGTCATTACCAAGGGCTTTGAGGTTTTATGTCATTGGGTAAATGTTATATTCTGGATCATGGCAATTTGCAATTACTAGTTCTAGGTCACACATAATCACATACTGTGTTTCATAGGCATATATGCTTTATAACCTATTGTAAACACCCACTTAGTTGAACTTGAGTATGTCTTTGTGTCTGATGGTACTAGGGTAATTGTATTATTTGGGTCCATTACATGTGAGATCGCACACCAAAGTAAGGTCTGTGAGGTTTTTGCAGTAGGGTTACTTTCACACGTATGTTGGGTTTCTGTGTAGAGCGATTGGCTTGGAAACTATAGGGTTGTTACTCATTGTTTCCTTTTATCTACACTATAGAGCGGGGTCTCACACTCCCGAGCGGTTGCCGGGTGAGGTGAGGTCTTCACCCACACAAGGCTGGGTGAGTAGCATCATGTGGAAATGCCTCATGTTGTTTGAGCTATTAAGCTTTTCCCTAAATATGCAGAATGTCAATTATTCATGCAAGTGTGGTTTGCCGGTGCGGCTGGTGTGTATGTATTTAGATGCGTACTCGATATATGATGTGGTTGTAAATCAAATTCCTTTTTCTAGGAAGAAGACGATCTCCTTTCCTTCCAGTGGACATTCAACTGTGATGGTTCCTGGTAGATATGTACCTATTTTGTAGTAGTACATAGTTGGGTTTTGATTTAACATCTCATTCTGGGTTGTAGTAGCCTCTTTTTGTTATGGTCCTGAAGAAAGCTGGGGGAAAGCCCCTAGAGCTGAAACATGTCGACCGTTCTTCACAGCGCCATTGGGTAATCTCATTACCCGGCGTATTTTTAATCTCTGACACATTGAGTGCGTTTTGAATACTTTACAACGCCCATGTAGTCGATTTTATTTTCACTACTTTTCTCTAGGCACTTCACTTTAGTCAAATATCACTTTATGATGATTATCACGACTATCTTCCTGACATCCATTTCTGCATCGGCACTATAAGGTCGGTTGCGTCTTGGAATGATCAGTAAACATCCCACATGACGCAAACTCCACCACGAAGGTGATCTGATGGGATTCATATAGTCAGTGATCTTCACCATCATGTGTTCTTGCACGCATCCTTTTATTGCACCCTGGCTAGTACAGCTACACACTATTCCCCAGACCTGGTCTGCTCTTTTTTGTGGTTATATATTGTAGTAAGGGGTATGAGCAGACAGGTCATTAAATATCCCCTTGACCCTCCACATACCTGTTTTGTTTTTTGTATAAAGAGCAACTTTTTAGTTGCGGGTCTTTTTTGAGAATGGAGGCAACGCACCTCTGGTTGCATCCTTTAGGCTCACCTAACATAATTGTGTATACTCCCCTTCTGATAAACCTATTTTTTGGCACTTACTATTTAAGGGCCATGTTGTGCCTTATCTAACTGTGACCCTTTATAACTTTATTACGAGTTATCATTTGGAGATGTAATACTCCACAGGACAAGCAGTCTGTTGTGGATACATCACTCAGAGTGACTCCACAGAGACTACACGTTTTTCTGTTTGCTTCTTGGGGTTAAAGTTCCTCCACCCCATAAGGATTCCATTCGAGAGACCTCAGCGTCACCTTTTCCTATTTAAACAAACATCGGGCATAGGACACTTACATATGGTCCTACAATCGGAGCTATAAGAAAATTTAGGGTGCTTTCATGACCCAAGTGACCATTCACTATGAGCTCTTCGAGTATGAAAAGCTTTTCTGTTGTGCTTGGGTCTCGTGCTACCTACCTGCACCGTTGAAATCAATGTCCCTATTGATTGTTAGTGTGTGCTTTTTTCTTTAATCAGCACTTAGACAATAACGAATCATACGTTATTGTCTGGGAGATTTACGTCAAGGCGCATGTGCGCAAGAGCAGTGTTTCCCTGCACGCGCTGACGTTTTCTATCGGTATCGCGCTAATGCGCATGCGCATGGGAGTAGTGTCTTTTCATTCACGCTACAGTCTGCCGATTCTTAATGGCGATTGTGGCCACTTCTTTTAATGAATGGCAGCTATATAAGTGCGATAAACGGCCTCTCCGACACCTCCTTTTCCGCTCGGGTTACCATCCGAGTCACCGACGGACAGGTCAGTTCCCTGATTGTCTCGCTGCAGTTAACTTGAATCTGTCAGAGTAGGAATAGATATCTCGCACTATGGAGTCTTGTTGGTTGAGGAACCTTGTGCTGTCTAGTTATGACGGCCCGTCAAGCCTATGAATCTCTAGGTCATTACCAAGGGCTTTGAGGTTTTATGTCATTGGGTAAATGTTATATTCTGGATCATGGCAATTTGCAATTACTAGTTCTAGGTCACACATAATCACATACTGTGTTTCATAGGCATATATGCTTTATAACCTATTGTAAACACCCACTTAGTTGAACTTGAGTATGTCTTTGTGTCTGATGGTACTAGGGTAATTGTATTATTTGGGTCCATTACATGTGAGATCGCACACCAAAGTAAGGTCTGTGAGGTTTTTGCAGTAGGGTTACTTTCACACGTATGTTGGGTTTCTGTGTAGAGCGATTGGCTTGGAAACTATAGGGTTGTTACTCATTGTTTCCTTTTATCTACACTATAGAGCGGGGTCTCACACTCCCGAGCGGTTGCCGGGTGAGGTGAGGTCTTCACCCACACAAGGCTGGGTGAGTAGCATCATGTGGAAATGCCTCATGTTGTTTGAGCTATTAAGCTTTTCCCTAAATATGCAGAATGTCAATTATTCATGCAAGTGTGGTTTGCCGGTGCGGCTGGTGTGTATGTATTTAGATGCGTACTCGATATATGATGTGGTTGTAAATCAAATTCCTTTTTCTAGGAAGAAGACGATCTCCTTTCCTTCCAGTGGACATTCAACTGTGATGGTTCCTGGTAGATATGTACCTATTTTGTAGTAGTACATAGTTGGGTTTTGATTTAACATCTCATTCTGGGTTGTAGTAGCCTCTTTTTGTTATGGTCCTGAAGAAAGCTGGGGGAAAGCCCCTAGAGCTGAAACATGTCGACCGTTCTTCACAGCGCCATTGGGTAATCTCATTACCCGGCGTATTTTTAATCTCTGACACATTGAGTGCGTTTTGAATACTTTACAACGCCCATGTAGTCGATTTTATTTTCACTACTTTTCTCTAGGCACTTCACTTTAGTCAAATATCACTTTATGATGATTATCACGACTATCTTCCTGACATCCATTTCTGCATCGGCACTATAAGGTCGGTTGCGTCTTGGAATGATCAGTAAACATCCCACATGACGCAAACTCCACCACGAAGGTGATCTGATGGGATTCATATAGTCAGTGATCTTCACCATCATGTGTTCTTGCACGCATCCTTTTATTGCACCCTGGCTAGTACAGCTACACACTATTCCCCAGACCTGGTCTGCTCTTTTTTGTGGTTATATGATTTGTATATATACCTTCTCACCTGTCCATGCGAAAAATCATATGTAGGCAGTACAATGTTTCCTGTCAAGAAAAAAGTGTTGGAACATATGCAAGCCATCCAAAATAAGGATAAACAGTATCCAGTTGCTCGCCACTTTGAAGAAATCCATAACAGCACAGCGTTTTAATGTGATTAATTGCATAGCCAAATCCAATAGGGGTGGACAAAGAATGCACAAATTGCGGAAAATGGAATCCAGATACATTCTGGAATTAGATACTAAGGTACGATCAGACTTGTACTCAGATGAGGAACTGTCTACATTTTTAGGGGAATATGATGCATGGCTTTATGATATGAGATATATACAATTTAATGTTCATGCTTCTGCTTGCACCCTTTGTATCCCTGATACACTTCCCTGACCACAGGCATTATTCTCTTCATTTCCCCCTCTTTCTTTTCCTTCTCTTCTTTTGTCTATCTTTTCTTTTTTCTGTCTTTCTTTTTTTGTTGTTCACCATTTCTCTTTCTTATGTAATACATTATATATGAGGTTGCCTCCAATGACGTGGTTATTAACATACTAATGAGATACTTGGTTTTAATAAGGTTGTTCTTTTTAATCTTTTTCGCTGTGTTCTCTTCTTTTTTGTACACCGACATTGGACCAGCTGGGAAGTGATATTTGAGAAGCTATCCATTTAGTGAGTGTGGAAGCTGCTGTTGGTGTGGATACCCCCATTTTTGTTTTTGGAAGGCTAAGGAACTAGTTATGGTAGTAATTAAGGACAGTTTGCTATTTGTATTTCTTTATTGCGAGACTGTGTTAATGTGTTAGCATGTTTAGTTGTTACTGGTTTGATATTATCTCACCAGGGCCACATTTAATTTGTTGCCTTACTATTGACATTGTTGCAATATCTGCCCACTGGGGCATAATGAAGTAGAAAGTCCTGATATATACCTAGAGCAGTATGTTGCACACAGTCCCTGGACCGGAATCAGGCATCCTAGGACCGGTTTAGCCGTCTTCAGCCAGGCAGGGTATGCTCAGACGTGAGTCCCTTGCTCACTTTGCCACTGGATTCAAGCAAGCCGGGCTGAAGACAGCTGAAATACCAGAAACCGGTCCTCAGAAGCTTGTTTCCGGCCCAGGGAAGGCATGGCTTGGCAGTTCGGGCTGGACTGTTCCCATGAGGCACAGGTTCAGCCTGATTTGCATATGGCCATGTCTGAACTGGGGTGGCAGAGAGGGCTAAAGAACGGTGATGGATTAAACCCAGATCTGTTGACTGGGTGTGAGTGTTTGATTGGTTCACATGCTCCGTCCATCACCACCCCCTTTTGTACCGCTTTGTTCGCCATAAGTTGGCAGGGTATGCTCAGACATGAGTCCCCTGCTCACTTTGCCACTGGATTCAAGCAAGCCGGGCTGAAGACGGCTGAAATGCCAGAAACAGGTCCTCGGAAGCTTGTTTCCGGTCCAGGGAAGGCGTGGCTTGGCAGTTCGGGCTGGACTCTTCCCATGAGGAACAGGGTCAGACTGATTTGCATATGGCCATGTCTGAACTGGGGTGGCAAAGTGGGCTAAAGAACAGTGATGGATTCAACCCAGATCTGTTGACAGGGTGTGAGTGTTTGATTGGTTCACTTGCTCTGTCCATCACCACCCCCTTTTGCACTAATTATTTAAGAAGTCATGCAGACTCCTATGTCCTATCAGTAAGATACTGGTAGTGTTTTCACTGAGTAAATGTTCTCTGTGTCTTTCTTTATGCAGCTGATACAGTCACAATCTCCCAGTGATGTATAGTATGCACTTTTGCATTGAAAAGAGAGACTGAGGGCCTGACTTATATCTTGGTGGACATCAGTGACGGATATCCTGTTCACCAAAATATATACCCCATAGAATATAATGGGATTTATATTTTAGTGGACGGCATATCTGTCACAGTTGTGACAGAGTAACCGTCCACCGAGAGCTAAATCAGGCCCTGAGTTGGCCCATCATAGGAGGTTGAGAAGCAAACATCATTCCTTGCATACATTAGTAGTTCCAAATGTAATTTAGGTTTAAGAAATTAGTAATAGGGCTTCAATCAATCAATCATGGCATTTGTAATGCGCACTGCACACCTGCGCGGGTCTCAAGGCGCTGGGGGGAGGGAGGAAGCTGCTACTGTTCGAAGAGCCAGGTCTTGGAAGTCTTCTGAAGGTCAAGAGGTCTTCAGTCTGCTGCAGGCGAATGGGGAGGGGGTTAAATGTCTTGGCGGCGAAGTGGGAGAATGATCTGCCGCCGGCGGTCACTCTTCGGATGCCTGGGACGGTGGCGAGGGCGCATTCTACGGAGCGGTGCTGGCGGGTGGGGGTGTAGAGGCTGAGACGGTTATTGAGGTATGTTGGTTCGGTGTTGTGGAGTGCCATGTTTGTGTGGGTGAGGAGTTTGAAGGGTATCCTCTTGTTGATAGGGTGCCAGTGTAGGTCTCTCAGGTGGGGCATGATGTGTCAGCAGCGAGGGATGTCGAGGATCAGGCGTGCAAAGGCGTTCTGGATACGTTGATGCCGTTTCAGGAGTTTGGCCGGGGATCCTGCGTAGAGTGCGTTTCCGTAGTCCACTCTACTGCTGACCAAGGCCTGGATGACCGTCCTTCTTGTTTCGGTGGGGAGCCACTTGAAGATCCTGCTAAGCATGCGAAGGGTGTTGAAGCAGGAGGAGGAGACGGTGTTGACCTGTTTTGTCATGGTGAGGGTAGAGTCGAGGCTGACCCTGAGGTTGCGTGCGTGGTCAGTGGGTATTGGGGGTGTTCCTAGTGCATTCGGCCACCAGGAGTCGTCCCAGGCCGAGGGGGTTGATCCGAGGATGAGGACCTCCATCTTGTCCGAGTTCAGCTTCAGTCGGCTGTTCCTCATCCAGTCAGCGAAGGCCTTTATTCCTTCGTGGAGGTTGGTTTTGGCTGTGTGGGGGTCCTTGGTGAGGGAGAGGATCAGCTGGCTGTCGTTGGCGTAGGAGAGGATGTTGAGGTCATGCCGTCGTGTGACGTGGGCGAGGGGTGCCATGTAAAACGATGAACAACGTTTGGCTGAGGGATGAGCCTGGGGTACACCGCAGATGATGTTGGTGGCTTCGGAGCGGAAGGGGGGGAGGCGGATGGTCTGTGTTCTGCTGGAGAGGAAGGAGGTGGTCCAGTCCACGGCCTTCTCTTGGATTCCAGCATGGTAGAGGCGTGTTCGTAGTTTGCGGTGGCAGACCGTGTCGAAAGCGGCTGACAGGTCCAGGAGGGTTAGGGCAGCGGTTTCTCCGTTGTCTAGCAGGGACCTACTGTCATCGGTGGCAGCGATGAGGGAAGTTTCAGTGCTGTGGTTGCTGCGGAACCCAGACTGGGATGGGTCGAGGATGCTGTTCTCCTCGAGGAAGCTGGTCAGTTGTTTATTGACTGCCTTTTCGATGATCTTTGCCGGGAACAGGAGCACGGAGATGGGTCGGAAGTTCTTGAGGTCCTTGGGGTCCGCCTTGGGTTTCTTGAGTAAGGCATTGATCTCTGCGTGCTTCCAGCTCTCTGGGAAGGTCACTGTCCGGAGATGGGGTGCGATGGTGCTTCTGGCCTTTTTGAAGATGTGGTGTGGGCAGGGGTCTTCCGGGGATCCTGAGTGGACGGTGTTCATGATCTTCATGGTGTTGTCGTCGTTAATGTTGGTCCAGGAGATCAGGCGGTTGGTGCGGGTGGTGGTCGTGGGAGCGGGGGTCTCAGTGGTTGCCGGGGTTGGTGGCGGCGTTGAAGCTGTTGTGGATGTCTGTGATCTTGCGATAGAAGAAGGTGGCCAGCGAGTCGCACAGGTCTTGTGAAGGTGGGATGTCGTTGGTGTTGGAGCTGGGGATGAAGAGTTCCTTCATGATGTTGAAGAGCTCTTTGCTGTTGTGTGCGTTGTTTTCTAGGCGATCTTTGAAGGTGGTCCTTTTGGCGGATCTGATGAGGTGGTGGTGTCTGTGGGTGGCGTTTTTGTGGGCGGTGTTGCTTTCCGTTGTTCGTTCACGTGGACAGGTTTTTTCGAGTTTTTGGCAGGTTCGTTTGGAGGCCTGGAGGTCTTCAGTGAACCAGCTGACTTTCTTGTTAGTGTGGGTGTTGGAGGGCTTATTGAGGGGGGCGAAGGTGTTGGTGCAGTCGTTGATCCACTGTTTGAGGTTGCGGGTGGCAGTGTCGGGGTCGGTTGGATCTGTGGGTGGGTTCCAGGCGAGGGTGGTGGAAAGCTGGTCTTCTGTGACTTTGCTCCAGCAGCTTCGCAGCATGTGTTGGGTGCAGTGGTGGGTTTCCGGAAGGTGAAGTGGATGCAGCGGTGATCGGTCCAGTGGAGCTCGGTGGTGTGGTTGAAGGAGACTTGGGAGTTTGCAGAGAAGATTGGGTCAAGCGTGTGGCCGGCGGAGTGGGTGGGTGTAGTGACGAGTTGTCTGAGTCCGAGGTTGGCGAGGTTGTCGATCAGGGTGGAGGAGTTGGTGTTGTTGTTGTTCTCCGGGTGGAAGTTTAGGTCCCCGAGGAGGATGTAGTCCGTGGAGGCGAGGGCGTGTGCTGACGAGGTTAGTGATGGAGTCACTGAACTGTGCTCATTGTCCGGGGGGTCGTAGATGAGGGTTCCTCTGAGGGTGGTGTTCAGATCGGTGAGGATCTGGAAGTGCAGGTGTTTGGCGTTGCTGAGGGTGTCATCGTTGTTCGTTGAGACTTTGCGAGTGCTCCTGTTGACGATGGCTATTCTTCCTCCTACTCCAGTGGTGCAGTCCCTTCGGATGATCTTATAGCCTTCCGGGATGGCTATGGCGATGTCGGGTGCCAAGGAGGGGTTCAGCCAGGTCTCTGTCAGGAAGGCGACGTCTGGGGTGTTGGAGTCCAGTAGGTCCCAGAGTTCCATGGTGTGTTTGCGTGCGGAGCGGGAGTTGAGAAGGATGCTTCTGAGGTTGTTGGGTTCTTTGGTAGGTGGGTTGGCGGGCCAGATGCTGGTGAAGCTGCAGATCCGGCAGGAGAAGGGTCCATCGGTGCACTTCGGGGTGGCCAGGCAGCAGCTGCGTGATCGTCCGATGTTGAGTGCGTGGAGGGTGCTGGCGTCGTAGCGGAGGCGTGCGTTGTGGCGTGCGTGGGGGCCAGGGGACCTGTTGCTTGGCACGGTCCAGGCGAGGACATGCGCAGACGAGCTTGCCTTAGGCACTCCTTCGGCATGCCAGCGGCTGCCGCCGTATATGGGGAAGAGGGAGGCAGGAGCAGCTGGGGGGCGGGAGGTAGGGGCAGCGAATGGCAGTCAGGGGGGCAGGACGCAGGGGGATGCAGCTGCGGGAACATGAGCGGTGGATGTCACGGGGCAAGGGCACAGAATCACGGGGGCACAGGGGAGAAAATGGGGCACAGAGTAAGTGGCAGAGAGGAAAAACGGGGCACAGAGGAAAAAAACGGGGCACAGAGCAAGTGGCTCGGAGGGAAAAACAAGGCACAGAGCAAGAGGCACAGAGGAAAAAATGGGGCACAGAGCAAGTGGCACAGAGGAAAAAACATGGCACAGAGCAAGTGACACAGTGGAAAAAAACGGGGCACAGAGCAAGTGAAACTGTGGAGAAAAAAAACGGGCAGAGAGGAAAAAACGGGGCACGGAGCAAGAGGCACAGATGAAAAAACGGGGCACAGAGCAAGTGGCACAGAGGGAAAAACGGGGCACAGAGCAAGAGGCACAGAGGAAAAAATGGGGCACAGAGCAAGTGGCACAGAGGAAAAAACGAGGCACAGAGCAAGTGACACAATGGAAAAAAACGGGGCACAGAGCCAGAGGCATAGAGGAAATAAAAAAGGGGCACACAGCAAGTGAAACAGTGGGTGTGAAAAAAATGGGCACAGAGGAAAAAACAGGGCACAGAGCAAGAGGCACAGGGGAAAACACGGGGCACAGGACAAGTGACACAGTGGAAAAAAAACGGGGCACAGAGGAACAAAATGGGGCACAGAGCAAGTGGCACAAAGCTTACCTCAGCAGTAGCAGCTGGGGCATGGACAGGATGCACAGGCAGTGCTGTGAGGAGGGGATCCACCAATCTAATAATGTCAAGGGTCGCTTACCTCACCGTGTATCGGCCACCATATATGGGGAGGAGGGAGGGAGGAGCAGCTGGGAGGCGGGAGGTAGGGGCAGCGAAAGGCAGTTAGTGGGGCGGGCCGCAGGGGGATGCAGCGGCGGGAGAGGTGGACACAGAGCAAGTGGCACAAAGGGAAAAACAGGGCACAGAGCAAGAGGCGCAGAAGAAAAAACGGGGCACAGAGCAAGTGGCACACAGGAAAAAACGGGGCACAGAGCAAGTGACACAGTGGAAAAAAAACGTGCACAGAGGAAAAAACCTGGCACAGAGCAAGAGGCACAGAGGAATAAACGGGGCACAGGGCAAGTGACAGTGGAAAAAAAAATGTGCACAGAGGAAAAAACCTGACACAGAGCAAGAGGCACAGAGGAATAAACGGGGCATAGGACAAGTGATACCGTGGAAAAAAACGGGGCACAGAGCAAGAGGCACAGAGGAAAAAAGCGGGGCACAGAGCAAGTGGCACAAAGCATTTCTCAGCAGCAGCAGTTGGGGCAGGGACAGGACGCAGAGGCGGTGCTGTGCGGAGGCGGAGCGACCTACCTAATAAGGTTAAGGGTGTCAGGTTTAGGAAATTAGTAATTGTTCAACTCAATACTACTAGTACTCTAGGCGATCTGATTTAGAAAAGTACAATGCAACTGAGTTTGCCTGTCAAAATAATTTTGGGGAGATTAATTGAACCACTAATCTACATTTTTTTTATCTTCTTTATTTCTTACTTCAGCACCCAATGGCAGGAGGGCCTCAAAGGCAAAGTAAGAAAGGACTGCCACCACCTGTTCCGCGGCGGTTGGATCCACCACCACCATCAGGCCCTACGGCAACAGCCAATAGTTCTTCTAGCCCCAGTAAGTTCTGTTATTAATATTATTTCCCTTTCTTTTACCTCTCCCCACTATTTTTACTCCATTATCCTTGCTTTCTAAATGTCATGTTTCTTTATCTGACTTTCTCCTTTCTGCATGAGACTGAATCTTTCTTCTGTGTTGTTAGTAGGCTTTCCCTCTCCTCGTCCATATCTTGTGGTAAACAGTGATACTCCACTGTGAAGATTGCAGGCCCAAATAAGCCTATTATTCACCACACATGTTTAATGAGAAGGCTTTATTTTTCTTGCTTATGCTCAAACTGTTAAACAGGTGAGCGGCTTTGGTCATAGTGGACCCCCCCCGTTCTGTGTCATTATTCAATTATACAGTAAACCAGCAGTTTCCATGATAGTGCAGCATGGCAAGACAGTTTAGGCCCCATTGCATTTGCTAACCAAGACAATATGTCCTCCATTGACTATTATTCCAATCATTTATTACACTTCAATGACTCAGAATCCTGTGTTTTATCATCCTGCAAGTGTTTGCCTGGTGTTATCGTTGTCTGCTATTTCTGGGACCACTCCCATAACACCCTAGCAGTGTGGGCCGAGCCTTGGAGTACCCAGGCCAAGGCGGGCTCATCTTCACCCATCCTCAAATGGAACAGAGTGGGCTTGGCTGGGCCCTGTCTCTTGGCTTGCGGCTTCAAACCTCGAAGAACTTTTTGCCCAGTAGCCCACCTTTGGCTAAGGTAGAGGAAACATTTACTAATCTATATTTTGATTGTTTGTTACTATCTTGGTGTATTGGTGCATGTAAAAGCATAGGAAAAAAGTAGGTAATTGAGATTGGCCCTGTCCCTATTCCATTGTGTAAGGGCACCTCAATTGATGGGATGCTAGAATGTGCTGTGAATGTGGTGAGCAATAAAATAGCACTTGCTGAAAGGAGACTGTCTATTGGCTCCACCGTCCCTAGCTCTGAACTTGTTTGTGGCTTCAGAGTTACCTCACTACGGGCCTCTCCCAATATTATCAACTCAACCGCTGGGGATGGTGCCGCTGCTTCAATGTTTCCAACTCCTCTTAATTCCCTGAGTCTAAGTTGCCAGTTAACATGTCATATGAAGGGCTCTTGCTCTTGTGACGTAAGGGGTAATGCTCAGTCCCCTGCATTACCTAGGATGTCCAAGCGTGGAGTGCGTTCCAAACAACCTGTAATGCAGCTATCACCCTAATACAGCCTGACACTTCACCACGTTGCTCAGCTTCAAAGAAACCTGATAACGCTCCCCAACCAGGAATGATGAACATAGATTGTATATCACAAAACGGCACAGGGCAGCTATTCAAGGACTTCTTCACCCATTAAGGTGCTCTGGTAAAATCAGAACTTTCTCCCATAGTTGTGTACTTAGACGCCTTGGAATCAAAATTGTCATCCTCTACATCTCATCTGGTTCCCTTACATCACATTGTAATATCTCTGCAATCTTCAGCACCTTGTTGCACGTCCACACTACAACCTAATTCTGCGACCATGTTGTATGCTCCAAATGTAGTATCTTTGACTGATGAAGTTCAACCAGATAAGCATTATGGTCTGTTTTATCTACGGCCCTGCCTTTTTCTAACCCCTCTGCTTCGCCGCTTGGAAGTATCCGAGTAGAACCTCAAATGACGACCCTTAGTGCAGCTGCACTGCTTATCAGCATTTCAGCCCAAATGTCTGCCCGAGCAATGGTTAATCTTTCACCTACCCCCTGCCCATATGTACTGGTTATTATTGGGGTTCTAACCCTGTTGAAGGACTAGGGTAAGTCCTTGGTAGAAATACACAAAAAAATCTTTGAACTGTGTTTGGATGAGCCCCGATACAATGGACACTTTGGGAGACGGTGTGATGGTTAATGATAGGTACTTAAATCAGAAAGAGGAACAGAAGCTTTTGGTGAGGTCCTGCACAATGCTCCTGGAAGATACGCAAATCCCAAAAAAATTCCAGTTCCTAACGGTAGTGGGAGTGAACAGGTCTCTTATGGATTTCCCTCACAGACCCATAAGGATGTCATGCTTTATCATTGGGCTGTGCTCCTCGTCAAGCTGGCGCTGCAATGCAGGACGAGCTCCAGCGAAGGGTCTCTTTGCCAGAGATCTTTTTAAGAGACAGCCGTTTGGTGAGTGGGAGTCAGTGGTCTAGGTAGTGCATACGTGTGAGTAATGGATTAAAATAGGACTAGTACTGCCATAGAGGGAACTCATTTTATTCAAGGGGTGTACTAACCTAAATTAAATGTGAGAGCCCTGTTTAGAATATCAATGATCCCACAGAGTCTAGTATGTGTATGCGGTCAACATGTTTCTTGCCTTCAACCCCTAGCAGGTCAATCGGCAATTCTTCAGGAGCAGTGTCTAGAGGACATCTTGCTAAAACAATGAATACAGGCATGTATATAAAATACATGCCAGTAGAATGCGTACTCCTACGAAGCAACGCTAACTAGATGTACCAAAGTGTACCTAGCATGTATGTGGGTGTAAAGACAAGAATCCCTCTAGGATAAAGTCAACGCCATTACCTGAAGTTACGAAAATTATTAATTTTCCTCGAGCCAGTCCTCTTTCTCTTATTACAGCGGTCTGTACTGAAGTCAGTATCTTTTCTGCAGAAGAAAAGTGCATTTAAGCATTTGTGTTTAGATGTGATTTATATGCTATGAGTGCTGTTTGGCCATATGCAAATCGGACGTGACCCTGTGCCTCATGGGAACAGTCCAGCCAGAACTGCCAAGCAATGTCTTCCCTGGACCGGAATCAAGCATCCTAGGACCAGTTTCTGGCTATCTGCCGTCTTGAGCCAGGATAGCTTGACTCCAGTGGCGTGGAGAGCACGGGACTAACATCTGAACATACCGGTCCCACTCGGCTGACAAATGCAAAAACAACAGTTGATGGACAGAATGCAGAACAATGTCATACATTCACACCAGTACAGAGATCTGGGGCTGAATCCATAATTATTTTTTTGCTCACCACACCACCCCAGTTCAGACATGGCCATATGCAAATCAGACTTGACCCTGTGCCTCATGGGAACAGTCCAGCCAGAACTGCCAAGCCATGTCTTCCCTGGACCGGAATAGAGCATACTAGGACCGGTTTCTGGCTATCCGCCGTCTTCAGCAAGGATAGCTTGACTCAAGTGGCATGGAGAGCACGGTACTCAAGTCTGAGCATACCCATCCCACTCGGGGTGACAAATGCATAAACAACAGTTATGTTATGTTATGTTATGTTATGTTACATTTTATTTGTATAGCGCACAGCGACTCCAAAAGAGTATCCTGGCGCTTTCACAGCGAGACCTACAGAAAGTAACACAACACGACAATAAAACAGCAAGGGAATGTAATGAACAAAAAGAAAGAAAAAAAACCTATAAAGTAAACAGCCAGGTCTTAAGACCTTTCCTGAAAGCTAGCAGTTGATGGACAGAATGCAGAACAATGTCATACATCCACCCCTGTACAGAGATCTGGGCCTAAATCCATTCTTTTTTTGCTCACCACACCACCCCCGGTTCAGACATGGCCATATGCAAATCAGACTTGACACTGTGCCTCATGGAAACAGTCCAACCCGACCGGCAAAGCCATGTCTTCCCTGGACCGGAGTCAAGCATCCTAGGACCGGTTTCTGGCTATCACCCGTATTCAGCCAGGATAGATTGACTCCAGTGGCGTGGACAGCACGGGACTCACGTCCGAGCATACCCATCCCACTCGGGGTGACGAATGCAATAACAACAGTTGATGGACAGAATGCAGAACAATGTCATACATTCACAACAGTACAGCGATCTGGGCCTAAATCTGTTGTTTTTTTGATCACCACCCCACCCATTTCAGATATGACCATATGCAAATCAGACTTGACCCTGTGCCTCATGGGAACAGTCCAGTTCGAACTGCCAAGCCATGTCTTCACTGGACCGGAATCAAGCATCCTAGGACCGGTTTCTGGCTATCACCCTTCTTCAGCAAGGATAGCTTGACTCAAGTGGTGTGGAGAGGACGGGACTCATGTCTGAGCATACCCGTCCCACTCGGGGTGACAAATGCAAAAACAACAGTTAATGGAGAGAATGCAGAACAATGTCAGACATTCACCCCAGTACTGAGATCTGGGCCTAAATCCATTGTTTTTTTGCTCACCACTCCACCCCAATTCAGACAATCCCATAGGGAAATCAGCCTTGACCCTGTGCCTCATGGAAACAGTCCAGCCCGAGCTGCCAAGCTATGTCTTTCCTGGAACGGAATCAAGCATCGTAGGACCGGTTTCTGGCTATCACCCGTCTTCAGCCAGGATAGCTTGACTCCAGTGGCGTGGAGAGCACGGGACTCACATCCAAGCATACCCATCCCACTCGGGGTGACAAATGCAATAACAACAGTTGATGGGCAGAATGCAAAACAATGTCATACATTCACACCCGTACAGCGATCTGGGCCTAAATCTGTCGTTTTTTTGCTCACCACGCCACCCATTTCAGATTTGACCATATGCAAATCAGACTTGACCCTGTGCCTCATGGGAACAGTCCAGTTCGACATGCCAAGCCATGTCTTCCCTGGATCGAAATCAAGCATCCTGGGACCGGTTTCTGGCTATCACCTGTCTTCAGCAAGGATAGATTGACTCCAGTGGTGTGGAGAGCACGGGACTCATGTCTGAGCATACCTGTCCCACTAAGGGTGACAAATGCAAAAACAACAGTTGATGGACAGAATGCAGAACAATGTCATACATTCACCCCAGTTCAGAGATCTGGGCCTAAATCCATTGTTTTTTTGCTCACCACTCCACCCCAATTTAGACATGCCATAGGGAAACCAGCCTTGACCCTGTGCCTCATGGGAACAGTCCAGCCTGAGCTGCCAAGCCATGTCTTCCCTGGACCGGAATCAAGCATCCTAGGACTGGTTTCTGGCTATCAGCTGTCTTCAGCCAGGATAGCTTGACTCCAGTGGGATGGAGAGAAAGGGACTCACGTCTGAGCATAATCGTCCCACTCGGGGTGACAAATGCAAAAACAACAGTTGATGGACAGAATGCAGCACAATGTCATACATTTACCCCAGTCGAGAGATCTGGGCCTAAATCCTTTGTTTTCATGCTCACCACACCACCCCAGTTCAGACATGGCCATATGCAAATCAGACTTGACCCTGTGCCTCATGGGAACAGTCCAGCCAGAACTGCCAAGCCATGTCTTCCCTGGACCGGAATCAAGCATCCTAGGACCGGTTTCTGGCTATCAGCCGTCTTAAGCCAGGATAGCTTGCTCCAGTGGCATGGAAAGCAAGGGACTCACGTCTGAGCATACCCGTCCCACTCGGGGTGACTAATGCATAAACAACCGTTGATGGACAGATTGCAGAACAATGTCATACATTCACCCCTGTACAGAGATCGGGGCCTAAATCCATCATTTTATTGCTCACCACACCACCCCAGTTCAGAAATGGCCATATGCAAATCAGACTTGACCCTGTGCCTCATGGGAACAGTCCAGAGCGAACTGCGAAGCCATATCTTCCCTTGACCGGAGTCAAGCATCCTAGGACAGGTTTCTAGCTATCACCCATCTTCAGCCAGGATAGCTTGTCTCTAGTGGCGTGGAGAGCACAGGACTCACGTCCCAGCATACCCGTCCCACTCGGGGTGACAAATGCAAAAACAACAGTTGATGGACAGAAAGCAGAACAATGTCATACATTCAAACCAGTACAGCAATCTGGGCCTAAATCCATTGTTTTTTGCTCACCACTCCACCACAATTCAGACATGGCCATATGCAAATCAGCCTTGACCCTGTGCCTCATGGGAACAGTCCAGCCCGAGCTGCCAAGCCATGTATTCCCTGGACCGGAATCAAGCATCCTAGGACTGGTTTCTGGCTATCAGCCGTCTTCAGCCAGGATAGCTTGACTCCAGTGGTGTGGAGAGCACAGGACTCACGTCTGAGCATACCCGTCCCACTCATGGTGACAAATGCAAAAACAACAGTTCATGGACAGAATGCAGAACAATGTCCTACATTCGTACCAGTACAGAGATCTGTGCCTAAATCCATTGTTTTTTTGCTCACCACACCACTCCAGTTCAGACATGATCATGTGCAAATTAGACTTGATCCTGTGCCTCTTGGGAGCAGTCCAGCCCGAACTGCCAAGCCAAATCTTCCCTGGACCTGAATCAAGAATCCTAGGACCAGTTTCTGGCTATCACCCGTCTTCAGCCAGGATAGCTTCACTCCAGTGGCGTGGAGAGCACGTGACTCACGTTTGAGCATACCCGTCCCACTCATGGTGACAAATGCAAAAACAACAGTTGATGGACAGAATGCAGAACAATGTCAGACATTCACCCCAGTACAGAGATCTGGGCCTAAATCCATCGTTTTTTTGCTCACCACACCACCCCAGTTCAGACATGGCTATATGCAAAAAAGGACTTGACGCTGTGCCTCATCGAAACAGTCCAGCCCGAACTGCCAAGCGATGTCTTCCCTGGACCGGAATCAAACATCCTAGGACTGGTTTCTGGCTATCAGCCGTCTTCAGCCAGGATAGCTTGACTCCAGTGGCGAGGAGAGCACGGAACTAACGTCTGAGCATACCCGTCCCACTCGGGGTGACAAATGCATAAACAGCAGTTCATGGACAGAATGCAGAACAATGTCCTACATTCGTACCAGTACAGAGATCTGTGCATAAATCCATAGTTTTTTTGCTCACCACACCACTCCAGTTCAGACATGACCATGTGCAAATTAGACTTGATCCTGTGCCTCTTGGGAGCAGTCCAGCCCGAACTGCCAAGCCAAATCTTCCCTGGACCTGAATCAAGAATCCTAGGACCAGTTTCTGGCTATCACCCGTCTTCAGCCAGGATAGCTTCACTCCAGTGGCGTGGAGAGCACGTGACTCACGTTTGAGCATACCCGTCCCACTCATGGTGACAAATGCAAAAACAACAGTTGATGGACAGAATGCAGAACAATGTCAGACATTCACCCCAGTACAGAGATCTGGGCCTAAATCCATCGTTTTTTTGCTCACCACACCACCCCAGTTCAGACATGGCTATATGCAAAAAAGGACTTGACGCTGTGCCTCATCGAAACAGTCCAGCCCGAACTGCCAAGCGATGTCTTCCCTGGACCGGAATCAAACATCCTAGGACTGGTTTCTGGCTATCAGCCGTCTTCAGCCAGGATAGCTTGACTCCAGTGGCGTGGAGAGCACGGGACTCACGTCTGAGCATACCCGTCCCACTCAGGGTGACAAATGCAAAAACAACAGTTGATGGACAGAATGCGGAACAACATCATACATTCACCCCAGTACATAAATCTGGGCCTAAATCCATTGTTTTTTGGCTCACCACACCACCCCAGTTCAGATTTGGCCATATACAAATCAGCATTGACCCTGTGCCTCATGGGAACAGTCCAGCCCGAGCTGCCAAGCCATGTCTTCCCTGGACCGGAAACAAGCATCCTAGGACCGGTTTCTCGCTATCAGCCGTCTTCAGCCAGGATAGCTTGACTTCAGTGGGGTGGAGAGAACGGGACTCTCGTTTGAACATAACCGTCCCACTCGGGGTGACAAATGCAAAAACAACAGTTGATGGACAGAATGCAGCACAGTGTCATACATTCACCCCAGTACAGAGATCTGGGCCTAAATCCATCGCTTTTTTTGCTCACCACACCACCCCAGTTCAGACATGGCCATATGCAAATCAGACTTGACCCTGTGCCTCATGGGAACAGTCCAGCCCGAACTGCAAAGCCATGACTTCCTTGGAGCGGAATCAAGCATCCTAGGACCGGTTTCTGGCTATCAGCCGTCTTTAGCCAGGATAGCTTGACTCCAGTGGCGTGGAGAGCACAGGACTCACGTCTGAGCATACCCCTCCCACTAATGGTGACAAATGCAAAAACAACAGTTGATGGACAGAATGAAGAAAACGTCATACATTCACCCCAGTACATATATCTTTGCCTAATTCCATTGTGTTTTTGCTCACCACACCACCCCAGTTCAGACATGGCCATATGCAAATCAGACTTGACCCTGTGCCTCATCGAAACAGTCCAGCCCAAACTGCCAAGCGATGTCTTCCCTGGACCGGAATCAAGCATCCTCGGACTGGTTTCTGGCTATCAGCCGTCTTCAGCCAGGATAGCTTGACTCCAGTGGTGTGGAGAGCACAGGACTCACGTCTGAGCATACCCGTCCCACTCATGGTGACAAATGCAAAAACAACAGTTGATGGACAGAATGAAGAACAACGTCATACATTCACCCCAGTACATAGATCTGGGCCTAATTCCATTTTTTTTTTGCTCACCACACCACCCCAGTTCAGACATGGAAATATGCAAATAAGACTTGACCCTGTGCCTGAAACAGTCCAGCCCGAACTGCCAAGCGATGTCTTCCCTGGACCGGAATCAACCATCCTAGGATTGGTTTCTGGCTATCAGCCGTCTTCAGCCAGGATAGCTTGACTCCAGTGGCGAGGAGAGCACGGAACTAACGTCTGAGCATACCGGTCCCACTCGGGGTGACAAATGCATAAACAGCAGTTCATGGACAGAATGCAGAACAATGTCCTACATTCGTACCAGTACAGAGATCTGTGCATAAATCCATAGTTTTTTTGCTCACCACACCACTCCAGTTCAGACATGGCCATGTGCAAATTAGACTTAACCCTGTGCCTCTTGGAAGCAGTTCAGCTCGAACTGCCAAGCCAAATCTTCCCTGGACCGGAATCAAGAATCCTAGGACCAGTTTCTGGCTATCACCTGTCTTCAGCCAGGATAGCTTCACTCCAGTGGCGTGGAGAGCACGGGACTCACGTCTGAGCATACCCGTCCCACTCATGGTGACAAATGCAAAAACAACAGTTGATGGACAGGATGCAGAACAATGTCATACATTCACCCCAGTACAGAGATCTGGGCCTAAATCCATCGTTTTTTTGCTCACCACACCTCCCCAGTTCAGACATGGCCATATGCAAATAAGACTTGACCCTGTGCCTCATGGGAACAGTCCAGCCCGAACTGCCAAGCCTCCTGTTCCCTGGACCGGAAGCAAGCATCCTACGTCCGGTTTCTGGCTATCAGCCGTCTCCAGCCAGGATAGCTTGTCTACAGTGGCGTGGAGAGCACGGGACTCACGTCTGAGCATACCCGTCCCACTCGGGGTGACAAATGCAAAAACAACAGTTGATGGACAGAATGCAGAACAACGTCATACATTCACCCCAGTACATAGATCTGGGCCTAAATCCATTGTTTTTTGCTCACCACTCCACCACAATTCAGACATGGCCATATGCAAATCAGCCTTGACCCTGTGCCTCATGGGAACAGTCCAGCCCGAGCTGCCAAGCCATGTATTCCCTGGACCGGAATCAAGCATCCTAGGACCGGTTTCTGGCTATCAGCCGTCTTCAGCAAGGATAGCTCGACTCCAGTGGGGTGGAGAGAACGGGACTCTCGTCTGAGCATAACCGTCCCACTCGGGGTGACAAATGCAAAAACAATAGTTGATGGACAAAATGCAGCACAATGTCATACATTCACCCCAGTACAGAGATCTGGGCATAAATCCATCGTTTTTTTGCTCACCACACCACCCCAGTTCATACATGGCCATATCCAAATGAGACTTGACCCTGTGCCTCATTGGAACAGTCCAGCCCAGACTGCCAAGCCATGTCTTCCCTGGACCATAATCAAGCATACTAGGACTAGTTTCTGGCTATCAGCCATCTTCAGCCAAGATAGCTTGACTCCAGTGGTGTGGAGAGCATGGGACTCAGGTCTGAGCATACCCGTCCCACTCGAGGTGACAAATGCATAAACAGCAGTTCATGGACAGAATGCAGAACAATATTCTACATTCATACCAGTACAGAGATCTGGGCCTAAATCCATTGTTTTTTTGCTCACCACACCATTCCAGTTCAGACATGGCCATGTGCAAATTAGACTTGACCCTGTGCCTCTTGGGGGCAGTCCAGCCCGAACTGCCAAGCCAAATCTTCCCTGGATCGGAATCAAGAATCCTAGAACCGGTTTCTGGCTATCATCCGTCTTCAGCCAGGATAGCTTCACTCAAGTGGCGTGGAGAGCACGTGACTCGCGTCTGAACATACCCGTCCCACTCGGGGTGACAAATGCAAAAACAACAGTTGATGGACAAAATGCAGAACAATGTCATACATTCACCCCAGTACACAGATCTGGGCCTAAATCCATCATCTTTTTTTTCACACCACACCACCCCAGTTCAGACATGGCCATACGCAAATCAGACTTGACCCTATGCCTCATGGGAACAGTCGAGCCCGAACTGCTAAGCCATGTCTTCCTTGGAGCGGAATCAAGCATCCTAGGACCGGTTTCTGGCTATCAGCTGTCTTTAGCCAGGATAGCTTGACTCCAGTGGCGTGGAGAGCACAGGACTCATGTCTGAGCATACCCGTCCCACTCATTGTGACAAATGCAAAAACAACAGTTGATGGACAGAATGAAGAACAACGTCATACATTCACCCCAGTACATAGATCTGGGCCTAATTCCATTGTTTTTTTGCTTACCACACCACCCCAGTTCAGACATTGCCATAAGCAAATCAGACTTGACCCTGTGCCTCAATGAAACAGTCCAGCCGAACTGCCAAACGATGTCTTCCCTGGACCGAAATCAAGCATCCTAGGACTGGTTTCTGGCTATCAGCCGTCTTCAGCCAGGATAGCTTGACTCCAGTGGCGTGGAGAGCACGGGACTCACGTCTGAGCATACCCGTCCCACTCGGGGTGACAAATGCATAAACAGCAGTTCATGGACAGAATGCAGAACAATGTCCTACATTCGTACCAGTACAGAGATCTGTGCCTAAATCCATTGTTTTTTTGCTCACCACACCACTCCAGTTCAGACATGATCATGTGCAAATTAGACTTGATCCTGTGCCTCTTGGGAGCAGTCCAGCCCGAACTGCCAAGCCAAATCTTCCCTGGACCTGAATCAAGAATCCTAGGACCAGTTTCTGGCTATCACCCGTCTTCAGCCAGGATAGCTTCACTCCAGTGGCGTGGAGAGCACGTGACTCACGTTTGAGCATACCCGTCCCACTCATGGTGACAAATGCAAAAACAACAGTTGATGGACAGAATGCAGAACAATGTCAGACATTCACCCCAGTACAGAGATCTGGGCCTAAATCCATCGTTTTTTTGCTCACCACACCACCCCAGTTCAGACATGGCTATATGCAAAAAAGGACTTGACGCTGTGCCTCATCGAAACAGTCCAGCCCGAACTGCCAAGCGATGTCTTCCCTGGACCGGAATCAAACATCCTAGGACTGGTTTCTGGCTATCAGCCGTCTTCAGCCAGGATAGCTTGACTCCAGTGGCGAGGAGAGCACGGAACTAACGTCTGAGCATACCCGTCCCACTCGGGGTGACAAATGCATAAACAGCAGTTCATGGACAGAATGCAGAACAATGTCCTACATTCGTACCAGTACAGAGATCTGTGCATAAATCCATAGTTTTTTTGCTCACCACACCACTCCAGTTCAGACATGACCATGTGCAAATTAGACTTGATCCTGTGCCTCTTGGGAGCAGTCCAGCCCGAACTGCCAAGCCAAATCTTCCCTGGACCTGAATCAAGAATCCTAGGACCAGTTTCTGGCTATCACCCGTCTTCAGCCAGGATAGCTTCACTCCAGTGGCGTGGAGAGCACGTGACTCACGTTTGAGCATACCCGTCCCACTCATGGTGACAAATGCAAAAACAACAGTTGATGGACAGAATGCAGAACAATGTCAGACATTCACCCCAGTACAGAGATCTGGGCCTAAATCCATCGTTTTTTTGCTCACCACACCACCCCAGTTCAGACATGGCTATATGCAAAAAAGGACTTGACGCTGTGCCTCATCGAAACAGTCCAGCCCGAACTGCCAAGCGATGTCTTCCCTGGACCGGAATCAAACATCCTAGGACTGGTTTCTGGCTATCAGCCGTCTTCAGCCAGGATAGCTTGACTCCAGTGGCGTGGAGAGCACGGGACTCACGTCTGAGCATACCCGTCCCACTCAGGGTGACAAATGCAAAAACAACAGTTGATGGACAGAATGCGGAACAACATCATACATTCACCCCAGTACATAAATCTGGGCCTAAATCCATTGTTTTTTGGCTCACCACACCACCCCAGTTCAGATTTGGCCATATACAAATCAGCATTGACCCTGTGCCTCATGGGAACAGTCCAGCCCGAGCTGCCAAGCCATGTCTTCCCTGGACCGGAAACAAGCATCCTAGGACCGGTTTCTCGCTATCAGCCGTCTTCAGCCAGGATAGCTTGACTTCAGTGGGGTGGAGAGAACGGGACTCTCGTTTGAACATAACCGTCCCACTCGGGGTGACAAATGCAAAAACAACAGTTGATGGACAGAATGCAGCACAGTGTCATACATTCACCCCAGTACAGAGATCTGGGCCTAAATCCATCGCTTTTTTTGCTCACCACACCACCCCAGTTCAGACATGGCCATATGCAAATCAGACTTGACCCTGTGCCTCATGGGAACAGTCCAGCCCGAACTGCAAAGCCATGACTTCCTTGGAGCGGAATCAAGCATCCTAGGACCGGTTTCTGGCTATCAGCCGTCTTTAGCCAGGATAGCTTGACTCCAGTGGCGTGGAGAGCACAGGACTCACGTCTGAGCATACCCCTCCCACTAATGGTGACAAATGCAAAAACAACAGTTGATGGACAGAATGAAGAAAACGTCATACATTCACCCCAGTACATATATCTTTGCCTAATTCCATTGTGTTTTTGCTCACCACACCACCCCAGTTCAGACATGGCCATATGCAAATCAGACTTGACCCTGTGCCTCATCGAAACAGTCCAGCCCAAACTGCCAAGCGATGTCTTCCCTGGACCGGAATCAAGCATCCTCGGACTGGTTTCTGGCTATCAGCCGTCTTCAGCCAGGATAGCTTGACTCCAGTGGTGTGGAGAGCACAGGACTCACGTCTGAGCATACCCGTCCCACTCATGGTGACAAATGCAAAAACAACAGTTGATGGACAGAATGAAGAACAACGTCATACATTCACCCCAGTACATAGATCTGGGCCTAATTCCATTTTTTTTTTGCTCACCACACCACCCCAGTTCAGACATGGAAATATGCAAATAAGACTTGACCCTGTGCCTGAAACAGTCCAGCCCGAACTGCCAAGCGATGTCTTCCCTGGACCGGAATCAACCATCCTAGGATTGGTTTCTGGCTATCAGCCGTCTTCAGCCAGGATAGCTTGACTCCAGTGGCGAGGAGAGCACGGAACTAACGTCTGAGCATACCGGTCCCACTCGGGGTGACAAATGCATAAACAGCAGTTCATGGACAGAATGCAGAACAATGTCCTACATTCGTACCAGTACAGAGATCTGTGCATAAATCCATAGTTTTTTTGCTCACCACACCACTCCAGTTCAGACATGGCCATGTGCAAATTAGACTTAACCCTGTGCCTCTTGGAAGCAGTTCAGCTCGAACTGCCAAGCCAAATCTTCCCTGGACCGGAATCAAGAATCCTAGGACCAGTTTCTGGCTATCACCCGTCTTCAGCCAGGATAGCTTCACTCCAGTGGCGTGGAGAGCACGGGACTCACGTCTGAGCATACCCGTCCCACTCATGGTGACAAATGCAAAAACAACAGTTGATGGACAGGATGCAGAACAATGTCATACATTCACCCCAGTACAGAGATCTGGGCCTAAATCCATCGTTTTTTTGCTCACCACACCTCCCCAGTTCAGACATGGCCATATGCAAATAAGACTTGACCCTGTGCCTCATGGGAACAGTCCAGCCCGAACTGCCAAGCCTCCTGTTCCCTGGACCGGAAGCAAGCATCCTACGTCCGGTTTCTGGCTATCAGCCGTCTCCAGCCAGGATAGCTTGTCTACAGTGGCGTGGAGAGCACGGGACTCACGTCTGAGCATACCCGTCCCACTCGGGGTGACAAATGCAAAAACAACAGTTGATGGACAGAATGCAGAACAACGTCATACATTCACCCCAGTACATAGATCTGGGCCTAAATCCATTGTTTTTTGGCTCACCACACCACCCCAGTTCAGACATGGCCATATGCAAATCAGCATTGACCCTGTGCCTCATTGGAACAGTCCAGCCCGAGCTGCCAAGCCATGTCTTCCCTGGACCGGAAACAAGCATCCTAGGACCGGTTTCGGGCTATCAGCCGTCTTCAGCCAGCATAGCTTGACTCCAGTGGGGTGGAGAGAACGGGACTCTCATCTGAGCATAACCGCCCCACTCGGGGTGACAAATGCAAAAACACCAGTTGATGGACAGAATGCAGCACAATGTCATACATTCACCCCAGTACAGAGATCTGGGCCTAAATCCATTGTTTTTTTGCTCACCACACCACCCCAATTCAGACATGGCCATATGCAAATCAGATTGACCCTGTGCCTCATGGCAACAGTCCAGTCTGATATGTCAAGCTATGTCTTCCCTGGAGTGGAATGAAGCAACCAAGGACCGTTTTCTGGCTATGAGCCGTCTTCAGCCAGGATAGCTTGACTCCAGTGGCGTGGAGAGCACTGGACTCACGTCTGAGCATACCCGTCCCACTCATGGCGTCAAATGCAAAAACAACAGTTGATGGACAGAATGCAGAACAATGTCGTACATTCACCCCAGTATAGAGATCTTGGCCTAAATCCATCGTTTTTTTGCTCACCACACCTCCCCAGTTCAGACATGGCCATATGCAAATCAGACTTGACCCTGTGCCTCATGGGAACAGTCCAGCACGAACTGCCAAGCCATCTCTTCCCTGGACCAGAAGCAAGCATCCTAGGACCGGTTTCTGGCTATAAGCCGCCTTCAGCCAGGATAGCTTGACTACAGTGGCGTGGAGAGCACGGTACTCACGTCTGAGCATACCCGTCCCACTCGGGGTGACAAATGCAAAAACAACAGTTGATGGACAGAATGCAGAACAACGTCATACATTCACCCCAGTACATAAATCTGGGCCTAAATCCATAGTTTTTTGGCTCACCACACCACCCCAGTTCAGACATGGCCATATGCAAATCAGCATTGACCCTGTGCCTCATGGGAACAGTCCAGCCCGAGCTGCCAAGCCATGTCTTCCCTGGCCTGGAAACAAGTATCCTAGGACCGGTTTCTGGCTATCAGCCGTCTTCAGCCAGGACAGCTTGACTCCAGTGGGGTGGAGAGAACGGGACTCTCATCTGAGCATAACCGTCCCACTCGGGGTGACAAATGCAAAAACAACAGTTGATGGACAGAATGCACCACAATGTCATACATTCACCCCAGTACAGAGAACTGGGCCTAAATCCATAGTTTCTTTTGCTCACCACACCACCCATTTCAGACATGGCCCACCACCCATTTCAGACATGGCCATATGCAAATCAGACTTGACCCTTTGCTTCATGAGAATAGTCCAGCTCGATCTGCCAAGCCATGTCTTCCCTGTACCGGAATCAAGCATCCTAAGACCGGTTTCTGGCTATCAGCCGTCTTCAGCCAGGATAGCTTGACTCCAGTGGCGTGGAGAGCACGGGACTCACATCTGAGCATACCCGTCCCACTCAAGGTGACAAATGCAAAAACAACAGTTGATGGACAGAATGCAGAACAATGTCATACATTCACCCCTGTACAGAGAACTTGGCCTAATTCCATTGTTTTTTTGCTGAACAATGAGAGTGGTTGGCTCCAGTGGTTTTGACACCCAAGGATGGTGGAAAAGAGATGTGTTTGTGTTTAAATTTAAGAGGTTTGAATAAGTTTATTTGGTTGGTTGAAAGACAACCTGTAACGAATATCACAGATACCTTGGCCCTCATAAACGATGCTAGAATGTTTAGTATAATGGACTTGTCCTCTGCTTAACTCCAAGTTAGGCTACATCCGGAGCCTAAACACTTAACTTCTTTTGTAACACCTATAGGTGCAGTCCAGTTTATTAGAATGCCTTTTGGACTTGCCTCTGCTGTGGCATGTTTCCACTGAGTGATGAAACAGGTTTTGCCAGGTTTGGAAAAAGTGTTGTTTTTTCAAGACAACATACTGGTGTATGGTAAAGATTTGAGGAACATGATGGAATTTTGTGGAAAGTGTTGGACAGATTGCAGAATGCAGGTTTGGTAATCAAAAGAGAGAAATGCAAGTTCAGAGTCACATCTGTGACTTGTTTAGGTCAGACATTTTCCAGTGAAGGGATTAGTCCTAAAATGGAATTGGCTAGGAGTATAATGGAAGCTCCTAAGCCTGTTAACAAAGATCAGGTACGATATTCCTTGGTTTGGTTGAGTTTTGCTCCATATTCATTCAGATTTTTGCCTTAATTTCTCAGCCTTTGAGATCTCTGTTAAAAAAGGATCTTAGTGTGTATGGGCCAACGAATGTGAAGTGGCATGTTATTTGTGTGAAGGATTGCATTGCAAGATTACCCACCTTGTGTCATATTGATGTAAACAAGAGAACAATCTTAACCACAGATGCTGGCATCTGTGGGTTAGCCGCTGTACTTGCTCAAATTGACAATGAAGAGTGAACAGTAGATGCGTTTGCCTCTCATGCTTTGAGAGAAGTGGAAAAGTGTTACTCTTGAATGGGAAGCACTAGCTGTATTTTGGGCGGTACTTCATTTTAATTTCTTTTTTGTTGTGGATACCTTTTACTGTGAGTTCTGATCATAAAACACTCTCCAGGATTTTCACTTGTAGAGAGATGGATAATCTTTCCCCTAGAATCTCCAGATGAGTGGATGGATTGTCCAACTGTAATTTTGTGGTTGAACTTATCTCTGGTTTAAAGAATTGTAAGGCTGCTTGCATGTCCAGGTTGCCAATTCAGCTTAATGTTGATAATGTAAATTGAGTAACAGTGAATTGGATTTGTGAGTCTGCATTAGAAGACAAGGAGTGGGCCGATTCTTATTCAAGTGACCCTGATTTTGATGTGCAAAAGGACTTCATTGTGAAAGGTTGGCTGGAGAGGAAGATACTGTCTCCCACTTTGGAGAATTTCTTCAGCGTAAAAGATGAGTTGAGCATTTTGGATGGAAAGATCTTTAGAGAGAAGCGTGTGGTGGCTGCAAGAGGTTTAAAAGGCAAATTGATCATTTTGGGACATGAAGGCCATTTCAGTCGCAACAAGACCAAAGCAAGACTTTGTGAGTGGTGCTTGAAGAACATTGAAACCTGAAACAGGGGTCCCACTGATACTTGGTCCTTTTAAACCAACAAAGAATAAATTGGCACAGAAGCTGAAATATAAAAGAGCATCTTTATTAACCTCAAATGAGTCAGACTACGTCACACAGAAGCCTTAGCAACTGAATGAGGCAGTCTGAGTAGTAGAGACAACCGGGGCTTTATATATGCTTAGGGTTACATAGTAAGCATAAATGCAAGGGGCAGTCCTTGCTCATGTAAGCATGCAAAATGACTAAGTTGGGCATACAAGATCTACTTGCTCAACAAAGTGGGAGGAGAGTTACTTCTCCATACAGCAGCAAAAATAGCCTGACAGTTATACTAGAGAAGCAGGTTCATTCTACTAGCTAGGCCCTTCTGGGCATGTGCGAAGGTGGAAGATGCTAAATTTAATTTGTCTCTAGGCAGACTTCAAGAGCAATTAACAGAAAGGTTGGACAGAGCACATGGCAAACAAAATGTCTGCCAGAAATACAAAATGGCTTTCACAAAGCGGATAAGATAACTTCTAAATACAGGATGGCTTCAGCTAAATGCTAACCCTTTGCCGTCAATTTACGACAGACAACCTTTTTAGCATTAGCTGAAGACATTCCTATGATCCAGTGGGAACATAGAAAATATTTACACATTAATTTTCATATTTTTATCAATTTCCTAATTCATTGCTAGATGGGCATTTTCCATTCTAAACATTTCATTAAGCAGGTATATGTACGCTATAAGCAGGAATACAAAGAGAACAGAGCATTGGGTCATAATTTACCTACAGATAGCAGGAGAAAGTAATGACCACTATCACAAACAGAATTATAATTTTTTTAGTCCTAAGCTAAAGCAAATCCTACAATCATCAGGGCTCTTATACATTTCAGTGACTATTCATTTTAAATTTAAGAATAGCTAACATCACTTATCTAATACAAACATTTTCCAATTGACTTTTCCATTTTCCTTTTATGAGGGCTAGAACATCCATCATATCTGGGACCAGGAGGACCATATAGGGACATAGGAATTAGGATGAAGAGCTGCAAAGGGCTGCTTCTCCTTAAAAATCGGACAACTAAAGGGATACATTATTGACAAAAAGAAGAAGTCCTTGGGAAAATTGAAGCCGCTGTATAACCAAGCCAGAGGGGAGTCTTCTCCCTGTGCCCGTTTGAGCCCCACCAGCAGGTTCTTGTTGTTTCCACGGTGGAGCTGCACAACTCGCAACTCAAGAATCTTAGTCCAGTTTCAAGGAAAATGTCCTATAATTTATTTGCATAATATTCATTATCAGAATGTTCATTACATAGCCCAGGAGAAAATAATCATATATACCTTCATAAAAATTAGTTATTTTACGTCTGTGCAGAGTGAAATTCCATATACAAATATCCTCATTATGCGGTACAACACAACTTAAATTTAATTTTAATGCTAGGAGGTCACAGTATGAGTATTAAGCTTTATAAATATTAAAAAACACATTTAAAAGCACTTATTTTTCTAAACAAATTTCATAATTAATATATATATGTTTTTTTAAATAAAACCAATCATTTTGCCAATTCCACATAGGAAAATCAAGCTGCATCCCTTGCCTATTATATTTAGATGCATTCATTCACAAGCCTAAGCACAGAAGCCTAACTTGAAACTTGACAGATTTTTGTGCCACTTTTTAAAAGGACAATTATTTTTTTAGCATCAGAACCAAGAATATGCTTATAAAAAGCTTTAAGAAAAGGAAATCCTCAATTGAAAATGTTTTCCTGGTATCTGGAGTAATAAACCTAATTTTTGTAACTTTTTTTAAAACTGCAGTCTGACATGTAGGATTTTACCTGTGTTTAACGGACAAAATCCTGGCTGAGTGAACATTCCTGTCTCTCTGTGGCCTACAAAAATAACAGCTGTTTGTTTGCTTAGCGGCAGTAAAAACACAGCCTTTGTAAAGCTTTTCTTAGTGTTGAAATGTAAGCTTGGGGACAGTGTATTTAAAACTGAGACATTTCTAGATCGAAAATGTGTGTGCAGTTCAGCAACATCCAATGTATTTAGATGATGTGTTTGCCTGTTAATATCTAATACAATGTATCTAAGAACAATGCTGTAAGTTTATTTATTGCAAAACACACAATTTCGTTTTTGAGACCTTTTTTATTCTTATTGAATGTGAATTTTAATTTTATCTTTTAAGCATTGGCAGTTTGTACATGTGCATAATTGCTTACGCTATAATTTAAATAGTAACATATAATTTATTTAGCATATCATTTGGTTCATTTCTGGATTTTTATTTAATTTTTATTTAATATTAATTAAATGACATTTTGCATAACAGACTGAAGACACCAAGAAAAAACACACACGCATTGAGCTCATTTTAGACATATACAGAAGGGGTCAAACACTCAGGACACATAATACAGCGCGCATAATAGCCATTATTTCATAAACAGCGCAATCGCTATTTACTTACAGAAGTATCACTAATGTGAAACAACTAACCACATAGACATTTAAACACACATTTAACCCACAGATCAACACTTAAGACTGAAACAAAGGACAGCCCACAGACTGTACTTAAACCAAACCATCTGTAAATACTAGTTGTAAGTCATATTTACAAGAAGCGCTTCTCAATAGTATTCCAAAAGACTGCAAAAACACTGCCCAATAAACAGTTTTATCTCCAAGAAGCCAAAATACTCTCAATTCACTAGCTTTGGCTGGCAGAACACCAAAAAATCGCTCTGCAGATCTCCATTCATAAAATTGCACAGAAAAAGGATCCATATTTTAATTCCCTGGGGATACAGAATCACCAAGGAAGCAATATGTTTTTATACCTAAACCTATCTAGCTATTCCCTCAAGGGAGCCGGCTCATTTAATTCACATCTCACTATGGTACCTCCAAAAAGCAACACATTCTTCGATGTGTGCTTGAAACAGGCATGCAAAAATATTGCAGAATATGCAATTTTTATACCCAAAGTAGTGCTTAAAGTACTCTTCGTACGTTGCACCCTTCAAACAAAATCAGACAGAGAAAAATCTCCTCATTACCTGCCTACACAAATTGCAATTCGCATATCTAACCATTACAAATCCAAAGTTGGCCAACACAAATTTCAAAATTCCAAAGCCACTGTAAGCGTTACTAAACTACCTTACCAATCCAAGGCATCACAACCAACAGTAAGAGCTGCAGAACGACTCTTACCAAACAAATGGTTGTCCAAATTCTAACTGCCAAGTTTTGAATGACCTAACGGTCTTTTTTTTTTAATACTCACGCCAAAAAGGTTCTCAGTCAGGGGTGACATCATGTGGAGGATCAAAATCAGGAAGACCAGAAATATACCGGGCTACAGAGACAGAGAATCCCCAGAATCTCCGAGCACAAAGTACCTCCTTAGTAGAGTCCTGTCCTGTCCCCCACAGTAGATTTCTGTCTCCTGAGAAGATCACTCCCTCAGATAGCCACTTCTCTGATGAGGTCCACGTTGGAGCGCCATTTAAAGAACATTGAAATCTGAAACAGGGTTCCCACTGATACTTGGTCCTTTTAAACCAACAAGGAAGAAATTGGCACAGACGCTGAAATATAAAAGAGCATCTTTATTAACCTCAAATGAGTCAGACTACGTCACACAGAAGCCTTAGCAACTGAATGAGGCAGTCTAAGGAGTACAGAAAACTGGGCCTTTATATATGCTTAGGGTTACATAGTAAGCATAAATGCAAGGGGCATTCCTGGCTCATGTAAGCATGCCAAATGACTAAGATGCGAGAGCAAAGGGAGGCTCGGGTCCTGTCACTGCCTGGTCCTCTATAATCTAATAAACAAAAACAATTGGCCCGACAGGTTCTATTTGAACTGCTACCCCGCCTAGTTTAATGAATTACTAGGTCGGACAACTTTAGTTAGACAAATTCATACTTTATATAGAATTTTTTAGACAATTATTATTATTTTTTTTTTGTCATCAAAGAAAACACAATAAGTGACATCTATATACAATTTTACAAAGTGAAACATAAATGAATTGATTATATGGCAAACATCACAAAAAGATTATTACATACACAACTAAAGAATGCCTCTTAGTGAATTGGTTGTGAGGCACCAGTCCTTAATAAAAATAGAAACTGACAAGTGGACATACTAATTATTATTCAAGCCTCCTTGTCTACACCACCCTAAGACGTAATTTTGCATTCATGGAATATTCACAAGAATACGTTATAACGTTATAACGTATTCTTGTGCATATTCCATCGCTCATAACCCCTATAAGTAGCACCCTCCATGAATGCAAAATTACGCCCACCACCCCTGGCAAGTGGTTTAAGTGCCATCCATGCAATCTTGTCATCATTTGCATGGTTTCCGTGATGCTGTTTGAATATCTACACGCCCCCAGAAAGTCCTTCACCCTCTCTCTTGCCAGAGCAGAGCACAGCAGGGAGCAGGCAGACAGCAAATCCCTTTCGTGATTCTGTGTGATCCAGTGTAGAGGTACCACAACAAATAAAAACAGCTGCCACAAACATAAATCATTACTGTTTCTAATATCTTTATGTATAAAACGTGGGCGCAACCATTGGGTAGCGCATCACAGTAATAATAAAGACGTTACACAGTGGAACATTATGAAACTGTCATCCACAGCCGAGATCAAACAAGAATAAAATGCATCTAGCCAGGAGGGCTTTACATATTAGGTGGGGACATGGAGATTTACTGGGTGAGTGTGAGGTGTTAGACACAGTTGGTCTCATAACTGAGGAGGGGGTCTTCGAGGTGACTGATGTGCATCAGGGAGGGGGTTTCAACAGCAATTTTAGTTCAAGATCAGCAAATGGCGTGAAAGTCCCAAACATTGCCTATTTATCCCACAACTGCAAGGAGGATCCCCCATTAGCTACACTTTCTGACCTTTTCCCCCTCCAGTGGAGGGAGCACAAGGAGGGGAAATGTGATTATGCTTTGTACTGTCAGTTATGGCTATCTCTTTCTTCACCTGTGTTTGCACTCACCTGTGAATGTTCCTTCCACAGGTGAGCAGTGCAGAGGAACAGATGAGCTGAGTATAACACTTGTCGGGACCTCTGGAGCCGGGAAAAGCGCCACTGGGAACAGCATCCTGGGGAGGAGAGAGTTTGTGTCCAAAGGCTCGGCAGTGCCTGTGACCATGGAGTGTCAGAGGGGGGAGGTGGAGTGGAGGGGAAGGCGCCTGGTAGTGGTGGACACTCCAGGAATCCTTCCCTCCAAAGGACCTGACGAGGAGGTGGTCGCAAAGAAGGAGCGGTGCACAGAGCCCTCCTCCTCGGGTGCACATGTCATCCTCCTTGTGCTCCAGGCCGGACGGTTCACCTTGGAGGAGCGGGAGTCCGTGCAGAGGATCCAGCGCCTTTTTGGGGAGGAGGCGCTAAAGTTCACGGTGATCGTCTTTACACGGAAAGACGACCTGGAGGGTGAAACTATTCTAAACTTTGTACGTAAATCCGAGCAGAAGCTTAGAGAGCTGGTCAATAGGTGTGGGCGGAGGGTCTGTGCCTTCAACAACCGAGCGACGGGAGCAGATAGGGAGCGGCAGGTGCAGGAGCTCATTGAGGTGATAGACAAAATGCTGGCAGGGAATGGGGCTGGTATTAAAGCCTGGTTGAAGGTCAGGCAGCTGCAGAAGGGGGTCAGGGGATTCAAGGACTCTTGGACAGTGGCTGGAATCGAGGGTAAATCTACCCCGGGTAATTAGAAGTGATCAAACGTTACTTCATTTAAAGTAGTCCCAAGCAACCCACAACCGAGCCCAGGAACCACTTTACAGCAACAGACCCACTTATCCTAACATATGTTACATTAGATAGCTTGTGGAAATACTCTAACTCACTCTGTTATTCTTTCTTTCGATTATGATCTCTTTGACAACCTTTCTATCTTTAAATATTTTACAGAATTGTTGGCCTGGAGGGTGAAACCAGTGCAGGGCCAAGTTCACTAAATTTAGCCTCTTCTCTCCTCTCCTGCGCTCTCACACAAACAGGTACCAAAGGGGGTGGTGATGAACGGAGCATCTGAACCAATCAAACACTCACACCCAGTCAACAGATCTGGGTTTAATCCATCACCGTTCTTTAGCCCACTCTGCCACACCAGTTCAGACATGGCCATATGCAAATCAGTCTGACCCTGTGACTCATGGGAACAGCCCAGCCCGAACTGCCAAGCCATGCCTTCCCTGGACCGGAAACAAGCTTCTGAGGACCGGTTTCTGGCATTTCAGCCGTCTTCAGCCCGGCTTGCTTGAATCCAGTGGCAAAGTGAGCAAGGGACTCACGTCTGAGCATACCCTGCCAACTTATGGTGAACAAAGTGGTACAAAAGGGGGTGGTGATGGACAGAGCATCTGAACCAATCAAACACTCACACCCAGTCAACAGATCTGGGTTTAATCCATCACCATTCTTTAGAATCCTGAGTATCTCAGATCACCAGTACTTCGCACACTCCACAGTGATCCATTAACTCTGTTCTGTTGTGAGCTGTTTAGTGCATCCACGTAAGACATAGAGACATAGGGACAGATTTACAAGAACTGGTGTATTTCTGCATATCAGCAGAGATGCGCTAGTTAATTTGCGTCATGCAAAAAAAAACCCTTGCGTTACCATGGATGCAGCGTATTTACAATGCGCCACACCGTGTCGCAAGGATTGACACATGCGTGACGCATCTGTCGGCATAAAGGTTAGGCAGTGTTGGAGTTGTTTCGCAAGTGGGACGCAACTCCAGCACTGCTCAGGGGAGACCTGTACTTGCTGTGCTGCATCACTCGTTACGCCTCCTTCAAGCAGACATAAAGTTTTGACGCAGCAGCATTGTAAATGATTCATGAAATCATGTAGATTTCACTGCGTCACTTTTGAAATACTATCTTGCGTGCGAACGCTCATCTGCTTACATTATACCTGATACGGGTATAATGTAGCGCAGGGCTTTACAACGTGGCGCATCTCCCTAGATGCGTCACATTGTTACTGTGTCGCAATGTGGTGCATTATTTACGATGCCACTGGGTCACAATGGTGACACAACGGCGGCGTGAAAGTGTTGCAAGAGTCTTGTAGATCTGCCCCATAGAGATGAACTCACGTTCTGCAGTAACTCACTCTACATTCATGTTGTCACGTCCCACACTATGCAATCTCCCAATGTACTGTTCTACATTGCACATCGGTTTTTACTGTGTTTTCATGTATTCTTGCTCTATTATATGGTCTAAATGCTCCACTTTACCCAAGGTCATTTACTTCATACTTGTATATTGTAAACCTGTTTGGTACCTTACAATGGATTGAGAAGCGATTTACAAGAAACCACAAACACATTTATGATTCCATATATGGGATGCTGGTGCATAAGATACATCTAGGAATAAGCAGTGCTTTAATATCAGGCAGTGTTCTGCTTGCTTCATCCAGCCTATCTTACCAAGATGTCAGGTGATTTCGTTTTTAAATCATAAAAGCAGTATATTAGACATTCATCCTAAAAACACATTTTTACAAGGAAATGATGTCATGATAATTAAAAATAGTCATACATCAGCTACTTTCGTAAAAATGTTCTATAGTTCATAACATTTTTCAAAAAAGAGGCAACAGCTAAAATTGTCAGTTCATCTAAACTTTGCATCAGTAAAAAAGCTATACAACATTGTCTCAGCACCATCTTTTTTAAAACTGGTTTTAAAAATCTTTTTTTTGGGTGCAAATACAAATAACAGAATAGGGTGATGCGTCACATGGGCAGGCACATAATGTTTTCGAACATTTGTTAGTAATGGGGAAACTCACCAATCTATGTTCTCCAAGCAGTGCAACATCCTAATAACTTGTTTCATAATAAGCCTCGATTCCAACATGGTACATTTTTATGTTTAAAAAAAAAAAAACAGGAACCAAGCGACCAGAGCCAGCCTGTTATAATCTTCACCAATTTCTATTTCTAAAAATCCACGTTTGAGTTACATATGTTGTTATATTTAGGAGTATGTTTTAAATCCAAATTTACAAGTGACGATATCAATTTCAATTTCAATTTCAAAGTGCTTTATTTCGAGTATTACTCATAAAAGCAGACAAACATACATATAATAAAAAAAACAATTAAATTTACAACGTCATATTAGACATTAAGCACACAGTTAATATTTAGAATAATACATAAGAAAATTATCAAAGCGGGATAGATATGAAAAAGTGCCAAAATAGTGATCATAAATAAGCAATTTTTAAAAAGAAGAAGATTTATCATAAAATTTCTAACCGATGATACGTTACAATTGAATATGTTATAAATGCTAAAATATAAATACAAGTCTAGCAGTCTCTGACCAAATGATCATTTTTCCAGAGAATAGACTAAGGCCTAGCAGTCTCTGAAAATATCATAAATTATTACAGAGAATAGACATGTACTGACAATCCTGTAAACAACAGATTGAGTTATTGCCCTCTAATCGTTCTCTGTCTTAAAACCCAAGCCCACCCCAGGTACTTTGCAATGGCAATAATAATCCAGTTAGCAGATGTAGTTCTTAAAATCCGCAGTGCTACCATGCTGTTTTTTGTACCTAGGTTCCTACACATTGGAGCCAACCAAACTCTCCTAGGAATAGAGTACCTTGAACATGAGAACAGAAAGTGACCAAGGGTCTCATTGCCTACCCCACAGGCAGGACAGGTTGACACACCCCCTGCTTTCCATTTAGATGTTAAGTTGGATAAAGGCAAGGAACCAACCCTCAGTTGGAAAAGCAGTTTCCTGTCCATGGGCTTTAATATATAATCCCAATACATTTCATAATTTGGGTACAGTTTGGTCTCTAGGTAACTGGTGGTCATGGACCCACTGTTTAAACTAAGCGTACTTTTATTAACAACATGTTCCCAGTAGATACTTTTTATGGTAGACTTAGAAGGGAATAGGGCCCCGGCTGGGTCAACCCAAAGGGCATTAAGTCCTATATCGAACAAGGCAATCTTCAATGATTTAAACCATTTAATTTTGTTGTAGCAATCTCTTGTGGCAACATCTTTAAACCCATTCGCATAGTGAGAGAGCTCTGGCGTGGTCCAAAGCCTGCGCCAATATAAAATCGGACGTAGTTTGGCCTTATCAGAAATTGCTCTCCTACCTAATTCATATCTTAGAGGCAATTGCGGGCTGCTCTGAGGGACACCTATCAGATTCCTGTAAAATTTATTTTCTGAGGTTTGGAGCTCCTGAAGGTTTTCATACCCCCATAGTTCTGCACCATACAGGGCAGACCCTATTGCTTTTGCCTCGTAGATTATCAAAGGTGATTTGATGGGCTTGGTGAATGATTTCCTTTGCTCTTTAATAATTGTGCCAGCTATTTGCTTGTGCCTTAATATAGCAATATTAAGGTGAGACCGCCACCTGTTATCGTTGGAAATATGTATCCCTAGGTAAGTGAAGGATTTAACTACCTCCAGGGTACGGCCACTCAACGAAATATTAGATTTAAAATTTCTGTGAGGATTGAAGGCCATGAGTTTTGTCTTGGACCCGTTTACCTCCAATCCATGAACTACACAAAAATCATCAAATATTGCCAGTGCTTTTTGCAACCCTGCTGGTGTTTTTGATAAAATTAAAGTATCATCGGCGAACATTAAAATTGGAACTTTTTCACCTGCAAGAGAAGGAGCATCAACTGCCTGGGACTGCATAGAAGAAACCACACCGTTAATAAAAAGAGTGAACAGGGTAGGCGCCATTGAACAACCCTGCCTAACCCCACGCTCAACTGGAAATTCAACGGTGTCATTACCATACCCACCCCAGCGAATTTTGGCATAATTGCCCTCATGCAGCCGCATGATTAAGGACAACAATTCCCCGGGGACCCCAAGTGTCACAAGAACTTCCCACAGTTTTGACCTTGGGACCAGGTCGAAGGCAGCCCGCAGATCAACAAATGCTGCATACAGGCTGCCTCCGCCTAGCACCACGGTCCTCCACTGAATCAGCTGAAGACGGAAGACTTGGTCCACAGTGCTGGTTGCCCTGCGAAAGCCAGCCTGGAAGGGGGATAAGATGTTATTATCCTCAACCCAATCAAGCAGCCTATTGACAATTACACGACCAACTATCTTTTGAACAGTATCGATCAAACTGATCGGACGGTAATTACTAGGCAGAGCACGATCCCCTTTCTTATATATCGGGATGATGACGGCACCCCTCCATGTCACAGGGATATCTGCACCTCTGGCGATGTGGTTGATTAGCAGATGGATGTATTTAGACCACCTTGCAGTATCGTTTAAAAAAACGTCTGCAGGTACACCGTCGATGCCAGGAGCACGACCTTGATGGACAGATTTAAGTGCCATCATTATTTCGTGCTGCGTAAAGGTGTCTGCTTCCGTCATTTCATGGGGTACACGAACGCTATCCGTGGCCGGGTTGCTCGATGCGTATTGTTCACTAAAAAATTTAACCCAAGCGTCCTGGGGGACATTATTTGTAGAGGCATCTTCAATCCTGTCATGGCCCCATTTAACTATATGCCAAAATAACCTAGAGTTATTTTGGTCACTGGCACTCTGTAACCTATTCCAATGGGCTTCATCCCAATCTTTTTTAGCCTTAATTATTGAAGATTTGTATTGTGCCCTCGCCATCCTAATGGTCTCCCTGTTTTTATTTTTAATCGCGGCCCATAAACGGGCCCTGGCCCCCTTACAGTCTTGGTTATACCATTTGGCTGGCCTAGGTTTCCCTGGCTTTTTGTTGTTAGTCGATTTTAAAAAATGGCATTGTATTTCTTTGAAAAGGTCACTGTGGACCTGAGTAACTATGTTCTGGGTGGAAGGTGACCTGACCACACCCTCAAGGGCCACAATGGCCTTATCAGTTGCCATATTAATTTTTCCCAAAGCCAGCAAATCGGTTTTAACACTGGTCCACCTCAGCCTGCGCATATCATTAGTGGGTATAATCAAAGGCGGGAGGGGTTCAACACAGGTATTTAAAACGACATCAGACTTCCACCAGTTATGAAGGACACATAAAGGGTCATGATCGCTCTCTAACCTTTCCAGCACAGCCATATCAATGACCTTTGGCCATAGAGACATACTACATATTACGTAGTCAATACGGCTCTTATTTCTTCCATTGTTAAAGGTCATAGCTGGTATTCTGTCAGACTTTGTTCGGCCATTCAAGGCCCTTAACCCATGTTCAAAACACATAGCGTTTAGGCCAAGAATGTCCTCAGTCCAACGAGTTATTGGGACTGCAGTGAGAGCGGGGATATCCCATAGGATGTCTTCTTCCATACCCAATTGTACATCGCCAGTGTCTAAAGGCTCAAAAGTGCGATTTAGGTCGCCGGCTATTAATACGTTATTCCCTGATGAGTGAGTTTCTAATAAGTTGTACAAGGACAAAAGGACCTCAGATTTTCTTGCATTTCCCCCCCTGGCATATACATTGTAGATGTCCATGGAGGTAGATGAGCTACCCTTTAATCTAATGAGCTGAATGTCTTTTTGATGAAGCTCAATGTTTCTCACTTCAACCATGAGAGCCTGGCGCACCCATATCGTAAGACCCCCCATCGGTCGCCCTTTAGGACCCTTCGTGGCTGGGAGGTAAAAATTCAGATAACCAAGAGCAAATACAGGATCTACAGCCCAGGTTTCTTGGAAAATGCAAACATCATATTGGCTGACAAAGCCAGACCAAGTACCACAATCCATTTTTGAACAAAGCCCCGCAATATTCCAAGACAATAAATTCCCAGTTGTGTTTACTGTTATAGAACAAGTGCGATAATCCGACCCTGATGACAACGGAACAACATTGCCAGTTTCATTAGGGTTTGCAATAACTACACCAGCTCTAGATACAGGCATATCTGGCACATCCTGAACAGGTTTAGGACAACTCGAAACCACTGTATAGTTTGCAGCCATAGGAACTTGCAACACGGTAAAAGGGGTGCATGATAGTCAATCACAAGCGTCTAGGTTGGAAAGTGCAGCAAATCTATTTTCCACTCCCAGACCCCACTCAGCAAGATCAGAGTTCTTGCTGCCCCTCTTGGGTACAACGTTCCATTTTGTTCTGAGAGTGCTGCAATTAGGACCTCTACCTTTTCTAGGATAAAAGAAATCTAAAGTCAGAGGAACAATAGGGGTAAATCTTTTCTGGGGCGGGTGGAGGTTTGGTAAAATATTTGGCAGGACCTCGGGGTCAGAGAAGTTAAGTACAACGCAATCCCCCTTAAATTTTTTTGCCCTGTTCCCAATCCACTCGACCCTTCGTGCATTCACCAGTTCTTCCGCAAGTTGCTCCTTGCCCCACGGTGTTATGGCCATGTTATTAGTTAGCCATGACAATGATTTATTGAGTAATGACGCAGTCGACTCAACATCACCGGGGGTTAGTTTGGGTACATTAGCAAGAACGAGAACTAGTGGTGAGGCTTCAACGACGAGCTCTGATGCTCCATTCGTGGCAATTGATTCCCCATAAGGTAAAGCAGATGAAACATCTCCGGAAGGCCTATCAGGTAAGTTTGCCAGTAAGGGTATCGGGGTATTTTGTGTAACAACAGAAGTCGATCCATTAGAGTGGTTAGATTTAATTTCTGACAACAGAGGCTGGACACATGTTGAAATGGCTTCTGGTAATTTTCTCACCTCCCCCAAAGTTTTCCCCAATAGACCTTCCAGTTTGCTTACCTCAGCAGTTAATTTATCGATTTTACTGATCAGGGGTTTTACCATCCCTTTAATTTTTGTATCCATCAGACAACATAGTTTTTGCAATAAATCGTCGGAAAGAGTCACATAAGTTTCCCCAGACAAATCCTCTTCATCATCATCGGTAGATTTCCTTGGTGGCGACGCAACTTTGTTTTTAGATGACCTTAAGCCTCCTCTCTTTTGTATGGCTTTCCTTTTACCCCCAGAAACCCTAGGTGCGGGGATGGGGGGAGCGGTAGAAATAGCAGACTCGCTGTGTACAGAAAGGACAGTTGGTGCATCTGTGTCACTATTTTCTTCTCTATTAGCAACAATGCCACTAGGCTGAATACAGATTGAATCCTGGAGGGAGGCATGTGCCCCACCAAGGAGACTGTTATTTAACAAGGCAAATGAATCCTCGTTCTCTATGTCTACTAATGGTGATTGTAGTGGTGATTCCAAACCCAGTGAGGTCCTTCTATCAATGTTGATTTTTGCCACAACCTGTACAAGATAATTCTCCATTGTATTAGAAGATGTGGGTTGTTTTTTTGCAGGCATTTGGCAACACTAATCCACTTATGACTAAAATTAGTACGGCAGATAGTAAGGTTACTAATTACCTGGAACTTAGTGAGCCTGGACTGCCGTTATACGCTGTAGATGGAGTAATTAGAGCAGAGTCCCTGGCCCAACCCAACCGTGGCCAACCTCGGACGGCCTCAGACGGCCCGCCCTTTGTCCGGGCTTCGTCCGGGCGTCCCGCTCGCGTCCCGCGAAGCGGGTGTCAGCGGCGCTTTTGTGCGCCTCCTGGCGCCCTCGCGTCACTGTCAAGCGCGCCGCCGCGTAGGCTGCCGGGATTTGAAGTCCCGGAGCGGCGACGCGTGCAAGCTGTTCAGGAAATGACTCTCGGCGGTGGCGGCTACTTTCCAGGTGCCCCTGCGGCCAGAAGAAGAGGTCCGGTCTATGGCAGCGTCTGTGGCAGCGTCTGCAGGTAAGTGGATGCCTCCCCGCTCCGCCGGTGTCAGCGGCGCTTTTGTGCGCCTCCTGGCGCCCTCGCGTCACTGTCAAGCGCGCCGCCGCGTAGGCTGCCGGGATTTGAAGTCCCGGAGCGGCGACGCGTGCAAGCTGTTCAGGAAATGACTCTCGGCGGTGGCGGCTACTTTCCAGGTGCCCCTGCGGCCAGAAGAAGAGGTCCGGTCTATGGCAGCGTCTGTGGCAGCGTCTGCAGGACGATATCATAAAAGTATGTATTTCATTGCAACGTGAATATTTAGCTTGCTTGAAAGTATTCATGTTTTATTTTAGCATGGTTGTGTTTCTTTTTTTTTTAAGTTTGATTTATTGAGGACAAGAAAAAAAGGGGGGGAGGAGGGAAGGGGAAAAAGGGGGGAGAGAAGAGTTACAGTAAGCTGATCAAGGAAATAAACAATGTAATAACAATAATAATTTCATAAAAAAGTAAGCATTACAAGCATGAAAAGTTATGAACATATCATTTGAAAAGCAATATCATAAGTAAAAACATAGTATATTAAGACTTAATAATTATAAGGAATCAGGTAAACAGGTAATGAGCAGTTCATGGGGGTTTGCGAAATTCGACTATTTTAGGTGTAGGAGAGGGAGGAATAAGGGAAGAAGAAGAGAGGTAAGTTACCAAAGGGAGCCAAATCAGGTCACGTTTTAGAGCTAAGGAAATGGGGGATACATAATTAGTGTCTAAACGATGATTGAAACAAATTGCATTCCACCAGGACTGATAGGAAATATCCGTGGCCTGCTTCCAGTTAGAAGTAACAGTATGAAAGGCGATAGCAATGAAAAGGTCAAGTAAAGGGTAGTGGTTAGGAGATTGAGGAAGGTCTGGAGAGAGGGATCCGAGAAAAACTAGTGAGGGTGAAAAGGGGACCTGAAAATGGAAAATCCTTTGAATTTGCCGCCAAACTAACTGCCAGAATTGGGAGGTAGGTGGGCATTCAAACAACATATGGTGGAGACCGGCAGAAGGGCATGGACAACACCAGCAGGTAGGAGGGGTTTCTGATGAAAAATGGGAAAAAGCAAGTGGAGTAAGTAAAGTTCTATGATAAATAAAAAATAAAGTTTGGGTAGTGTTAGCAGCTCTAGAGGTCTTGTGAAGTTTAGTCCAAATTATATCCCAAAAAAGTATAGGCCAGCTCTGAGAAAGGTCCAGCTCCCATGCAAGTTCAATACGGGATTTCAACCTATCAGAAACAAAACGGAAAGAATTATATAAAGCAGATGCAGAAGGAGAAGCTTCCAATAGAAGGGAAGTAGGTCTGCGATTCAAAGGAATATCGTTGGAAGATGAAAGAGATTGGAGATAGGAGAGCAAGACAGGGTGAAGAGAATTATATTGCAAACGGGCAGAAGCAGGTAAAGAGAAAATAGATTGAAGATCCTGGAAGGAGAGAGGTGTATTCTGAGAAAGTAATTGAGAGATCCAACATATTCCTCTAGAGTGCCAAGCTTTCCAATAAAGAGTACGATTACGGATTTTAAGATGAGTTATTCCAAATCGGTTGGTCTTGGGTGGAGAGGAGGGAAGGATATGATGAGGTTAAGTAAGGAGAGAGAAGATTTTGAGAATGTGAAAGAATAGGTAAGCGAACACGAGTTAGAGAGGACGTAAAGGACAGAAATTCACGGAAGGTAAAAGGAGAGATGAAAGAGGATTCCATGCTAATCCAGACAGGAGGATAATGAGGTAGAGTAGTTGAAAACCAGCGAGTGGATTGTTTCATGGAAAAAGCGTGCTGGTATTGTTTGAAATCAGGAAAACATACACCAGATTGAGCTTTATCTTTTCGCAGAGTAGCAAGAGCTATTCGAGGACGTTTGCCATTCCATAAGAATTTTAGTAATAAAGAATCCGTTTTCTTAAAGTAAGAAAGAGGAATGTGTAAAGGAAGCATGGAAAGAGTATATAGAAGCAAGGGAGATAGCATCATCTTTATGGAGTTGAGTGGACCCCACCAGGACAAAAAGAGTGGATGCCATCGAGCGATGGCTGTATCCATTTTTTTGTAAATATAATCAAAGTTTAACTTGAGAGTATCAGATAATAAAGGAGCAAACCAAACCCCTAGATACTTGATTTTAGATGGTTGCCAAGAAAAACCTGTAGAAGAAAAGAGATGTTTCTGACAAAGAGAATTCAAAGGTAAAATTTGACATTTGTCGGCGTTTAAGCGTATCCGGAGACTGCAGAAAAAGAAGAAACCTGTTGAAGAAAAGTGGGAATAGAGGTGGTAGGATCATAGCAGTAAAAAAGAATATTGTCGTCATAAACCGAAAGTTTGACTTGTTGAGAACCAAAATGAAAGCCAGAGATAGTGTCATCTAAACGAATTTTGGTAAGAAAGGGTTCTAAGGCTAAAACAAAAAGTAAGGGTGATAGAGGGCAACCTTGTCGAACCCCTCTGTGCAAAGAAAAATAATTTGAGGACATCCCGTTAACAAAAATAGAGGCTTGAGGGTCAGAATAAAGTAAATATATAATAGAAATGAATTTAGAAGGGATACCAATCCAACGTAAAGCCTGAAACATGAAATCCCACCCAATCCTGTCAAACGCCTTTTCGGCGTCTAGGGAAATAGCTGCAAAAGGAAGAGTCGAGGAAGAAGATTTGCTAAGGATGTTAAGAAAAACTCGGGAATTATCAGAGGAGAGGCGTCCTTTTACGAAGCCAGATTGTTCAGGACCAATTATATCTGGTAAGAGGGGATCCATACGAAGCGCTAATATTTTTGCTAGAATTTTGTAATCAGTGTTGACTAAAGATATTGGTCTATAATTTTTGCACAAGGAGTGATCTTTATCTTCTTTGGGAATTAGACAGATTAAGGCTTGTTGAAACGAACCGCTAGATGAACCGGCAGTAGAAAAAGATTGAAATAAAAGTAAGAGTTTAGGGAGAAGAAGAGAAGCAAAGTGATTATAGAATTCAATAGTAAATCCATCAGGACCCGGAGAGTTGCCATGACGAACTTTAGATACAGCATGAGAGATTTCAGAAAGCGAGATGTCTTGTTCTAAAGATTGAAAGTCAACATGTGAAACTGAGGGGGGTGGAAGAGATTGAAAATAAGAGAGGAGTTCATCAGACGTTGGATCTTGTTCTGGGGTATAAAGGGTATCATAAAATTTGGCAAATTCAGTGAGAATTTCTTTATCTTTAAATGTAGATTCTCCAGAAGAAGTTTTGATTGATTGAATTTTTGTGCGCTCTTTACGAATCTTCAGGTAATTGGCCAAAAGCTTTCCCATTTTATTCTTAGCTCCATAGTATCTAGAGTTACACTTTAGTAGAGTATTAGAAGCAGCTTATGTAGTGAATTTATTAAAAGAAATTTTTGCTTCGATAAGAGCCTTAAGGGAGGAGTCAGATTTAGAAGCGTGATAAGCAAGCTCAAGGGCTTTAATGTCAGCCAAGATCTTTTCCGATTTGGCCTGCCGATCTTTCTTGCGCCGAGAAACAAAGTTGATAACAAAACCCCTAGAGGCTGCTTTAAATGAATCCCAAACCATAACAAAAGGGGAGTCAGGGGTTTGATTTAAAAGAAAAAATTCCTTGACAAAGGCAGTGAATTCAGAACAAAAGGAGGGTTCCAAAAGTAGAGCATTTTTAAACCTCCATCTGCCAGATTGAGGGGAGAATGGAAGAAGGTCAAGGTCTACAAACACAGGGGCATGGTCGGAGAGTAAAATGGAACCAATTTCAGAACGGATAGCGTGTTGGGATAAGGATTTGCTGAGGAATATGTGATCGATACGGGATTGGGATTGGTGAGGGGGGGAGAAAAAACTATATTCTCTAAGGTCTGGGTTGTATAATCTCCAAATATCTACTAAAGCATTGGTTTGAAAGGAGTTCACAAACTGTGTATGCATCCTAGAGGGAACAAAAGTAACTTTCGAGTGACGATCAAGGAAGGGATCAACAATCTGATTGCAGTCTCCTCCGAGAAGTATATAATCTCCAGAAAGGGAAGACAACTTGGAAGAGATAGCAGGCCAAAAGGATCTATCGATCCCAGTGGGGCCATACACATTAAATAAAGTGAGTGGAATGTTATCAATGAGTAAGTTAACAATGAGCCAACGACCATCAGCATCACATTCATGGGTAATCGAGGAAACATTTAACTTTTTATGTAACAAAAGTACAACACCATTTTTCCTAGACGTCGTAGGAGAACATAGAACATGACCCACCCAAGAACGTTTAAGTTTCAAAGCCTCCGACTCAGCAAGATGGGTCTCTTGAAGAAGGGCAACATCAGTTTTTAGTCTTGCTAAATGCGAGAGAACCCTTGTTTAATCCCTTAACATTCCATGTCGTTACACGGAATTAACCAAGTTTAAAAAACAGTTAAGCGTAACATGCTCAGTAATGCATAAGAGATATAATGAAAAAAGAGTAAGAAGAATAGATAGGAATAAAGAACAAAGAAGGAGATAAAGATAAGATGAGAAAATAAGGAAGAAGAGGAATAAACTAGTACAATGGTAAGATTGTATCCAAAAAGAGGAAAAAGAGGAGAAAGGGAGAAACCAGGAAGAGAGAGTGCAAGGATGAGATAAAGAGAGAGAGGACAGATACAAGAATACACAAAAAGACAGTACAAGTCCAAAACGAACGACTGAAAGACATACTTACGAAACAAAATATCCAGAACAGGGACAGGGATGGTGGTGGCGGGAGATGACGACGACAACGACCAGAACCGGCAACGAACCTCTAATATCATAAATCCAATGGGTAAGATAAGAAGACAATAAGAGACATCAGGATAAAGATGAGAGGGGACATATCTGAAGAAATGAGAAAAAACATTAGGAAAAATACAGGAATTTAGAACATAAGACAATCATTATAACAGAAACAGTAAGGAAAAACATATCATGCGACAGCAATAAAGGTAACAAAAATTGCAATGCAGCAGAATCAATGAGGCAATGAACAACAAAGTCACTCATCCAGGTCTAGAGGTATCCATGACATCAGGAGACTGTTGACGAAGGAAAGCTTGTAAGGCCACAGGATCTTTGTACGTGGTTGTTCTGTCTTTATAGGTGACCTTGAAAAGACATGGATGTAAGAGACCATACCTGGCACCGAGGGCTCTCAACTGCGGCCGTAAATCCAAAAATGTTTTCCTTCGATCAGCGGTTGCCTTGGAGACATCCTGAGAGAGATAAAGGCGATGACCTACCCAGATAATCTGCTTCTTGAGCTTGGCGGCTGAAAGGACCTGCAAGAGGTCAGTATACTGCAAAAACAGCATGATTACACCCCTAGGCTTGGATGCAGCCTTAGGGCCGAGACGATGAGCTCGCTGGATGTTAATGGAAGATAAAGCCGGATTGTCAAGAATCTTTGCAAGGAACGATTGAAAGAAGGTGGTAGGATTGGACCCTTCTGAAAGTTCCGGAAGACCATATAAGCTTAGATTGTTCCTTCGGTTTCTATTTTCCAAATCCTCTGTTTGACGCCGTAGGAGAAGAATTTCAGCTTCTATTGAAGGAAGGCGAGAGGAGACAGAGTGAAAAGAGTCTGAAGATTGTTCCAAAGTTGTGACCCGTGCATCTAGAGATGACCATTTCTCTTGCATGGACTGCATGTTTTTTGTGGTTGCTTCCATAAAAGGTTTGAAGGCCCACAATTCTTCCAAGATAAGGTCAAGAGAGGATGAAACGTTGTTCCCAGGGGATGGCGGATCCTTCTTCAGACGTTTGGATGAGGTCAAAGAGGCTTGCGTTTTCCCTCCATTTAAGCCTTAGGGATAGCCCCATGTGCAGAGTCCGACTTCGAAGATTTACCCCTCCTCCATTTCCTGGGTAGGTGAGTCGGAATCAGAACCAATGGGTGGCTTCGGTAAATTGGTGAGTCTCAAAGTGCAGAGCCGGCCCATGAAAGGTGGTCAGAATAGTGAGAGCGGAGGTAAAAAGTCAATATTAAGTATAGGGTCTTCCTGACAAGAAAAGGCACCTGAAGAGTAAGAATATGAAAGGTCCGCACAAGGTCACGACTAGAGGAAGGAGTAAACCACAGGTCAGCACCAGGTATCAGGTAGTGTGTCAGGCAGAAGAGCACGTCAGGGTGACAGAAGAATTCAAACGGACCATGAGGCAAAGGACAATAAATTGATAATGAATATGCACAAGGAGGAGAAAGCCACTGGAATTATTATAGTCGCCTTCAGCTATGCAGGAGCTCTTAAAAAGAACATTGACGGTCTTCTAAGCAGGAAATAAAGATGAGAAAAAGCCATATGAGAAGATGAAAGAAGCAGTGCTTAATTTCCTGAGGCAAGTCGTGAAGAAAGAACTCCTGACGCAGTAATTCAATACTTGATAAGCAAGAAGGCATGCAGAGCGAAGGAGTGCGTGAGCTGGAAACACATTAATCCATGGCCATGACTGAGAGAGGCGAAAACAATGAGGCAAAGAAGCAACGTAGGAGGAGGGTGAGTTGCCACAGTCACAAAATGGCACCAGAGACCATGAAGGAGGTGTGCGCTGTGTAAAAATGCCTTAAAAAGCAAGTCCTAATTGAATTGGGCTCACCATAGTGAATTGTGCAGCAAGTGTCCTTTGCCAGCCGAAGATGAGGTATGAAACAGCTGCAAGGGATTAGAAGCCGGCTGCGTCCGAGAAACGCGGCCAGCGCACAAAATGGCGACCGGAGCCGCAAAAACTGGACTCCCTCGTAGCCGCCGAACAGGTCGCGAAACCGGGAAACAATGAGGGCGCTAGGCTCTCCTCATGTTCCGGTTCACGGGACTTGGTTCATGCTGGCAGTCGATAGCAGGAAAATGTCCCAAATGCGTCTGTTGTGAGGAGCGGCGCCGGAGCTCCGGGATTACGCCGCCATCTTGGCCAGCGTCCAAGCCACGCCCCCCAGCATGGTTGTGTTTCTAGTAATCGCTCATAAGCTACGAAGAACCTTTCAGAGAATGTCCTATCTTGATGTATTGGAAATAGTTTTAAGTAAAAGGAATATTTTTTAGGATGTAAATAGGCGAAAGGTTAAAGAAGCTTCATTATTGTTTGCTCTGAAGAGAAGATGATCACCAACATGATTATATAAGCTGGAAGCAAGTATTTTTTAGATAAAGAGGATATCACTGTATGGATTCATGACAGGGGTCATTCAATGGCTGTGAACACCTTTCTTACTGAAGGCTGAAAGAAGGCACACCAAGTCCTGTTTTCCAGGCTCTATGGAGCACCTGCAAAACTAGGGAAGAGGCACAACATATGCTGCTTATTGAGCAATCCTTGAATTCTTCAAATAGGAAGGAGGGGATGAGCCACATATGAAGCTAAAGTAGCACATTTTTGGTGTTATGTTTTGCTTAGTCACCTTAGGGAAATGAGGGGTTGCAGAAAGTCCTTATAATACTGTCACAAAATTACAATATTTTCTGCTGTTCTATCTAATCATTAACATCATTGTCACTGAGATGTGTATTGTTATAATTAATATTGTTCAGATTCTGTGCACAAGCATATGATTTTAATTTTAATAAAATCTTGCAAACATATTCCTAGATTCCTACTGTCCCTGAGTCTTTCTACCCTTGATGAAAGATTGTTAGAATTCCAAAGCTACTCCTGTGAAGTTTCACAGGACTGATCATTACCAAATGCTCACCTCACTCCTGGAATGCTAGGAGCTTGCTGGAGTTTGTAGTTCCTGGGTAATCTGTCTCATGTTGACGCACTGATGAAGTCCTTGGTGCCAGAGAATGAAGAGAACTCTCTACCTGCCTGTTTTTGGAAAGGCTCTAAAATATATTGAGCCTTGCATGTAATACTCACCATGGAGATTTGCGAAAAATACAAAATAAATGGATAGAAATACCACACTTAATTGTCCTAATGACACGTTACAACTTTTAAACAAGTATATTGAAACACTTAACTATATGGGACTTTTAATTCCATATACCACCTACGCTATCAGCCAAGTGTAACCTATCAAGTGTAAACCCACGCCTTTAACACCAAGATCATCTTCCGTTGGTTTTAAGCACACAGGTTACAAACAAGATCCTCTATGCAGTTTCCTATCAATCATTGTCATGATAATTTCAAAATGATGATCACTTTTAAAGACGTTCCTGTGGCGATAGGGGCTTCACCTTATTTACAAGGCTGTGTTAAACCACTTAACGTGGCTTAACGCTGCCTTGTACATAAGTTACCCTTTCAAGCTATGCTCCGCGTGAAAGGAGTGGGCAATGGGTGTTGCTGTGGGCGATCTGCCGCAACATCCATTGATTTTGACGCTGTCCCCTTTTTACAAGTGTGGAGTAAATAGAAGGCCGCACCAAAATTTGATTAAAAAAAACCTGGTCTTAACATGGAAAACAAGGAGAAACGCTTTATTTCTGTTATGTTATGTTATGTTATGTTATTTATTCTTTTGTATAGCGCAACGGTGACTCAAAAAGAGTATCCCGGCGCTTTAGGTAAGGAGAACTACTTCACCATAACATAACACAGTAAAAGGAGAAAAAAACAAGACAGAACACAGTAAAAAGGCTACTGAGAGGCCTACTGGGTGAACAACCAGGTTTTAAGACCTCCCCTAAAAGCAAGGAGACTAGAAGCCCCCCGAAGTGAGAGCGGAAGCGAGTTCCACATCTGTGGAGCCAGCAAGCCGAAGGAACGGCCGCCCAGGCGCGCTCTCTTCACACGTGGAACAACCGCCAGGAATAAAGATTCAGACCTCAAATAGCGAGCTGGATGGTAAAAGGCAAGTCTCTTTTGGAGGTACTTTGCTCCCACCGCGTGGAGAGCCTTATAGGCCAAAGTCATTGCCTTAAAGGCGATCCGTTTGCGGATGGGTAGCCAGTGCAGCGTCAGCAATAGACCCGAAGCGCTAGCACGTCTATTAAGACCAAAAATGGCCCTGGCCGCCGCATTCTGCACGACTTGGAGCCGCTGCAACAAGTACTCTGGTAGGCCCAGGTACAGAATGTTGGCATAATCTAACCTGGAGCCTATCAGAGCCTGCACGGTCAGCTTCCTGTGTTCCTCCGACAACAAAGGTAAAAACCTCCGCAGCATCTTTAGTAGGCCGAAACAGGTACCAGTCACCCCGAGGATCTGGGCCTTCATCGTCAGCCCCTTATCCATCTTTCTCCTCGTTTTTGCTGTTTCTATGTGTGCTGCATTGTGCAGTATTATTGTTTATATGTAGGAAGGTGTTCTTTCCTACTCACGAGTTGCAACTTCTACGTGCGCTGCACAAAGCAGCATGCATAGAAGTTACAAATCACCATTTAAGATTGTTTATGTGCTGGAAGGGAGACATTCATGTACATAAAAAATCATTTTCCAAAAACTTAGGTGCAAGGGTGCCTGCGTTGGCACTAGGCAGCTGAAATAAGCGCCAGCTCAGGGGGTAACAGGGCTGCAACTTATATTTGTAAAAACATTGCAGCCCTGCGTTTCAGAATTGGGGCAGAGTGGCATAAAGCAAAAGAGGCTTACACTGTGCTCCGTCACTTCTTTGTATATATGCCCCTTAGTCCCACCAGGATATCTGATACTTACTGCTTGTTGAGGGGACAAACATTGATAGGGTCTGCCTTTGATTGCTAAACCATCCTAGAAATGTGAGAAAACTGTAGGAGACATACACCCACACTTTGAAATGCTTCAAGTGAATCTTGTTGATCTGATGAGGCCAATAGACCATTTGGTAGCTTCCCATCAATTGAATGCCCACATACACCTCTACGTGATCTTACATCAGATAAGGTTACAACAATTGTACCTGGCGATTTGTATGTTTATTTTGATATCCCCATAGACTATCAAGTGAAATTAAAAGTCTATTGCCCTGCTTATCTTTAATATAGCACACATATTTTCAAACCACAGAGAATGTCAGTTGCTTGAAATTGTAAGGTGTCTGTTAGAGTATGCCAGCATTTGCTTTATACATGAACCAACCATTTGTTTTAGCGATTGGTAGAGATTTTCAGCCACTGTATTTCTAAAAGCAAATTATTGAGCTGGTTAGTTTTGTTCATAAATGGTGAAATTTATATGTTGATAGGTTGGCTTCTACAGTTCAGCCAAGTGAAACATTTGGTAACAGTGTAGTGAACTCCAAATATTTGTGAAATAATATAGTCAACAATTGTCTGGTGCAATTTAGTGGATGGTGCAAGATGTATAAAGCTACTTAATACCATATTGCATTTTGCTATCCTTTCCGATTCACAAATTCCTAATCAATATTTGGTAGGTGTCATGCAGGCACCTGAGTAATTTCTGATTTGGTCTAAATTGCATTCATAATTTACTGGCTCTTTAATAGCAATTTTATAAATTGCAAATTGCTGTTTGAGAGTTGAAAAATGGGAACGTCACATTCAGGGACTGTTTCATGACATCACAATGAGCAAGTGATTAAACACCTTCAGAAAGAAGACACAGCAGCCCTCATTTTCCTGGACCTCTCTGCAGCATTTGACACAGTTTCACACTCCAACCTCATCAGACATTCAAGGACTGCTTCTAAGTGTTCTGCTCCTTAATGGACAGAACACAAGCTGTCAGCCTGGTACGTTACTCCTCTGAAGCCACAAACTCATCTTTGGAGTGTCTTAAAGTTCATGGATCAGCCCCACCTTCTTCGAAGCATACATGATCACTCTGGCCAATGTTATCCACACACACAAAAACATCCTCTCCTAACTAGACAACATGCAACTCATTCTCTCTCCATCTAGTACCAGACCCCCAATACAAGAAACACGTTCACTGCCTGCATGACCAAAGTTGCTAACTGGATGAAAGCCTCCTGTCTCAAGCTCAACACTGACAAGACAGAAGTGGTGACCTTCGGCAAGAACACCTCACCATGGGACTCCAATTGGTGACAGGATAAACTCGGACCAGCACACACAACCAGAACCCACTGTAGGCAATGAACAACAAAGTCACTCATCCAGGTCTAGAGGTATCCATGACATCAGGAGACTGTTGACGAAGGAAAGCTTGTAAGGCCACAGGATCTTTGTACGTGGTTGTTCTGTCTTTATAGGTGACCTTGAAAAGACATGGATGTAAGAGACCATACCTGGCACCGAGGGCTCTCAACTGCGGCCGTAAATCCAAAAATGTTTTCCTTCGATCAGCGGTTGCCTTGGAGACATCCTGAGAGAGATAAAGGCGATGACCTACCCAGATAATCTGCTTCTTGAGCTTGGCGGCTGAAAGGACCTGCAAGAGGTCAGTATACTGCAAAAACAGCATGATTACACGGCTAGGCTTGGATGCAGCCTTAGGGCCGAGACGATGAGCTCGCTGGATGTTAATGGAAGATAAAGCCGGATTGTCAAGAATCTTTGCAAGGAACGATTGAAAGAAGGTGGTAGGATTGGACCCTTCTGAAAGTTCCGGAAGACCATATAAGCTTAGATTGTTCCTTCGGTTTCTATTTTCCAAATCCTCTGTTTGACGCCGTAGGAGAAGAATTTCAGCTTCTATTGAAGGAAGGCGAGAGGAGACAGAGTGAAAAGAGTCCGAAGATTGTTCCAAAGTTGTGACCCGTGCATCTAGAGATGACCATTTCTCTTGCATGGACTGCATGTTTTTTGTGGTTGCTTCCATAAAAGGTTTGAAGGCCCACAATTCTTCCAAGATAAGGTCAAGAGAGGATGAAACGTTGTTCCCAGGGGATGGCGGATCCTTCTTCAGACGTTTGGATGAGGTCAAAGAGGCTTGCGTTTTCCCTCCATTTAAGCCTTAGGGATAGCCCCATGTGCAGAGTCCGACTTCGAAGATTTACCCCTCCTCCATTTCCTGGGTAGGTGAGTCGGAATCAGAACCAATGGGTGGCTTCGGTAAATTGGTGAGTCTCAAAGTGCAGAGCCGGCCCATGAAAGGTGGTCAGAATAGTGAGAGCGGAGGTAAAAAGTCAATATTAAGTATAGGGTCTTCCTGACAAGAAAAGGCACCTGAAGAGTAAGAATATGAAAGGTCCGCACAAGGTCACGACTAGAGGAAGGAGTAAACCACAGGTCAGCACCAGGTATCAGGTAGTGTGTCAGGCAGAAGAGCACGTCAGGGTGACAGAAGAACTCAAACGGACCATGAGGCAAAGGACAATAAATTGATAATGAATATGCACAAGGAGGAGAAAGCCACTGGAATTATTATAGTCGCCTTCAGCTATGCAGGAGCTCTTAAAAAGAACATTGACGGTCTTCTAAGCAGGAAATAAAGATGAGAAAAAGCCATATGAGAAGATGAAAGAAGCAGTGCTTAATTTCCTGAGGCAAGTCGTGAAGAAAGAACTCCTGACGCAGTAATGCAATACTTGATAAGCAAGAAGGCATGCAGAGCGAAGGAGTGCGTGAGCTGGAAACACATTAATCCATGGCCATGACTGAGAGAGGCGAAAACAATGAGGCAAAGAAGCAACGTAGGAGGAGGGTGAGTTGCCACAGTCACAAAATGGCACCAGAGACCATGAAGGAGGTGTGCGCTGTGTAAAAATGCCTTAAAAAGCAAGTCCTAATTGAATTGGGCTCACCATAGTGAATTGTGCAGCAAGTGTCCTTTGCCAGCCGAAGATGAGGTATGAAACAGCTGCAAGGGATTAGAAGCCGGCTGCGTCCGAGAAACGCGGCCAGCGCACAAAATGGCGACCGGAGCCGCAAAAACTGGACTCCCTCGTAGCCGCCGAACAGGTCGCGAAACCGGGAAACAATGAGGGCGCTAGGCTCTCCTCATGTTCCGGTTCACGGGACTTGGTTCATGCTGGCAGTCGATAGCAGGAAAATTTCCCAAATGCGTCTGTTGTGAGGAGCGGCGCCGGAGCTCCGGGATTACGCCGCCATCTTGGCCAGCGTCCAAGCCACGCCCCCCAGCATGGTTGTGTTTCTAGTAATCGCTCATAAGCTACGAAGAACCTTTCAGAGAATGTCCTATCTTGATGTATTGGAAATAGTTTTAAGTAAAAGGAATATTTTTTAGGATGTAAATAGGCGAAAGGTTAAAGAAGCTTCATTATTGTTTGCTCTGAAGAGAAGATGATCACCAACATGATTATATAAGCTGGAAGCAAGTATTTTTTAGATAAAGAGGATATCACTGTATGGATTCATGACAGGGGTCATTCAATGGCTGTGAACACCTTTCTTACTGAAGGCTGAAAGAAGGCACACCAAGTCCTGTTTTCCAGGCTCTATGGAGCACCTGCAAAACTAGGGAAGAGGCACAACATATGCTGCTTATTGAGCAATCCTTGAATTCTTCAAATAGGAAGGAGGGGATGAGCCACATATGAAGCTAAAGTAGCACATTTTTGGTGTTATGTTTTGCTTAGTCACCTTAGGGAAATGAGGGGTTGCAGAAAGTCCTTATAATACTGTCACAAAATTACAATATTTTCTGCTGTTCTATCTAATCATTAACATCATTGTCACTGAGATGTGTATTGTTATAATTAATATTGTTCAGATTCTGTGCACAAGCATATGATTTTAATTTTAATAAAATCTTGCAAACATATTCCTAGATTCCTACTGTCCCTGAGTCTTTCTACCCTTGATGAAAGATTGTTAGAATTCCAAAGCTACTCCTGTGAAGTTTCACAGGACTGATCATTACCAAATGCTCACCTCACTCCTGGAATGCTAGGAGCTTGCTGGAGTTTGTAGTTCCTGGGTAATCTGTCTCATGTTGACGCACTGATGAAGTCCTTGGTGCCAGAGAATGAAGCGAACTCTCTACCTGCCTGTTTTTGGAAAGGCTCTAAAATATATTGAGCCTTGCATGTAATACTCACCATGGAGATTTGCGAAAAATACAAAATAAATGGATAGAAATACCACACTTAATTGTCCTAATGACACGTTACAACTTTTAAACAAGTATATTGAAACACTTAACTATATGGGACTTTTAATTCCATATACCACCTACGCTATCAGCCAAGTGTAACCTATCAAGTGTAAACCCACGCCTTTAACACCAAGATCATCTTCCGTTGGTTTTAAGCACACAGGTTACAAACAAGATCCTCTATGCAGTTTCCTATCAATCATTGTCATGATCATTTCAAAATGATGATCACTTTTAAAGACGTTCCTGTGGCGATAGGGGCTTCACCTTATTTACAAGGCTGTGTTAAACCACTTAACGTGGCTTAACGCTGCCTTGTACATAAGTTACCCTTTCAAGCTATGCTCCGCGTGAAAGGAGTGGGCAATGGGTGTTGCTGTGGGCGATCTGCCGCAACATCCATTGATTTTGACGCTGTCCCCTTTTTACAAGTGTGGAGTAAATAGAAGGCCGCACCAAAATTTGATTAAAAAAAACCTGGTCTTAACATGGAAAACAAGGAGAAACGCTTTATTTCTGTTATGTTATGTTATGTTATGTTATTTATTCTTTTGTATAGCGCAACGGTGACTCAAAAAGAGTATCCCGGCGCTTTAGGTAAGGAGAACTACTTCACCATAACATAACACAGTAAAAGGAGAAAAAAACAAGACAGAACACAGTAAAAAGGCTACTGAGAGGCCTACTGGGTGAACAACCAGGTTTTAAGACCTCCCCTAAAAGCAAGGAGACTGGAAGCCCCCCGAAGTGAGAGCGGAAGCGAGTTCCACATCTGTGGAGCCAGCAAGCCGAAGGAACGGCCGCCCAGGCGCGCTCTCTTCACACGTGGAACAACCGCCAGGAATAAAGATTCAGACCTCAAAGAGCGAGCTGGATGGTAAAAGGCAAGTCTCTTTTGGAGGTACTTTGCTCCCACCGCGTGGAGAGCCTTATAGGCCAAAGTCATTGCCTTAAAGGCGATACGTTTGCGGATGGGTAGCCAGTGCAGCGTCAGCAATAGACCCGAAGCGCTAGCACGTCTATTAAGACCAAAAATGGCCCTGGCCGCCGCATTCTGCACGACTTGGAGCCGCTGCAACAAGTACTCTGGTAGGCCCAGGTACAGAATGTTGGCATAATCTAACCTGGAGCCTATCAGAGCCTGCACGGTCAGCTTCCTGTGTTCCTCCGACAACAAAGGTAAAAACCTCCGCAGCATCTTTAGTAGGCCGAAACAGGTACCAGTCACCCCGAGGATCTGGGCCTTCATCGTCAGCCCCTTATCCATCTTTCTCCTCATTTTTGCTGTTTCTATGTGTGCTGCATTGTGCAGTATTATTGTTTATATGTAGGAAGGTGTTCTTTCCTACTCACGAGTTGCAACTTCTACGTGCGCTGCACAAAGCAGCATGCATAGAAGTTACAAATCACCATTTAAGATTGTTTATGTGCTGGAAGGGAGACATTCATGTACATAAAAAATCATTTTCCAAAAACTTAGGTGCAAGGGTGCCTGCGTTGGCACTAGGCAGCTGAAATAAGCGCCAGCTCAGGGGGTAACAGGGCTGCAACTTATATTTGTAAAAACATTGCAGCCCTGCGTTTCAGAATTGGGGCAGAGTGGCATAAAGCAAAAGAGGCTTACACTGTGCTCCGTCACTTCTTTGTATATATGCCCCTTAGTCCCACCAGGATATCTGATACTTACTGCTTGTTGAGGGGACAAACATTGATATGGTCTGCCTTTGATTGCTAAACCATCCTAGAAATGTGAGAAAACTGTAGGAGACATACACCCACACTTTGAAATGCTTCAAGTGAATCTTGTTGATCTGATGAGGCCAATAGACCATTTGGTAGCTTCCCATCAATTGAATGCCCACATACACCTCTACGTGATCTTACATCAGATAAGGTTACAACAATTGTACCTGGCGATTTGTATGTTTATTTTGATATCCCCATAGACTATCAAGTGAAATTAAAAGTCTATTGCCCTGCTTATCTTTAATATAGCACACATATTTTCAAACCACAGAGAATGTCAGTTGCTTGAAATTGTAAGGTGTCTGTTAGAGTATGCCAGCATTTGCTTTATACATGAACCAACCATTTGTTTTAGCGATTGGTAGAGATTTTCAGCCACTGTATTTCTAAAAGCAAATTATTGAGCTGGTTAGTTTTGTTCATAAATGGTGAAATTTATATGTTGATAGGTTGGCTTCTACAGTTCAGCCAAGTGAAACATTTGGTAACAGTGTAGTGAACTCCAAATATTTGTGAAATAATATAGTCAACAATTGTCTGGTGCAATTTAGTGGATGGTGCAAGATGTATAAAGCTACTTAATACCATATTGCATTTTGCTATCCTTTCCGATTCACAAATTCCTAATCAATATTTGGTAGGTGTCATGCAGGCACCTCAGTAATTTCTGATTTGGTCTAAATTGCATTCATAATTTACTGGCTCTTTAATAGCAATTTTATAAATTGCAAATTGCTGTTTGAGAGTTGAAAAATGGGAACGTCACATTCAGGGACTGTTTCATGACATCACAATGAGCAAGTGATTAAACACCTTCAGAAAGAAGACACAGCAGCCCTCATTTTCCTGGACCTCTCTGCAGCATTTGACACAGTTTCACACTCCAACCTCATCAGACATTCAAGGACTGCTTCTAAGTGTTCTGCTCCTTAATGGACAGAACACAAGCTGTCAGCCTGGTACGTTACTCCTCTGAAGCCACAAACTCATCTTTGGAGTGTCTTAAAGTTCATGGATCAGCCCCACCTTCTTCGAAGCATACATGATCACTCTGGCCAATGTTATCCACACACACAAAAACATCCTCTCCTAACTAGACAACATGCAACTCATTCTCTCTCCATCTAGTACCAGACCCCCAATACAAGAAACACGTTCACTGCCTGCATGACCAAAGTTGCTAACTGGATGAAAGCCTCCTGTCTCAAGCTCAACACTGACAAGACAGAAGTGGTGACCTTCGGCAAGAACACCTCACCATGGGACTCCAATTGGTGACAGGCTAAACTCGGACCAGCACACACAACCAGAACCCACTGTAGGAACCATTGAATAATCATCAAGAGCAAACTGGACATGACCGCACAAGTCAATGCCATAAACGCATCCTGCTTCCACACTCTGAAGATGCTAAGAAAGATATTCAAATGACTAACAAGAGAGAGCACTAGGAAAACTGTTACTCATGTCCTGTTCACCAGCAAGTTGGACTTTGGGAGCAACCCCCATGCCGGGGGAACCAAACAACTCACTACAAGAACACTGTGAGAGGCTGGCCTGGTATATGCTGTCCACTAATGTGAGTGAGTTATTCAAAGAAAATCCACTAGGGTTAAGAGATTGGAGTCACTCCAAATATTTCCTGAGGGAAAGACTTATTTTTCTTAAAATAACCCTCACCCACCAAAAGGCTCCTTGGTGGCATGCTTCACCATCTGGTTCTTCCCGCCCAACTGCAGGACGGGGCATCCTGCAACCGACAGAGACATGGGAGCACTTTTGAGAGGTGGGGACTATATTGTAAAACTAGAGTAGGAGTGAAGAGGCTCAGTGAATAGTGAAGAGAAATGTTAAAAAATACCTGGCCACTAGGAATCTAAACTTTATGAATTTGAATTGTGTTGCTACCACCCACAATACTGGTTGTAATGACATTCTGCATATCACCCTTAAGAGTGAGGCAGGGGGTTTTAAGCTTGAACTCTTTTGTATCAATGCTAGAGGCCTCCAGGGCGGGCTAGCCTCACCAATCATAGAGCTTCTAGATGGGATGTTATCAGACCTTCCTCCCAGATCTAAAATACTAGTAGGAGGGGATTTGAATTGTACTTTTGAACCCCTAGACGATGAAGAACCTTTGGGCCCCAACGTAGAGGATTGGAGACAGGCCATACCTCCCTTAGCTCTGGTTCCCATAAAGAAATCGACAGCCAGAGCAATCCAGCTGAACGCTCTGGTATTAGATCACAACTTAAGGGCTCTTAACGGGCGGACGGCGTCAGATCGTGAGGGGGCGATGACCTACAACAAGCTAGGCTGCCCTTCGCGAATTGACTATATCCTTTTAGATACACAGTCATGGCCTGCCCTAGTTGATATGGAGGTTAGGCAATCTTCGGATAGTGACCACAATCCATTATGTATGGTAATCCAATGGTTAAATGGGACCTATACAAGTGAAAAACCAGAGATGATTACCAAAGAGGTTTTTCCAACATATTGCAATCGGAAACTGAAATGGAATGCGGTCAAGTGTGAAGAGGAGAAACTTAAATGTATTAAAGAGATAGTCTCAGTTGAAACCTGTAACCTCACAGGAGCGGTTTTGGCACCAGCAAACCCCCCCGGATTTAATCTGCAAACCACCTACAAAGATCTATTAACCAAAGTAGGTGGCTTTTTTTGTAAGAGGTCCCAGGAGAACCCTACGTTAAATCGTGAACTACCTAAATGTAATCCTTGGTATACGGCAGATTGCAGGGTAAAAAGGAAAGCTATTACTCTAGCGATAAAAAGCAAGGACCCCATAGCAGTCCGAATGGCTAGAAAGGAGTACCACAGCAGTATAATATCAGCGAGGAAGGATTGGGAGGAGGAGCACTGGCAGCAGCTCAAGGCCGCAGCCAGCGGGAAAAACTTTATCATTTTTTGGAAATTGACCAACGCTCTTGATAAGAGGGGAGCAGAGCCAATTTTAAATCACATAACAGAACAGCAATGGTTTTCCCATTTTTTAAATTTATACTGTGAGGTCAGTCTTAAAGGCACAACAACATCTCCAGTTATTGAACCCCAAAGCAAGAACGGTACTAAGCATGGCCCCACGGAAAACCAATTCTCCCGGCGAGAAGTACAGGACGCCATTTCCAAAATATTACTGGGGAAGGCAGCTGGCCCAGACGGCCTTCCAGGGGACTTACTATTGCACGATCCTAAACTATGGGCAGATTTTATAGCATGTTTACTGAATCTTATCCAGCAGGAACACCCTGTTGCAGAATCTTGGAAAGGTGCAGAGGTTATTACCATATACAAGAAAGGCAACAGAGAGGACCCTGCCAACTACAGACCAATAGGCTTAATAGATACCATCCAGAAGGTAGTTGGCAGGGTCATAATAAATCGAACAGAATCTTGGCTTATGGACAAGGATATCCTATCTCACTTCCAGGCGGGGTTTAGGCGCAATGCCGGTGCAATGGACCAGGTCTTTCGATTCTGTGCAGTCTATTGGAAGTCAGTATCGATCGCCAAAGGTAGTCTATATCTGGCTTTCATAGACTTAAAAACAGCATTCGATGTTATTCCACGCGCCAAACTCTGGTCGGTCCTATTGGATATGGGTTTCCCCAGTTATCTGCTGCAACTTATTATTAAACTCCACGAAGGGAACTATGCGCGGATCCGCTGGGGAAGCCAGGGTCAATTGACAGGGAGGATACCGGTCAATAGAGGAGTGAGGCAGGGATGTGTGATGGCCCCTACCATGTTCTCCCTCTTTATAAATGGGGTGGTGGACCATTTGAGGGAGGACCCTGCGGATGCCCCAGTCCTTGCCGGCGAGAAAACACCAACACTCCTCTTTGCAGACGACACTCTCCTGCTATCCAAAACCCCTATGGGTTTGCAGAGACTACTCAATCGTTTTTGTATCTTCTGTCAAGACCGGGCATTGACGGTCAACACCACCAAAACTAAGTTGATGGTGCTGTCCGCCAATAAAAAGAATAGGAGGGTTAACCTCTCTCTGAATGGCACCCCCCTGGAGGTAGTGGTTGAATTCGTTTACCTCGGAGTGAGGCTTTGCAATAACATAAGCTGGAACTTCCATATATCTAAAATGGTTTTGAATCTTAAAAAGTCATCTAGAGCGATATTAAAAAACCAGCGCCTTTCCATTAGTAGACCCGTAGCTCCCGCTTTGGCAGTCTATGGGGGGAAAGCGCTACCTTCGGCAGTATATGGCTCTGAACTTTGGGGTGCTGAGAACACCAAAGCTTTGGTAGTGGCCGAAAATAAGTTCATAAGAGACATAGTTTCGCTTCCTTCTTCGACCCCCTTGAAACCATTATTCCTTGACATGGGCCAAAGATCTATTTCAGATTTAATCCAAATTCGCCCCTTGTTATTTTGGGTATGCCTCAGAAGGACCCCTGAATTATCCAATCATGCATTAGTACTAGAGGAGCTTCTTGGCTTGAATACAGCGAACAAAATAAAATGGCTTAATAATCTAAAAAAGTTGGTTGTATCTATAGGACTGGGTGAGTCCTGGGCCTCCCAATCCCCCCCTCCGAAACAAACTGTTAAAAAACTTTACTGGGACTGGGTTGAGGCAAAGGATCTAAAGAATTCGAAATGGGGTTCCTTGACGAAATGGGGTTCCTTGACGAACAACTTCCTCGAACACAAGCCCTTCAGGAAGTTGGAGTCATTCTTAGATTTTATCCAGACTCCCCGTGATAGAACTTTGTTTCTTAAATTAAGATACGGAACCCTCCCCCTCAATACTTTTAAGGAAGGGTGGAAGGATAGGAGGGAGACCGACCTAAAATGTCCAGGTTGCTCGTGTCCGAAAGAATCTCTTAGCCATTTTTTGTTTGCTTGCACCGCTTATAAACGAGCCAGATCAAAATGGTTGAAACCTGTTTGTAGGGAGCTTGGAGTTAGGGACCACAAATCAGACCTGCGTATCATTTTAACTAACACCTCCTCTATGTACATTGTTTGTGGGGTCGCCAAATATGTGTCATGCGCTTGGTTTACCAGATCCAAACTGCTACCCAATGGTTGAACTGTTCCTTCTGGAAATGATTGTTTTAGTGATGCCCCTTGTTTTATTCGTTATTAGTTTTGTTAAATGATATTTTAAATTTAATGGAACTGCAATGTTTGTAATACTGTTTTAGGTATCTATGTATCTGGGAATGTTCGTACGTTTATGAATTTTCTTTTTTCAAATAAAGTATTACAAAAAAAAAAAAATCTAGTGGCTGAAATTGTTAAAATGGGTGTTATTGGGAGGCTCACAATATGATGTATGTGTAGGCTCCCAGTCTACATGTTGCAAAGCCTGCCCCTGTTTTTTCATCAGGACTAAATAGAGTTAATCCCTTCTAATCAGTCCTAAGAACAGGTAAGTGGATTCACTCTATATCTATACAGTGATTACTTAATTTGTTTATACAATACCCAGTAGGTATGTTGCTTCAGGACCTAGTATGATGGTCTTGCTTACTTCATATCTGGAATGATAATGCATAAAGAACATGGGTTATCCTACCAAGAACATTATACAATGCAAACCATATCACCATCTGGTGGAGGAAAACCGTGATATATTTTGTGATATAGTTTTCTATTGGTGTGACTCTGTCTGAAGTGCCTTTGTACTCTGTGAGTAAAAATATCAAACAAGACAAAACAACATGTAACAGAAAGCACACACACTCTATAATGCCATCATGGTTAAGTGCTAGCTGTTCTAGCGAAGTTTGTAAAAGTATTTAATTGGAAGGTACTACTTTTTATGAGATATTATGCTGCATCATGAGCTCTGAACGGGAGGGGAGGGATGCTTCTAGTTACACTCCATTGGAAAAAACTGTGTTTTTAAAGTTGGAGGCAGAAGGGAAATAAAACATTACATCATTTAGATATATCTCAGGCTTTTGCTTGTTCCGTTTTGCGTGATGCAGCTAAGCCGTAATGACTACATCAAAGAAACTCCCTCTCGCAGCAATCTCAGCCTGCCTGTGGCTTCTTGGTTAAAGGAAGTATCTTGTCGGTCTGGTTTTAAAGCCTGGGCTGCACGTACTTGATGCCTCGCACAATGATTGCCTGGGCCGCTAATTTTGAAAATGGCTACCATTAATAGCTATATTTGGTGTATTCTGGGAGGGGTATTATTAAAAAAGTGAGTGACCATCATATTAGTGTGTTTATGCGGTCATATGCAATATCAAATCTGAAAGGACTGCGCCGCGATGGAGTCTCGATTATATAAGAGGAATTTCACAGCCCTACGAAAACAAATAAATAATGAGTGGACGTATACCAATTAAGACGTGACGCGGTCTTCTATTATATTAAAAAGAGACACCAAGGGACAAACGAATCCCCATTACAAGACTTGGACTTTTTTTGTACTATTTGGTCGTACATGCATACAATGATTGAAGCCTTGAAAAAGTTTCTATGAAACGAAACACGTGTCGGCTGCCGGTTCAGCACTTGAAAGGAGGATTGCCACATAATCTTGTTTATACTGGTACTGTGTTTTAACTTTGTAACTCAATATTCTGGCAATTATTCATACGGCAAGAACAATATTGATGTCCTTCTGGTGTTTTGAATTGATTTGCTTAAATAACTTTACAAATCAACGCAAAATTAATTAAGAGTGCTAAGGTTTATCTCTGTTTCATGTTTTCACTGGCTCCAATTGGGCTTCGGTGTTTTTGCACCTTAGGCAGTGGGGTGCGGTTTTCTTATCCTCGAGGGGCACCAGTACTTGCATGGTCATATTGAATGCACAAGAGGAATAGATGTGCTACCAATTTTTCCACCACTGCCATTTGTAAATAATATGCAATAAACGGTAAAAGGCTGTCATAGTCCATATTGTTTAGGTCATGTGCTATGCGGTAATTGACAGTTTCTTATGCTGAGCTTGGCAAAGCCCCTGTTTCTATGATAAGTAGATGTTACGCCCTCTTTTATGACACCATATACTGCAAAATTCATCAAAAAGGCCCCTGCCCTTTAGGATCTTAGTGATGTATAAATAGACTGCGTGTAACTTTGAAACTTCACTGAAAAAACTTGGTGGTTTGTCGTTTCCTCACCTAATAATCAGAACTAGAGATTTTAGTTTGATACACTAGCCTCATTAGTATGAGGAATAGAATCAATTTCATTACTGGTAGTTTGGACCATGTGCATTCTTAAATGATGTCACTAATTAGGTCTAGATGCTGTGAGTTCGCGTAGTAATGGTATCATGAGAAATGGCACGTGTAATTTTGTCATTCAGTCCATCAACATGTGTCCTCAAGCGAAAAACCTAACGTTGCTCTTTTTCAAAGAGCTGGGATTCAGTTGGGATTTGTTCTAATACAGTCCATTTTAGGTCCTATACTGTGTGTCTCTTATCGATGAAGTGTGCGGACATCTTGGTTGTAGCTCTCTTGCAGCGTAAGTTATTTCTGTGTTCACCAATGCGCACTTTTACCATCTTAGTGGTCATACCAATGTAGTGCAATTGGCATGGGCAGGTGATCATATAGATTATGTTTTTCGAATTACAATTGGTGACGCGCCATTGTTCCCAGGAAGTGTTATCATTGAACTGTATCTTTTGGCTTTTTGTGGTGAAATTGCAGACACTGCATGTCCCACATGGATGATGGCCAGATAAAGGGGTTAGAAAGGACTGTTATGTCTCATTATTGGTCCTTTGTGGTCTAGTGTGTACTAATAAATCCTTCAGGTTTTCCCCTGCTATGTGAGAACATAGGTTTTGGAAATGTCAAGTCCCCACAGTTTAGCAAGCGCCAGTGTTTATTGATTATTTTATTTAGCTGGTTGCTGACTCTGTTATATGTAGTAATACATATGGGTCTGGCTTCCTTTGGTTTCGGTGTCTTATTTGTAATAGAGCGTCTCTATTATAGTTCCGAGACCATTTAAATGCTTTTTTTTACTTGCACAGGATACTTCCTATTCACCAATTTCTGGTGTAGGTCTGTTGCCTGCTCCATAAAATCCTTCTCAGCTGTAGAAATTGTCCAAATGGGAGCTTGTTATGCAGGTGTCTTGGATGGAAGCTATCAATGATTAGGATGCAGTTCTTTGCCGTTGGATTTATATGTGTAGTTTTATTTAGTGCCCCATTTTGGCATACAATAATTGAGATCTAGAAACACCAGTTTTTGGTCTGATGAAGTGCTTGTCAATTTCAAGAAATCATTTTGGGCATTCAGTCATGTCAACAACCTTTGTGCTGTTTCCTTTTCTCCCTTCCATATTACTAGAACGCCATCTATGTAGCGTTTCCATAGACTGATGCGTTGTAAGAAAGGGTTGTGGTTCTCATTCAGGACCTTGTGCTTCTCCAGGTGGTATACGTAGAGTCCCGCTAAGCTGGGCGCAAAGGTGCTGCCCATGCTCGTGCCATGCGTCTGGAGATAGAGGGTTCCCTCAAATTTTAAATAGTTTCTAGTGAGGGCCAGTTTGCAGCATTCCATGACAATGTTACGGGGTGCTTGGTAATCCCATTATGTTTCAAAAAGAACGTCCTCAATTAGGTTAAGTGTTTCTCCATGTGGGAGGCTGGTATATAGAATCTCCACATCGAGACCCATCAGTAATTCTGTGTCTGGTTCGAAAGGTTGGTCCTGTAGACTGCGAAGGACGTCTTTGGTGTCACATAGGTAAGTATAGGATTCTGCACCGGTGGTCATAGAAAGGCGTCTGCGAATTTGGATACTGGCTACACGATCAATCCAATCCATGATACTGTAGGGCGTCCTTATGGTTACTTGAGGCTTTTATGGATTTTAGGGTTTGTATAGAAGTAGGGTCTCTTGGAGTGCTGTTTGGTCAATAAATCACATTCTTTCCTTTATAACCATTTGTGTATAAGGGCTTCCTCCCCCATGCTCTCAATCTGTACCCTCACGGCCTCTGTTGGATCTGTGGCGAGTTCTCCATTGTTACTTTGGTCATCAAGTAATCTCATACACTCATTGTTGTATGTCGCCACTGTTTGGATCACACTGACGCCTCCCTTGTCAGACGGTTTTATGACTAGGTCTTTGTTGTTCCCCAATTCCTTCATTGCTTGTTTTTGTTCTCTTGTTGTGTTGTGGAAAATGTTACTGTCGTTGTTATCCAGGCTTTTGATGTCTTTGAGAACTGCTTTGCAAAAAACTAGAATTTCAGGTGGCATGCTGGTGTTTGGTGGGGTAAATGTGGACTTTAGTTTTAATCTTGTATCATCCTTGAGGTGATCCGTTGGTTCTTTTCCTGAAAAGGACATTTTTAATTTTAGTTTCCTAATGAACTCATTCACTTCAATGCACATCTTAAATGTGTCCATTCTTTCTGTAGGGACAAAACCCAGTTCTTTTTCTAGAACCTCCATTTGGGTTTCTGATAGGGTAAAGTTGGTCAAATTTACTACTAGGCTGCTCGTTTGCTGGTTGTGAGTTGTTGGTTCTGGGCACCCGTCATGCTCCTCGTTTTCCTTCTCGAGTCTTCTTCTTCTGTTGCGCAGTGCACTTGGTTCCTTCTCCATGTGAGGCCTCTTCTTTGGCCTTGGTGTGATCCTAAAAAAGGATTCTGTGGATAGTACTGAAATTCATGTGGTGCCGGATTCCAATGGTTGTATGCCATTGGTGGGCTTTGCGTGATCGGGGGACCGTAGTAGGCGGCTACTCGATACATTTATGGGCCTTGGTTGGGGCCCGATCCATCTTGGTCCTCTGTAGTCTCCTCTTCTACCTTGACCTCTTCTTACTTGATAAGAAGAAGCTATTCGAACAGCCCGTAAACAACATATCACCTCACAATTAGAGGCGGTAGGAAATGCGCCGAGGACTCTCTACCAGATACTGAACTCCTTCCTGAAGCCTGCAGCATGTGAGAGTGTTAGCAACATGTAAGAAGGGACCCCCTCAAAAAGATAAGTTGTGGCCCAGGAACAGAGGGGAACAAACAACAATTCTAATGTAAGAACGTTCCTGCAATGGCCTTCTAATTCAATTACACAATTAAGTTAGTGAATATCCAAACCAGGTGACAAAAGATAGATAATATACTGAAATTATTCAAAACATATAAAAGTTTATTTTTTCTCTTTTTATCTTTTAGTTCATATAAATTCTGCTATCAATCAGAAATCACAAGACAAACATTTTTCAATTCATATCAAAAATTCAGAACAGGTACAATTGAATCATAAATATATGCAACCAAAAATATAAAACATGCAATATACAAAATAATATAGTAATAGCCCTTGGTAACAACCATATCTCTCAACACACTCACGTGCTAACAATCATACCACACTCAAACTACAAACTAGGATGGTGAAAGGAACTGAATTAATATTTAGCAAGATGACAATGCTAAGAACATGGGCCAAGATGTAACTTAAGGCTCCCGCAGCTTTAAGCCGCCTTCATCAGGACCTTTATCATCATGACTGTGCAGATACCAAGGGATCTGAAAAAAATATATATATATATATTTACAAAAAGATAACCGTATTGTCACCACCAAAACGTTTAGACAAATAAATTTTGTTGCGAAACAACAGGAGCTCAACAACATGACCACAGCGGGAAAGGATCTAAATTGCACAAGACCTGAGTCTACTAAATAGTGAGACCATGCCTAATGCATTTACCTAAAGTCCTAGTAATGGTGGTATGTCTAAGACTAAGCATTTGGTGCAGCACCATTTGTCATGTTAATCAAGGAGGTAGGTCAATGGTCCTAAATTATCATACAGTAAACATAAGAAGAGAGAGTCTCCAACCTCAAACTATGCCCTCAATTAATCACGCGTGTGAGAGTGTTGACACTTCATCTCAACAACTTTGTGACGACACTGCCTGCTTCCTCACGAACAAGATTGAAACCATCTATGAAAAGATTCATGTCTCCATAGCATCTATTGGACATGTTATCTTTCCCACTGTGGTCCCAGCGAGTAAAAAGGTCCTCGCCCCCACCTTCACTAATTTTCCTAACATCACTGTGGCTGAAGTGGAGGGACTCATTACAACTATAAAAAGTGGGAGTCCTATGGATCAGCTTCCACCGAGAGTGATGATCGCAGTGAGGAGCATATTGGCACCAGAAATCCAAAGTTTGGTCAACCTCTCTTTGGATACAGGCTGTGTCCCTTTAGAGTGGAAGAGAGCCCAAGTGCGACCCATCCGCAAGAATATCGCCACTGCGTGGGCGGACATGACTAATTTGAGACCCATTTCCCTCTTACCATTCTTGGGAAAGCTCATAGAAAAGCATGTCAACAAGCACTTGTCTAATCACCTGGAACACACTGGTGCACTAGATCCATCTCAGTCGGGCTTTAGACCAAAATACAGCACGGAAACAGCATTGCTGTCAATTACCGATGATCTACGCATGCTCCAGGACAAAGGAACATCAGCTGTCCTGGTGCTGCTGGATCTATCGGCAGCTTTTGATACCATCTCACATGAAATTTTGGTCGAGCGCCTGACTGAGACTGGACTAGGGGGCATGGCATTGGCTTGGCTAAAGAGCTTTTTTCTGGATCGAACCCAATGTGTCACCATGGGAGATTTTCGATCCAAGGAGACCAGGATTACTAAGGGGGTGCCACAGGGCTCTTGTTTGAGCCCTACATTATTCAACATCTATGTGGTCCCCCTGGCGAATATCCTGAGAGCCTTTGGTTTTTACCCAGTGTCATATGCTGACGATACTCAGCTGCTCTTTCCCTTTGACCATCTAACTCCAGAGGTATTACATTCTTTCTCTGAGGGGATGAGAGCAGTTTCCCAATGGATGTCTTTGAACAAGTTGCAGTGCAACGTTTCAAAGACAGAGGTTATGCTCTTTGGGGAGGCTAAAATCTGCTGGGCTCCTGACTGGTGGCCTTTAGACCTTGGCCCAGTCCCTGAGCCTAAGCAGATAGTCAAGAACCTAGGGGTCTGTCTGGAACAAGAACTCAGCCTGAAGCAGCATGTTACCAACATTGTGGGGTCCTGTTTTCGAACTATAGGACTACTGCGCAGAGTCTTCCCACTGCTTCCAGACACCATTAGAAAGACCCTGGTCCAGGCGCTGGTTATCAGTCGTCTCGACTATTGTAATGGTCTCTTGTTGTCAGCTAATGAGGAGGATCTGGACAGGTTGCAGGTTGTGCAGAACACTGCAGCTAGGCTGGTGGTAAATGCTCCTCCCAGAACACCATCAAAACCACTTCTTGCCAGGCTTCATTGGCTCTCCATTCGTCAGAGAGTCACCTTTAAGATCTGTTGTACGATACATAAAGGACTTCATGGTTTGGGTCCCTCTTATCTGGCAGACAAGTTTGTGCCGTATGTCCCTTCCCGTGCCCTACGGTCCAGTGATCAATTGCTTCTTATGATTCCTAGGATCAAGCGGGCAAGACAAGGGGGTAAGGCTCTGTCGGTAAGGGGACCGAAGATTTGGAATGGCCTCCCTCTCCAGCTTAGGCAGCTTGAAAATCATCTGGCCTTCAGGAAAAAGCTGAAGACGTTCCTGTTCCAGGGCTAACTATACAGTCTCAGAATTGGATTGCAGTTATGTAAATTGTTCTCCTGTAGGTTCGACAGTCATAAAGCGCGGAGATACTCCCCAGGGAGTCTATTCTAGCGCTCTACAAACACGCAAAATAAATAAAATAAAAATAGTGGATTCTGCTATTTCTGGTAGAGCAGAACTTTTTGATCCGGTATCTGATGTGTCCACAGCGGTGTTAAAGTCCTGATGTCTCTCGAATGGGGTGTAATCCACCCTGGTATATGGATATATACCCGTCCGTGGCTGAACTTTGTGGTTTCTTTCTTGAGTTTGTTGAATTTACTCTGTTTCAAGGAGAACTCAAAATCATTCATGGCCTGATTCAGCTCTCCTTGTCTCTTTTTTAGAGAGATGAGTGATTGGTAGCTTTTAAGTTGAATTTCATTTGTCTGTATATCCATCTTCAGTTCCTGTGAGATCTTGGTGGCGGTTTTTATTTTTAAAATAAGTCAGTCGTGTGTGCAGTGCCATGAAATGAGGGACCAGTCCTTCTTGAAGACCTTGTCATGTGTGAAAATACCTGGCCACAAGCAATCTAAACTTTTTAACATTTCTCTTCACTATTCACTTACCCTCTTCACTCCTACTCTAGTTTTACAATATGGTCCCCACCTCTCAAAAGTGCTCCCACTTCTCAGTCCTCCCGGAGCTGTGCGGGAAGAATCCGATGACGAAGCATCCCTTTTGGTGGGTGAGGGTTATTTTAAGAAAAATAAGTCTTTGCCTCTATCAGGAATGACTCCAATCTCTAAACCCTAGTGGATTTTCTTTGATTAACTCATCTTGTACAGGAGGCCAGGTCCACTAATGTACCTCTCTCTCCCCCTTTTGATTATCACTAATGTAAGTGGGCACCATGCACTAGTCCAGACAACCCTTATGGTGATATAAGAGGTCTTAGACAACCTTAGTAAGCTCTCTAAGTGACAACTGTGGAGAGCAGCCTTCAGGCCTAGTCCAGAAGGAGTGTAAAGCAGCTTGTGTTAGCAAAATGCAATCTTATTGTATAGATTAAGTGAAAAAGATAATACAACGTATTTATTAAAATATGTATTTATCATATAGTCTCCAAAATGTTTAGATATCTCCTTCCTGGAGATAAACATAATGCACACAATACTTTAGCAAAGAAACACAGTAAATAGCATGAAATATATAATGGATCCCTTGGGGGGGACCAAACCATATATTAAGAAAGTGGTATAATCATGAGGACTCTGGTCAAGACAATTTCGAGAGGTCTTAGAAGTGCTTGGGACCAAAGGAGCCACCCAAGGTGAGTAGATAGGGACCCCACAGAGACTGTGTGCAGTGTGAGAACACAACTGCGTGTTCCGTACAACTCAATGCGCAAGTCGCAGTTGGATTTTCAAGGATTAAGGACCTTGAAGAAACCTCATGGTGGACAGAAGGCTGGAGAGCCACCCCACCAGTCGATACCGTGGTACCCAAGTTACCTACACCAGGGAAGCTGGGTGCATAGGTGTGAAGTGGCGTTGGAAACTGCAGTCGAACCCAATAGAGGACTTCAGGAAAATGCTGCTGCTGGAGAAGGAGAAAGTGTCCGGTGGAACCCAAAGGTGGATTCAATGTGAAGAGTACCTGCAAGCAGAGGGGACAGAGTCTATGTCACTCAGGAGTGACCAGGAAGCCTGATAAACGAATGCCCACCAATGTGGGGTGTTGCCAGAGAGTTGACAAAGACCTTGACTCAGCAACTGTGAGGGCCAGGTGATGCTGAGGAAGTCCAAAAGCAATACACAAGCTGTCCCACATCCATATGTCTATTTCTGAGGGGTCGGTGTCCGGCGAGAGCACAAACAAGCCTCAGCAAATGCAACCCACAAAGGAATCAAGGAAGGTGCAATGTCGGGACCAGCAAATCCCCAGAGACTCACCACAAGCAGGGGAGCAAGGGCAGGTCACACAATCAGGGGAGCCAAAGAGAAGTAAAGGTGACCCTCAAATGGACCCACAGGCAGAAGGCACAGGAGTCGTGAGAGGACCTCAAGCAGCTCACCAAAGATGCTGGCTACAATGCACAATGATGTGATGTGGTTGAATACTCTGGTCACAGGAGAAGCTCAAGATTGGGCTACTTGGAACCCAAAGAGCTTCTTGGAAAGAAGTCAACAAGCCTTTGCAACTGCAAGTTGACATGGTGCACAGTGGTTCAGTTATTGCAGCCCCCACGAGGGATACTGGCCTCAAACTTGGTAGGAGGGCAGGGCAGGACTTGGGAGCTGTGGAGAATCACCACCTGTGTTACAGAACCGTAGGAGTCCAGAGGAACTCAGGATCAGCAGACTGGTCAACTTAGTTGTGGTGCCTGCAAATGCAGGGGAGTGACTCCTTCATTCCAAGGTAGATTTCTTTAAAGGGTCTTGGATGCCCACAGGCCTTGGACGGTTCCTGTGTGAAGCACAGGTACAGATGATGCAGCGAACTGAAAGGGAGACTGAATCAAGCCTAAGCAAAGTCCAGCACAGGCCAAAGTGCCCAGACAGTAGAAGTGAAGTGGTGTCAGAATTGTATCTTGTCCCTCGGCAAATGTAGGGTCCCACCCACAGATAAGCCCTTAAGTACCCTTTTGAAAAGTGTTGGGATGAGATGGGGATCCCTCCCAAAGTTGGGCTGGACAAGAGGGAGGATACTGCCCTTTGTCCAATTTGCGCCAGAGTGGGAGCCAACGGCTCCCTGAACTGGTTTGAACTGGACTATGCATGGAGGGCACCGAAAGTGCTCTACCTGCAGACTATGTGGAGCTGGCAAGCGCTTCCAACGAGTCACAATACACTAAATCCTGTCTGGGACATGATCACACCTCTCTGTGACAGGATACCTATTGTTTTGCTTGGCTCAGCAGCAGGAGGGCAGAAACGTGTCCCTGGTCGGCAGCAACCATCTTGTGCCATCCGGGTCAAAAAGGTTGGTACTAGGAACACTTAGAGCCTAACGGAGGGCTCTTCCAGTGCTTGGATTCATACCTCCCATGCAGTTTACAGTGAGGTGTATGATTCCAACATGTTTGATACCAAACACGATGGGGCTTATTGAAGCCAGTTTCGAGATGGTCATAGCGTTATTACGCGATGCCCCTCTATATGGTATGTGGCTGCTTCCCTTCCAGCCTGGGAGAATGGACTCTGTACGCTGTAGGAGTGTCTTGCTCATGCAGTGGCACCCTCACACTTAGAACCAGGCACCCTGCCTTCAGGATTGCTAAGGCCTGCTATATGGGTGATGTATAGGTTTTAAGTTCAGCAACCGCAGATATAGTAAACCTATATCTTTCGTAAGTGGTGTTAGCACCAGCTTACACAGGCTGCAATGGCAGGCCTGTAGTTCAATTTTGCATGGTTTCCCATGGGAGGCATAATACATGTAAGACCTCTGGCATACCCATGCCCTAGGTACCTAAATACCATATGCTAGGGACTGATAAGGGTAATCCAGTATCCAATCTGGGATGTACATAACTACTGAACAAACCAATTTAAGAGAGAAAGTAGATAGACTGGGGTCCTAATTAGCTGAACCCCAATCAGACTAGTCAAACAGCTTAGCATCAGGCAATACGTGAGGGTAACCATGAAAGCAGATCCTACTTTCCTACAACCACAAACATACAGAACTCTGCTTCCAGACTTATAACCAATCTACCACGCAGAACTCACATCACAACATACCTCAGGGGACTACACTTGCTCCCAATACACAAATGCCATCAATTTTAACTCCTCACCCAAACATATAAGACACTACTCAACTCAGGTCTCACCTACCTCCCTCTCCTTCCACAAACGATCTAGACACCTTTGCAAACAAGACTCCTATTTGCGCACATCCCATGCATACGCAGAAACAGATTAGGAGGACAAGCATCCTCACACATCTCTACTAAAGCATGAAACTACCTCCCATGCCACTTCAAAGCCTCTTCCTCTCTTTCGAATTCCACAAGAAGCTGAAGACCTGTATTTTCAAAAAACAAGCCTATCATTCGCAAGCCTAGGGACACACAACCACTCAATGCCAGGATACCCTCATGGGTGGTAGTGTGCTTTGCAAATACGTATTTCATAACATTACATGATCTGAAAGGGGGGCTCTGTACCATCAAAATGGTAGGCATTGTTTGCTGATCCTACTTCTCCTTTGTATTCGGAATATCTCAAGCCTTTTCTGCTAACATGTCCTGAAAAGCAGAGGTAAAGAATCATCAGAGAATGATGGTGCAGAATGCGAAAAAAAGCTAACATTTAGTGAGAAGAAGCTGAAAGTGCTGCACATAGGAATGTGCAGCACATAATGAAGGGTTATTTGGGTAAAATGTGTCTTCAATGTCCCTGTCTCTCAGACAAAAATATTATATGGAGGGCCATTCTGGAGAAAATCAATTTGGCTAGAGTCTCCCAGAATTTCAATAAGTGGATTGAGCTGGATCCAAGACCCAGGAGAAGGTTGCTTACAGATTTTCTGGCTCTATGAGATGTGAGGAGCAGGTAGTGTATCCTCCACACCGCCTCTGTCAATTTCTATGGAGGACCTTACAGAGTAAACTCTCCAGCCAGACAGCATTGTTGGAATAAACAACACTTAAAATTCCAGCCCCTTCAGTACATCTAATAGTAAGCCTGAATTGTGTATGTTGCACATTTGTTCCCAGCAGTTATTAAGATACAGTAAAAACCATACTAGTATAATTGACTCCTTAATAATACTTACATGTTTTTCTTGACGTAGTGTGGGAGATGTAGTACTGAAACTTTAGCATCCTAGAAACACAAAATTGCCTTCATATTAGCGAGAAATAGACTTCTAAACAATTCAAAATAATCACTTTAAAATGACATGAAGTCAAAACTGAAAGCAATCAATCCATCTATCAGGGGCTTGTAAAGAAAGTGCAACAACTCACCCATGAAGGTCTCAAGATGCTATGGGGATGGGGGGCAGCTCCATAGGGTGCTGGAGTCATCTGTAGAGCCAGGTCTATATGTCCCTCCGAATTGGAGCAGTTAGAGCTTTGCTAGAGGTGAAGGTCATTCCAGGTCTTGCCTGTGGGGTACGAGAAGGACCTTCCTCCAGTTCTGGACTTGCAGATGCCTGGGATGATGGCCAGAGAGAGGTTGGCTGATCAGAGGTTTCTCTTGGGTGCGTGGAAGGAGAGGGGGTTGTTTAGGTATACTGGTCTGATGTTGTGGAGGGCCTTATTATTAATCTTGTAAATTAATCTAAAAAATGTGTGTCAATTCAGCAGAGTAATATGAGTAGAGGCTCCACAAGATGTTCCCTCTGACATGGAGGGGGCGACTGATGTAACATCCACAACGTCTGCTCCTGACGTCTAAGATTTTCACCACTGCCAGATTCCTTTGATGTCTCTGAGGAATACAACTTAGCCAGGGACACACCACAAGATGGTGATAAAACATTGTCATTGTTTGGTGGCTAAAAGGACTCAGGCAGCAGAAGATGGAGCGGCCGGTAACTTGAACCGGGGCAGACTCTGTGGATAGGCGCAACGTTTGGGGGCTGTTGGACGGACTTTTGCAGGACTCTGAGGCCCAGGAGACCGTAGGGCCAACACCGCCACCGAAGCTTCGCCCCCCTCTCACCGGGGCTTTAAAAACTACTCGCGCCTCTGTGGATAGGCGCAATGCTTGGGGGCTGTTGGACGGACTTTTGCAGGACTCTGAGGCCCAGGAGACCGCAGGGCCAACACCGCCACCGAAGCTCCGCCCCATATCGTTATATCCTTATAGGTATCAACCCTTCCCCGCCACGCGGGACGTGCGCGTGCGGCGCCGGGCTAAGCCCGGGCAAAGGGCGGGCCCTCTTAGGCCCTCAGAGGCCAGAGGAGGCCAGGCTGGGCCACGGACTTTGGGCCAGGATTTGTTTACCCAAGTGAGACTTTTATTGTATTTCACCTGTCAATGGCTAAAGTGCATTTGAAGCCTGTTGTCTTGTTCTATATTCGGACGATGTCTAAAGCTAACAAAGATAGGTCTGCACCTGGACTAGGTACTATGGATAATTATCTGGTAAAAAAGGTAACTCAAATCAATAGTGAACGTAGGGCCTCATTAGGTCGTGGGAGTAACCGGGTGCCAGATGATGATGATATGCCGTCCTTAGTTGTAGACTTAGCCATAGATGATATACCTGAAGTAAGCAATAGGTCTTTTATAGCTGTTGAAGCACAGGTTCATGTTCACTTCCAGGAAAATGTATCCTACATATCTACTGAGGCAACTGAGCAGCCTTTGCCCTCCCCTTCTCCTAGACCAGTGAGATCATGTAGAAAGCCACTGACTAAACGCGGGGGGAAGCATGGAAAGAAAAGAGTAGATATAGTGCAACCAGTGCCAAATAGCAATGCCAGAGAATCTGACTCACATGTAGGGAATAATGTAGCGGCCACAAATATTAATCTGGAGCAATTTGCCTTATTGATTAGTACCCTCGAAGAAAAATTAGAGGCAAAGATTGAAGAATTATTGAAACCCCTGACAGCCAAACTGGATAGTGTGGCCCTAGAAGTTAATAGATTAGGTGTATTGATAACAACACACCTATCTTCTACCTCAGCCGTACAACCTAAGACTGTGGATAAGGGTCATAATAGAAATGGGCAGGGTACTTGTGGAATGCCTTTACAGCAGAACAGTCAGAAAATAGCTGTAATTGAATCCGCACCATCTGGTTCTACACTCACAATCGGTCAGAAAAACCAGGATATAGTAGTTCCTGAGAGTAACCCGGATATTAGACAAGTAAAGAAAAGTCGCTACATTAACCTTCCTCCTGATTGTGCACCTTATGTGGCTGTTTTAACAAATGTTCCGCCCATTGATCCTCACTTAGCTCAGCCATATGAGGAATCCCATGATTCATTAAAAAATAAAACGGTATCATGGTTGAACAATAAATGTGGCTTCCCAATTGCTTACTCTGATCAAATTTTGTCAACTCGAAGGGTTAACTGGATTGGCCCGTCTACAAAAACATCTAGTGGGGACTGTATTGTAGTTAATTTCAAACATCCCCAACACGTGGCTACAGTTTTATTAAGAGCAGCCTCCTTAGTTTACAATGTGAACAGTGTGTGTGTGTACGTCCCCTTGGGTATTTCTATACCCATCTAATTAAAGCCCCTCCTAAACACGGTGTAACTGGTCCATTTATCCCTATTCAGCCTCCGGTTCCTGAAGCAGCATATCAGTACAATGTTGATAGTCATAGCATGAAGGCGTTCAATGTTGTAACGCAGAACAGATTGGATTTACTCTCAGGCCTGGAGGCGTGCGATTGACGTGAAGAATCTGATGGACAAGTAACAGAGACACTGGATGAAATGGGACATGAGTAAAGCACACGGGCAAAATTGAATGGAAATAATGTAATTTCTTGGAACATTGCAGGATTGGGTGCTAGGATGGATGATTGTAATTGAATTAGGTACATCAAGCAGTTACAGGTTATCTGTTTGCAGGAGACTTGGTCAGTCGAATGTAACCATTTTCTGGAAGGATACAAAGCATTTTATGTTCCTGCTATAGCAACAACTAGGGGAAGAGCAAAGGGGGGAATGGTTACGTTCATCTCTGTTGCGTTATCGTGTAAAATTTGCAGAGCCATTACAAACAATTCTGGTATTATAGGTCTAATTTTAATGGGAGAAAACTGTATGTCTGGTATGGTCAATTTTTATAATGCTGTCAATCCATGCTCAGTTAATAGCGAGATATCCGCGCTGAATGTTTTTATTAGTAATTCAATGAGGGATTGTATACACAATCTTATGATATTGGGTGATTTCAATGTTTACCCCTGTGGGGATCTTCTCCTGAAAAGTATCTCGGATTTGCATTGTCCGCGTTTAGAGGGTATGCATTTGGAACATACGAAAGAGGGGTAACTTTTCAATGACCTTCTTAATGACTTAGATCTATCACCGACTATGACTATGACTATGACGAGTTCAGAAAAAAGCTCAAAACTCACCTTTTTAGCAGGTAACTACTTATGGGCGGGAGGGTGGTCATTGCTCACTTACTACAGCGCGGGGACACGCCAGTGGCGTCACCAGGCGCTTTACAAATGCCCAAAATAGAAATAGAAATTGACGGACCCTACAAAGTGCTTTGAGATTCCATCTTTTAAGGGGCATGGTAGGGGAACTTTTATTGATTATGTATTAATAACATCCCCAATGCAGTCCTTTGTGGATTCCTTTGCCTTTGAACACAGTGAATTCAGTGATCATAATCCACTCACTGTCCACTTGAGGGGTCCCTGGATAGCTAATGCAGGCCCAAACCTCATTTCAGGTAGGGTAAGCACAACTGATGGGAGACGCTGTCTTAAATGGTCTAAAGTTACCCCAGATTTGTTGTATAAAGATATTAAAACCATCTGCGCTGATGAAATCCTGGTATGTACACAAGATGGCCCACAACCGAGGAAGGTTCTTGAAGCCTTCCAAAGTTTGTCGGCTTAGGTAACACAGCTATTGTCGGTCCCAGCAAAGAAATTTGAATCCGTGGGACCAAAGTGGTTTAATCAAGACTGCTCTAAAGCAGCCAGAAATTTAAGGTTGGCACTAGCAGCTAAACCGAGAATAAAGGAGACAGTTCAACTGTGTCGTAAATATTATAAATCCACCACTACCAAACACAAGGAATTCCTAAGAGAGGAGGCATGGAGAGAGATTCTTGACCCTTCCAATTTGCGGTGTAGCTCTAGATTCTGGGCGATAATGAAGAAACCTTTCCTGGTCCAGGTACCGGGTGATGGCCTGGAATGCTACATATCGAAGGAGGAGTGGGAACTGCACTTTAAGCAATTATATTGTAGCTTGGTGGATGAAAGGCCTATTTCCGCCCGAGTGTCAATGGCCAGCTAATTAGTTTTTCCAGGGGTGAGGTTATCGATGGTATTGAGGGACTATAAGCTGGGAAAGCTCCTGGTCCCGATGGGATTCCTCCTGACCTATTTAAATCTGAGCCAAGTTTTTGGGCACCTATTTTAGAGTCCGTTTTTAACGCTGCAGCAAAATATGGTTGTCCACAATCATGGGGGGTCTCTACGATTGTCCCGGTATTTAAGAAAGGGGACAAAAGTAGTCCAAATTGTTATAGCCCTATTTCCTTAATAGACTCCATGGTTAAAATCATAGGAAGAATCGTACTGCAGAGACTTTCTGATTGGACGTTGGAAAATAATATCATGTCCATCAGCCAGTATGGGTTTTGCAGTGGTCGATCAACAGTGACGCAGTGTCTTAACCTTTTTCTAATACTTAGTAAGTACACTGTGGCTCAAAGGGGCACCATCCACCTCGCCTTCATGGACTTGTCTTCAGCCTTCAACTGTGTAAACAGGGGAAGGCTCTGGCAGTCCATGAGGGTGAAGGGTGTAGATAGTGGAATTGTCAACTTCCTGGCTGATTTGCATAGCAATACTAGAGCAAATGTGAGATACTCCCAAGATCTGAGCACAACAAATAATTTTGACATCAGGAAGGGTGTTTGCCAAGGTTGTATCTTGGCCCCCTTCCTTTTTAATTTCTATACTAATGACCTTGATAGTGTGTAGCAGAATGTACAAGCTGACTGCCCTAGAGTCGGCAGGCGGGGGAATCCTGTACTTTTATATGCAGATGATGCAGTTTTAATTTCCAGAACTGAGAGGGGCCTTCAGGCTTTACTAAATGCTTTTAAACTGTTCATGACGGATAGAGACCTTATGGTCAACAACTCGAAATCATTTGTCATGCAAGTTGGCGAACAACCAAGTAGGAACTTTTCTTTTAAACTTGATGATGTAGTGATTCCTATAACAAAAACATTTTCGTATCTGGGGGTCCTTTTTGACTCCAAGCTTAATTGGGGTCCTCATCTTGCAAAAAAGAAAGGGGAATTGGTCAGGGTTAATGCCTCTATTTTCAATTTTGCATCAAAACTGCGCAAAAAAACCTACCAGTGCCATGTTGAAACTTTACAATGCAAAAGCGGTAGCAACTGCTATTTATGGCAGTAAAATGTGGGGGTATATTGCCGGTGAGCAGCTTCAGATCGCTGAAATCTTTTTCCTGAAGGCACACCTAATCTCCCGGTACATGAAGAGCTAGGAATGCAATATCTAAGTGTCACTTTTTCTTTATGCCCATTGACCTGTTGGCTAAAACTGTGGTTAAATCAGGATATACCATTGACACATCTGATTTTGAATGATTATATGACCCAGGACAAGGAAATGAGTTCCCCTTGGTTAAAATATGTGAAATCCAGCTCTGTTAGGCTTGGACGCTTGGAATTGTTTGAACACCGTAGCAAGATTGTTAAGGGCGATCTGGAGGTAATCAAACAGGACTTCCTCATTGATAGGAAGACCCAGAGGGAAGAAGCGGAACTCCAGATACAAAGCGTGAGAAAATTTGTCATGTTGAAAACGTGTGTAACTGCAGAACTGTATTTGTTGGGCTCACTGACCTCGCATGAAAAGTTCCTGTTAACAAGGTTCAGGTTAAATCTTTTTCATCATCTGCTGATTAGACCAAAAACTGATGTTTTTAATAAATTGGCAGCACCCTGTAGCTACGACTGAAAGTCTCCACAGGATATGCTGCATTTTATATTTGTATGTAGATTTTATGAATATCCACGCAAGCACTATCTGGTAACTCTTTTAAAAAAACTTAATTTTATCCAGATCAGACCGGCCTTAATGTACTTACAACTTTTGCATAATGACAGTATTATCAAATTTTTGAAATTGACCGTTAGGTTAAGAAATTGTTTGGACATGTAATGGTTTCCTGAGATGAATGCACTTGTAATTTTGTTCCCGCTGTAAAGATGATACCGCACTTTTTCACTTATGGCACTTTATGATATGTGTTTACAATATATGTGTTTTAATTGTTTTTAATGCATATGTACTTTTATGGTTTTCGTACAACCGAAATAAAGTCTTTATTGAATTTGAATTTGACTCAGTGTTGTTAATAAAGTGTCCGTAGAATCAAAATCTGTCAATAAACAATTAGTAGTCAGGAATTTAAACATGGCACATCCGACTGATTAGCTGGATAATTCAAGCAAATCTGCAACGGTGGGACAAAGTTTTAAGATGGAAACAATAGAAACACAAATCAATGATGAAACATATGCCTGGGTTAGACAGCTTTAGTCCATCAGTGAACTGCCTGGCCCATGCTACTCCAATGTCATCTCACTGAACAGTAGATATTCTGGGGGACATGGGGCACAATAGCAGGCATGTGGTACATATGCATGTAAAATTCACAAATACACTGGAAAATATACAAGGCAACTAGATCTCTGCAAATGGTAATACAGGTGGGAGAGAAAGAGGAAAGATTGATGCTATTCATTTGTGGTATATATCAGGTACTGATGTGTTTATAATGCCAAAAGCTCTTAGCATTGAAAAGGAAGTGTAGTTAGAGGCAGAAGGGGGGATTAATGAATAGCATATTGATAACCATTGCTCTTGCTTTTGTCTAACTTTTGTTTAAAACGTATGTTGATAATAGTTTCTAATTTCGTAAAAGGTTATTTACTCTGTTATTAATATACCAAACATATTACACTAATCAGAAACCTGATTAAAAACACTCTTGTCTTGTATTCATTAAACATGTTCAGTTTATGGTTACCTTAAAAGTAATGTGTAATTGTGTATGCATGGTATGCCCAACCTCTGCAAGAGGCATCCTGTAGTATTAGGTGTAGTTGATTATCACCATCTTCATCAGAATCTAATCCATGCTGACATTGGGGAGGCCCCTCCTTATAGCCAGGTTATATATAGCGCATATGGCTCTTACTTTACAACGTAAGTCTGTGCTATGTTGCAATGCACCCCCAAAAAACGTATTCTGCGACTAGTCACAATTTGCTCATGCTTCATACATACAAATAACTGTTCACTATTAGGAAATCCCTAAAAATGATTTACAATTTAGAAAAGCTAATTTACTAATTTGTTCAACACATAAAAGTGACAAAATATACTTCAGCTTATACCTATTTTAGCTGTTGGTTACCAGTTTGAGACTTGTCACTGAATCATTAAGTGTCTGCCTGGTTCCTTGGCAGAGAATACATGCTCCCCTCTTCAAAGGCAGGCGGTGGGACCACAGAGGTCGGGGGAAATGACAGGCTGCATCCGACAGGATCTAGGATACCGTCAGGGGAGCGGTTGGCATCGTGAATAGAGGCGGTTCCTGAGAAGGCACCGCCATAGGGATTACAATGTCCCTTTCCAACAGCCTTGCCATCGCAGTACGAATGCCATTGAAAGGCTGTTGGAAACAGACTTTGGGGGCCCAAAAAAGGTGCCATGGTGCATGAATGTGCACAAAGTGCTCTTTCACACTGTGGCTTGTACTGCAGCCCTGTTCCTGGGTCGCACCACAAGTCGCAATGAAAAAGAGCATATTTCCAACCACCAGCACAGCTATCATTTTGAAATTGGGCGGTCTGACTGCAGACTGCCCCATAGCTGTTGGCAATCTGACTGCCCATCATCGTAATAAGGCCATTAATGTTTCATAGAAAAGGTATCCTTCAGTTTAAATGTCTCCCCTATGAATTAGTTTTTTAATTTTCAGTTACAAATGGGGCACAGTATCTACTGGTCACTGGGATAAAAAAAGCCTGCTGCTTGTAAGTGCGACCCTTTGAAATGGGAGAAAAGTAGAATGAAGAGTTAATCCTTAAGGTACATTTTCATTTTAAATTTCTCTCATTGAAAACCATTCAGAAACATCATTCTGCTCTCATTCTCCAATATTGAGTTGACAAGAACTTTTATTTAAGAGTTAAATACTTCAGAGCTTCATTTCTACACCTCTGTGCCCCAGATTCACCCATAAATCTGACTGAGCACTGTTCAGTATCAGGCTCTGCTATCTTCAGCCTGGTGATAATAATGTAAAGTCTTCCCTTGAATATAAAATCAAAATGTGACCCTGCTTCTATGTAAAAATAAACTCTAAGTTTCAAGCTACTCTTAAGGTGTCAGGAACCAACTGGTAGCTCATGATTGACAGACAGGAGACACCTGGTATAGAGTTTTACTATACGACTCTTAGTTAAAATGGAGTCTGATGGTAGCACAGATTTATCAAGGTATTGTGTGAAAATCTAAAGCTTTACAAAATGAGGGTGCCTTCTGAAGCATTCAAAGAGAGGTAGAGAGTTCCAAAGTTTCACTGCTTCCACAAAAAAGGCATGGCCACTCTAACTAGAGTGACACAACTCATGAATCACAACAGGGTGAACATAGGAGGAACTCAGCTTACTGGTTCTCCTTTGAAGTTAAAAACAGTGCAACCTCCTCACCACAAACAACAGTAGATCATGTTCCATTGTTCCCGTAGTTCCTGTGTGTTTGCAGTAAATTAGTATCACGAACAAAACATAATTTTGCCATGTGGCATAATTGTATAGTTTCAGGAAATTTTGTGTAACAAGAGTGACTCAAAATTATTCATATTATTCTGACATAATGGAGATTTTGCCTGGCCCTTGTGGCTACATCAAAATAAACCATGCTGAGAAGTTGGTTTTGTAACAGTTCTAAGCTGCTATTCCTTAACCCACTTTTGGTGAGCAGCACACAAATCAGACCTGCTATGCCCTGTTTGATTTGCAAGTTCCTAGTTTTTCAAAATGTGAGTATCAAGCGAATAGAGCGCAAGTTAGCCCTAAGTGTTTGCACTAGAAAAAAATCAGAATAATGAAAACGTCTATGAGTGATTGGGTCTCTGTGCCACTGGTCAGCTGTTGCTTGTATCTGAGTATGGCCTTCCTTAGAAGTATGAAAACAGTAAACTATGTGCATGGGAAAGTATTCTGACATGAATGACATAGACTGACTAATCTCTGTGCCTTCACAGATATATACCATTAGGGCAGTAAACTTTAAGGACTTTGACCATGTGCCCCTGCTTCACAAAAAGTACATACATTAGTCGGAGAGAGAGGGATTTTTTTTGTACTACTCCCCAAATGGTACAGAAGAAAGTGGGGGGATGATTTCTTGTTCCTAATGTAGCAAATTCCCTTATAAGCTGTGCCCTGTATAAACTATACATCCTCTATGTATTCACATGGATAGATTCAGAAAAGGACAGATTGCTCAATGCCTCACACAGAAAGAGGATCTTTATTTGCACACACTCTAATCACAGCTAATTTAAGACTGTGCCCATCACTCTTGGCAAAATTCCTTCACTCAGCCTACCATTGCTTTGCCAGGGATGCATATGACACTGCAAAAGCTACTGTGCCTTATTCATCCCTGGAATGACTAGCAAACTATACAGAAGTTCATCAACTGTGGTGAAGTGGTGGTACCAGCAAATACCCATTTGGAAGATTCAGTTTTACATCCACCCAATGAGCTCAAAAGGGTTTCCTGGCCTAAAGTTGGTGCACTATGGAAGTCTGATGGGATGTAACATACTAGTTTACAAGAAGTTTATTTTGACCATATGTCAAGTAGTCTTGTTTTTATAAAGGGGCAGGGCTGATGATGGTGTTTGCTTGACTTTAGCCATTGCAGCAGTCCAGGAAGGCCTGTTTCTGGCAGTTTGTGAGGAATTTATTTTATTTATAAAGATTTATTTACAAAACGTTATTTTTTATTTATAATAGGCTTTTGCTACACCCAGTCACATTACGTAAAAGGCATGTCACGATATCAGACACTTGCTGGTCCTGCTCCTACCCACTAGCTGATTTAAAACACATGCTTTTTACTTGCCCTCACTTACATAATTTCTGGTTATCCATATGGGATCAGATTAACTCTATATTCAACTCCAATTTCCCTTTCTTTTTTACGTATTTATTCTTGGGCAGCGTATCCCCCATATGGGAGGGTCATACCTCCACTACCAAAATTATAGGCGTAATGTTGGCAGTTGCCTTTCTATAGATCACTAAAAATTGGAAGGACTTTATGAAGTTATCTTCTCCAACTTGGTAGGCAGTATGTTACCATCATAGATTGGACACACCCTGTATCCACCCCATTCATCTAGCCATGAAGCGCTCTATTATATGGTAACCTGTCACAACGTTTATTGATTGTAGTGCCAAACACTCTTTTTCTCTATCCCCTGCTCATCAAAAAGTTGCTCGACCTCCATGATATTCCATAACTTTATTATCAACATGTATATACTGACTATGCTATATTGCCACGTGGTTGTTATCTGCAATGTACTGTTATATAGATAAATACAACAAAAAGGGAGAGGAGAGAAGGGATGTACTGGATTCAGTCTCCCCAGATACAATTCCTTAAACAAAGAGAATCCACACAGGGATGTGGTTGGAGTGGCCCCTACAGTGGTGGGGAGCACACAGTGTTCTTTTAATACCCCTCACACACCAAAAGGACCCTTGGTGTCATGCTTCATCATTGGGGTCTTCGCACCCCTCTACGGGATGCGGTGTGCTACTAACCGACGAAATACGTAGGAGCACTAAGATTTTGACTATGTGTGGTGTGAGGAGGGGTTATGTCATTAAGTGAGTGGTGGGTTCGAAAAAGTGTGGATACTGAAAAATTAAAAAGGGCCTGGTACGTGAGGTCTAATACATTTTAATGGGCCTCCGTGCTGGCACTATTAAAAAATGGGGGGTGTCGAGGTGTATTTGTATGTTAATGAACAACACCTCATGAGTGCTTCGTCAAACGGTAGGGATGTGGTGCTTAATTAGCAACTACAAGCAGGAGATTCCCTGTCCTTGTCTGTCCCTGACCGCGGCTCCGTCGATGTTATATAGATAGACTGATGTTATATTTTTATAGGTTTTTATTCTGATCTTGATATGTTTATATAACACTTTCCAATTTTTTGTTTTCCCTTTCTGTTTGTTTCCTTCCCCCTGATATTGTATTACTCTGTATCAATTGCTCTCTTAATAAACTTATTTTTTCAAACTAAAAAGAAACACGAGAATGACCACATACTTAGAAAGTGACAAACTGTGTAAAGTAACAACTTGAGAAAGTAAGATCCATAGGATAAATCAATAATTCAAAAACACAAGGTTCAGCAGATGAAGTAAAGAATTCACTGTGTTGTTGAATGTTTTGCTGATCAGTGTGTTTTCTGTCATTGTTACTTCAGGACATTGACTCTGTTGGTGTCTTGCCTGGAGCAGGTGAACGCTCACCATGAGGGTGGAGTATTCTGAAAGGAGTTTCCCCAGAGGTGGCGGATAAAATGAGAATGATGTTCTAAAAAGTCTGACCTGGGTTCTGCCATCAAACGGTCTGATGATTGGAGGAAACAATGAAATAACACTTTCTCAGAGCCTTCTTTTGGGCAAGACATCCTTTTATCAGATCGCATAAGTATTTTAAAAGGTTAATTAATAAATAAACAAATGCACAATTAACATTAATCAAATAATATGTATTAAAAGCTATATAAAAAGTATTCACAATTAACTTTTTACCCCTATAAACGTCATAACGCCCACCCTAAATGAACAAAAACAGGAGAATTAAAATAATGAATTTACAATTAAATAATAATAGTATTTTACAAGTAAAAATTATTTTATTTAATTCACTCCTCACCCTAGACCCTATAAATCCTACAACCTGCACCTAAGAAATGAAATTAAACAATTAACATAACTAATTATCAATGTATTCATTATTAGTAACAACTAATTATTAATTAATTACTTCTGGCCCTTTACCCCTATAAACCCCACAACCCGCATAAAACATTTACTTAATTTATTATCAACTACATAAATGATATTAAATAAAAAATATTCATTAATTCATTATAATTAAATTACTCCCCAACCTATACACCTATAAACCCCCAACCCACTATGGGACTTAAGAAATCCAAAATGTACATGGACGAAAGGCAGTAATCGTTAGGAACAGGGGAATTGTCAGCGCCCCCAAGACTAACATCTGGCACTATTAATTCACCATCTCTGCTCTGTAAACCGTTATCACCCGGCAATCCTCGCGATTTGATCCAATTACCCAGTGCTTCCCCTTTACCGAGCTCGGAAACAGGTATTGTACTAGAGGGAACCATAATACGAATCTCGCAAGATGAATCCGAGGAGCTATCATCATCACCATGAATTCGGCAACGCACCAGAGCCAGTGGCCCATCCGAGCCTGGGAAAGTTAAGTCTCAGAAACCACGAGTTGTTAGGCCCAAGACCCAACCAAACAAACTCATACCAGTAGCTGCCAGCAATTCCGCCAAACCTCCTGTTCTTTCGGCCCAGAATTTAGCATCTATATGGGCAGACATTGCACTTAAAATCAACTCTGTTATGGCACCTTTACTGGAAAAACCTTCCCTCATTGAGAAGCAGATATCAATCCTGGGGACAAATTGTCGCAAACCTGTGCTTACTCCACCTTTGTCTGAACTTTCTAGGCCTCTGGATTGTGACCCCCAACCACGTTTCCCGAGCACAGATGCGCCAGCAGCAGCTCGGGCAGCTTCTGCCAGTTCCCTGCCCATAGTCACCCAGCTGGGACAGGATGAACTAAATATACATATGGCATTAAGTACTAACGCATCTACTATTGATCCAAATACTTGCTTACCTACAGTTGCTGATAAACTCAGCCGCAAAGTGTCCAGTCCACCAAAATCGAAGGTTTCGCACAATCACTCAGAGTAACTATCCCCAGTGACTCTCTATATTCCACTATCTGCTGCCCCACTGGTCTTGGTTCTGGCAAATGTACCTCCCTCAGTAGAGAGCAGACGGAAACTACTAAAGATCTGATGAACAAATGTCTCCACTGGGTTACGAACAATCTATATATATAAAAATGAATGTATGTCTGTCTGTCTGTTTGTCCTTTATGCATTACTACACCATTCATCCGATCGCCATGAAACTTTGGGAAGTTGTTGAGTACACTCCCGTGAAGGTTTCTGGCATAACATTTTTTTAAAGATCGGCCCCCAGTCCCTCATAATCTTTCGAATACTGAATTTGCAACCACGATTTTGCAACGGTACAAGACTTTTGGTGAAAAAGATGATGAACACCATTCATCCATGAAACTTTGGGAAGTTGTTGAGTACACTCCCGCGAAGACTTTCGGTGAAAAAGATGATGAACAATGTCATCGAAGACTTTCGGTGAAAAAGATGATGAACAATGTCATCGAAGACTTTCGGTGAAAAAGATGATGAACACCATTCATCCGATCGCCATGAAACTTTGGGAAAATGTTGAGTACACTCCCGCGAAGGTTTCTGGCATAAAATCTTTTTAAAGATCAGCCTCCCTGGGCCCTCATAATCTTTCGAATACTGAATTTGCAACCACGACTTTGTAACAGTATAAGACTTTTGGTGAAAAAGATGATGAACAATGTCATCGAAGCTACAATTTTGAATGGGAAATTCAAGGGGGAAGATGTACTGTTGCCACGTATTCCAATGATCCCAACAGATATGCCATTTGAATTCAAACGTTTACAGTTTCCGGTGCGACTCGCTTTTGCAATGACCCTCAACAAAGCACAAGGACAAACGCTGCAAGTGTGTGGACTACATTTGGAGAATCCGTACTTCTCACATGGACAACTGTATGTGGCCATCTCACGCATCGGAAAACCTTCTGATTTATTTGTGTACGCACCAGACGGAAAAACAAAAAATATCGTGTATCCACAAGCACTCAAATAAATAAATAGAATTAAAACAACACTTTGAAATGTTTTCCATATTAAAATGAATAAGTTTCAATAAAAATGGCAATGTAAATTGAATGTAATCATAACAAGTTTAGTTGTATTTCCTTTCTTCTGAGATCGCAGCAATGTGCGACGGGTAAGCTAGTACAAATATAACTGATAAAGGGATGTGTATGATGGCCAGCGAAATATTTATGGCAAAGAGAGTACACTGGGTTGAAACTCAAAAAAAATTGTTTCATGGGGATTGTATAAATTTTGCCCATCCTGATGTACTGCCTAATTTGTTGCCCAATCTTTATCCCCCCAACATAGGATCTCCCATATAATCCCCCTAACACTGGAGTTCTTTTTTGATAATTTCATGCACCAAAGGCCTAGATTGAATAGGGTCATTAACCAACAGCTTCGGCATGGAGGGGGGGGTGTGCAACTCCCGTAACATCAGGGGGTATTCCCCTGGGTAATAGATTGCAGCCTCTATCATCTCTTGAGGAATGTGATTTACCTTTAGCGGGTAGCATTCTTAGATCACCATGCCCAAGTATGATTAAGTCCGGCATTCCACTTGTGCTAAACACAGATCTAACATCCGAATTGCCTGTCTATGAGCAGGTGCCTAACTTGCAACCAAACTGTCTGCTGAGTTCTTCCAATAGAACTTCTACACAGGTCAAATCGTCCACTGAACAAGGCACCCCTGTCGTTTTTTAAATACCCAAATCCCCTCTGGTGATTGATGCACATGGGAGTGACAATAATACACATAACTCTAGAAAACTCTCTTTATTATCATGGAACATGGCGGGTCTGAGAGCCAGGGTGAACTCCCCCCCATTGGTAACAATTTGTAGAACTATATGATATATGTCTCTTTCAGGAGACGTGGTTACTTACTCCAATGTACCATCCAGGCTATCTAAACTTTCATGTAGTGGCTATAAAGGGAAGCAAGGGTCACCCGGCAGGAGGACTTACTATTAGGGTACGCCAAGATCTGGGCTTTGAAATCTACCCTCTAGCTACCTAACGTAATGATATTCTTGCGGCACGCCTTATTGTTAGCCCTACAATTAAAATAGATTTTATAATGTTTACGCCAGGGGGCCGGTCGGGGGCAAAAGCTCAAATGTTATAACTACCTTGGAGTAATTGCTTGATGGACATTCTCAGATCCCAATGGTTGTGATTGCCGGAGATTTCAACACTACCTTCGAACCACTGGGCCCCGGTGAAATTGACCTTGCAGGCGATGAGGATGAAAGGTGGGGTAACCCTAGGCTGAACTTACCTCCAGTGAACAGATGGACGGATGCAGCCATACAATTAATGGGGTTTTGCTTAGAGAAAGGGCTAAGGGCAGCAAATGGGTGTACACCTTTGGACCTTCATGGAGCCCATACCTTCAATAATGGCCGATCTAGTAGCAGAATAGACTATCTGTTTGTTAATCTCAAATGTTGACATCTCCTAAAGGACATGTCCATAGAGGAGCGTATGGAAAGCGACCACCACCCTCTATGCTCTAATTTTGAACTCCGGGGTCAGCTCAACGCGAGCAACCACGGAGAGAGACTAACTACTCTGGACTTGATTTGCTCGAATGACACACGTCATTTGAAATGGGCAAAAAATCGTCGAGAGTCCTGAAACGTTGATTGCCATTGATAAGAATATGATCGACACACTAGTCAGTCTCGAGGCTGGCTTGCAAAATAATCCCGATTTCCGAAAGGAAATTACTGGCATCCATAACTCTTTTTTCCTAAGGTTACGCCCTCACTTTGTAAGGCGAATGCCTAGACCAAAAATTACTGCCCAAACGCAGAACTCATGTTTCAATGAGGCTTATAGAGTGGCACGAAATAGATTAGGGATGGAGCTTTAAATCAAGGAATCCTGTGAGAGTCCGCGAGGCACAAAATAACTATAGGAGGTTTTGGCTAAAAAAGAGTATGATGAGAATAGGTGGCAGGACTTAAGAGTGGCATGCACAAATAGAGACTCTAAATTGTCATGGAATCTCGCCAAATGGGGTAATGGGGGCCACCCGGACCGCCAGCAGAACCATGTAGATAAACAACAGTGGGTGGATTTCTTCAAACCTGAATATGCCTGTAAGAACCATATTGTAAGGGCACCGGAGTACTGTGTGTATACTCTTTTTAGAGATGCACGTTTTGTACCGGCCGATACAGAGAGAGTGTTGGGAGCTGTAATGGAAGGTAGATCTCCAGGTATTGACGGAATCCCCGCTGACCTTTTTTTAAACGATAAATCTAACTGGGTTCAGTACATCACAATTTTGGCTAATGCGATTGCTCAAGGTGCTCCAGTCCCAACATCATGGAAAGGGGCTGAAATTGTACCATCTTTAAAAAAGGCGACAAGTTGAGACCAGAAAATTGCAGGCCCATACGCTTGATAGATTGCTTACAAAAAGTTGTGGGTCGCAAGGTCTTGAATATTGTTCAGGAGTGGATTGATGAACATGCAAATCTGTCACTCTTTCAGGCGGGCTTTCGGTCAAAAACCAGCACAGTGGATCAGAGCCTTCGTTTTATAACATAATACATTGACGCACTGTGGTCTTGGGGAATGGTTCACTTTACGTTGCTTTTGTTGACCTTAGGTCGGCTTTTGACCTAGTTCCTCGCAGCAAATTATGGTCTGTCCTATCTGAGCTGGGGATGGCACCTGAGTTATTAACTTTAATCATTCGCCTGCATGAGGACAATTTTGCCCACATAAGATGGGGTGATCAGGGCAGTGTCACAGACTCGTTCTCAGTGGCCCGAGGAGTCCTCCAAGGATGCGTGTTTGCACCAACACTATTCTCTCTTTACATTAATGGTATAGTGGACTCCTTTATGCATGTAGCCACTGATGCCGCAGCTGTGGCCGGTATGTGCGCACCTATTTTACTATTTGCGGACAATACGCTCATTTTATCTGAAAACCCCCAGCGGCCTCCAAAGTGCCCTAAAGTATTTTAACGATTTCTGTACTTCTTGGGGATTGAAAATTAATGATAATAAAACAAAATGTATGTTCTTTAACCAGCATAGATCATTTAGGGGTGGTATAACAATGGATAACCTCCCCTTGGAACAGGTTAAGTCTTTTGTATATTTGGGCATAACTTTACAAAAAGATATGGGATGGAAGGGCCAAATGCATATGTCTGTTTTGAAATGTTGCCAAAACGCAGGGGCTATGTATACCAACCATAGGCTGTCAAATACTAAACCTATAAGTCTGGTCATACAAATTTATGATTCGAAAGTTTTGAGTTCTACGTTGTATGGGGCTGAGTTGTGGGGCTTTGAAAACCTTAGGGCGATTTCTGTTGCAGAAACAAAGTTTCTAAGGAAAATCATAGGCGTCCCACAAAGTACCCCTCAGACCTGTTGTTGTATGACCTTGGCAGGAAACCCGTAGCGGACTTGGCCAGACTTTGCCCACTCTTATATTGGCGGAGGCTCTGGTCCACAAAGGAATTAAAACACTATGCACTGGGCGTTATTCTGGCAGATAGCCAACATAGAATCAAATGGCTTCGGGAAATCAAGTCCCTTCTTGAAATGATGGGCATGAGTGTATTATGGACAGACCCTGCCAATGCACTTTTCCCCTCTAAAGAAGCTCTCAAGGCAAAATATTGGGAAATGGTGTTCGGCAACACATTCCGCAGCCAATCTTCTGTATCTTTAACATGTAAATTTATGGAATTCAAATCTTCTCCCTTCCTTGAGCAATACTGGGACACCTACACTAAACCCCGTGACCGGAAATTATATTTCCAGTTAAGGATAGGCACTCTGCCAATCAGATAATTTACTGCAAAGTGGGGTAAAGGCGAGTGTGATAAATGCTATTTTTGCATAGACCAAATTAAAACAGTTCCCCATGTTCTCATAGCCTGCCCTGCATACTCTACTCCTCAGCGTGCATGGCTAAGTCCGATAGAAAATCACTGGGCCTTAAAAACTGTGCCGAGGCAATGAGAGTACTTTGTTCCGACCCCGCACCACTAATTTCCATAGCAATGGCTACGTTTCAAAGCTGGTCATGGAGTATACGTATCTGCCACATTGGTGGAATCCAAAGCTGAGTAAAACCTAAACTCCCCTGATTACAATAATAGTTTCAATTAATGTTCCTTGTATTACATTTTCATTCTTTTTAATACCTTTTAATCAAATGGATTAAATGTCCTTTCTTCTGTTTATTATATTTTTACTGCATATTTTAATGTTCTGTAATTCATGGTTTTTAACACACTTGTTCTTTTTTTAAGCTGTTATATGTATGTGCTTTAAGACTTAATTGTCGTAATAAAGCTTTTGAATTAGAATTTATTTACATTTCATAACTACAAAAAATGTAACTAATATAGTAAGAAACATAAACAATAATTAAACAAAAATATGACATCATATTTAAAATATATAATAAAACACATAACAATTATTAAAAAACTATATTTTAGTAAACTATATTAACCCCTTCCATGCGCAGGACAGCCAGAAGCCATCGTGTGCCTGAAGCTCGTGTGCGCAGGGCTGCTCCCGGCTATCCTCGCACATGGCACTTGGAATCCCTCTGGTGCAGGCAGCCAGTATTGATTGTATGTGAATTGCCAAAGACCACAGGCTTTAAACATTCAATACAAAGTGTAGTGACAGGCATGTGTGAAAAAATTGTTGCCACTAAGCATCTGAGATAGTGGTGAAAACATGACACCTGACGTTGGTAAATCCCTTGGAATGCTGCAGGAAAAAGTTCCTACCAAGTTCAATAAAGATTGGAATGATATTGTTTGTATTTGCAGTAGTTCAGCTACGCATATGAAAAAGTTGTAAGATGACCTGTCAAAATTGCTACCTGAGCTGAAGTGCTTCCCTGTAAGAGATCCTTTTCACTTGCTAGATGGTATGCTGAAAGTATCTTTACAATTTTCAGAATTAATGAAGAATGCTATTGACTTTGCAGTCTATTATGGTACACAATTTCTTTATGACAGGAACTAAAATGCAAATATTTCTCATATTGTACTGTGTGTGGTATCAAAGAAAGAGTCATCCTAACTGTGTCATTTAGACAATGGTTCTCAGTTCTAAATGCTGTCAATGCCATAATATCCATGTGGAGACCATTTATGAAATTTCTGCTTAGTGATGATGCCAAATGCAAGAAATGTGATAACCTTTGGTCACATTTTGATAACGATGTGAAAAAAGATCAGTCTATTACATGCCTAGTTTTTTCCACATGCGCTTATCTATATCCTCTTACACAACACATGGTATTAGCAAATTGACCACCGTGGGTCCCCAGACATCAGCCAGGTCATACTACATCTGTTCAGTGATACCGCATTAAGTAGGCACAGACAGAATGTACTTGTCCCAAAAGGTAGCCCCCAAATAAGCAAAACGCCACCTGTACCTATGTAGGATTAGGCCCAAAGTGCAACGCAACAGAGTAGAATCCCGGAGAGTTGTGAATGTGACCCACTACAAGACCAAACCCACATCACTGTACCTTTTAACTGAACCTAGCGATATTCAGACTGAGCTGGCTAGAATGTGCAGGAGGGGCACCATAGGGGAGGATACTGTTTAGCCCAGAGACACGTCTGCTCCTACTTCCATCTATGGTCCCAGAGTGGTCCTTAGAATGTCTGGGGCAGTCTTTTTTAATAACAAATGGACCTCAAACATCGAGTTCCATTGTAGGGCCATCCACCTTGATGATACAAAGGGAAATGAGTCACGTATTGGACAGTTCAACACCAGCATAGATACCCCATTTCAGGAAATCTGGGACGCTGAGATAGATAGATACACTTGGTTGTGTCAGGTAGTTCCTGGAAACCTATAATCAGGTTAGACAATATAGACTGTAGGATTGGTGTCAGACTGATTCTAAACACACCTACCAGGTGTGTTAGCCTGTATACCATCTACCTCACAGTGCCACTAGAAACCACTCTTACCAAGGAGAGAATAGTTCTTGGCAACTATTGAACAGGAGAACCCTGTTCCCTCAGGACCATTGAAACAGTGCATTACTTTTTGCTCAGTCACTCATGCTAACTTTTTCTCAGAGAGATACACAGAATAAACAGTGGGGACATTATCAATAACCATTTATTAAACTAGTGTCATTCTAGTGTAAAATAGGGGTGCTGCAACAAACAATAGACAGTTATAGCTATAAATGAATATAAGTACTAACAGAGTAAAAGGATGGTAGATTTCTACTATCTTGCTAAAACCAGGAATGCAGGTAAGTATTTAAAATTCGTGACACTAAAATGCATACTCCTATGATGCAACCATAACTAGATGTACCTAGCAAGTATGTGGGTGTAGTACCAAGACTCCCTCGAGGATAAAGTCAACCCCATTACCTGAAGTGAGAGACTGTGGGACCCCATCTGCAAGCTGGAGTGTATGCACGCGGGAACCTCAGTGTCTCGCGTCCGTGTGTTGGCAGAAAAGTCCTTGTTATCCTCTGACTATCTTAGCAAGATGTGATGTTTATATACCCAAAGTGGTACCCTCAGGGGTTCTACCTTGCTGTGCCATTGTCGGGCTTAGGATGATGTAGGGTTTGAAACTTATACATAGTTGTTATGCAGGAGATGGTAGCCCTGCTGAGTTAGGTGAATATCCTGTATATAAAAAGCGTGTAGTATGTCCAAAATGAAAATATGAGATACATTCTAGTATGGTTGGGAAAAAGAAAAAAAATCAAGAGAATGAGGAATCTGAAAAGAAAATGAAAATGAACACTGTTGATGATATTGTAGGATACCAGTTAGAAAATAGTTCAGGTATCAACTGTTATGCTAATGTAATTGTAAACGTGTTTTTTCTAGAAAATCTTCATAATCAATTATGCAGATTCGAGAAAAAAGATTCTGTTCTTTGTTGCACTATATATTTTTGAAAAATTGACACCCCAGAAAACTAAAATCCAAACTGCTTCTGGAAGTCGGCATCTTTTGGATATATGTTCTGGTTCTTTGCAATTTACACTTGATATACAGTAAGATGCTCAAGAATTTCTTATATTTATGCTTTCAGCATTGGAAACAGAAGGAGTAAAAATTGAAAATCTGTTTAGAGTACGTTATAGAGAGGATCATAAATGTGAAGACTGTTCATTTTCTTCTATCACTGAAATGGACACTGAACGATTCATATATTTGACAATACCCGATTGCAAAACAGAGTCTCTTAACAAATTAGTAAAAACAGCTAATCAAAATATGGAATGTACTCACTGCAAATCCGAAATGTTATTAACATTATTTATCGGAAAATTTGGACAGTATATCATTTTAATGTTACAACATTGTAGAGCAGATGGAACAACATTGGAAACTAACATTAAAAATGATGTGGCAAGTCAACTGTCAATTTCAGGAAGAACTTTCCATAATGGACCTTCTACAACATGTGGACACTATACTCATTGCAATGATGCCAACTTGGAATTTAAATGTCGGTTGGCTAATCATTTAACACAATTGATATCTGATATTTTTGGTGCCAAAGTTTTGAAAAATTGATTCGGCCTATTGGGAAGATGTAAAATTAAATTAACAAGTTTATTTTTGACATTTTCATTGCAAATGATTTCAGAAACATTATCCGGCTATTGAGAAGATGTTAAAAATGTCTATTTGTATTTTCATTTTGCTTTATTGCTATTGTATTTAGAAAATAGTTTTTGAAAAAAAATGTTCATAAATTTGATCTTTGTATTATATGCAATGTATTGAGGGTGTTTATTTTTTTTAACAGCTAGGTGAGTTTGTTGTAAATATTTTGAGGACAAATGTGTTGTTTTTAACAATCATATTGATTTTATATTTTTGCTTGCTGTTACATGATGATCAACATTGAAATCACTGTGTATGGTGAAATTCAATAGAATCTGAAAACAGCAAAAAAGGCAAACTGAATATGATATGTAATTGTAAAATTATGTTCTGCTTTTAAAACTATAATATTAAATGCAAAAACAGTATCTTAACTTCTATTTTACAGAAACTAATTCCAAAGTTTGAAAATATTTTAAATTTAGATCATATGAAAATACCTGAAAAAATAGTTTCAATGTGTTTTATATCTACTTCAAAAAAAAGTAAGATTAAGTAACAGAAGCACTACCCATGCACTGTTACAATAACCTGGGCACAACCCATGCACAACTCAAATCTCCTAGACACTAATCATTCACTCCTTTAATTTCCCAGGTAGTACCCATGCACACCAGTAATCACCCTGTCACTATCCATGCACTCCTCCAATCACCCATTCACTACCATGTACTAATCCAATCACTCCGCCAATACCCAGGCACTTGTAAATTTACCATGCACTATCTTTGCAGTACTCTAATCACCCGGGCAGTACCCAAGTACTCATGCAATGATCCAGGGCCTAACCATGCAGTGCTACAAACACCGCTGCACTACTCATGAGGGTCTCTAATCTCCTAGACACTACTCATTCACTCCTTCAATTACCCAGGTAGTACCCATGCACTCCTTCAATCACCCAGCCAGTACCATGTACTAATACAATCACTCCACCAATACCCAAGCACTCTTAAATTAACCATGCACTATGCTTGCAGTACTCTAATCATCCAAGCAGTACCTATGTACTCATGCAATGACCCAGGCACTAACCATGCAGTGTAACAATCACCTGTGCACTACTCATGCAGTTCTCAAATCTCGTAGACACTACTCATTCACTCCTTCAGTTACCCAGGTAGCACCCATGCACTCCAGCAATCACCCTGTCACTACCCATGCACTCCTACAATCACTCAGCCATTACCCTGTAATAATACTATCACTCCGCCATTACCCAAGCACTTGTAAATTCACTGTGCACTATCCTTGCATTACTCTAATAATCGCAGTTATTACTCATGCACTTATACAAATAGCCGGGCATTACCCATACACTTGTCCATAATGCAGGCACTACCCATGCACTCGTGCAATCACACAGGCACTACCCATGCACTCATACAATCAGCCAGGTATTACCCATTCACTCATTGAATCATGCAGGCACTCCCCATGCACTCATGCAATCAACCAGGCATTACCCATGCACTTGTGCAATCACGCCGGGACTACCCATGCACTCATGAAAGCACTCAGGCACTACAAATGCAGCTTGTCCAATCACACAGGCGCTAGAGATGCACTCATGCAATCACTTATGCACTACCCATGCACTCTTTCTATCATTCAACCTCTACATATGTACTCATGCAACCATCCATGCATTACCATACACGTATTGCTCTTTTTTTAACAGAATAGGTTGTTCTAAACAGAACAGTTTTTTTCTTCTTTTTTCAATTTTATAATTTTTTGTAATTATTTTGTAAAGATTTTGGGTGTTTTCTTTAAAAAAAAGGAAAAGCAGCAAAACAAAGGGGGACATTAGGATGATGGGCGGACTTTGTCCGCCGGCCATCCTTTCGGACAACCAGACCGCCCCCCATAAGGTTAGTGTAGATAATCTCTTCCTTTAATACACATATAAAAGTTATATACATATATTTTTAAAATATAAATCAATCAATAAAGGGATTTGTAAAGCGTACTACTTACCTGCGAGGGGCTCAAGGCGCTGGGGAGGGGGAAGCCGCTGGTAGTGGTCGAACAGCCAGGTCTTGACTAGTCTCCTGAAGGTCTGCGGGTCTTCGGTTTGTCGTAGGAGGAGAGGGAGGGTGTTCCAAGTCTTGGCAGCGCAGTGGGAAAAGGACCTGCCCCCGGAAGTGGTTCTGTGGATGCGTGGGATGGCGGCCAGTGAGAGGTCGGTATAGCGGAGTTTCCTGTTGGGTACGTAGAATGAGAGACGGCTGTTGAGGTAGGCTGGGCCGGTGTTGTCGAGAGCCTTGTGGTCGTGGGTCATGAGTTTGAAGGAGATTCTTCTGTCGACGGGGAGCCAGTGCAGGTTTCTCAGGTGGGGGGTGATGTGGTCTCAGCACGGGACATCGAGGATCAGGCCTGCAGAGGCATTCTGGATTCTTTGAAGTCTGTTGATGAGCTTGGACGGAGCTCCGACGTAAAGGGTGTTTCCGTAATCGAGTCTGCTGCTGACGAGGGCGTGGGTGACGGTTTTCCGTGTGTCTGTCGGGATCCATCTGTAGATCTTGCGGAGCATGTGGAGGGTGAAGAAGCAGGTGGAGGAGACTGCGTTGACTTGGTTCATCATGCTGAGTTTCGAGTCGAGGATGAATTCTAGGTTGCGTGTAAACATTTTATGAGAGTCACGCAGCTGGCGCGACCACATATGTACGTGACGTTACGCAGGTCCAGACACCGCACACCCGTCACAGACCAAACGAGCATCCACCACAACTTTACCAATATGGCCGCTAGAATCCGGGCACCCACCATAATGGGTACAGGATCGGTGTGCAATTCCACCTTTTTGCCCAAAGAAATTCAAATATATATTTTAAAAAAGGAAAATATTATATAGTTTTTACTAAAAATATTTTGATACATATAACAGTTACAAAACATCACTTAAAAAAAATCTTTAAAAACACTGAAAAAAACAAAGGTTTCAGGAACATTATACTTAGACATTAGTATTTAAAAAACCTTTGAAATGCACTGGAAAAAAAAGGTTTCAGGAAGTTATAGTTAGAAGTTACGATTTAAAAAGCCTTTGAAATTCACTGAAAAAAAAAGATTTCAAGGATGTTATAGTCAGAAATTAGCTTTCAAAAAAAACAATGGAATTAATTGAAAACATCAAAGGTTTCAGGAATGTTATAGTTGGAAATTAGCATTTAAAAAACCTTAGGAATTCACTGAAAAAAGCAAAGGTTTCAGGAACATTATAGTTAGAATTTAGCAATAAAAAAACCTTGAGAAATTCACTGAAAAAAACATAGGTTTCAGGGATGTTATAGTTAGTTGGACATATCACTCGTACAAAACCAGAGAAATTTGGCAGTTATAGTTGGTTGAATAACTATAACTCACGCCCCCGCAATGCTTTGCTGATGATGTCACATATTAAGTTACTCATGACATGCTCTGTGACATCACTGATGATATCACTGAGGACATCTAAAATGACATCACTGATGACATCATCCATGTGATCATTTGATTCACCTCCTCATACCCTAATCAATCCTTTCATACATAAACTCTAAAATACAGACCACCAATATCAAAACCATAGACAGACCAATGGCAGTTAGTCAATACCCTGCTCAGTGATTTATCACTAACCCATACAGTCACTCATACACAAAGTTATTCTTCAATACAGCCACTAATATATCACCTCATACACCCATATATACATTCACACACTGCCACTTACCAAAAGAGTTACTCACACTCCTAGTCAGTCCTCAATGAACGCTATTCAAGGATGGTCTCTTTTTCTGTCAAAATTAAAATCAAAGATGAAGCCACCTGTCATGAAACCCGGCCCTGATGGACCAGGGAAAAAACTCCCGAAAGAGCTACAAGACCTGCGAAGACATCTTAGAAAAACTCAAAGGAAGCTACAGTCGGCAAATCATGGTCCAAGCCAGTGGGCCAGTTTCAGGGCTCAAAGAAAAGAATATAAAAATATGATCTGGGAACATAAAAGGTCAACTAATGACAGCTTTTGGTTAAAACTAATTTACAGCTCAAAACTACAGAATTCTAATATATTCTGGCAAACAATAAACCAGTTAACGAGACCTTGTAACGTCCTGAGCTCTAATGTGCAGGAATCGGAGTGGGCAGCATTTCTCGCATCTAAATTCTCGGACACGGTGGTAAAAACACAAAGCAGTGACCCATGCACTAAAAGTCAAAACAAACTGTGCCATGTAGAAGAAAAAGGGGGTAAATCGTTGCTCAGAGACCATAGTGATGTAATAAGCTCGGACCCTCAGAATAATCCATACACGGCGGAAGAAATAATTAAAAGAATCAAAAAAGGAAAAACAAGCGGGGCGCCAGGCCCGAACGGCATCCCACAAGCGGTGTACAAATATGCTCCGGAATTCTGGGGACCTTGCCTGGCGGAACTGTTCTCAGACGTACAAAACATGAACCAAGTACCGGAGAGCTGGAAAGGATCAATATTCACGCCGATTTACAAAGGTGGGGAAAGATCTTTAGCAAACAACTATCGTTTGATAGCGTTGCAGGACATCGAGGCAAAATATTTTGCTTCTCTACTCTTGGATGATTTGGTCGCATGGTCAAGTGAGAAAGAACTGATCCCCATAAATCAAACGGGGTTCAGGAAGGGGATCGGAAAGACAGCAAATATCCTATCGATAACTATGATCGCGGAGAAGTGTATGAGTAGAAAACAGGATCTGAATATGTGTTTTATTGATCTTCTGGCGGCCTTCGACAGTGTGGATCGTAATCTCCTGTGGGCGAAATTGAGATCATGGGTAATCCCTGAGTGTATCCTAAGGGGTTTGCTGCTATTTTATTCTGATACTTGGTCGCAAGTAAAAATTGGTGATGGAACACGACTGTCGAGAAAAGTTCCCACACCGATCGGCCTCAAACAGGGGTGTGTTCTTGCGCCACACTTATTTAACCTTTTCATCTCAGATCTCTCTGCAAAATAGAACCACTGCAATGCCCATCCACCAAAACTTGGTGATCTACAGCTCACTCATTTGGCCTATGCAGACGACATTGTCCTCTTGAGCCTAACAAAGGTGGGGCTAACCAGATTAGTAACGGAACTGTCGGATTTCTTGTTGGCAAACAAGTTGGCATTAAACGTCTCAAAAACTAAAACCATGTTGATTACTAACCGCCGTGGATTGCATCATGATATATGGTTAAAAGGAAAACCACTAGAGAAAGTCTCGGCTTACAAATATTTGGTTTTTTTTATAGATGACAAACTTAACCTAAAAGAACAGAAGAATTATCTGACCCAAAGAGCGGGTGCTCTGATATTTGGACTAAGTACCTTGGCAAAAAAGTTGGAAGGGCCATCACTCAAACCCCTTCTAACCGTGATGGCAAATAAAATCCTCCCAACCCTGACCTATGCAAGTGTGGCAATGCACGGAAAGGACGCCGACCTACTAAACACCTTGACAACTAAAATATACAAAAAAGTATTATGACTCCCACGCACGACATCACCAGCTCAATTGCGACTTGAATTCGGACTAAAAAACGAAATACCGGGGCGACTATATTCTCATATTAAGGTGTGGTATCAGATCAAGCAAAAAGCAAGTAATAACAATCTGAATACCTACCTATGGCAAGAGTTTAAATCCCCAAAAAAATCCAAAGCAAATCAATTTCTCATGCAAGCTTTGGAGACAACCTGCTCAAAAACCTTATGGGATAATAATCTGTCATTTGTTGTATTAAAACAGACCCTAAATAAAGTGGCCAAACTCCACTCGTTAATTTTGGACAAAGAAATTTTCTCCCATCGTTCGCACTCATTGGCTGTGATAAATGGCTATAAGACATTAACAGCTGCACAATACCTGGAAACAACTTACTCTGTTTTTATTAAGAAAAAGCTGATGGCTTTGAGACTTGGCGACTTTCCGACACGAGCCAATGAACCTGCCTGGAAACTGCTTGATGATGTTTCTTGTCGACTGTGTGGCAGCCCTAAAGAGGATCTAATACATATCATTTGTCACTGTAAAATGCTATCCAAGGAACGGTCACACCTAAAGGAAAGTTATCGGTCCATGAAACTACGAACATGTAGATCAGCCATTATTGGAAGCCTGGACACTACCACTCCAAGAATACACTGCAAGCTGGTGAAGTTCTTGCAGGCATTTGAGAAACGTATAAAAACAACATGAATAATTAATGCTTGAATTTTTTAACATTAAGTCTTTTTATCAATCATTTTAGCGATAAATGTATACATTTTATATCTGTTATGTGACATTCATCAAATTGTTATGGTTTTAATTAACTAAACAATAAAGTTTAAATTTCTTTGGCAAATTTCTTTGGCACTCCTAGTCAGTCATGCAGAGAAACTATCACACACCTATTTACTTGCCTAAACATCATTCCCACACCACCACACTTATTTATACAGAAAATCAATCAATCAATCAATTTATATAGCACGCTACTCACCCGCTAGGGTCTCAAGGCGCTGGGGGGGAGGGTCCGTTACTGCTCGAAAAGCCAGTAATTGAGGTTGCTTCCTGAAGGAGAGATGGTCCTGGGTCAGCCGTAGGTGGGTGGGGAGGGAGTTCCATGTCTTGGCCGCCAGGTAGGAGAAGGATCTTCCTCCGGCGGTGGCTCTGCGAATGTGTGGTATGGTGGCGAAGGCGAGGCTGGTCGATCGCAGCTGGCGGGTGGGCGTGTAGAAAGTGAGGCGGTTGTTGAGGTACTTGGGGCCCAGGTCGTGGAGAGCCTTGTGTGCGTGGGTGAGGAATCTGAACGTGATCCTCTTGCTGACGGGGAGCCAGTGCAGGTCTCTCAGGTGTGCAGAGATGTGGTTGTGGCGGGGGATGTCCAGGACGAGTCGTGCGGAGGCGTTCTGTATGCGCTGGAGTCTTTTCTGTAGTTTGGCTGTGGTTCCCGCATAGAGGGTGTTCTCGTAGTCCAGTCGGCTGGTGACGAGTGCCTGGGTGACCGTCTTCCTAGTTTCGGTGGGGATCAATCGAAAGATCTTTTGGAGCATGCGCAGATTGTTGAAACAGGATGACGAGACGGCGTTGACTTGTTTGGTCACCGAGAGGGAGGAGTCCAGGATGAAGCCCAGGTTTCGTGCGTGGTCCGTTGGCTTGGGGGTGGTGCCCAGGGCAGGGGGCCACCAGGAGTCATCCCAGGCGGAGGGGGAACGTCCCAGGATGAGGACTTCCGTCTTGTCTGAGTTCAGTTTCAGTCGGCTGTTCTTCATCCACTCGGCGACGTCTTTCATTCCTTCGTGTAGGCTGGCTCTGGTGGTGGCGGGGTCATTGGTGAGGGAGAGGATCAACTGGGTGTCGTCGGCGTAGGAAATGATGTTAAGGTTGTGTTGGCGTGCGATGGCCGCGAGGGGGCTCATGTAGACGTTGAAGAGGGTGGGGCTGAGCGAGGATCCTTAAGGTACGCCGCAGATGACTTCGGTGGCTGCGGATCAGAACGGGGGAGGCGGACTCTCTGGGTTCTTCCGGCGAGGAACGAGATGATCCACTCCAGTGCCTTCACTTGGATTCCGGTGTTGCTGAGGCATTGTATTAGTGTGCGGTGGCAAACTGTGTCGAGCGCTGCAGAGAGACCCAGGAGGATGAGGGCAGCTGTTTCCCCGTTGTCGAGCAGGGATCTAATGTCGTCAGTGGCTGCGATGAGGGCGGTCTCGTGCTGTGGTTGGCTCGGACACCAGACTGTGAGGGGTCGAGGGATCCGTTCGTCTCGAGGAAGGCGGCGAGCTGTTTGTTGACGGTCTTCTCGATGACTTTGGCAGGAAAAGGGAGGAGCGAGATGGGGCAGAAGTTCTTGAGGTCGGTGGGGTCCGCTGTCGGTTTCTTCAGGAGGGCACTGAGCTCGGCATGCTTCCAGCTCTCCGGGAAGGTGGCGGTGGTGAAGGAGATGTTGATGATGTCCCGGAGTTGGGGTGCGATGATGGAGTCGGCCTTGTTGAAGACGTGGTGGGGGCAGGGGTCGGTAGGGGATCCCGAGTGGATGGTGTTCATCGTGCGGGTGGTGGCTTCGGTGTTGACCCGGGTCCAGTTGCAGAGGGTGGTGGTGGGGGGTGTTGGTTCGGTGGCTGGGTGCGTGGTCTGTGCGCCAAAGCTGTTGTGTATGATAGCGATCTTGCGGTGGAAAAATGATGCGAGTGAGTCGCAGAGGTCTTGCGAGGGTGTGATGTCGTTGTTTCCAGCGCTGGCGATGGAGAGCTCTTTGGCGATGCTGAAGAGTTCCTTGCTGTTGTGGGTGATGTTGTCCAGTCGTTCTTTGAATGTTGTTCTTTTGGTGGTACGGATCAGCTGGTGGTGTATGCGGGTGGCGTTCTTGAGGGCTGTCAGGTTTTCTGTAGTCTGGTCGTGGCGCCGGGCTTTTTCGAGGGTGCGGCAGTTTTTTTGGGATGTGACAGCAGTGAACAGCAGAGAGTGAGAGGAAAAACAGGCAGGCTAAAGGCAGAAAGGCTTATGAAAAATAAAACGAGCAGAGGCTAAAGGCAGAATACAATTAAGAGGAAAAACAGGCAGGCTACAGGCAGAAAGGCTTATGAAAAATAAAACGAGCAGAGGCTAAAGGCAGAATACAATTAAGGGCAGCAGACAAGCAGGAGGAGGGAAATCGGGAGAGAGAAAGACGGACAGAGGAAGAGGTCAGACTTGATACTTACTGCCCACCACTGGGCCACCAGGGATGAGGCGCAGGTGGGAGCCTGCGGGTGGAGGAGGGCCTCAAACTTCCAACAGCAGCAGCGTCATGGGCAGCAGGTAGAGCACCAGCAGGGAATGCTGTAGCGGTGGGGGAGCAGACCTGGCCTGAGAACAGGTCAAGGTTCGCATACTTACTCTCTTAAACAGTAACTCATAGAAGCACACGGTCATCCATACAGCTACTCTTGCAAACACTCACTCTCACATAGTTGTTTATATACTCCAACACTCACATATACTGCTTTACAACATATGTAGTTACTCACACATGTACCACTGAGAACATCCATTCACTCAACAAAACACACATACACACACTCACCCATCCATACATCCATTCCCAGATGCACTCTTGAACCCATACACCCAGTGAATCACCCACTCACACATCTATGCACAGAGTCACCCACCCCCACCCACCCACAAAGACTCTCAGGCACCCATTAAGATACTTAGAGAACCAATCAATAACCCATACAGACACTCATGTAGCAACTCACCAACCCATGCAGCTCTTTACACACCAGCTGAAGACTGATACAGACATTTAGAGCTTACTCACTAAACTATGCATTCAGTAAGATATGCTTAATCAGTCACACGCCTACTCAATCATCCATTGACACACTTATACACCAACTCATTCTTCAATACACCTTGGTATGTATATATATATATATATATCCCACAACTTGGCTCCGCTTGGTCGACCCCTGGCGCTCTTCCACCGGTGCGTTTTGTAGTGTAGTTCCTATTTTCCCAATAGGCTCTGCGCATTGGAATAATACCTACAGCAGTAAAGGCCTAGGCCAGACGTTAACTAGGTCTACTACTGTCGATACTAGACTTAATTTTTGGGTTTGCCAGCTTAGCTCAGAGTTCGCTAGAAACTTTCTCGAATGTTCAAGGAGGACTTAACTTCCCTGAGTAGACAAGAAGGGATTTAGTTTCTGACAACCATAGAACATGACAACTTTGCTCTCCCCTAATCAAGAGTGTATCTCCAGAGTCGTGTGAGCACAAGGCAATTATTTTACTCAGTCAGTACGTGCATTCTTAGTCTCATCAGAATGTAGAGAAAAGGAAGAGAGACGGGCGTGTTCAATAAAAAGGTGTTATTTATTGATCAGTCTCTTTTCTCATACATGAGAAATGGATCGATATTATTGCAATACTTATAGTTAAGTAAAGTGCATACATTAAAAGCAATAGTATAAAATAATACTGTAAAAACATTGATATGGTTTCTGAGCCATATGATGTTTAAAATGATTAAAATATATTTACATACACATATACATTTGACTAAACGTACTCAACTGGTGTTTCTAAATACGCCTACCCCGTGTACCTGACCTAAGTCTAATACGTGGGCGGGAATAGAAAGTTACAGTTTAAGTTAAGTTTGTTTTTGCCAAGTGAATAACTAAAGAATTCTCTGTGAGGGGTTATTCAGTTCTGTACCTGGAATTTAGGATGAATGAGGAATGGTATCTCGTTCTCTGGTCTCGATATTCCAGGCGGCCTGCGAGGGCTGCCCGGAAGCGCTGGTGCTGGGTCTCTCGGCAGGAGATAGCAGCGCGTCTCTCAGCGCGTCAGGAAGGCGTGGCTGCTGCCAGCGGGGTCTGCTCTGCTCTCGACTTCAGCAAGTGTGGCTGCTCCGTCTTGTCACCACGCGTGTGTTTGCATAGGGCAAGATCGGTAATATTTATACCTTAAAGGTGCCGAGATTGACGTAAGGATGGACATAGATACGTCAATAAAGATGTCATACGACTTGCTCGTTAGCACATTCTTTTACTGAAGTTCTCTGTGAAATCAAAACAATGGCCGCACGGATTTTCCAGGTTGTCATAGTTTTGATTTGTTATGAGAACTCCGTATGCCTTATCAGGGGCTGGAGGAATATCGCTTGTCTAATTAGATCGCAAGCGTTATGACCTAATCAGATAACACGTTCCTGTGCCGTAGTGTGACTGCGTCAGATAACGGTATCTGCATCATGGGGGTTTTCTGCCTCATGGGCTGACTGCTAGTTAACTTGTTGGTTTGTTAACCAGAATAGGGTCAGGAATAGGGGGATCGATTCAGAACCTATAGGAATACATCACAGTTTTCCTCGGCAGAGCTCTGCCGAATTTCAATTCCAAAACACCCTTGCAGGTAATAAAAACGCACTCGAGCGATCTTTTTTCCTTTTCAGTTATTTATTGCACCACAGTTCTTGCAGTTACCAACGCGTTTCACCGCCCACAGACGGCTTGATCACGGTCAATACTCTTCCACTTTCAACCACCTATAAGGTGTGGTTGTGCAAAGTCACATGACGTACAACACTTCCTGTCAATGATAGAGGATTGTGGATAACGTAGTTGCCTAGTATTTACAATTTGTTACAAACATTATACATAGCGCCACTTGCAGCGCTTATACTCTTCTCTTTGATGTATAGTCATGACACCAAAAAAAAAAAAAAAACGGGAAAATTATCAATCTCGCCCTCTAGTGGGCCACATATACATGATATGTTCACTTGATTTCTTGCCCTCCAGTGGGCTTGGTGGGACTGATGAGGATGCATCAGAAGAGAATATGGACCAAACTACCCGTGATTTTTTAGGGGATATGAGGCTTGTTCTCAGCCAAAGAATGTGGGAACAAAATCAAAATCAGAGCCAAGGTGGAAGAGCAAGAGGCAGAGGACGCAAATGGGTGCCCAGATCATGGGCCTCGGTAGCATCAAAAAAACCAGGAGAGGCAACAGGAGGAAGTGGCTCCTCCGAGGAAATCGGAACCAAAACCAGGAGCATGCGTCAGAAAACCTTGAAGTAAATTGGCAGGAGGCGAATACAACGGATGATTTGGTGATAATAAATCTATCATCACGTCCCCTAAACCCAAATGAACAATCACTATTAAAGTATGGCATCAATTTCTGCCCCACGGAAACAATGGATATGGTGCAAACACGTATAGATATATACAAATATATCCGGAAAATCAAACTGGCAAAGATATTTCAGGATAATCTGGAAATGGCAAACTTTGCGAAAAGGAAAAGAAATAAACAAACAGAAATGAATATGGAGGCGCATGGCCTTACAACAAGTAATCTTCCAGCACTGTTAACACTCGTAAATTTGGACGTCATGGAGGAAAGTGACATGATCCCTGAAGAAGTGGTCTGCCCCCAAAAAGGAGCTGGCCTCAGTGGTAAAAAACCTCAGTCTAAGTTTTACCCACAGTTGCCACAAGGAAATAAGATCGACCTTTTTCAGGATGCGGTAATCCAAGACATCTATAAAATCAAAGGCACGAAATATCGGGATAACTTAAAAATAGAAGAAAGAGCTGCTCTAAAAAACCTCATGGAGGATCAGAAGATAACAATAAAAATGGCCGACAAGGGTGGGAATATTGTTATTTTGGACAAGAAAGACTACATAACTGAAGCTCATTCTCAATTAAAAAACAAACAATACTACAGGAAATTAGAGCGAAATCCCACCCAACTCTTCAAAACAAATCTGGATAAGAAAATAATGGATTGGTGCAGTGAGGATCTAATTGACATGGACGAAAGCAAATTTCTAACAACAAAACATCCGGTAACTGCAACCATCTACTTCCTACCTAAAGTTCATAAGAACCCACTGAAACCACCAGGGAGACCGATTGTTTCGGCAAAGGGCTCGCTCATGGAACCTGTGGCGAACTATATTGACTATTTCCTCATGCCGTTTGTTCTGAACCTGAGTTCATATCTGAGAGATACGGGTGACCTTCTGAAAAACCTGCAAGAGCTATCATGGCAACCTACCTATATGTTGATCACAATGGATGTAATCGCTTTATATTCCAATATAGATCACAGCATCAGCATAAATGCTTGCGCTTTCTTTTTGAAAGAGAGGAACATACAATTCAATAGACACAACCAGATGCTTTTGGACATGATTGAGTTATGCCTTACTCAAAATATCTTTCTTTTTGGGGAAGAAATATATCAACAAATCAGGGGGTGTGCAATGGGGTTTTCCTTCAGCCCTGCTTTTGCATGTCTCACAATGGGATGGTGGGAGCAACAAGTGGCCTGGCATCCGGACAACGATCATCACGTGAACAAAATAGCAAAATGGCTGAGGTATATAGATGATCTCTTGATAGTGTGGGATGGAACAGCGGAGGAATTTGAAATCTATTTCAAAATATTGAACTCCACAGACACAAATTTGAGATTTACCTACACTATCAACCGGCAGGAGGTAACCTTTTTGGACACAAAAATTTACATCAATGAGAACAAAGTGGAGACCACGCTCTACAGAAAGGAAACATCAACAAACGCCACCCTTCATGCCGAAAGTTTCCATCAACCCTCAATAAAAAACAATATCCCATATGGGGAATTTCTGAGACTCCGCCGCATTTGTTCACAGGAAAAAGATTGGACAATGAACAGTTGCGAAATGGCTAAAAGATTTGCTCGACGAGGGTACAAGAAAGGTACTATCATGAAGGGTTGGGCAAGAGCAAATGAGACGAAAAGAGAGGATATATTACAAACGAAACCCAAAAAGATTGAGACGCAAAAAGTAAGACTAATCATGGACCATTCGAGAGAATCCAAACAAATTGTCAGCATTCTAAGGAAAAACTGGAAAATCTTGCACCTGGATGAAACTGTGGGGAAAATTATGGGCAAGCATCCAGAGGTGACATATAGAAGAGCCACGAGTTTGAAGGACAAACTAGTTCACAGTCACCACCAAAATCCAGAAATAAAGAAAAAAGGTATACAATGGCTTAAAACCAAAGGCTTTCAAAAATGTCAACAATGTAAAGCTTGCCAAATTGCGGTGAATAAAAAAGAGGTGGCATTACCTAACAAAAAAACTTGGGTCATCAAACAACTAATTAATTGCAAGACAGAATACATTGTATATGTGATTGAGTGCCCGTGCACATTGAAGTACATTGGGAGCACAAAGAAAGAGTTAAAACTACGAATTCTGGAGCACATAAGGGCAACGGCAAATAAAGACAGAGCCAACGCCGTGGCCAAGCACATGGAAACATCACACAACGGAGACTGGAAACTTCTAAAATTCTACGCATTGGAAACCATTGTTCCTCATGAAAGAGGTGGAGACAGGGAACGTAAACTAAGATGCAGGGAATCCCGACAGATATTAAATTTCAGAACATTACATCCGGAAGGTCTGAACCAGAGTGAAGAACTTTATGTTCATCTGTAAATGCAATTGTAAATAAGTAAGAATCTGAACTGCAGCAGTATCGAATTGGGACTTTGTATATATGTAGATAAAAAGTTTTTTCTTCCGTTAATGTCAATGTAATATAGTGACAGCTCAAATGATATAGAGGGATATGATGGTTGGGTGGATATAAAGCCTTATGTTGCAATTGGGAACAATTGAAGGATGTATATAGCATGTGAATACCGCCAAGCCCACTGGAGGGCAAGAAATCAAGTGAACATATCATGTATATGTGGCCCACTAGAGGGCGAGATTGATAATTTTCCCGTTTTTTTTTTTTTTTTGGTGTCATGACTATACATCAAAGAGAAGAGTATAAGCGCTGCAAGTGGCGCTATGTATAATGTTTGTAACAAATTGTAAATACTAGGGAACTACGTTATCCACAATCCTCTATCATTGACAGGAAGTGTTGTACGTCATGTGACTTTGCACAACCACACCTTATAGGTGGTTGAAAGTGGAAGAGTATTGACCGTGATCAAGCCGTCTGTGGGCGGTGAAACGCGTTGGTAACTGCAAGAACTGTGGTGCAATAAATAACTGAAAAGGAAAAAAGATCGCTCGAGTGCGTTTTTATTACCTGCAAGGGTGGTTTGGAAATATATATATATATATATATATATATATATATTCACTGAAAAAACCATAGGTTATAGACCATATATAGTTAGGAATTAGCATTTACAAAACCTTGAAAATTCACTGCAAAAACCATAGGTTAGAGACCATATATAGTTAGCTGGATATTTTATTGACATAAAACCAATGAAATTCCATATATAGTTAGTTGCACTAACTATATATCGCGCACCCGCAATCCACTGCTGATGATGTCACATATTACATCATTCATGACATGGTCAGTGACATCACTGATGACATCACTGATGACATCTCAAATGACATCACTGATGACATCATCCAGTGACTGTGTGTTTCTGTAAAGTTTAAATATGTTTTACATATTGAAGAATGAGTAGATGTAGAAGTGTCTGGATGAAGGATTTAGTAGGTGCGTGACTGACTGTATGAGTGAGTGATTAAATGTGTCTCACTGAGTGCATGGGTTAGTGACTAAACTGTCTTAATTTGTGCATCATTATGTCTGTTGTTCTGTAAACTGCTGCATGTGTTGATCAGTAGCTATATGAGTAACTATATGGGTTATTGATTGATTGTCCAAGTATTTGTATGGGAGACTGAGTGTGTGTGTGGCTGGCTGGGAGGTGTGTGACTCTGTGCAGATCAATGTGTACTTGTATCAATGATTGTATAAGAAGGTAAGTATGTGTTAGTATATGTTTGAAAATGTAAGGTGCTCTATGTTTAACTGTATAGACAAGAAAATGGAAGTGTCATTGATTCTTTACAGGACTGACTAGGTGTGTGAGTAACTCCATGGATGAGTGGCAGACTGTGAGTGTCTGTATAGGTGTATGAGTGCATATGATAGTGTTGTAAAGATGAGTGATTGTATGTATGAGTGATTGTATGGGTGAATGAGTGAAGGTGTGTGTAGACGTAGGAATCAGTGAGTGCGTATGTAGTAACTAGTATTGGTGTGTCAATGGTTTCAAAAATTATACTCTGTATTTAACACTGGGTGAAACAGAGGTTATATTAAAATGTGAGGAGATGCATTGTATTGTCACATGAATGATATCATCAGTGATGTGGTCATTGATGTCAAATGAGATGTCATCAGTGATGTCATCAGTGATGTCATTTGAGATGTCATCAGTGATGTCATCAGTGATGTCACTGACCATGTCATGAATGATGTAATATGTGACATCATCAGCAGTGGATTGCGGGTGCGCGATATATAGTTAGTGCAACTAACTATATATGGAATTTCATTGGTTTTATGTCAATAAAATATCCAGCTAACTATATATGGTCTCTAACCTATGGTTTTTGCAGTGAATTTTCAAGGTTTTGTAAATGCTAATTCCTAACTATATATGGTCTATAACCTATGGTTTTTTCAGTGAATTTCAATGGTTTTTTAATAGCAAATATCATAAGCTGTCGAATGTCAAGTACGTGGTAAGTAAAAACATTTTCGTGTTTCTGCACACTGATCTGCTTTGAATGCTGCCCCCCACCCCTCATTTCTATTAGGAGTACTCTCTCTTTGCAGATAGTGAAGGGTAGTTAACGCAGGCTTTTGCCCCCTTTGTAATCCGTCGTGCCTGCTTCTCTCTCCATTTGATTGATTGTTCTCTTTGGTTCATTCTCTATTTACAAACAAGCACAGAGTCGCAATACTCTGTTTAGTCTTTGCAGATAGCGAAAAATCGTGTAAAAAAACAAAAGGATTCGAGCAAAATCAGTAGGCCACTAATGGGATCTCTTTTTGACCTCGCTAAAATAGAAACATTAGGAACAACCTGTTGAAAATAGCAATGCGTATGTACATAAGCGGCGTTCATTTGTGTTCACAGTACCCCTTGTTGATTGTTTGAATCGAGCATTGAATTGTTCGAAGTTGGTTCTCTTAAGGATCTTCTCTGCCTGCAAACGAGAAAGAATAGGAATATTCTCTCTCCCTTTGCAGATAGTGAAGGGTAGGTAACGCAAGCCTTTAACACGTCGTACCTATTTCATTCCTCATTGATTGATTGATTGTCCGAACATTGACTGTTTGGGAATTAGTTCTTTTTGGAGGTATTCCCTGTGTGCAAATAAACGTAGGAAAATCTTTGCAAGTAGTGAAAGGGTACGTAATGCGGACCTTTCTCCCCCGTTGTAATCTGTCATGCCTATCTACTCCCCACTGATTGATGCACCTGTTTCACCCGGACCATTTACTAGAGATACGTCATCTGGCCCGACCAGAGAGCACCCCTAGTGAAAAGGACATATGCAATAATAACGAAGTGATCACTGTATCCTGTTAACAGAAACTTTAGCATGAAACAACCTGGAAACAAAAGAATAGGAAAACGAAAATCAGTAGGCCACTGATGAACATGAACTTTTATTAAACAACGAACAAAGAAACGATAACATAACGTAATGATAAAACCTATTAATGTCCTAGAAGCAAGAAAACGTTAAAATATGCCAGTGGTGAGAGACCAGAAAAACAGTAAGAGAAACCAAATCACCCCTCGCTGTCCCACCGCCTGCCACGCCAAAAAAATCGATAGACTAGGGAAAATGCAAGTCAGTAGAACATCCGCCCCCACTCTGGAAACTTCCAAGGTGCGGCAGGGTTGCGGCTACGCCCAGCCGGGAGCAGCCCATATAAGGAAGGTCCTGCTGCCACGCCTCGGCCAGGAGATCCTAACGTAGGGTGTAGCCGGAGGAGAGGCCGAGGCCGAGGCCAGCGGGACCCGGCCAGGGGGATTTACAACACTGGACAGTTTTAGGTGGGGGAATGTCCGTGTCCTCGACCCTCCCCTCTCTCTCCCAGTCCGGCCGCGGTGGCCCTTGACAGTTTCAGGTAGTCCCGCCACATGCTCTTCCGGTCCGGCCACCAACGGTCGGGGGGCCGAGGCCGACGGGATACGGCTGCAGCCGATAAACCAAGAAACCCGTTCATGGGGCCAGAGCCAGGGGCGTCCGGCCGACATCTACCGGAAGCCAGGCCCGAAGACGGACGGGACACTTCTTCTTTCATGAATAATGGCTGCGACAACACTGGGGGGGGATGTCTTGCACATGCCTCCGACCCCCCCCCCCCTCGTCCTCATCGCCTGGTCCGGCCATAACAAATCTCAAGCGAGACGCCGTGGAGTGCACTGGGAGGGAGAGACGGTGCGAACAGGCCTCTCCCGCCTCCCCAGGTGGAGGCTTCCCAGCTACACCCTCAGCGCTCCAGGCGCCCGGAAAAGGGTTCTTCCACTGTGGCCATGCTGCAACGTCTCGCCCGGCAGGGTGGAGCCCGTCCGCTCATTTGACCCCGCGATCGCCAGTAGCTACCGAACTCTCAAAATGGCGGTCAACCTGGCAAGAGCGGGCCCAGCATAAAGAAATGGCCCGGTCACTGGTTGACTCCACCACCGTAGTCCTCCACGACCTTGAAGATTCTAGAGGAGCCGCGGGAGTCTCCGACCCCCGATGGGGCATGACTGCCATGATCGCCCGTGGAGTGACGAAACTGTATCCACGGGACGTCGGCGCTCCCATGCTGGCGCCAGCCTCACTTTGAATTACTAGAATCCTGCAGACCTCAGTTCCGGTGAAAGCACAGTGTGACCCGGTAGGAAAAATTTTTGCACCCCCTCCCCTTTTTGACTGATAGTTCAAACCACCGATCCTTTCCTTTGCCCTTTTAACGGAACTTTGGACTGCCTCCCCCTCTTTTACATTTTCTAGAGAAAACAAAACATTAACCACTACATTAGCATAGCAGTTGACACCAGAACTGTTTTCAAATTTAAAACCAACAACATCTTCAACAGAATCCTTTTTGTTTCTGCTGTGACCCTGCTACAGCACAGGCATTGTCCCCAGCAGTAATTCTGCAATGCCGGTAAGAATAGCTGTGGTGCCTACTGGACTCACTCACCCCCGCGGCGCCCCACGCCGTTATTTGCTGGGCGGCAACTTACTAGACATCACTTTCGTGCCATCTAGATTTCAGCGCGTTCTGCTGCCTTGGAACTATTCGCACAACAGACCGCTACTGACAAGAATATTTCATTATTGGTGCTGTCAATTTCAATAAATCTATTGGATAATTCAAAAGAAATTGCCACGGTCTCTTCGTTGTTTAAATGTTTTTACTGTTTTTGTTTTGTTGTATATATTTATATGTTATTAAAGTTTTATATTCCTACTACTTTGTTGGAGTGCTATATATTTTTAATGTGACACATAATTGTAAAAACTTTGATGTACAAAGAGTCATTCCTGGAATCTTCCGCTTCAGGCTCGGTCCCCTCCCCAATCACAATACAGGATGGTTTTCAGATAGTAGGAACACGTGTGGTGTGACGGATCTCATCGGGTGTGGGCCTTGATCTACTATAACTCCTTTGAAGAGGGGTGATTCTTTACAGCTGGGGCCATAAACTACATCTGCAGGGCTAGGTGATAGCCTGGACAATCGGACACAGAGGAAGAGGAGTGTCAGAGGGTGCGGTAGTGAATAGGGCGAAAGGGAGGTGTCGGGCGGGCACAGAGTGTGATTCTCAGGGAAGAGCAGCGCAGATGGGGGGAGGTTTATTGCCCATGCATAAGACAGAGAGCGGGGGTGACCAGTGCCTGGGGAAGATGCTTGCGAGGGTGAGGAGCCATGCTACGAATCGACAGCGTGCAGAGAGTGGGTCTGGTCAAGGCATCTAAAATGGCTGCCGTGCACGACAAAAGTGTGGCATTTCAAAAAAGGCAAGATGGCGCAGACAATGTTTTTCAACACTTCCTCATTTCCTTCGAATCGAACGTTAACAGACGTTGGGGCATATTACCAAAGTTAAGCGATATTTATCGCTAACGATGCTTACTAACGAATTTTTTACCGCTAAGCATCGTCAGAAATTATCGAAGATAAACCTTGCTATTATCAAGGTTTATCGCAAATGCGATAATAAACGGCCGCAATGCATGAATATCGCTAAAAACTCAGCGATATTCATACATTACCGAGCTAATACTCTTAGCCATGTTATCCACCTCCCATTGCATAACATGGCTAAGAACTGCTCAGGGCAGGTGTTACTTTTTGGAGATATTCGCGCTTAGCGCGAATATCTCCAAAAGTTGGTAATAGGAGATAGATATCTTGCATGTTGTAATGCAAGTTATTGTGGTATATGGAACTCATACCATAATCTCTCAGGAAAGCAGAAACTGATCCTTTTGGGACCGCCTAAAAAGGCCTAGGGGGTGAGGAGTACTCTACTTTGCCCCCTTTTCACGTTCCGAACTATTTTATTTTACTCTCTTATGTAATTACACAAAATAGCAGCGATAAGATGCATCGGAGACACACAGTGAGAGAAAGGAGGCCGGAGATGAAGAAGAGATGTCAAATACACATTGGAGATAATATAGTGGCACAAGGGAAGTAAATATGAGTAAACTTACCATGTAACATAAAAATGTTGCACTCTATACTATAAGTCTCATTTTATACTACAATCACTTCGCTACAACCTCATAAATTAAAAATAAAAATGAATAATGTCTCAAACAATTTTTGATTTCTAAATATAAATTTATTCTTCAGAATTTTCTAAATTTGAAAGAACTAGTAACATGTCCTCATCACCAATGTCCTCATGAAAAGTCTGCAATGATGATTCTTGTAACTCTATCATCTCCAAACATTCGATAAATTCGCCATCAAGAGATTGATCAAAAAAATAATTCAAGTCATCTCCTCCTTGTGACAATATTTCATTATTGGTGCTGTCAATTTCAATCAATGTAGTGGAATCATTCAAGTCATCTCCTCGTGACAATATTTCATTATTGGTGCTCTCAATTTCAATCAATGTAGTGGAATCATTCAAGTCATCTCCTCCTTGTGACAATATTTCATTATTGGTGCTGTCCATTTCAATCAATCTAATGGAATCATACAAGTCATCTCCTCCTTGTGACAATATTTCATTATTGGTGCTCTCAATTTCAATCAATGTAGTGGAATCATTCAAGTCATCTCCTTGTGACAATATTTCATTATTGGTGCTGTCAATTTCAATCAATGTAGTGGAATCATTCAAGTCATCTCCTCCTTGTGACAATATTTCATTATTGGTGCTCTCAATTTCAATCAATGTAGTGGACAATTCAAAAGAAATTGCCACGGTCTCTTCATTGTGAGCCATTTTATTTTGAAATTGCTTGCTGTAAATTGCAGAAAAAAAATAATCACTTTCATTTATCGTTTTTAGTAATACATAATATAAAACTAACTTTATCAAGTATTTAGTATAACAGAAGGACTGCAAATAAATAACAGAAAACATTTTTCAAATTATCTTCAAGTGTACAACATAGTTCCCCTTACAAATTAACAACTCACCTTTTTAAAAGTAGGAGAAGTGTTAGTACTGTGTAAATCAAACACCAGAAATTCACCACCAAAAATTCCTCACAAATGTACCTCAGACAGTAGTATCACAAAATGGCTGTGGTTTCCTCTCATTTGAGATATATACATAACCAATTAACTTTCATCACACACAAATACAAAACCAAAGTAACATTTTAATTGGTTCTAAATTTCAACACTTTCAAATGTGTTTTCCCCATGCAATTTTCCATAGGACATTTACATACGTCTACAGCCTGAATGGCTGAACGGAATTACACCAAACTTGTCAAAATGGTACATCAAACCTAACAGGTCAGGAAGGATCTACTATGCCCCCTTATGGTCATTTCCCCCTTCGCTTTGGCCTCCTCTTGTCTCTCAATCCTACCGAGAGACAAGATGGCGGCCGCTACGGACTATTTGGAATGTTGACAGACGCCGGAGAACCAATCAGCTTCGCAAAGCTCCGTAACGCGAAAAGTACGCGAAGCGGAGCGCTGTTACAGATATATATCTTTTTTTGAACGTTAATTTCTCAAAATCCACTGGAGCACATATATTGAGACCTAGCAAAGGCACATCGGGCTACCAGTCCCTAATATTTTGCCAAGTTTTGTGCAAATCCATTCAGCCGTTCGATTATTATTATTATTATTTTTTTTTGCCCCGCGGGGCCCTTTTAAAACCTCCACATCAAACCTAGGGGGTCAGCGAGGATCTACTATGCCCCCTTATGGTTATTTCCCCCTTTGTTTTGGCCTCCTCTTGTCTCTCGATCCTACCGAGAGACAAGATGGCGGCCGCTACAGACTGTTTGGAATGTTGACAGACGCCGGAGAACCAATCAGCTTCGCTTCACAAAGCTCCGTTGCGCGAAAAGTACGCGTCCTGGGACGCTGCCCGGTCCGCTGTTACAGATATATATCTTTTTTTAAACGTTAATTTCTCAAAATCCACTGGAGCACATATATTGAGACCTACAAAAGGCACATCGGGCTACCAGTCCCTACAATTTTGCCAAGTTTCGTGCAAATCCATTCAGCCGTTCGGGCTAAAAGTGAGGCCAACCGCCCTATGGAAATTAACATGGGAAAAACGCGTTTTGGGACCCCCCTTTTTTCTCGGCCCCCCCTTGACGAACCCCCCCAAAATTTTCAGGGGCTGCTCAGAAACAAAATGTGCCATTTTCCTGAAAATTTCAGCCAATTCCGTCCACAAACGCCAAAGTTATTAGACATAGAATTTTCAAAAATCCCATAGAGAAAAAATCCTAACTATATATACCTACTGGCGACCGCCAGTAGGTAATATATATATATATATTCAAAAGTCACCGCAAGCTCCTTCCGAGATACTGGGACCCAGGAGGGGTGGGGTACATTCCGGCAGAGCGTGCCGGTAGTTGCAAATCAAAAGTCTTTTCACAAGTATCCTACGTACGCTCTCAGGAAATGAGTTTAAACAACAAAGTGTCTTGGAAACACAGGTTTATTCCACACAACGCGTTTCGCCTTGCAGCTTGTTCACGTGTAGAATTTACAAAGACCAAACCACACTAATAAAGTTAAATGTGAACATGGAAGAAGGACCAAAGGAAGTACATGGTGGCCATCTTGGACTAGTCAAATACATACATTTCACAATCATGATCTGCAGTTATATGTTTATCAAACCAAAAATAGAAGTTTAATAAAAGCAAATTGCTAAAGCTTGTCGCATGATCAAAAGATTAAATGAAATTTCACTGGAATATTGTTGCAGATGTTTTAACGTCTAAAGTTTCAATGACAAGTGCCCTAGTGTTTTAAACACAATTGAGATCATATGTAAGTACTGGTTTGCATTATTCCATGAAGTGAAAATAATCTTCGTGAAAAAAGTGAATAACAGTGAATAACGTGAATTCACTTTTTTCACATTTGTGAACATTGATATTTTGACCCAGAGGACTGTTCTGATTGTTTTACTTTTGTGGTTATTGGGCACTTGCCAATTACCTGTTACCATTGACATTATTTATTGGTATAATAACGGTACAGTGCAAAGATTTTTTTCACTTCATGGAATAATGCAAACCAGTACTTACATATGATCTCAATTGTGTTTAAAACACTAGGGCACTTGCCATTGAAACTTTAGACGTTAAAACATCTGCAACAATATTCCAGTGAAATTTCATTTAATCTTTTGATCATGCGACAAGCTTTAGCAATTTGCTTTTATTAAACTTCTATTTTTGGTTTGATAAACATATAACAGCAGATCATGATTGTGAAATGTATGTATTTGACTAGTCCAAGATGGCCACCATGTACTTTCTTTGGTCCTTCTTCCATGTTCACATTTAACTTTATTAGTGTGGTTTGGTCTTTGTAAATTCTACGCGTGAACAAGCTGCAAGGCGAAACGCGTTGTGTGGAATAAACCTGTGTTTCCAAGACACTTTGTTGTTTAAACTCATTTCCTGAGAGCGTACGTAGGATACTTGTGAAAAGACTTCTGATATATATATATATATATATATATATATATATATATATATATATATATATATATATATATATATATATATATATATATATTACCTACTGACGGTCACCAGTAGGTATATATAGTTAGGATTTTTTACCTATGGAATTTTTGAAAATTCTATGTCGAATAACTTTGGCGTTTGAGGACGGAATTGGCGGAAATTTTCAGGAAAATGGAACATTTTGTTTCTGAGCAGCCCCTGAAAATTTGGGGGGGTTTCGTCAAGGGAGGGGCCGAGAAAAAAGGGGGGTCCCAAAACGCGTTTTTCCCATGCAATTTTCCATAGGGCGGTTGGACTCACTTTTAGCTCGAACGGCTGAATGGATTTCCACGAAACTTGGCAAAATTGTAGATATTGTTTTCCCGATGTGCCTTTGCTAGGTCTCAATATATGTGCTCCAGTGGATTTTGATAAATAAACGTTAAAAAAAATATATATATCTGTAACAGCGCTCCGGTTAGCGCCCCGGTTCGCGTACCTGACGCGTAACGGAACTTCGCGAAGCGAAGCTGATTGGCTCTGCGGTGTCTGTCAACATTCTAAACAGTCCGGAGCGGCCGCCATCTTGTCTCTCGGTAGGATCAAGAGACAAGAGGTGAAGAAAAACGCAGGGGGAAATTAATGAAAGGGGGCAAGGTAGACCCCTCCTGACCCCCTAGGATTGATGAGGGGGCTATTAAAGGGTCCCGCGGGGCAAAAAATAAAAAAAATAAAAATTCATTTTTTTCGCGGTAGAGGCGCTCCCCGGTACGCGAACCGGGTAGCTAACCGGTAGCGTACCGGGGTGTTTCGGTCGAATTTAATCACAAGATGGAGGAAAAACAATGTTGGGAAAGGGTATAAGGGGGCACGGGAGACGTATCCTGACCCCCTAGGTTTTCTAAGGGTGGCTGAGGAGGCTCATATATGTCGAAAAAGAAAAAAAAAAAGAATTTTTCACGAGGTTAGCTGCCGGTACGCGAACCGGGTAGCGAACCGGGAAGCGAACAAAAGTGAAAATTAGTGAAAAAAGGTACATTTGAAATTTTTAAAGAGTAATCATAGTTAAGGTAGCTCTGAAAAGAGCTTTTGGGTTCTGTGTAAGTTCTAGGTACTTATAAGTAGGTACCAATACATAGTCTTAAATTCAGGATGAAAACTCTGTTCCCCTTATCTGAGAAGTGAACTCCATCTCCTCTGTAGATATCTTGCATGTAGTAACACAAGTTATTGTTGTAGATGGAGCCCATTCCATGGTCTCTCATGTAAGCTGAAACAGACTTATTTACATGCTTCCTCGATTTCTAAATTTGTGGACAAAATTGGTTGGACCACCTCCATTTCTGTCTTTGGCATATATTTGAATATACCAAGGCAGTTTGAGGAAAAAGTGCCATCAATTGCTCAAAGGTGTCCTTTAAAATCATTTCCAGACCTACCCCAGTCAAAGTGCCCAAGTCATTTCCTCCACAGTGCACAATTAACAGGTCAGGTTTTGGCAAATGCAAAAAGGTTTTCACCAATGGTATCAATTGGTGACATCTTAATCCTCTGTGGCCAATCCAGTTGATTTCCACATTTTGTAAATTGAGGTTGTGTACATTTCTGTTATCAGCATACCTTTGAGCCCAGTGAATGTAACTATGTCCAACAATCCAGACAGAAAACATGGTGAGAGGAGGTTCTGCTGCAGTCAGATGAAGTGTGGAAATGAAATGGCAGTTGAAAGAGTAGGGGTTTGTAATGAAAAAAAATGAGGAGTTTCTGTGCTAATGATTCAGTAGCAGTGATTGGTGGATTTTGATTGCTGAAAACAGAAAGTTAGGGTGCATGGATGAGTTCTTTGAAAGATGTAATTTGAGTGGTCAAGAAAAAATCATTTTATGAAAGATTGCACTGGATACGCAGGTGTACTGAGAGTTCAGAGTTCAATTGAAACATTGTTGTGTGAACTTGTAAACATGAGATGTCTTTCAGGAGGTGGTTGCTATGGAAAAAGGGCAGAGGGGGGAAGGGTGTTGATTTGAAAAAAGTGAGGGAAGAGTTTTGATTGGGTGACATGAGAGATATGTGTGATGAATTACAGCATTTCTGTGCCTTTGTTGGTTGCAGCCTCTGGAGTGCATACCCTTTGCTCTGCTAAAGACAAATTGGTGTGTGTCTGAGACTGTTTTAAAACTCAAAAAGTATTTGCTAAGGTGAGAAAAGATTCATTTAATTTAAATAGAGAATAGTATGCTTTAAGGAGAAAATTATGAAGAAAGTTGCGTATTTAAAATGTTGCTTTGTGTCAAGTGTTTTACAAATAGATTTGGTTTCTTTAAGTTACATAGCCATGTTAAAAGTGACGCAAAAGTGGTGGAAGGGCCTTAAAAATACGCTTTCATGTGTGTTAGGGCATTTTAAGTCACTTCCCCATGAATGTGGGTAAATAAGTGATTTACTTGATGTGTTTAAAAACGTTTTTTGAAATCAATTAGGTTTCTTGATATGTACTGCTAGAGTTTCATAGGCTGCTTGAGGCATATTTACAAGACCTTTGAGTCACTTTGATGTTATTTTCCCCATTTTAATTTAAGACATTTCCCCGTGGTGCAAAGTCCTTGTAAATACGCCCCCATGTGTGCTTGGCAAATTTAGACTTTGTTTCTTTGAGTTACATAGCCATGTTAAAAGTGACGCAAAAATGGTGCAAGGCCCTTAAAAATACGCTTTCATGTGTGTTAGGGCATTTTAAGTCACTTCCCCATGAATGTGGGTGAATAATTAGTTTACTTCATGTGTTTAAAAACGTTTCTTGAAGTCAATTAGGTTTCTTGAAATGTACTGCTAGAGTTTCATAGGCTGCTTGGGGCATATTTACAAGGCCTTTGAGTCACTTTGACGTTATTTTCCCCATTTTAATTTAAGTCATTTCCCCGTGGTGCAAGGTCCTTGTAAATACGCCCCCATGTGTGCTTGGCAAATTTAGATTTTGTTTCTTTGAGTTACATAGCCATGTTAAAAGTGACGCAAAAATGGTGCAAGGGCCTTAAAAATACGCTTTCATGTGTGTTAGGGCATTTTAAGTCACTTCCCCATGAATGTGGTTGAATAAATATATTTATTTATTTCTAAATTTCATCTGCAACCCTGAGTAGGCCTCACCTCAAACAAACCTCTGGATGGGCCACACCTTATCTGCATCCTGAATCATTCATTTAAAATATTGGGGGCAGATTTATGATGGCCGTGTGCCTCTTTTGCGCCGCTGTTGCGTCACTTTTGTGACGCAGCAGTGGTGGAAAAGATGCACCATGTTGCAAGATAGGCCTCACTTCATCTGCAACACGATACCGTCAGTTTAAACTGTATACATTTAGGACAGTGTAGGAGGCATGGAGAAGCTGAGGTTTCTGTAAGTGTCAAAGTTGTTGCATACAGTGCTCACCTTCTACGTACTCTTTCATATGCTAGACTACATCTGCACAATGAGATACCTAAGCAAAGGAAACACAGGTGATGTGATTGTGAAATGAGCAAAATAAATGGCACGTTTTTCAATTACATCACCTGTGTTTCCTAATATTACGAATCACATTGTGCAGATGAGGTTTAGGCCTGTCCAGGGACACAGAGGAGGTCTGGCCTTTGTTCAAGAGTGCAGTGCACATGACTCACTTAATTGGTAGGCCTGCACATGTACCATCTCCTCTGTACTCTTCAACAAGCCTAAATTTCATCTGTAACCCTGAGTAGGCCTCACCTCAAACAAACCTCTGGATAGGCCACACCTTATCGGCATCCTGAATCAATCATTTAAAATGTGTGCGTCACTTTTGTGCCGCACAGCGGCGCAAAAGATGCGCTATGTTGCGACATATTTACAACTTGATGCATCTAGGCAGATGTGCCACGCTGTAAAGTCCTGTGCCACATGAAACCTGCGTCAGGTTTCATGTGGGCTTTTGTTGCAGGGTGGGCATTCACTTGCATGAAAACCCTGTAAAAGTAACACAGTGAAATTTACAAGATTTCACTGAGTCAGATTTATGGCATTGCTGAATCAAATCCTTACGCCTGTTTGAAACAGGCATAAGGAGTGACGAACCATGCAATGTGTGGCTTGCCCATGTGCATTGCAGTAGTCATGTCGCGCTTGCGACGTGATTCCTGCAATGCGCTGCTTTTGCGGCATAGATGCGTGACGCATCTGTGCTGTTTTTGCCCCATGGTATTATATGTAGAATTGACAACTAGTGTGTTAATTTTTTGACGACTGTCATTGATTTACTGTTTGGTAATAGTGGTTAATAACATTTTTATTATATTTTACCTCAGATTCAACTGCAGATCATTTCAAAATTACCCAATGCCATCGAAGCAAAGAAGGAGAAAGGCTACAAAACGTCAAAGACAGCAGCTTACTACATGCTTGCAGCAGTCCTCTACAATAAAAACTCGTCAAGTCACCAAGAAAGCTCCGGGTAAGACAACGAAATCATTCCTAAGAAACATTTGCAGAAAAAAAAGTATCACTACAGAACATGTTTTAGTCCAGAAAAAAAGAGCCAATTTAAACGGAAAGGAAAGGCCAATCAAAAATGTTACTGCTTAAGCAGGAGATAACTCTGTGCATGGTAGTAGAAGGAAAAATCAGTTTAGGGACATTCGTAGACGAATGTTCCGCAACAGGATAATTGGCAATTTGTTAAAAAATATTAAGAAAGGTCAACAGAAAGTGGCTTTTTATAAAAGAAAGAAAAATATTGAGAAAATTATTGATCAGGCATTCAAAATTAAGCGAAAGTTATTTATTTTGATAATCAATAGAATTAGGAAACTAAACAAGGCAATTTAAGATTTCAAATCAAATAGTAGATGGAAAAGAACAGTTAATTGTAGTAATTTTTGTGAAGTTTTTTCAGGAGAATGGATGCATAGTTCAAGTTGTGAGGCATTTTTTAATGAGGAGAGTTATTTCCAGGATAATGATTTGGTGCATGCAGTTGACACCAGTGGTCGAGCTTATGAGGTGAAAGATGGTTGTCCGGTTGAAAAAGAAAAAATTGTGAAAACAGAGGCAGAAGAGGTGTTAGGTAATGAGGTTTTAGGAAAACGTCCTAAGGGACCGGTGTATACCTGGAAGTGTAGTAGTATTTGCAGTGTGCGACAGGATTCCATCAATTTGCTTTGTGATTTTCTACGGACATTTAATAAGAAAAGTTTGAAACAGAAAATGAAGTTGTTGCAAGAATTAGATCCTTGCAGAGTGAGAGAAGTGACAGGTTTGCATGGTCATTCATTGGCTTGTCTTTCCAGGAGAGTATGCCAGAGTGTTTTTCATCATTTCAGGATGCTAGCAGTGCATCATAATAAAGTGAGGAAATTTGCTCGCTCGGGTAACTTAGACCTCTAAGTTACCCGAGCGAGCACGGACTTCCTACCACCTTAACAGTACGAACATAAGGTTCGCAGCCAGGGTTAGCGGATTTGCTTCCCTGCTTTTTCCGACCGCGTTATCCGGCGGCGGATTCTCCCACCTACCCTCACCACTTAGACACAATAGAAGCAACTACTTCGAGCGTCTTTCATTTCTCCACCCGATTAGGACCGGGTTGGAATTATCACCGGTCCGAATACACAGCCCTCATCCTAATACTCCTCAGCCCTGAAGAGTCACGGGTTCACCCCGATATTGACGAAACACGTGTCGGCTGGTTAAGTTGTAAAACAAATACTCATACTGGATGAATAAACACCCAAGAGGTTATGAACATTGGAGTTGGATCTTATATTTGCTTTGATTATTCACGAAACTAAATCGATTAACTGATGCAGGTTGTGTGCGTTTGACATTGGTTTTATGTACACAGAAGGTTGAGTTCCTCTCTCCTTCCTTTTTCTGAGACAAGGGTTAGCTCAGATCAAGCAGCACCAACCACTGAAACCTCACGAACTACCCACCCACCACTACTTGTAGAGCGCCATTATATTTCTGAACAGCCCTTTAACCCTTCGCTGAACTTTTGCAGTTTGATGTCTTCGCTGCGACATAATGTGACGAGGAAATCACCCAAAAATACATATAATTTGAAAAGGAACGAAGAGTCCAAGTACATCAACGACTACAACCCAGTGATTTTGTCCATGTGGAATGCTAACATGGATATACAGTTTGTGGCTGATAACTGTATGGCTGTGGCTCGGTATGTGACATCTTACATCACCTAAAAAGAAAAGACAGAATTGAAGGATATGTGGGAGGACATTTCCCATGAAAAGAGCCTCAGTAAGAAGTTGTACAGTTTCAGTCTGAAGATGTTGTGGCATCGAGAAATCGGAGCTTACGAATGTTCTGACCGGTTATCTTCAGCAAGTCTCTATGCCAAATCTAGGAGTATCATTTGGGCGAGTCTTGGTCTTGCTGCAAAGCGTAATCGAGTTCTGAAACCTGTGCGGGAAATTGAGTATTTGGCGGAAAAGGAGCCAAACAGTACCGATATTTTGAAGACCAACATGTTGGATACATATTATCCAAATAGAAGCAGTCACCTCGAGAATGTTTGTCTGTATGAGGTTCTACAAAATTACATATTCAAGAGGAACATCAAAGAAGATATTGATAAAGGAGTGTATGCTGTAATTGGAAGTGAGGGATGTCTGGTCAAGCAAAGAAAATGCCAATTGGTAAACCATCGAAAATTGAGTGGCGAATCTCCTGAAAGAAAAGAGTTTTTCTATTTAGCTCTTTTGCAACTTTTCAAGCCTTGGCGTGCAGAAGAGGAACTGCTTGGAGATTTCCTCTGTTACGAAGACTCTTTCAATGCCGCCAAGGAGACCATAGAATGTCCTGTTTTTCCCAAATATCTAAGAATGTTGAATGCGGAAATGGAGCAGGAAGCAACGATTGCAGCCGAGATTGCTAGAGACAATTCTCATGACAGTCAGAGTTCTGTTTCATTGAGTCAGGATCCACTAGGAGGACCAGTTATCGAAAATGAAGCTGCCACTGCCATGATTGAAGTGGAAAGAGCCATGGCACATGCTCAGGAGGATGCGGTTAACTTAGGAGACTTGGAAAGACAACTCAACGTTGAGCAGAGGAAAATATATGACGAAGTTACCAACCAAATTGATCATGGATTAAGTCATGAGAAGAAAGAGTGCTCATGTACGTTGAAGCCTGTCCGACTGTACGTGAGTGGAGAAGCGGGAACTGGAAAAAGTTTACTCATTAAAGCAATTTCATGTTATTTGCAGAAAAGGACTGAGTCATCGCTGTCTTGTGTTGTCACCGCTCCAACTGGACTGGCAGCACATAATATTAAAGGTATTACTTTGCATCGTCTACTGATGCTGCCAGTGGAGCATGATAACAAATTACAATACCACAAGTTATCTGGAGATGCTTGTTGTGAAGTTTCCAGAGTCTTGAGGAAAATGAAACTTCTTATCATTGGCGAAGTAAGCATGGTTTCCAATGTCATGCTTGCCTTTGTGCATTTGAGAATGCAAGAAGTTCTCAAAACAGAGTATGATGTGTTATTTGGTGGTAAACACATCATTGTTTTCGGTGATCTTCTGCAGCTGACACCAGTGAAAGGACAACCTGTGTTCAAAATGCTCACGCATGAAGATACCAGGAAGTGCCTAGGGAGCATTGGCAACGTCAATATATGGTTAAACTTCAATTATGCTGAACTGCGTGAAAATACGTGTCAGGCGAAGGATGAAGATTACAAGAATATTCTACAAGGTGTTAGAATCGGGAAAGTGACCGAGCATGGGAAAGAAGCTTTACATGCACGATTACTGTCAAATTTGTATCCAGAAGAAGACGTTCTGCCAGAGAATATTTTTCGGACCATTACTGAGAAGAAATTTGGAATATGTTTGATGCCAACTCTTGCAGAATGTGCCATCTTCAACAACAAAATGTTGAATTTAGAAAACCAAGAGATTGTAAAACTGGAAGCTATTGACAGAATAGAGCATATGAAGGCAAAAATTATTTTGTCTGAGAATTTGAAATCTAAATTGGATTCATTAGAGAAGACTATATCTAAAACTGATGGTTTTGAAAAGACTCTGAATGTGTGCTTAAATTGCCGTATCATTTTGAGAAGGAATTTACATGTTGAAAGAGGTCTGGTAAATGGATCAATGGGTAATGTTGTTGATTTTGAGAAATACAGAAATAGAGATTGAATTGAATTTTTAAAAATTAAATTTGATGGCATTGTGGAAGTACAGCTAATTGGTCGTTGCTCTGCTAGGTTTTTGCTTGTAAAAGACTTATATGTTCGCCGTAAGCAGTTTCCTGTTTGCTTGGCATATGCGGTGACAATCCATAAATCGCAAGGTTTAAGTGTAGACAGTGCATTGGTGAATATTGGCAGTTCTGTGTTCAAGGAGGGTATGGCATATGTGGCATTGTCACGAGTCAGAACTTTATCGGGATTGTACTTGATTGAGTGTGATGTCACAAATATTTGTGCCAATCTAGATTGTGTTAAGGAATACAATAGGTTAAGAAGAGAGTATGCGCCACATTTGCCTCAATATCCTTTGTTTGAGAAACGTGTGGTAGGCCGGAAACGAAGAAATGTGACCAATAGTAGGGAGGTTGTAGCAAAAAGACGAAAAGTCGATGAACCCGAAATTATAAGCAGAAAAAAAATGGATTCTGTTGAAGATGTTGTTGGTTTTCAATTTGAAAATAGTTCTGGTGTCAACTGCTATGCTAATGTAGTGGTTAATGTTGTCTTTTCTCTAGAAACTTTAAAAGAAGAGATTGTGGTCAATTCAGATCAAAGATTTTGCAGTTTGTTGAATTCTGTGTTAGAGAAATGTAGCACTGATAGAACAAAAATAGAAAGTGTGTCTGAAATCCGAAATCTGTTAGACAAATGTTCAGGTCAAACGCAATTCTCTCAAAATATTCAGCAAGATTGTCAGGAGTTTTTAATGTATATGCTTGATGTATTGCAAGATGAAGGTGTAGATGTAGATCATCTGTTTGGCCTTTCTTATCAATGGCAGCATGACTGCGAGAACTGTAGGGTATCAAGTACTACTAGTGTAGACTCAGAAAGATTTATATATTTAACTTTGCCAGACAGTAAATCAGTGTCCTTTAATAAGCTAGTAAAAGCAGCTGATCACAACATGGAGTATAGCCAATGTAAGTCTGCAATGTTGTCCACATTATTTATACAAACATATGGCCAGTATGTCATTTTAATGTTCCAACGATGTAGGCCTGATGGAACAAAATTGACAACTTTAATTAAAAATTTTGTGGCTTCGCAGTTGTCAATATCAGGAAGGACTTTTGTAACTGCAGCAATTATATATCATGACGGTCCTTCAACAACATCAGGACATTACACAGCTTATTTGAAGTCTAGAAACGGCTGGTCATTCTGCAATGATTCTGTTTTAACTTTAAAAAAAAAATTGCCTTTTGACCTTAAAAATTCTTACCTGGTGTTTTTACAACCAAAATCTTAGAGAAAGAATCTCGGGATTTGCTCTGAGGAATTTCAAGAGGTTCTAATGGCTCCTACACTATTTGGCCTTGAGGATAAGTGTAGTACAGAGTAAAAAGTTATTTTTGAGTTTTAAGTAGTTCATGAAAAAAAAGAAGGTTTTCTTACAGAAAGTGGTGGGCACGGATTACTTAAAGGACAACAGAGTATTTCCCAAAGCAAACGGTATTTTTACCATAACACTTGACGTCATGGAAAAATAACTGCACTTTGAATGAGTTCAGAAAAACTGTTTCTTTTAATAAGCTAATTCAAGCAGGCAATCAAAACATGGAGTAGAGGTAATGCAGTCCACATTTTTTGAACACACTTTTGGTTATAATGTCATTTAAAAATTCCAACTATATAAACCTGATGAAAGTAAGTTTTCAACTTTAATTACAAATGTTGTGACTACACAGTCATTGATTTTAGGAACAACATTTCTAACTGCAGCTATTATATGACATGATGGTCCTTTGACAACATCCACTTATTACACAGCTTATTGAAAATGTAAAAAAAGCTGATGTTTCGGAAATGATTCATATTTGACTATGAAACAATGTTGCCTTTTGACTTAAAAATATTCTTACTTTCTGTTTTCAGATGAAAGAATTTTGGGTAGGTAACTGGCCTATAATGATTCTAGGAGTTGATATAATTTAATGTACTGTTTTAAATTGCTTTGTGATTAAAAGTGATGTAGAGAATTAAATAATTGTAGTAGTCATAGAGGTAGTGTAAGTGTGCCTCATAGTAAGCAGTATCAGTGTCATAGGAAATGTGGAACATGAGTGAGCAAGAAGGGTAAAATATTACTAGTACAGTATTGTAAAAGTGATCTTGAACGTTTTCTTTCTGAAAGTTGCGGAAAAAGAAAATGACGGGATTTGCTTAGAAGAATTCCAAGAGTTATAAATGGCTCTTACACGATTTGGCCTTGAGGAGAAGTGCGGTAGAGAGCGAGAAGTCATTTATTGTATGTAACATATTTGTCAAAACGATGGAGCTTTTCTTTCAGAAAGTGGCGGGCTGAAAATAATAACAGTACAACAGAGTATAAGCTGTTCATAGGACATCCTTCGACGTCATGGAAAGTAAGTTACTTTTGAGGACTTCTGATTTCTGATTGGTTATGTTATATGGGTTTTTTAAACACAATCACACTGACTTCTGCCCTGTTGTGAAAGGAAGGATTTGCCACCGTCGAAGGGAAAGACTTACCAGCAGCTTGCGGAACCCGCTCCCTGCGGGTCCCGCTTCGCCGAGGCTGCCCATCCAATTGTTGGCCCCTGCTGGGTGAGTGTGTGAGTGACAGGGCTGCGAGCGCTGGGACCGGGACTCGCTCTCCCAGGAGTCCCGGCTACCCCGAGGCCAAGTCACCTGGCCCGCTCTCCCTGACCGCCCCGCCCAGCAGAACAGCTGAAAAGGATTCCGCCTGTTTAGCAAACCGGGACGCCACACTGACTTTTGCCCTGTTGTGAAAGGAAGGATTTGCCACCGTCTAAGGGAAAGACTTACCAGCAGCTTGCGGAACCCGCTCCCTGCGGGTCCCGCTTCGCCGAGGCTGCCCATCCAATTGTTGGCCCCTGCTGGGTGAGTGTGTGAGTGACAGGGCTGCGAGCGCTGGGACCGGGACTCGCTCTCCCAGGAGTCCCGGCTACCCCGAGGCCAAGTCACCTGGCCCGCTCTCCCTGACCGCCCCGCCCAGCAGAACAGCTGAAAAGGATTCCGCCTGTTCAGCAAACTGGGACGCCACACTGACTTCTGCCCTGTTGTGAAAGGAAGGATTTGCCACCGTCGAAGGGAAAGACTTACCAGCAGCTTGCGGAAACCGCTCCCTGCGGGTCCCGCTTCGCCGAGGCTGCCCATCCAATTGTTGGCCCCTGCTGGGTGAGTGTGTGAGTGACAGGGCTGCGAGCGCTGGGACCGGAATCGCTCTCCCAGGAGTCCCGGCTACCCCGAGGCCAAGTCACCTGGCCCGCTCTCCCTGACCGCCCCGCCCAGCAGAACAGCTGAAAAGGATTCCGCCTGTTTAGCAAACCGGGACGCCACACTGACTTCTGCCCTGTTGTGAAAGGAAGGATTTGCCACCGTCGAAGGGAAAGACTTACCAGCAGCTTGCGGAACCCGCTCCCTGCGGGTCCCGCTTAGCCGAGGCTGCCCATCCAATTGTTGGCCCCTGCTGGGTGAGAGGGCTGCGAGCGCTGGGACCGGGACTCGCTCTCCCAGGAGTCCCGGCTACCCCGAGGCCAAGTCACCTGGCCCGCTCTCCCTGACCGCCCCGCCCTTTTACTGACGCCTATAAGAAGCGGCGCACATCGCTGCGCGGGAGCGCGCGGGAGCACCCGGGGCTAAGCCCGGGCAAAGGGCGGGCCCTCTGTGGCCCTCAGAGGCACGATAAGGCCAGGCTAGGCCACCCCTCTGACACCTATCATTTGGACTTCAAGGTACTGTGCCCATTTTGATTTAATACTGAAAATAACCTACAGACTCATTGGTTTGCCATCCCGTTGCTGGTGATTGTTTGTTATTACCAGCATATTGTTCGGGTAATATCTACTGATTCCATTTGAGTTACGCTTGGATAGGTCGTCTAAGTCAGAGCTCTAATTATGGGGAAAAAACTGGTTCCTGCCCCTGTAGAGTCAGTGAACACTTTAGATTCTTATCTTGTGCAGCAAGTGGTCAGTAGTATAAACAATAAGAGAAGGCAATCCCTTGGATTGAGTCAATCACCCATTCTATCTACAGAAAGTCCTTCCACAAGCGCACTAAGTACAGCGACTCCTGATTCACCATTAGAAAATCCGCCGTTACACCTTGCAGATTCTAATCTTCAAGATAACGGCACTGAGGACGCTCCAGACTCTGACTCTCTTTTAGCCAGTCTGAACAGTATTTTAAATACAGTATCACAGAATATCGAGTTAGTTTTTGAGTTAATTTTATTAGGCGATTTTAATATTCATTTATGCAATTTAGCCTGTAAGGGAAGAGGAGCGAATGAGGTAGACGACGCGGCCTTACAGGGACCTCACTTTGAACACTCCACAGAGGGGCAGGAGCTAGAAGATTTATTGGCCAATTATGACCTATACAAACCTGATTGCGGCCTGAGAATGCCAACTTTTACTGGTGCCCAAAATGGCACAGTTATTGATTATATTTTTATCTCATCAGGGATCCTAAATCGTACTATGGCCTATCGCACAGTCGCAACACACTACAGCGACCACAATCCAGTACTACTTGAAGTGGCCTGGGGTGCCCAGATGGGGGCGCCGCCAAAAATCGCAAAACCGGCACATCCCCTGAGGACCACTGACCAAGATAGACGATTGAAGTGGGCCAAAGTGATCCCGGAAAATTTTTATGAAAAATGCTTCCCTAAAATTAAAGACCAGGTGGAGCTCTGTAGAAACCCGGGCACTGAAGGTAAAAACATAGTAGCAGCTTTTGAGGCAATATGCAATCAGGTTTCTAAGGATCTTTTAGCCAAACCCACCCAGGGAGCACAAGGACATAAGCGTTGGTTTGATTCCGCATGCACGAAAGCCCACAGAGAACTGTTGGTGGCCCTAAAAACTGTCCCAAGGGATAAAGATGACATTTCGAGACTAAGGAAAATTTATAAGGCAGCCATAAAGTCTCGTAAAGATACCATCAAACGTGACACATGGGATAATCTCCTTTCAGCGGCAGTGCTGAAGGACAGTAGGACATTTTGGGAGATCATCAAACAGCCCCTATTTTCTGAAGATAGTAATGCTCCCATGGACTGCGTGATTACAGATGAAAAATGGCTGTCCTTTTTCAAAAATGTCTATGGGGACGACGACGAGGGAATCAAAAAGGGTTTATCGCCCAATATGGCTGTATGTCCCATCATCTTTAACCCCCAAGAAGTTGAAAAAGCTATTTTGGCTACCACCAAACATAAGGCATCTGGCCCTGATGGAGTCCCGGCTGACTTTTTTATGTACTCACCTAAACTGTGGGCCGAGGTTATGTCAAATGTATTTAATGCAGTTAATGGTAACCCAGCACCCGCCTCGTGGGCTATATCTACCATTGTACCCATTTTTAAAAACAAAGGTCAGCGGGACGATCCCGCTTTTTATAGGCCCATATCCCTCTTGGACTCATCTATAAAAATTCTGGGCAGAGTCCTCCTATCTAGATTGAGGGAGAACATTGAGGGTTGTGGCGGGCTGTCTGACCTGCAATATGGTTTTAGGGAGAGAAAAAGGACCATTGAACAATGTATTAATCTGCATCTGCTCATCTCTAAGTATACGGTGGCCAAGGAGGGCTCAGTGTTTCTGGCATTTATGGACCTCTCCTCGGCCTTCGACCTTGTCAACAGGTCAAAATTATGGTTAATCCTGATGGAGATGGGCATCGACGAAGCCTTGGTTACGTTCATGGCCACTTTGCATCAGGAGCTTTTTGCAGCTGTCCGAGTGTCAAACAATGGCAGGTGTACCCCACTGTTTAAATCTCTAAAAGGGGTACGGCAAGGCTGTATTTTAGCCCCCACGCTTTTTACCATCTATATTAACGGCCTGGGGGCACACCTGCGAGGCCAGGACGCGGACGTTCCACGTGCAGGAGATGTCCATATCCCGGCACTCCTGTACGCGGATGACGCCGTGTTGATCGCCCGCACTGGTGTAGGACTTCACCGTCTTTTGGACGCCTTTGGCTCCTTTATGGGCAATTTGGACCTTAAGGTTAATGTTGCCAAATCACATACGATGGTAATGGGACGTGAATGTACCAAAAAAAGACATAAATCATTCTTTTGCAGAGGGGTCCCGGTCTCTAAGGTAACCACATTCCCCTACTTGGGTGTACTGTTTGACCAGAAAGGAACGTGGGGGCCACAGATAAGAGCAAAGAGGCTGGCGGTCATTAGATCTTCCTCAGCGCTCTTGGGTTTTGCTGGTAAGCTGGGAGCCAGGCCTATGGAAGCCCTTTTAAAAATCTATAAGTGTAAGCCTGTGGCCATTGCACTATATGGATCTTCTTTGTGGGGGTACGTAAATCTTGACCCCATTCAGAGAGCTGAAAATAGATTTATCAGATCTCTTCTCTCTGTTCCCCAGTCAACCCCAACTTATTCCATCCACAAAGAGGTGGGCTTACCCTACCTGTCAGATTTATGGAGTTTAGCGCCCCTGACCCTGTGGCTGAAAATGTGGTTGAATGAAGACCTTCCTTTGAACCACACAATATTGAAGGATGTCCTATCACTTGACAAACATAGCAGTATCCCGTGGCTGGCCTATTTAATTAAATCATTTACTGAACTGGGTCGCCCAGAACTCTTTTTAAACCCAGAAAAAATTAGGGCTCAGGATATAGGCAATATAAAAAAGTCATTCAGGGAAAGGAAGGAAGCGCGTCGCGAGGAAGTTGAACTGCTGAAGCCAGCAGCTAGGGCACACAACCTCCTGGTGAGTGCACCCTCCCTCGCACCGTACCTTAGTTTTGTCACATTCCCTTATCACAGGTTTTTATTAACTAAGTTTAGGTTTAACCTGCTACATTTTTATTTAGGTTCTTACAAGCACTGGCAGAAGCCAGACTTAGCCCCTCCATGCAGTTGTGATCACTTTTCTGTGCAGGACACAATGCACTTTGTCATGTTTTGTAGCCTGTATCATGAGCAGAGGAAAAAATATTTGCTCCCCATCCTGAAAGAAGCGGGATTTACACAGGTGCGTCCCGCGCTGCTCTATTTACAGCTCCTGACAAATCCACGCACAACTTTTTGTATTGCTAATTTTTTAGTGGCCGCTGCGAAGGTAAAAGCGGGTAGCCAAATTTCGCCTTAAAAAATTTTACTTTTGTGTTGTGGTGTTTCTTTTTTGGATACGAATTGTAATAGGTTTTCTCTTTAATCTTGTATATAGTATTTATAATGTGCATCTAGATTGATGCTTTTACGATATGTAGGGCTATGTATGTATGTATGCATTCTTCTCATGCTTTTATTTGTTTTGTTTCTTTGTATGACTTGGAATAAGTCGAATAAAGATATTCTGACTGACTGACTGATTGTGGTTTTTTTTCCCCGCTGTTATATGATGAATACCTTCAAGTCAATGTTTTTAGTGAAATTTTATATATTCTGAGAACAGCAAAAATAAACCATTTAATATGTATAATTAATTCTGTACTTTTTGTATTTATGATATACATTTAGAACTGTGTAGGAGGCATGGAGAAACTGAGGCTTCTGTAAGTGTCAAGAGAGGTGAGTAATGTACATTGCTCTGTTGCATACAGTCCTCACCTTCTGCGTACTCTTGGATATGCTAGACTACATCTGTATAATGAGATACCTAAGCTGAGGAAATACAGGTGATGTGATTGTTAAATGAGCAAAAATATTTGCACGTTTTTCAATTATATCACCTGTGTTTCCTAACATTATGAATCACATTGTGCAGATGAGGTTTAGGCCTGTCCAGGGAGACAGAGGAGGTCTGGCCTTTGTTCAAGAGTGCAGCGGACATGACTCACTTCGTTGGTAGGCCTGCACATGTATTATCTCCTCTGTACTCTTCATCAAGCCTAAATTTAATCTGTAACTCTGAGTAGGCCTCACCTCAAACAAATCTCTGGATAGGCCACACCTTATCGGCATCCTGAAACAATCATTTAAAATGTTAGGGGCAGTTTTATGATGGCTGTGCGCCTCTTTTGCGCCACCGTTTCGTCACTTTTGTGACGCAGCAGCAGTGCAAAAGATGCACCATGTTGCAAGATAGGCCTCACTTCATCTGCAACAAGATACCGTCAGTTTAAAATGTATATATTTAGGACTGTGTAGGGGGCATGGAGAAGCTGAGGCTTCTGTAATTGTCAAAGTTGTTGCATACAGTGCTCACCTTCTGCGTAGTCTTTCATATGCTAGACTACATCTGCACAATGAGATACCTAAGCAAAGGAAACACAAGTGATGTGATTGTGGAATGAGCAAAAAAAAATTGAACGTTTTTCAATTACATTACCTGTGTTTCCTAACATTATGAATCACATTGTGTAGATGCCTCACTCAGTCTGTATCTGACACTCTTTCCTTCACTTCCTCTGTCTCCTCTCTCCCTCACTCTCTTTTCCTTATTCACCCTTTCCTTATATAGTTTACCTTACTCACTTTCTTTTAGTAGCTTACACAACTTCAATTTAGTTTTCTCTTCTATCCTTCTTTTCTGTCACTGAAAGTATCTTCTTTTTTTTCTCTTAGTAATTTAGTCTATTTCAATTTCTTTTTGTCTCTGACTGTCTATCACCGTTTCTTTCTCTTTTTTTCTGCATGTTTATCTCTAACTTTATTTCTTTGTAAAATTGGATGATTGTCAATCTTTTCCCTTGTCTTTTCTAATTTTTAAATACATGTTTTAATATTTTTCAAATTTTTGTTGTTTTTTTCACAGATTGAAAGTATAAAAATAACAAGTGACTAAGTTAAGTTTTGTACTCTTTTCGTTACATTTCTATCACATTTAACTTCTATTAGTTCCACTGCTTAATTTCTTTAACCGTCAGTTTCCTGCCTTTGCTACTTCCCTCATTCCTTTTTCTATTACTTACTTACTCTACTCCTTCCACTCCTTTTCTCAGTCCCTCTGTTCTCATAGTTCCTCACTCCTGTTCACTCACTCCGTCTCTATTACTCTCACTATCTCTGACTCATCACTCTTTCACTACTTGTTCATTATGCTTTCTCCCTGTAGTTCAAACACACTAAGGGGCATATTATCAACACAGGCGATAAAATTATCGCTGCTTTTATCGACAGAAAACTGCTGCAAAAGCGGCTTTAGCTGCAGTTTTCTGCCGCAAAAGCCGCTTTAGCGGCAGTTTTCTTGCCGATAAAAGCAGCGATAATTTTATCGCCTGTGTTGATAATATGCCCCTATGTTATTTACATTTCTTTGCTGTTTCAATCATTCCTTTTCTGTCACTTCTTCTTTTCTGCTTTCTGTTTTTTCTCTCTGTTATTCCACATGTTTTAACCTTAGTCACTATCATACATCTTGTTTTATTCCTATTTACTTTTGCTCACTGTTTTCTTAACACTTTCCCTCAGGATTGTTCTTTTAGTCCGGTTCTATCTCTACCTCTCATTCCACATCCTTTACTGTTTTTCTTCTTATTTTGAACATTCACTCACATTCTCTAAGAAACTCTTGTTTATTATTCTTCTACTCTCCTTTTTTTCTTTCACTTCCTTATCTATTTTGTTTTTCACAATTATACCCTCTTCCATCTTTTCTTCATAAATAGATCTATTAAACAGTATCTCTGTGTTACTCCCTCTAGCTGTCTTTCTTTTAACATTACTCTCTGTTTCCTTCCCTTATACTTACTCTTCTTTTATTTTTTAAAACATTTTTTCTGGTTCGCTTCCGGTTCGCGTACCGGCGCGCTAACCGGGAAGCGAATCAAAAGAAATAGAGGTTGCCAGAGTGCTAAACATTCTAGCAATTTTTTATAAAGGGGAGGTAGTTCTGAAAAGAGCTGTTTTTTTATTATTTTTGTTGTTTTATATTTTTTTTATTATTTTTCTGAACATTTTTTTACTTTTTTTGTATTTTTTGAACGGTTTTATATTTTTTTTGTTTTTTGGGGGGGGGGGAAACGAAAATGATTCATTATAAAGGGCTCAACAGGAGCAACAAAAAAAAAGATAATGTATTTTCTGGGGCATTTTGGACAATTATGATTGTCGATAGCTGTGTTGATTAAATTTACGCTACTCTCCCTGTAGCAAATCAATTGGCCACAATAAATGCACACAAATTTCACTTCCCCAAACTTCAGCTGAATATTTGGGACCATCTCCCTCGCCTCTGGTCCCGTCACTGCCTCTTGATTTGATGTACTGGCCACAGGACGGGGGTTATCCTGCAGGTCACGTACCTGCGCAGCACTATAATCAATAGGGTGCCACCTATCCATATGGCGATGCATGGTGTAATTGCCATAGCTATATTTTTTATCTGTCCCTCTGGACAGATCTTTTTTGCAGATAAGGCAAGTAACATATCGGGCATTTACTTTTTTTTGGCCCTGGGGATATTTGAAAAATTGCCAAATGAAATTTTCCTTGACATGGGACCTCCTAGGCTCTTCAGGCAAAAACTGCCTCTCTTGCTCCTCTTCCTCTTCTTCCTCTTCTTCCTCCTCTTGCTGAATAATAACCTGAGGAGGTGGTCCTCTCTTCTTAGGAGGTGCTGGTGGTGGTGGAGGTGCACCAGCTGCAGCTACAAGACTTGCCATTTCTAAGTAATCAAAAAAGGTCTTCCTCTCACAAAGTTGAAAGTCAGAGTGAGGAAAAAAGGAGGGGTTTTCATCATTTGGGAAAAGAAATAGTTCTAAACCAATGAAAAGTGTTATTTTTAGGTCACATGACCTAGCCTTACATCATTAGGAAACCAAAAGTGAAATGAACCAATGAAAAGTTTTATTAACAAGTCACATGACCTGTTATGCTTACGTTACGCGCTCCGTGCCGCGCCCCGGATCGCTTCCGGGAAGCTGCGCTTCGCGCACCGGAGCACTTCCGGGTGCGCTATCGCGGCGCGTCATATGACGCATTACGCGACAACGCGATACGTCGCGGTTACGCGACGCATCACGGTGTTGTTTTCTAACGCGGCAGTTGCGCAAACGGAACGTTTACCGGTTCGCGGACTGGGTCGCGGCAGCAAATTGAGCTAACGGGAAGCTACCCGGTTCGCGGACCGGGAGCGAAACAAAAAAAAATAATAAAAAAAAATACATTAAAATTTTTTATTAAAAACATATAAAATATATTTTTCGATTTAAAGAAGAATACATTTTAAAGCTTTTGATATTTGCTATTAAAAAACCATTGAAATTCACTGAAAAAACCATAGGTTATAGACCATATATAGTTAGGAATTAGCCTTTACAAAACCTTGAAAATTCACTGAAAAAACCATAGGTTATACACCATATATAGTTAGGAATTAGCATTTACAAAACCTTATTTTACTCACACAAAACCATTGAAATTCGCAAATATAGTTAGTTGCACTAACTATATATCGCGTACCCGCAATCCACTGCTGATCATGTCACATATTACATTATTCATGACATGGTCAGTGACATCACTGATGACATCACTGATGACATCTCAAATGACATCACTGATGACACCACTGATGACATCTCAAATGACATCACTGATGACATCACTGATGACATCTCATTTGACATTACTGATCACATCACTGATGACATCATTCATGTGATAATACGATGAACCTCTTCAGACTCTAATATAACCTTAGATACACTCAGTGTAAACAGACACTCACAGACTGTCACTCATCCATGAAGTTACACACACACCTAGTCAGTCATGCAAAGAAACAATCTCACCTCCATTTCCTCAACTATACAGTTATACACACCTTACTTATTCAAACATATACTAACACATATTTACTCTCTTATACAATCCCTGATACAAGTTCACAATGATCCATACAGCCACTCACACATTCAGTGGCTCTCATGCACAGTTATTTATATATGCCAAATCTCACATGTACTGTGTTTTACATATGTACTTACTATGACATGTAGCATTGAGATATCCATTCACTCATCAATACACTCATGCACACAGTCAACCGCCCATGTAGCTTTTTCCACATGCACTCTTGAACTCATACACCTAGTGAATCAGCTGCTCACACATCTATGCACAGAGTCACACACCTCCCAGCCACCCCCACACAAACTCAATCTCCCATACAAATACTTGGGCAACCAATCAATAACACATATATCCTCTCGTATAGCTAATGATCAACACATGCAGCAGTTTACATCACAACAGACTTACTGATGCACACATTCAGACAGTTTAGTCACTAACCCATGCATTTAGTACGACACATTTATTCACTCACTTATACAGTCAGTCACGCACCTACTAAATCCTTCATCCAGCCACTTATACATCCACTCATTCATCAATATATCAAACATATTAAAACTTTACAGAAACACACAGTCACTGGATGATGTCATCAGTGATGTCATCAGTGATGTCATTTGAGATGTCATCAGTGATGTCATCAGTGATGTCACTGACCATGTCATGAATGATGTAATATGTGACATCATCAACAGTGGATTGCGGGTGCGCGATGTATAGTTAGTGCAACTAACTATATATGGAATTTCAATGGTTTTGTGTGAGTAAAATAAGGTTTTTTAAATGCTAATTCCTAACTATATATGGTCTATAACCTATGTTTTTTTCAGTGAATGTTCAAGGTTTTGTAAATGCTAATTCCTAACTATATATGGTCTATAACCTATGGTTTTTTCAGTGAATTTCATTGGTTTTTTTAAAAACTAATATCTGTAGCTGTAAAATGTATTCTTCTTTAAATCCAAAAATATATTTTATATGTTTATTAATAATTTTTTTTTTAATATTTTTTTTTTGTTCGCTCCCGGTTCCCAAACCGGGAAGCTTCCCGTTAGCTCAATTTGATGCCGCGACCCGGTCCGCAAACCGGTAAACGTTCCGGTTGCGCAACTGCCGCGTTAGAAATCAACATCGTGACGCGTCGCGGAAGCGCGACTTATCACGTTGTCGCGTAATGCGTCTTATGACGCGCCGCGTTAGCGCTCCCGGAAGTGCTCCGGTACGCGAACTGAGACGTGAAGCACAGCTCCCGGACGCGATCCGGGGCGCGTCGCGAAAGCGCGACGTATCGCGTTGCCGCGTAATGCGTCTTATGACGCGCCGCGTTAGCGCACCCGGAAGTGCTCCGGAGCGTGAACCGAGGCGCGAAGCGCAGCGACCCGGAAGCGATCCGGGGCGCATTCCGCAGCGCGTAACATAAGCGTAACAGGTCATGTGACTTGTTAATAAAACTTTTCATTGGTTCATTTCACTTTTGGTTTCCTAATGATGTAAGGCTAGGTCAGGTGACCTAACAATAACACTTTTCATTGGTTTAGAACTATTGTTTTTCCCAAATGATGAAAACCCCTCCTTCTTTCCTCACTCTGACTTTCATCTTTGTGAGAGGAAGACCTTTTTTGATATTTGAGCAATGGCTTCATTGGTAGCTTCAGCTGGTGGACCCCCACCACCACCACCACCTCCTCATGGGAAGAGAGGACCACCTCCACAGTTCATTAGCACCACAGAGGAGGAAGAGGATGAACAAGAGGAAGAGGAGACAGAGGGACCACAGTTTTTAGAAGAGGAGCCCCGGGTTTCTCATCGTAAAACTAGTTTTATTTGGCAGTTTTTTTCAATCCCTGAAGGGCAGAAAAAAGTTAATGCTAGATATGTGACGTGCCTCATATGTAAAGAGGACTTATCTAGAGGCACCTTAAAAAAGTATAGCTTCGGCAACTACACCATGCACCGTCACATGCAGAGGTGGCATCCAATAAACTACAGCCGGGCAGAGATTCGTGACCTGCAGGACAACCCACCAACTCCTGTGGCCACGACATCAACACAGGTATCTTTGTCAGGACCAGAGGCACGGGAAACCGTGCCAAACATTCAGGACAACTTTGTCCAAATGAAGATTACCTGTTTGTATTGCGGTACATTACTGGCATGTGCCAATATGAGCATTAACTTAATCAACAGAGCATTTGAAAATCACAAGTGCTCTAAACGCCCCAGAAAGTAAAATTTTTTTTGCTCCTGTTGAGCCCTTTCCAATGCCTGTTTTTTGTTGTTTCCCCTCCAAAAAAACAAAAAAAAAATAAAACTGTTCAAAAAAGTACAAAAAAAACAAAAAATGTTCAGAAAAATAAAAAAATATATAAAACAACAAAAACATTAAAAAAAAAGTTCTTTTCAGAACTACCTCCCGTTTCAAAAAAAATTGCTAGAATGTTTAGCACTCTGGCAAGCTGTATTTCTTTTGGTTCGCTTCCTGGTTCGCGAACCGGTACGCGAACCGGGAGCGAACCAAAAAAAAAAAGAGTAAGTATAAGGGAAGTAAACAGAGAGTAATGTTAAAACAAAGACAGCTATAGGGTCTAAACCAGAGATACTGTTTAATAGATTTATTTACCGAAGAAAAGAGGGAAGAGGATATAATTGTGAAAAACAAAATAGATAAGGAAGTGAAAGAAAAAAAAGAGAGTAGAACAATAACAAAGAAGAGTTTCTTAGAGAATATGAGTGAATGTTCAAAATAAGATTAAAACATGTGGAATAACAGAGAGAAATAACAGAAAGCAGAAAAGAAGAAGTAACAGAAAAAGAATAATTGAAACAGCAAAGAAATGTAAATAACATAGGGCCATATTATCAACATAGGCAATAAAAGTTTTGCAGCTTTTATCGGCAGAAATGTGTTGCTTAAGCCGCTTTTGCGGCAGAAAACTGCCGCTAAAACCACTTTTGCAGCAGTTTTCTGCCGATAAAAACAGCAATAATTTTATTGGCTGTATTCATAATATGCCCCTTAGTGTGCTTCAACTACACAGAAAAAGCATAATGAACAAGTAGTGAAAGAGTGATCAGTCAAAGACACTAAGAGTAATAGAGACGGAGTGAGTGAACAAGAGTGAGGAACTATGAGAAGAGAGGGACTGAGAAAAGGAGTGGAAGGAGTAGAGTAAGTAGGTAATAGAGAAAGGAATGAGGGAAGTAGCAAAGGCAGGAAACTGAGGGTTAAAGAAATGAAGGTGTGGAACTAATAGTAGGTGAATGTGATAGAAATGTAACGAAAAGACTACAAAACATTTACCTTATAATTGTCGTTAAATTACTCACTTTTTGTTTTTATACTTTCAATCTGTGAAAGAGAGAACAAACATTTGAAAAATATTAAAACATGTATTTAAAAATTAGAAAAGACAAGGGAAAAGATTGAAGGAGAAACAGTTTTTCAACAACTTTGACACTTACAAAAGCTTCTGCTTCTCCAGGCCCCCTACACAGTCCTAAAGATATACATTTTAAACTAACAGTATCTTGATGCAGATGAAGTGAGGCCTATCTTAGAACATGGTGCATTTTTTGCACTGCTGTTGTCTCACAAAAGTGTCACAAGACACTAACATTTTAAATGATTGTTTCAAGATGCCAATAAGATGTGTCCTGTCCAGAGGTTTGTTTGAGGTGAGGCCTACTCAGGGTTCCAAATGAAATTTCGAGTTGTTGAAGAGAACAGAGGACATAATACATGTGAAGGTCTACCAATGAAGTAAATCATGTCCACTTCACTCTTGAACAAACTCCAGACCTCGTCTGTGTCCGTGGACAGACCCAAAGTTCATCTGCACAATGTCATTCGTAAACTTAGGAAACACAGGTGATGTAATTGAAAAATGTGGAGTTTCTTTTCCTCACTTCACAATCACATCACCTGTGTTTCCTTTGCTTAGGTATCTCATAGTGCAGATGGAGTCTAGCATATCAAAGAGTACACAAAAGTTGAGCAGTGTATACAACAATTTTGACATTTACAGAAGACTCAGCTTCTGATCTTGTTGGAGATGAAGTGAGGCCTGTCTTGCAACATGCTGCATCTTTTGCATCACTGCTGCATCGGTTTCATGTGGCACGGGTTTTTTTAAAGCATGACACATCTGCCTAGATGCATCAATTTGTAATTTTGTCGCCTCATAGCAAATCTTTTCCACCGCCAATGCGTCACAAAAGTGACGCACAGTGGCGCAAAAGAGGCATACACCTATCATAAATCTGTCCCTAACATTTTAAATGATTAATTCAGGATGACGATAAGGTGTGGCCTCTCCAGAGGTTTGTTTAAGGTGAGGCCTACTCAGGGTTGCAGATCAAATTTACGCTTGTTGAAGAATACAAAGGACATAATACATGTGAAAGCCTACCAATGAAGTAAGTCATGTCCACTTCACTCTTGAACAAAGGCCAGACCTCTTCTGTGTCCGTGGACAGACCTAAACTTCATCTGCACAATGTCATTCGTAAACTTAGGAAACACAGGTGATGTAATTGAAAAACTTGAAATTTATTTTGCTCATTTCACAATCACATCACTTGTGTTTCCTTTGCTTAGGTATCTCATTGTGCAGATGTAGTCCAGCATATGAAACAGTACCCAGAAGTGCAGCACTGCATGCAACAACTTTGACACTTACAAAAGCTTCAGCTTCTGCATGCCCCCTACACAGTGCTAATTATATACATTTTAAACTGATGGTATCTTGCTGGAGATGAACTGAAACCTATCTTGCAACATGGTGCATCTTTTACACAAAAGTGACCCACAGCGACGCAAAAGAGGCGCACGGCCATCATAAATCTGACCCTAACATTTTAAATGATTGTTTCAAGATGCCGATAAGGTGTAACCTATCCACAGATTTGTTTCAGGTAAGTCCTACTCAGGGTTGCAGATGAAATTTAGGTTTGTTGAAGAATACAGAGGAGATAATACATGTGCAGGCCTACCAACGAAGTGAGTCATGCCCACTGCACTCTTGAACAAATGTCAGACCTCCTCTTTCTCCTGGAACAGGCCTAAACCTCATCTACACAATGTGATGTGTAATGTTAGGAAACACAGGTAATATAATAGGAAAACGTGCATTTTTTTTTGCTCATTCCACAATCATATCACCTGTGTTTCCTTTGCTTAGGTATCTCATTGTGGAAATGTAGTCTATCATATGAAAGACTACGTAGAATGTGAGCACTGTATGCAACAACTTTGACACTTACAGAAGCCTCTCCTTCTCCATGCCTCCTACACAGTTCTAAATGTACATCATAAATGCAAACAGTACAGAATTAATTATACATGTTAAATGGTTTATTTTTGCTGTTCTCAGAATGTATCAAATTTCACTAAAACAGTGACTTGAAGGTATTCATCATATAACAGCGGGGAAAAAAAACTACAATCAAAATGATTGTGTTTAAAAAACCCATACAACATAACAAATCAGAATTCAGAACTCCTTAAAATTAACTTACTTTCCATGACGTCGAAGGATGTCCTATGAACAGCTTACACTCTGTTGTGCTATTATTACTTTCAGCCCGCCAATTTCTGAAAGAAAACCTCCATCGTTTTGAAAAATATGTTACATACAATAAATGACTTCTCGCTCTCTACCACACGTTTTCACAAGGCCAAATCATGTAAGAGCCATTTATAACTCTTGGAATTCTTGTAAGCCAATCCCTTCATTTTGTATTTCCGCAACTTTCAGAATTAAAATGTTGAAGATCATTTTCACAATCCTGGACTAGTAATATCTTACCCTTCTTGCTCACTCATGTTCTACATTTCCTATGACACTGATACTGCTTACTATGAAGCAGACTTACACTACCTCTATGACTACTACAATTATTTAATTCTCTACATCACTTTTAATCACAAAGCAATATCAAACAGTAGACAGCATTGCAGACTTACATTCCCTCTACTCCATGTTCTGATTGGCTGCTTTAATTAGCTTATAAAAAGAAACAGTTTTTCTGAACTCATTCAAAGTGCAGTTATTTTTCCATGACGTCAAGTGTTATGGTAAGAAGTTATGTCTCTGTACTACATTTATCCTCAAGGCCAAATCGTGTAGGAGCCATTAGAACTTCTTGAAATTCCTCAGAGCACATCCCGAGATTCTTTCCCTAAAATGTTGGTTTTAAAAACACCAGGTAAGAATTTTTAAGGTCATACGGCATTTTTTTTTGGAAAATTAAAACAGAATCGTTGCAGAATGACCAGCCATTTCTAGACTTTAAATAAGCTGTGTAATGTCCTGATGTTATTGAAGGACCGTCATGATATATAATTGCTGCAGTTACAAAAGTCCTTCCTGATATTGACAACTGTGAAGCCACAAAATTTTTAATTAAAGTTGTCAATTTTGTTCCATCAGGCCTACATCGTTGGAACATTAAAATGACATACTGGCCGTATGTTCGTATAAATAATGTTGACATCATTTCAGATTTACATTGGCTACACTCCATGTTGTGATCAGCTGCTTTTACTAGCTTATTAAAAGAGACTGATTTACTGTCTGGCAAAGTTAAATATATAAATCTTTCTGAGTCTACACTAGTAGTACTTGATACCCTACAGTTCTCGCAGTCATGCTGCCATTGATAAGAAAGCCTAAACAGGTGATCTACATCTACACCTTCAGCATGCAATACATCAAGCATATACATTAAAAACTCCTGACAATCTTGCTGAATATTTTGAGAGAATTGTGTTTGACCTGAACATCTGTCTAACAGATTTCGAATTTCAGACACACTTTCTATTTGTGTTCTATCAGTGCTACATTTCTCTAACACAGAATTTAACAAACTGCAAAATCTTTGATCAGAATTGACCACAATCTCTTCTTTTACATTTTCTAGAGAAAACAAAACATTAACCACTACATTAGCATAGCAGTTGACACCAGAACTGTTTTCAAATTGAAAACCAACAACATCTTCAACAGAATCCTTTTTGTTTCTGCTTATAATTTCAGGTTCATCAACTTTTCGTCTTTTTGCTACAACCTCCCTAGTATTGGTCACATTTCTTCGTTTCCGGCCTACCACACGTTTCTCAAACAAAGGATATTGAGGCAAATGTGGCGCATACTCTCTTCTTAACCTATTGTATTCCTTAACACAATCTAGATCCGCACAAATGTTTGTGACATCACACTCAATCAAGTACAATCCTGATAAAGTTCTAACTCGTGACAATGCCACATATGCCATACCCTCCTTGAACACAGAACTGCCAATATTCACCAATGCACTGTCTACACTTAAACCTTGCGATTTATGGATTGTCACCGCATATGCCAAGCGAACAGGAAACTGCTTACGGCGAACATATAAGTCTTTTACAAGCAAAAATCTAGCAGAACAACGACCAATTAGCTGTACTTCCTCAATGCCATCAAATTTAATTTTTAAAAATTCAATTCCATCTCTATTTCTGTATTTCACAAAATCAACAACATTACCCATTGATCCATTTACCAGACCTCTTTCAACATGTAAATTCCTTCTTAAAATTATACGGCAGTTTAAGCACACATTCAGAGTCTTTTCAAAACCTGCAGTTTTAGATATAGTCTTCTCTAATGAATCCAATTTTGTTTTCAAATTCTCAGACAAAATAATTGTTGATCCCATATGCTCTACTCTGTCAATAGCTTCCAGTTTCAAAAAGAGTATAACATTAGAGTGCGCCTCTCCACCCCGTGTGGGCAGATTTACAGTTATTTACTTTTGGCACCAGAGTTAGCACCTTCTAAAAATTATTGTTAAAATGGCCACGTTTGATTCTATAACCAACATCACGGATAATAGAGCAGAAACGCATGCATATACTGACGCTGAAGCAACTGATATTTATGCTTTGATAGATGAAGTGAAATTAATTGATACACATGGAGGATCTACAATGCAACAACTAAAACAATTAGAATACCTCGCAAGACGACAAGTGAATCAAAGGCTACATGCCTCTACCTTGATACAATATCATAGAGCACAGCGTGTACCGAGAGGTTTAAGATTAGCAATCCGTCCAATGCTGTTTAGATTTCACTTAAATGCAAAATTTATGAACAAATGGTTCGCAATCTTGAACAAATGTTCTTTAGATTTAATTCTATTGATAGTTGAAGAATTATCTAAAACCATACGGGAACTTGAAGAGGAGATCTTTAATGTAAAGAAGGATTTAGAACGTCAATTGGAGAGCGCAATATGGAGTACCACCCTAGAAGAAATGAAAATTAGACTAGATAAATATAGCAAGGAGCTACAAGAAGGAAAAATCAGAAAGTATCGTAGAGATACAGTGGACTATAAGCTTAACGAAGTCTATACATGGGCGGAGATCTATGCCAGGAAAAGATTCACTCAAAATAAGAAAACCACATCGTCTTCAGAGGAGAGTGTAGCCACGGAACAGGATACATCAATGACAAGGCCACCAGCTACTAAAACTATGGGACCGCCACCTAAATCGGCATCAAACCAACCCGCAATAAATATCACGGACATGACAGCAACAACATCGTCATCTACATCGTCTTTTTTGTCACAGGCAACGGATCTACAACAAACACCAACGAGTCTCCCACAAGTCCACAGAAGTCCACCAAGAGCTACAGGTCCAGAAACTATAAGACAAGGAGAGGACAAGGGAGGAAAACAATTAAGAAGCGGGAAGAATCTAGTTTAATTATTAATATTTCATCATATCCGCTAACTACACAAGAATTAAAGATTTTGAATAAAGGAAGAACATTTGTGCCAACTGCCACAACAACTAAACTAGATACAGATACGGCAATATTTAAATTCATGAGAAAACTAAGACTTAAACATTACTTCACGAATATAGTTGAAGATCCTGGGAAAGAGCGATCAGAATTAAATGAGAGACTAAAACCAACAAGCAAGTTTTTACCACCAAGTTCGCATAAAATGTTGGATATGTTCGAGAATCTGGTAAAACATGACAGTGCAAGACTCAACTATAAAGAAAAACCTGCATCCAATGTGACGAAGCGTGAAATGCAATTGATATACAATGTTTCCAACAACAAAGAGTTAACCCTGAAGCCTGCAGACAAGGGTGGAGCATGGGTAGCTATGGACACGGAGTACTACGAGAAAAAAGTTAACGAACATGTATTTGACAGTAACACATATATAGTACTTGATGGAGATCCAACTCAGAAGTTGCAAAGCATGCTACAAGATATCCTAACACGAGCAGAAGAGCAAGGTATAATTGATACTAACCTAAGAATGTTGTTAACATCGCATAATCCTAGGAGACCAAGGATATATATGACCCCTAAAATACATAAGGATCCTGTTGACCCGCCGTTTAGACCAATAGTATCGGCCTGCAGCTCTATTTTTGAACCATTGGGGAAGTATCTAGACTATTTTTTACAACAATTTGTGCAAAGCTGGTGCACATATGTTAAAGACACTACAGATTTTCTTAAAAAGCTCCGTACAGTTGAATATTTGGCCAAAGAAGAATGGCTATTATGCACTATTGATGTGACAGCTCTCTACACTTCAATAGGGCATACACAAGGAATGGATGCTGTAGAATGGGCATTATTGAAGATGGAGACAACACAAGAACACAATATTTTTCTGTTACAGCTTTTGTTTTTTTGTCTACACAATAGTTACTTCCAGTGGAAGGAAGATTACTTTGGACAGCTGACAGGAACCTCCATGGGTTTTTCGGGGGCACCTGCCTACGCGAACATTTATATGGCGAAATTTGAGAGTGATCATATTCTTACACAAAAGGAATGGACACAAGGTTTAGTACAATATTGCCGATATATCGACGATATTTTCCTGATTTGGAATCGTCCTAAGGAGACGTTAATCCAACTGATTGATCAACTCAACAACAGAGATCCGAGAATAAAATTCACTTTTTCCATTAGCCAAGATGAAATTCATTATCTGGATGTTCTGATTAAGAAAAAGCAAAACAAATTAAGCACTGAAATTTTTACGAAACCCACTGACCGCAATAGTACACTGATGCATTCAAGCTTTCATCCGCGAAGTCTGGTGGAAAATCTCCCATATTCACAATTCATCAGGATCAAAAGAATATGTTCTAATCCATGTGTTGCAGAACAAAAAATTGAAGAATTCAAGGAGAAATTTGTCAACAGGGGTTACCCTGAAACCATACTGCAGAGAAATATGGCGAGAATACAAATGAAGGAAAGGGATGAACTATTTGAGAAGACACCTGGGAAAGTTTCAAACACCCCTACTTTTGTTTCTAAATTTTCTAACAAGTCCATTCAAATCAAGAAAATCATAAAGAAAAGATGGGAACTGCTGGTTAATGAACCTGAGTTTAATGGCATCTTTCAAGAATTACCTACTTTTGCGTACACTAGGGCCAGAAATTTGCAGGAGTTGATACAGAGTGGGTCCACTAAAGTTAAAAACGTTCAATACAAAAGTACTCAAAAATGTCATAATTGCATACACTGCAATAATATAATTACTGGCAAAATCCTTACACATCCCAGTACAGGTGCTAAGATTAAACTACGACACACATCGGATTGCAGTACCACCAATATAATTTATAGTTTGAAATGCCCATGTGGCAAAGCCTACGTCGGCAAAACAGAGAGAAAATTCAAATTAAGATTAACAGAGCACAAGAGTACTATAAGGCTGAAGAATTTAACATCAAGTGTGGCTACCCATTGGGCAAAAGAGAATCATACCATAGCCCAACTACGAGCACAAATAATGGAAGTGGTAACAAAAGTAGATGGAGTGGATAACACTCAAAAACTTCTGCAGCGAGAAGTGTTTTGGATTGAGTTTCTAGAAACCATGCAGCCAAAAGGACTTAATGACAAAATTGATATGAGTTGTTTCCTGTGATTTATTACAGTATAGCGATAAAGGAGGAGGAACCACATGGTAATAACTACAACAGCATAAGCATGTAGCAATGGTATCGCTAGTTGTATATTAAGAGCTCATTACAGCTAATTGTCTTTTGATCCATACATATATCCATATGAGAGTAAGAGACAGTACAATATGAGGTATAATAGCACACTCATCACGTTATTAGGCTGATGTATATTTTTCTCAGCAAAGCGTATAAGATTTACTGTTGGTATAAAATAAAGTTGACTAATATATGTACATATAATACTTGACAATGAACATACTGTGCATTACGATATATGTATGGGACTATATAATGAGAGAACTTTGAGTACATATGCTAAATATAAGTCAAGCTTATGTTATGAACACCGGTATAAAAATGTTTAGATGTTAGGAAATACTACAAATTACCAGCGATAAATCCCACTTTATTGGGGATTTAAAATGTCCTAGCGTGAATCCTATCGGGTACAACACATTAAGATATGGTTTATGTCACTCGTTATGATAATACTACAAATCCCAGGATTCCTGAGTTAAACAATAATTAATTAGGTAAACTTGATATTCACACGCACTGAGGGTAGTACATAGCACACATTATTTGCGATAAATCCCACTGTATTGTGGATTTAATAATGTTTCACTGCGAGTTTCGATCGGGCAAAACACATAGTGATTAGGTTTTTATGTTGTCCCTCACGAGAATACTACATATCCCAGAACTCCTGAGCCTAACAACCACTACCTGGGAAATAGGGGTTGACATTGTTTGGCGCCAAAAACAATTAGGACGGCTGTCAGTCGGCGACCTACACGTCGGACGGATGAGTTCCGCCGCTTATGAAACTGTTTAAGTAAGTGTGAATATCATTTCATTAGACAATTTGGTATTTTCAATACTTGTTACGTTAGGTAGCTATAGAAATATTTTTCCGCTTTTATTCAGCACGGTTAAGAACTCGAACTTACTGAAGGCTCCAGATCTTGATACGTGAATCTGCCGAAGGAGAGCGGAACACACGGTTGAGATTCGTCTCAAGCGACATTTCGCTTAAGTGTTACGAGTTTGCACTAAGATACACAATATCACCAACTAATCCGTATATATGGCAGGTAACACGTAGATTCATTTATTAAATTCAGAAAATCGACCTGATTTAACGTCTTCCGGTATGATTCCTGAAGCGGAGTGATTAACATCCTTCGTTCAAGTTACATGATAGCACTCAAGTAAGTGCACACTTTATGAGATACGTTACCGTTCTTTAAGTTAGTGAATTAAATCATAAAGTGATATTTCCATGTTTACTTTATAGCACGCCATCAGTAAGAAGCTATAGACCAGGTTCCTGCAGTATATTTCTTTGCAAGGCTGGAATACGAGGTGTATCCCCTCCATTATAGTAAGTGACCGCTTTATAGCCAGTTAACCTCTAAATGCATAACGTGGTAACATAAACTTTAGATAGTCTTAGCCATTTAGTTTAAGGGTGTAGAGTCATGTTAGCGTATCTACCAGGTGCGATAAAGATAGCAGGAAGGGTTCTCACGTGTATGGCAGAGGTTCGTATGAACCAATGAGTTTTGTACGTAGGTAGTTATTGTATATACGATTTAATGGAATACTGTGAATCACTTGTTCTTTTGTGTATATATGGTCGGTAAGCTAGCACCAATTGTTTAATGTGAGTGAGACCGACACCGGATGTATCAATGTATTTCTGGGCAGTTAGTTTGCCACAAGACAATTCACAATGGAGGAAAATGTACGTGATAATGTATACTAGTGTGGTATCAATACATACAGTGTGAATAGAGAATCTGAGGCACAGTGGTATTACATGTGAAAGGTACATATATGCATTGTTAGATCCTAAGAAGACATAGAATTTAAGAATTGTACACATAATTGGTTGTGATATGCGTTAGTAATTGGAATTTTTTAATTTACAGAACACAGCCCCTGAGGAAGGAACCACGGTTCCGAAATGCATTGGGCCAGCAACAAACTGTGGTTTATGTGATAAATAATGAAATTAGATAACTACATGAAGAAATGTATATGAGTGTATATAAGGTGTAAACTAAATGTAATTGTATGTTGATCAACTGTGAATCTTTATGAATACAAGTTACATGATTACAAGTTCAAAATAGAGAATTAAGTAAACAACAGAACAAACAAAAGTAAAGAGTGTGGTATATTCAATTTAAATATTATTTGAATTTGGAATTTATTGTGTAACAAACACTGTGGACTTAGTCCATTAGGAACAGTGCACACTTGAGCAGGTTTTATCTGTTCTGGTTTCTAACTCGTGACAATGCCACATATGCCATACCCTCCTTGAACACAGAACTGCCAATATTCACCAATGCACTGTCTACACTTAAACCTTGCGATTTATGGATTGTCACCGCATATGCCAAGCAAACAGGAAACTGCTTACGGCGAACATATAACAAAAATCTAGCAGAACAACGACCAATTAGCTGTACTTCCTCAATGCCATCAAATTTAATTTTAAAAAATTCAATTCCATCTCTATTTCTGTATTTCACAAAATCAACAACATTACCCATTGATCCATTTACCAGACCTCTTTCAACATGTAAATTCCTTCTTAAAATTATTTGGCAGTTTAAGCACACATTCAGAGTCGTTTCAAAACCTGCAGTTTTAGATATAGTCTTCTCTAATGAATCCAATTTTGTTTTCAAATTCTCAGACAAAATAATTGTTGATCCGATATGCTCTACTCTGTCAATAGCTTCCAGTTTCACAATCTCTTGGTTTTCTAAATGCAACATTTTGTTGTTGAAGATGGCACATTCTGCAAGAGTTAGCATCAAACATATTCCAGATTTCTTCTCAGTAATTTTCTGAAAAATATTCTCAGGCACAACATCTTGTTCTGGATATAAATTTGACAGTAATCGTGCATGTAAAGCTTCTTTCCCATGCTCGGTCACTTTTCCAATTCTAACATCTTGTAGAATATTCTTGTAAACTTCATCCTTCGCCTGACGCATATTTTCATGCAGTTCAGCATAATTGAAGTTTAACCATATATTGACGTTGCCAATGCTCCCTAGGCACTTCCTGGTATCTTCATGCGTGAGCATTTTGAACACAGGTTGTCCTTTCACTGGTGTCAGCTGCAGAAGATCTCCGAAAACAATGATGTGTTTGCCACCAAATAACACATCATACTCTGTTTTGAGAACTTCTTGCATTCTCAAATGCACAAAGGCAAGCATGACATTGGAAACCACGCTTACTTCGTCAATGATAAGAAGTTTCATTTTCCTCAAGATTCTTGAAACTTCACAACAAGCATCTCCAGATAGCTTGTGATATTGTAATTTGTTGTCATGCTCCACTGGCAGCATCAGTAAACGATGTAAAGTAATCCCTTTAATGTTATGTGCTGCCAGCCCAGTTGGAGCGGTAACAACACAAGACAGCGGTGATTCAGTCCTTTTCTGCAGATAAGATGCACTTGCTTTAATGAGGAAACTTTTTCCAGTTCCCGCTTCTCCACTCACGTACAGTCGGACAGGCTTCAACGACGTACATGAGCACTCTTTCTTCTCATGACTTAATCCATGATCTATTTGCTTGGTAACTTCGTCATATATTTTCCTCTGCTCAACGTTGAGTTGTCTTTCCAAGTCTTCTAAGTTAACCGCATCCTCCTGAGCATGTGCCATGGCTCTTTCCACTTCATTCATGGCAGTGGCAGCTTCATGTTCGATAACAGGTCGTCCTAGTGGATCCTGACTCAATGAAACAGAACTCTGACTGTCCTGAGAACTGTTTCTGGCAATCTCGGCTGCAATCGTTGCTTCCTGCTCGATTTCCGCATTCAACATTTCTACATATTTGGGAAAAGCAGGACATTCTATGGTCTCCTTGGCGGCAGTGAAAGAGTCTTCGTAACAGAGGAAATCTCCAAACAGTTCCTCTTCTGCACGCCAAGGCTTGAAAAGTTGCAAAAGTGCTAAATAGAAAAACTCCTTTTTTTCAGGAGATTCGCCACTCAATTTTCGATGGTTTACCAAGTGGCATTTTCTTTGCTTGACCAGACATCCCTCACTTCCAATTAAAGCATACACTCCTTTCTCAGTATCTTCTTTGATGTTCCTCTTGAATATGTAATTTTGTAGAACCTCATACAGACAAACATTCTCGAGGTGACTGCTTCGATTTGGATAATATGTATCCAACATGTTGGTCTTCAAAATGTCGGTACTGTTTGGCTCCTTTTCCGCCAAATACTGAATTTCCCGCACAGGTTTCAGAACTCGATTACGCGTTGCAGCAAGACCAAGACTCGCCCAAACGATACTCCTAGATTTGGCATAGAGACTTGCTGAAGACAACCGGTCAGAACATTCGTAAGCTCCGATTTCTCGATGCGACAACATCTTCAGACTGAAACTGTACAACTTCTTACTGAGGCTCTTTTCATGGGAAATGTCCTCCCACATATCCTTCAATTCTGTCTTTTCTTTTTTGGTGATGTAAGATGTTACATACCGAGCCACAGCCATACAGTTATCAGCCACAAACTGTATATCCATGTTAGCATTCCACATGGACAAAATCACTGGGTTGTAGTCGTTGATGTACTTGGACTCTTCGTTCCTCTTCAAATTGTATGTGTTTTTCGGTGATTTCTTCATCACATTATGTTGCAGTGAAGACATCAAACTGTTTACTCTTCCTTTAGAAATCAGCGGTCGTGGAAAGCCGAAACGACATTTGGTGTAGAACTTGTCCTTGTTTCGGAATTTACGACGACAGTACTTTCCACAACGATGGCTTTGGAAACGTAGAACTTTTTCTCCTAGGCTTTTCTTCTCCTTTGCATTTGGAACAGCACACGTAGAATACTGTTGTATGAAACTCATCACTGAGTCTTCTGGATCTGTTCCAAATTTAGGTGCATCCTTGATCCACAGTAGCATATGTATATGAGGAGCACCTCTTGCTTGGTACTCCTTTCTCCAGAAGAAATCCAACACCTCTCCAAGAGGTGGATTCTTCTTACTCATGATGAAAGACATCATAGCTTCAAATCTATGATTGAAGTACCTGCATACATTGACTGGATCCAAAGAGCACAGTTCTCCGGGTGTCTTGAATTCGATGTTTTCAATGTTTCCATTTGCCTCTCGTAGAAATTCAAGTAAGTCTTCCCAGCCATACTCGGCACAGCTCAGAGTGAGGAACCATGTGGGAGTTCCTAAGTTCCTCAGCATACATTTTAAATCACCATGACGACGGTACCAGTACTCATTAGTACCACGCTGACACGCCATGAGATTAACCAGGTGACAATCCAAAATACTGTCTTGGACATTGACTTTATCCATAAAGTCACTTGCCGAGATGTTTTGCATGTGTATACCACTTTTCAAGATGTGGTTCACTGCATATGACAGTCCAGACAGATCGCTTTCAAACAGGAGATGAAACAAATAGGGAATACATTGTCGAAACCTAGCATCTCCTGCATACAATCGCAAAGTCCGGTATTCAGAAGCAGGAATTTGATGAGGTCGCTCATCATATCTTCCTCCCTGACCTGTTGGAAAAAGCTGTGGGAAACACCGAGCTTCCAAACTTTCCTCCCAAACACTAATGGGACTCCCTTTGGCTTGTTTCATTTGAAACAACTCAATAGCATTCCCCATGACTTCCTTGGAATGCAAAGGATGAACACTATAATGTTCATATATTTCTTCACTAGTAGAGGGTTCTACTTTCTCAATTTGACCAGCACCCAAATCGCTATCCTCTTCCTCACTTACTTCCTCTTCTGCAACATATACATTCTTATAGTACTTATTATTTTTTTTCAAATACAATGTTGCCTTTTTGACTTTCCTAACATCCACTAAATCTTGCCATATTTTCTTATTCTTTGTCGGAACCCCATTAACTAAGATAACCAGAGGTTCCTCTTCCACTTTCTCTACTCCAATTGTGTTAATGTTTTTCTTCAAATCTAGAGGCAAATAAACAACTCTTCCCTTTAATCCTCTCTGTAAAACTGATGGAGGCAATTTCCCTGTCTTTGGCTCCATTCTTACAATAGCCTGAAAGGGATGGATACTTTGAATCAAAATAGATTCATAAGTATTTAAATCCTTCAATTCAGAAGGAATCTCAACCAATTCCAGATTATTATGAACTGCTCTAGCAGGCATCTGGTTTTGATTTAATTTGGTACAACAATAAGTACACACACGTTGATCTGATCCCAAATCAAAACAATTTTCTACCATCAAGTATGTTGTGAAATCCTTCCATTCACTATTATTTTCCCTTTCACTTTTTGCATATAAATCCACTAACTTAGTCTGATTCTTATAATAAGTGCGTCGACAACACACACAAGTGAAATTAGGCCTCTCACTTGATTTCACCTGAAACGTCGCAATTTCCCTCTGAAAATTATCTGTACTGGAAACCTGTACAATATCTTCCACATTACCCTCTTCTTCTTGGTCAATTTCAACATTCTCCTCTTTACTTCCAAAGTAACAATACTCAATTTCTTCACAAATATTCTTCACATCTATTTCAGAACCATGCAAAAGAGCAGCGCATAATTGTTTAAGCATAATTGCTGGACTCTTAGCATAATACAACATTCTAACTAATTTCCTCACTTTATTATGATGCACTGCTAGCATCCTGAAATGATGAAAAACACTCTGGCATACTCTCCTGGAAAGACAAGCCAGTGAATGTCCATGCAAACCTGTCACTTCTCTCACTCTGCAAGGATCTAACTCTTGCAACAACTTCATTTTCTGCTTCAAACTTTTCTTATTAAATGTCCGTACAAAATCACAAAGCAAATTGATGGAATCCTGTCGCACACTGCAAATACTACTACACTTCCAGGTGTACACAGGACCCTTAGTACGTCTTCCTAAAACCTCATTACCTAACACCTCTTCTGTCTCTGTTGTCACAAGTTTTTCTTTTTCAACTGGACAACCATCTTTCACTTCATAAGCCCGACCACTGGTGTCAACTGCATGCACCAAATCATTATCCTTGAAATAACTCTCCTCATCAAAAAATGCCTCACAACTTGAACTATGCATCCATTCTCCGGAAAAAACTTCACAAAAATTACTACGATTAACTATTCTCTTCCATCTACTATTTCTTTTGAAATCATAAATTGCCTTGTTTAGCTTCCTAATTCTATTGATTATCAAAATAAATAACTTACGTTTAATTTCAAATGCCTGATCAATAACTTTCTCAACTTTTTTTTTCTCTTATAAAAAACCACTTTCTGTTGACCTTTCTTAATATTTTTTAACAAATTGCCAATTATCCTGTTGCGGAACATTCGTTTACGAATGTCCCTAAACTGTTGTTTCCTTCTACTATCATGCACAGAGTTATCTCTTGCTCTAGCAGTAACATTTTTCATTGGCCTTTCCTTTCCGTTTAAATTGCTTCTCTTTTTCTGGACTGAAACATTTTCTGTAGTAATACTTTTTTTACTACAAATATTTCTTATGAATGTTTTTATGGTCTTACCCGGTGCTTTCTTGGTGACTTGACAAGTTTTTTTGGTAGAGGACTGCTGCATTATTTCATGGACCTGCTGTCTTTGACGTTTTGCAGCCTTTCTAAGTCTTTCTTTGGTTGGCATGCTCAAATCTTGAAATGATCTGCAGTTGAATCTGTGGTAAAATATAATAAAAAATGTTATTAACCACTGTTACCAAACAGTAAATCAATAACAGTCATCAAAAACTTAACACACTACTTGACATTTTTACATAGAACATTTTTTAGTGCTTTGGCAAATTTATAATACACAAATTGCAGAAAAGAAATAGAATTCTTCTTCATTTTACCTATGTTTTTTATATGTGAATCTGATCTAATTTTATATTCAAGTCTGTTTTATTTTTTAAACACAGCGATGAGCCTACAACCTCGTATCGAGGCCGGCCGCGTAATTTTTGAGTGCGGCGGCAGAGCGGCATATTTTAATATTTTATTGAAGACACTAGACATAACCTGTTTTTGAAGGTGACTTTAATTTTAAATCAAACGGTTTACATTTTTACTTTTCATTTATTATAAATTTTAAAAATAAATGTTTATAGTTCCATAGGCTCAAGCACGTCAGCTTCCCACCCTATGTCATACAATTCTGACAAATCGGCATCCTCATCATCCTCAGAATTTAAATCATCCAAGGGATCTACTTCCACTGATGTTTCAATTACAAGTTCAATGATAATGTCATAATCAACTGATTGCTGATTGTCACTCATGGTTGATGTTGTCGTTATCTTTAAAGAAAGAGAACAACAATGAGATGTTGCAGAGTAAGAGACAAATCTCAGAGATTATAACAGTAAAATTGTTTAACAAGAGTAACATTTTGCAGCTATTATTTACCCATGTCCAGCGATGCTGAGGAGGTGAGGCCTATGTCCAAGTTTTCAGTGAACAGGACTCATCTCTTCTTAACCTTGGATAAGCCTCACCAACTCTGTGTCCCCTGCTCATACTTAAATGTAAAGGGGCAGATTTATGTTAACTGGCGCATCCCCAGGGATGCACCAGTTAATGTGCACCGCTGCTCTGCCACCCATAGTGTGCCGCATTTACAATGTGGAGCACCATTGAGTGAAAACAGCACAGATGCGTCACGCATCTGTGCCGCAAAAGCAGCACATTGCAGGAATCACGTCGTAAGCGCAACATGTCTACTGCAATGCACAGGAGCAAGCCTCACATTGCATGGTGCATCACTCCTTATGCCTGTTTCAAACAGGCGTAAGGATTTGATTCAGCAATGCTATAAAGCTGACTCAGTGAAATCTTCTAAATTTCACTGTGTTAGTTTTACAGGGCTTTCTTGCAAATTAATGCATACCTTGCAACAAAACACCTATATGAAAACTGACACAGGTTTCATGTGGCACAGGACTTTACAGCATGACACATCTGCCTAGATGCATCAATTTTTAAATATGTCGCCACATAGCAAATCTTTTGCACCGCCGCTGCATCACAAAAGTGACGCACAGCGGCGCAAAAGAGTCACACACCTATCATAAATCTGTCCCTAACATTTTAAATGATTAATTCAGGATGACGATAAGGTGTGGCCTATCCAGAGGTTTGTTTAAGGTGAGGCCTACTCAGGGTTGCAGATCAAATTTACGCTTGTTGAAGAATACAGAGGAGATAATACATGTAAAGGCCTACTAATGAAGTAAGTCATGTCCACTTCACTCTTGAACAAAGGCCAGACCTCTTTTGTGTCCGTGGATAGACCTAAACTTCATCTGCACAATGTCATTCGTAAACTTAGGAAACACAGGTGATGAAAGTGTTTTTTTTAAGCCTTTGCAGCGTTTTTGGGTCACTTTTAACATGGCTATGTAACTCAAAGAATCAAAATCTAAATTTGCCAAGCACAGGTGCGAGCATATTTACAAGGAATTTGCACCACGGGGAAAGGTCTTTTAATATAAAATGGGAAAAATAACATCAGAGACACTCAAATGCCTTATAAATATGCCGCAAACAACCTATGAAGCTCTAGCAGTACATATCCAGAAATGTAATTGATTTAAAAAAACGTGTTTAAACACAACATATAAATCAATTGTATACCTACATTCATGGGGAAATGACTTAAAATGTCCTTAAGACACATGAAAGCGATTTTTTAAAGCCTTTGCAGCATTTTTGGATCACTTTTAACATGGCTATGTAACTCAAAGAATCAAAATCTAAATTTGCCAAGCACAGGTGGGAGCATATTTACAAGGAACTTTCCCCACAGATAAAGGTATTTTAATTTAAAATGGGAAAAATAACATCAGAGACACTCAAATGCCTTATAAAGAAGCAGACACCATTATTTCCTTGTCATAAATTTTAAAAGCATTCCTTTTCCACAAAAACGATTTTCAAGTCATAATTTAAAAACACTGCACATGGGTAAATGACTTAAAATGTCCTTAAGACACATGAAAACGTTTTTTGATTGCCTTTGCAGCATTTTTGGGTCACTTTTAACATGGCTATGTAACTCAAAGAATCAAAATCTAAATTTGCCAAGCACAGGTGCGAGCATATTTACAAGGAATTTGCACCACGGGGAAAGGTCTTAAATTAAAATGGGAAAAATAACATCACAGACACTCAAATGCCTTATAAAGAAGCACACACCATTATGTCCTTGTCATAAATTTTAAAAGCATTCCTTTTCCTCAAAAACGATTTTCAATTCATAGTTTGAAAACACTGCACATGGGGAAATGACTTAAAATGTCCTTAAGACACATGAAAGCATTTTTTGATTGCCTTTGCAGCAATTTTGGGTCATTTTTAACATGGCTATGTAACTCAAAGAATCAAAATCTAAATTTGCCAAGCACAGATGCGAGCATATTTACAAGGAATTTGCACCACGGGGAAAGGTCTTAAATTAAAATGGGAAAAATAACATCAGAGACACTCAAATGCCTTATGAAGAAGGAGACACCATTATGTCCTTGTCATAAATTTTAAAAGCATTCCTTTTCCTCAAAAACTATTTTCAAGTCATAATTTGAAAACACTGCACATGGGGAAATTACTTAAAATGTCCTTAAGACACATGAAAGCGTTTTTTGATTGCCTTTGCAGCATTTTTGGGTCACTTTTAACATGGCTATGTAACTCAAAGAATCAAAATCTAAATTTGCCAAGCACAGGTGGGAGCATATTTACAAGGAATTTGCACCACAGATAAAGGTCTTTTAATTTAAAATGGGAAAAATAACATCAGAGACACTCAAATGCCTTATAAAGAAGCAGACACCAGTATTTCCTTGTCATAAATTTTAAAAGCATTCCTTTTCCTCAAAAACGATTTTCAAGTCATAATTTGAAAACACTGCACATGGGGAAATGACTTAAAATGTCCTTAAGACACATGAAAGCGTTTTTTGATTGCCTTTGCAGCATTTTTGGGTCACTTTTAACATGGCTATGTAACTCAAAGAATCAAAATCTAAATTTGCCAAGCACAGGTGGGAGCATATTTACAAGGAATTTGCACCACGGGGAAAGGTCTTAAATTAAAATGGGAAAAATAACATCAGAGACACTCAAATGCCTTATAAAGAAGCAGACACCATTATGTCCTTGTCATAAATTTTAAAAGCATTCCTTTTCCTCAAAAACGATTTTCAAGTCATAATTTGAAAACACTGCACATGGGGAAATGACTTAAAATGTCCTTAAGACACATGAAAGCGTTTTTTAATTGCCTTTGCAATATTTTTGGGTCACTTTTAACATGGCTATGTAACTCAAAGAATCAAAATCTAAATTTGCCAAGCACAGGTGGGAGCATATTTACAAGGAATTTGCACCACAGATAAAGGTCTTTTAATTTAAAATGGGAAAAATAACATCAGAGACACTCAAATGTCTTATAAAGAAGCAGACACCATTATTTCCTTGTCATAAATTTTAAAAGCATTCCTTTTCCTCAAAAACGATTTTCAAGTCATAATTTGAAAACACTGCACAGCTCCTATGCACAAAAACACCCTGTCAGTACTAATACTTCACATTTTCTCCAATTACAAAATCTCAAAGAAACAAAATCTATTTGTAAAACACTTGAGACAAAGCAACATTTTAAAAACACAACTTTCTTCATAATTTTCTCCTTAAAGCACACTATTCTCTATCTACATAAAATAAATCTTTTCTCACCTTAGCAAATACTTTATGAGTTTCAAAACAGTCTCAGAAATACACCAATTTGTCTTCAGCAGAACAAAAGGTATGCACTCCAGAGGCTGCAGCTATAGAAAGCACAGAAATGCTGTAATTCATCACACATATCTCTCATGTCACCCAATCAAAACTCTTCCCTCACTTTTTTCAAATCAAATCCCTTCCCCCCTCTGCCCTGTCTGCCTTTTTGCATAGCAACCACCTCCTGGAAGACCTCTGGTGTTTGCAAGTTCACACAACAATGTTTCAATTGAACTCTGAACTCTCAGTGCACCTGCATATCCAGTGCAATCTTTCATTTAATGATTTTTTTTGACCATTCAAAATACATCTTTCAAAGAACTCATCCATGCACCCTAACTTTCTGTTTTCAGCAATCAAAATCCACCAATCACTGTTACTGCTTCATTAACACAGAAACTCCACAGTTTTTTCCATTTTAAACTCTTATTTTTTCAACTGCCATTTCATTGCCACACTTCATCTGACTGCAGCAGAACCTTCTCTCACCATGTTTTCTGTCTGGATTGTTGGACATAGTTACATCTACTGGGCTCAGAGGTATGCTGATAACAGAAATTTACCTAACCTCAATTTACAAGATGTGGAAATTAAGTGGTTTAGCCACAGAGGATTAAAATGTCACCAATTGATACCATTGGTGAAAACCTTAATGCATTTGCCAAAACCTGACCTGTTAATTGTGCACTGTGGAGGAAATGATTTGGGCACTTTGACTGGGGTAGGTCTGGAAATGCTTTTAAAGGACACCTTTGAGCAATTGATGGCACTTTTTCCTCAAACTGCCTTGGTATATTCAATATATATGCCAAAGACAGAAATGGAGGTGGTCGAACCGATTTTGTCCACAAATTGAGAAGTCGAGGAAGCATGTAAACAAATCTGTTTCAGCTTACATGAGAGACCATGGAATGGGCTCCATGTACAACAATAACTTGCGTTACTACATGCAAGATATCTACAGAGGAGATGGAGTTCACTTCTCAGATGAGGGCAACAGAATTTTCATTTTGAATTTAAGACTGTGCATTGGTACATACTTATAAGTACCTAAATGTACCATAAACCCAAAAGCTCTTCTCAGAGCTACCCTACATCTGATCACTCACAATTATTTTTTTACTCTAACTTTTTTCACTAATTTTCAACAAAGTACGCTCCCCGGAGCGCTACCCGGTACGCGAACCGGAAGCTAACCGCGTGAAATTTTTTTAAAAAAATGTTTTTTTCCCGCACATATGGGCCTCCTCAGCCACCCTCAGAAAACCTAGGGGGTCAAGATACGTCTACCGTACCCCCTTCTACCCATTCTGAACATTATTTGCCCTCCATCTTGTATCTTAATTCGACCGAAACACAAAATGGTGGACTCCCGAAACGCTTCAGGTTCGCGTACCGGGGCGCTCGCCAGTTCGCGTACCGGGGCGCTCCCCGGGAAGCGCTCCATCAAAAAAGGTGGGAAAGTAATTTACAGAAAACGACTGGAGACACTTTCACCAAATATAGATTAGCTCATACTACATACCAATCCCTACCATTTTCACAAATTTGATTGAAATTCCATTTAGCCATTTAGCCTGTAGACCTCTCTAAATACCGTGAGGTAAATTACTTCACAAAACACATTTGAAGTGTTGGAATTGACAACCAATGAAAATGTTACTTTCATTTTCTACTTTTTTTACCTGACATTTGATTGGTTATATACCTGAATATATATAAAGGAAGAGAAGGAAACACAGCCATTTTGACTACTACTTCCTGGTGTACATTTCAATAGGATTTTCACTAATCACTTCAACTTCTTTGTAAAGGTAAGTTGTTATTTTAAAAACTGAAGTATATTGTGCACTATAAGTTAATATGGTAAACTTTTTCTGATAGTTATATACTATCCCTCTGTAGTAGTTATAGATTTAGATAGACTTCTCTGTTATAGTTATGGATGGAGTTAGGTTTCTCTTGTATAATTATGAATTTACTTACGTTAAATCACATACACTTTTTTATATTCCTACTTCCACTCTGATACTATACACTGCCCAAAGATAAATTCACTGATAAAAACTGCCTATCTAAAATTAATCCCATCAGTGCCCTATCTGTACTAATATTTTTTTTTTTATCCAAATTTCAGGCAAAATGGAAGGCGAACAGAAAGTTTCATTTCAAATTGTCCTGCAAGAGAACAACCAAGAAATCATTGATCCAAATGACATTGAATTTATGGATGAAACTTGGGACCAAGAACTACTGCAATGTGTGCAATCAGTAGATGTCCTCCTTGAAAATGAGGACATTTTACACACTCAAACATTACAAGCTATGTTCAATGAAAATAACGACATTTCAGACAGTGAAATGTTAGACATTTTATTAATTTTTGAAACACAATCACAATAATAAATAATTGCTTAAAAAATAAAGAAATTAAAAAATAATCAACAAAACAAACAATCAATTAACATACAATATTAGAAAAGTCTATCATTCTTTTTTCCTTTTAGTACGCTCCCCAGAACGCTTCCCGGTTCGCGGACCGGGCGCTCCCCACGCAAAAAAACAAAAAAATAATTTTTTTTTTTTTTGCCCTGCGGGGCCTTTTTAAAGCCTCCACATCAAACCTAGGGGGTCAGGGAGGATCTACTATGCTCCCTTATGGTCATTTCCCCCTTTGTTTTGGCCTCCTCTTGTCTCTCGATCCTACCGAGAGACAAGATGGCGGCCGCTCTGGACTGTTTAGAATGTTGACAGACACCAGAGAGCCAATCAGCTTCGCTACGCGAAGTTCCGTTACGCGTCAAGTACGCGAACCGGAGCGCTGCCCGGAGAGCGCTTACAGATATATATCTTTTTTTGAACGTTAATTTCTCAAAATCCACTGGATCACATATATTGAGACCTAGCAAAAGCACATCGGGCTAACAGTCCCTACAATTTTGCCAAGTTTCGTGCAAATCCATTCAGCCGTTCGGGCTAAAAGTGAGGCCAACCGCCCTATGGAAATTAACATGGGAAAAACACGTTTTGGGACCCCCCTTTTTTCTCAGCCCCCCTTGACAAACCCCCCCCAAATTTTCAGTATCTGCTCAGAAACAAAATGTTCCATTTTCCTGAAAATTTCAGCCAATTCCGTCCACAAACGGCAAAGTTATTAGACATAGAATTTTCAAAAATCCCATAGAGAAAAAATCCTAACTATATATACCTACTGGCGACCGCCAGTAGGTAATATATATAAATATATATATATATATATATATATATATATATATATATATATATATATATATATATTCACTGAAAAAACCATAGGTTATACACCATATATAGTTAGGAATTAGCATTTAAAAAACCTTATTTTACTCACACAAAACCAATGAAATTCCATATATAGTTAGTTGTACTAACTATATATCGCGCACCCGCAATCCACTGCTGATCATGTCACATATTACATCATTCATGACATGGTCAGTGACATCACTGATGACATCACTGATGACATCTCAAATGACATCACTGATGACATCACTGATGACATCTCAAATGACATCACTGATGACATCACTGATGACAACATCCAGTGACTGTATTTTTCTGTAAAGTTAAAATATGTCTTACATATTTAAGAATGAGTGGATGTATAAGTGTCTGGACGAAGGATTTAGTAGGTGCATGACTGACTGTATGAGTGAGTGGTTAAATGTGTCTCACTGAGTGCATGGGTTAGTGACTAAACTGTCTTAATTTGTGCATCATTATGTCTGTTGTTCTGTAAACTGCTGCATGTGTTGATCAGTAGCTATATGAGTAACTATATGGGTTATTGATTGGTTGCCCAAGCATTTGTATGGGAGACTGAGTGTGTGTGTGGGTGGCTGGGAGGTGTATGACTCTGTGCATAGATGTATGGGTTCAAAAGTGCATGTGGAAACAGCTGTATGGGCGGTTGACTGTGTGCATGACTGTATTGGTGAGTGAATAGATATCTCAGTGCTACATGTCAAAGTAAGTACATATGTAAAATACCGTACATGTGAGACTTGACATATATAAATAACTGTCCATAAGAGCCAGTGAATGTGTGAGTGGCTGTATGCATCATTGTGCACTTGTATCCAGGATTGTATAAGTGAGTAAATATGTTTTAGTATATGTTTGAATAAGTAAGGTGTGTATAACTGTATAGTTGTGAAAATGGAGCTGTGATTGATTCTTTGCATGACTGACTAGGTGTGTAAGTAACTCCATGGATGAGTGACAGTCTGTGAGTGTCTGTTTACACTGAGTGTATCTAAGGTTATATTAGAGTCTGAAGAGGTTCATCGTATTATCACATGAATGATGTCATCAGTGATGTGATCAGTAATGTCAAATGAGATTCTATCAGTGATGTCATCAGTGATGTCATTTGAGATGTCATCAGTGATGTCATCAGTGATGTCATTTGAGATGTCATCAGTGATGTCATCAGTGATGTCACTGACCATGTCATGAATGATGTAATATGTGACATGATCAGCAGTGGATTGCGGGTGCGCGATATATAGTTAGTACAACTAACTATATATGGAATTTCATTGGTTTTGTGTGAGTAAAATAAGGTTTTTTAAATGCTAATTCCTAACTATATATGGTGTATAACCTATGGTTTTTTCAGTGAATTTTCAAGGTTTTGTAAATGCTAATTCCTAACTATATATGGTCTATAACCTATGGTTTTTTCAGTGAATTTCATTGGTTTTTTAAAAGCTAATATCTATAGCTGTAAAATGTATTCTTCTTTAAATCCCAAAATATATTTTATATGTTTATTAATTAAAAAAATTTAATATTTTTTTTGTTTCGCTCCCGGTCCGCTAACCGGGAAGCTTTCCGTTAGCTCAAACAGATGCCGCGACCCGGTCCGCGAACCAATAAGAAATCAACATAGTGATGGTATCGCGTTGCCGCGTAATGCGTCTTATGACGTACTGCGTTAGCGCACCCGGAAGTGCCCCAGGGCGCGGACCGAGGCGCAAAACGCAGCTCCCCGGAAGCGATCCGCGGCGCGGCGCGAAAGCGCGACGTATCGCGTTGCCGCGAAATGCGTCTTGTGACGTATCGCGTTAGCACACCCGGAAGTGTCCCGGGGCGCGGACCGCGGCACGAAGGGGAGCGACCCGGAAGCTAACCGGGGAGCGTTCCGCAGCGCGTAACATGAGCGTGAGAGGTCATGTGACTTGTTAATAGAACTTTTCATTGGTTCATTTCATTTTTGGTTTCATAATGATGGAAAGCTAGGTCAGGTGACCTAAAAATAACACTTTTCATTGGTTGAGAAGTATTGTTTTTCCCAAATGATGAAAACCCCTCCTTCTTTCCTCACTCTGACTTTCATCATTGTGAGAGGAAGACCTTTTTTGATCATCTAGAAATGGCAAGTCTTGTAGCTGCAGCTGGTGCACCCCCACCACCACCTCCACCTCCTCATGGGAAGAGAGGACCACCTCCCCAGGTGATTACCAACACTGAGGAGGAAGATGAAGAAATGGATGAGGAGGGAGAAGAACCACAATTCCTAGAAGAGTTGCCCCGGGTTTCCAGAAAGAAAGCCAGTTTCATCTGGCAGTTTTTTTCGATGCCTCGTGGACAAAAAAAAGTCAACGCGAGGTATGTCACCTGCCTCATATGCAAGGAACAATTGTCCAGAGGGACGGACAAAAAATACAGTTATGGTAATCACACCATGCATAGGCACATGACGAGGAAACATCCCCTAAATTACAGCCGGGCGGAATTAAGGGATATGCTGGACAATCCTAGACCAACTCCTGTGGCCAGACCAACAATACCGGTTTCTTTAACACCAGAGGAGGCACGGGAAACTGTGCCAAATATCCAACAAAATTTTGGGCATATGATACATTTATGTATGCACTGTCGTGCATTATTAGCTTGTGGCAACATGAGCATCAATGCACTCAACCTTGCATATGAACACCATGATTGCCCTAACCGCCCCCAGTAATTTTTTTTTGCTCCTGTTGAGCCCTTTTCAACGCCTGTTTTTTGTTGTTTCCCCCCCCCCAAAAAAACCAAAAAAAATATAAAATCGTTCAAAAAATACAAAAAAAACAAAATATGTTCAAAAAATAAAAAAAAAATATAAAACAACAAAAATATTAAAAAAAAAGTTCTTTTCAGAACTACCTTCCCTTTCAAAAAAAATTGCTACAATGTTTAGCACTCTGGCAAGCTCTATTTCTTTTGGTTCGCTCCCGGGTTAGCTTCCCGGTACGCGGACCGGGAGCTAACCCAAAATATTTTTTTTTTTTTAAAAAGTGTAAGTATGAGGAAAGTAAACAGAGAGTGATGTTAAAAGAAAGACAGCTATAGGGAGTAAAGAAGAGATACTGTTTAATAGATCTATTTACCGAAGAAAAGACAGAAGAGGGTATAATTGTGAAAAACAAAATAGATAACGAAGTGAAAGAAAAACAAGCATTGGCATAGCCAATAGGTCTCGCCTTTGGGACCTTCTAAGTATTTAGTTATGCAGCATAATATCCTTGGTGCAGCAACATCAACTGTTGCATGGCTAAACACGTATAAGGTCCCAAAGGCGAGACCTATTGTCTATGCCAATGCTTGTTTCTTAAGTAGTGTTGCAATACGTCTGACTCTTCCATGTGAAAAGATCTTATCTTGTGCTCTAAAGATTGCTAAAGTCTCGACAGAGAACAGGCTAGGCTGTAAGTAGGGTAAATTGCGCTTGGTGATCTGTTTGAGGGAGTGTCTGCTTTGCCTGGTGTCTTTGGAGAGCAATTTTGATTGGTATACTGGACAATGTTAGTTTTATTGGTCCAGTAGACAATTAAACTGCTGCATGACCACACTGTGTGATCCTGGGCACACTTTACAAATCCTACCTACCATCCAGCGGCTGAAGTGCAAATTGTAAAACCTGATAGCTGGGCACAATTACAGTGTCATTGCAGGCACACCCTGTGTGATCTTGGACATTTATCACATCTCAAAGTACTTTTAAATGCTTGAGCTTGGGATAAACCCTAGAAAAATACTCTCATGCATTTGACCTACCCAGGTGTTTGCTGCTACGTGCTTGATAAGAAATAATGCAACACACAATTGCAACTTCTGTGCCCCTTCCAAATAAACACTAGAAATCAGAGTTGTAATTAGTCTCTAGAATGAGTAAGATGCCCTCCAGCCTCCACTTGAAAGCAGGGGTGTATAGTTTGAGGGGAGTGAGGGGGGGGGGCGAGGGAGGCATGCAATACTTTAACGCAGGTAAAAGTGCCCAAAGCCACACCATCTGCCCACTAAAGAGCGGCTCGCAGTGGCCGGCTGGCCCGGCTGATTAGGGGAGCTGTTGGTGCCGAGCCTGGTGGGGCAGGTCCCAGCTGTGCTCTGCCGGGCTGCAGGCAGCTCAGTTATTAAGCAGCTGGTGGCGTGGGGACCACTGCTATTCCGTCTGTAATGTGCCCGAGCCTCCCGGCAGGCGGGGGGATCACAAGAGCGACCGCTCCCACCCTCGGAGGCTAATTAATTGGCAGAACAAGAGCGCATTAAGGCGGATATAGGAGGGAGCCCCGTGCTGGCACCTTCTGAGTGTATGAGCTAAAGGCAGGTGGTTGTGTGTTTCAAATGCCTCTCAGACTACAAAACGCAGCGAATGCTACGTCCAAATCTGAAATTAGGAGTGCTCGTGTGCACGTGCCTAGGTATGTCTATCTAAGTGTGTGTGCTTCATAGTAATAGTCTATGTGTCACTGCATCTTAGACTGTGTGCCACTTTAAGCATGTAACAGTGTGAGGGTATGCACTACTGCGCTTGTGAGTCACGCTGTTTGCGAGTGGGTTTGTACCTGACAATTACTGACCTTGCAGTTGTGTGTGAGTCACTCTGTGTCTGTGCCACTTTATGCGTGTGCATTTAACCTTGAGTGCCTGTGTATGTGGAGCGTGATGTACTGCGTGTGTGTGCGCGTGTGTGTACAGCGAGTTACTGTATGTGGCCTACTGTGAGTGTGCGTGTGTGAGCCACTGTGTTTGTGTGCGTGTCCCACGCTGTGCTGTGTATCTATCTATGTTTGTTAGTGTGTGTGTGCTGCTGTGTAGGTACCACTGTATGTGTAAGCGGGCGCTGGAGTGTATAGACAAACACACGTGAATCCTCAGTTTGTATGCAATGTACGTCACACGTAATTTACGGTCCTGTTCCGCTTTATTTTATTTTGATTGCAGTATAAAAAATGCTTGTTTATATTAGACTGGGGAATACAAACAGGAATCTAGTCTTCAAAGGGAGGGCTGCATGCCAATGTAGAACAAGCACCGGCCAGCTTATAACCCTACTCTGCGATGTTCTTGACTCCCATGCCATTGTTCACCATTTGAGTGAAGTCATGACCCCGCCTACCGAGCGGGGTAAGAAATGCTGTTCACAAGTGTGGTTGTAGCTGTCTGGGCACTTAAATATGTTGCAGCTGTCACGTTACTTAAAAACATTGTGAGAGCCTAAGTAAAACTAGAGTGAATTATCGCATGGCATTTTATGTACAGCCCTAATGCTGCTGCGGCAGAATGGCACCATGTCCTGGAAATACAATAACAGAGACCAGAGCGTCTGTAAATGTCCATGAATCGGGCACCACGCTGAGCCAGGGAAACACTCGAACAATAACAAGGAGAAACACGAGAGATGGCCTGCGGCCGTCAAAGTGAAAGTACGGCCGGCGGAGGAGAAATGCGACACGGCGGGCAGGGGAGGGGGCGGAGCGGGGAGAGCGGCATGAGGGTGTGAAGCAGCAGGGGCCTGAGACGAGGCCGCCTTGCCTTTGATGTGGTAATGCGAGGCAAGCGGCTGGTGGCATTGTGCACACGCTTTCACGTGCACTGGAAGAAATCGCCTGGGAATCGCCTGATCTCGGTAAGCTCTGTTTAAGCCGCAATAGATCGAGCTCCCGCTCTCAATGCGCACATGCGCATTGAGATAGGTCGCTCGACCTAAAAAAGAGAGTATAACATTAACAAAGAAGAGTTTCTTGGAGAATGTGAGTGAATGTTCAAAATAAGATTAAAACATGGGGAATAACAGAGAGAAAAAATAGAAAACAGAAAACAAAAAATAACAGAAAAAGATTAATTGAAACAGCAAAGAAATGTAAGTAACATAGAGCCATATCATCAACATAGGCAATAAAAGTTTTGCAGCTTTTATTGGCAGAAATGTGTCGCTAAAGCTGCTTTTGCGGCAGAAAACTGCCACTAAAACTACTTTTGCACCAGTTTTCTGCCAATAGAAACAGCAATAATTTTATTGGCTGTGTTCATAATATGCCCCTTAGTGTGCTTCAACTACACAGAGAAAGCATTATGAACAAATAGTGATACAGTGATCAGTCAAAGACACTAAGAGTAATAGAGACGGAGTGAGTGAACAAGAGTGAGGAACTATGAGAAGAGAGGGACTGAGAAAAAGAGTGGAAGGAGTTGAGTAAGTAGGTAATAGAGAAAGGAATGAGGGAAGTAGCAAAGGTAGGAAACTGAGGATTAAAGAAATGAAGCAGTGGAACTAATAGTAGTTCAATGTGATAGAAATGTAACGAAAAGAGTACAAAATATTTACCTTATAATTGTCGTTAAATTACTCACTTTTTGTTTTTATACTTTCAATCTGTGAAAGAGAGAACAAACATTTGAAAAATATTAAAACATGTATTTAAAAATTACAAAAGACAAGGGCAAAGATTGAAGGACAAACAGTTTTTCAACAACTTTGACACTTACAGAAGCTTCTGCTTCTCCAGGCCCCCTACACAGTCCTAAAGATATACATTTTAAACTAACAGTATCTTGATGCAGATGAAGTGAGGCCTATCTTAAAACATGGTGCATATTTTGCATTGCTGTTGTTTCAGAAAAGTGTCGCAAGACACTAAAATTTTAAATAATTGCTTCAGGATGCCAATAAGATGTCTACTATCCAGAAGTTTGTTTGAGGTGAGGCCTACTCAGGGTTGCAGATGAGATTTACACTTGTTGAAGAGTACAGAGGAGATAATACATGTGAAGGTCTACCAATGAAGTGAGTCATGTCCACTGCACTCTTCAACAAAGTCCAAACCTCCTATGTTTCCCTGGACAGACCTAAACTTGATCTGCACAATGTGATTCGTAATGATAGGAAACACAGGTGATGTAATTGAAATACGTGCAATTTATTTTGGTCATTTCACAATCACATCACTTGTGTTTCCTTTGCTTAGGTATCTCATTGTGCAGATGTAGTCTAGCATATGAAAGAATACGCAGAAGTGCAGCACTGCATGCAACAACTTTGACACTTACAGAAGCCTCACCTTCTCCATGCCTCCTACACAGTTCTACATATACATCATAAATGCAAACAGTACAGAATTAATTATACATGTTAAATGGTTTATTTTTGCTGTTCTCAGAATGTATCAAAATTCACTAAAAACAGTGACTTGAAGGTATTCATCATATAACAGCGGGGAAAAAAAACACAATCAAAATGATTGTGTTTAAAAAACCCATACAACATAAGAAATCAAAATTCAGAACTCCTTAAAGTTAACTTACTTTCCATGACGTCCAAGGATGTCCTATGAACAGCTTACACTCTTTTGTGCTGTTATTACTTTCAGCCCGCCACTTTCTGAAAGAAAATCTCCATCGTTTTTAAAAACACGTTACATGCAATAAATGACTTCTTGCTCTCTACCACAAGTTTCCTCAAGGCCAAATCTGGTCAGAGCCATTTATAACTCTTGGATTTCTTGTAAGCCAATCCCGTCATTTGGCATTTCCGCAACTTTCAGAATTAAAATGTTGAAGATCATTTTCACAATCCTGGAATAGTAATATCTTCCCCTTCTTGCTCAGTCATGTTCTACATTTCCTATGACACTGATACTGCTTACTATGAAGCAGACTTACACTACCTCTATGACTACTACAATTATTTAATTTTCTACATCACTTTTAATCACAAAGCAATGTAAAACAGTAGACAGCATTGCAGACTTACATTCCCTCTACTCCATGTTTTGATTGGCTGCTTCAATTAGCTTATAAAAAGAAACAGTTTTTCTGAACTCATTCAAAGTGCACATATTTCTCCATGACGTCCAGTCTTATGGTTAGAAGTTATGTCTCTGAACTACACTTATCCTCAAGGCCAAATTGTGTAGGAGCCATTAGAACTTCTTGAAATTCCACAGAGCACATCCCGAGATTATTTCCCTAAAATTTTGGTTTTAAAAACACCAGGTAAGAGTTTTTAAGGTCATACGGCAATTTTTTTTTGAAAATTAAAACAGAATCATTGCAGAATGACCAGCCATTTCTAGACTTTAAATAAGCTGTGTAATGTCCTGATGTTATTGAAGGGCCGTCATGATATATAATTGCTGCAGTTACAAAAGTCCTTCCTGATATTGACAACTGCTAAGCTACAAAATTTTTAATTAAAGTTGTCAATTTTGTTCCATCAGGCCTACATCGTTGGAACATTAAAATGACATACTGGCCATATGTTCGTATAAATAATGTGGACATCATTTCAGATTTACATTGGCTACACTCCATGTTGTGATCAGCTGCTTTTACTAGCTTATTAAAGGAGACTGATTTACTGTCTGGCAAAGTTAAATATATAAATCTTTCTGAGTCTACACTAGTAGTACTTGATACCATACAGTTCTCGCAGTCATGCTGCCATTGATAAGAAAGCCCAAACAGCTGATCTACATCTACACCTTCAGCATGTAATACATCAAGCATATACATTAAAAACTCCTGACAATCTTGCTGAATATTTTGAGAGAATTGTGTTTGGCCTGAACATCTGTCTAACAGATTTCGAATTTCAGACACACTTTCTATGTTTCTTCTATCAGTGCTACATTTCTCTAACACAGAATTTAACAAACTGCAAAATCTTTGATCAGAATTGACCACAATCTCTTCTTTTACATTTTCTAGAGAAAACAAAACATTAACCACTACATTAGCATAGCAGTTGACACCAGAACTGTTTTCAAATTGAAAACCAACAACATCTTCAACAGAATCCTTTTTGTTTCTGCTTGTAATTTTAGGTTCATTGACTTTTTGTCTTTTTGCTACAACCTCCCCAGTATTGGTCACATTTCTTTGTTTCCGGCCTACCACACGTTTCTGAAACAAAGGATACTGAGGCAAATGTGGCGCATACTCTCTTCTTAACCTATTGTATTCCATAACACAATCTAGATCCGCACAAATGTTTGTGACATCACACTCAATCAAGTACAATCCCGATAAAGTTCTAACTCGTGACAATGCCACATATGCCATACCCTCCTTGAACACAGAACTGCCAATATTCACCAATGCACTGTCTACACTTAAACCTTGCGATTTATGGATTGTCACCGCATATGCCAAGCAAACAGGAAACTGCTTACGGCGAACATATAAGTCTTTTACAAGCAAAAATCTAGCAGAACAACGAGCAATTAGCTGTACTTCCTCAATGCCATCAAATTTAATTTTTAAAAATTCAATTCCATCTCTATTTCTGTATTTCACAAAATCAACAACATTACCCATTGATCCATTTACCAGACCTCTTTCAACATGTAAATTCCTTCTTAAAATTATACGGCAGTTCAAGCACACATTCAGAGTCTTTTCAAAACCTGCAGTTTTAGATATACTCTTCTCTAATGAATCCAATTTTGTTTTCAGATTCTCAGACAAAATAATTGTTGATCCCATATGCTCTACTCTATCAATAGCTTCCAGTTTCACAATCTCTTGCTTTTCTAAATGCAACATTTTGTTGTTAAATTTGGCACATTCTGCAAGAGTTGGCATCAAACATATTCCAGATTTCTTCTCAGTAATTTTCTGAAAAATATTCTCAGGCACAACATCTTGTTCTGGATATAAATTTGACAGTAATCGTGCATGTAAAGCTTCTTTCCCATGCTCGGTCACTTTTCCAATTCTAACATCTTGTAGAATAGTCTTGTAAACTTCATCCTTCGCCTGACGCATATTTTCATGCAGTTCAGCATAATTGAAGTTTAACCATATATTGACGTTGCCAATGCTGCCTAGGCACTTCCTGGTATCTTCATGCGTGAGCATTTTGAACACAGGTTGCCCTTTCACTGGTGTCAGCTGCAGAAGATCTCCGAAAACAATGATGTGTTTGCCACCAAATAACACATCATACTCTGTTTTGAGAACTTCTTGCATTCTCAAATGCACAAAGGCAAGCATGACATTGGAACCCATGCTTACTTCGTCAATGATAAGAAGTTTCATTTTTCTCAAGATTCTTGAAACTTCAAAACAAGTATCTCCAGATAGCTTGTGATATTGTAATTTGTTGTCATGCTCCACTGGCAGCATCAGTAAATGATGTAAAGTAATCCCTTTAATATTATGTGCTGCCAGTCCAGTTGGAGCAGTGACAACACAAGACAGCGATGACTCTGTCCTTTCCTGCAAATAGCATGAAATTGCTTTAATGAGGAAACTTTTTCCAGTTCCCGCTTCTCCACTCACGTACAGTCGGACAGGCTTCAACGACGTACATGAGCACTCTTTCTTATCATGACTTAATCCATGATCAATTTGCATGGTAACTTCGTCATATATTTTCCTCTGCTCAACGTTGAGTTGTCTTTCCAACTCTTCTAAGTTAACCGCATCCTCTTGAGCATGTGCCATGGCTCTTTCCACTTCATTCATAGCAGTGGCAGCTTCATTTTCGATAACAGGTCCTCCTAGTGGATCCTGACTCAATGAAGCAGAACTCTGACTGTCCTGAGAACTGTCTCTGGCAATCTCGGCTGCAATTGTTGCTTCCTGCTCAATTTCCGCATTCAACATTTCTACATATTTGGGAAAAGCAGGACATTCTATGGTCTCCTTGGCGGCATTGAAAGAGTCTTCGTAACAGAGGAAATCTCCAAGCAGTTCCTCTTCTGCACGCCAAGGCTTGAAAAGTTGCAAAAGTGCTAAATAGAAAAACTCCTTTTTTTCAGGAGATTCGCCACTCAATTTTCGATGGTTTACCAAGTGGCATTTTCTTTGCTTGACCAGACATCCCTCACTTCCTATTACAGCATACACTCCTTTCTCAGTATCTTCTTTGATGTTCCTCTTGAATATGTAATTTTGAAGAACCTCATACAGACAAACATTCTCGAGGTGAATGCTTCGATTTGGATAATATGTATCCAACATGTTGGTCTTCAAAATGTCGGTAATGTTTGGCTCCTTTTCCGCCAAATACTCAATTTCCCGCACAGGTTTGAGAACTCGATTACGCGTTGCAGCAAGACCAAGACTCGCCCAAACGATACTCCTGGACTTGGCATAGAGACTTGCTGAAGACAACCGGTCAGAACATTCGTACGCTCCGATTTCTCGATGCGACAACATCTTCAGACTGAAACTGTACAACTTCTTGCTGAGGCTCTTTTCATGGGAAATGTCCTCCCACATATCCTTCAATTCTGTCTTCTCTTTTTTGGTGATGTAAGACGTCACATACCGAGCCACAGCCATACAGTTATCAGCCACAAACTGTATATCCATGTTAGCATTCCACATGGACAAAATCACCGGGTTGTAGTCGTTGATGTACTTGGACTCTTCGTTCCTCTTCAAATTGTAAGTGTTTTTAGGTGATTTCTTCATGACATTGTGTCGAGGCGAAGACATCAAACTGTTTACTCTTCCTTTAGAAATCACCGGTCGTGGAAAGCCGAAACGACATTTAGTGTAGAACTTGTCCTTGTTTCGGAATTTACGACGGCAGTACTTTCCACATCGATGGCTTTGGAAACGCAGAACTTTTTCTCTTAGGCTTTTCTTCTCCTTTGCGTTTGGAACAGCACACGTAGAATACTGTTGGATGAAACTCATCACTGAGTCATCCGGATCTGTTCCAAATTTAGGTGCATCCTTGATCCACAGCAACATATGTATATGAGGAGCACCTCTTGCTTGGTACTCCTTTCTCCAGAAGAAATCCAACACCTCTCCAAGAGGTGGATTCTTCTTATTCATGATGAAAGACATCATAGCTTCAAATCTATGATTGAAGTACCTACATACATTGACTGGATCCAAAGAGCACAGTTCTCCGGGTGTCTTGAATTCGATGTTATCTACGTTAGCATTTGCCTCTCGTAGAAATTCAAGTAAGTCTTCCCAGCCATACTCGGCACAGCTCAGAGTGAGGAACCATGTGGGAGTACATAAGTTCCTCAGCATACATTTTAAATCACCATGACGACGGTACCAGTACTCATTAGTACCACGCTGACACGCCATGAGATTAATCAGGTGAGAATCCAAAATACTGTCTTGGACATTGACTTTATCCATAAAGTCACTTGCCGAGATGTTTTGCATGTGTATACCACTTTTCAAGATGTGGTTCACTGCATATGACAGTCCAGACAGATCGCTTTCAAACAGGAGATGAAACAAATAAGGAATGCATTGTCGAAACCTAGCATCTCCTGCATACAATCGCAAAGTCCGGTATTCAGAAGCAGGAATTTGATGAGGTCGCTCATCATATCTTCCTCCCTGACCTGTTGGAAAAAGCTGTGGGAAACACCGAGCTTCCAAACTTTCCTCCCAAACACTAATGGGACTCCCTTTGGCTTGTTTCATTTGAAACAACTCAATAGCATTCCCCATGACTTCCTTGGAATGCAAAGGATGAACACTATAATGTTCATATATTTCTTCACTAGTAGAGGGTTCTACTTTCTCAATTTGACCAGCACACAAATCGCTATCCTCTTCCTCACTTACTTCCTCTTCTGCAACATATACATTCTTATAGTATTTATTATTTTTTTTCAAATACAATGTTGCCTTTTTAACTTTCCTAACATCTACTAAATCTTGCCATATTTTCTTATTCTTTGTCGGAACCCCATTAACTAAGATAACCAGAGGTTCCTCTTCCACTTTTTCTACTCCAATTGTGTTAATGTTTTTCTTCAAATCTAGAGGCAAATAAACAACTCTTCCCTTTAATCCTCTCTGTAAATCTGATGGAGGCAATTTCCCTGTCTTTGGCTCCATTCTTACAATAGCCTGGAAGGGATGGATACTTTGAATCAAAATAGATTCATAAGTATTTAAATCCTTCAATTCAGAAGGAATCTCAACCAATTCCAGATTATTATGAACTGCTCTAGCAGGCATCTGGTTTTGATTTAATTTGCAACAACAATAACTACACACACGTTGATCCAATCCCAAATCAAAACAATTTTCTACCATCAAGTATGTTGCGAAATCCTTCCATTCACTATTATTTTCCCTTTCACTTTTTGCATATAAATCCACTAACTTAGTCTGATTCTTATAATAAGTGCGTCGACAACACACACAAGTGAAATTAGGCCTCTCACTTGATTTCACCTCAAACGTCGCAATTTCCCTCTGGAAATTATCTGTACTGGAAACCTGTACACTATCTTCCACATGACCCTCTTCTTCTTGCTCAATTTCAACATTCTCCTCTTTACTTCCAAAGTAACAAAACTCAATTTCTTCACATATATTCTTCACATCTATTTCAGAACCATGCAAAAGAGCAGCGCATAATTGTTTAAGCATAATTGCTGGACTCTTAGCATAATACAACATTCTAACTAATTTCCTCACTTTATTATGATGCACTGCTAGCATCCTGAAATGATGAAAAACACTCTGGCATACTCTCCTGGAAAGACAAGCCAGTGAATGACCATGCAAACCTGTCACTTCTCTTACTCTGCAAGGATCTAATTCTTGCAACAACCTTATTTTCTGCTTCAAACTTTTCTTATTAAATGACCGTACAAAATCACAAAGCAAATTGATGGAATCCTGTCGCACACTGCAAATACTACTACACTTCCAGGTGTACACAGGACCCTTAGCACGTCTTCCTAAAACCTCATTACCTAACACCTCTTCTGCCTCTGTTGTCACAAGTTTTTCTTTTTCAACTGGACAACCATCTTTCACTTCATAAGCACGACCACTGGTGTCAACTGCATGCACCAAATCATTATCCTGGAAATAACTCTCCTCATTAAAAAATGCCTCACAGCTTGAACTATGCATCCATTCTCCAGAAAAAACTTCACAAAAATTACTACGATTAACTATTCTCTTCCATCTACTATTTCTTTTGAAATCATAATTTGCCTTGTTTAGCTTCCTAATTCTATTGATTATCAAAATAAATAACTTATGTTTAATTTCAAATGCCTGATCAATAACTTTCTCAACTTTTTTTTTTCTCTTATAAAAAACCACTTTATGTTCACCTTTCTTAATATTTTTTAAAAAATTGCCAATTATCCTGTTCCGGAACATTCGTTTACGAATCTCCCTAAACTGTTGTTTCCTTCTACTATCATGCACAGAGTTATCTCTTGCTCTAGCAGTAACATTTTTCATTGGCCTTTCCTTTTCATTTGATTTCCTTCTCGTTTTATGGACTGAAACATTTTCTGTAGTAATATTTTTTTTACTACACATATTTCTTATGAATTGTTTTGTGCTCTTACCCGGTGCTTTCTTCGTGACTTGACAAATCTTTTTGTTAGAGGACTGCTGCGTATTTTTTTTCACCTGCTGTCTTTGACGTTTTGCAGCCTTTCTCTGTCTTTCTATTGTAGGCATGGTGAAATCTTGAAATGATCTGCAGTTGAATCTGTGGTAAAATATAATAAAAAATGTTATTAACCACTATTACCAAACAGTAAATCAATAACAGTGAAATGTCTAAATTTTCAGTGAACAGGACTCATCTCTTCTTAACCTTGGATAAGCCTCACCGACTCTGTGTGTCCTGCACATACTTAAATGTAAAGGGGCAGATTTATGTTAAATGGCACATCCCCAGGCATGCACCAGTTAACGTGCACCATTACTCTGCTACCCATGGTGTGCCGTATTTACAATCAGATAGGAGAAAGCTTCGTCAAAACCCTGCGCCTGCTTTAAGCAGGCATAGGTCTTGACGCAACATTGTGGAGATGGGGCACCCCTGAGCCTTGCTTGAGCTGCATCGCACTTGCGATACAACTCCAGCAATCACTACCTTTACAGCACAGATACATCACGCATCTGTGCCATTTTTGCCCCATGATGCCCCGCATTCTAAATGCAGCACACCATGGGTGGCGGAACAGCGGCGCAGGATGACTGACACATCCCTGGTGATGCACCAGTCATCATAAATCTATCCCTAAGCTTCTTATCTTGTTACAGATGAACCGCCATATGTAGCATGAAACTATTTTGCATTTCCTAAATAGCGAATTTTAAGGAATAAATAGCAATTCTTTACCATTCCTAATTTGCAATGAGCAAATTGCTAATTGCAAGTTACCCATTCATTTCCATGGGCTAGGAGGCTCATAGGAATGAAGGTTTAATTTGCGATTAGCAATTTGCTCATCACAAATTAGGAATTTTTCCAAGGGTGCAGGGGTGTCTCAAGAACACCCTGCTGCACCCCTGAAAAAGAAATTTGGGGGCATATGGCACACATACATGCCCTAAGGGCATGTGTTGGCGTCATATGGCACCTTTTGTTTTTTTGAAAAAAAGCTTTTTGAAAAGAATTCACAAATTACCACCAATTTACCACAATAGTTTCCAAATCCTTAATGTCATTTTTTACATATTTTTTGTTTGATACATTGCATTTAAGTAGTCACAAAATTTGCAAATCCTTCAATGCAATTGCAAAATAAGGAATAGCAAATTTTGCTACTCCTTATTTTGCATCAAACTTGTTTGATACATACCATTTGTCTAATTAACAATCGCAAAGGCCGAAATTTGTAGAATTTTGATCTTTGCGAATGCTAATTTGCTTGATACATATGGCCCCAAGTGAGGCCTGTCTTGCGACATGGTGCATCTTTTCCATCACTGCTGCATCGGTTTCATGTGGTACGTTTTTTTTACACCATGACATATCTGCCTAAATGCATCAATTTGTAATGTTGTCGCCTCATAGCAAATCTTTTGCACCGCCGCTGCATCATAAAAGTGACGCACAGTGGCGCAAAAGAGGCATACACCTATCATAAATCTGTCCCTAGCATTTTAAATGATTAATCCAAGATGACGATAAGGTGTGGCCTATCCAGAGGTTTGTTTAAGGTGAGGCCTACTCAGGATTGCAGATTAAAGTTACGCTTGATGAAGAATACAGAGGAGATAATACATGTAAAGGCCTACCAATGAAGTAAGTAATGTGCACTTTATTGCGCCAGTCATCATAAATGTATCCCTAAGCTTCTTATCTTGTTACAGATTAACCACCATATGTACCATCAAACTATTTTGCATTTCCTAAATAGCAAATTTTAAGGAATAAATAGCAATTCTTTACCATTCCTAATTTGCGATGAGCAAATTGCTAATTGCAAGTTACCCATTCATTTCCATGGGCTAGGAGGCTCATAGGAATGAAGGTTGCAATTTGCGATTAGCAATTAGCTCATCACAAATTAGGAATTTTTTCAAGCGTGCAGGGGTATCTCAAGAACACCCTGCTACACCCCTGAAAAAGAAATTTGGGGGCATATGGCACACATACATGCCCTAAGGACATGTATAGGCGTCATATGGCACCTTTTGTTTTTTGGAAAAAAATGCTGTTTGAAAAGAATTCGCAAATTACCACAAACTAGAAGTTGGTGGTAGTTTCAAAATCCTTAATATCATTTTTTACATATTTTTTGTTTGATACATTGCATTTAAGGAATCGCAAAATTTGCAAATCCTTCAGTGCAATCACAAAATAAGGAATAGCAAATTTTGAATTAAGGACATTTTAAGTCATTTCCACATGTGCAGTTTTTTCAAATTATGATTTGAAAATCGTTTTTGGGGAAAAGTAATGGTTTGCAAATTTATCACAAGGACATAATGGTGTATGCTTCTCTATAAGGCATTTCAGTGTCTCTGATGTCATTTTTCCCATATTACATTATAAGACCTTTCCCCATGGAGCACATTCCTTGTAAATATGCTCCCACCTGTGCATGGTGAATTTAGATTTTGACTGTTTGAGTCACATAGCCATGTTAAAAGTGACCCAAAAAAATTGCAAACGCTTTAAAAAAACACATTCATGTGTCTTAAGGACATTTTAAGTCATTTCCCCGTGAACAGTGTTTTGTAAGTGTCGCAAAAGAGGCATACACCTATCATAAATCTGTCCCTAGCATTTTAAATAATTAATCCAGGATGACGATAAGGTGTGGCCTATCCAGAGGTTTGTTTAAGGTGAGGCCTACTCAGGATTGCAGATTAAAGTTACGCTTGATGAAGAATACAGAGGACATAATACATGTAAAGCTCTACCAATGAAGTAAGTGATGTCCACTTCATTGCGCCAGTCATCATAAATGTATCCCTAAGCTTCTTATCTTGTTAGACATCAACCGCCATATGTATCATATAACTATTTTGCATTTCCAAAATAGCGAATTTTAAGGAATAAATAGCGATTCTTTACCATTCCTAATTTGCGATGAGCAAATTGCTAATTGCAAATTACCCATTCATTTCCATGGAGCAGGAGGCCCATAGGAATGAAGGTGCAATTTGCGATGAGCAATTAGCTCATCACAAATTAGGAATTTTTCCAAAGGTGCAGGGGTGTCTCAAGAACACCCTGCTGCACCCCTGAAAACGAAATTTGGGGGCATATGGCGCACATAAATTTTAACAACATTCCTTTACCTCAAAAACGATTTTCAATTCATAATTTGAAAACACTGCCCACAGGGAAATGACTTAAAATGTCCTTAAGACACATGAAAGTGTTTTTTTATTGCCTTTCCAGCATGGTTGGGTCACTTTTAACATGGCTATGTAACACAAACATTTAAAATCTAAATTTCCCATGCACAGGTCGGAGCATATTTACAAGCAACTTGCGCCACAGAGAAAGGTCTTACATTAAAATGGGAAAAATAACATCAGGGACAGTCAATTGCCGTATAAAGAAGCATACACCATTATGTCCTTGTCATAAATTTAAAAACAATTCCTTTTCCCCAAAAACGATTTTCAAATCATAATTTCAAAACACTGCACATGGCAAAATTACTTAAAATGTCCTTAAGACACATAAAAGCATTTTTTCATTGCCTTTGCAGCATGTTTGTATCACTTTTAACATGGCTATGTAACACAAACATTCAAAATCAAAATTTTCCATGCACATGTGGGAGCATATTTACAAGCAATTTGCGCCACATAATTCATAATTTTCTCCTTAAAGCACACTATTCTCTATCTAAATTAAAGAAATATTTTCTCACCTTAGCAAATACTTTGAGTTTGAAAACAGTCTCAGAAACACACCAATTTGTCTTCAGCAGAGCAAAAGGTATGCACTCCAGAGTCTGCAGCTATCAAAAGCACAGAAATGCTGTAATTCTTCACACATATCTCTCATGTCACCCAATCAAAACTCTTCCCTCACTTTTTTTCAAATGAAAACCCTTCCCCCCTCTGCCATTTCATGCCTTTTCTGCATGGCAACCACCTCTTGGAAGACCTCTGTTGTTTGCAAGTTCACACAACAATGTTGCAATTGAACTCTGAACTCTCAGTGCACCTGCATATCCAGTGCATTCTTTCATTTAATGATTTTTTATTGACCATTCAAAATACATCTTTCAAAGAACACATCCGTGCACCCTAACTTTCTGTTTTCAGCAATCAAAATCCACCAATCACTGTTACTGCTTCATGAACACAGAAACTCCACAGTTTTTTTCATTTTAAACTCTCATTTTTTCAACTGCCATTTCATTGCCACACTTCATCTGACTGCAGGAGAACCTTCTCTCACCATGTTTTCTGTCTGGATTGTTGGACATAGTTATATTCACTGGGCTCAAAGGTACGTTGAAAACAGGAATTTACCTAACCTCAATTTACAAGATGTGGAAATTAAGTGGTTTGGCCACAGAGGATTAAAATGTCACCAATTGATACCATTGGTGAAAACCTTTATGCATTTGCCCAAACCTGACCTGTTAATTGTGCACTGTGGAGGTAATGACTTGGGCACTTTGACTGGTGTAGGTCTGGAAATGCTTTTAAAGGACACCTTTGAGCAATTAATGGCACTTTTTCCTCAGACTGCCTTGGTATATTCAAATATATGCCAAAGACAGAAATGGAGGTGGTCAAACCAATTTTGTCCACAAATTGAGAAGTCGAGGAAGCATGTAAACAAATCTGTTTCAGCTTACATGAGAGACCATGGAATGGGCTCCCTGTACAACAATAACTTGCGTTACTACATGCAAGATATCTACAGAGGAGATGGAGTTCACTTCTCAGATGAGGGCAACAGAATTTTCACTCTGAATTTAAGAATGTGCATTGGTACCTACTTATAAGTACCTAAATGTACCATAAACCCAAAAGCTCTTCTCAGAGCTACCCTACATCTGATCACTCACAATTATTATTTTACTCTAACATTTTTCACTAATTTTCAACAAAGTACGCTCCCTGGGGCGCTACCCGGTACGCGAAACGGGAGCTAACCTCGCGAAATTTTTTTAAAAAATGATTTTTTTTCGCACATATGGGCCTCCTCAGCCACCCTCACAAAACCTAGGGGGTCAAGATAAGTCTACCGTGCCCCCTTCTACCCATTCTGAACATTATTTGCCCTCCATCTTGTATCTTAATTCGACCGAAACACAAAATGGTGGACTCCCGGAACGCTTAAGGTCCGCGAACCGAGGCGCTCAACGGTTCGCGTACCGGGTAGCTCCCTTGGAAGCGCACCATCAAAAAAGGTGGGAAAGTAGTTCACAGAAAAGCCACTGGAGACAATTTCACCAAATATAGATTAGCTCATACTACATACCAATCCCTACCATTTTCACAAATTTGATTGGAATTCCATTTAGTCATTTAGCCTGTAGACCTCTCTAAATACCCTGAGGTAAATTACTTCACAAAACACATCTGAAGTGTTGGAATTGACAACCAATGAAAATGTTACTTTCATTTTCTACTTTTTTTACCTGACATTTGATTGGTTATGTACCTGAATATATATAAAGGAAGAGAGAGAAACACAGCCATTTTGACTACTACTTCCTGAACTACATTGCAAGATCATTTTCACTCACAACTTAAACTTGTTTTTAGAAGGTGAGATATTATTTTATAAATTTGAAAACATTTTCAGATAGTTATATACTATCCCTCTGTAAGAGTTAGACATTGAGAAAGGCTTCTTTATTATAATTATTGATTGATTTAGGTTTCTGTGGTATAATTATGAATTTACTTAGGCTTCTTCACAGGCACTTTTTAATAGTACTACTTCACGCCTGAAACCATACAGTGGCCATAGATTACTTCTCTGTTATAAACTCACAAGTACCTGTCTGAACTTAAACCCAACAGTGTCCTATCACTACTGATATATTTATTTTTTATGCAAATTACAGCAATAAAATGGAAGGTGAGCAGAATGTTTCCTTTGAAATTGTTCTGGAGAACAACACAGAAAAAGATATTGAGGACAATGATGACTCAGATTTCATGGATGAATCACGGGACCATGAATTAGTTCAATGTGTAGAATCTGTGGATCATTTACTTCATTATGATGACGGTCAAATGTGGGAACTTATGTTCACTCAACAAGAGGACATATCGGACAGTCAAATGCTAGACGTTCTATTAAATTTTGAAAAACAATCCGAAAAATAAAATTGTATGTAATAATAAAAAATTGTTTGAGTCTTTAATCATTTTTATATGTAATTCATAAACTAGTTAAATGTTAGAAATGTTATTAAATTTTGAAACACAATCACAATAATAAATAATTGCTTAAAAAATAAAAAAAATAAAAAATAATCAACAAAACCAACAATCAATTAACATACTGCATTTGAAAAGTCTCTCATTCATTTTTCATTGCAGTACGCTGCCCAGAACGCTTCCCGGTTCGCGGACCGGGCGCTACCCACGAAAAAAAACAAAAAAAAAAAATTTTTTTTTTTGCCCCGCGGGGCCCTTTTAAATCCTCCACATTAAACCTAGGGGATCAGGGAGGATCTACTATGCCCCCTTATGGTTATTTCCACCTTTGTTTTGGCCTCCTCTTGTCTCTCAATCCTACCGAGAGACAAGATGGCGGCCGCTCCGGACTGTTTAGAATGTTGACAGACACCGGAGAGCCAATCAGCTTCGCTACGCGAGGTTCCGTTACGCGCCCCGGTCCGCGAACCGGGGCGCTGCCCAGTCCGCTGTTACAGATATATATCTTTTTTTAAACGGTAATTTCTCAAAATCCACTGGAGCACATATATTGACACCTACAAAAGGCACATCGGGCTACCAGTCCCTACAATTTTGCCAAGTTTCGGGCAAATCCATTCAGCCGTTCGGGCTAAAAGTGAGGCCAACCGCCCTATAGAAAACTCAATGTTAAAAACACGTTTTGGGACCCCCCTTTTTTCTCGGCCCCCCCTTGACGAACACCCCCCAAATTTTCAAGGGCTGCTCAGAAACAAAATGTTCCATTTTCCAGAAAATTTCAGCCAATTCCGTCCACAAACGCCAAAGTTATTAGACATAGAATTTTCAAAAATCCCATAGGGAAAAAATCCTAACTATATATACCTACTGGCGACCGCCAGTAGGTAATATATATATATATATATATATATAAAACATATTTTAACTGTACAGAAACACACATATGTTGTCATCAGTAATGTCATCAGGGGTGTCATGTCATCAGTGATGTCACTGAGCATGTCATGAGTGATGTACTATGTGACGTCATCATGCAGGGGCGCGAGTTATAGTTGGTCAAATAACCCTAACTGCTAAATGTCCCTGCTTTTGTATGAGTGAAATGTCCATCTAACTATAACGTCCCAGAGACTTATAGTTTTTTCTGTGAATATGTATATATATGTATATACCAATAACATAGAATCCAATAAAAAAACGATTATATATATACTATTTAAGTAACTTCAAACTGAAATTTCCCACTCCAGTGAGTGTAACAGTAGGGAAAGTGTTGGATAGCTGAGGGGTCAAAATTACTATTCCCACTCCAGTGAGTGTAACAGTAGAGTAAGTGTTGGATAAAAGAGGGGTAAAAAATCCTATTCCCACTCCAGTGAGTGCAAGAGTAGGGAAAGTGTTGGATAGCGAAGGGTAAACAATTAATATACCCAATCCAGTGAGTATAACAGTCGGAAAAGTGTTGAATAGCAGAGGGGTAAACATTACTATTCCTACTCCAGTGAGTCCAACAGTAGGAAATTGGGGAGTAGCGGAGAGATAAACATTACTATTTACACTGCAGTCAGTGTAACTGTAGAGAAATTGTTGGATTGCGGAGGGGTAAAAATTACTAATCCCACTCCAATATTTGTAACAGTAGGGAAAGTTTTTGATAGCGGTGGGGTAAAAATTACTATTACCACTCCAATGGTTGCAACATAAGGAAACATGTTGTATAGTAGAGGGGTAAAAAATACTATTCACACTCCAATAAGTGCAACAGTAGGGAAAGTGTTGGATAGCGAAGAGGTAAGAACTACTATTTCCACTCCAATGTGTGCAAGAGTAGGGAAAGTGTTTGATTGCGGAAGGGTACCAATTAATATTCTCACTTCAGTCAGGGAAAAATGAAAAACAAACAAAATATTAATAACAACAAAATATTTAAAAAACAATATAAATTAAAAAAACATATACATATGTTTAAAATTAAAATACAAATATGTATAATATTAGAAATAAAAAAATATTATGTTAAACACCTCATGACAAGTACCTACAAATATTATATTAAATAAAATAAACATACATTTCAAACAAATAAATAATTTAACTTGAAAATTATTTAGAAACAAAAATATAAATTATTATTAAAAATGTTTACTTTTTTTTATTTCCTACCCTATAACACCATACAGTTCACATCTAAATTTAAAAACGATATTACTGCCGTAATTAACATATTTAAATACAAATTAAAAAAATATTAATAATTAAAAACAAATTAAAACTCGTTAAAAAGGAATTACATTCCCACACTTTAACCCTATAATCCCAGCAGCCCACAGCTCAAATTAAACTGTAGAAAAATAAATTACCCAAATAAAACGTAATTAAAATTAAAAAACTAAAAGTATTTAACAACTAATTATAAACTAAGTAAAATTAATTTACTCCCATCCCTTTAGCCCTAGAAAAGAAAAACCCACAAAGAAAAAAATATAAACAATTACCCTAAATAAATATCTATTAATTATTATTAATTAACTTATAAATATTAAATAAATAAACATAAATTACTTCCCAACCATTACCCCTATAAACACCACAACCCACACCTACAATTAATTACACAATTTCAATAAGTAGTTTACAAAAAATTAATTGATATATATTAAAAACGTATTATTAATTAACTAAACATAAATTACTTCCGACTCTTTAACCCTACAAACCCAACAACCTGCACCTAAAATGAATTACACAATTTCCATAATTAATTTTCAATCAATTTATATAAATTAACTAAGTATTAATGAATCAAAAATAAATTACTTCCCACCCTTTACCCCTATAGACGCCAGAACCCACACCTAAAAGAAATTACACGATTACCATAATACATTACAAATTACTTAATTAATAACAATTAACAACCAATTAATATTTAATATCAAACACATTCTTTTTTAACAATTAATACTATAAAATCTAAATTAAATAAATATGAATAAAGAACAAATATTAATTAATTAATTATAACTAAATTACTTCCCATCATATTCCTCTTTAAACCCACACCCGCTACGGATCTAACAACCGCAAAATTAAATTCAAATACAATTATTAACTACAAAAAATTTAACACATATTCAAAAAACATAAACAAAACTTATACAAAAAACATACATCACATACATTTAAAATATAAAACTAAAATACATAACACTAATTAAAAAATTGATACTTTAAACAACTATATGATCTGCAAACGATATTAATGACTTCTATATTTTTGCAAATTATATTTCTTACCTTAAATTAGATATTCTTGGACACAATATTCTTGCTGTTGATATTTAAGTGTCACAACATTTTTAACTCGATATTCTGTCTCAATACCCTGGAACATCCTGCATCACGCCCTTAGGCAATCCCTGTCGCTGACCGACTTCAGGAAGGATCTTAAGACCTGCCTCTTTGACTGAACGCCAGAGCCCAGATGGATCAGCAGCCCCAGGCCCTTAGAACCTCACGGGTAAGTAGTAGTACTCTATAAATCCCATTTGATTGATTGAGTTATTTAACCATTGAACTGAAACATTCTTTTTCATTAGCCATCTCAATGGGACACTCAAAGTGGCAAAGTCTTGTATATATCTAAAACAGTAACTCAGCATGCAAGGAGATGAACTTAACATAGATACATCTAGTGGAGGACTGGCAGTTAACATAGCTGGATCTGGTGTCATGCCCTCATCAGAAAGACCTGCATCAAAAAGTAGGCAACACACTTGGCTGCTGGCTTTGTCATGTGCCTTCTGTTTAACTCCTAAAACAATACTATTGCTATAGTTGAAAACATTTACAACAAGTTGTATGATACTTCTAATGAGATCTTGAAAAATCTCTGTAGCTGACAAACCAAAACTTAGGAGGTGATTACGAGGGAGGAGGCTCCGCCACAGCCAGCTGTGTGGTGGCGGGCCCTCTGTCATTGGATGATGATTCACTGCCCACCAAATTAGGATGGCGGGGGAATCATCTGCCAGATTATGATGCTGGCCATGGCCAACTTTTCCATGATGGGTAAACCGCCATTACAAAGCTGGCAGAGAATGCATTTGGAGGACTGTTGCGATCCCTCCTTGTGTTGGGGATGTGGTGCACTGTGGGGATACCCATGGTACCCCCCTATATTCACTGCACTAAGTGGCAGGCTCTGTGAGGTGCCTGCCACGCAGTGCAATGAAAAGCAAAACTTGCATGTTTAGCATTGCAGTGGGTGCTGCTGCCAGCAGCACCAGCAACAACGTTAACCATGCGCAATGCGACTTCCACAGTTGCAGTTGCATCCTAATCTGACGTGCGGGACCGCCGTGTTGCAGGCGGGCGATCCCAGGTGCCCCTACGGAGGCGGGCGGATTGCAATGACCCCCTTAGTCTTTGGTATCAAAACAGAATAGTATGTATAGAGAAGATTGTAATGTACCTACAATTCTCTTTGAGCTCCAACTGATGGTCAACCTTATTGAAATAAAGTGGATGGAAGTACCTGGCACTTATCAAACCTGTTCTCATGTCAGCGATGTGTGGACCTGGATGTCGTTCTCATTCAATTGCCTTGTTCGCTTGATGTACATTCACGCAAATGTTATGTTATGTTATGTTAATTTCGATTTATATAGCGCCAAATCACCGACAGGTCTCTTAGCGCTTGCTTTGGGAACCCGTCCTGGCTTTCCCTGCGAGATTACCCCTACTGGGCATCCCCAAGGTGAAGACCAGGAATCCCGCCGCGGGGGGCCGTAGTGGAGATTAAGCAAGCTATTGCCCAGAGCTGCAGAGTGTGAACCCATGATTCGAGTAGGCACCGAGGCGAGAATTATCGAGTCCGTGGACATTTGGGCTCAGCTCCTTTACTGTTCATTCTGGGCATTTAAACTAGCGGAGTAAACCAGGGCATTGGATCAGTAGGACGTTCAATGATACCATGCTTAACTAATGATTTGGGATCCAACTTCTTGTGACTGAATCCAATTCTCCTGTGTCTTTGAGCAACAGGACAAAGATCCTCATTAAAATGCAATTGTACTTTTTTGGGCTTACGCTTTCCTAATAATTGACATAACAAAGGGAAATGACTTACAGTTTCATGATGATCATTCTTCTTGTAGTTCACTGATATCAGTCCCATGCTAGCAGCTGTGCTGAAGCTCAGTAACGAGGCACTTGATGCCGTACCTTGAAGTATGTGAATGGGTGTTTGTACTTTTGTTTTCTTGTGCCTCACAGGCACTATGAATGAAACTTTACTTTATAGAGTGTTGATGCAGCCCAAGTGCACTCTTTGATATTCAATTGCATCACTTGTGGTAATGGAGATAGTTATCTGTATTTCTGCTCAGGCTTTAAATATATCAATCTTCTACTGTCAATGATGAAATCTATGGAACCATTTATTCATTTAGAGAGTTTAATTAAACCAAGAATTCCTGTTTTGCCAAATGTATCTTGGCATTAATATTCATGGTAAATTAATATTTGAGGAACAAAATGATTCAAACATTGTCATGCGGATACCATTAGCAGTCCAAGCGGGGGGCACCACGGATTGAGTGCGAGAGAAGTATGGGGATTTGTGCAAGTTTAGTTGATCCATGTATAAAAAAGGGACCCCCTGCTAAGAGGTCCCAGTTCCAAGGGCAGGGAAAATACATCAGTGCAATAAATGTCCCCTTGTAACCAAAGAGATAAAATAATGACAATCAGGATATATAGGCTAAAAAGATGATAACATTGGGAACAACCATTTTGATTACTCTCCCCTATAATATAGTGAATCTGGTGTATCCCTTATGATGGATACATAACGGGGTCCAAAGGCAATGAACATCTTTCTAAAAATATCTCACAACACAGCTACTTAAATTCAGCATACCAGATTATATCATATTTTATAAAAACAAACATAACTACATGTATTCATTTTTGACAATAGAAAACTTTAGCAGACTATACATAATACATAACAAATATATTCAATATATACAATTAAAAACACCTAATATGGCTTAGTGTTTCATTTGTGGTATCTTAGTAAATCTAGGCCCTAATGTGTGAAATGTTTGGAAAATAAAAATATTTCTCTGATTTTTTTCCAGCCTGCAGGAGGTGTTACTTTTTAAAGTAAAATAAAGTCTGACAATCTTTGTAGATCTCTTGTTGTTTCAATTGAATTGATGCTTTTTCTATAACACCAATGTGATACCCCCTTGGTGCAAAGCACCTCAAAGTGCTACCTGTGCTAAAAAAAGGTCACCTTTTAAACCCTTTTCAAATGAGCCTTTACCTCTTTGCACCATTTCGTGGAAGTGTAAACTCTTGATGAATCTGCCCTTTGGTCTGTTATCAGCTCTGCAGTGTTTCTCACCATCAGAAAAAGATCATGTCTCTGCATGATGAACGTGTGATTGTGAGAGTGACTCATGGGACCAGTTCTGTGACATCATTGGCAGTTCAGGCTTTGCAGCCTTCCTCATTTCCCATGAACCTACAGAAGATGAACAATGCCTGAGGTGTCATTGTGGTGTCACAGTTCTTTAAGGCACTAACCAAGCTTGTCACAGGACTCACTTTGCTTTGTTATCTTTTGATATGATAAGAATGCTAAGAATGGCCACCTCTGGGCAGAAACTGTTTCTCTTTCAGTTTGTTTTAAAGTTCGCACTCCAATGTCACGCACACCTGTGAACTATGCATAGATGTTTGGTGCCCCCTGTGACTGAAGCCATATTGGTTGATGAAGTCAGCTAACCTACACTAGATAGATCAGTTTCTCTCACCATGTAAAGGTATAGGACTATTTTTCTCTATTCTATAGATGTACAGAGTGACTGCCACAAGGCATTTATCTGACTCTGCAAGGACTGTTGTGAGTCAGATTGGACTTGGAATAATGAAGAACATGAATAAGTAATTAGGTCATTTCAAAGTACCTGGAGTGGGTCACATAATATTTTCAGGTATTAGTAATGGATATTATCGCATTTCTATAGTAACATTTGTACTACCCTAATGTGGAGTGTTATCTATAGCAGGCTCCACTTAAAAGGGTGTTGTTTGTGTTTTTAGCCCATATTAGAAATGTTTTGATCACAACCATAGTGCTGTTATCATGCAATGGGACCTGGTGCTTGTTGGATTGGGTTGATTTTTGAGTTTATGTGTGAGATCAATGTAGTTTTATATGGGATTAAGTTCTGTCATCCGTACATTGTAAGGACATTCCAAGTCAAGGAGGAGTTACTTCACAAGCTCATGTAAGCCAGAGGTGACTTGCAATATCATTATAATGTACTCAAGGCTGGCAAAAAGAGGAGAAACTGCACATTCTGAAAAAGACATCTACTTCTGGTGGGCCAAACGTTTGAGAAGAGATTCACACTCTTGGCTTCTCTCAATCTCCCGAAGGCCTCCCAAGGCAGACAAGCACCATTCCAGTAACCCCAGTTATATTAGAGATCAGACCACTAAGCAGACATGCATGGGAAGTAGGTAGGTTGATGCCCTAAAACCACAAGAGCAGAATGACCTGCCTCATGTCACCCCTCAATGTATACTTTTCATAGATTTCTAGTCGATATAAGGACTTCCTGACCTAGACTATATCACAGTCCACTTCCACTTTCATTACTTTTAGAAACTGCCACTAGAGAGCAGCCTTATATTAACTATTTACTGTTCTCTGGACCTTGTGAAACACTCTAATCATACATTAACTTTCCCTCAGGTCTCACTGTGTGGTCCTCTCCACCTCCCACAATCCTTATTCTATTTTTTCTCACCCCTAGCAAAAAGCATTAGATCTAAAATAACAGTAACTTATAGGTGTCATTTACTGTTGCTGAGGAAAGATATAAGTAAGTTTGGAAAAACAACTAGAATGAAGACAATCAAAGAAAGAGAAAACATGGTAGGAAAAATAGAAAAAGACAAAATAAAGTAGGCAAGTAAGAAAAAAGATAAACTAGATGAGCAATTTAAAGAAGAGAAAGCAAAAGAAATGAAGACAGAAATATGGAAAGGAGTGAGAGAAATGGTGAAAAGAAACAATAACTACACATTCACAACAGCAGACAAGGCCTCCACTGGCGAGCCAGGCCCAGATGCTCCGCCATCAAAGTCCTCTGCATTGCCCGCTGTATAATTTGTGACTGCACCCCAGCGCCAACAGACACCTGGTAGTCAGACAAACGCGAAGAGTACTTGCAATTACTGCAAAAAGTCGGGACACTTCGTTAAAGATTGTCCTGTCTTAAAACGCAATTTGGCCACTGGTAAGACACAGCCCCGTCCATATCAGCCAAAACAGAATGCCCCACAAGGCACTACAGGATCTGCAGCTCCACCGACAGCACAAATGACCCAAATGTACATTGGAGATGATGACTATACTGAGTACTACCCAGATTTTTCATGATGTTGCCCAGGGAGAGAAGATGACAAACTGCCCCTAATCCCCATCCCAGTAGATCAGAAAGGTCCATTTGTAGAGGTCCGACTTCTTGGGGAGGATAGAAAGTTTCTACTAGACACTGGGGCCAGTAAAACAACAATAAGCCATCAAGAGGTCCCAGAGGCTCATCTCTCGGGTTCAAAAAGTATTTCTCTGTGTTTCTCCGGACAGCCTGTGACAAACGTCACGTCAAAACCACTGCCCTTACAGGTTGGTCCCCTCACGACAACCACAGATCTTATATTGACAAAATCATGTCCAGAAAATGTACTTGGTATCAAGACATTGAAAGGATTAGGAGCTGTTATTGTTTGCTCACCTAAGGATGTTAGACTATTCCTACGAGATTTTAAAGGCCACTACACCAGTAGAGAATTAGACGAACGTTTGAAAGATTTGACACACACCCTTTGGGCCACTGACTCCACTACAGTAGGGTGTATGGAAATCACACCTCACAAAGTTACACTGAAAGAGGGAGCCCAACTGCCACGCATTAGACAATACAAAATTCCACCTCAAGCTGAACAAGCGTTAATGTTAATTATTCAGGATCTCATACGGTCAGGTGTGGTTAAAGAAACAGTTTCTAATATTTGTAATTCCCCAGTTTTAGCAGTTCATAAAAAAGTGGAACTGGGAACACCACCTGTCTATAGACTAGTGGTAGATTTGAGAGAACTTAATAAATGTGTCATTCCCCAACACCCCGTGGTCCCAGACATCTCCACGTTATTCACAGCCATAGATGCAAAAGCAACACACTTTACTGTAATTGACTTAAAAAATGCATTCTTCAGTATACCCATTCACCCAGACAGCCAATACCTTTTCGGCTTCTCCCTACAAGGACGAAGCTTCCAATTTACAAGAGCTCCCCAAGGTTTCACCGAAAGCCCAAGTGTGTATAGCCAAGCGTTAAAAAGACAATTGGATACTATTTAAATTCCCCCTGACACTGCATTGTTGCAGTGTGTTGATGACATCCTCATTACGGCCAGATCTGACCCAGCCTGCGCTGAAGCATCATTGCTGGTACTAAAATTCCTAGCTGAGAATGGCCATAAAGTTTCCCCTGGTAAGCTCCAATTTGGTTTGCAGCAAGTGGCATACTTAGGGCACTTGCTGTCAAAGGAGGGTAGGCAGCTTACACAGGAACGCATCCAACTTATACAACAAATGCCACAACCAACAACACAGAAACAAGTCCGAGCTTTTGTTGGTCTTACCTCATATTGCAGACAGTGGATCCCGCAATTTGCCCTCATTGCTAAACCACTAGTACAGCTGACAACATTTGAAGCTGGTGCTATCCATTACCCTGGACGGATGAACACACACAAGCTTTTCAGTCTCTTAAAAAGGCTATGTGTCAAGCCCCAGTGTTGGCAACACCTGATTATACCAAAGACTTTACCTTATTTGTAACAGAAAGCTCAGGTACAGCCCTGTCGGTCCTGACCCAACTTCAGGCAGACAAGCATAGACCATGAGGTTATTTTTCCAGTACATTAGATCCGGTGGCCCAAGCACTCCCTGCATGCCTCAAATCAGTGGCTGCCACAGCACAAGCCATAAGACAGAGTGACACTATCGTACTAGGACACCATCTGGTAGTTCAGGTTCCACATGCTGTTGAACTTCTCCTAAACAGAACGCAAAAACAACATCTGACAATAGCCAGACTCACAGGATACGAGATGACACTTTTTCAGCCACACATTGAGATCCGACGATGCAACATTTTAAACCCAGCAACACTGTTGCCACTTACCTCTTCTGCTGAACAACTTCACGATTGTATTGATACAATGGATTTAGTGACCAAACCCAGACCAGATTTACAAGAACACCCCTTTCTGAGGCAGAAATGACACTCTTTGTTGATGGGTCTTGCATGAGACTCCCCACTGGAGAATTGGCAGAAGCTTATGCTGTCACAAATGGTGTAAGCACTTTGGAAGCACATAAAATAGAGATACTGTCAGCACAAGCAGCCGAATTAGTAGCACTAACACGAGCATGTCACTTGGCAAAAGGAAAATCAGTCAACATCTACACAGACTCACAATACGCTTTCGGGGTTGTACACAATTTCGGCACATTATGGAGGGAGAGGGGATTTCTCACATCACATGGGTCCAAAATACAACATGCTGCCCTCATAACTGCCCTCTTGGAGGCTAGTCAGTTACCAACAAAAATAGCGGTGCTGAAATGTAAGGCACACACAAAAGGAACAGATGAAATATCGAAAGGAAATGATTTTGCAGACAATGCAGCCAAACTGGCTGCGAACACAGAATTGAATACACTACACCGCTAATACGCAATACGAGACCCCTTTTCTGACATCCAGGATGTCCAAAGTCACACCACACCACAGGAACTGCTAGAATGGAAGGAAAAAGGAGGGGTCCTTACAGACCAGGGTTGGATGACACCTGAGAGAGCAGTATGGCTACTACCGGATCCTATGGTTCAAGTTATAATAAACACTATACATGGACCAGCGCATCTGGGAGAAAAGGCAATGTTAGATAGCATACAGAACATATGGCATAACAACCATTTGAGAGCTGCAGCCAAACAAAAAGTAAAAACATGCATGATTTGTAACCAGTTCAACCCAGGTAAAATCACAAAGGTGGAGCAGGGTGGATTCCAACCCCCTGACCATCCATTTGAAGCTCTTCAGATGGACTATATTCAGATGGAGAGATGTAGAGGTTACAAGTATGTACTAGTGGTGGTGTGTGCATTAACAAGGTGGACTGAAGCCTATCCCGTCCCTGACTATGCAGCCACAATGACTGCTAAGGTTCTAGTAAGAGAGTATTTCCCACGATATGGGTTGCCAAGAGTCATATATTCAGACAATGGCCAACCTTTCTCTTCCGAGCTAATGAAACATGTCTCCCTTCTATTAGGATACACTTGGACATTTCATTGCGTGAGACACCCCCAGGCAGCAGGATTGAAAGAAAGACACAATCAAACCCTTAAAACTAAGTTAGCCAAAATGACAGCAGGAAAGGGCGTAGATTGGATGACTGCCTTACCAGTAGCCCTGTTCTATATGTGAATGGTACCACACTCCCGAATAGGATTAGCACCATTCGAGATGGTTTTTGGTAGGCCACCAAACATGTGGGGAGTTCCTAGACCAAAATCTATTACTGATGTAGATAGCAGAATATTGACGGATTACCTTGCTTCCTTGATGTCTGCACTCCATTCTTGTCGTTCACAGGTGGCTGCAGCCTTCCCAGACAAAACCAACCCGGAAGAACATGCCATCCGACCCGGGGACTTGGTCTCGGTCCGGAATTTTGATAGGACAGATCCCCTCCAGCCCAGGTGGAAGGAGCCGAAGTTGGTCCTTTTGACTACGCGGACTGCCGTCAAGGTCAAGGGCCGAAAAGCCTGGCTACACGCCAGCAACTGCAAAAGATACTTTGGAGAAATAGACTCTTTCGCCAGCGAGACCGCCAAATCCAGTGACACTGTGACTGAACAATCCTCATTCCCCTTGGAACAGACCCCACAACAAGAATATACATCGAAACTGAGGTCTGCCACCCGGGTTCTGGCTGATTAAGCCCACGGACACAGGTCTCGTGGTGAAGCGGTTGGAGCATGGGGGCAGACTCAGACACTCTGACTATGCGGGGAAAAAGATAAAATGAGGCGCCTAAAGAAGAATGTTAAGAAGTTGCACAGCGAACCTATCATATGTTTGATCATACTGTTTTTACTGATGACAATCATGACGTGTCTTGGTTGGGCCCTCCACATTGTCCTACCAGCACCACATTCCTCTCCTACACCTAACAACACCCAAGAGCACACGTACCTCGACTTGCCCCCTCATGAACAAGCTCATAGGCTAGCTCTCCGAAACAATACCTTTATACAGATGCTACAGAATACGCACCAGGTCAGCAATATCACAGACTGTTGGATATGTGGCCGCCTCCCACCTCATCAAAAGGAGGGAGGAATGCCTCTCTTCCCCTTTCCATTTTCTTATAATGGAACTTGCGAGGCCTGGTTCACCCTAATAACAGCCGACAGAACTACCCGTACCTCCTACCCTGATGGAAATAGGTCATGCAAGAATTGGTGGCCTTGGGGGGACTTAAATAAGGTCCTTAATGCTGTCTGTTACCCGAATGAGGATGGAGATCCTCAGGCAACAGGTACGGTCCTAGAAAGCGAAGAGTACAAACAGGGGAACATGAGCATGTCCTACAGGATATTAAATGCCAAACCTAAAAAGAATGCTGGACCCCCTTCTATTTCGGCAGGGTATGCTCAGACGTGAGTCCCTTGCTCACTTTGCCACTGGATTCAAGCAAGCCGGGCTGAAGACGGCTGGAATGCCAGAAACTGGTCCTCGGAAGCTTGTTTCTGGTCCAGGGAAGGCATGCTTGGCAGTTCGGGCTGGACTGTTCCCATGAGGCACAGGGTCAGACTGATTTGCATATAGCCAAGTCTGGTGGCAGAGTGGGCTAAAGAACGGTGATGGATCAAACCCAGATCTTTTGACTGGGTGTGAGTGTTTGATTGGTTCTGATGCTCCGTCCATCACCACCCCCTTTTGTACCCCCTTCTATCTCGATCTCGACAGTAAAAGGGCACCTGTGCGTCCGGAAAAATGGTTCTGTCCCATTAGGACACAGTAACTGCCATACCACTGTGAGTTTTGAAGACAGGGGAAAATCATCATTTCTAGCATCCCGCCATACTTATTTCATCTGTGGGCAAACTGCCTATGTGCAGCTGCCCTTGAACTGGGGGGGACATGCTATATAGCATTTCTGCTACCTCCTGTCTTTGTGGCCCCATCCACTTACCACCGAGACCTCCTAGTGCCCCATGTTAGACATAAGAGAATGATCGATATCTCAGGGATTGATCACACGGAAACTACTTTAGACCAGTATACAGACTTCAACAAAGGATTCTTTTTCTTTATTGGCCCTGTACTGAACAGCAAGCTCATACGCAAGTTGACAAGGACCTTGGAGGCTGTTGTAAATCAGACGGCGTCTGCCCTGGGGAACTTGACCCAGGAACAGTCTGCCATAAGATTGGTTGCCCTCCAAAACCATCTTGTCCTTGACGTCATCCTGGCTGACAGAGGCGGAGCCTGTAGAATTATCGGCTCTAGCTGCTGTATTTTCATCCCTTATAACTCTCCATCTGTATACACAGCTATAACAAAATTACACAAGATAGCCGCCGGCCTACATCAAGAACCTGGCACTTGGACATTGTCTGACTGGTTTTGGACAATAATACCATCATGGGGATGGAAACTGCTGTCAGCAGCAAGCATAATATTCCTGGTAATAACTGGATGCTGCCTTTGCATCCAATGTGGCCCTGCCCTGTGCGGCCTATGCGCTTTGAGCTGCATTCCTAAACCACATATCCAGCAGAAAGAAAACGAGACAATTATGCTACAGGAATGCATAGACAATCTCATGAAAATTGAAATATAGATACAGGTACACTCTGGGGCAAGGAGGGAATGAGGAAATAAAATTGGAAATGATGCCCCAACGTTTCCCTTCTCCGCCTGCCCACCATTTTGATTCAGACAGCACCCTTTTCGTTTTTCGTGTGTAATCCATTTTGTCTCCAAACCCACGAGCAAGACACCCTGCCCCTGGCCCCCCTGTTCATTGACCACACATTCTTGTGGCTCTGTCAATTCCGAGAAACCAACAAGATAGTTCCTGTTTCAAGAGACCGTTCCTGTTCTTTGACTCTAAGCCAGAAATAATCCCCGGTTGAGAAAGGGCCTTCAACTGAAAAGAGCATTTCGACACTGAGGAAGGACCCTCAACTGAAGGGAGCACATTTCGACACTACATGCACTCTCACGAGACACAAGAGACGCCCATACCTTGACACATCTGTTTGGTAATTACTGTTTGTCACTTCCTTATTCTTCTTCTTCTTCTTTTTGCCTACTGCCTGAACTGTATAAATAACCTGCTGTATGAATACAACATCAGACCACTCCTGTACCCACTTGGTGCTGGAGCTCTCCCTTAACTCGAGTTATTGAATAAACCCTTCTTTACTCGAATACCACGGACTCCTCTCTTTACTTAATTTAAAGTATTTTATTGATATAGAAATTCTAAGACAAGGTAATAGTAAATTATTTACCACATTACTCCCTGGAAGATAAATTCCAGTACTCCTCAGCTCGTAAAGAATACAAAACTGCTATTCTGGGAGCCAAAGCAACCTACTTCTCACAAAGAATACTAGACTCCCAGAACAAGTCGAATGAAATGTTTTCGATAGTTAACAATCTCTGTAACCCTGAAAGGATTCTTCCAAAACAAACTCCCACTCAAGATCTATGTGATTCCCTAAATAATTTCTTCCTGGAGAAGATCTCGACTATTAAAGCTAGTATTCCAACTTCAACTTAATTGCTTAGAGAATCTCTGAAAAGTCTGGTAATCAACGCTTCTACTTTGGAAATTTTTCCTCGCATCAGCCCTCTGATGTTCTCAGATCTATTGACTCGTGTCAAATCTGGCTCCCCTAACGACTGCTGCCCCCCCATATAATGAGAGTTGCCCTCTCTCATCTACCTCACAGTGTGTTACCTTTTCTCAATGAGTCACTGACGCTGTCCAAGATCTTAGAGGCCCATGTGACTAAGTCCTTATCCAATTTTATAGAACAGACAGAATACTTAGAGCCACATCAGGCAGGCTTTAGGCCTGCTCACTCCACTGAGGCTGTAATTCTGACTCTGCTGGACGCCATGAGAGCTAATGCCGATAGAGGTGTCGCCCAGGCGTTAGTATTACTAGATCTGTCGGCCGCCTTTGACACGGTCAACCATAAAACCTTGTTGGACTGTGTCAAACAGGCCAGCATCATGGGCGCTGCCTATAACTGGATTAGATCCTTCCTCGAGGGCAGAACTCAAGCTGTCCGTCTTACCCCTTTCATCGCTTCTAAACAGGCAACCTTATGTGGAGTCCCACAGGGCTCTTCCATCTCGGCTCTCCTTTTCAACCTATATCTTCGGCCTTTGATCCACTCTTTAACAGATATGATGGTTACCACTTTCAATTATGCGGATGACCTCCAGTTGGTCTTTACCCTGGACAGTTCCACGGACTCCATCTTTCAATTCCAAACTACTATGCTCCATATTCAGAGCTGGATGGATAGGAACCATCTGAAACTTAACCCGGGCAAGGCTAAATTAATCTTGCCCGGGAAGAGTGAACTTTCCTGGGGCCCTTACAATTGGCCGTCGGAACTGGGCCCCTCCCCTTCTCCTTCTTCATCGGTAAAAAGCCTAGGGGTCATCTTTAATGCCGACCTCTCTCTCAGAGGCCAAGTGGGTGCAGTGGTTTCATCCTGCCTATTTCAGCTACACAGGATTAGGAAAATTGCCCACCTACTCACCCACTCCGCTCTGATACAGGTTGTGATTGCCTTGGTCTTGTCACGCTTAGACTTTTCAAATTCCATTTACCTTGGCCTCCCTCTGGGCCTACTTAAGCGTCTCCAACCGATACAAAATCAGGCCGCTAGGCTAATTCATAAGCAACCTAGATGGCTATCTGCTGGACCTATGTTGGATAAACTTCATTGGCTTCCTATGGATCAACGCATCACCTTCAAGACTGGCTGTATTATTTTTAAAGCTTTGTATGGAAATAGCCCAAAATTCATTAGCTGTAGAATAGTTAGGCATGTACTTCCCCGTTACCTTCGATCTGCCCATCTCCAGCTCTTGTCTATTTCTACTTTCAAGCTCAGACTCCAGGGTGGGCATAGGTTCTTTTATCTCGCCCCAACATTCTGGAATTCTTTGCCACTACCAATCCGGATGAGCAATAACCTCCTGGCGTTCAGAGGAATGCTCAAGACTTGGTTATATGAGCAAGTTCTCGGGTGACTCCCCTTGGTGTGACGCATGCCTGATTAGCGCCATGAAACCTCTGGGTGATCGCACGCTCTCTAAATTCCTATTCAGATAAGATAAGATAAGAAAGACTCTGAAACTTCCACATCATACCAGTGATTGGCAGAAACACTTTCATAGAAACTAACAACTGCTGCCCTCCTCTCATTAGAACAGCATCAACACATACATTACTTAAGCCACGTTTTGAACCCACGCTCATCCAACCATTCATAATGATGCTATGTGAATTTAAGTGATAGCATCTGTTGTTCCTCTTCTCCCTACTCCTTGCTTAAATGAAGATACCTGTGACTTTATAGTAGGATCTTGTGGTAATAAGAGTCCAAACCATGTAGATTACAGCTTCTTTATTGAAGTATTAAATAGGCAAGGTGTCCCCAGCTTGTAGCGTGTCTCGTACTGAGAGCGCTCCTGAACGTTCTATGTCAGCCTTCAACAGAGGACATGGGGTAAACCACTTAAGAAGGAAGGAGAGGGGTGGAAGCGTAAAGGGTGAAGTATGGGGCAAGGTTACAACAGATCTCTCTGGTCATCACACAAGTCACTCCTGGCATTCCTTAGGCTCTTCCAACCAAACATAACCTAGGTGGTGGAATGATACGGATAAATCTCGAAGTTTGCAACAAAATATTAATCTCAGGCACTAGTAATTACCAAGGTGTTATCCCAGCTCATCTTTATTGTGTACATCATGTCACCTCATTTTGGACCCAACCATATGCAAATCAGTCCTGACCCTGCTCCAACTGGAAAAGCCCAAGATATAGTGCCAGGCCAGGGCCTCTCTGATTAGGAAACAACTAGCAACCAAGGATTGGGTTCACCTTGATTGCAGCAGTCGACTATAGTTTGGTTCCAGTGACTAAATGACCCTATGGTACACATAGGTTTGGCAGCTCTCTAAAATACCTATTCCAGACATTTTTTTTATTTTTTAAGAATCTGCAAAATGATACTAAAAGAGAACATAGTATTATATTTGCAGTGTCAAGTATGTACTTATAAAAGGGAAAAATGCCACCTCTGGGCGTTTTACCTAATTTTTGTACCAGCTAAAGCATTAAAATTCATGCTGGCACAATACTGACGCCCTAGCAAAAATGGACCCACATCTTGGCATTCTCATTGCGGGCATAAAGAACCAACTCAATATTAGCTTACTAAAGATCTTGGTAGTAGGTGTTTTCTGATTGAATCACTTCTTCAAGGCCACATATTTTCACATATCAATCACTTTATAATAATGTTATATCGTTTTTTTCTGTTTTATTATAGCAAAATTCCCTCTGCTGTATACCACCAGCCACCACGACCGTAGTCAGGGTAAGTGCCAGGCAAACGATAAATTAACTGAGGTAACTAGTGTGTACTTTGACACTAATTGGCTCTCCAATGATCAGAGAGGGTTGAAATAAGTTATCCTGAAGCTGGTGACACATGGGGAATGCATATCCAGAGAGTGCTTTGCGGGACAGTGCCGTGAGTTAGAGCTGATTGAGGCAGAGGGGGTACTGATGTGTCTTCTGCAATGGGTGGGAGCAAACGGAGAGTGTTGGGAGTCCCTGTTAGTGAAACAATGGCGGAGTTGAGAAATGTAGGACAGTCTTGACTGTCTAACCCGGCATGATGAAGCAAACACAAGGAGATGATGGACGGAGCACTAGACATTTTCAAACTCTCACCCCCAGTCACAGGTCCGGGTTTAATCCATCATCGGTCTTCAGCTCACTTTGTTACTCCAGTTCAGTTTGCTTTGCCACCTCAGGTCAGACTTAACGTGATTACCAAAGGTTACAGGGCAATATAGTTAGGTTCACATTTCACTTGTACAAAACCAGTGACGGCAGACTAGCCAGAAACCGGTCCCAGGATGCTTGTTTCCGGTCCTGGGAAGACATGGCTTGGCAGTTCGGGCTGGACTGTTCCCGTGAGGCACAGGGTCAGACTGATTTGCATATGGCTATGTCTGAACTGGGGTGGTGGAATGAGCTAAGGAATGATGATGGATTAAACCCAGATCGGTTGACTGGGGGTGAGTGTTTGATTTGCTCCAAAGCTCCATCCATCATCCCCTTTGGTATAGCTTTGTTTGCCCTAAGTTGGCAGGGTATGCCCAGACGTGTGTCCCTTGCTCACTTTGCCACTGGATTCAAGCTAGCCTGGCTGATGATGTCTGATTAGCCAAAAACCGGTCCCAGGATGCTTGTTTCCGGTCCAGGGAAGACATGGCTTGGCAGTTCGGGCTGGACTGTTCCCATGAGGCACATGGTCAGACTGATTTGCATATGGCCATGTCTGAACTAGGGTGGTGGAGTGAGCTAAAGAATGATGATGGTTTAAACCCAGATCAGTTGACTGGGGGGGGAGTATTTGATTTGCTCTGACGGTCCGTCCATTATCCCCTTTGGTATCGCGAAGATGTGACAATGGCAGGGGTCGGATGGTGAGCCAGAGTGTATGGTGTTCATGAATTTGGCGGTGTTGTCATCATTGACCTGGGTCCAGAAGAGCTGGAGGTTAGTGTGGCTGGGGGGTGCTGACTCTGTTTATGGTTGTCTGGAGGGTTTGGGCATTGAAGCTATCGTGGATGTCTGCGATGTTGAGAAGAAATAAGGTGGCTAGGGAGTCGCAGAGATCTTGCGACGGCAGCATGTCATTAGAGTTGGGATTGGAGAGTTCCTTCACAATGTTTATTTGCTCTTTGCTCTAGTGTGCGTTATTATCAATGCGTTCCTTGAAGGAGGTCTTTTTGATGGCTCGAATGAGTTGGTGGTGCTTGCAGCTGGCGTTCTTGTAGGCTGCATTGTTTTCCTGTGTCTGTTCATGGCACCACTTTTTCTCGAGTCTTCGGCAAGTCTGCTTGGATTCCTAGAGGTCGGTGGTGAACCAGTTGGCCTTTCTGTTGGTGTGTCTGTTTGGGGGTTCTTGATCGGGGCTAAAGTGTTGCAGCAGTCCTTGATCCATTGCCTGAGGTTGCGGACGTCTGAGTCAGTGTCAGTGGTATCGGTTGGTGGGTCTCGGGCGAGGGTGGTTTTCAGCTGGTCGTTGGTGACCTTGTTCCAGTTGCGGTGAGGGATCTGTTGAGGGTGGTGGTGCGAGGTAGGTTTCTCAAAGGTGAAGTGGATGCAGCGGTGGTAGGTCCAGTGGAGTTCGGTGGTGTGGCTGAAAGTGAAGTGGTCGCTGGCGGAATAAATGGGGTTGAGTGTGTGTCCGGCAGAGTGAGTGGGGGTCGTGAGGAGCTGTTTGAGTCCGAGGTTGGTGAGGTTTTTGAACAGGGTTTTGGAGTTGCTGTCGTTGGTGTTCTCGAGGTGGAAATTCATGACTCCACGGAGGATGTAGACTGTGGACGCAAGGGCGTGTGTGCTGACGATGTCGGAGATGGAGTTGCAAAACTGTGGTTGGGATCCGGGGGTCTGTAGTGAGGGTTCCTCTGAGGGTGATGTTGGGGTCGGTGTGGATCTGGAAGTGCAGGTGTTCGGCGGCGCTGGAGGTGTCTTCAATGCTGGTTGAGATTCTGAGGGTATTCCTGTGGACGATGGCGATTCCTCCTTCTGGTCTGTTGGTGCAGTCCCTTCGGGTGATCTTGTAGCCGTCCCGGATGGCTATGGCAATGTCGGGCGCTGAGGAGGGGTTCATCCATGTCTCCGTCAGGAAGGCGACCTCTGGGGAGGCTGAGTCAAGTAAGTCCCAGAGTTCGATGGTCTGCTTGTGGATGGAGCGGGTGTTGAGTAGTATGCATATGAGATGGTTGTGTCCTGCTCTGGTGGGTGGGGAAGGGCGTGCTGGAGTTTGGAGGCTGGTGAAGCTGCAGCTTCGGCAGGAGAAGGGTCTGTGTGTGAGCTTCGGGAAGGCCTGGGACAGACAGGCGCAGACGGGTTTGCCTTAGGCACACCTTCAGCGTGCCAGCGGCGCAGTCACGCAGCCGACACCATTATAAAGGGGAGAGGGAGGGCCAAGCAGCTGGGAGGTGGGAGCGGGATGGGAGGGGGTAGAGTCACGGGTCAGCAGTGATGGCAAACAGAAAGGAAACTGATGGCAGGCACAATAAGTAATAAGAACACAGTTAGAGCAGGCACAATAAAAGACAAATTAAGCTAACAAAATTGGCACGAAGCGCACAGAGCGAGAACCTGAGTCCGGGTGTACTCGAACCCTGCAGCGGGGTCTCAGGCAGACAGGCTTCAGAGGTGATGCAGGGCAAAGCGGAGCTGCCGGGAAGAGTGAGCTCCAAGGACCGAGGTCTGTGGACTCAGCCTGGTATGTATGCGGGCGATCATAGTTTATTTACTTATAATAATTCACAAGTCTCTTTAAATCAACCAGGGCCTTCTATGCCCTGGGATACACTCAAGAGGGCTGCCACCAAGGCATCTGGATCATGTAGTGTAAAGCTGCAAAGGGAAGGAAAAATACATAGAAATAAACACACTCACCCTGCCACAGGAGCCCTAAAAGCTCGATCTAGAACAACACAACCATCAATGGGCAGAAGTCATATCATGCAGTTTACCACAATGTACTTTTCTTTTGTGCAAGGGAAACAAACAACACTTTCTTAGGGGTGTGCATTGTGTTTGGGACGGGCCCTAGAATGTGCATCATGATGGCGCTGACAGTTCCCACCGAAAACACTTCTTTTAGGGATTATATTGTTAGATGTGAGCATGTGTCAGATTTCATCACAAGGTCTATGTTGTTAACCTTGACCAACACAGAGAGGTGTTTATGAGTTATATTTCCACAGTTATTTTTTGAATCTAGAGTATCCTTAATCTGAAGCAGGATATGTTGTACATTGTCATTCATGTTCCCTTTCCTTCTACATCATTTTCCAAGTGTCCCTATTCCCTACAAATTTAGCTTGTAAATATTCTTGACGAACACTCACTGTCATTATATCTGTGACCCTGTTTTACACATCTGAAACATTTTCCCCTACATTTACTCATCATAGTTTTTCTTGGTACTACTACTACTACTACCAATTTTGATCACAATTACAGATTCATCTTTTTTCATATTTGTTCAACATGTTTCGCTATGAGTATAACTTCTTCTAATGAGAGTTCATCTTTAAGCCACAATTCTTCTCAAATTGTTTTACTGCTGAACTTCAGGGTAAGCTGGTCCTTAATTCTCTAATATGTGGTTCCACCAAAATTGCAAGTAGCTACTGATTTTGATAATCCAGTTTCAAGTTTGGAAAAATTCCTAGGACTGCTTCAAAAGGTGCTAACAGTCCAGAAAATACGGTCTTAAATACATGTACAAAACTGCTCATATCAGACAAGTTTAAGATACGACTTAACATTTCTGAGAAATGTACAGGGCAGTTTGTAGTTAAGAGGGCATGTTTCTCTGCCGAAGTCCTTGCAACTTGCAGATCAAAGGTCTCTTTGGCCGAGGTCAGTGGCACACTTTTTTGCAAAAGAATGGCTTTCAGCCTTCTTAAAGTATTAATTTGTATATAAGAGATGTTCAGTGAAGGCCATAAAGGCAACTCCCGGTCTGTCTTGGTTTTAGGAAACAATACTTGCATACAGCAAGTGACCCTGGCTGACACAGTTACTAGATATGGTATACCTGGCAACATGCCACAGCAGCTGTGATCATTCAACATGAGGTAACTCCCATTCGAAAGTTGTCCAAAAATGTGATCAATCACTGCAGCTGGTGAACCTTGCAGGTGACAGGATAAGTTGTTAGAGGAACCATCGCAGGCCTAGTGTAAGTTTATACCCTGACAAAGGAGAGAACCGCTTTGTGAGTTTTCACAGTTTTTCCCGCTAAAAAACACTTCACGTCCCCAACTCCAACATCTATATGTGTACGGTAATTCCCAGGATGTCATGATGTATTCTTTACCCAACCTTTCATATGGGCCTGCTGGTATGTGTTTTAGGTAATACTAAAAATGGAAAATTGTAACAGGCAGAGTGATTGTTCCATGTATTATCCATTCAATAGCTGTTTTTTCTGCTACTGTAAATGGCAATCTTTCCAGTTTTTCAATGCTCAGCACCGTATAGTCTGCTCCCCTTTGTGCCAGTTTAATCTGTTTATCAGTAAGATTAAATTCTGAAAACAGTGACGTGATATTGATTAAATGCCAAGGCACATAGCCTGAACAAAGGTTTTGCAACGTCCAGCCTAATAATATGATAGAACGTAATTGCAACTGACCATGTTGCAACATGACCAAGTCCTGTTCCATGATGTCTATGGCAGTAGACACTATGCTGTCCAATGAATATATCCTGGACGAGAGAGTTGTTAACCCATTTTCAACCACAGAGAGAGTTTTCTCTAAATGAATACAATCAATTCCTCGTATTCTTTCTGCAGTCTCTGCTTGCCTAATCTTCCATGCTTCAATATAAGCAGCATAGATACCGGCATATATAAAATGTTTATGACGCGGTTTTCCTGGTCCTTGCAAGAATTCCCTAAGATCAGTGCGATCTTTAAGTACAGATAAGTGTTGCTTTACATCCTAAGTGTAGATCTATGTAGCCAATCAAGGCAGAGGTTCCCTACACTGTATGTTGTTGCTCTTCCAGGATGCTGTCCTTGAACATATCTTGGGTCTGGCCTAGTGAATGTGAAACCCTGTGTTTTGTTCAGGAATCTATTTTGACAGTTGTTTGTGTCTGTGGAACAGATCAACCATTTATTCCAATCTGGATCTGTTCTGTTGTGATGCAAAATAATTTATATGTTGACCTCCCCCTCTGAAGTGTTACTGGTATCAGGTGAAGGTGTAGGTATGGAAAGATTGTTCAGGTCTTTTATCTTGGCTAACCCAAGACAAGACGCCTGTTGGACAGTGCCATTAAAAAAAACAATTTGCTAAGGGATGATACAGGCTTTAAATAAAGCTTCTATTCCCTAGACCTGCCTATCTTTTGTACCCCAGACAGTTTTTTTCTCAATATTGCCTTTCCAAAAGTCGAAACCTAGTTTAGACAGTTGGGCATAAAATGCTGCAGAATAAATCTGTTTTGTATTAGTCAACATACTTTTCATTCCTGTTTTGTTGACATTTTTAAAGTAAAACAATACTGGATTTACTACATTGAACCATGAAAAGTATGGAAACTTATTGGCAAAAGTTTTTGAGCTACCCTTTGGTGGCAGAGGACAATGTTCCCATTGGCTATACATTAATACATTTCTAGGATTTGCAGATTTGTGCAAGAAATGATTACCATAGTGATTATAACAATACATTTGTTCATAGTCTGATGAACCTTCAAAGTCTGACATCATTTTATTAACAGTCTCAAAGTCTCAATAATCAAAAAAGGTACTAGATAAAACAAAGTCACTTAATGAAATCTTGAACTGGTGTAGAATCTTCAACAGCTCTGATGGGCCAAAAATGTCATAATCATTTCTGTCCCAAGCTATACCCCCAGGTATAGGAACGGTTGTGATGTTCACTGACAAGTCTCTTTGTTCATGATGGGATGATTTGTGTGGCTTGAGGAGTAAGTCGATGTTCTTACTTGCTGTGTCCATTTTGACAAATCTTCCATGTATCAGTATACCCAGAGTTATTACCAGAGTTAACCAAAGTAGAAGAAAAAGCACACCCAACACAATCTAAAGTTCAATCCATGGTGAAACCAGATAAGTCTTTTCCAGGTGATGAAAAAGGCCATTTTCTTGTTCTTTTAAAGTTCTTTTTACTGGCGTTGGTTCAGGTTTGCTGGGATTCTCAGAAAACGTATCAAAGTTAATGAAATAGCCAGAGGCAGTTCTGTTAATTGTTGGAATTGCATCAGGGTTCGTTGACATTGCTGGAACAACTTGATCACTTGTTACTTCGTTGTATACACGTGTTTCTTGATGAACTGTTATTTGGGTTTTAGAGGTACAAGTTCCATAGCTTTGTTGCTTAGTCCTTCATTTCGCACTGCAGATTCTTCAAAGGTGATGAGTCTCTCATTTTGAACCTCTTGCATAGTAGCTAGATTAGGGCGTCTGCTACATTGGCGGAGTCCACTTGGCCTACTGCTTATTATCGGCCACATGATGTGGTTTGACCAGGTCGATAGACAAAAAACTGTTCTCCTTTTTACCAGCAAGGGGCGGCAGTAATATTGTTCTTGATCCGTGGATTGCTTGGACAGGTAATGGTTGTCTGTAAGAAGGCACAAATTCCTTCTTGTCCACGATATTTTCTCTGACTAGATCCCCAAGCTTAGGAATCCAGACAGGCCTTGCTGGGATGGTCAGTTTTTCCTCAGTGCTGGTGGGTTTCAGGATCACGTTACTTTGTTTTGTTTTATTTCTTTTAAGTCCTGTAAAACAGCCAACTGATCTTTGATATCAACATCTTTCTGGTCCACCATTGACGTCTGACAATCAAGGTCCGCAACCAGCATTCTAGTTCTAAAAAGGACCTCATATGGAGTAATACCCTCTAGAGAACTTCTTGGCAAGTTATTAAGACTATGTTGGACACTTATTAGATGTTTGACCCACCCGTCACCCAAACCTAATACCCTAGCTGTTATAGATTGCTTCAAGTCCTGGTTATTACTCTCCGAAAACCAAATTTCCCTCAGGATGGAATAAACTAGAGTACCGCAATGCAACGCCCAAATTGGGCATGGCATCTTTGTAAGCCTGAGAGCTAAACGCAGAACCCTGGTCAGGATGTAGCGTGCCAACTGCGTATGTGCCGATAAAGACTCGCAAATCTTTTACAACAGCCAGCAAGCGCTCAGGCCACTTACAAATGAACCTTGAACACCATTCCACTGCGACCATGGTATGTTTACAGTTACCATCCCTTTGTACGGGACCGCAGTGGTCAAGGTAAATGCAAGCTAATGGTTTGTCTGAAATTAACAGGGGCGTCTGCACACAACGTTTCACTGTACAGACTTTCATCTTTTGGCATATTTCACATTCCAAAACATAGTTTCTGGTTTGTTTTCTCATGCGTGGCCACCAGTATCTCTGTTTTAATAACGACACTGTAGCAGAAACACCTACATGTGCAGAGGCGAGCCCTTCATGTTCTGTTAAGATTAGTCCTAATCTATGTTCCATGTTTGGAATTACCTTATCCCCCACTCCAGGGATTCAAGCAAACGGAACATTGTTTGCATCAGTCATATAGGAGTATCTGAGTGGAAACCCTTTCAGTAACATTTTACCACTGTCTTTGCTTGAAGCATTGACAGCTAGCATTAGTTTGCTGTCTATTTTCGTTTTTGAACCAGTGATTGCAGCTACAGAAACCGTTTGCACAGCCGTGTTCGCGGCTTCATCAGCCAATGAATTCCCTGCAACTTGAACACCATTACGTTGATGACTCAGCGTGTGTATCACTTGAGTGTTTTGTAGTCCTAGTCGTAACTGAACTACTTGTTCCCAAAGCAGTTTATGCTTGATTGCGCCACCTTTTGCATCTGTGTAACCGTTTGGAATCCAGTTTTGCAAGTATTCATTGTAAGATTGAACACAATAATACGAATTGCACACTATGAGTGTGGGGAATTTGCGATCCGTGTTTTCAAGTGCCATATTGAATGCTTGTATTTCAGCTCGCTGAGCTGTACAATCTCATAAGGATTGAGTTTTAGTGAGCATTGGTCGGAATTTGCCATCGCGCCAGCGACCTTTAACTATTGAGCACGCCGCACTATAGGCTTGTTTACCCCTGTAGCGGGTTGAGCTGATCCATCAGTATGAATTATACATTCATAATGCTCTAGAGGCAGAGTTTCAGTAGGCAGAGGACATTCTTGTTCCTATTGTAGAAATGCTTGTGTTTTCAAATATGGATCAAAAACGTATTCAATGCCAGTTGCAACAAGATAATTAACCCATTGTATCGATCAAGGATATCAAGCTTTAGCATTTGGAATGCTCGCTTTTGTCACTGCCTCTAAAGCAGGTACAATTGTAACTACCATATTGCGCTTACCGCGTGTGAGGGCTCTCTCGTTTGCGACAGCAGTCTGAACAGCTGTCAGAATTTTTTCTGTTGAAGTGAATTTAATTTCTGCTTGTGTGTACAAGTGTGATTTGTAAGCTGGTACTTTTTCACCTTCGTTAAAAGTTAAGTACGTGAATCCGCATTGTCCTGGAATGATTCGGATCACTAAGTTGCGTACGTTTACGCGTGTTTGTAAATGTTTAGTTGCTAACATATCTGTTCGCAATGAACGCAACATTTCTGTGTGTTTTTGTGTCCAATTTACTGTTTTAAAATCAGGTTTGATTAATTCGTAGAGAGGTTTAACCCTTTTTGCGTAATTTAGAATGTAAGTTCTTCTGAAATTCAGGAAACCTAGAATCAACTGTAAGTTTTTCAGTGTTTTTGGTGGTTGGAACAGCGCACACTTTTCTAGAAAATTTGCTGCCAAGCTTGTGCCTTCACTTGATAATTCATATCCTCAAAAAAGGACATTGAGATGGGCAATTCTCGATTTCTTGAAATTGAATTTGTATCCTTGAGAGGCGAACCCGAGTATAAAGGTGTGTTGTATGGCGTTTTAGGATCTGAGCGGAATTTCCAGATTCATGCCCTTATATAAGTACAATTCACATTGCCCTTATATAGGCATAGAAATCACAACCATTTTTAGACATAGCCCATGCAGTCCAAATACAACTGGGTGTTGAGGAGTTCTGGGGAACAAATCCCCCCCAGTCGGGGGCAGTGATCACAAATTTTAAACCCAGGGTTGTACCCCCCTATTTATCAAGTACATTTGCACTCTTTTTGAAAAGAAATTTTTTGGCTCAAAGGATGGGTGAATGGCCTTTTTTAATAAATTTGCTAGAAAGGCGCCGATCAAATAATCATACTCATTGTAGGCTGTGCGGCTACCATATAGAAGGATTGGAACACATAGCTTGCCTATGTCCCGCAGTGCTCACCGTCAGATGTTTTTTACTGTGTGAAGAATAGAATAGACTCGGAATTCGATCATGCCGCCAAGCCATAATAGCAGCTTTAAACCCGAGCAAGATGAAGCTGAACATCAGATTAACAAAACTTGTTACCAAGGCGCTAAAACAGTTGAAAGCCATTAATGTTCCCAACCACTCCCCATTACGGCAGCGAGGCACCCCATCTCTGGGTTTAGTAACTGGTAAAAACATCTGACCCTAAGCTGGCCCTTGAGTGGAACATTACCTCTCCCGAGTTCCAATGTACAATGCAAATTTTGGATTTCTGTGTAATTTTATATATACTGATTTTTCTTTTAAAGAATATGCTGCAATTGATTTTATATTGGAAGGGTTTTTAACCACATAACAATAAAGCCTTTTACAGTCCAAATACAGGCATGGCTACTTCCACTCGTTCCAAAAAGCCACTATGATTTCTTGAAAAACTCGGCTTAAGCAGTCAGGGACATCTCCTTGCTTGAATATTGATTTGTCCAAGAATTCATGGAGTTTTCAAAGAACTACCATTCCCTTGGGGTTCTTTGATGATGTTATTATGCCCGACTTTACGTCAAACTAGGCACCTTCCAGGTATAAATATGCCTACACTTGCCCTAGCAAAGACACAGTAGTTCATAGCAGCTCGACTATCTACTTGCCCGACGCAGCTCACTGCAGCAAGTGCAAAAGGAAGCCGACCCTCCAGCTGAGAAGCTGTCCTTTCTCTCGCTGAGAATCCAGCTCCATTGTTTCCAAGCTCCCTCGGGGTATTGAGAAATCAAGTCCCGAGACAGAGATATCAGACCTCCCTCATTCTAAACTAAGGTACGGCGCTGATTAGACCCTAAGAGAAATCTTGGTTAGATTCTTGGCAAAAAATAAATAAACCTATGCTACACCTCACTTACTTCTTCCCTCGTACTAGACTTAGGTTAGGTACATCGGGTTAGGTGTATTTTATAAGCACCAGTTGAGTACTTTTAGCCTTTGTTATTTATGTATGTATTTATCTATTTTTTAGAAACCATACAATGCTTTTACAGTATTATTTTATAATACTCTTCTCGCTGTACGCATTATACTTTACAGCCAGTATTACGATTGTAGCAGTTCACTTTACTTGCATGAGAAAGAAGAATGTTCAATAAATCCTTTTATTGAAAACACCCGTCTCTCTATTTTCTCTGCACCTCTGATGAAATGAAGCATGCACAATTGACTGAGTAAAATATCTATCTATTGTTTCCATGACTCTGAAGATACGTTTGATTCTTGGGGAAACAAAGTTGTCATGTTTATGCAGTTGTCAGAAACTAATCCCTTCCTGTTTATTCGATAAAGTTTCTAGTGACCTCTGAGCTAGTTGGCACTCACAATTAAGTTTAATATACTCACTAGGGACCTAGTAAGACATAAGTCCTACTTCAAATCTATAGGATATATTATTCCAATGCGCAGAATATAGGAACTACACTACAGGTGTTCATCCTATTCAAGCGCCTATCCAAGTCATCATCTGTCAGAAAGATGTCATTGACATATAATAATGATGCATCATCATAAGTTTGTATTAACGCTGTTAGCCTTGCTGAAAATAACCCAGGACTATTCTGGAATCCCTCGGGGAGACGACAGAAGTGACGATGTGTCCCTATTATTGAGAAAGCGGTCAAATACCTACTTTCTGGTGCAATGTTTTGACAGAAAAAAATATTAGAAATATCTAATGTTGTTTTATATTTTTTACGCACAATGTTATTCATTAATGCTGTACTGTGTGCATTCTACAATGCAAATGTTTTGCAACAAGAGTTTAAATGTCTGTAATCCAAAACTAGATGAAATGTATTTTCTTGTTTGGAGACAGGAAACAGAGAATTGTTCATTGACGAGGTGCATGTTTCAATCCCTCCCTGGTATTTAGGTTGATCTAAGATCTCCCTGGCCTGTTTTTTAGCTTCTTGCTTAACTGGGTACTGCCTTTGGCGCAGTTAGTTGATTTTGTAACTGGATTTTATGGTGAGGAGAGTCCTCATCCCATCCTACATGTTTTTTATATATTGCAGGAGCTTGGGCTACTGCCCATTTCCTGGCATAAGTATATTTTAAATGACTTGGAATGTGGTTGGAGAAGGCTAGCATAATGATGTCCTTGCCATGTGGGCACTCACTGACAAATTGCGGTGGCCAGTCTTTTTCAGCTAGAAAAATGTCATAACCCTTGGAAAGTCACTCCTAAAAGAGTGCTTTATTTTCCTTGGTATGTCTCCCTCCATCCGGAGTGTTATTCCATATAACCTATGTGGAGAACTAACCCTGGTATCTGCAGTTTCAACTTCAATGTCTTCATTCAAGTCCACTGTCTCCAGAAGACCCTTTAGGTTCTGGCGAGCTATGGTGACTTCCGTTGCGCTGTCCAACATTGTCTGAGCCCATTCTTCGTTCTTGAGTTGTGTCCTCAAGAATCTCGGCATGTCTGATTTTTAGACCTGCTACCTCCTTTTTGGTAAATTGAGGTTTCTTGTTTTTCTGAAAGTGTTGATCGTCTTTGGACTTCACACGTTCTTCTTTATTTTCTGACCGTCCTCTTCTTTCGGATTTCAGTGACGAAGTCTGAAAGGTACGAGAGGAACGTGTATCAGTATCTTGATATCTATTAGGTTTTCTCAATTATCCCTATTCCTGAGGTTATACCTCTTTTCAGAGGGCTCCTTTTGAGGAGAACTACCTCTGGATTGAGAATGCCTCTCTTTAGAAGTTTGTTTGCTATTTTCCCACTTCTTTTTAGAAGGAGTAGGAATGTTTTTAATAAAGACCTTTTCAGGACTTTCAGACAGTTGGGGTTTCACTCGTTTCCCACCCAGACTGTCTCTTCCTAATTCTTCATAGGATTGTTCAATTATTCTGGCTAGTTCTTGTGGTTGCTCAGTTATATCAAATTGCCTTAATTTTTGGTGTATCGCCACTGATGCTGCTTCACCTTTAATACTAGCTAATATTATTGCAGAGACCTGTTTGAAATCTTTCAGTAGTTCCTTACCCAAATTTAAAGCAGGCTCTACCCCGTATTCGTTTTGAATCTGTTTGAGGACATCAGGTGTTAACACCATGGACTGAACACCATCTGTTTTAGTGTAGATTGCAGCAAAGACTCTACCCCAAGTGGTGCAGTCCTCCAGATGTGGTGTGAACCCCATCGGTAAGCAGATTGTTAAAATTCTGTGTTTCTCATGAGGGTTAGTATTGGGAAATACTGCTTCGATTTGAGTAATTTTTTGAGCGATCCAGAATGGAATTTGTTCCCGCTTTGCAGGTAATTTACCAATGACTGAGTGTAGAGTCTGTGGTGTTATTTTTAGTGTGTTCCCCTTGTGAGGGGTATTTGTGGAATCAATATTGCAGGTTGGACTGTAAGAATCTGCTTGACATATTGAACCAATTGTCTATAGATTTTGATTAACTCTTTGAGTTGAGTTTGTAATTCTACATCTGACATTTCATTCATGTCAAGATGTGGTATATAGCCGGCCATGTTGCTCCTGGTCTACCTAGTGGACCGAGCCTGGTAATATGATTTAAATGATTTAGGGTACCTTTAGACCAGAGCTCATGCTCCTGGTATGTGAGTGGAATTTCTATATCCTTGAAAGGAATATGTTCCTCTGGTGGTTCATCTTCCTTGTAGAAGTGAAACACATGTGTTACTGGATTTGCTTCTTGGTAGACTACCCATGAATAGAATACCTATGTCTGGTGATATTCATGTGCCTCTATCACAAAAAGTATCCTAGCAGCTCTTGATGTTAGGCCATTTTCTGTAAGATTTATAGTGATGTCTTTCCTTAAATTAATAGGAATGCATATAGCATCCTCGTCGGTTTCTTGGAAACCTTTATAGTTTAAAGCTCTGTCGGCGTTGTCGCCTGTAGCTCCACTGGACCCAGGATTATATTCGTCAGCCATTTTGTTTAATTAAAATTTGCAGAGCAAGTTTCAAGGAAACAAAGATAAGGTGCACAATATTTTGGAACACTGTATCCTTCAACATTGAACAAACCAACAACTAATACATAGGATTTTCGTGCTACTCAGCTATGATGGATATTATCCCTTTACCCACTCCAGATGTCTATTGTAGTATTACGGAAAAGGGGGTCTCTGAGAAAAGCACAACTGAGTTACTTTAGTATCTAGCGTTAAATTAGTAACTTACCAAACGTTGGGCGCCATGTAGTGTAGTTCCTATATTCCCAATAGGCTCTGCACATTGGAATAATATACACTATAGATTTGACATAGGACTGAGGTCAGCATGTCTCTATCGAGTATACTAAACCTAATTGTGATAGCCAGCTAGCTCAGAGGTCACTAGAAACTTTTTCTTGAATACACAAGAAGGGATTAATTTCTGGTAACTGCATAAACATTACAACTTTGTTTCCCTAGGACTGAAGCATGTCTTCAGAGTCAGGGAAACAATAGATAACTATTTTATTCAGTCAATCGTGCATGCTTCGTTTCTACAGAGTTGCACAGAAATGGAGAGACGGGCGTTTCAATAAAAGGGATTTATTGAACAGTCTTCTTTCTCCTGCAAGAGAGGTGAACTGCTACAATCATTTGTTAGAAGGCAAAGTATAATGCGTACAGCGTAAACGGTAGTATAAAATAATACTGTAATAGCATGGTCTGTTGCTATGACATGTAAAAATACGTACATAAATAACACAGGCTAAAATACTCAACTGCTGCTTCGAAAATATGCCTACCCCAATGTACCTAACCTAGGTCTAGTTCCAGGGAAAGAAGTAGGTGTTTGTCTTTTAGTTAGAGTTTAGTTCTGCTCAGAATTGCCAAAGGTTTCTCTAGGTTCCAATCAGCTCCATACCTTAGAATGAGAGAGCTTGGTATCTCTTTCACTGACTCGATTTCCCAACACCCCACAAGGGGAGTCAGAAACATTGGAGCTGGATTCTCGGCAGAAGATGACTGCTTCTTATCAGTGTGTCAGCTGGAGAGTTGGCTTCCTTTGGCACTTGCTGTAGCGAGCTGCGTCAGGAAAGTAGGTAGTCGAACTGAACCGAACCACACCGTGCTTTGCTATGGCAAGTGAAGGTATAATTATACCTTGAAGGTGTTTAGGAATGCCAGCTTTGACGTAAAGTTGGGCATATGAATAGTTGTTCATGCATAATAATGAGTTTCTTGGAGAAATCAATATCCAGGCTAGGGGAAGTCCCTTCAGTTTAAGAGTCTGGTTTTCCAAGAAATTGTTGTGACGTAGATGATCGGATGTTAGTAGCCATGCCTGTATTTGGGCAGCATGGTTATGCATACATAAGTGCTTTATTTCTATGCCTATGCCTACATAAGGGCAAAGTGAATTGTACCTATATAAGGGCATGAATCGGGAAAAGGCATATGGAATCGAAATCGCCACACAGCAATGGTAGAATTAGCTTAGTTCTCTTTAGATCTTAAAATGCAACACTTTGAGTCAATGTACCTTAAAATGCGTAACACAATACAGCGGAAGTGTTGCAGGGAAGGTGATGCATCGGTTCCCTACTGCTATGTAGGGGACGTTGATGTGTCTGTTTCTTACTGCGCTTCTGTGGCGATGCGGCGAGCAATGCCATGATGCGATGAAGTTTTGGTGCAAAGAAATAAAGATGTTGTCTTCTTCTTGCTGCGGCCCACAACAGGCACTGCGACACGCTTCCCGGTGATTGCTCCTATCCTTCCTTGACCAGTCTCAGAGGTCCTCTCACCGGGTGATCATAGAGAAGCTCAAGGGGACTGAACGCTAGAGTTTTCTGTTGCACCTCACAGTATGCAAACAACAGGCATGGTAAGAGGACATCCCAATTACGCCTCATAGGTTCTTCAAGGCCCATAATCATGCCTTTCAGGGTTCGGTTGAATCTCTCAACCAACACATTTCCTTGGGGGTGGTAAGGATGGTAAACGTATAAGTTATCCCACACTCCTGCCACAGGGACTTCATATACTTAGAAATGAAATTTGGACCTTGGCAAGGCACTACGGGCCCGATTCACAGAACTAACTTAAGACAAAATCCTAAACTTACTACTTTTGGTATGCACAGAAGGCATTTAGTAGTAGTAATGTTAGGATTTTGTCTTAAGTCTGTCTTAAGTCTGTTTTAAGGCTGTCCTAAGTTTGTCCTAAGTCTGTCTTAAGTATGTCTTAAGTCTGTCTTAAATCTGTCCTAAGTTTGTCTTAAGTCTGTCTTAAGTCTGTTTTAAGTAAAACTTAAGACAATATCCTAACTTTACTATTACTAAATGCCTTCTATGAATACCATAAGTAGTAGGACAGACTTAAGACAGACTTAAGACAGACTTAGGACAGACTTAAGTCAGACTTAAGAGAGACTCAAGACAAACTTAAGACAGACTTAAGACAGACAAAGACAAACTTAAGACAAACTTAGGACAGACTTAAGACAGACTAAAGACAAAATCCTAACTTTACTACTACTAACTGCCTTCTTTGAATACCAAAAGTAGTAAGTTTAGGATTTTGTCTTAAGTTAGTTCTGTGAATCGGGTCCCCATCTCGCTAGGGAATCCCACTCGTGAGAAAATTCCCATCAGTGCCCTTCCCACCACGGGGGCTGTCACTGTCCTCAGAGGTATGTCTTCCGGCCGGGTACCGGGTGGCATGGTCCATCAAGACCAGGATGAACCTGTTGCCCATGGCTGTCTTGGGGTCCAGTGGCCCCCCAGTGTCAATACCCACCCACTCAAAGGGGGTGCTGACAACAGGGAATGTCTTGGGAGGAGCCGTCTGCTTCCTCCCACTCTTTCCACTTGCATGGCAAGTCTGACATGTCTTGCAATGAGTGTCTGAACTCTTGCACATTTGGGGCCAATGAAAGTGGGTAACAAGCCTCTCAAAGGTCTTGTCCTGCCCCAAATGTCCTGCCAATGGTACATCATGAGCCAGCCCCAGTAGGAAGGCTCTGAAGCACAGGGGTATCACTAGGACACCGGCTGACCCAGGCTCAGCAACCTTAGGCTCACTATACAGGAGATCATTCTCCCAGTATATCCAATGTGATCCATACTGATCACCTGCTGCCTGGCTTGCAGCCTGTTGTCGCAAACACACAAGAGAAGGGCATTCTCTCTGCTCCTTGCAGAATTCTTAATTGGAGGGTCCTCCTTCCTGCTGCCTATGGGTCAGCTCAGGCAGGTCGCCCAGATCAGCTACCTGTTCCCCTGTAGTCTCCAGGGCATCCCCTCAGGATCTACCTCCTCCTGGACCATGGGAACTTCGGAGGCTGTTTTTTTTTTTTTGCAGAGTTTTATATAGCGCGAACTAGACCCGAACCGAATCAGGTATCAGAGCGCTTTACATAGCACCATTTACGTTACATGAGGACGGACACACATTCATTTTAGGCACGGGAGATTAAGTGATTTGCCCAGAATCACAGGAGGTTTTGGCATCGTTACCGAGACTCGAACCCAGATCCCCAGGTCCGAGGTCGAGCGCCCTAGCCGTTAGGCCCCCTGCCTCTTCTCTCTAAGGCAGGTCCCTGGGCCTCCCTCTCAGGCTCCCGGTCCTCTTGAGCACCCCTACGGGCTGCCTTAGACCACGTGGTCACATACGCCCAGTCAGGCAGACCCACCATCTCCAAGTGAATACTCCGCTCCACCTTTCTCCAAGGTGAGCTCTCCAAATCATTCCCAACAAACAGGCATGGCGGGCCTCACAGCTACCTGAAGGGTCCCAGAGACCCCCCCACTCAAAGGGAACCTGAGCAATTGGACAATGGCTCTCTGTGTTTTCGGCGGCAACAACTCGGCACCATGCATGAGGAACAATCTGCTCTTGAGACACCAGGTGACACTTGCCAGCTGTCACACTGGCTCCTGTATCTCTAAGAGCCTCCACCTTATGGCCATTGATGGTCAGCCACTGCCCATATTTCTTAGTGTTGTTGGGCAGTTGGGTCCCTGGGGCCACCTCACAGGCTCCTAAAGAGACAAGGGACATCTATGCGGGACCCTACCCACCTTGGACACAAATCTCCTCCCCAAGGCTACACTCGCCATCTGCCGGGGTGGAGCACCAGGGGCTGCTGTCTTTCCAAATAGGTGGCACCTGGGATCATTCGCCTTATGACCCAGGTCCCCACACTTGCAACACTTCAGGGGTCCCTGGTGAACAAGATTACCTGTCGGGACCCTTGCTTTCTCTCAGGGGGAGGCTGGGAACCTTTCCCTTGGTTCCCTTGGGAATTACTTTGGGGCACTTTATGGAACTCCTTCTGTTTACCCTTGTCCCCCACTCCTCTGCTGGGGACCCTGCCCACCTTTGGCTGAATCTCCCATGTGACCCTTGTGGACCTGGGTCCTCACTCCGCAGTCCGCCTCTTCAGCAATCTTTCTAGGATTAGTCAGCTTACTATCAATCAGGTGCTGGCGCAGCTCTGGAAAGCAATTACTGGACAAGTGCTCCCATGCAATCAAATCAAAGAGCTCATGAAAATCATTAACTTTGCTGCCATTTACCCAACCACCCAATGCTCTGCAATAGAAAGTGACATATTCCACCCAGGTACTGCTCTCTATCTTTTTGTAGCTCCTGAACCTCTATCTATACAGTTCAGGAGTCAAACCATACCTAGACATTAATTCACCCTTCATGTGGCTATAAGAATTATGGACTTCAGAAGGCAAGTCTAACAGTGTGTCCCGCCCCTCACTAAGGAACCGCCCCTACAACCCCGCAACCCAATCTCTCTCAGGGACCCGGTGGCTATCTCATAGTCTCTGAACCACTGCCCAATATCATCATTCATATAAAATTCTTTCACCACATCTTTAGGAATATACACCCTAGCTTCTACAGGCACTGATGTGTGCTGCCACCGGAGGGAGTCATTTCGAAGCTTTATGCCTTCAATTCCAACTCCCTCAAAACCTTCTAATGTTCAAACTGCTTTTTCTTTTCTTCCAAGGCTAGTTTCATAGTTTGCAACTCAAATTCTAACTGCCCATGTAGCTTGAGCTTGGTCAGCTCCATTTCATGCATCCTGTCCTTCAACTCTTCTGGAGACAGTCCTCTGGCAGAGACACTGCTACCTACTGGGGAGACTACTTTCTTCCCTCCTGGACCCAATGGCCTTCCCAGCTGCACATCTGCATTCGCGTCCCCTTCCTCAGGGGTATTCCTTGCTTCAAACCAGGCCCTCCGCACCTTTTGTAACTTCTCTTTCCTGGACATACCAGTTATAGAAACTTTGAATCTTCTGCAGAAATGCTTAAGCTGTTTTAAGTTGTAGCATTCTAGTCTCTCCTCTTCCCAATCAAGATCAACAGAGGCTATGGATGCTGCTCTCTCCATGGTAGTTAAACTTGGCAAAAATAGAAACTCCCAGGAAACAATCTACCAAAAATATGTGGTTGTGTTTTGGTCTGCACTCACAAGTAGTGTTCACCAATCACTGTACATGAGTCACAAATGCAAGTCCAGAATCCTCACAGCTGACCATCAATGTTAGATTTGGGGGTCTCTAGTTGGCATAGGTAGGTACCTGTGACAAATAGAGACCCTTGCGTCTAGTCAGGGTAAGGGGGTACGCTCCTAAAAAAAAAAAAACTGCTCACCCCCTTGGTAGCTTGGCACGAGCAGACAGGCTTATCTCAGAGGCAATGTGTAAAGCATTTGTGAACACATACAGTAATCAAGTGACAACACTACAGATGGGCACCACACAAGTTGTATATTAAAAATAAGCATCTTTTATATAGATTTAACACAAGACCACAAACGACAAAAATCCAAAAAACTGTACTTAAAATGGTATAATTAGCTTAGTTCTCAAGCTTTAGATGTTCAAGTGCAACACTTTGAGTCAATGTACCTTAAAATGCGTAACGCAATACAGCTAAAGTGTTGCAGGGAAGGTGATGTATCGGTTCCCTACTGCTGCGTAGGATACAGTGATGTGTTGGTTTCTTACTGTGCTTCCGTGGCGATGCGGCGAGCAACGCCGTGATGTGATGAGGCTTTGGTGCAAAGAAATAAAGATGTTGTATTCTTCTTGATGCGGCCCGCAACAGGCCCTGAAACACGCTTCCCGGTGATGTTGCAGCGCCTGCTGCGATATCAATCCTCTTCTCTGGTGATGCGTGGTGCTTCGACAATGATACGAGCCGTGACAGGCCCTGCGTCATGCTTCCTGGTGATGCAGCGGTGTTTGCTGCGATGTTGATCCTCTTCTCTGGCGATGTGATGCGCTTTGGGGGTTCTGCGATTAACCAGCGGTTCTTGGGGGCCAGGAAAGGCCCTGCGGCATGCTTCCCAGTGATGCGGCAGCATCTGCTGTGACGTCGATCCTCTTCTCCGGCGATGCAAGGCGCTCTCAAGTTGTGAAGCGGCAGCATCACGCTTCTTGCTCGTGAGTCGCGCTTCCAGCTCCTTGCGATACGCAGTTCCTCAAAACGTCCTGCACAACTGCAAGCACTCTCAAAGAAGTCTTGGGGAGCTGGTGGGTGAAGTCTGTTGTCCCCGAAACTTCAGCAGGAGGCAAGCTCTTTTCTCAAGCCCTTGGAGATCCTTAAAAGTTGATGAAAGTACACAATTCCTCTCTCCCTAATTTGGCAGTCAGGCAACCACTGCAGGCCAATCCCCCAAGCAGCTCTTCAGCTTAGGGGTAGTCTCTTCTCAGTCTCTCTGGTTCCACTCCTCAGCAAAGGTTTCTTCTTGTTGTCCAAAAGTGATCTAAATTCTTGGGATCAGGGTCCCATTACTTATGCCCCAAAATCCTTTGTCCTCTGAAGGCAGAGGGGCCTTTGCCTAGTCCAAACCAGTTCTGGTCAGTGCTGGAGCACTCTGTTTACACAATTCCTCCTTTCCTTTCACAGTGCAGGGCAGAGACATCAGTCACACCACAGGAGGTGGAGCCAGCAATGTGGAGGACAGGCACAGTCCTATTCATGTCCCAGGTGCAACTCATCCCTCCCATCTAGATGCAGATCTCTCTATTCACCACTGGACTGACTCACCCTGTCTCCTGGAATCCTCCAGCCCCTGTCACTCAAACTCCAGACAAGGAATACACAACTTAGCAGAGGCAGGCTTGTATAGTTAGACAAGAAAATACCTACTTTCTAAAATTGGTATTTTCAAACACAGAATGTTAAAACCAACTTCACTAAAAAATGTATTTTATCATTCTGTGTTCAGGCATACTAAACTCGAATTCCTACCTAGTTCCCTGAGTCATTTAGGATTATAAGATGTAATATTCAAACTGCCCATTCTGGCCTATGGGGAATTGGTAGCCTTTCAATAGTAAAGAAACAAAAATGGCTGCAATTCACAATTAGGACAGGCCACCCACATCAGGACTTGTCCTACCTTATACTTACAATGCACTCTGGCCTTGGGTCTACCATAGGGGTGTCTGATATGAAGAAAAGGGAAGGTTTAGGGACTGGCAAGTGTGTGCACTTTCCCAGTCAACATGGCAGTACCAGACTGAACACATGCTCTGCAATGGCAGACCTGAGACACACTTTTACAGGCTGCTTCTGTGGGTGGCACAACCAGTGCTGCAAGCCAACTAGCAGCATTTGGTTTACAAGCCCTGGGCACACTAAGTGCACTGTACTAGGGTCTGACCAGTAAACCAAATCAGCCAATCATAGAATCACTAATCCATACTGCAATTTACAATAGGGAGCACTTGCACTGTGGCAATGGACAACAGTGGCACAGTGCCCAAAGCATCTAACACCAGCAAAAACACATGATGCAACAGCAAAAATGGAAGGGAGACCCACACCAAGGTGCCAGGTCTAACAATCATTATTATATTGCAATGTTTGCACTGCCTATCTTTTTCACCATTCTCAAAGTTTTGTGCCATCTTACTGGTAATTGCAGCTCAATCTCAACCACTCCACCAAACCATTAGTTTGTGAGTTTTATGCTATGGAGAAATAGTGTGTCACACCAGCTTGCTCCGACACCTCTCTCAAGTAAAAGGAGATGAAGTTTGTTCTCTGGTCAAAAATTACTGCCTTAGAAATCTGACTCTATAAAAGATCCCCGGGAGATCTCCCACTTCCATCAGTGCAGTCATACTCCCCAGTGGTACGGCTTCAGTATACATTGTAGCATAACCCGCCACAATCAAAATGTACTTGTTGCCTCACTGTGAGATGGAGAAATGGACTGAGTATACATATTTTTTAATATTCCTGCCTTCTCCAACTGAACACCTACTACTGTCAAAGGCACTCACTGTCTCTTAGTCCTCCCTCCTGTCTTACCATTCATCTGGAAAACTGGACAGGTTATGTAGTACCTATCTGTGTTTCTGTGCATCCCTGGCCTGCGGAACAGAGAGTTCAAACAATCCGTGGTTTCTCCAATCCCCAATTTCCTGTTAAGGGCACTTTTTGGGTCAGTGACAACAGGAGGTTCCTTTGCATCAATGGAACCACTGGCCTCTAGTGAGTGCCTGGCACATGATTTTCTCCCTCACTATAATGTAGGCCATCCTCCCAGCGAATATATTGACTTGTTCTTGGGCTTCCTCGCAAAGTCCCAAAGGCATAGGACACAACTCTTGTACTTTGTAGAAATCTTCCTCTAGCAGCTAGGCAAACTGTGCAGCTCTGGAAGTTACCCAGATCTGTTTTTTGGAAATATTTTGGAAAAGTCACCCAGAGCTGGTATTATCCCTTTATCTGTACATACTTCAAGTGGGAAATACAAGATGGAGTCAGTTTAAAAATGTTCCAGAGCAGTCTTAAAAGTCCCAAACTGATACGTGAAGTAAACAAAAACAGAAAATTCATTTCAAATTAGTAAGATGATTTTATTTAAGTTCCCTTAAAGTGTCATTGTGCACATTCTTGAAACATAAACAACTGGCCCATGTATTTATTTTTGAATCGTGGAAACCCTAAGTGGGTCCTTTGCTCACTGTGCCACTGGAACCAAGATCTAACTGAAGAACACCAGCCAGGGTGAAACATATCTGACATTGCTTCTGTTGTGGTTCATGGAGGACCTGTCCTGGAAGTTTGGGCTGGACTGTTTCTATTGAAGCATGGCCAAGTCTAGTTTTGCATATGGCTGGCTCATGTTTTGGAATACAATACAATGCTCTATGATGTGGCCTGAGTAATTACCATTGGGTGCGATTAATTCAAGTATCTATTGTGTATCATTCTACTCCCTAGGTTGTGTTTAGTTGGATGAGCCTGGAAAGTGCCAAGAGTGACTTGTGTGATGACAAAGTGAGATCCTACTATAGAGATACACATATTTGCATTTAAGTGAGGATAATGGAGAAGAGGAATTATAGATACAATTGCTTGAATTACATAGATTCATTATGTATGGTTGAATGGGCATGTGTTTGAAGCGTGGTCAAGTAATTCCTGCTTTGGTATTGTGCCCAATGACAAGAAGGCTGCTCTTGTTAGTCTCTATCATGGTGTGCCTCCCATTCGGTGGTAGGATGTGAAGATTTCTGAACTCGAGTTGAATTGAGATGATTTGAGTCTCTGCTAAAAGTAAAGTCCAGAGGCTTGGTTCTTCAACAGAGAAGGATTGCCCTGATGTATGACTTCACATAGGAAGAACAGTAAGTAAGAGTGACAATCCAACGTGCAGGGTTTTGTTGTACTAAATCTTTCAATTTTCACTTGAAATAGGGATTATCCTGTATCATAAAAATCACAGCAACAACAAAGAGGGGTGTAGGGTTGGAATTATGCTGGGCTGACATTGTCTATGGACTGTCTCTGAAAATCTTTGAAAAGTACTGGGCACGCATGGAAGGGTGAGATCAAAAGGGTAACATGGGGCAGGGAGAACTGCCCTTTTGCTGTAAGGGCAGCAACATTCTAAGTGTAGTGTTGCTCACCCTCGCATGTGAAGGGTGCAAGGCTGTTTAGGGTCAGACCCATGTCCAGAGCTCACTCGGCTAGAGTTTGTCTGCCTTTGGAGGCCTTTAGGAGCTTGAGAGGGGCCAGGAGTGTGGCCCCATGTTCAAAGGTTTGACTTCGTTTGGCGTACAAGAAAGAGATTCATATTAAAGATTGTGTAGTTTCCCCTCCATTTGCCTACCTTGAATACTCTGTCACTTCCCTGCTTGTTGATTGAGCACATTTGTTCAGCAGTATATTTGCCTTTAAACGAGTCCATAGCCAGTTCTCATGTTAGCAGTTTTAAATATTGCCTTTTTGTCATACCTTTACTCATATGACACCACTTATGGCTGCGGTTGTTGCATGTTCTCATTACTGGGCCTTCTCTTACTATCCCTTCTTTTGATGTACAATCCATGAGCATTCCATTATCTCTATGGCCAGGCTGGTGTAGAGCAGTGGCCTGTTTGTTTAGTTCTCATTATAATTATACTACATGAGAGTCTGCAATAACTGTATAAAAGACCCTCTCTATATTCCTTATTACAGGCTGCTTGGTTCACTAATAATCACCTGTAAAACATAAATTACATAGTCCCATTATTGTGATAACTTATTACAGTTGAGTTCTGAAGTGACAATATATTGTGCTAGAGCTAGCAGCAAGGGTGAAAGGCAGGCCATAGACCATAATTGCATCTGAGGTCCCAACCAGGAAAACAGGAACTGGTTTTCCTCTCTCTCATATGCTTCCCTAAAATAATGTTCAGCAAAACGTAGGTTGTTATGGCAACATTGTTATGTTTGCTTGTGCTTTAGGTAATTTCAGGAAATATAGAATCTGTGAGACCTGGCACCATTGGTGTGGGTCTCCCTTCTATTTTTACTGTTGTCTCATGTATTTTTGCTGGTATTAGATGCTTTGGGCACTGTGCCACTGCTATCCAGTGCCACAGTGCAAGTGCTCCCTATTGTAAATTGATGTATTAATCAGTGGTTCCATGTTTGGCTATTTGGTTTACTTGTCAGACCCTAGTCTAGTGCACTTAGTGTGCCCAGGGCGTGTAAAGCCAAATGCTACAGGTGGGCCTGCAGCACTGGTTGTGCCACCCACAGAAGCAGCCTTGTAATATGAGTCTAAGTTCTGCCATTGCAGAGCCTGCGTGCAGTCTGGTACTGTCATGCTGACTGGGTAAGTGCACCCACTTGACAGTCCCTAAACCTTCCCTTTAAGGGAAGGGAGAGGTGTGGTGCTGCAGTCAGGGCGACTGACGCTGGAATCTGGGGATCACGGTTCGATCCCCTGTGGCAGATTAGCTCAGCACCATGTGACTCTGGGAAAGCGCTTGCTTAATCTTCCCGACGGCCCCCAGCGCCTCAAGACCCTTGCGGGTGATTGTTCGTGCTTTACAAATGTGAATTAATACAAATGTGAATTATTTTCTTCATATCAGTCACCCCTATGGTAAGCCGAAGGGCAGGGTGCTTTGTACGTATAAGGTAGGACAAGCCCTGGTGTGTGTGGCATGTCCTAATATTGAATTACAGCCACTTTCGTTTTTCACTATTTACCTCAGCCCATATCATCCAAGAATTCGGCATTTCATCGTGTCATACGCGGATGACACGCAACTAGTCTTCTCAATCTCAGACACCCTTAACTCTGACCATCGACAGCTTGTTCCCTGCCTTGAGAAAATCGGATCCTGGATGGGGGACTGTGAACTTAAGTTAAATGGCGACAAAACGGAACTGATGATTCTAGGAAACAACTTCAATCCTCGCTGAAAATCCTTGGCTAATCAGTTGGGGACCACCGCCTTCCCCCCAAGCCAGCCATAAAAAATCTTGGCATGTGGCTAGATCAAAATCTTACAACGGAGATACAGGCCAAAAAGCTTTCTGGCACCTGTTTTGGGATATTACGTCTGCTCAGGAAGATTATATCCCTACTCCCAGAAGACGCAAGGAAAACAGTGGTTCAGGCCCTGGTTATCTTGAGGCTGGACTATGGAAACTCTCTCTTCTTGGGCTCTCCTAAATATGTAATTGACCCTCTTCAAATTGTTAAAAATGCAGCAGCACGACTACTATTGAACATACCACGACGTCAGCCTATAAAATTAAGACTGAAGGAACTGCACTGGCTTCCGGTTCACGCCAGAATCAAATTTAAATCTCTCAATCTGGCTCATCGCGCCATGCACCGAAGGGGTCCAGCACTCATTCAAAACCTGGTTACCCACTACACACCCCAACGACAGCTCAGGTCAAGCTCAAAGTTTCTCATGAAGGAAACCTTAACAAAATGGGGTGGAAGATCTTTTTCCCATCTGATACCCAAGCTCTGGAACAGGCTAGACCCAGATATACGAGCTATCCAAGAAGAAACACAGTTCAGGAAAAAGCTTAAGACCTGGCTCTTTCCACAGGACTAATACCCACCTCGGCTAAACTGCCTCAATAGCGCTGAGATGTCCAAGGGTAGTCATGCGCTCTACAAATCCCATAAACATAAGGCTACCTGTTCTCCATAGGCCAGAATGGGCTGTAGAGTTATTATATTTTATAATCCTAACTGTCTCAGAGAACATGGTAGAAATTCGAGTTTAGTATGCCTGAACACCGAATAATAAAATACATCTTTTAGTAAAGTTTATTTCAATATTCTGTGTTTGCAAATACCACTTTTAGAAAGTAGGTATTTGCTTGTCTAACCATTCAAACCTGCCTCTGCTAGGTTGTGTATTCCTATGTCTGGTTTTGTGAGTGACAGGGCTGGGGAATTCCAAGAGATAGGCTGAGTCACCCTGTGGTGAATAGAGAGATCTGCATCTAGATGAGAGGGAGGAGTTGCACCTGAACCTTGAATAGGGCTGTGCCTGCCTTCCACAATGCTGGCTGCACCCCCTGAGGAGCGTCTGATGTCTCTGCCCTGCACACTGAAAGAAGAGAAGGAGTCCTGTCAACAAAGTGCTCCAGGACTGTACTTGCCTTCCCCAATGCTGGCTCCACATCCTGTGGGGCGTCTGATGTGCCTGCCCTGCACTGTGAAGGGAAAGGAGAAGTCTGGTAAACAGAGTGCTTCAGAACTGGTTTGGACTGGGCAAAGGCCCCTTTCCCCTCAGAGAACAAAGGATTTTGGGGTATAAATATTGGGACCCTGATCCCAGGAAATTAGATCACTTTGGACTACAAGAAGAAACCTGAGAGGAGAGGAACCTGAAGAAACTGAGAAGAGACTATTCCCAAGCTGAAGTGCTGCTTGATGGATTGGCCTGCAGTGGTTGCCTTACTGCCAAAGGAAGGAGAAAGGAACTTTGTGTACTTTGCTTTAGACCTGTGAAGGATCTCCAAGGGCTTGGAAAAGAGCATGCCTCCTGCTGAAGTCTCAGGGACAACAGACTTTACGCCCAGCTCCCCAAAGTTCTTTTGGAAGTGCCTGCTGCTGTTTTGGGCCTCCGGAGGAACTGCGTGTCGCAAGGAGCTGGAAGCCTGACTCAATGAGCAGAAGCGTGTCGCCGTCGCTGTGCCTGCCATCGCAACTCCGAAGGAGGATGTCACCGTTGGAACTGTCGCACTGCATCGGAGAGAAAGGTGCTGCACGAAGAGGAAGCATGTCGCCGTCGTTGCTGCTGCCGTCGCAACTCCGAAGGAGGGTGTCGCCGCTGTAGTTGTCGCATTGCACCACATCAGGAGAAGAATCTCGCAACGAGGTCGGAGAGTCCCGCCGTCGCTGTAGCTGCCGTCGCAACTCCGAAGGAGGGTGTCGCAACTGGAATTGTCGCATTGCACCGCATTAACCAAGAGCACCTCGCATCCCCGAGAAGCGTGCCACCGACGGAGCTGCTGCCGTCACATCTTAGATGTTGCCGCTGTAGTTGTCGCATCGAGCGGAAGCTTCTCGCATCGTGGGAGAAGAGCGTCGCCGCTGGAGCTGTTGTTGTCGTATCATAAGGGTGTCACCGCTGGAGTTCACGCATCGAACCGAGGACTTCTTGCATACCCGAGAAGTCTGCCGCATCTGGAAGATCTTCACGTCTTTAATTCTTTGTATCTGAACTTTGCTGTGTTATCCATCGCTGCGACATTGCTTGTAGTGGAAGCGCAACGCAACTTAAGGTACATTGACGCAGAGTGTTGCATCTAAGAACTGAACTAAGCTTAAATCTACCATCTTAAAGTAATCATAGTTTGTATTTTTGTTGTTTATAGTCTTGTGGTAACTCAATATAAAGTCTACTTATTTTTTATATAAAACCTGTGTGGTGTCCATTTGTATTGTTGTCACTGGGTTACTGTATGTGGTCACAACTGCTTAACTTACAACACTTCAGAAGTCAAGTCCTTCTGCTCATGTCAAGCTACCAAGGGGGTGAGCAGGGGTTATTTTAGGAGTGTAATCCCCTTATCCTGACAAGAGGAGAGGGTCCCTATTTGTCACAAGTACCTACCTGTGCCAACTAGAGACCCCCAAATCTAACAGAATCTATCAATATTTCAACACAATATTGGTTAAATCTGTCTTACATAGAACCAATCATATTATCTATTGACATAAACTACTAACTGCTTTTAGATGTTTTTAATTCTGCAATACCAATTCTGTGTTTCTTCATCAGTGCCATGAGCATTAAAAGCTTTAAGGATTTGAGTGTTTTTATGTGAACGGTAATGGTGTGACCATTAATTTGTAAGAATTAAAATAAAATATTCTCTCCTGTACATTATAAGGATATTGCAAGCCACCTCTGGACCACATGGCCATATAAAGTAACACTTCCTTGACTTGTAATGTCCTTATAATGTACAGCAGGGAGTACTTTAATATATAACTTGTGCATCTATTTCTCATACCCTCAACCATCATCCCCCCCAAGTGCTGACTCCTATACCATAACTACATCATGGTAGTTATCAACAAAATTCCAACATAGTATGAAATTGGAAACAACTTTTTTCTAAACAAAACCCTCACAGCAATTCACATAAGAGTAGTACAAATGTTATTATAGAAATCTGTGAATACTCATTACTAATACGGATTACTTATTTATGATCTTCATTATTCCAAGTTCAACCTTCCTCAGCACAGTCCTTGCAGAATGAGGCAAACTGCCTTGTGGTAGGCACTGTGTACATCTATACAATAGAGAAAAATAGGCATTGTATGATACACTGATCTATTCCTGCAGCCTAGATGGCTTCACCACCAAGCATTGCTTCAGCCAAAGGGGACACCTAATATCATCACATTACTCATCTGCATGCGTGACTTTGGGGAGTTATCTATAGCACAACTGTGAGAAAAATATTTCTGCTCAGTCATGGCCATTCCTAGCATTCTTTCCATATTAAAAGATAAACAATTACATTGATTCCTGTGACAAGGTTGGTTAGCGCCTTAGAGCACAGTGACAGCACAATGACACCAGAGGCACTAGTCTTGTCTTTAGTTATATGGCAACTGAGGCGGCTGCAACCTATGAACTGCCAACAATGTCGCAGCACCGGCTCCCTCAGATTCCCCAACATAAGCATTGCCCAAGAGGCACCGACCACAATTACAAGTCAATCATGTAGAGGCATGAAAATGTTCCCTGACGGTGGGACTTCACTACCTTGTTCAGAAACACTGCAGAGTTGATAATAACAAACCAAGGGCCAGATTAATGAAGAGTTTGTAATGTCAGAAAGTGGCGCGGTGCCACATTTTGCAGCTCTGTGCTGCTATATTTCCAAAATGCAGGTGTGCACCATATTTACAAGGATACAGCGCAAGCCTGTATTCCCCCTTGTGTTGGCACTAAGAATAGCTACCTTGCGCCAGCACAAACACACTTGCATCATATTGTGAGCGTGCCTGCGTTTGTGGGGATGATTGTTTATATGCAGGAAGTTCCTTCCTGCACATTAATAATCAATATTTGCAATCTGCTACTTCTATGAGTGCTGCAGCACACATAAAGGTAACAAATCGCAATTGTTTAGTGACTGTTTATGTGCTGTAAGGTAACCTTCATACACAAAATCAATCATTATTGGAGTTTTGCTCCGTCTATGTGTGCTGCATAATGCAGCCAATATAGAAAAATCAAAAACAAGGAGAAATAAAAGTATTCTCCTTGTTGCGCCAATCTGACGTCTGCTTTTGCATAGAGTTAGTTTTTGGTGCTTCCTCAGATTTATAGATCCATGTAAATCTGGAGCAGTGTCAAAGAGCAATGAGTGTTGTGATAGAACGCCCACAACAACACTCATTACATGCCCCTTTCATGCACAAAACTGTGTGCAAGGGTACCATATTTCCAAAGCAGCGTTAAGCCACAAATAGTGTCTTTACGCCACTTTGTAAATGTGGAGCAGGGCATTGCACCACAAGAACCTCTGTAAAAGTGTTGTTCTGGTGGCAAAATCCCCTTGCAAATATGCCCTACAGTCTCCCAGCTACCCAGGACTATCAGGCACTGCCTAGAGCCTACACGTTGCAGCCACTTAGCACCTCATATGCAGGATGGTGTGGTAGGACAAGCACAGTGGTGGCAGCACACTGTGTTGTGAATATTAGTGGTGAACAGGTCCTTTTTTCCCGTCTCAATGGAGTGAGGCCTGCAGGCTCACTCATCTTTTTGAAAGCTCTGCTGCTGCTGTGTGCTAAACTCAGCCTTGGTCTATATGAGGTAGCTGTGGAGTGCTGGTTGTATGTGTGCCTGGGCAGGTACCGGGTCAGGATGGAGCAGTACTGTGTAGTGTATGTGTGGTTGGTGCATGTATTAAGTGTATGTATGCCTGCTGGGAAAATATTACATGAGAGATGTAGTGCTGTGCAGTGCGTGCTCAATGGAAGCAGGTTCTAGGTATATGACTGCTTGCTTGAAGTGAAATACATGAAGGGTGACATTTTTCATAGCAGGCACATGGTGGTGTGTATGCTGACAGTGTGTGTTTGTAAAAACCTGTAACATTACAGAAAGGCTACAGTACTGAGTGATGCGCCAGACTGAATATGTGTGCTGTATGCATGAGTATGTAGTGACAAAATGCATGGAGGTAACAATGCTGAAGAGTAAGTGTACTGTCAAAATACACTTAGGGTAAGTGTGTCTAGAATGCTACATATCATGGAGGACTCTGGGTTCCATTTTGGGAAGCCCAGGTTTGTCTGGTGATGGCACGAGGAGGAGAGGAATCCACCATACAGATATGTGTATTGCTGCATTCCTGTGCTGGGTGGGACATGCACTGTTGGAAGGCAGGTAGAGACTCTAACTTTACACTTCAAAGGTGGTGTTTTTGATTCAGTGATATATCACAAGGAAAGGGCAAGGACACATCTCATAAAGAGTATGGCTGAGGGCCTGGCATTAGCATTTTAATGCACATATCACTGTGAGTGGCATGCAGGTCTGATCCATCCCAAGAATTATGTTGTTAGTAAATCAGTAAAACACACAAGGTGATGGACGGAATGTTGCACATTGGCATTACATTCACCTCCAGTCACAGATCTGGGTTTAATCCATCGTTATTTTGCTCACCAGGCCACCCCAGTTCAGACATGGCCATATGAAAATCAGTCTTGACCCTGTGCCTCATGGGAACAGTCCAGCCCGAACTGCCAAGTCATGTCTTCCCTGGACCGGAATCAATGCTCAGACGTGATTTCAGTGCTCTCCATGCCACTGGAATCAAGCTATCCTGGCTGATGAGGGCTGAAAGCCCGAAACCGGTCCTAGGATGCTTCTTTCCAGTCCAGGGAGGACCTGGCTTGGCAGTTCAGGCTGGACTGTTTCCATGGGGCACACGTTCAAGACTGATTTGCATATCACTTGGTTCAAACTGAAATGGCATGGTGAGCAAAAAAACGATGGATTTATGCCCAGATCAATGTACTGAGGTGAATGTATGACATTGCTCTGCATTCTGTCCATCAACTGTTGTTCATACATTTGTCACCCCGTGAGGGACGTTTATGCTCAGACGTGAGTCCAGTGCTCTCCATGCCACTGGAATCAAGCTATCCTGGCTGATGAGAGCTGAAAGCCCAAAACTGGTCCTAGGATGTTTGTTTCCAGTCCACGGAGGACCTGGCTTTGCAGTTTTGGCTGAACTGTTCCCATGGGAATCAAGGTCAAGACACATTTGCATACGGCTGGGTTCAAACTGGAATGGCATGGTAAGCAAAGAAACAATGGATTTAGGTCCAGATCTCTGTACTGGGGTGAATGTATGACATTGTTTTGCATTCTGTCCATCAACTGTTGTTTTTGCATTTGTCACCCCGAGTGGGATGAGTATGCTCAGACGTGAATCCGGTGCTCTCATTGCCACTGGAATCAAGCTAACCTGGTTGATGAGGGCTGAAAGCCTGAAACCGCTCCTAGGATGCTTGTTTCCAGTCCAGAGAGGACCTGGCTTGGCAGTTCGGGCTGGACTGTTCCCATGGGGCACAGGGTCAAGACTGATTTGCATATGGCTGGGTTCAAACTGGAATGGCATAGTGAGCAAAAGAACGATGGTGTTAGGCCCAGATCTCTGTACTGGGGTGAATGTATGACATTGCTCTGCATTCTGTCCATCACCTGTTGTTTTTGCATTTGTCACCCCGAGTGGGACGGGTATGCTCAAATGTGAGTCCTGTGATCTCCATGCCACTGAATCAAGCTATCCTGGTTTATGAGGGCTGAAAGCCAGAAACCGATCCTAGGATGCTTACTACCAGTCAGGGAGGACCTGGATTGGCAGTTCGGGCTGGACTGTTCCCATGAGGCACAGGGTCAAGACTGATTTGTATATGGCTGGGTTCAAACTGGAATGGCACGGTGAACAAAAAACTATTGATTTGGGCCAGAACTCTGTACTGGGGTGAATGTATTACATTGTTCTGCATTCTATCCATCAACTGTTGTTTTTGCGTGAGTAAATCAGTTGCAGAGTCTTGCCTAATGTGACAGACATCCTTTAAGGAGTAAAGAATTAATGGAGAAATATGCACTTCAAGAGAAGCAGAACCCTAAAATAAAACTTCAAAGACTCAGACCCCAAATAACATCTGGGTTCTGAAAAAGGACTATAAGAAGTGGAGGTTGAGACCCATACTTTTTCATCTGCCAAAGAGTCAGATGTCCTGTGTGAGAATGGAAAGTTCTAAAAGCCTCCTTCCTGTGACCAGGACTAGGGCCAAAGACCTGTTAGTCTCTATTGTCGGTGAGAGGGTATCACCCAGGGAAAACCGAGACCATCTGCCCTGCAGCCTGGAGCACCAGCACCTTCCTGCTTCTCAGGACCAGTATGACCTTTGAGGAAGAGAAGTGTGTTGGAGAGAGTGAGGTTTAGTTGGGAGCAGATTGGATTGTTGCCCATGAGCAGGATTGTTCAACAACCCCCAGTATGCCAGGAGAGGGCCGTGCAGCAAGTCCATAATGCCTTATAGCGGTGACTCCGTATGGCAGAGGTGGACACTGGAAATATTATTGTGGCCAATTGGGCTAGGATTAGTGAATACTTTAATGGTGACCCCTGTGTTCCAGGAAGGGTTTTGTGGAGAGCGATTGTACCGGAGTGTATACGTTGTTTCCAGATGAACAGTGGCAACCCCATTTACCTGAAGGAGCTGTTGGTACAAATCTGCTGATGATTTTGGGTCATAGCCTTGGACTAGAGTGACGCTTTGTCCAGCGGGTGAAGCCTGCCCTAAGAGATCTAAAGTGGGTGACCCGTGAACCAGGAGAATGTCAAGGAGGATGTTTTGCCTCACTGGACTTCAGAAGGGAGACAAAGGATTGACTCGCCCTCCTTGGGAAATTGCTCTACCACATTTTTGCGAGCTGGAAGCTTCTCTGATCACTGGGGGGAATGAGCTGCGCCACTGGGTAGAGTGAGCCTGCCGGATGCAGCAGCATGTATCATGAGGAAACCTACTTCTCCAAGCAGGATCTAAAGTCTTGTGTGCCAGCAATGAGGGCACCCACTGCAACCCAAACGCCTTGAGACCCCCACGGGTGAGTAGCCACGCTATACAAAATCCTGATTGATTGATTGATTTAACCCTGAATACTTTGGTGCATGTAAGATTTTGCTGGGTCTGTGGTCCTGGGAAATTTTCTGCTCAATGTGCTACAGCACCATAGACTCTTTTGACAATTCCCAAAAGTTAAAGGAGATCACTTGAACATGGCCTACTAGCGAACATTCCCTGTATGTGACCACTGGTGAATGGGGATTAACCCCTACCACATTATAAGCAAGACGGCGGGACCGGGATTTGCCTGATAAGTACAAGAGCCCCAACCTCAAAGAAATTGTGTTAAGGCTTATGAATGCTGGTATTCCTTTGATTGTTGGGACTGTGTCTTCACTTGAGTTATGAGATGTGTTCTCTTAACTCTATCTATACTCTCCTCCCCCCTGAGGGAGCCTTTTACTGCTCATCCACAGCAACCATTGAGAGTCAAGTGCAGAAGGGATACTTGGCCTAGTTGCTCAGAATCAATGGTAGGTCAGGCTTTGGCTCTTCAGAGGTAAAATGCCTCAACCACCATGGTGTGGCCCAGTATCTTCTGTGAGCCCTGTATCCCTCTGAAAGGGGTTCTAACAGGTTCTTAGGGTGAATAAGTAAAGTCACTAAATTAACCTGAGTCACAACCTCCTGGTAGCTATGGCAGAGAAGAGACTGGCTTAACTTAAAGGCAATATGTATGGTGCAGTACCAAAACAGTAATAAAGCCAAAACTCCACACAAATAAATACAATTATACTATTGTTCTATGTTTCAACACACTGGGGCATATTCTCAAGGACTTATTGCCAAGTTAACAGCACTTTATTGCAGCCAAAGTGGTGATAAATGTATCGCACCATTCACAAGCTGGTGCTAACAGCCCATATAACCAGTTTACCAGTGGTAGCAGCCTCAAAAACATCGCAACGGATGACCCCAGCAAATAATACTAATGAGATGCAGAGTAGGCGTTCCCGTGCAAAAAGCAGTAAACACACCACTTTGCAACATTCACAATCACCAGCAAGATCGGCGAAGAGAACACAAAACAGGCAATAAGGCACCAGGAAACTAACCCCTGCTCTGACCTGGTATAAAGTCGCACTGCAACATGAAAGGGAGCCCAGCCCACAGCCACATCTAAAGAACAACAGATGCCATGGAGCCGTCAAATTATGCAGTTCGGACACCCAAGAGGGCCTGACACCCCCCCGCCACCACCCCTGTGTCCGCCATCCCACCTGACCTCCCCCTGACAAACAAATGTGACAGCAACCTTACGAAATCTGTAACCTAACGAATAGGCTGATGTTGCACAATGACAACAATCAACATGCATGTGAGGTTGGAAAATGAGAATCACAGTCATCTATGGATTTACAAATCAAACATTTTATTTAAACAAAAAAACTAAATAAAAGTGGGAAGAGCCATGGCGTGTCATCCCTCGAAAATCTGTGAATCACAGCCTCCAAGAAAAAAATCAAGATAAGATTGTGCGTCATGCACTCATCAAAGGACAGAGAGAGAGAAAGGGAGAAAGCGTGTGAGAGAGAGGAAGAGGGAGAGAAAGAGTGAGAGAAAGGAAGAGAGAGAGAAAGAGTATGAGAGAGATGAGGAGAGAGAAAGAGTGTGAGAGAGAGAGAGAAAAAGAGAGAAAGAGTGAGAGAGAGAGAAAGGAAGAGGGAGAGTGAGAGTGAGCGTGAGAGCCGACACTGCGCACAAAACCCTCACAGCTCACCTTTTCGCCACCGGTGTGTCTCCAACCACATGCCAGGACATACTGCCCCCCTCCAGCTCACTCATCTGAAATATAGTCCAGAATCAGTAATGGCAGAGTACATACAACTGCACACGCCTTCATCACTGTCCAGTCCCTGCGCACCCATGCTGTTGATGCACCCCAACCACTCTCACCGCCCAGAGGTGACTGCCCACCCTTGCGCAACCAAGCCTCACTGCTCACCTTCCACCACCGGTGTGTCTCCAAGAGGGCCCACCACGTGCCAAGGCGAACCCAAGGCCGTAGCCTGCGCCCTTGGCGGGCAGAAGGTTGTACACTTGATTCTGGGTATTGATATTGCAATGGCCGAGAACATATCATGGCACAGGGCATCATCGCAGGCTGCACACCCGCTCAGCCCTTAAGGTGCTGCTAACCCTGTGACCCACGAGCCAACGCCATGTGGCTGTAGGCCCACGTTGCCCACCACACTGTGGTCCAGCAGGGCTTACACAAGACCTTACCAGTCCGGACTGCAGGATGGGGCATCATCGCAGGCTGTACACCCATTCAGCACTGATTGTGCCCCTACCTCAGTGCGCCGAAAGTCACCGACCTGTGACGGTGTGCCTGTGCTGGATGCAGTGTATCTGGTTCCATCAAGTCTTACACCCACTAGTTATGGTGCCTTTATGATTGTCTATTGAGGGGCGGCCACCATCATGTAAGCTCCGGCCCTGGGGACTGTGGGTAGTAGTGCCCTAGGCCCACATGCATATAGGTGACGCCCGAGACACACCCAGAGTGGTAATGGCGTCCAGCACGTGTGCCCGGGCCTTTTTTTTGGCAGGGTCATGTGTCCTGTAATGCCTGTGCTTGATGGCTGCAATGTGGGTGTAAACCAGTCGTGAGAGAGTGGCTGTGGCATACTGACAACTAGACCTGTGACCCATAGACCACTACAAAGAAAACCTGGGACATGTAGCATTGTCATTACCCCCCTGTAAGCGTAAGCGGAGTGGGCTGGGCTGGACTGTCATACGCCATTCCAGCGTTAGGCTATAAACAATGACCACGGGGCTCTGAACCTGTTTCCGTCCTGGGCTGTATGAGGAATTAATTGATGCGGGTGTCCCTGTTGTAGTGCTACAGCCACCTGGCCTACAATCGCCAATGTGTCAACCTGTGACCCACAACATAGTCAACATGGAAGTTAGGGGGAATCACTGACCCTACATTCATCTATACTTCCATACTTGAAAGATCATGGACATGACACATCTGTGTGGATATGAATGTTTATGTGGAGCAATACAGGGCCATGCAAACCCCACATTACAGTTTTTGGCACTTTGAAGGCCAGCCGGAGTACCTCAGAGAATGGCAAGTCCAAGGAAGGGGAAGAGCTCATTCCACAATCTGAATGCTGTGTCGCTGGTGTCCAATCAGAATATGGCAGTCCATGTCAATGGTGAGTTTCGCAGAGCGAATCAGGGGACAGCGGAAGGTGATGATGCAGAGGGCAGTACCAATCACAAGCTGTCCAAATGGCAGAGAAGGATGCTGCTGGGTCTGTCTTACCAGGATTTCATGTTCATCTGTATCTTTGTCATCTGCTGTTTCATGTGCCTCACGCGTGGGCGGTGGTGTTCTGTCTCTAGCACTCCGTGGCAGTGACACCTCAGGGGGCGGAGAGGTGAATGTGGTGGTAGCAGCAGCAGTCATCAGCACCAGGCCTTGTGGCAGCAATGCCATGAGGAGGGTCTATAGGTCATTGAGGAACCCAGCTACTACTCGGTGGTGTGAGGCTGAGGCATCTGCTCTTTCCGCCTGCGGACGCACCATGAACCTCCGCATGTCCCAACTCCAGGGTGACATCGCTGGGGCCACTCGGACTAGTCAGTCTCTGAGTCAGAAGTCCAAAATGTCAGCCATGGTTCATTGGAGAACATGGAGCGAACTGTGGGTGTCTGGTAAGGACTGTGAGAAGTCCCTGATGGGACTTAGACACCCACGTATGGCATCTAGTTGGTCTTCCATGCGGTCAAACCTAGCTCACACCTGTTCAGCCAGCTGCTCCTGGCACACCAACACACAGCATTGGAAGGCCATGTGGTGATCCTGGGGGTCTTGGGAGGCAGTCGTGGTGGTGGGTGCTGGCTGCTGTGTGGTCTGTGTAGGGGGTTGGGTGTCCTCATAGCAGCTGGGCTGCCCTACTTCTGGAGGTGTGAGGTTGCATCTGTCCAGGAACTCTATGATGGCGCCGTTGTCGAAGGTGTCTTGGTCCTCTTCGTCATCAGTAAAGAGAGGTTCAGACTGCTCTGCAGGAGGTGTTGTATTTCCCTCTGCAATGAGAAGGGGAGATGTGTTTTAACATTGTGTTCACAAGTATGTTGACGCATTGTACATGTTTACATTCAGACTGCATGCCTGTGTACTTTGTGACTATTTGGGAGGAGATGGCTATTTCATTTGGGACAGTGGACATTTCAACACTGTCACGGATGTGGGTTTGTACATGTACATCATCTCACATTTCCCTGCAATGCCAACACACAAGCGGCACCAGTTGTGTCATGTGTTCTGCTGTGTGCTTGCGTGCATGTTGTGGATTGTGCTACATTTGACTTCTTTGAATTTACAGTGCCGAGGGGTTACATACTTCGGGACATTGGTCTCTTGGTGGTATTTATGTGTCTAGAGCATGCTTTGTCCACAGATGTGCTGTACTTACATGTGCAGGTGTGCCTTTGTGGCCATCTCCCCCATCCCCCCAGTCCATGGTTGTTACTGTCCCCGGAGCTGATGTGTCCGGTCCCCCAACACCTGCCACCGTCTCCCCACTGATGACTGTGGACACCAGTTCCTCCATCTCGTCCAGCTCCTCCTGTGGCGCTGGACTGCCACCTTCAGTCCGCATTGCTGCCTTCCCTTTGGCAGCAAGTTTGTTCTTTGTTTTCCGCTTGACATCATGCCAGCGCCTCTTGACGACACCCATTTTCCTCTTCCACTCTCCGTCTGCATTCACGTTGTCCACGATGGACTGCCATATTCCATTTTTAGTTGCCAGTGACACAGTGTAGGTGACAAACAGTTGTTGATGGTGTTTTACCACCTCAGTTATAAGGATCCTGTTTTCCTGCGGACTGAATCGCTTCTTCCTACTCTTCTTCTACTTGGCTTTCCCTGTCCCAGAGGCCTGTGGCTGTTCCTCTGGGGTGCTTGTGGGTGACTCATAGTCCCCTGGACTTGCTCCGGCTGCGTCCATTGTGCTTCATTGTGGTTTGTCTTTTTTTTCTTCACTTTTTTAGTTGTTTTTCCTGCCTGACGTGTGTGAATTGCAGGCCTGGGGATGATTATCGCTGATTTTTTCAATGCGGTTGGGCCCATAGCAACTTTTTTCGCTTTGAGGTTGTTTTTTTTTATCGTCGTCCCGGTGCCTTTTACGCAAACATTTCCTGCTTTATCGTGGGACTATCGCATGGTACTGCTGTGTTGGGAAATGTGCGTTAACACTGTGTTATTTTCCTGTGATGGGCTGTGATATGCGGAGTTGCGATAAGTAACTATTTCAATTTTTATCACACGTTCCTCATAAAATCAATAGGAATTTTATTGTGTAAACAAACAAAGAGGCGATAAAGCAATCTTCACAGTTCTCATCAAAAATATCTTCAACCCCTTGCATGCATAAGACGGCACCCGGCCGTCCAACGTCATGGTGGGCGTGTGCTTCTAAAGGTTTGCGCATGTGTGGAATTAGCTCGAACAGTGGGGGAATTCCAGCCGCGCCTAAAGGGTTAAGTTTAATTTCCTCTTGTTCATTGCTACCAACTAGAAAACAAGATAGAAAATTTGCCCTGAAATTCTTTCCCCCAAAATGTGCTTGATGTCAAACTGATATTGTAACCGTCTAGTAACCATTCTTAGAATCCTGGGTGTAGAGCACTTACTCATGTTGTCACCCAGAATGTTCACACGAGGTTTGTGGTCAGTGAGGAGCAAAAAACGTCTGACCCAAACACAGGGGTGGAACTTCTCAAAGGCCCAACAACAAGCCAAACGCTCCTTTTCAATAATTGAATATTGATGTTCAGCTGCTCTCAAGACTCTAGAGGCAAATCCAATGGTTAGCTCCACACCATCCACAGTTGGATTCAACATTGCCCCCAAACCGACCTGGCTCACATCAATAGTAATGCAGCATCTATGAGCCGGATCAAACGGCTTAAGTGCTTTACAATCACTCAACAAAGACTTCACATGCTTCAAAGCATGCACATATTCATTACCCAAAACAAACGGCAGACCTTTTTTAAGGAGAGCACTTATAGGGTGAAAAATGGTTGCAAAATCGGGGATAAACCTCAAATAATATTTGCAAAGTCCAAATAGGGATTTAACACCACATGTGTCAGACGGTGAAGGATCATTGATTATGGCTTCCAGTAATCCCTATTTAGGACTCACCCCTTCCCGAGACACAACCTGTCCCAAGTATTCCACCTTATCACAAGCAAACTCACATTTCCCAGATTTCAGGACCACACTGTGCTCCCTGAATAAGGACAAAACTTTGTGATGCATAGCATCATGAGATTCAGTGTCTACCCCAAAGACCAAGACATCATCCAAATACCAAGACGGAATCTAAGTCTTTAAAAATATTGTTCATGACCCTTTGGAAGACGGAGGCCGCAGACGCTAACCCAAAAGGCATGCAGCGGTACCAAAGGGAGTCACATAGACTCTGGATGGAGCTCAACCTGATGGCATGCACTGGCAAGGTCAAGCTTAGAAAAACACTAAGTACTTAGTATCCTTAATTGTAGCAAAAAAAACACACATTTTGGGTAGAGGATGTGAATTGACCCCGATCTCCTTGTTAAGGGATCTCAAATCAACACAGACCCTATGTTGGCCATTTTTCCTGGAAGCCACAACCAAGGGAGAAAGCAACTAGGAAAATTCAGCAGGTTCAATGACGCCCTTGGCATACAGATCCTTAAGTTATTTCTCTAGGTCAAACCTAACACTATAAGGTACTCCTCTAAGTTTGTGCATGACCGGTGTAGCACCATCCTTCACCACTATTTTGTGTTTGAAACCTTTGATTTCTCCTAGCTGTTCCCCGAACACAGAGGGAAATTTAGCTTTCCAAGTCTGTTTGGTGTTGCACTGCATTCTACCACCAACACTTGTTCAAGTGTGCCAGGTCTTAAAATCATACCAAATAGACCCTGGTGAAACCAGCCAAAAATGTTTAGGCCCTTGATTGCAACATAGATCTTTCCCCTGATGTGTCTTTCTTTGAACAACATATATTCCTCGATTTGGAAACTCGGGGCGTGGCTTGGCCGCTGCGAGGAATGGACGCGTGAGCTCTGCGCTCCTCACCGGCCTTCCCAATTATCCTGTTCTGAATCCCCTCCGCGGACTCTGCTGGCAGGGGCTGGACCACATCTCCACCCGCGCACCATCGGATCCTCGTTGTGACGGAGGAGCGGTCCCAGAGACAGCAGAGGGACGCGCTGGCCCTGGGGTCTCTGGCGCGGCGCCGGCCATTTTGAGTGGCCTGGGCGTTTGGTGGAATCCCCGGCCTCGCGTGAGCGGGGGGCCGACCCGCGGTGCGAGCTGCCCGGCCACCGATCACCACGCGAACCGGATCAGCGACGGTGAGACCGGAGCCTCGGCGGCGGAGGACGGGCCGCCCCGCGGAGGCGCAGGGTCAGAAACAGCTGGCGGGGCCCATCGACGGGGAGACCGGGCCGGCACGGGTGGCGGCGGGGGCTTCTGGAGCCCAGACCCGGTGACACACAGCACACTCCCAGGAGAAGACGTCTGGCGGTAGGTGCCCCCCCCCCCCTCCTGCCTACTTTAATCAGATCCCTGGCAGTGGGAGCCTCGGGGACGCGGCGAAGGGGGGACCACCGAGGTGCTTGAGACCTGGGGCACTCCGCTGGGCACTGCCGGCCTGGGCGCTGCTGTACTGAGGAGGCCTCTGGACTGTGAGCTCCAACCCCCGGGACTAGTGCTGGTCGGACACGCGCTGGAGTTGACCCCCTCTCCCAGGGACAGGGACCCGTCCCATTAGAGGGGCACACGCACTACCGACTACTGGATTCCTGGCTGTGGGGTGCTGGGCCCGGAGCCCCCCTGCAATGCAGTGAGAGACTCGTGGGAGGTGGCCCTGGGACTGGGGGCCCTTCTACACACCTTGCATCCTCCGAGCCACGGTGATTGAGGAGACGCCTTACGCCTGGGGCCGGCTGCCACCATGGGGCGTTGCCTAAAGCCCTCAACAGATGCGGAGGAGGGGACAGCGTGCAGCCAGGGTTCTACAGTGGACGAAGGCTCGAAACCGGGTCTTCCGCAAGGCCAACTGGAACAGATTTTACAGGCCACCGCCGACACCAGGGAAGCACTTCGACTGGACATCGGCCAGGTGTCCACGGGCCTGGGGCTCCTGCGGGCGGACCACGGCAAGTTAACGGACCGGGTCAAGCAGGCGGAGATTCGACTGGACGCACTGGAACCAACTACCAAGGCAAATGAGGTTGCGATGGGGGAGCTGCAGCACAGGGTGCACCTACTGGAACAGAGAGCGGAGGATGCGGAGGGGCGCAACCGCCGCAACAACATCCGCGTGGTTGGCCTGCCCGAGAAAATTGAAGGGGCGGACCTGCTGGGCTACCTGGAGCCTTGGCTGCGCGACGTGGTGGCACCGGAGGGTCTGACCCCGTTCTACACTTTGGAGCGCGCTCACCGGGTGCCTGCTCGGCCTCCGGCTGAGGGCCGGCCTCCACGACCAGTGGTGGCGCGCTTGCTGCACTACAAAGACCATGACTTTATCCTACAGAGGGCGAGGGCACTAGGGCCCTACCGGGTGGACAATGCTCAGGTCTCCATATACCCGGATTACTCTTTCGAGGTACAGAGGCAGCGCTCCACCTTTCTAGCAGTCAAGAGAGCACTACGGGAGGAGGGAATCCGCTATTCACTTCTTTTTCCTGCACGCCTGCTGATCATGTTGGATGGTAAATCTACCTTCTACAATTCTCCGGACGAAGTGTGGGATTGGCTGGAGCTCTACAAGGCTGGAGCGGATGCTCGCCCTGCGACTGCGGAACAGCGGAGGAAGACACAGAAGTCCAAGCGGCCCAGAAGACCCAGGAGGCGACCGCCGAAGGCTGGGACACCCTCTGTCTCGCAGACCGAGCTAGAACGCAAGGAGGCCCTTCGGGCGGTCTCTACTATTTCCAAGGCGGTGTCAGCGACGTCGGCAGCGGAGACGGGCTCCCGGGAGGGCTCGGAGGAGGTGTCGGAGGAGTCGGGCGCTGGTGGTACGGGGCCGCCTCATGTCACGCCTGGGACAGCTGATGGCTTATTGGACGAATGACCCTTAGAACCCGTCGTGCTGGTATTGTATTTGCAGCTGGACACTTGTTTGGGCCTGGGGCGGAGGCATTTGACTGGGATGTGCGGAGTGATGCGGGGTTGCGGAGGTGTTCCCTTCCGCTGCTGATGGTTTATGCCTTTGCAGGGGTGGGGATGTGGGGCAACTGGGGCGCACGAGTAGGGCCGACCTGGTGGCATGGTTAGCTCAAAACCTGCTGGGTGTAGCGACAGGCCGCCCCCCCTTTCTCACACCTATTGTGGGACTCTGGTAGTTACCGGAGACTGTTGTACTAAGGTTATTGACTTTTGAATGGGTCTCAGCTGTTTGGGGCCTATTCTGGGGGTGGGTGGGACATGGGGTTGTTGGGGGGCGTTCAAGGGATGGTTCTGGGGGGTTGTCAGTGTGCCTAGACTTTTATCTTTCGTCGGGACTGCAATTGTTACTGTGAATGGGGACCATACCTGACCTAAAGTGTGTATCTGGAATGTGCGGGGACTGAACTCTATGCTGAAGCGCCACAAGGTGCATGCCTATCTTGTTTGTAGGGGGATACAAATAGCCTTTCTACAGGAGACACATATTGACCAACGTGAAGGGCGGGCTTTACAGCGCAGATGGCGGGGTCAGCTATTCCACACGAGCTATTCGGCCTTTGCGAGGGGGGTCTTGATCTGGGTGCGGGCGGGGGTCCCCTTTCAACCATTGCAGACAGTGCTCGACCCTGAGGGGAGGTTCGTAGCAGTACAGGGCTGCCTGGACGGGAGGGATGTGACACTTTGCAGCATCTACACCCCCAATGTGGACCAACCTGCCTTTTTTGCACGCCTGTCGGGGAAACTGGCATCAGTGCTAGCCAACACGGTCTTACTGGGGGGGGACTTTAATTCTGTACTTGATGTAGGGTTGGATAGGTCTCACCCTCCACTGGCGCAAGCAGCGGCGCACAGGCTAGCGCAGAGCAGGCGAGAATGGCAGAGTAGCTGGGGCCTGGCTGATGCATGGCGAACCCAACACCCGAGGGAGAAAGATTTCTCGTTCTATTCCCCTCCGCACGAGCTTCATGTTCGCCTTGACAGCATTCTATGCACGCTGGATGTTCAATGCTTGGTCCGCCACAGTGAATACCTGGCTAAGACAATTTCTGACCATAACCCTTGCCTGGTGGCGGTCCAATGGACGCGGCAACGCCAAGCTATACCGACGTGGCGATTGAACCCGTTGGCACTGGAGGACGCGGTGTTTAGGGCCGAGGTAGGCAATGGGGTGGATGGCTATTTTGGTGCTAACGCGGGCACGGCTTCCAGTAGGGCAATGGAATGGGAGTCTGCATTTCAGCCACCGCGGGAGTCCGCAGGACTCTCCTGCAGGACCTTGCGCGGAACGAGGATCGCTTACGCGAGGAGGAGAGGCGTTACCACGCGACCCCGGAAGCTCGTGAGGCGGTTTCAGCGGCGCGGGAGGAAGTGGCGGCGGCAACGGAGAAGTTGCGCTGCTTCGATTATAAGGAGTTCCTGGTTCGGGCTCATGCTGAACGCGACAAAGTGGGCTCACTCTTAGCCTGGCTGGCCGCTCCGGGAGCACGCGGCACCCCGATTGTAGCTCTAACTACTCCGGATGGGAACGAGGTTTACACTCAATCGGAGATCAATGGCCAATTTTTCACGTATTACGCGCACCTCTATAGGAGCGCGATGCCGTGTGTGCCAGAGGAGTTGGATGAGTTCCTCCGGGTGGCGCGGCTCCCCCGGCTTGACCAGGAGCACGTAGCTCGCTTGGGCGGGGACATCTCTGAGGGTGAGGTTCGGGTGGCCCTTAAACAGATGGCGCACAGCAAGACTCCTGGCACAGATGGGCTGCCGATCGAATTTTATGCAGCCTATGCAGATATATTGGTACCGCGATTGCTTGCGGTATACCGAGAGGCCTGGGAAACTGGGACCCTCCGTGCGACTACCCGAGAAGCCTTGGTAATCCCCTTACTGAAGCGGGATGGCGACGCTACCTCACGCTCAGCCTACCGACCACTCTCCATGCTTACGACGGACTATAAGATCTTGAGCAGGGTTCTTGCGACGCGGCTGCTGGCCCACATGCGCGCCTTAGTGCATCCAGACCAAGCAGGGTTTATCCCCCAACGCACTACTGCCACCTGTGTGCGTCGACTGCTTCGGATCATGGGGGGCTATGTTGATGGTCTACCAGGTGCCGCTGTCCTGTCGACCGATATTGAGAAAGCGTTCGACAGCGTTGAGTGGCCGTATTTGCTTCGCGTGCTGGAGACCTTCGGCCTGGGCGAGCGGTTTGTGAAGTGGACCGCTTTGCTTTATGCTGCGGCCACGGCCCGAGTCAAGACCGGGGCTACTATCTCAGCCCCATATAGGGTAGGGCGAGGGACCAGGCAGGGATGCTCCCTGTCCCCCCCTCCTATTTGCGTTAGCTATAGAGCCCCTGGCGGCTCACGCCCGCCTGGGCCATGCATATGAGGGACTTCAACTGAGAGGCGACACCCACTACATATCCCTTTATGCCGACGATTGCCTACTGTTTTTGGCTGACGCAGACGTCGCCCTGCGCGGGGCTAGACGCCTGCTGTTAGATTTTGGCCGTTTCTCGGGACTGAGGGTCAACTGGGGGAAGTCCTGCCTCTTCCCGTTGGTGCCAGGAACAGACGACTCCCAGCCAGAGGATGAGCTGAGATGAGAATATCATTGTCTCCCTTATCTAGGCACGCACATATACCAGTCACCGTTGGACCTCCTGGAGGGTAACATTGAGAGAGCGATTCGAAGCCTGCGTGGCTGCATGGGGTTCTGGCGGACGCTACCGCTGTCGGTCGCAGGGCGAGTGGCGTTACTAAAAATGGTGGCGCTGCCCCGCCTACTGTACTTGTTTCGCACGCTACCGGTCTGGATCCCGGCATCGGTGTTCACCAGGCTACGCTCCTTGCTCACCGAGTTCATTTGGGGAACGGGCAGGAGGCGAGTGGCGCTGGCCACTTTGACGCGCCCCAGATCGGACGGGGGACTAGCTGCCCCTGATTTCGAATGGTACTATATAGCGGCCCAGTTGCAGTGGCTTACCCAAGCGGTGGCTTTAGAATTCAGAGGCCCGGAGGGGACTGCAGGCGGACTCCTTCCGAGGCACATCATGTCTTTTATAATTCTTGACCAGAAAATGGACCTTTCCCTGCTCACGGGGGAAGAGCGGACGATTCGCAACTGCTGGCTGCGGTGCCATAGGCGATCTGGCGTCGCTCGCCCATATGCCCCCGAGATCCCACTAGGGATGTGCACCGCCTTCCCGCATGGGGGGGATTGGTCGGCGCTGGCGACTTGGGAAGAACTAGGCCTGCAAATGGTCGGTGATTTGTATAAGGAGGGATCGCTGCTCTCGTTTCAGGAGCTGCGCGACGTTTACGGCCTCCCGAGGGGGGATTACCTGTTGCACGCCTCGCTAGTGGCTAGTATCCAGAATCACTGGAAGAACTGCCTTTCTGAACCACCGACGTCTGAGAGCTGTCAGTATGTGGTTATGGCGGCTGGTACCTACAAGGCCGTCACCTGTCTCTATCGGAGGCTGTCGACAGAAACGCTGCAGCCCCTGGACGGGTTGAAAACCAAATGGGAAGGGGATATCGGGCGACCGATCCCTGAATCGACTTGGCCGCAGCTTTTGCGGCGAGCATGGAAAGGCACTAGGAATGCCAGGTTCCAGATGGTCCAATTTTTCTCTCTCCACCGAGCTTACTTGACGCCGGTTAAGATCTCGCAGTATTTTGAGGGCGCGTCTTCACTCTGCCCTAGATGTGGAATGGAAGGTGCGGATTTTGCCCATATGTTATGGTCTTGTGTGAAGCTAACTGATTATTGGGAGGCGGTGGTGGCCTGCCTGAATGCTGTCACAGATCGGCAAATTGAAGCGGATATGGGCGTTTGTTTATTATTGTGGTTCCCTCACACCCCCCGCACTCGCATCACCAGCAAATTTTATGACGTGGGCCTGATATTGGCCAAACGGGAAATCACCATACATTGGAAATCCAGCCGGGGCCCCAGCTACTCACGCTGGAGATCTACCCTGGAGCGGTGGGCGAAAGCAGAGAGCGCGTTGCGGCTGCAACAGGCCAGGCGACTAGATAATGACAGGGCGCTAGAGAGGGCCAGGGCGTGGGAGGCCCTTGTGACCGAGCTGCAACTGCCTGAGAGTGACCAAAGCGAGGATGGTGAGGCAGCGACGCCGTAGGGTGTTTTGGCTGTGAGGTTCCCCATTCCCGGTACGGTACACAACTGACACGAGTACCGACGGAGGTTCTGGGAGTTTAGGTCCCCCGATGGAAAGCATCACCTACCTCCTCCTTTCGACTGCTTTGAGGGAGGGACAAATTGTTGATTATTGGCTGATGAGAGAGAGGACACTGGCGCACTGACAAGGTTGGTGGGATACGGGGAGGGACTGGTTGTGGGATTGTTATCATAAAAGGCATATATTCAGAAAAGAACTGTTATTCCACATTTTCAGATATAAATGTATGTATTGTTTATTATACTGCAATGCTCTACTCTGAAATGCCAATAAAAATTGTTTTTACAAAAACATATCTTCCTCAAAAAATCCAAGTAGATCAATCTTGCACCCTTTAAAGGACACAGAAGATCAATCAGGAGGAGACAAGACTATGAAATCACCCCAAGTTTCCTCAAATAACTTCTTAATTGTCATTGTTATGCGAGCACCTGAATCAACAAGCAAAGGAATAACCTTTTGCCCAACAGTAATATCGACTATGGGGTCAACACAGGCAGCAGAATCACCCTCAATGGCTTTAGGAAAGGGAATTGATAAGTTCATTCCCACTGTGCAAGGCAAATTAATGTTATTCCCAAATTACTGATATGACTTCAGAGTCACTCTCACACTCAGAATCTACAACGCACACAACTGGTTTCTTGTAGTTCTTTCTTTTGAGACAAACCTTAGCAAAACGTCCTACCCTCTTGCAATAGTTGCATGTGACAATTATGGCAGGACACCTTCCATTCTTTGCATGTGGAGGATTACCACACCTCAGGCAGATATTAGGATTAATACCATCAGACTTGACCGATTTGGGGTAATTCGCTGTACTAAAATTCTTAGCCTTAGTATGTAATTTACTAGTATTGACCACATTAACACTTTCATTAACCTTGTCATTACTTCTGTCATCAAGCTCTTTCAAAGAAACCATAGATATTTCCTTTTAGTGGCCATGTATGGACATGATGATATTGCTGGAACGCAGCGTAGCGTAATAGAGAAGAAGTCAGGAGGCAGAAGATAGCAGCGCAGAATGCTCTTGACTGAAAGTTCCCCGGTTGCCATGTAAGACGTAGTATGAACGCAGTTGTGAGCTCAAGCGAGATTTGAAAATTGTGGTGACTCCAAGCGAGCATGAGAGTCCCACAAATGTGTGTTTTCATATGAGTGGGTAGGAAACCAGTATATGAGACTGACTGCTGAGCCCATAAAATAACGGGTAACACGCTGGCACTGTCAAAGTATAAATAAAGCAAAGCACAAGCGCCCTACTACAGAAGTGGAAATTCTTAGGCAATGCATAGAAATGCAATGTTACCACACTGGCACCAGCACGGCAAAGTCTAATTAAAACAAAGTGCAAGCGCGCTACTACAGAAGTGGACGTCCGTAGTCCATGCATTGAGATGAGTTGTTCCCATAACATCAGGTCCGCTTCAGGCATACAGCTCATAGATACACCACCGCTCCAAATAAACAATTCGGAGAAGAAGTAAAGAATCTTCCTTCCATAGAGAGAGTAGAAATGTCTTTCTTCTGAAGGAGCTGTATCTTAATAGACGATGAAATATGGAAGCATGTTGCACGCACAGTGTCACCATGTAGTTCTCATGCTTGTCGCCAAAGTTTCTGTAGTAATTGAGCTGGAAACTGGAACATATTTAAGTTAGTTTATTTGTAACTACATGGTCATGGAGCCAGTAGACAGAGGCTCTATCAGGCTCGGCGGCCCAAGACCAACAGCTAATCCAAACATTCTGCTGTACTAAGCAACATCAGAGTTCTGAAGATGACATATAAAACATTAATACAAATATCTTTTTGTGTGTTAATGCTTACTCATTTTGCCACACAGCAGTTAAAACGTAATACCCAGCTGTATCATTACTTTTCCCAACATTACAACAAGTAAACATTATTCTTAATCTTAAAAATATAAGGCACGGTCACCTGGACCAATACCCAACTTGGCACCTGAACTCGCCACCGACTTTTCAGACGAATGCAAGATCTTGTGCAAGGACCTCCCCATCCGTCCAGGAGGAGGCAATGCCATCGTTCACAAACACACCCGCTGCATGGTCACCCTTCCGGATGATGCTACGACCATCATGGAGCACCTCTTCCTCTAGATCCAGACCAATCCCAAAACGACTCTCTGGGGAACAGTCATCTACAGGCCGCCTGGCCCCACAGTCCCTTTACGAACGCCATCACCAACCTCAATGTACCCGATGCTCTCACACGCAGAGACTACATCCTACTCAGAGACCTAAACTTCTACCTGGATCATGGTGACACCTCAAACACTGTCTCCCTCTTAGAAAACCTTGCCAACATTGGACTGAAACAACAAGCCTCTGCCCACATACACACACACTTGACTCCATCTTCACCCGAAGAAACAGCATCTCCTACAGCCACAACTCCTCTGGACAGATCACCACTGCATCCACAGTACACAAGCACTCCTGCTTTCTACCCCCTGAAGCTGGAACAAAGTCACAGAAGACCAGCTCACCTCTGCCCCTATCATCACTCTACCACCAACTACATCAGACACAAAACCAAAGCATTAAAACTCAACCACTGGATCACAAACGATGCCGACCCACTCGACCCCTCAGGAAAGTCACCAGAAGACATATCAAGAAAGCAAGCTGGTTCATCCCTGCACTCCAGGAATCCAGACACTCCCGAAGACGACTCAATAAGACATGGAGGAGCAACAAAACCCCGGAAACATACCCCACCTAAAAAGCATCCACCACTGCACACCACCAACTCATCAAATCATAACCAAAACACACAACACCAAAGAGCTCTTCTCCATCATTGAGGAATTTACCAATCCCTGCAGCGAAACAATAGACGTTCCACCCTCCAGAGTCCTCTGCAACATACTCAGCACCATCTTCCACCACAATATTAAAATGATCTATGACAACTTATACAACCAATACCAACTCACCGCTTCAGCTTCCCCTCATGTGATACTACTCAACATTCCCTGCTCAAATGTATCTCGTTCACAATAGAAAACACCTTGAAGACCATGCCAAAGTCAACCACCTTCTGAAGATACTCTCTGTGGACTCGACGGACCTCAAGAACTTCAGGCCCATTACCCTGCTTACATTAGCAGCCAAGATCATCGAAAAGGCCACCAACACCCAGCTATCGAACTTCATCAAAGCTCACAATGTACTGGTGTTATATTTCATATCGGTACTCTAATATAGGTCCAGGTTACCTCATACTACTTCACCTACATCACCTCCCCTGTACTATACAGTAACAAGCCTTTTAGGATTGAACCTTTACCTAGTTTTAGTCCTGGGTGCACAGCAAGGATTTTCCTGAACAATAGTGCTCTAGGACTTCATCTTTAGACTGACACAATATGAATGACTATTCGTAAGGGATCTTGGAAACATCCACCGGCATAATATCTACCTACACGGTTTAACCCATGCGCCATCCTCAAACACAACTAAGGCTAACACACGAAACAAGGGACAAAGGAAAGCTAGATAATTTTCTGTATAAATACAGCACCTCTTGCTGGTATTAGTTAGAGGGAACCAAGACTTCCAGGCAGACACACTGACCAGAGACGCTGAGGCTCCTGCATGTAGTGCCTCCAGCTGACAGTGGTCTAAACATCCCTTGTGGGGTGTCCAACTCGAGAGGAAAGTCCTTCTACTACCTTGCAGCCAAAGCCTGGAACACCCACCACCTCGGCAATCTCCTGCTTTGCCCAATTTCAGGAAGAACAAAGGCCTGGCTTTTCAAATGACCCCAGCAATCAACAGAGCTGCTCCCACTTCCGCCCAGCACCTTGAGAACTTCACAGGTGAGTAGTTTTGCTTTACCAATTATTATTGATTGATTGAGCATCTATTATGAAAGTATTTCTGTCTCTCATAATACACAGTGTCTCATTGTTAGACTGTCGGGTTTCTGGTTGTCAGTCGGTTATGCACTCTGTACAAGCAGGAACCCTCACTCTCTATATTCAGGTAGTGGGGTTAGACTAAATCCTAGAGGGATTCTTGGATTTTATACTCACATGCTAGGTGCACTTAGGTACATCTAGACAGGCATCTTAGGAATACGAGCACTTTTTCTATAAATAAATTTTATATCAATGTATGTGTTCATGACAGTTGCAAAATGGTAGAACCATGCTATTCTTTTATATTCACTGTACTGCTGATCATATATCTCTGCTACTGTCTAACGGTTGTTGCAGCACATATATTTTGCACTAGAATAACAACTGTGCAATAAATACTTATTGTAAACATGCCCAACAGTTTCTTCCGTGTAACCTCTCTGAGAGAAACTAAGTGAGCAAGAGTGACTGAGCGAAAGGGAGTACATTTTTTCTGCGATCCTGGGGGATCAGGGTTGTCATGTTCTGAGGTTGCAAGAAACGAATCTCTCCCCGATAAAAGGAGATTCTAGTGCACTGTGAGCTAGCTAATGCAAACAGGCTAATATACTCAGTTGGGGTGCTCAGAGTTAGTCTGCCACAAATCCTACAGTTTATCTTATCCAAAAGCGCAGTTCCTGTATGGGTAATATAGGAACTACACTACACTGAATATCTCCTAATCTGGATTCTGAAGCAACCACAGCAATTATACAGCCCTACTCATTGCCACCGATGACATCTGCTCTCTCCTCAACCAGGGTGAAACAGGAGTGCTCATCCTCCTGGGCCTCTTGGCTACATTCAACACTGTCTTCCACTGCATCCTAGCCACCAGACTCCAAGACGCATCTGCGGCAAGGCCCTCAACTGAATACGCTCCGTCCTCACTGGCAGAACTCAGTGGATCAAACTCCCTCCCTATCTCTCTGGACCAACAGAGACCAACTGTGGAGTGTCCCAGGGCTCCTCTGCCAGATCAATGATGTATCCTCGATCTGCTTCAGCACCCTCCGCATGCTTCAAAAGACTTTCATATGGATCCCAACTGAATCCAGAAAAGCTGTCACACATGCACTCATCAGCAGCAGACTGGACTATGGCAATGCACTTTTTGCCGGAATCAACAAGAAATTCCTTTGCAAACTACAGACTGTCCAGAACGCCACAACCAGGCTGATCCTCGACGTCCCTTATTGAAGTCACATCACCTAACACCTCCACAGTCTCCAATGGCTGCCTTCCAGAAGAATAAAGTTCTAACTCCTCACCCACACAAACAAGGCCCTTCACTACACCTCACCCACATACCTGAACAGCCACCTTCACTTCCACTCAACAAAAAGACACTTCTGATCAGCCAAGCTCTCTCTGGCCACTGTGCCATGCATCAACAAGACCAGAATGGGAGGAAAGTCCTTCTACTACCTTGCAGCCAAAGCCTGGAACACCCACCACCTCGGCAATCTCCTGCTTTGCCCAATTTCAGGAAGGACAAAAGGCCTGGCTTTTCAAATGACCCCAGCACTCAACAGAGCTGCTCCCACTTCCGCCCAGCACCTTGAGAACTTCACAGGTGAGTAGTTTTGCTTTACCAAACCTGATTGATTGATTGAGCATCTATTATGAAAGTATTTCTGTCTCTCATAATACACAGTGTCTCATTGTTAGACTGTCGGGTTTCTGGTTGTCAGTCGGTTATGCACTCTGTACAAGCAGGAACCCTCACTCAAGTCACTCTAGTCAAGATGAGTAAAGTACACACCTACGTTTGGTTGAGCTCACCCTCTGGTAGCTATTCACAGAGCAGTCAGGCTAAACTATTGAGGCAATGTGTAAAGAATTTGTGCACACATCCTGTAAACAGTAACCAGTTTAGAAAAAAAGACAATATTTCACTAATCAAGACAAGACCAAAACTACAAAAATCCAACTTGCATAAATCAAGTTATCTTTTTTAAAAGACTAAAATAGTTCAGTCCATATGAAACTATGGATGTGTCACTTTTGAACACAAAGTACCTGGGATGAGTCAAAATCAAAAGATGAAAACAGGCACAGGAGAGGTGAGGCGCCGGTAAGCAAAGTGATGCATCGGTTCCTAACTCTCAGGGAAGGTGATGCATCAGTTCCTTGCTACGAGGGAAAGTGATGCGTTGGTTCCTTACTGCTACGAAGGGGAGGTGATATCTTGTGTTCTTACTGTGAGAGGAGCAGATGCATTAGTTTCTTACTGCAAGTGGAGCGAATGTGTCGAATTCCTAATACGACAGGAGACATGCAGCCTCGATTCCTTGATGAAGCTGAGCGGTGATGTATACAGGAGCAATGCATGGAAAGTCTGGACAGGCTAGAACGTTGCTGCAGGGGCCAAACAGCTGCTGCTTCGATTTCCATCCACAGTGCAGGTGATGCCTCGGATTGTTCAGAGCACAGCATGGAGTGGAGTAGTGTGGCTCACTGGTTAGAGGCGGCAGGCCTGAGAGCAGAAGTCAGCCTGGGACCAGGGTTCAATTCCCGATGCGGCAGGGTCGTGTACCTTGGTCAGAGGACTCGATAATTCTCGCTTCGGTGCTTACTCTAATCAGGGGTTCCACTCGGCAACTCTGGGCATTAGCTTGCCTAATCTCCACAACGGCCCCACCAATTCCGGGGATGCCTGGCTCCACCTTGGGGACTCCCAGCAAGGGACCATCCCACAGGGAAAGCCAGGACGGGTTCCCCAGAGTTATACAGCGCCGGGACGCCCCATTGCTGGGGCAGCTGTGCGCTTTACAAGTATACTACATTTACATTTACATGGCCTGTGTTGGAGTCAGAGGTGGTGTGTCGGTAGCACAATTTTCAGGCCTCGAGCTACGATTACTTTTCGGCCACACAGCAGTCTTGCATTGATTGTCTGGCTGCAATGTGGCACTACATTGGTTTTTCAACTGCACGGCAAGCTTGCCGTGGGAAAACGAGGCGCTGAAGACTGATGTGTAGATATCCAGGACTTCAATTAGCAATACCACCTCTAAGGGCTCAGAATTGGAATTGGCACAACTCGGCAGGTCAGAACTCCCAGCAGAGGAGTTCAGTGGAGATGCAGATGAACTCTTTTATGGACCTGAGACTTCCAACTGGAGATAAGCCCACAGCTGCAACTGCAGACCAACCCAGCAATGCAACAAATCAGAAGGGCAGTTCTCCTCCTGCAGCTTCTCCAGCTCTTCTTCTTGGCAAAATCTCCTCTTAGTCTAGAAGAATACCAAAAATGTGTTGTTACAGGTCCAATACTTATACCCCTATTGTCCTATGAAGTAGGAAAACTTCAAAGGAAAGTCTTTGTTGTTCACAAGATCATACCTTGCCCTGCTTTGGCTCCAGGTGCACTACAGGGGGTGGAGACTGCATTTTGAGAGGACAGGCACAGCCCTATCCAGGTGTCAGTGATAACTCCTCATACCTCTCTAGCTCAGGAAGACCCATCAACCTGGTGATGGGCCATGAGGATGTGCACCGCACACCTCAGCTGTCTAAAGTGAATGCTAAAACAGCTTCTGTCAGTCTAAACTAGACTATGACACAGACAGGCAGAGACACAAAATGGCAAAGCAACAAAATGTCTTAAAAGATACATTTTAAATTCTGAGTTCATGGAACCCAAACTCCAAATCTCTGTTTCTTTCCAAATGAAAGTTATACTTGTACGATGCTACAAGGCAGCTCCAATGAAAACCTATAGGAGATATAGGCATTGCAATATTGAAAAACGAAATTAGCAGAATTTCACTATCAGGACATGAAAACAACACACCAGTGCATGGCCTACTTTTCACATACAGTCCACACTGCTCATGGGGCTATCTGGGGTCTACCTTAGGGGTATGTTACATTCAGTTAAAGGAAGGATTGGGATCTGGCAAGTAGGTACCCTTGCCAAGTTGACTTAGCAGATTAACCACTTCGCTGCTCATGGTGGCTCCCGGCCGTCATGAGTCACAGTAGGTGTGTGCTCATGACGGCCAGGAGCCGTCCGAACATTGCCGCTCCGCCCATGCGCGATTAATTCCCCGCCTGTGTGGGCGAATTAATTAGTGGGCGGAGTTCGGACAGCTCCCAGCCGTCATGAGCACATGCCTACTGTGAATCATGACAGTCTGGAGCCATCATGAGCACCTCGGCGCCAGGCCCAACACCACCCCCCCACGGCGCAACGAAATTCGTGCCGCGGCGTAGGAGTTAAAACTGCACTGGCAGACACTGCAGTGGCAAGCCTGAGACATCATCACAAGGCTTCTCATGTGGGTTGGCACAATCCATGCTACAGGCCCACTCGTATCTTTGATTTACAGGCCCTGACTATACACAGTGCACTTTACTAGGGACGTACCAGTAAATTACATATGCTGATCATGAAAAACCAATCATATTCAAATTTTACACATGAAGTACTTGCACTTTAGCACTGATCAGCAGTGATAAAGTCCCCATGGTACATAAATTAGCAAAAACAAAGTCCAGCATGCAGCCAAAAATACAGGAGGTAGAGGCAAAAAGACTGGGGAACTCATGCTAAGGGCGCCAGGAATGACACGAGTCCCCAAGCTGAAACTAGGGTTAAGGGAGTTCTCATCACAAAGGTGGAAGAAGCTGGACAGACCATCAGCACTGGTATATTCCGTACCAGGGCGGTGCTCCACCGTAAAGTCCCTTCCATGTAGGGAGATGGACCACTTCAACAGTTTTGGGTTCTCACTCTTATTCTGCATCAACCATTTGAGGGGCCTCGGGTGTGTATGTACCCAGAAGTGAGTCCCAAACAAGCAGTGTTTTAGCTTCTTCAGCTCCTAGACCACCCCAAAATCCTCTCTCTCAATTACACTTCACCCCTGTTCCCGGGGAGGTAACCTCCTGTCTGAGGTGTCACATCCTTAAAAATATTATGTTTTGTCCCTTTTGTGGGAGTCAGACAATATCCTTTTGTGTATAATTAATAAGTGTATGTTGACTGCTGGCTCTGCATAGGGAATGATGGCCGTAATTGTGATATCAGAATTTATCAGCAGAATTAGCAGAATTAAAAGGTACAGGTCCTCTGATTAAAAAACAATATAATATTCCAGCTCTGAGTGCATAGAAATTTGCAGTTTTCAACATCCCAATCATCTGAATGTAACCCAGGTACTATTTCATCAACCAGAAACTTTAAACTCATATGGTATCAAATATGTAGAAAGGAACTTTATCCTAAACAAGGACGGAGAACCAATATCCCATCAATCATTTCCATAGCAGAATCTTCTGGGAGGGAGTGGCAAATAATCAACAGTTAAAAAACAGAAATCCAATCCACATAAAAAGAAAAGAAATGGAAAGGGTGATCCAAACATATATCCAAGTTGGGACTTGATAAGTGTGTTTTAGCCATAACATGAACACATAGATCCGTGCTGCAACAGTGTTTGGAACAGAAGGACTGTCTGAGAAAAAATCATCTTGATTTATATAAACCGTGAGACGCCTAGTTGAAAAACAGGAGGCTTCGGTTTAGTAACAGGACTCAAAAAATCCAAAGGAGAGAGATCCACTTGCGGTGGATCTGTAGAAACAAAATCAGCTGCAGAAGCAGCAATAGTAAAAGCAGTGTTCACTTCGGTCATATTTCCAGCTATGGACGCTGGTGGTGCTCACTAGCTGCAGAGGACATCTTGGTAGTAGCACGAACACTCCGTGGCCTACTATTTAGAATTGCCACATGTAGTTTGACGTGTTTAATTGAGACAACGCATTTGTCTTTGAGAGCAGGAAACAGGGGCAGGACAGCAGTCCTTGTGCCTTCGGCCTCCAAGGACAGGCACCAGTGCACGGTATGATGGCCTGAAATATTTTCACAAACAAGCTCTCCAATTTTTGGAATCGCACTGGAAAGTTGAGCCTCTATATCCATACTTGAAGATGGAGAGATGTTTGATTGTTCATGTGACTGGCCATCACAGAACTGTTGAAGATCCTGTAAGACAGCACAATGATTATCTACATCAAAGGTTGCAGCAGCCATCACAATGTTTGGACCGTCAAGATCTTGAAAATACATCTTGATACCAAAGAATACTTCTTATTGGGTCCCCCACCCAGAAATCTTTTAGGGAAGTTATTTTGAGCTCTTTGAAGACTGTAGAGGTGATGGATCTAGCTATGCCTAGTGCCTAATACTCCATCCATTAAGGACTGATTTAAGTCTTGGTTCATCCTCTCCACCAACGAATTAACCATGGGCCTATGTGAAGAGGAATAATGCACCTCTATCCAGGGAGGCCATTGAATCCCAGTACACTTTTGATACGAAAGAGGGGCCCTGGTCTGAGTGGAATGCATAACATGCATTTGTCCTAATAAAGGCTTTCAGCTCTTTAAAACTAGTTTGAGTGTCAGTTGAATGCTTTGGCCAAACTCAACTGGAAGTAGAATAAACTGCCACTAGGATAAATGTAAAGGCAGTATCAGAAATATTAGGACCACAGTGGTCCAGATAAATACAGGAATAAGACTAGTTGGGGGATAACACGTGTGTCTGCGCTGGGCGTGCCACGTTGAAACACTTAATTTGTTGACAAATGTCACAACACAGGACATTTTTTGGCCTATATATATAAGCAGTGCCATCAATAACGTTGCTTTTTGCAGCAAAATTGCCCCCGCCACACCAGCATGTACTGAGGCATCACCTTTATGAGCCACCATAACCAAGAAAAGTCAGCGGTCTTGATTTGAAATCAAACAATTTCCAACCCCTGGAATTGTTACAAAAGGGATATTTTGTTCATTTAAATGATAAGAATATTTAGAAGAAAAGCCCTCGGTAAAGGGGTGCTGTCTTTATTTGCATTAACAGAAAACTAGATATTACTATCTATTCGTGTTTTAGAGTGTGTAATTGCAGCAACAGTAGCGGTGGCAACTGCAGATTTGGCTGCTTCATCAGCCAAGGAATTCCCTACAGCGTCTGCTCCCACACACTGATGAGTCAACGTTTGTATTACATGAGCCTGTGCCAACCTATCTTGAGGTCTGCCACCTTAACCCAAAGCATCTTATACTTGATTTTACCTTTAGAATTTTTAAATCCATTTTGTTGCCACTATAAGTGTGGATTCAGGATCCGTATGTTCAAGTGCAATAAGCAGAGCCTTTAGTTCAGCCAACTGAGCAGTGCAGTCACCCAGTGACTGTGTGCGAATTGTTTGGGGGTTGGAATTCCCCGTCCAACATAACACCATTAACAATAGCTCATGCCGCTGAATATTTTTGTTTAGAACATATAGCTGAACCATCAGTATAGGTAATATATTTACACTGATCAAGATGCAAAATAGAAGAGGGCATGAGATAAACATGCTGATACTAAAGGAATTATTGTGTCTGTAAAGAGGGGTCGAAAATAAACTACATCAACAGCTGTTAAGGGGGTGGCCTATTGGTGGAGGGCTTTAGCGTTTGGAACGCTAGCCTTAGTGACAGCCTATAAGGTCGGCACAGGAGTAACAACAATAATGTGTTTCCCTGTGCAAGCGACCATTTTTTAAAGCATAGCCATCTGCACTGTGGTAAATATTTTCTTTTTGGAAGCAGAACACATTTCTACATTGTAATATAAATGTGATGTATATGCAATTGGCACTGTTTCACCTTAATTGAAGGTAATGTAAGTATATCCAATTGTACCAGACAAAATCAGAATGACCAGGTTTGTGGTTCTGATATGTGTATGTAAGTGACGTGTTTCAAGCAAGTCAGAATGTAATGGTCTGAGTCTTTCTGTGTGTTCTGATGTCCAATGTGTAGTGGAAAACGCAGTGTATTAAATCATAACATGGTTTAATGCGTTAATCAAGGATGTATGATCTGCCAAAATGTCAAAATCCTATCAGGGACTGTAATTGTTTTAGCATGTTTGGAGTTTGCAGTTGTGCCTATTTCTTCAAGAAATGAGGGGCAAGGCTCTTTCCATCATTTGTAAGTTCACATCCTAGGAAAGTACACTCAGAAAAGTTGTATTAGTGTTATTAAAGTTAAACGTATAACCAAGTTCAGCAAATGTGATCCATTCTGGCCAGAGATTCAATATGTCGTCCATCAAGTAGAATTCATCTACATATGACAGCACATCACAGTGACTATCTTGAATAATCGACATACTGTGTGCAACAAATAAACCTGGCCTATTCATTTAGCCCATTGGCAGTCGTCCATATCGCATTCGAAATACAAGGGTGCAAAAAGCTGTCCAGTCTCTGCTTACAGGAGCTAGATAGTGGCATAAAAAATATATTGAAAATGTCCAATGTGGTTTTGCATTTCCTACAGACTATATCATTAACTACTGCCATTTTATGCTTGTTTTGCACTACAAATGTGTGTGTATGACTACTTAAATGTCGGTAGTCTAACACTATGCAATGTGAATGATCAGGTTTTAAAAACAGGAAAAAGAGGATTATTCATCTGAGAGAGGATGGGCTTATAGCTCCCTAGTCGACCAATTGAGAGAGTATTTCTTTAACTGGTGCTTTAGCATCTCACTTAATGGGATATTGTACGTATGGGCTAGACCGTAAGGGTAAAACATGATAAGGAGAATCCTTTTCCCAGTCTACATTGTTGTGATATAGCGCAGGGGCCAGTGCAAGAGCCGGCTCTGCTGCATAAGCTTGTTTGACTTGTTCAGGGACAAGAATAGAAAAGGAAGGAAGTATAACATCCTCTCCATGGAGGGATGCGCGTACAAACATGGGGGGGAGGGTAATCGACCACTGCCAAATGGATGTCATAGGAGAAAGATGCATTTTTCCAGAACATAACTTTAATAGAGTGTTTGACGCCACCTTCTATTTGAATATCTAAATGAAACAGTCTATCTGTAGGGGATTAAGGGCCGCCTTTGCAGAAGTTATTTGGGTAGTTTAAATAGCAAGTGTGCAGCTGAATTCTGCAAGACTTGCAACTTGACAAGAAGGGCATTATTAATTTCAATCAAAAGACCATTGCTGTAGTCCAACCTTGACAGTACTAGTGCAGACACCACTGTTTTCTGTAGGTCAGGTGGTATAAAGCAGAGAATTTTCCTCAGAATCTTTAGGGCATAACAGATGGCTGATGTTATTGCCTTCACATAGTGGCAGAATGAAAGAGCAGTGTCAAAGATGACTCCCAGATTCCTAGCCTTGGGGACTGGTGAGGGGGAGGGGCTGAGTTCGGTAGGCCACCAGTCTGAGGACTAATGGGAGACATCTCTGCCAAAAAGAAGAACCTCAGTTTTGTTGAAGTTCAGCTTAATACAGTTCTCAGACATCCATTTGCTCAACTGTCCCATGCAGGCATGAAAGTTCTGGATAGAGCTTCGAAGGTCCTCTGAGATGGATACTATAATCTGAGTGTCATCGGCGTATGACACCATTGCAAATCCAAAGGATTTGATAAGCCTGGCCAGGATCCGCATTCAGTTTAAAAAGAGTTGGGCTGAGGGAAGGGCCCTGTGAGACCCCACAAGGAAGATTGACACTCTGAGAGCTCAGACCCTCCATTTCCCCAAATTGTTCCCAATTAGAAAGGAAGGAGTTAAATAATCGTAAGGCGGTGACGGCAATGCCTGTTTCTTGAAGGCAACGTAGTATGAGGCCATGGTCCACCATGTCGAATGCTGCTGACAAATCCAACAGGATCAGTGCAGTCATGCCTCCCTTGTCTACCGAGCACCTAATTTCTTCAGGAGCCACCCACATCAGGACTTGTCCTACCTTATACTTACAATGCACTCTGCCCTTGGGTCTACCATAGGGGTGTCTGATATGAAGAAAGGGGAAGGTTTAGGGACTGGCAAGTGGGTGCACTTGCCCAGTCAACATGGCAGTACAAGACTGAACACAGGCTCTGCAATGGCAGACCTGAGACACTATTTTACAGACTGCTTCTGCGGGTGGCACAACCAGTGCTGCAAGCCCACTAGCAGCATTTGGTTTACAAGCCCTGGGCACACTCAGTGCACTGTACTAGGGTCTGACCAGTAAACCAAATCAGCCAATCATAGAATCACTAATTCATACAGCAATTTACAATAGGGAGCACTTGCACTGTGGCACTGGACAGCAGTGGCACAGTGCCCAAAGCATCTAACACCAGCAAAAACACATGATGCAACAGCAAAAAAAATGGAAGGGACGCCCACACCAAGGTGCCAGGTGTAACAATCATTATTATATTGCAATGTTTGCACTGCTTATCTTTTTCACCATTATCAAAGTTTTGTGTCATCTTACTCGTAATTGCAGCTGAATCTCAACCACTCCACCAAACCATTAGTTTGTGAGTGGTATGCCAAGGAGAAATAGTGTGTCACACCAGCTTGCTCCGACACCTCTCTCAAGTAAAAGGAGATGAAGTTTGTTCTCTGGTCATAAATTACTACCTTAGAAATCTGACTCTACAAAAGATCCCCGGGAGATCTCCCACTTCCATCAGTGCAGTCATACTCCCCAGTGGTACGGCTTCAGGGTACATTGTGGCATAACCCGCCACAACCAAAATGAACTTGTTGCCTCACTGTGAGATGGAGAAATGGACTGAGTATACATAATGTTTAATATTCCTGCTTTCTCCAACTGAACACCTACTACTGTCAAAGGCACTCACTGTCTCTTAGTCCTCCCTCCTGTCTTACCACTCATCTGGTAAACTGGACATGTTCTGCAGTACCTATCTGTGTTTCTGTGCATCCCTGGCCTGCAGAACAGAGAGTTCAAACTATCCATGGTTTCTCCAATCCCCAATGTCCTGCTAAGGGCACTTTATGGGCCAGTGACAACAGGGGTTCCTTTGCATCAATAGAACCACTGGCCTCTAGTGAGTGCCTGGCACATGATTTTCTCCCTCACTATAATGTAGGCCATCCTCCCAGCGAATATATTGGCTTGTTCTTGGTCTTCCTCGCAAAGTCCCAAAGGCATAGGACACAACTCTTGTACTTTGTAGAAATCTTCCTCTAGCAGCTAGGCAAACTGTGCAGCTCTGGAAGTTACCCAGATCTGGTTTTTGGATATAATTTGAAAAAGTCACCCAGAGCTGGTATTATCCCTTTATCTGTACATACTTCAAGTGGGAAATACAAGATGGAGTCAGTTTAAAAATGTTCCAGAGCAGTCTTAAAAGTCCCAAACTGATACGTGAAGTAAACAAAAACAGAAAATTCATTTTCAAATTAGTAAGATGCTTTTATTTAAGTTCCCTTAAAGTGTCATTGTGCACATTCTTGAAACATAAACAACTGGCCCATGTATTTATTTTTGAATCGTGGAAACCCTAAGTGGGTCCTTTGCTCACTGTGCCACTGGAACCAAGATCTAACTGAAGAACACCAGCCAGGGTGAAACATATCTGACATTGCTTCTGTTGTGGTTCATGGAGGACCTGTCCTGGAAGTTTAGGCTGGACTGTTTCTATTGAAGCATGGCCAAGTCTAGTTTTGCATATGGCTGGCTCATGTTTTGGAATACAATACAATGCTCTATGATGTGGCCTGAGTAATTACCAGTGGGTGCGATTAATTCAAGTATTCTATCTATTGTGTACCATTCTACTCCCTAGGTTGTGTTTAGTTGGATGAGCCTGGAAAGTGCCAAGAGTGACTTGTGTGATGACAAAGTGAGATCCTACTATAGAGATACACATATTTGCGTTTAAGCGAGGAGAAGGGGAATGAGGAATTACAGATACAATTGCTTAGATTTGTTGTGTGTGGTTGAATGGGCATACCTTTGAAGCGTGGTCAAGTAATTCCTGCTTTGGTATTGTGCCCAATGACAAGAAGGCTGCTCTTGTCAGCCTCTATCATAGTGTGCCTCCCATTCGGTGGTAGGATGTGAAGATTTCTGAACTGGAGTTGAAACGAGATGATTTGAGTCTCTGCAGAGAGTAAATTCCAGAGGCTTGTTTCTTCGACAGAGAAGGATTGCCCTGATGTATGACTTCATATAGGGAGAACAGTAAGTAGGAGTGCCAATCCAAAGTGCAGGGTTTTGTTGTACTAAACCTTTCATTTTTCAATTGAATAAGGGATTATCCTGAATCATAAAAAACACAGCAACAACAAAGAGGGGTGTAGGGTTGGAATTATGCTGGGCTGACATTGAATTTGGACTGTCTCTGAAAATCTATGAAAAGTACTGGGCACGCATGGAAGGGTGAGATCAAAAGGGTAACATGGGGCAGGGAGAAATGCCCTTATGCTGTAAGGGCAGCAACATTCTAAGTGTAGTGTTGCTCACCCTCGCATGTGAAGGGTGCCAGGCTGTTTAGGGTCAGACCCATGTCCAGAGCTCACTCGGCTAGAGTTTGTCTGCCTTCGGAGGCCTTTAGGAGCTTGAGAGGGGCCAGGAGTGTGGCCCCATGTTCAAAGGTTTGACTTCGTTTGGCGTACAAGAAAGAGATGCCTTTTAAAGATTGTGTAGTTTCCCCTCCATTTGCCTACCTTGAATGCTCTGTCACTCCCCTGCTTGTTGATTGAGCTCATTTGTTCAGCTGTATATTTGCCTTTAAACGAGTCCATAGCCAGTTCTCATGTTAGCAGTTTTAACTATTGCCTTTTTGTCATACCTTTACTCATATTACACCACTTATGGCTGCGGTTGTTGCATGTTCTCATTACTGGGCCTTCTCTTATTATCCCTTCTTTTGATGTACAATCCTTTAGCATTCCATTATCTCTATGGCCAGGCTGGTGCAATTCTCATTATAATTATACTATATGAGAGCCTGCAATAACTGCATTAAAGATCCTCTCTATATTCCCTATTACAGGCTGCTACTGTCACTAATAATCACCTGTAATAAAGAAATCACATAGTCCCGTTATTGTGATAATTTATTAGAGTTGAGTTCTGAAGTGACAATATCTGGTGCTAGAGCTAGCAGCAAGGGTGAAAGGCAGGCCATAGACCATAATTGCATCTGAGGTCCCAACCAGGAAAACAGGAACTGGTTTTCCTCGCTCTCATATGCTTCCCTAAAATAATGTTCAGCAAAACGTAGGTTGTTATGGCAACATTGTTATGTTTGCTTGTGCTTTAGGTATTTTCAGGAAATATAGAATCTGTGAGACCTGGCACCATTGGTGTGGGTCTCCCTTCTATTTTTACTGTTGTCTCATGTATTTTTGCTGCTATTAGATGCTTTGGGCACTGTGCCACTGCTATCCAGTGCCACAGTGCAAGTGCTCCCTATTGTAAATTGATGTATTAATCAGTGGTTCCATGTTTGGCTATTTGGTTTACTTGTCAGACCCTAGTCTAGTGCACTTAGTGTGCCCAGGGCGTGTAAAGCCAAATGCTGCAGGTGGGCCTGCAGCACTGGTTGTGCCACCCACAGAAGCAGCCTTGTAATATGTGTCTAAGTTCTGCCATTGCAGAGCCTGCGTGCAGTCTGGTACTGTCATGCTGACTGGGTAAGTGCACCCATTTGCCAGTCCCTAAACCTTCCCTTTAATGGAAGGGAGAGGTGTGGCGCTGCGGTCAGGGTGAGTGACGCTGGAATCTGGGGATCACGGTTCGATCCCCGGCGGCAGATTAGCTCAGCACCATGTGACTCTGGGAAATAGCTTGCTTAATCTTCCCAACGGCCCCCAGCGCCTCAAGACCCTTACGGGTGATTGTTCGTGCTTTAAAAATGTGAATTAATACAAATGTGGATTATTTTCTTCATATCAGTCACACCTATGGTAGGCCCAAGGGCAGGGTGCATTGTACGTATAAGGTAGGACAAGCCCTGGTGTGTGTGGCATGTCCTAATATTGAATTACAGCCACTTTCGTTTTTCACTATGTACCTCAGCCCATATCATCCAAGAATTCGGCATTTCATCGTGTCATACGCGGATGACACGCAACTAGTCTTCTCAATCTCAGACACCCTTAACTCTGACCATCGACAGCTTGTTCCCTGCCTTGAGAAAATCGGATCCTGGATGGGGGACAGTGAACTTAAGTTAAATGGCGACAAAACGGAACTGATGATTCTAGGAAACAACTTCAATCCTCGCTGAAAATCCTTGGCTAATCAGTTGGGGACCACCGCCTTCCTCCCAAACCAGCCATAAAAAATCTTGGCATGTGGCTAGGTCAAAATCTTACAATGGAGATACAGGCCAAAAAGCTTTCTGGCACCTGTTTTGGGATATTACGTCTGCTCAGGAAGATTATATCCCTACTCCCAGAAGACGCAAGGAGAACAGTGGTTCAGGCCCTGGTTATCTTGAGGCTGGACTACGGAAACTCCCTCTTCTTGGGCTCTCCTAAATATGTAATTGACCCTCTTCAAATTGTTAAAAATGCAGCAGCACGACTACTATTGAACATACCAAGACGTCAACCTATAAAATTAAGACTGAAGGAACTGCACTGGCTTCCGGTTCACGCCAGAATCAAATTTAAATCTCTCAATCTGGCTCATCGCGCCATGCACGGAAGGGGTCCAGCACTCATTCAAAACCTGGTTACCCACTACACACCCCAACGACAGCTCAGGTCAAGCTCAAAGTTTCTCATGAAGGATACCTTAACAAAAAGAGCCAGATGGGGTGGAAGATCTTTTTCCCATCTGATACCCAAGCTCTGGAACAGGCTAGACCCAGATATACGAGCTATCCAAGAAGAAACACAGTTCAGGAAAACGCTTAAGACCTGGCTCTTTCCACAGGACTAATACCCACCTCGGCTAAACTGCCTCAATAGCGCTGAGATGTCCAAGGGTAGTCATGCGCTCTACAAATCCCATAAACATAAGGCTACCTGTTCTCCATAGGCCAGAATGGGCTGTAGAGTTATTATATTTTATAATCCTAACTGTCTCAGAGAACATGGTAGAAATTCGAGTTTAGTATGCCTGAACACCGAATAATAAAATACATCTTTTAGTAAAGTTTATTTTAATATTCTGTGTTTGCAAATACCACTTTTAGAAAGTAGGTATTTGCTTGTCTAACCATTAAAACCTGCCTCTGCTAGGTTGTGTATTCCTATGTCTGGTTTTGTGAGTGACAGGGCTGGGGAATTCCAAGAGATAGGCTGAGTCACCCAGTGGTGAATAGAGAGATCTGCATCTAGATGAGAGGCAGGAGTTGCACCTGAACCTTGAATAGGGCTGTGCCTGCCTACCACAATGCTGGCTGCACCCCCTGGGGAGCATCTGATGTCGCTGCCCTGCACACTGAAAGAAGAGAAGGAGTCCTGTCAACAAAGTGCTCCTGGACTGTACTTGTCTTCCCCAATGCTGGCTCCACCTGCTGTGGGGCGTCTGATGTGCCTGCCCTGCACTGTGAAGGGAAAGGAGAAGTCTGGTAAACAGAGTGCTTCAGAACTGGTTTGGACTGGGCAAAGGCCCCTTTCCCCTCAGAGAACAAAGGATTTTGGGGTATAAATATTGGGACCCTGATCCCAGGAAATTAGATCACTTTGGACTACAAGAAGAAACCTGAGAGGAGAGGAACCTGAAGAAACTGTGAAGAGACTATTCCCAAGCTGAAGTGCTGCTTGATGGATTGGCCTGCAGTGGTTGCCTTACTGCCAAAGGAAGGAGAAAGGAACTTTGTGTACTTTGCTTTCAACCTGTGAAGGATCTCCAAGGGCTTGGAAAAGAGCATGCCTCCTGCTGAAGTCTCAGGGACAACAGACTTCACGCCCAGCTCCCCAAAGTTCTTTTGGAAGTGCCTGCGGCTGTGTTGGGCCTCCGGAGGAACTGCGTGTCGCAAGGAGCTGGAAGCCTGACTCAACGAGCAGAAGCGTGTCGCCGTCGCTGTGCCTGCCATTGCAACTCCGAAGGAGGATGTCACCGTTGGAACTGTCGCACTGCATCAGAGAGAAACGTGCTGCACGAAGAGGAAGCATGTCACCGTCGTTGCTGCTGCCGTCGCAACTCCGAAGGAGGGTGTCGCCGCTGTAGTTGTCGCACTGCACCACATCAGGAGAAGAATCTCGCAACGAGGTTGGAGCGTCCCGCCGTCGCTGTAGCTGCCGTCGCAACTCCGAAGGAGGGTGTCGCCACTGGAATTGTTGCATTGCACCGCATTAACCAAGAGCACCTCGCATCCCCGAGAAGCGTGCCACCGTCGGAGCTACTGCCGTCGCATCTTGGATGTTGCCGCTGTAGTTGTCGCATCGAGCGGAAGCTTCTCGCATCGCGGGAGAAGAGCGTCGCAGCTGGAGCTGTTGTTGTCGCATCATAAGGGTGTCACCGCTGGAGTCCACGCATCGAACCGAGGACTTCTCGCATACCCGAGAAGTGTGCCGCATCTGGAAGATCTTCACGTCTTTAATTCTTTGTATCTGAACTTTGCTGTGTTTCCCATCGCAGCGACATTGCTTGTAGTGGAAGCGCAACGCAACTTAAGGTACATTGACGCAGAGTGTTGCATCTAAGAACTGAACTGAACTGAACTAAGCTTAAATCTACCATCTTAAAGTAATCATAGTTTGTATTTTTGTTGTTTATGGTCTTGTGGTAACTCAATATAAAGTCTACTTATTTTTGATATAAAACCTGTGTGGTGTCCATTTGTAGTGTTGTCACTGGGTTACTGTATGTGGTCACAATTGCTTAACTTACAACACTTCAGAAGTCAAGTCCTTCTGCTCATGTCAAGCTACCAAGGGGGTGAGCAGGGGTTATTTTAGGAGTGTAATCCCCTTATCCTGACAAGAGGAGAGGGTCCCTATTTGTCACAAGTACCTACCTGTGCCAACTAGAGACCCCCAAATCTAACAGAATCTATCAATATTTCAACACAATATTGGTTAAATCTGTCTTACATAGAACCAATCATATTATCTATTGACATAAACTACTAACTGCTTTTAGATGTTTTTAATTCTGCAATACCAATTCTGTGTTTCTTCATCAGTGCCATGAGCATTAAAAGCTTTAAGGATTTGAGTGTTTTTATGTGAACGGTAATAGTGTGACCATTAATTTGTAAGAATTAAAATAAAATATTCTCTGCTGTACATTATAAGGATATTGCAAGCCACCTCTGGATCACATGGCCATATAAAGTAACACTTCCTTGACTTGTAATGTCCTTATAATGTACGGCAGGGAGTAATTTAATATATATCTTGTGCATCTATTTCTCATACCCTCAACCATCATCCTCCCACCCCCCCAAGTGCTGGCTCCTATAACATAAATACATCGTGGTAGTTATAAAAAAAAATCCAAGATAGGATGAAATCGAAAACAACTCTTTTCTAAACAAAACCCTCACACAGGTGAGCATGGCAGCAATCCACATAATAGTAGTACAAATGTTATTATAGAAATCTGTGAATACTCATTACTAATATGGATTACTTATTTATGATCTTCATTATTCCAAGTTCAACCTTCCTCAGCACAGTCCTTGCAGAATGAGGCAAACTGCCTTGTGGTAGGCACTGTGTACATCTATACAATAGAGAAAAATAGGCATTGTGTGATAGACTGATCTATCTTCTGCAGCCTAGATGGCTTCACCACCAAGCATTGCTTCAGCCCAAGGGACACCTAATATCATCACATTACTCATATGCATGCGTGACGTCGGGGTGTAATCTATAGCACAACTGTGAGAAAAATATTTCTGCTCAGTCATGGCCATTCCTAGCATTCTTTCCATATCAAAAGATAAAATGTACATTGATTCCTGTGACAAGGTTGGTTAGCGCCTTAGAGCACAGTGACAGCACAATGACACCTGAGGCACTAGTCTTGTCTTTAGTTATATGGCAACTGAGGCGGCTGCAACCTATGAACTGCCAACAATGTTGCAGCACCGGCTCCCTCAGATTCCCCAAATAAGCATTGCCCAAGAGGCACCGACCACAATTACAAGTCAATCATGTAGAGACATGAAAACGTTCCCCGACGGTGGGACTTCACTACCTTGTTCAGAAACACTGCAGAGTTGATAATAACAAACCAAGGGTCAGATTAATGAAGAGTTTGTAATGTCAGAAAGTGGCGCGGTGCCACATTTTGCAGCGCTGTACTGCTCCATTTCCAAAATGCAGGTGTGCACCGTATTTACAAGGATACAGCGCAAGCCTGTATTCCCCCTTGTGTTGGCACTAAGAATAGCTACCTTGCGCCAGTACAAACACACTTGCGTCATAATGTGAGCGTGCCTGCATTTGTGGGGATGATTGTTTACATGCAGGAAGGTGTTCCTTCCTGCACATTAACAATCAATAATTGCAATCTGCTACTTCTATGAGTGCTGCAGCACACATAAAGGTAACAAATCGCAATTGTTTAGCGACTTTTTATGTGCTGTAAGTTAACCTTCATACACAAAATCAATCATTAATGGAGTTTTGCTCTGTCTATGTGTGCTCATAATGCAGCCCACATAGTAAAATCAAAAACAAGGAGAAATAAAAGTATTCTCCTCGTTGCGCCAATCTGGCATCTGCTTTTGCATTGAGTTAGTTTTTGGTGCTGCCTCAGATTTATAGATCCAAGTAAATCTGGGGCAGTGTCAAAGAGCAATGAGTGTTGTGATAGAATGCCCACAACAACACTCATTGCATGCCCCTTTCATGCACAAAGCTGTGTGCAAGGGTACCATATTTACAAAGCAGCGTTAAGTCACAAATAGTGTCTTAACGCCACTTTGTAAATGTGGAGCAGGGCATTGCACCACAAGAACCTCTGTAAAAGTGTTGTTCTGGTGGCAAAATCCCCTTGCAAATATGCCCTATAATCTCCCAGCTACCCAGGACTATCAGGCACTGCCTAGAGCATACTCGATGCAGCCACTTAGCACCTCATATGCAGGATGGTGTGGTAGGACAAGCACAGTGGTGGGAGCACACTGTGTTGTGAGTAATAGTGGTGAACAGGACCTTTTCTTCCTATCTCAATGGAGTGAGGCCTGCAGGCTCACTCATCTTTTTGCAAGCTCTGCTGCTGCTGTGTACTTAACTCAGCCTTGGTCTATATAAGGTAGCTGTGGAGTGCTGGTTGTATGTGTGCCTGGGCAGGGTACCGTGCCAGGATGGAGCAGTACTGTGTAGTGTATGTGTGGGTGGTGCATGTATTAAGTGTATGTATGCCTGCTGTGAAAATATTACATGAGAGATGTAGTGCTGTGCAGTGCGTGCTCAATGGAAGCAGGTTCTAGGTATATGACTGCTTGCTTGAAGTGAAATACATGAAGGGTGAAATTTTTCATAGCAGGCACATGGTGGTGTGTATGCTAACAGTGTGTGTTTGTAAAAACCAGCTACATTACAGAAAGGCCACAGTACTGAGTGATGCGCCAGACTGAATATGTGTGCTGTATGCATGAGTATGTAGTGACAGAATGCATGGAGGTAACAATGCTGAAGAGTAAGTGTACTGTCAAAGTACACTTAGGGTAAGTGTTTCTACAATGCTACATATCATGGAGGACCCTGGGTTCCATTTTGGGAAGCCCAGGTTTGCCTAGTGATGGCATGAGGAGGAGAGGAATCCCCCATACAGATATGTGTATTGCTGCATTCCTGTGCTGGGTGGTACATGCACTGTTGGAAGGCAGGTAGAGACTCTAACTTTACACTTCAAAGGTGGTGTTTTTTATTCAGTGATATATCACAAGGAAAGGGCAAGGACACATCTTATAAAGAGTATGGCTGAGGGCCTGGCATTAGCATTTTAATGCACATATCACTGTGAGTGGCATGCAGGTGTGAATTCTGATCCATCCCAAGAATTGAGTTGTGAGAAAATCAGTAAAACACACAAGGTGATGGACGGAATGTTGCACATTGGCAAAACATTCACCTCCAGTCACAGATCTGGGTTTAATCCATCACTATTTTGCTCACCATGCCACCCCAGTTCAGACATGGCCATATGAAAATCAGTCTTGACCCTGTGCCTCATGGGAACAGTCCAGCCCGAACTGCCAAGTCATGTCTTCCCTGGACCGGAATCAAGCATCCTATAACCGGTTTCTGGCTATAAGCCGTCATCTGCCAGGATAGCTTGACTCCAGTGGCGTAGTGAGCACGGGACCCACATCTGGGCATACCCTTCGCACATAGGGCGAACAGCAAAACACACAAGGTGATAAACGGAATGTTGCACATTGGCAAAACATTCACCCCCAGTCACAGTTCTGGGATTAATCCATTGATATTTTGCTCACCACGCCACACCAGTTCAAACATGGCCATATGCAAATCAGTCTTGACCCTGTGCCTCATGGGAAAAAACCAGCCCGAACTGCCGAGCCATGCCTTCCCTTGACCAGAATCAAGCATCCTAGGACTGGTTTCTGGCTATCAGCCATCATCAGCCAGGATAGCTTGACTCCAGTGGCGTAGTGAGCACAGGACCCACGTCTGGGCATACCCTTCCCACATAGGGCGAACAGCAAAACACAGAAGGTGATAAACGGAATGTTGCACATTGGCAAAACATTCACCCCCAGTCACAGATCTGGGTTTAATCCATCGTTATTTTGCTCACCACGCCACTCCAGTTCAGACATGGCCATATGCAAATCAGTCTTGACCCTGTGCCTCATGGGAACAGTCCAGCCCGAACTGCCAAGCCATGTCTTCCCTGGACTGGAATCAAGCATCCTAGGACCGGTTTCTGGCTATCAGCCGTCATCAGCCAGGGTAGCTTGACTCCAGTGGCGTAGTGAGCATGGTACTCACGTCTGGGCATACCCTTCCCACATAGGGCGAACAGCAAAACACACAAGGTGATAAACAGAATGTTGCACATTGGCAAAACATTCACCCCCAGTCACAGATCTGGGATTAATCCATCGATATTTTGCTCACCACGCCACACCAGTTCAAACATGGCCATATGCAAATCAGTCTTGACCCTGTGCCTCATGGGAACAAACCAGCCCGAACTGCCAAGCCATGTCTTCCCTTGACCAGAATCAAGCATCCTAGGACCGGTTTCTGGCTATCAACCGTCATCAGCCAGGATAGCTTGACTCCAGTGGCGTAGTGAGCACGGCACCCACGTCTGGGCATACGTTATGTTATGTTATGTTATGTTGTCTTGTAAAGTGCATGGCTACCCCAGCAATGGGGCGTCCCAGCGCTGTAGACCACTGGGGAACCCATCCTGGCTTTCCCTGTGAGATGATCCCTGCTGGGTATCTCCAAGGTGAAACCAGGCATCCCCGGTGTATGTGGGGGGCCGTTGTGGAGATGAGGCAAGCTAATGCCCAGAGTTGCCGAGTGTGATCCCTGGTTAGAGTAGGCACCGAAGCGAGAATTATCAAGTCCGCTGACCCTGGTCCACGACCCTGTCGCGTCGGGAATTGAACCCTGGTCCCGGGCCGTCCTCTGCTTCCGGGTCTGCTGCCTCTAACCAGTGAGCCACACCACTCCAGTGGCGTAGTGAGCACAGGACCCATGTCTGGGCATACCCTTCCCACATAGGGCGAACAGCAAAACACACAAGGTGATAAACGGAATGTTGCACATTGGCAAAAACATTCACCCCCAGTCACAGATCTGGGTTTTATGTGGATTTAGGCCCAGATCTCTGTACTGGGGTGAATGTATGACATTGTTCTGCATTCTGTCCATCCACTGTTGTTTTTGCATTTGTCGCCCCGAGTGGGACGGGTATGCTCAGACGTGAGTCCAGTGCTCTCCATGCCACTGGAATCAAGCTATCCTAGCTGATGAGGGCTGAAAGCCTGAAGCCGGTCCTAGGAGGCTTCTTTCCAGTCCAGGGAGGACCTGGCTTGGCAGTTCAGGCTGAACTGTTTCCATGGGGCACAGGGTCAAGACTGATTTGCATATGGCTGGATTCAAACTGAAATGGCATGATGAGAAAAAAAACTATGGATTTAGGCCCAGATCTCTGTTCTGGGGTGAATGTATGACATTGCTCTGCAATCTGTCCATCAACTGTTGTTTTTGCATTTGTCACCCCGAGTGGGACGGGTATGCTCAGACGTGAGTCCCGTGCTCTCAATGCCACTGGAATCAAGATATCCTGGCTGATGAGGACTGAAAGCCCGAAACCGGTCCTAGGATGCTTGTTTCCAGTCCATGGAGGACCTGGCTTGGCAGTTCGGGCTGGACTATTCCTATGGGGCACAGGGACAAGACTGATTTGCATATGGCTGGGTTCATACTGAAATGGCATGGTGAGCAAAAAAAATATGGATTTAGGCCCAAATCTCTGTACTGGGGTGAATGTATGACATTGTTCTGCATTCTGTCCATCAATTGTTGTTTTTGCATTTGTCACCCCGAGTGGGACGGGTATGCTCAGACGTGAGTCCCGTGCTCTCAATGCCACTGGAATCAAGCTATCCTGGCTGATGAGGGCTGAAAGCCAGAAACCGGTCCTAGGATGCTTGTTTCCAGTCAAGGGAGGACCTGGCTTGGCAGTTCGGACTGGACTGTTCCCATGGTGCACAGGTTCATGACTGATTTGCATATCACTTGGTTCTAACTGAAGTGGCATGGTGAGCAAAAATCGATGGATTTATGCCCAGATCTCTGTACTGGGGTGAATGTATGACATTGCTCTGCATTCTGTCCATCAACTGTTGTTTTTGCATTTGTCACCCCGAGTGGGATGGTTATGCTCAGACGTGAGTCCGGTGCTCTCTATGCCACTGGAATCAAGCTAACCTGGTTGATGAGGGCTGAAAGCCTGAAACCGCTCCTAGGATGCTTGTTTCCAGTCCAGAGAGGACCTGGCTTGGCAGTTTGGGCTGGACTGTTCCCATGGGGCACAGGGTCAACAATGATTTGCATATGGCTGGGTTCAAACTGGAAAGGCATAGTGAGCAAAAAAACGATGGATTTACGCCCAGATATCAGTACTGGGGTGAATTTATGACATTGTTCTGAATTCTGTCCATCAACTGTTGTTTTTGCATTTGTCACCCTGAGTGGGACGGGTATGCTCAAACGTGAGTCCCGTGATCTCCATGCCACTGGAATCAAGCTATCTTGGTTTATGAGGGCTGAAAGCCAGAAACCGATCCTAGGATGCTTGTTTCCAGTCCAGGGAGGACCTGGATTGGCAGTTCGGGCTGGACTGTTCCCATAGGGCACAGGGTCAAGAATGATTTGTATATGGCTGGGTTCAAACTGGAATGGCATGGTGAACAAAAAACTATGGATTTGGGCCAGAACTCTGTACTGGAGTGAATGTATGACATTGTTCTGCATTCTGTCCATCAACTGTTGTTTTTGCGTGAATAAATCAGTTTCAGAGTCTTGCCTGCTGTGACAGACATCCTTTAAGGAGTAAAGAAATAATGGCTAAATATGCACTTCAAGAGAAGCAGAACCCTAAAATAAAACTTCAAAGACTCAGACCCCAAATAACATCTGGTTCTGAAAAAGGACTATAAGAAGTGGAGGTTGAGACCCAGACTTTTTCATCTGCCAAAGAGTCAGATGTCCTGTGTGAGAATGGAAAGTTCTGAAAGCCTCCTGCCTGTGACCAGGACTAGGGCCAAAGACCTGTTAGTCTCTATTGTCGGTGAGAGGGTATCACCCAGGGAAAACCGAGACCATCTGCCCTGCAGCCTGGAGCACCAGCACCTTCCTGCTTCTCAAGACCAGTATGCCCTGTGTGGAAGAGAAGTGTGTTGGTGAGAGTGAGGTTTAGTTGGGAGCAGATTGGATTGTTGCCCATGTGCAGGATTATTCAACAACCCCCAGTATGCCAGGAGAGGGCTGTGCAACAAGTCCATACTGCCTTATAGCGGTGAGTGACTTCGTATGGCAGAGGTGGACACTGGAAATATTATTGTGGCCAATTGGGCAAGGATTAGTGAATACTTTAATGGTGACCCCTGTGTGCCAGGAAGGGTTTTGTGGAGAGCAATTGTACTGGAGTGTATACGTTGTTTCCAGATGAACAGTGGCAACCCCATTTACCAGAAGGAGCTGTTGGTACAAATCTGCTGATGATTTTGGGCCATAGCCTTGGACTAGAGTGTCGCTTTGTCCAGCGGGTGAAGCCTGCCCAAAGAGATCTAAAGTGGGTGACCTGTGAACCAGGAGAATGGCAAGGAGGATGTTTTGCCTCGCTGGACTTTAGAAGGGAGACAAAGGGTTGACTCTCCCTCCTTGGGAAATTGCTCTACCACATTTTTGCGAGCTGGAAGCTTCTCTGATCACTGGGGGGAATCAGCTGCGCCACTCGGTAGAGTGAGCCTGCCGGATGCAGCAGCATGTATCATGAGGAAACCTACTTCTCCAAGCAGGATCTAAACACTTGTGTGCCAGCAATGAGGGCACCCACTGCAACCCAAACGCCTTGAGACCCCCACGGGTGAGTAGCCACGCTATACAAAATCCTGATTGATTGATTGATTTAACCCTGAATACTTTTGTGCATGTAAGATTTTGCTGGGTCTGTGGTCCTGGGAAATTTTCTGCTCAATGTGCTACAGCACCATAGACTCTTTTGACAATTCCCAAAAGTTAAAGGAGATCACTTGAACATGGCCTACTAGTGAACATTCCCTGTATGTGACCACTGGTGAATGGGGATTAACCCCTACCACATTATAAGCAAGACGGCGGGACCGGGATTTGCCTGATAACTACAAGAGCCCCAACCTCAAAGAAATTGTGTTAAGGCTTATGAATGCTGTTATTCCTTTGATTGTTGGGACTGTGTCTTCACTTGAGTTATGAGTTGTGTTCTCTTAACTCTATCTATACTCTACCCCCCCAGGGAGCCTTTTACTGCTCATCCACAGCAACCATTGAGAGTCAAGTGCAGAAGGGATACTTGGCCTAGTTGCTCAGAATCAATGGTAGGTCAGGCTTTGGCTCTTCAGAGGTAAAATTCCTCAACCACCATGGTTGGGCCCAGTATCTTCTGCGAGCCCTGTATCCCTCTGAAAGGGGTTCTAACAGGTTCTTAGGGTGAATAAGTAAAGTCACTAAATTAACCTGAGTCACAACCTCCTGGTAGCTATGGCAGAGAAGAGACTAGCTTAACTTAAAGCCAATATGTAAGGTGCAGTACCAAAACAGTAATAACGTCAAAACTCCACACAAGGAAAATCCTAAGTCAATTTAATAAATACAATTATACTATTATTCTATGTTTCAACACACTGGGCATATTCTCAAGGATTTATCAGCAAGTTAACAGCACATTATCGCAGCCAAAGTAGCGATAAATATATTGCATCATTCACAAGCTGGTGCTAACAGCCCATATAACCAGTTTACCATCGGTAGCAGCCTCAAAAACATCACCACGGATGACCCCAGCAACTAACACTAATTAAATGCAGAGTAGGCGTTCCCGTGCAAAAAGCAGTGAACACACCACTTTGCAACATTTACAAGACCAGCAAGATCGGTGAAGAGAACACAAAACAGGCAATAAGGCGAGTTAGCACCAGGAAACTAACCCCTGCTCTGACGTGGTGTAAAGTCGGACTACAACCTGCAACATGAAAGGGAGTCCAGCCCACAGCCACACCTGAAGGACAACAGATGCCATGGAGCCAATAAATCATGCAGCTCGGACACCAAAGAGGGCCCGACACCCCCTGCCACCACTCCTGTGTCCACCATCCCACCTGACCTCCCCCTGACAAACAAATATGACAGCAACCTTATGAAATCTTGAACCTAACAATTAGGCTGATGTCGCACAATTACAACAATCAACATGCATGTGAGGTTGGAAAATGAGAATCACAGTCATCTATGGATTTACAAATCAAGCATTTTATTTAAACAAAAAAACTAAATTAAAGTGGGAAGAGCCATGGCGTTTCATCCCTCGACAATCTGTGAATCACAGCCTCCAAGACAAAAATCGAAATAAGATTGTGCGTCATGCGCCCATCAAAGGACAGAAAGAGAGAGAAAGAGAGAAAGAGTGTGGGAGAGAGGAAGAGAGAGAGAAAGAGAAAGAGTGTGAGAGAGATGAAGAGAGAGAGAAAGAGTGATAGAGAGAGAAAGGAAGAAACAGAGAGGGAGAGTGAGAGCCAACACTGCGAACAACCATCACAGCTCACCTTTTCGCCACCGGTGTGCAACCATCACAGCTCACCTTTTCGCCACCGGTGTGTCTCCAACCACATGCCGGGACATACTGCCCCCCTCCAGCTCACTCATCTTAAACATAGTCCAGAATCAGTAAGGGCAGAGTACATACAACTGCACACGCCTTCATCACTGTAACGCCCCTGCGCACCCCATCCACTCCCACCGCCCAGAGGTGACTGTCCGCCCCTGCGTATCCAAGCCTCACTGCTCACCTTGCACCACCGGCGTGTCTCCAAGAGGGCCCACCACGTGCCAAAGTGACCCTCAAGGCCGGGGTCCGTGGCCCTTGGCAGCCAGAAGGTCGCACACTTGATTCTGGGTCTTGATATTGCAATGGCCGAGAACATATCATGGCACAGGGTATCATCGCAGGCTGCACACCCGCTCAGCGCTTAAGGTGCTGCTAACCCTGTGACCCATGAGCCAATGCCAAGTGGCGGTAGGCCCACGCTGCCTGCCACACTATGGTCCAGCAGGACTCACACAAATCCTTACCAGTCCGGACTGTCAGGATGGGGCATCGTCGACACCCCCCTTTTTTGATTCCACCCGGACCTTGACCCTCCCCCTTTCCCTTATATGTCTGACGTGCTTATTTTGGAATTCATGTCCAGTTTTGCATTTGATCATATTACCATGAAAAAGTATTGAGGCTGGGTGTTTACTGTGACGGTACTTTTGATCACCGTCCACTTTTTGAAATGTGATAAAAATTATTGTGTATTTACTGTCACAAAAAATCCCTTTTTTCTTCCTTTCCTCATAACAATTATATCCTTCTTTATCACGCTTATCTTTTGCACGTCCCTCCCCTTGGGGCACAATCACCTTGGACCAAGTTGTTATAAGTAACTATTGAATGAGACACTTGGAACGCCCCCCCTTTTTTTACCAAAAATTAAAATATCCATTTAATGAGCAATGAGTTAAATTGCCTGTGAACCTAAAAGTCGGTTGCCTGTGTTCGTTCCTCTTTGTATTGTATGCAGGATTGATTCTGTAGAGCTGTAGATTTATGGTAAGCTCAAAATATTTTTGATCTAATAACTGTGTATTGATTCACACTATGTTTATAGTGAATGGTTAGGACCATTGTTTTGTTTATATCGATAGTCACCCAGGTCCTGTACCTATTGGGTTGCCCCATTGTTGATAATGGTTACCTTTGTGCAGGTATCACCTGCGAGGGTTTTGTGTTTCTGAATGTTATGTAATGTTGTTAAAAATGTTGTGAAATTTAAACTAGAGTATGTCTGAGAAGGAGACCCTTTCTTAGACCGAGGATTATATAGATAAACTATTACAGGAGGAGGGTGGTGGTACTTTTCTGGCTGGTAACACACCCACTATAGATCTATCCCTGAATGACAAAATTTCTAAATTAGAAAGGCTGGAGAAAAAATTAATTAGGACAAGATTGCATGGGCACACCTTAGCCAAGTACCTTAGAGCAAATGTTATTCCAGTAGGGTTGCAGGTTAGGAATGAGCCTGCTATCTTCCTGGAAAATCCAAAGTTTAGGGACAATTTTAGCTATGTGTCTAACACATGCTCTAGACATTGGATGGTGCTAGGGATCGAAACCGCAGTAGAAGAAGTTGAACGCCTGACCAAGGAAATCGCTGATCTCAAGAGAGAAATCATTGAGGATAAAGCACTTGTGAATGCCAAGGAAGCATTGGAGAGAGTGGAAAAGACCATTAGAGAATTCGACATATATACTCAGGCGACCAAATTGGATAAGGTCGCGCGAGATATAAAAATCTACGACAAAAAGAATACCTACCCTTACCTCTAAGAAGGCTATTATCAGAGAGACCAGCAGGGGGGTCTTTCGAGCCGCGGAAGGAGAGGCTACAGACGTTACCATACTTTCTCTGGCTCCTCTTTTGGTAGTGGCTCAGATAGCGATTCCGATAGACCCAGTACCAGCACCAGTCTACCGTCCGAAGGGACGGGTCCAATTAACTCAGATCAACAGCCTTTTTTTTCAGAGGAACAATGGTGGGGGCAACGAGGACGGGGTTGTCCCTGGGGGAGACCCAGGGGTACTCGCACCCCGACGTGGAACTAACGGGGAATGAGAGGCAAAACACAGACCCAATTTCAGACGGACTCCCCTGGCGAAATTCAAACAAGACGCCAACACTACAGATGGTAGCACACGAGCCTGACAACCCTGTAGTTAACCTCTCTGATTATACTTTGACTCCTAATGAACAACAGGTCCTAACAAAGGGCCTTTCGTTTGTACCCACGGCAGTCCCTAATGACTTCAACTTAAAAATTGAGTTACATCAATTTTTTCGTAAAGTGAGATTGAAATACCATTTCCGAAACAACCCTTACAATCCTACCTTCTCAGCGAGTGGTCTCAGACCACCGTCGAGATTCAATCCTCCAACACATATGATGGCCCATAAACTGTTAGCCTATGAACAAGTGGTGCTCTGTGATGTCAATACCATTCTAAATAAAAAACAATACATTCCCTTTAACATAGGTAAAGATGAGAAATTGGGCCCGAAGTCATTGCAAAACAACGCGGGTATCACTATCAAGCCCGCAGACAAACGCGGTGCTATAGTGGTACAGAGTACTGGCAAGTATAAGTCAGAGATTCTATCTCAATTAGCTGTAGAAGGTAACTATGCACTTCTAAGGGGAGATCCTACAAAAGAAATTGGGGACTCCATCAGACAGGTCACAGCAGAGGCATTGACAATGGGCTTCATTAGTCAACATGAGCATGATTTTCCTAATAAACAACATCCTCTCATGCCTACGATTTACACGCTCCCTACGATTCATAAAAGGATGGTGGATCCCCCAGGGAGGCCAATTATATCAGGGAGTGGCTCCCTTTTAGAGCCATTGTGCAAATACATTGATGTATTTTTGAAGCCCATCGCAATGGAGACACCAACGTATCTTAAAGATAAAATGCAAGCTATTCAATTAGTTGATGGTCGTGTGTATGACCCTACAACCGGCTTTTTGGTTACAATGGACATTACATCACTATACACGAATATTCCCCAAAACTGTGCTTTAGCTTGCATTAGAAAGTTACTGGATCGTAGACCTGCCCCACGCAGAGTACCTACAGAATTCATAATACAACTGTTAACTATTGCAATGACAAAGAACTTTTTTGTTTTCCTAGACAAATACTATGTCCAAACAAAAGGAGTAGCGATGGGGGCGAGCTTTGCCCCCAACTTGGCTATTATATACATGAGCGAATATGAACAAGAACACATATTTAGCGTGAATAACCCTTTCCTGGTCCATATATCTTTGTGGACACGTTATATAGACGACGTATTGCTCATTTGGGAAGGAAGTCAGGAAGTGCTTCACTCTTTCCATACTTGGCTAAACAATCGCTCAAATGACATTCAATTCACTTTGGAAGCTGACAAGGAAGCCATCAGCTTCCTGGACATTGCCATCAAAAGTGAAGCTGGGAGGCTGTACACCAGCCTCTACAGGAAGACAAGTGAGCGGAACACCTTGTTGCGCTATACTAGCCCTCATCCCCGTAACCTCAGAGACAATTTACCCTTCGGGCAATTTCTGAGGTTACGGAGGACTTGCACAAAGAAAGAGGACTATTTCGATGAATCGGCACTTTTGGTGGCCAGGTTGAGTGAACGGGGATATCCACTCAGACTCCTCAAAAAAGCCTGTAAACGGGCGTGGCACAACCACAGGGAGCATCTATTCGTTCCCATGTCTGAACTGGGGTGGTGTGGAGTGCAACAAAACAATGAATTTAGTCCCAGATCTCTGTACTGGGGTGAATGTATGACATTGATCTGCATTCTGTACATCACTTGTTGTTTTTGCATTCTCTCCCATCTGTACCTTTTCAGGAATTCTTTTATATCGCCCACCAGGAGCATTTGGCAACTTCTTAATGATCTCCCAGCTATTGCCATAAATGCCGTTAGCCTCGCTCCCAATGTTTCGATCCTGGGTGATTTTAACATTCACTTTGATGAACCTGACACCTCCCCTTCACAAGATCCTATGGCAGGCCTTGAAGCCTTTCAACTGAAACAAATTGTGACTGGCCCTACTCACAAATTAGGCCATTTGCTTGATCCTTTTTTTAACTAATCTCGACAATATCATTTTGGCTGAGACCATCAGAGTACCCTGGTCGGATCATTTCTTACTATGTTTTGTTCCGACCCGTCGAGATCTGTCCTAACCATCGACCAGGACAAAAAAGCTTGGTCGTACATGGTCCAAACTCTCAGTTGAAAGATGGGAAACTAACCTCAGAAACTCCACCTCTGTATTTTGCCCTAATCCTACGATGGTGAATCATTATTTAAATAGTTGGTTGGAGTCTTCTCTGGACCTCACTCTCCCTAAGAAAGAATTTTGCCATTGAGTTGGCTCTAATAAAAAAGCGTGGTATTCCCACGAACTCAGACTGCTTAAATCAATTGTGCAAGCAGTCTGAAAGGAAATGAAGGAAGGATTTTTCTGAGGCCAGTAAGGGCAATTATAGAGCCGCACTTAGGCTCTATAAAAATAAAATAAAAGCCGTTCAAAACAGCTACTATCATGAGAAAATTGCCTCTGCATCCAACTCCCCTAGGGACATTTTTGAAATTTTTAAATCCCTGATCACTCCTCCCGGTCCTCTTAGTGAACTGGTGAAAGCCCAAAAACGCTGTGATGAAATAGCAAATTTTTTCGCCACAAATATTTTCAACATCTACTTGCTGTTTCAGCAAAATGATCCAGATGTACAATTATCTCCACCTTCTCAACAAGCTAGGTTGGAGGAATTTGCTCCGCTTCCTCTGCCTAACCTGCAGAAACTTTTGGGGGAACTTAAGTCGGGATCTCCGGCCGACTCTGCGCCTCCTCCCATTCTTAATTTGGTCTCAGAGATTATCGCTCCAGTTATTCGGGATGTATTAAATTCTTCCCTTGTAACTGGACTGGTCCCGCCTTTATGGAAACAAGCAAGAATTAGAGCTCTACTGCAAAAACCCAATTCAGACCCTGAGGACTGGGCTAAGTATCGCCCCATTTCTGTATTACCAGGTATTAACAAATTAGCAGTAAAACCTGTTAACTCCATATTAGCAGATTTTGTGGAGAAAAACAAAGGCCTACACCCTACTCAGACTTGCTTTAGAAGCAATCAGGGTACGGAGACCGCCCTTCCTGCTGTGGTTGAAGATGCCAGATAAATCGTGGACACCAGAGGCTTCGCTGCCATTACTTTATTAGATCTCAGCGCAGCCTTCGACACGGTAAACCATCTAATCATGATTCAAAGACTGAGGTAGGTCGGAGTAGCGGGCACTGCCCTTAAGTGGCTGCAGTCCTTTCTCTCAGATAGATCTTTATCGGTTTTTGAAGAGGATGTTTTTTCGAAACAGATCCCTCTGCAGTATGGCGTCCCCCAGGGATCTTCATTGAGCCCCACCATGTGCAACATCTACATGAGGTCCCTTGCGGATGTGGTGCTTCTCTAAGGGGTCCAGTTGGTCACCTACGCTGATGACACCCAGTTGGTGGTGTCCCTCTGCTGACATGATAATTGTGACATGAACCTGACCTCTTGTCTGGTCAAAGTACCTGAGTGGATGGAGTTGTCTTTTCTTAGACTTAGGAAAGATGGAAATCATGATACTAGGACATGCGGCCCCTGTGAATTTAGATCCCGTGTGGCCTAGCTGTCTTGGCCCTCCTCCTCCAGCAAAGAAACAAATCAAGAGTTTGGGTGTGTGGTTGGACCCTAATCTTAACTTCTGTCAGGATTACTAGGGCGGCTTGCGGTCTAGGGCCCACCCTCAGGTGTCCCAAGCACTTCCTGTGTGGCAAAATGCATTATTTTCCTTTGGGGGGTCGTTGGTGGCATAGGTGTAGCTAGAACAACAGTTTAATGTGCCTCAGTCCGCCTAATGCATGAGATTCGGCAACCTGAACGCGTCCGCGAGATGCGTGAGGTTTGGCAACCTCAACGCGTCCGCGAGATGCGTGAGATTTGGCAAGACGTCGCATTTCTTACGGGAAAACACGGAACGTGGTCACGTTGATGTACGCGACCACACCCAATCCCCTTTGCTCACTATTCTGAGGATCTTGGTGGTGTAGCAGCTGCTTCCTGGTGCTCCAACTTGGGGAATCTTCTAGAAGGAGTTTGGCAGCAGTCTTTTGCAGTTCGTTTGTGTCATTGGCAGCAGGTAACCGGTTTAGGAGAGTCTTTTTCCGAACAAGCGCTGCAGTGAGAGGAAGACTGATTCCGGGTATCCAGAGAGGCTGCCACACCCTTCAGTTAAGTAGAGTAGGTCGTGCTCTACAGGTAGGAGAAAGTGAAAACTTTCAATTTAAGGTTAATTTTAAAACATCAAAGTGTTAAAAAGTATATTTATTCTGATTTTTTGGAAACTATTTGCGCAAAGTGTCTTTGAGATATTTTATGGAAAAATATAAGAGAGCAATATTTGTTTTGATCAAAGTTTAAGAGATGTTCATGGTTCCTTGGATTAATCGAGAAGCTTGTTAATTTGCTTGGTCGCAATTCACAATTGTATGGTCACAAATGTTGAACAGTTATTCGCCATTTATGTTTATGCTGAGATTTTATTGAAAGTGATAATTTGTTGATGTGCTTAAATATACAACAAAAGAAGTTGCACAGATTGTAAAGAGCCAATTTACAAGATTAATAAGTCGCAAGCTTCTTTGGTGTTATTTCCTTTTGGGAGCACGTTGCTAGTTAAAGTGCAAAGCTGAAAACAAACTTTTAATAGACGACAGAAATTATTTTGTTTTTACAATTGTTTAAAAGTCGAGTGAAGCATTAAGAAAACTCGCAACAATAACTTTTCCTTTTCAGATCTCCCTCCCCGCAGTTCCTTTCCTAATTCCCTAATTCCCCCCGCTTGATCACTTCAATATTCTGTGTATTATTACAATCAGAATTGGAGGTATCGAGAGGTGGGCCCCTTATATCTTCACATCAGATCCCGAGGAAGACTTCGGCTGACAGAATAGTGAGCCTACGAATCATTTTCCTCCTGATCTGATTGTGTAGTCATAATGGCCACCATCGATGACCTAATGGCTGTAATTATTAAAATGCAGGCTGATTTAAAAAATACTATGAATGCAACCGCGTTATTAGCAAACAAGGTAGATAATATACAACTACAGAACACTCCCCTTCCAGAGGATGTTCAAGACTTAGGAGCAAGGGCTTCCACAAATATATCAGTAACTGTTCCACCACAGATTCCTTTGGCTAATCCGGAACGTTTCTCTGGGGACCCTTCTAAGGTGCAAACCTTTCTAACACAAATTGAATTACACATTTCTTGTAGGCCTACTGCATTTCCAACCCCACAATCTAGAATTGCGTTTCTAATCTCTTACTTGTCTGGAGACGCAGCTAATTGGGCTGTTCCATTTGTTAGACAAGACAGCACATTGTTGTATAATTGGAAACGCTTTATAGAAGAATTCGAGAAGGTGTTCGATAGACGAACAGTAACATTATCTGCAGATCGAGAACTACTTCAGTTAAAACAAGGAAACAGAGACCTCATCACTTATTTATCACATTTTAATAGACTTATAGCAGAAACTTCTTGGCCGGAGGAAAAGGGAGCTGCTCTTTTCTATCAGGGATTGAAAGACGATTTAAAGGATGTTTTAGCCCAAATAGATCCGCAACCTACAGCTTGTTCAGATTTGATAAACTTAACTTTACGTTTAGATCACCGGCTTTCAGAAAGAAGAACTGACAAGAAAAAAGGTGACAAACCTATTTGGAAAGCTGATAGTAGATCAAGAACACAGTTTGTACAGTCCGAATCAAGTCCTGAGCCAATGGAGATAGGAACCCTTCGACAACCACTGTCGAAAGAGGAAAAGGACAGCAGACGTAAAAATGGTCAATGTCTCTACTGTGGTAGAAAAGGACATTTTGTGAAAGACTGTATGGTGAAGCCTAAGAAAAAGTTTTCAAATGTTAACAAAGTGACAGCTATTGAAAAAACAAATCAACAGTCGGAAAACTAGCATGCCCAAGATGTTTAGAGGGGGATCTCTTGGGAACCATTGCTTACCCTTCTATAAACTCTTGTGTGACCAACTATAAATCTCACTTTCGCTTAGCAGTCCAAATACAGGTAACTCAAAAGATCTGGCAAATGGAAGTATTAATAGATTCAGGAGCCACAGGAAACTTTGTAGATTTGGAAACTGCACTACGACTAAGCATAATCTGTGAAGAAAAAGAAACACCAGAAATCGTGCAGGCAGTAGATGGGAAAATCTTGTCCGGAGGGCCAATAACTATGCAGACGTCAAAAGTGACTATGATTTGTGAAGATTCAAAAAGACAAAGACATTTGGAGGAGGTTCAGTTTGACGTCATCCAAGCTCCCCAGTATGGGTTCATTCTAGGAATGCCTTGGCTATGTCTACATAACCCTTTGATCGATTGGCAAAAAAGAGAACTTGTATTTCATTCTGAATTTTGTCATTCTACCTGTTTAAATTCTTTCAAAACAATTGTTAGTCAAATCGCAACGGCAGACGAAAAAGAAACAATTCTACCCACAGTATATAAAAAATATCAAGAAGTCTTCAGTGAAGAAAAGGCTGGAATTCTTCCTCCTCATCGCAGTTATGATTGTCAGATTGATCTTATACCAGGGTCTTGTGTACCAAATTGTAGAATATATGCTCTGTCTGAAAATGAAAATCAGCATTTAAGACAATATCTGGATCAATACTTGGAGAATGGTTTTATCCGCCCTTCTAAGTCACCAGCAGCCTCCCCTTTGTTTTTTATCCCAAAATCAAATGGGGAATTGAGAACTTGCATCGATTATAGGGCGTTGAATAAAATAACGATCAAAAATAAATATCCTTTGCCACTCATTCCTGTCCTCTTGGATCAAGTTAAAACCGCAGTCATCTATACAAAGCTCGATCTGAGAGGAGCTTACCATTTAGTGCGAATCAGACAAGGCGATGAGTGGAAAACTGCGTTTAAAACTCGTTATGGCTTGTTTGAATATTTGGTAATGCCGTTTGGTCTATGTAACGCACCAGCGGCCTTTCAATTTTTCTTAAATGATGTCTTGAGAGAATTTTTGGATTTGTTCGTTATCGTCTACATAGATGATATCTTAATCTATTCAGATTCAGTGGAAAAACATGAAGGTCATGTCAAAAAGGTTTTGAGCACATTGCAATCACACAATCTATATTGCAAATTATCTAAATGCGATTTTCATGTTTTTGAAGTGGAATTCTTGGGAGTGTTACTCACACCAACAGGTATGAAAATGACAGATAGAAAAATCCAGGCAGTTGCAGAGTGGCCCATTCCAACTTCAGTTCGGGATGTACAATGTTTTTTAGGCTTTGCAAATTTTTATCGCCGTTTTATTGATCATTTCTCTGCAGTGGTCGCTCCCATCACTCGATTACTAAGGAAAAAGGTGAAATTTGAATGGACTTCTGAAGCCAACGATGCATTTCAGAATTTGAAAAAGGCTTTCACTGCTGCACCAATCCTACAGCATCCTGATGTAGATGAACCTTTCATAATTGAGGCGGATGCTTCAGATGTAGCAATAGCAGCCATTTTGTCTCAGAGGCATCACAAAACTGGTCAGATGCATCCAGTTGCATATATGTCTTGAAAACTGAACCCAGCAGAACAAAACTACATTATTGCAGAGAAAGAATTGCTTGCCATGTTAGAAGCATTCAAAGAGTGGAGACATTATATAATGGGAGCAAAGTTCACAGTAACAGTTTATACGGACCATAGAAATTTACAATTTATGAGTTCTGCTAGAATGTTGACACCTCGTCAGTTAAGATGGATGATGTTCTTTGCAGAGTATGATTTCATTGTAACTTATCGTCCAGGACAAGACAATAAAAAAGCTGATGCTCTTTCCAGAAAGGATTCTTCTTTACACAGAATTGAATGTGCACCACAAGCTATAATAGATCCCGACAAAGTAATCTGTTTATTGTCTGCAGATCAATTTCTAGAAAATATTCATGAAAATTTTCCTCCATCGCAATGGAAGAAATGGGAGAATAAAGAAGAAAATCAGACAATCAAAGAAGGCATACCTTTCCATGGAAAGCAAGTTTACCTCCCTACCAAAGAATTACAAGAAACAGTGTTCAATTGGTTGCACTCTCATCCTATGGCTGGACATCCTGGTCCCAAAAAGACTGTTGAAAAGATACAAAGGTTGTTCTGGTGGCCAGATTTACAGAAAGATGTTACAAAAAGGACTCAAAATTGTGAAACTTGTGCAAGATTTAAGACAGATCATAGTAAACCAAAGGGTTTGTTACAGATTTTACCAACACCAACAAAACCATGGGACTATATTTCGTTAGACTTTATTACAAATCTTCCACAGATCAATCAACATTCAGTCATTCTGGTTGTAGTGGATAGTCTTACTAAGTACGCACACTTTATAGCTTGTAAAAGATTGCCCACAGCAGGACAATTAGCACAAATTTTTCTTAAAGAGGTAGTGCGGTTACATGGTTGTTTCCTTCTGTGTTATTATCTGACCGAGGATCTCAGTTTTCATCTAAGTTTTGGCAGCAATGGTGTCATAGTTTACAAATCACATCAAACATGTCTACCAGTTACCATCCGCAAACGGACGGCCAAACAGAACGATTAAATCAAACACTAAAACAATACTTAAGATGTTATGTTGAAGATTCCAAAAGGTCTTGGTTGGATTTGCTGTGGATTGCTGAGATAGCTTATAATTCTTCACCTCATTCTTCTACTGGATCTTCTCCTTTTGAAGCTCTTTATGGATATCTACCAAAGACAATTCCTTTGACCCTGCCCAAAGATGAGTCCAGTGCACCTGCGGTGCAAGAAACTGTACAACTCATGCAGACTGTTCACCAAAAGATTCACGAACGGTTATTACACAGTAAAGATAAATACAAAGCTCAATATGATAAACATCATCGTTCAGGACCAGAGTATACTTCTGGAGATAAAGTATGGCTGTCTACCAAGAATTTGCATTTTAAACACAAAAACATGTTTCATCCCAAATTTATCGGCCCATACCCAGTACTTCGCCAAGTTAATCCAGTGACATATAAATTAAAACTTCCCAAAACCTTGCGAATTCATCCTGTGTTTCACACGTCCTTGTTAAAACCAGCTAGACAGGATATAAAACTTAGACCAGCTCCAATTTTGGTCCATGGCAATTGGGAGTACGAGGTACAGGCTATACTGGACTCTAAGCGCAGAGGTGCCAAGCTATGGTATCTTGTGTCCTGGAAAGGGTATGGATCCGAGAATGACTCTTGGGAACCAGCTGAGAACATTCATGCTCCTCGCATTGTGCGGCGAATCCACCTCCTTCATCCTTCGAAGCCGGGCCCTAGACCGCTCTTGGGAGGGGGGAATACTGTCAGGATTACTAGGGCGGCTTGCAGTCTAGGGCCCGCCCTCAGGTGTCCCAAGCACTTCCTGTGTGGCAAAATGCATTATTTTCCTTTGGGGGGTCGTTGGTGGCATAGGTGTAGCTAGAACAACAGTTTAATGTGCCTCAGTCCGCCTAATGCATGAGATTCGGCAACCTGAACGTGTCCGCGAGATGCGTGAGGTTTGGCAACCTCAACGCGTCCGCGAGATGCGTGAGATTTGGCAAGACGTCGCATTTCTTACGGGAAAACACGGAACGTGGTCACTTTGATGTACGCGACCACACCCAATCCCCTTTGCTCACTATTCTGAGGATCTTGGTGGTGTAGCAGCTGCTTCCTGGTGCTCCAACTTGGGGAATCTTCTAGAAGGAGTTTGGCAGCAGTCTTTTGCAGTTCGTTTGTGTCATTGGCAGCAGGTAACCGGTTTAGGAGAGTCTTTTTCCGAACAAGCGCTGCAGTGAGAGGAAGACTGATTCCGGGTATCCAGAGAGGCTGCCACACCCTTCAGTTAAGTAGAGTAGGTCGTGCTCTACAGGTAGGAGAAAGTGAAAACTTTCAATTTAAGGTTCATTTTAAAACATCAAAGTGTTAAAAAGTATATTTATTCTGATTTTTTGGAAACTATTTGCGCAAAGTGTCTTTGAGATATTTTATGGAAAAATATAAGAGAGCAATATTTGTTTTGATCAAAGTTTAAGAGATGTTCATGGTTCCTTGGATTAATCGAGAAGCTTGTTAATTTGCTTGGTCGCAATTCACAATTGTATGGTCACAAATGTTGAACAGTTATTCGCCATTTATGTTTATGCTGAGATTTTATTGAAAGTGATAATTTGTTGATGTGCTTAAATATACAACAAAAGAAGTTGCACAGATTGTAAAGAGCCAATTTACAAGATTAATAAGTCGCAAGCTTCTTTGGTGTTATTTCCTTTTGGGAGCACGTTGCTAGATAAAGTGCAAAGCTGAAAACAAACTTTTAATAGACAACAGAAATATTTTGTTTTTACAATTGTTTAAAAGTCGAGTGAAGCATTAAGAAAACTCGCAACAATAACTTTTCCTTTTCAGATCTCCCTCCCCGCAGTTCCTTTCCTAATTCCCTAATTCCCCCCGCTTGATCACTTCAATATTCTGTGTAATTATTACAATCAGAATTGGAGGTATCGAGAGGTGGGCCCCTTATATCTTCACATCAGATCCCGAGGAAGACTTCGGCTGACAACTTCTCAGTACAATCGCGTAAAGTCGCCGCAACCTGGTATGGTCTGCTCAGATTGATAAGGAAGATTCTGCCTCTCCTTCCTTTTGAAGCTAGATGTATGTTGGTTCAAGCCCTTATCTTATCATGGCTAGACTACACCAATGCTGTATATCTGGGCGCACCACAGGGAACTATTAAGATTCTACAGACTGTCCAGAATTGTGTGGCCCGACTTCTAATGAATGTTCCAAAGTGGAATTCTGCTAAGTCACACTTCGTCAGTTGCACTAGCTACCAGTGCAGCAAAGAATCTGGTTTAAGGCCATGTGCACTGTTCATAAGTCCATTACTGACAACGGAGCCCCTCTGATTCAGCCTAAGCTGCAATTATATCATGTCACCCGGATACTTAGATGCAACAATACAATAAAAAACTTCTGGCTGTCCCGAGGATTAAACAGGCACGGTATGGGTGGCCGACGTTTCCCTCTCCATGCGGCTAAATTTAGGAACTAGCTCCCTGACCTTATTCGTCTTGAACCTAACTATCTCCGTTTCAGGAAACAGCTGAAAACCTCTCTTTTTCCATGATTAGTGAAGAATGAGTAGGTGTCACAAGATGCGCTGGGATGCCCTAGGGTAGCCATGCACTATATAAGTGCGTATTCATTCATTCATTCACATCAAAGGCTGCAGCAGCCACCACAATATCTGGACAGTCAAGATCTGGAACATACATCTTGATACCAAAGAGTACTTCGTATTGGGTCCCCCCGCCCAGAAATCCTTTAGGGAAGTTATTGTTAGCTCTTTGAAGCCTTTAAAGGTGATGGATCCAGCTATGCCTAGCGCCTAATACTCCAGCCATTAAGGACTGATTTAAGTCTTGGTTCATCCTCTCCACAAAAGAATTTACCTTGGGCCTCAGGAATTCAATTCAGGAGGCCATTGAATCCCAGTACACTTTTGATGCGAAAGACGGGCCCTGATCTGAGTGGAATGCATAACATGCATTTGTCCTGATAAAGGCTTTCAGGTCTTTAAAACTAGTTTGAGTGTCAGTTGAATGCTGTGGCCAAACTCAACTGGAAGTAGAATAAACTGCAACTAGGATACATTTAAAGGCAGTTCAGAAATATTAGGACCACAGCCCTTGCAGTGATTTGTGTGCTATAAAAAAGCTTTTGACTTATGACTTATGACTTATGACAGTGCTCCAAATAAATACAGACTTAAGGCTAGTTGGGGAATAGCAGGTGTGTCTGCACTGGACAAGCCATGGTGAAACACTTAATTTGTTGACAAATGCCACAACACAGGACATGTTTTGGCCTGTTTATATAAGCTGTGCCACCAATACCTTTGCTTTAGCAGCAAAATTGCACCCGCCACACCAGAATGTACTGAGGCATCACATTCATGAGCCAGTGTAACCAAGAAAAGTCAACGGTCTTTGTTTGGAATCAAACAATTTCCAACCTCTGGGATTGTTACAAAAGGGATGTTTTGGTCTTTTAAATTATAAGAATATTTAGAAGAAAAGCCGTTAGGTAAAGGGGTGTCGTCTTTATTTGCATTAACGGAAAACTAGATATTACTATCTATTTGTGTTTTAGAGCGTGTAATTGCAGCAACAGTAGCGGTGGCAACTGCAGATTTGGCTGCTTCACCAGCCAAGGAAAAAAAAATGTAAATGTCGGAATTTGTAAAGTGCCCAGCTACCTCCACCGGAGATGTCCCGGCGCTGTCCGTATACCACTTAGGAACCCATCCTGGCTTTCCTGGGAAATGTCCACTCCTGGGCACCCCCCAGGTGCAGCCAGGCATCCCAACACTTTTGGGGCCGTTGTGGAGACTAAGCAAGCTATTGCCCAGAGTTGCAGCGTGGGACCCATGATCAGAACAGGCACTGAGGCGAGAATATCGAGTCAAGGGAATTAATGACCCGGAGACCCGCCGAGGCGGGAATCGAACCCTGGTCCCTGGCCAGAGCTCTGCATCAAGGTCTGCCTGCTCTAACCATTGAGCCACACTTCTCCACCCTGAAATCCCTACAGCGTCTGCTCCCACACACTGATGAGTCAACATTTGTATTACATGAGCCTGTGGCAACCTATCTTGAGGTCTGCCACTTTAACCTAAAGCATCTTATACTTGATTTTACCTTTAGAATCTTTGAATCCATTTTGTTGCCATTATAAGTGTGGGGAATTCAAGATCTGTATGTTCAAGTGCAATAAGCAGAGCCTTTAGTTCTGCCAACTGAGCAGTGCAGTCACCCAGTGACTGTGTGCGAATTGTTTGGGGGTTGGAATTCACCATCCAACATAACAGCAATAACAATTCTTGTGTCCGTAAAGAGGGGTCGAAAATAAACTACATCAACAGCTGTTAAGGGGGTGGTCCATTGAATACACCTAGGGTGGAGGGATTTAGCGTTTGGAACGCTAGCCTTAGTGACAGCCTCTAAGGTCGGCACTGAAGTAACAACAATAATGTGTTTCCCTTGTGCAAGAGGCCATTCTGTAAAGCATAGCCATCTGCACTGTGGTCAATATTTTCTCAGTGGAAGCAGAACACATTTCTACATTGTTATATAAATGTGATTTATATGCAATTGCACTGTTTCATCTTCATTGAATGTAATGTAAGTATATCCAATTGTACATGACAAAATCAAAATGATCAGATTCATGGTTTTGATATGTGTATGTAAGTGAAGAGTTTCAAGCAAGTCAGACTGTAATGGTCTGAGTGTTTCTGTGTGTTCTGATGTCCAATGTGTAGTGGAAAACTCAGTGTATTAAATCATAAGATAGTTTAATGCGTTATGCATAATCAAGGATGTATGATCTGCCAAAATGTCAAAATCCTACCAGGGACTGTAATTGTTGTAGCATGTTTGGAGGTTGCAGCTGTGCCTATTTCTTCAAGAAATGAGGGGTAAGGCACTTTCCATCATTTGTAAGTTCATATCCTAGGAAAATGACACTCAGAAAAACGATATTAATTTTACTAAAGTTAAACGTATAACCAAGTTAAGCCAATGTGATCCATTCTGGGCAGAGATTCAATATGTCATCTATCAAGTAGAAATCATCTACATAGGACCCCGCATCACAATGACTATCTTGAATAATTGACATACTGTGTGCAACAAATAAACCTGGCCTATTCTTATAGCCCAATGGGAGTTGTCCATATCGCATTCGAAATACAAGAGTGCGAAAAGCTGTCCAGTCTCTGCTTACAGGAGCTAGATAATAGCTAAAAAATACAATGTGGTTTTGCATTTCCTATATCATTAAGTACTGCCATATTGTATTTGTTTTGCACTGTTTTGTTTTGTAATGTGTGTGTATGACTATTTAAATGTTGGTAGTCTAACACTATGCAATCTGAATGATCAGGTTTTGGAAAAAGATAAATATTCATCTGAGAGAGGATGGGCTCATAGCTCCCTGGTAGTCCAATTGAGAGAGTATTTACTTAACTGCTGCTTTAGCATCTCACTTAATGGGATATTGTACTTGTGGGCTAGACCGTAAGGGTATAACATGATAAGGAGAATCCTTATCCCAGTCTACATTGTTGTGATATAGCGCAGGGGCCAGTGCAAGAGCCCGCTCTGCTGCATAAGCTTGTTTGACTTGTTCAGGGACAAGAACAGAAATAGAAGGAAGTATACCATCCTCTCCATGGAGGGATGCGCGTACGAGCATTGGGGGATGGGGCGATCAACCTCTGCCAAATAGATTTCATAGGAGAAAGATGCATTTTTCCAGAACATTGCTTTAATAGTGTGTTTGAAGTCACCTTTTATTTGAATAACTAAATGAAACAGTCTGTCTGGAGGGGATTAGGGGCTGCCTTTACAGAAGTATATTTGGGTAGTCCAAATAGCAAGCATGCAGCTGAATTCTGCAAGACTTGCAACTTGACAAGTAGGGCATTATTAATGCCAAATCAAAAGGCCATTGCTGTAGTCCAACCTTGACAGTACTAGTGCCGAGACCACTCTTTTCTGTAGGTCAGGTGGTATTAAGCAGAAGATTTTCCTCAGAATCTTTAGGGTAATACATATGGCTGATGTTATTGCCTTCACATGGTGGAAGAATGAAAGAGTAGTGTCAAAGATGACTACCAGATTCCTAGCCTTGAGGACTGGCATGGGGGGAGGGCTGAGTTCGCTAGGCCACCAGTCTGAGGACCAATAGGAGACATCTCTGCAAAAAAAAGAACCACCATTTTGTTGAAGTTCAGCTTAATATCAATCAATCAATCAATCAATCAATCAATCAATCATTTGTAAAGCGCACTAAATACCCGCAAGGGTCTCAAGGCGCTGGGGGGGGCGTTACTATTCGAACAGCCAGGTCTTGAGTATCCTTCTGAAGGTCTACAGGTCTTGAGTCTGCCGTAGGCTCAGTGGGAGGGTGTTCCATGTCTTGGCAGCCAGGTGGGAGAAGGCTCTCCCACCGGTGGTTGTTCTTCGGATGCGCCGTTTGTTGAGGTAGGCTGGGCCGGTCTTGTGGAGTGCATTGTGTGCTTGGGTGAGGAGCTTGAAGGATATCCTCTTGTTGATGGGGAGCCAGTGCAGGTTTCTCAGGTGGGGGGTGATGTGGCCGTGGCATACTATGTCGAGGATCAGTCGTGCTGAGGCATTTTGGATGCATAGTACTCGTTTGATGAGCTTGGTCAGGGCTCCCGCGTTGAGGGCATTTCCGTAGTTGAGTCTGCTGCTGACAAGGGACTGGGTGACTGTCTTTCTTGTATCTGTCGGAATCCATCTGTAAATCTTGCTGAGCATGCAGAGGGTGTTGAAGCAGAAGGAGGAGACGGCGTTGACTTGCTTGGTCATTGAGAGCATTGAGTCGAGGATGATTCCCAGGTTGCGTGCGTGGTCGGTGGGTGTCGGGGCTACCCCCAGTGCCGTCCGCCACCAAGAGTCATTCCAAGCTGAAGGGTTGGAGCCGAGGATGAGGACCTCCGTCTTGTCTGAGTTCAGTTTCAAACGGCTGGTCTTCATCCAGTCGGCGACGGCCTTCATTCCTTTGTGGAGATTGTCATTGGCTGTGATGGGGTTCTTAGTGAGGGAGAGGATCAGCTGAGTGTCATCGGCGTAGGAGAGTATGTTGAGGTTGTGCTGTCGGGCTACGTGTGCGAGCGGGGCCATGTAAATGTTGAACAGCGACGGGCTGAGGGAGGATCCCTCGGGTACGCTGCAGTGGATCTCGGAGGCTTTGGAACGGAATGGGGGAGGCAAATTCTCTGGGTTCTGCCGGAGAGGAAGGAGTTGGTCTAATACAGAGCCTTGTCTCGGATCCCTGTGGCATGAAGGCATGCGCGTAGTGTGTGGTGGCAGATGGTGTCGAAGGCAAAAGAGAGGTCTAGGAGGATGAGAGCTGCAGTCTCGCTGTTGTCCAGCAGGGTCCTGAAGTCGTTGGTGGCGGCAATGAGGACAGTCTCTGTGCTGTAGTTGCTGCGGAACCCTGACTGGGAAGGGTCCGGGATTCTGTTTTCTTTGAGGTATCATGTTAGCTGTCTGTTGACGGTTTTCTCGATGACCTTGGCCGGGAAGGGGAGCAGAGAGATGGGCCGGAAGTTCTTGAAGTCTCTTGGGTCTGCCTTAGGTTTTTTGAGTAGGGCGTTGATCTCGGCATGTTTCCAGATCTCTGGGAAGTTCGCGGTCTCAAGGGAGAGATTGGTGACGTTGCGCAGGTGGGATGCGATGGAGCTGATTGCTCTGTTGAAGACGTGGTGTGGGAATGGGTCTGACGGAGAGAGGGATCGTATTGTGCTCATGGTCTTGATGGTGTCATCGATGCGCACAATTGCCCAGGCTAGCAGGGGGGCGTGGTCGATGGTGTGCAGGGGGGTCTGTTGTGTTGCTGTCTGTTGGGGCTGTCTGGGTTTTGTAGCTGTCATGGATGTCTGCTATCTTGCGGTGGAAGAAGGTGGCGAAGGGAGTCCCACAGGGCTTGCGACGGCGGAATGTCGTTGGAGCTGGGGTTGGAGAGTTCCTTCACGATGTTGAAGATCTCCTTGCTATTGTGTGGGTTGTTGTTGAGGTGGTCTTTGAAGGAGGTCCTCTTGGCTGCCCTGATGAGGTGGTGGTGGTTGCGGATGGCGTCCTTGTGTGCTGGGTGGCTGTCCGGAGTTTGTTCACTGTGCCATTGATAGAGCAAGATTTCGCATCGCGACTTGCTCGATTCATGAACCTCGAATCGGTTGTAACCTCATAACAAAGATGTACGTTTTACTAATATCTTTATTTTTGAAAATGCGTATGTGGTAGCGAAGCTTGCCTATGTGTTTTACTAATATAAATAACCGTTGTACCTAAAAATGGCCGCTGCTTGTATTTCTGTTTCTGCGCATGCGTGGGGCATAGTCACGTGACATGACGCAGTCACAGTTTGAGAGGGAAAGGGTGCGCATGCGTAATAGCCTAGAAAGGCTGCTCAAAAATAACCATGTGGTGAAGCTCGTGCCTTTGCTCTCGTGTCGTTAAGTATTGCACTAATATCTAATTGCATAGTATATTTTTATAATGATAAAACTGAAGTACGAAATCATGACATGTAATACATTCGTTCATTTTCTATGTTTTAATTTGTTTTCGCTTACTTTTCATGTATCGCGGGAAATGGTGGTCCGAATGGGTCGTGAGCCATCTTGAAGGTCCCTTCCGCGCATGCTCATGATGCGAGGCAAGAAACAACCTTGGACAGTGGAACTCAGCCAGCTGGCAGCCACAGTCAAGATGCTCATGAGAAAGCCACCTCTGACCCAGGAGAATGGGAAAATGTGTTCCCTTGTTGAAACAAATGTATATATTCATTGTTTTCTGTGACACTTTTCCGTGAGAACCCCAATCTTGCTAGGCGGCACCTTAGAATGCAAAATAGGCCTTAGAATAGTCTGTTCTGATTGGTGTGTTAACCAAATCCTACCTTAGGACCAATCGAAATTGGGGATTCTGACACTTTGCTACATTTGGGGGGTGGTACCCCGTCCCAAAACAGTATATCTACCCTAGGTTCACCTAGGGAATTTGTCCGACTTGTCCGAATAGCTGACCTGTCACTGACCCAACGCACTCAATAGGTGACTAAAGATACAGAGCGCTGCGGAGCACTCTGTCCGAAATTGACCACAGACTAAGGTTTTTACTAAACCGTAAGTGCTGGCGGAGCACTTTGCTGGGGAGTTCGCTAACCCAATCGGGGTTCTGACTGACAGCTGCAGAGAGGGTGGAGCGCAGGCGTTGCTTCCGAACTGCGGGTGCTGGTCGTGTCCTGGTGGTCCTGTCCTGATCCTAATGTGGGTTTCCTGTCCTGTCCTGGGGTGTCCATTCTGCACCTGCTGTCCCGTTGATGTCTATCCTTCCTGGGGGTATTTCCTGCCCTTAACTGACCCGTGGCCAGGGTTGGTTTTCACACCAGTCTAGGTAAATATCTTGCTGAAATCTCTGAAACTGCACCTTCCTATTTTCTGTCTTTGCTTCAATAAAGACATACCCTTTGCATATGTAGATTTTCCATGTTTTTCTCCGCAATCATTGCATCTCATTAAAGTCCTTTTTACATTTGCATTTCATAGCATGTTCCTATGTTACCCTAAATTTTAGAAATCATTTTCTCCATTGTTTTTTTCCAAAAATCGTTGATGTGGTTTATAATTTTCTCATATAAATATGACTAAGGTAGTTCCTAGATGCATAGTGTTTCTATTTTCTCGCTCTTCCTATAGATGTATAGGATCCCTGAATTTTCCTTTAGTATAAAACACTTCTCCAATAGTATAACCCTAGTACGTACATAAGTTTAGGAATGTCCATTAGTAGATCTCACTTCTGAATCTACCTAGTATATCCCTGTTTTCCACTTCTCATATTTCCATTCATAAATGTTTATTTTAGCATTTGTCCTATATGGATATTTTATTTTTGTCATCTTAGTTATTGATTGTCTGCTCGCAATAAATTGTATGCTCACTGAATTTGAACTTTAGATAAAGGTTTTAAAAAACTTCCCAGTTGTTCGTGGTCATTTCATGAAAATTAAAAGTACAATAAGCGAGGTTTTGTATTTTGCTGCCTTTCCTTTTACAGCTAGCTCCCTGACCCATCGTGGTCATAAGTACCCATAACGGTGGATGGTAAGTTGGGTACACTGGAAATAATCGAAAGGGACTCAATGATTATTGGTAGTAGATTGTAAGGTCATCTGATCAATGTATATATATTGAATTGGAGTATATGGGCCCGAAGCCAGAGTGGCGAAATTATTGGTCGGGTGACCTGCGATCTCTATCAGTAATTTTCTGGTAGCATCGAGGCTGGTTAGGGAATAGTTAAAGGTCAGGTAGATCTAGTTAGTCTAGCTAAGTCAGATGCTGCTATAAGAGTAGGCGCTTCAAGGGAATTGATCACTCACTTGAAAATTGTTTACTTTGGAAAAAAAATTATGAAATGTTTTAAAATTGTTATTCTTGTTATTATACTGTAATATGTATTAATCCATTCGTACGTAAAACGTTTTTTATGTTGTTAGGAATCCCCGGGGAATTGAATAGCGAGTGGTGAATAGAATTCATTCGTTTGAGGTCACTGGCTCTTAGGAAAGTTGGTGCAGGTTAGGCAGAACTGGAAGCACTAACTAGGGTTTTTTTCTGAATGTATGTTTGAATAAATGTTAGCAACGAGGTTCATTGGTGAAAATCCTATTGTGGCATAACCTAGTGAGGGTCACACCGGAAGAGTAGCAGGTTCATCGGAGCTTGGGTGAAAGCAAAGGGGCTCGCTGGTGAAACTTTAGACTTGGATATATCCCGGAAAGGTGGATGAGTCTAGGGAAGTAACAGGTTCTCCAATGCTTGTGTGAAGGGTAGGCAGAAGAGATCTACCCGTAGTGTATGAAAAGTAAATGGAAGTAGTTTACTTGCAGTAAAAAATTTCTTTCCTGTCTAGACACTTGAGCACAGTGGCGAATGTGTATTCATTGTGAAATAACCAAGCACTAAGCACTTTAGAAAGTAAGAAAGTTTCCGTTACCTTGTAAAGGAGGGAGTCAGTTGCGAAGCTTCTCTGACGTCACTCTGTGCCGCGCTGGGATTGGTAGACGCAGCGGGCGGGTAGCGGGGCTGGAATTGTAAAGGAGGGGTGAGCGCGGAAGCGTGAGAACTGTCTCGCGAAAGGGCCGCGCACCCATTGGTCGAAAATATTTGAACTCGTGCATTTTATTGGCCGCACGAAAATAAAAGACGCATTTGGATTGGGAGTGACTTGTAAACAAAGCCGCTTGCAGAAATCGTATGTGGCACACGTATACTCCGGAGACTAGACCCGATCCAAGATACCTAGGGTTTGGAAAAGATCAGTGGAAGACTAATAGATACGACATTATGTACGGAAATAAGAGAAAATTGTCCCTTGTAAATAAAGTAAAGAATTTTTTCAAAAATGACAAATCGATTAAAACTAGAGAAGGTGTTGTAATTCCACCACCAAATACTCCCGCATCTTTCATGATGTTCGATAAGGTACAACACATGTGTATGGTCGGAAAATTGGGCGGAATACACAAAAGATGACGGAGTATTGGCTTTTCCGTTAGACGGAACATTTAACAGCAGGATTCTATTTAATCTGAGAACCCGAATGAATGGTTTACATCCTAGACCTAGATTAACGCAGTACGAAGCACTAGAGGAATGGGAAATCGAGGCTTTCGAAAGGGATAAGCCATGGATGGATAAAGGGTTAACAAAATTTTATCCAAAGTTGAAGCAGGAAGCCCGAGCCAAAAAGATGAAACAGTGGAGACAGAATATGATTGTAGAAGGGCTATTTCCAATGATGCCAGCATGTGGCCCTCCTACAGGGGAGAAAAAGACAGAAAAATGTAAACATTGGGTGCCCATTGGAGAGTCAGATGATGAATTGTTAGATGACATATTTACAAGAAGCCCACCTCCTTCTAATGAAGAACGTAGACCTTCTAGTGAACGGGAAATTTTCCGAAGACCTCCTCCCCCGGAGGAGGCCAGATCTGCCAGTGCAGGAGGGGGATGCTTCATACCTCCCTACCCCGAAAGTCTAGGTCCTGTAGAGAAGAGGGATATTTATCCAAAGATACCCGTTAGTGGGGAGGCAAGATACTCCCGTGAAAAAGATTTTTGCTCTCGACCTCCCTACGGAGGTGAAGCTAGACCTTCAGGTTCAGGAATGCCGTTCCTACACCCTCATTATGAGGAGGAACCAAGATCCCTAGGCACAGGAAGTTTGTTCCCAAGACCTAATTATGGCGAAGGACCAAGTGAAACACATCCCACTGCCCCGAGTTATGCTCCCACTCTGACCCCGCAGGTGTTACATGACAAAACCTTAGAGAGAATATTGGAAGAAAAGGAGCGGGAGGTTCTAGCAAAACAGAGAGCTGAGATCATTCAGAAAATCTCTCAGTTAAATACCAGTCCTGAAGCCTTGACAATCCCAGTAACTATCGGACCGGTGGTTCCGTTGTATGGGGACCGTCAAGGGAGTCCGAAAACTCCAGTCATTACTCCCGTCATAGCACAGCCCAGACCAGAACCCCTAATTGTAGATGAACAGACAAGTGAGGGCGAATCTGAAGTCTCACTATTGGATCTGCCCATTAGAAATACAGGGAGAAGGATGCCGAAAAGACATAATCCTTTTAACACGAGGTAGATTCAAATGGAATCAACTTCGGGTACTAAAAGTGTCACGTTGGTGACTCCTGAGGAAATCGAAAGATGGAGTCAAGAATTAGAGAAACAAACTCCACAGACGAAACCTTTAGATCTCTACAAATTGAGAGTAGAAATAGAAGAACTAATGGCAGGAAATGTAGGATTAGACAGATTAAATACCTACTCTGAAGAAGAGGTGCTGTTTATTTGCAAAAGTCTTACCCGAAATGCCCGAGTACTCCATGAAAAATTGACAGACACGGCTGCTAGCATGGGAATAGATATTTCAAAATTGAAACCTTTGCAGAAACCCTACAGAGCAGACTTTTCAGACAAAGATTTAGAAAACCTGAAAGTGTCCGGAAAGAAAGTACAGGTCAAAGAACTATTGACAGTATTGCAGAAATGGGGAGATGTAGAAAGATGGAAAGCCAGATGGGCTAGGAAAAAAGATGAGGCCAGGACTAAGCAGGCAACTCCCGAATTTGTTCTAAAGGAAGCTGACAAACCAGAACAGTTATGCCCTATGCGCGAAGTGCCATGTGGAAAATATGTACACGTTCCATGGTCCAGACAGGATATTGTGTCCTTTACTAATGACTTCCCAAAATTACGCGAGAAGCCCGTGGATTGGTACCGACAGGTAGAAAGGTTTGTAAAAGTACAGAAATGCCTGTGGAAGGACCTGGATGGGTTCTTCGACATAGTGGTCCCTGTAGATCTGTGGACCGAGTGTAAAATTGCAATAGCTTGGCCCAGTGAGGAATACCCGAGAGATTCTAAAACAGGAGAACCCTCTAAAGAAGTGATGAGAAAATATGAACAGGTAATTCAGCATCTGAAGCTAAAGGTGCCCGCAAAGGAAACTGATTGGACCAAGATAGATAGAACAACGCAGGAAAGGGACGAGACTGTGCACTCCTTTTATGAAAGGCTGTTGCAGATATTTAAGACATACAGTGGTATAGATAACATCGAGATGAAGGACATGACCCACTTCATTTACAGGTTTGTAAACCGTTTAAGACCCGAAATTTGTCAGTGGATAAAAAATAATAAAATCTGTTGGCAATCAAAAAAGATGGATGAGGTCCTACGATATGCAAAATACTGTGAGGACGAGATGGCCGAGAAGAAAAAGGCTCTCAAGGAAAAGGTGATGTGGGCCCAAGTAAAGCTCGCAGAACAGCAGGAGAAGCAATTGAGTAAGTTAAACAAAACTACTCAGAACCAAGGCCCTGGGGGTGGGGGTGGAGGAAAACCCCGAACTAAAATGAGCAGAGAAGAAGCGAAAAAGAAATTTCCCTGCCACCAGTGCGTAGAAATTGGACATTGGAGAGACGAGTGTCCATATTTACAGTCCGATAATGCCCAAACCCCTGATTTAAATCCACAGATGTAGTATGAAAAGCCAAGAAAGACCCAGCAGCAGGTAAAAACAATTCATATGACATAGAGATCTGGGGAGGCAATGAAAATAGAAATACAGCAACTTGCAGTATCTAGTGAATGACACTTTCTTCTGTGACGACCAGTACTGACGGGGCCTGAGAGGGGAGGACGAGGAGTGTGTACTTGGCGCCTCCTTGCCGGTAGGCCAGTCAGGGCCATACATTGAAGGAAAGGTCGACGGAAATGATGTCACCTTTCTATTGGACACTGGTGCTACCTGTTCTACTGTGAGAACAGTGGACGTTCCAAACCTACCCCTCTCGGGAGAAGCAATCCAGGTAGTAGGGGTATCTAATCAATTGATTAGTACCCCCGTTACAGAACCCATGGAGATTTCAATAGGGAACTTTAAAGAAATGCACAGATTTGTCGTCTGTGATACTAGTCCAGTGAACTTACTGGGACGTGATTTGTTGTGCAAAATGAACTGTACCATCTTTTGCACACCAAAAGGCGTCGAAATTCAAACCCCAGACGAGGATGGTATTTACAAGCTAATGTTAATCAGACCTGACTCAGAAATCAAACGAATGACTATACAGGACTTACCTGAAGAACTCCAAAAGACAGTGAAACCAGAAGTATGGGACTTTACAGGAAAGGATGTAGGACTAATGAAAAACGTAGACCCCATACAAATAGCAATGAAAGAAAATGCAGTGTACCCCAATACCAAGCCCTACAGAATGAGTGCCGAAGTAAGAGCAGGAGTTGCCGCCGAAATACAGAAATTACTAGAAGCAAACATCATACAGGCAGTAATGAGCAGCCCCTGTAACTCACCCATTATGGGCATCAAAAAGCCTAATGGCAAGTACAGAGTAGTGCAGGACCTGAGAAAGGTAAACAAGATAGTGGTTCCTTGTTGCCCTATTGTTCCGAACCCAGCAGTGATTCTGTATCAGATTCCCTGGGATGCTGAGTGGTTCACAGTGATAGACCTATGTCACGCATTCTTTTCAATTCCATTGCATCCAGACAGCAAATTTCTTTTCTCATTTGCTTTCAACAGTCACATGTATGTCTGGAATAGGGTCCCCCAGGGGTACACAGAAAGCCCCTCTATCTTTAATCAGATCTTGAAAATATGCCTTGAATCTTTAGTCTTACCTGGAAAATCTGTATTGGTGCAGTACATTGACGACCTATTGGTGGTGTCCAAAAGTCATAAGGACTGCGTGACTGACACCATTGCCCTACTGAATCACCTGAGTGAAAAGGGACATAAAGTGGCCCCTGAAAAATTGCAGTTCTGTTCAAAATCAGTGAAATATCTGGGGCACCAGATAGAAAAAGGCGTCAGAAAAGTCACCTCTGAGAGAGTCAGAATAATTCAAAATATGCAGTTACCCCGTACTCAGAAAGAAGTCAGAATGTTCCTTGGAGTTGTAAGATACTGCAGGCAATGGATTGTGGGATTCGCAGTCCTTGCAAAGCCATTGATAAAAATGACAAAGAAAGGAGCACAGGACACAGTGGAATGGGATGATGAGAGCTTAACAGCCTTCACTCAATTGCGAGACTGTCTGTGTACAGCCCCTGCTCTAGGGATGCCAGACTATTCCAAAGAGTTTGCCCTGTTCTGTTACACTCGTGACAATTGTGCATTGTCAGTCCTATCTCAGGAACATGGCACGACCAGAAGGCCTGGGGCATATTTCTCTGCCACTTTGGATCCAGTGGCTGCTGGATTACCTGGGTGTTTGAAAGCAGTAGCTGCAACTTGCACAAGCTTAGAGCAGAGTGAATCCATTGTCATGGGACATCCTGTAACTGTGTATGTTCCACATGCAGTTGTGATCCTGTTGACCCGAACCAAGACTCAGTACCTCACCCCTAGTCGGCTGACTAAATACGAGAGGATTCTCGTGGGTGCTGCAAATATAGCCATTACTCGGTGCAATATCTTGAACCCAGCCACTCTACTCCCTGATTCAATGATTTTGGAAGATGGGGGAGACCACGAGCATGACTGCATTGACTTGACAGAGTTCAGTACCAAGCCCCGTCCAGACATTAAAGAAACACCCTTGCCTGTACATGATGAGGAATGGTTTGTGGATGGTTCATGCATGAGACGCGAACAGGTGGGTCTAAGTGCTGCCTACGCTGTGGTTGCTTTAGACAGAATTACAGAAGCATCCTGTTTATTCGGAGTAAAGTCTGCACAAGTAGCCAAATTGATTGCCCTGATAAGAGCTTGTAAATTGGGAAAGGACAAAAGAATAACAGTGTATACTGACAGCCAGTACTGTTATGGGGTTGTGCATGACTTTGGCCAATTATGGCTACAAAGGGAATTCCTGACTTCATCGGGTACTCCCATTCGAAATGGGAAAATTATCCAAGACCTTCTAGAGGCAATTCAATTACCAAAGGAATTGGCAGTGGTCAAATGTGTTGCTCATAAAAAGGGCCTTGACCCTGTGTCATTGGGAAATGATTTTGCTGATCGGGTAGCAAAACAATGGGCTAAGGATCGCATGTCCATGAATATCAGACTGGGTGGGACTGGAAACTGCTGCCAACTTATGATGTTTGAAGAAGTGCCTACATGGGATGAAGTGAGAGAGTGGCAGCATGCTGCGCCATGGGAGGAGAAGGAGAAATGGAAGGAGCAAGGTTGTCGACCGAGACGTGAGGATGGTGTCATTGTGGGCCCAAATGGTATGCCTGTGTTACCCAGACACCTGTTTGCCCCCATGGCCCGATTGATACATGAAGGGTCACACATTGGTAGGGATGCCATGGTTCTGGTGTTTCAACAGACTTGGTACAACAAGAAATTCAGGAAGGTGGCAGAGTCCCTTTGTCAGAGGTGCTTGACATGTCAGCAGTTCAACGCTGGCAAGAAGACAGTAGTCGAACTAGGGAAAATTGGGAAGTCAGGGGGTCCCTTTGTGAGAATACAGATTGACTTCATCACCATGCCTCGCTGTGAGGGGAAAAGATATGTCCTTGTAGTTGTCTGCCTATTTTCAAAATGGGTGGAAGCTTACCCGGCCACACAGAATGATGCCATAACAGTAGCCAAACTGTTACTAAAAGAGTTGATACCTAGGTTCGGGGTTCCAGTCTTTATTGAATCAGATAGAGGCGGACATTTTCAGAATGAAATATTGGCTCAACTCTGCAAAGCATTTGGGATCACACAAAAACTGCACTGTGCACATCGTCCAGAGGCTTCTGGAGTGGTAGAGCAAATCAATGGCACCATAAAAAATAGATTGGCAAAGATGTGTGACTCTACTGGCATAAACTGGGTAAATGCCTTACCTCTTGTTCTGATGGGACTCAGGAGCATTCCAGATCGAAAAACAGGCCTGAGCCCCCATGAGATATTGATGGGAAGAGTGATGAGACAAGCATGGGTACCAGGATACAAACTGTTAAGCATTTCTGATGATTTGGTACTTGAATACTGCAAGCAACTGGGTGACCAAGTGCGTTCTATCTCTCGCCAGATTGGGGCAGACGCCGTCGCCAACCCGACAATCCCAGTTCACAAATTGGTTCCGGGTGACTGGGTTAAAATAAAGAAACACACTCGTTCGAGTTGCCTTGAACCAAGGTGGGGGAAAAAGCGCCAAGTAATCCTGGTAACCACGACAGCGCTGAAGTGTGCAGGCGTTCCCAAGTGGATCCATGCCAGCCATACCCAGAAGGTGATACCAGACGAGGAGCCTGGAGCTGAAGGTTGTCCAGCTGAGGGGTCTGCAGACGTTGGTCCTGAAGTAGCTGATGACGAACAGCCGAGCACCAGTCCAGTTGAAGGTCCTGTAGACATTGGTCCGGAAGCAGCTGATGACGAGCAGCCGAGCACCAGCCAAGATGATTGGATACCCCTAATTGATCTCATTGAAGACCCAATCAGAGCAAGAGAACGAATCTACGAAGATAGAGAGTGGAATAGAGAGGTTGAGTCAGGCACAGGCGAAGACCCTCAGATCATTGAGATTCACATCAAGTCTGAGGACGAAGAAGAAGAAGGTCAGACAGGGACAGATCAGGTGATTGACACACCTCCACTACCTCCTGAAATCGAAAAGGGAGAGACTAGAAATAGTGTAAAAGTTCGAGCAGAAGAAAATCAAGGGATCGAAGTGCTTGAACAGGATCAGTTAGAATTAGAAGAACGTGTTCAGGACGCAGAAACAGAGACTTTCAAAAGGAAAAACAAAATTTCACCTGAACCAGGCCAGCTTAGTAACCAGGCAGAAGAAATAGATACAAGACCTGGGACTAGTCAGACAGGAAGGGAAGAAACAGAAACGGAAGTGCCACAGACAAGTGAAAACAAAAGAGCATTAGAAGAAAGCCCGATCACAGTGCCAGCTAAAAGACTAAAGAAAAAGAAACACATTGAGCCACGATATATTAAGAGACTGAGACTAAGAATAAAAACAGTACAAGAGATACTTGCAGACAAAAGGAGAAGTCCACAGATTGCAGAACAACCTGGGGATATCTCCAAAAGAAGAAGTGATCGAATAAAAAGACTGAATGAAAAATATCAGGATCCTGAATGGACATACCTGATTTTGGAAAATTTTGAGGAACTTGATATAACTGACGAGAGCGACGGAGATCAGGTTGCTGATTTGTCTAGCGAAGAAGAAGAGCTCACCTGAAATTGCACAGAGTAAGCTACCTGTGTAAAGTTACAAAGAGGGGTTGAAAAACTTCTTCTGAGCCAAAATGTCTGATTCAAGAATGAATGGAAGGCCTAGTCATAGTTGTTGCAAAACATGCTGCAAAGTATGTATATGTAGTATAGTTATAGTTATATTAGTTTGGATAGGACTAACAGTTTTCATTCCCTTTATGGTAAGCAAAAATACTAATATCGACCCTCCACAGACTACTGACACTGACGAACTGTTAACACGAAGTGTAGAAAGACGTGAGAAGGCACTTAGACAAACAAAACGAGACTTAGAAGCATCAGATGAGGAAGGACTACATTACCATGGGGTTAAAAATCAGACACGTTTAAATGTTTTCACAAACCTGTTAGTACACTATGTAGAGACTATGGAGATAGAGGATTGCTATGTCTGCATAAAGCTACCTACTTCTGTAGCTGAAGGCATGACTTACCATCACTTGCCCCTGACATATGGAATTTCCTGGAGTATTTTAGCAAGCTTGTTTTACAAAAGAGGACCGTTACAGTACTATTACTCTAACACTGACGTGATCTTTTCTGAACTTCCTATACGTGGAAACCTGAACCATGTACATACTAAAAGTGACGTTACACGTTATATGGAAGAATACTTTCTGACTATAGGTACCATAGACCTAAATGACGCACACAGGGACAACTTGACCTGTTCATTACATGAACAGGAGAAAATATTTTTAAACATGGCAGAGAAAAGAAGGGAGAGTTTCCAAAGAAAGGCAAATGACAAAAGACAGAAAACTCCTAAATGGGCTGAAAACATGGAAAGCACCTCAAATGACGAAGCAGGGCCTGCTTTGTTGCTGGATTTCGTGAAGAAAGGGAAACTCTGTCTTCACCGCGAGAAGACTAGTTATTATAATAACATTTTCATTGGTTCCAGTCAATGTGAGCACAATTACAAGGTAATTGGAGGTTGGGGTTTCAAAAATGGGTCAGAACCTGTGTTTCCAGGAATTTATTATATATGTGGAAACAAGGCTTATTTCAAATTGCCGGATCACTGGTATGGAAGCTGCTACTTTGGCATTGTTTTCCCGAAAATATACCATGTGAATGAAATTGCTGGAAGCAGGGAAAACACTAATGGCTTAGTGCGTAGCAAAAGAGAAAGCGTAGGCGAAATAATGGTTAGTATTTTTAGTGCACTGATACCTGGAGTGGGAGTGGTTCTGAACACTCACAGAATTTGCAAATTATCCACAATAGTGGATGTGTTGTCTACTGACACGGCTCATGGATTTCTGCTGGTCAATACCGAAATGGTTGCGATCAGATCAATGGTTTTGCAGAACAGACTTGCTCTTGACACCTTATTAGCAAAAGAGGGCGGAGTCTGCCGGATGTTGAAGGCGCAACATTGTTGCACTTACATTCCGGACAAAAGTGTACAGCTCAAAAGATATGTGAAAAATATTACTAATTTGGAAAAGGAACTTAAACCACTCGAGGTTGACAGTGCCTGGAAGAGACTAGTTGATGGTCTCTCCAATGTAGGTCATTGGTTTGCCAGCTTAGGTAGAAGCTTACTGTTTAAGGTACTGATGCCAATTGGAGTGATAGGTTTTATCCTATTTCTCATATTCGTCTGTTGCAAATGTCGCAAACACACCAAAGGGTATCAAGTGAATGCAAGAGGAGTGAAACGGAGTGCGGATGAACTTGAATTAGAAGAAATGAATAATCAGATTTACAAAAAGGTGAAAAATTCTCACCCTACCAAAAACGAAAAAGAGAAACTGAATAGGCTGTTGGAAGAAATAGAGATGCACAAAGTGTGAAAGGAAAAGTTGGCATCTGGTTCCATTATTTTGTGATGATAGTAAATATCATCAAAGAGGGGATTGATAGAGCAAGATTTCGCATCGCGACTTGCTCGATTCATGAACCTCGAATCGGTTGTAACCTCATAACAAAGATGTACGTTTTACTAATATCTTTATTTTTGAAAATGCGTATGTGGTAGCGAAGCTTGCCTATGTGTTTTACTAATATAAATAACCGTTGTACCTAAAAATGGCTGCTGCTTGTATTTCTGTTTCTGCGCATGCGTGGGGCATAGTCACGTGACATGACGCAGTCACAGTTTGAGAGGGAAAGGGTGCGCATGCGTAATAGCCTAGAAAGGCTGCTCAAACATAACCATGTGGTGAAGCTCGTGCCTTTGCTCTCGTGTCGTTAAGTATTGCACTAATATCTAATTGCATAGTATATTTTTATAATGATAAAACTGAAGTACGAAATCATGACATGTAATACATTCGTTCATTTTCTATGTTTTAATTTGTTTTCGCTTACTTTTCATGTATCGTGGGAAATGGGGGTCCGAATGGGTCGTGAGCCATCTTGAGGGTCCCTTCCGCGCATGCTCATGATGCGAGGCAAGAAACAACCTTGGACAGTGGAACTCAGCCAGCTGGCAGCCACAGTCAAGATGCTCATGAGAAAGCCACCTCTGACCCAGGAGAATGGGAAAATGTGTTCCCTTGTTGAAACAAATGTATATATTCATTGTTTTCTGTGACACTTTTCCGTGAGAACCCAAATCTTGCTAGGCGGCACCTTAGAATGCAAAATAGGCCTAAGAATAGTCTGTTCTGATTGGTGTGTTAACCAAATCCTACCTTAGGACCAATCGAAATTGGGGATTCTGACACTTTGCTACATTTGGGGGGTGGTACCCCGTCCCAAAACAGTATATCTACCCTAGGTTCACCTAGGGAATTTGTCCGACTTGTCCGAATAGCTGACCTGTCACTGACCCAACGCACTCAATAGGTGACTAAAGATACAGAGCGCTGCGGAGCACTCTGTCCGAAATTGACCACAGACTAAGGTTTTTACTAAACCTTAAGTGCTGGCGGAGCACTTTGCTGGGGAGTTCGCTAACCCAATCGGGGTTCTGACTGACAGCTGCAGAGAGGGTGGAGCGCAGGCGGTGCTTCCGAACTGCGGGTGCTGGTCGTGTCCTGGTGGTCCTGTCCTGATCCTAATCTGGGTTTCCTGTCCTGTCCTGGGGTGTCCATTCTGCACCTGCTGTCCCGTTGATGTCTATCCTTCCTGGGGGTATTTCCTGCCCTTAACTGACCTGTGGCCAGGGTTGGTTTTCACACCAGTCTAGGTAAATATCTTGCTGAAATCTCTGAAACTGCACCTTCCTATTTTCTGTCTTTGCTTCAATAAAGACATACCCTTTGCATATGTAGATTTTCCATGTTTTTCTCCGCAATCATTGCATCTCATCAAAGTCCTTTTTACATTTGCATTTCATAGCATGTTCCTATGTTACCCTAACTTTTAGAAATCATTTTCTCCATTGTTTTTTTCCAAAAATCGTTGATGTGGTTTATATTTTTCTCATATAAATCTGACTAAGGTAGTTCCTAGATGCATAGTGTTTAGTATATCCCTGTTTTCCACTTCTCATATTTCCATTCATAAATGTTTATTTTAGCATTTGTCCTATATGGATATGTTATTTTTGTCATCTTAGTTATTGATTGTCTGCTCGCAATAAATTGTATGCTCACTGAATTTGAACTTTAGATAAAGGTTTTAAAAAACTTCCCAGTTGTTCGTGGTCATTTCATGAAAATTAAAAGTACAATAAGCGAGGTTTTGTATTTTGCTGCCTTTCCTTTTACAGCTAGCTCCCTGACCCGTCGTGGTCATAAGTACCCATAACGGTGGATGGTAAGTTGGGTACACTGGAAATAATCGAAAGGGACTCAATGATTATTGGTAGTAGATTGTAAGGTCATCTGATCAATGTATATATATTGAATTGGAGTATATGGGCCCGAAGCCAGAGTGGCGAAATTATTGGTCGGGTGACCTGCGATCTCTATCACCATTTCTTCTCTAGTTTCCAGCAGGCTTGCATGGAGGCTAGGAGTTCTGGGGTGAACCAGCAGGCCCTCTTGCTGATGTCTCTGTGGGTGGGTTTCTTCAGCGGGGTGAGGGTGTTGGCTTGGTCCTCGATCCAGCGTCTGACGCTGTGCGCAGCATAGTCGATGTTGGAGGGTTCGGTGAGTGGGCTGAGAGCGAGGTTTGCGTGTGGTTGGTCTTCGGTGATTTTGCTGCAGCAGCGCCGGGGGATCTGTTGTGTGCAGTGGTGTGTGGTGGGTTTCTGGAAGGCAAAGTGGATGCAGCGGTGGTCGGTCCAGAGGAGTTCGGTGGAGTGGGTGACAGAGACGTGCAGGCTTGAGGAGAAAACGGGGTCGAGCATGTGGCCGGCGGAGTGGGTGGGCGTTGTGACGAGTTGCTTCAGTCCTGTTGTATAGCATTTTAGGACCCTAGTGTAATTTTACCGATTTATTTTCTTATATAGGTATAAATCACCCAATCTAATTTCAAACCAACTAATTGGACTCAAAAACACACATACATTTTGCGTTCAGTGCAAACAGACATGTTAGCAAAAACACATTTACCAACACGCGAAAACCGTACGCAACCTTGTAATCCGAATCATCACAGGGAGATGCGGATTCACATACCTAACCTTTAATGAAGGTGAAAAGGTACCAATAGCTTATAAGTCACACTTGTACCTACAAGCTGAAATGAAATTCACTTCAACAGAAAAGATTCTGACTGCGTTTCAAACTGCAGTAGCAAAAGAGAGAGATCTCGCACAGGGTAAACGCATAATGGTCATTACACCTGTACCTGCCCTACAGGCAGTGACAACAGCGAGCATTCCAAATGCTAAGCTTTACATCCGAGATGGATACAATGGGTTAACTCTATTCCTGCAACAGACGTTAAATATGTTTTTGACCCCTACTTGAAAACTCAAGAATTTCTACAATACGAACACGAATGTCCTCTGCCCACTGAGATTCTGCCTCTAGAACATTACGGATGTATAATTTATACAGACGGATCAGCACAGCCAGCTGTTGGGGGCAAACAAGCCTATAGTGCTGCATGCGCGATTGTTAAAGGTCGCTGGCGCGATGGTAAATTCAGACCCATGGTCACAAAAACTCAGTCTCTAGGAGACTGTACAGCTCAGCGAGCTGAACTCCAAGCATTCAAGATGGCGCTTGAAAATACCGATCGCGAATTCCCAACACTCATAGTGTGCAATTCATATTACTGCGTTCAGTCTTACAATGAATACTTGCAGAACTGGGTTCAAAACGGTTTCAAAGATGCAAAATGTGGCACAATCAAGCATAAGTTGCTTTGGGAACAAGTAGTTCTATTACAGAAAGAACTACAAAAGACTCATGTGATCCATACACTGAGTCATCAGCGTGATGCCGTTCACGTTCCAGGGAATTCATCGGCTGATGAAGCCGCAAAAGCAGCTGTGCAAACGGATTCCGTAGCTGGAATTACTCGTTCAAAAACAAAAATAGATGGTAGCTGTCATTGCCATTAGCAAACGCAGTGGTGCAAATTTACCCCTAAACTATCCACTCGAATATTCATACATAATTGATGCAAACTGCGTTCCTTTCGCTCGAATCCCTGGAGCGGGGGACAGAGTAATTCCAAACAGGAAATGAAGAGGTGCTTTGATACAATAAGGACATATGGGAGAGGGTCTGATACATCAAGGGATCTCTAAATCTCTAGTGGAATTAAAAGAGACGTACTAGTGGCCAGGGATGAATGCCCACATTTACGAATTCGGAATGAATTGCGATGTCTGCTACAGATATCATAGCTTTGAAAGCCAACAATGTTGGTTGGAAAGTCTCCGACAGACAGTCAGAATCTCCTAGACTTTAAAATTTGTTCTTATCAATGGATCAGTGTTGCTTTTGAACATGTTCTGCTAAATTCCGTGTTGCACCTGATCACGTTGGCTGCAGAGCTTGGCTTGAGGCCCAGACACATGCCCAAAACTCAGTGGGCCACCAGCTGCCCACTGTGCACAGCCAACCAAACATTGCAGAAAGGCCCTGATTGAGATGTTGGTTGGAAAGTCTCCGACAGACAGTCGGAATCTCCTAGACTGCATCAGAACCAATCGTAATCGGTTGGTCGGAATTATTTCCGACCGTCCCATTACAATGCTCGCGGTTGGAAAGCACACCGTTCGGTCGTTTTGAATCGGTTCCCAATGGCATTCAGAGAATCCGAGCTGGTCGGAGCCGATTCGTACAGCTCCACAGACGTTTTTGACCGACCAATTACAATGTAGGAGTCTAACTGCTTTTCCAACTCGGTGAGCCAAACACGAAAAGGCTGTCGGAAACTAACTTTGGGATCCCCTAACAGGCCCCACCTTCATCTTGAATGCTCTGGTTTGGGGTTGAGGGTATACCTAAGGGACAACCTGTAAAAGTATGCCCAGTGTGTCAGGCACAGTGTGTGCAAGGTTTTCCACAGACACCTATTTTAAAAATAGGAGCATGTATTGGTGGTCGGAACACAGGCTCCCATTGAAGACAATGAGTTGGTCGGAACCAAATCTGACAAGGAGTAGGGTGGTTTAGTTTCTGACCGACATCGTGATCAGGCCCAAAGTCTTTGGCCATGCACAAAGATGAATTGGCCTGTGCCAGCCAATCCCATGAATTTCCAGTCCGCTGCTGTTAATAGCCATTGACTGTCCAGAGTCTGGATATTGCCACAGGGTATAGCCTGAGACAGGCACTGCAACCACTCACTCATGGAGGGTCAAACCTGCTACAAATGACTACAGGAAAGTGCCACATTTTACATGGTTACACCACACTTATTGCTTGATATCTGATGCACTTTGACTGAGTGTGCACTGGGACACTGCCAACCATGGTCCCAGTGCCTGTGTTCTTTCCCAAACCTGTACCTTTGTTCTCACAATTGGCACATCTCTGGCTCATCTACAAGTCCCTTCTAAAAGGTATCATTGATATCAAGGGCTTTGTGACCAAAGAACGTCTCTAAAGGCAGCAGCACATATGTTACCACTCTCAGAGGCCCCTCACTAAGCACATACACACTGCCAATGCAGACTGTGTGCTTTGTTGCAGACATTACTTGAGAGTCAACATGGCACACATCCCTTTGTGTCATGTCCACCAACCACAGCATGTGGTATAGGTAAGTCATCTCTCTAGCAGGCCTTACAACCAAAAGGCAGAGTGCATTATACTACAGGTGAGGGCACAGCCGCAGGAACAATGTGTCCCTACAATGTCTGTGCCATTCGCCGACATTGTAAGTGCAGTGGAGCCATATTGAATACATGGGCTGGGAGTTTGTCACTACGAATTCTACAGCTCCATGATGGTTTTACTGAATTCTAAGGAGTTTGGTGTCAAACTCCTCAGCATAATGAAACCACACTAATGCCAGTATTGGATTTATTGCAAAATGCACACAGAGGACATCTTAGAGATACCCTTTGAAAAACGACCAGCGTGTTACATACAGACATGTTTCGCCCTGAGGTGGGAACACCTGTGCGGTCAGGGACAAAGGCTGCTTGGGGTAGAGGTGCTTCACACCTACCCCCAAGCAGGAACAGCATTTAGGGCAGGGATCCTCAAAGGCTTCATGCCCTTTGATATGTCAGCCACGGCTTCTCCAGATAGTGGAGATGCTGGCCCCCTTGACCGAGCCCCACTTTTACTGGCAAGGTCGGTGGGAAAATTAATAGTCAGGAGACGTGTGTCCCATCTTTGCCAGGACCACCCCTAAGGTGCCCTGGACCGAGCTGAATCCCTCATTAGGAAATCTTCCATCTTGAATGGAAGGATTCGACCCAATCAGGTTAGGGGGATGGCCCCTCCCCAAAGGAAGGGATTTCAAGGGTATAGTCATCCTAAAGGGAGGTACATTGACTGTCATATGCCCGTACCAGTAACACCCCTAAATTTAGTATTTAGGGGCACCCCTGAACGTTTATCCTCAGATTCGATGGACCAAAGAAGAAGATGGAAGAGGACCGCCTCCAGACCAGGAACTGAACTGCTGCAGACAGAACTCGGCAAAAACCCTGCCCCCTGTAACCAGTTCAACAACTGGAGCTGCTATCTCTTCAGAAACCCTATAAGGCCTCAAAAAACCCAGAGACTTTTCAGCTTCACCAAATCACCAAGAACCTAAATTTGGGATAGAGGCCCTAGTCCCTGCCGTCCGCAGGTATAGGTACCGCAGCAGTTGAGGACCAGCACTTGTGTCGACGTGACTCACTGCTGCAAAAGAACCGCAAGACCACAGTAGTGGAGGACCAGTACTTGTGTCAATATGATCTGCCCTGCCAGAACAAAGCACCGCAGCTGGAAGGCTTCTACAACATAGAGGGATCCTCTCAGCCCAATGACCCAACATGTTAACAACCTCATTCCCAAGAGCCCGTACTCTCCTACAAGTGATCCTGTCGGCATCCAGCTACAACGCCAGCATTACCGCTACCTCTCCGTGACAGTCCGACGAAGGCCTAACTCCTCCATCCCCTGTGCATCTCCATCCCCATAAACAATACTGCTGGGTTGGTGGTGCCTCCATTTGATCTGCAGTAAGGTACTGACGATGACCGCGACAGAAACAGTGTTGGTGGTCTATTGAATCCTGTCCTTCTTAATTGCTCATCACTGACTACAAGGATAAATATCATTACCGGTATCAACTGCTGCAGCATAGACACTGGAACCCCTCACCTCTTCAGGACCCCTCAGTATCCATTCACTAACATGGGGCTCAGTGACATCTGAACCTTGCCACCCCAGTGTCGCTGATGGTGCAGTACCTCCCTTACACTGAATCCAGCCCAGTGTTGGTCTAAACCCTCAAATACTGGGAGAGTAAGCTGTTTACTTACCTATTAATGTGTAACACTGTTTTCCTCCCCTAGGATTGCATCACAGTTTTCATTTTAATATATTTAAAAGTATATCTACTTCTATTGCAATGTTCTACTGTTCTAAACGGATATCCCTTAAGTATTTCTATTGCTGTAAAGCATTGTTTACTGTCTTGAAAAACAATTCCTACTGCTTTTTAAAAGTATTGCTACTTTTAAACTGTTACTTACCTGCAACTGAGTTTTATGGGTTCTAAAAATAAATTAACAACTTAATATTTTGATATAAAACAATTGGTCTGGATTCAGTCTTGAGTGTATGCAATCATTTCTTGTCTGAGTGTGTACAGTAAATGCTAAAGACAGCCCTCTGATAAGCCTAACTGCTCGACCACACTACCATAAATAAAACTTTTAGTATCATATACTTTAGCCTTTGTAAGCCTCTAGAGAGCCACTGAACTCTGTGCACACTATACCATAGTTTGGTATAGTATGTACAGAGCCAGCTTCCTACAATGACATTCAGAAGTGTAAAGTGGTGCTACAAAACTGAGTCCCACCCACTGCAAGTGGCTAACCCCCACTGCACACTCCCTTTGCCATGCACAGTGCTGGCTGCCCACAAGGCCTAGTATAGCAAAAAACCCTTGCATTTGTCTATTGTAATTTCTTAGGAACTGTGGTAGTAGAAATAGTAAGGAACTATCAAAGAGGGTGCAGTGGTATGGGCTACAGTTCTGGAAGCTGGTAATGAAGTACCTGAACTCTGGTTTATTTATTTTTTAACTAAATAGGGGGTCCACTTGGGCTCAGACAGTGCCTACCCTCTCCCCGGATGAGCTTTAATCATTTTTAGGACGCTGACTGTTAGAAATGGGGGTCTCTAGTTGGCAGAGGTAGGTACCTTTGTCCAAATAGGGACCCTTGCTTCTTGTCAAGGTAATGGGAATACACACTTTAGATATCCCCTGCTCACCCCCTTGGTAGTTTAGCACAAGTAGACAGGCTTATCCCATAGTCAATGTGTAAAGTATTTGTACCAACACTCACAGTAACAGAGTGAAAACCCCACAAATGGACACCACACCAGTTCAGAAAAATAAAGTATCTTTATCTAAACCAAAACGACAAAAATCCAACAAACACAGTTAAAAATATTACTTTTTAAGTAGGGGACACAGCACACAGCAAAGTCCTTCTCCTTTCCTTTGCAGAAACAGCAAATGCAGGCCAAACCCAGACACACATCAAGGGGAGTACTTCTCCTCAGTTTCTCCAGCTCTTCTCCTGGGCAAAGGTTCCTCTTGAATTCCAGGAATGATCTAAAGTTCTGGGGTCAGGGCCCCAATATTTATACTACAAAATCATTTGTTCTCTAGTGGCAGAGAAGAACTGTACCCAGCCAAAACCATTTCTGTTCTCTCTGTAGCAGTTTCCTGGCAGGAGGTGGAGACAGAAATGTGGAAGGCAGAACAGCCAGGTGAAAGAAAAGCTCCTCCCCCTACTCAAAATACAGCCCAGGTCGATTCAGCCCAGCCCTGACTCATCAGACCTTCTGGAGCCACGACAACTCCCCAGCCCCTGACACTCCAAACCCAGACAGGCAATACACATCCCAGCAGAGGCCCACTGGATGGCTAAACAAGAAAATACCTACTTTCTAAAAGTGGTATTTTCAAACACAGAATGTAAAAATCACCCTCACTAAAAGATGCATTTTAACATTCTAAGCTTAGGCATACTAAACTTTAGTGTCCTACCTTATTCCCAGGGGCAGTTATGTTTATAGGATGTTATAAACAAACTCCCCATTCTGTCCTACGGGAACAGGTAGCCTGGGAATAATGAAAAACAAAATTGGCAGTTATTTACTATCACACATCAGCACATGTCCTACCGTTCACATCAACTCCACCCTGCCCAAAGTGGTACCTTGGGCCTACCATAGGGGTATCCTATGTATAAGAAAAGGGAAGGGTAGGGCCAGGCAAGTGGGTGCACTTGCCAAGTCGACATGGCAGTTAAGAAACTGCGCACAGGCGTCACGGTGGCAGACCTGGGACATCTTTTCAGGGCTACTCTCGTGGGTGGCACAATCAGTGTTGCAGGCCCACTAGTAGCATTTGATTTACCAGCCCTGGCACACTTAGTGCACTTTACTAGGGTGCTATCAGTAAATCAGATATGCCAATCATGGATAACCAATCCCAATAACAATTTGGACAGAGAGAATATGCTCTTTAGCACTGAATAGCAGTGGAAAAGTGCCCAGAGTCCTAAAACCAACAAACACAGGTCAGGGAACAATAGGAGGAAGATGCAAAATGTTTGGGGATAACCCTTCAAAAAGGACCATTTCCAACACTCCAAGCCCTCTTGTTCACCCTCCAATATCATCTTTCTTCCTCAACCCTTACTTCCTGACTTCTGTTGTCAAGAATGTTGCTTCAGGTTCTGCTTCCTGCCCTTCCTTATTGTCTTGCTTCCCAAAGCCTCCAACCAGCCCTTTGTTCTTATTATCCTACCAGTCCATCTTGCCAGCCCTCAATTGTCTATATGCATTCCTGTCCTTACACATCCTTGTAAATTAGGGGCAGTGTCAAAAAGCGATGGGTGTTGCTGTGGCTCGCCCACAGCAACACCCAGTGCACTCCCCTTTTCTTGTCGAAAACTGCATGAAAAGGTATCATATTTACAAACAGGCGTTAAGTCACAAATAGTAGCTGTTTCAAAGAGACTATCGGTTGCATTACAACAGTTTATGTTGTGTGTGGCTTCAGACTACCTTGAAAATCTTGCACACATCCTCCATTTCTAACTCACATTCTACATGTACTTGCCTGTTTTTCCCTAAATTTAAAATCCTAAATAATGTGTCAATTTTTACATTTAAAAGTTTGGTCACTTTACCTTTTGGGCCCGATTCCGATTTCGATCAGAAGGGCTCTGAACGATGGTCCGAGCCCTTCCGACCAAACCGGGATGTGTCGCTTGGATTCCTTTCTGACCGAGCCATTCTGATGGGCTCCGTCGGAAAGGAATCCGACTCGGATTTCCGGGTTGCGGACGACAGGCTCGGAGAGCCGGTCCGCCATCCGGAAATCCCTCAGTACTCCCCAGCCGCTTTTTTGTGACCGAGGGAGTACGATGGCAGTTTTTCACTGTCTTTTCGTGCAGGGTTTTCCAGCACAAAAAGGCAGTCAGAAACTGTCTTTGGGGGCCCCCAGTAGGGCCCCGATGGGTGCAAAGCTGCCGAATGGCGGCCTGGGTGCACCTATGGTGCCCTTCTGTGGATCCCTGCACCCGGTGGCAGGCACCTTGGGGTGCCATTCACAGGGTGCAGGGATGAACTGCACCCCTGCTTTTTACAATGCAAGCATGCATTCCGCTTGGAATGCATGCTTGCATTGTGAAGTATACAAGTGCGACCGAACCCGGTTCGTTCACATCGCATAGCAGGGCTGTAACCGACGACAGCAGGTTGGTCGGTTACAGCTCCTGACCGATGCCGGCCGGACCTGAGGCCGTCCGACATTGGAATTGGCCCCTTTGTTGTTTTCTTTTTTCAAATCTTGGACTTTTCTTCATGTCGTCTCTTCACCAAGATTCCTTTTTTTGTAATTCCAAACTGACCAATAATCCACAATCGATTTTCGAAATACCTTTCCCGTTTTTTAATTTTTTAACTCTGCACAATTTTTTTAAAATGCACCCCAAAAAATTGCGAACATTTTTTTTGCTAAAAAAACCACAGCAAAATCCAACTTTGCAATCCAGTCTTTTTTCGGAAACAACCATTACAATCTGTCTTGTTCTTGATCCCTTGTACCCAAGTTTAAAACAAAAAAACGAAAAAATTTGTTTTTTCCAAAAAACGCTGGAATTGTAATCCATCCTTCTTTTTTAGAATCCAAAAATACAAAGTCCGTCACGCTGAGATCTTTTCCATTTTTCTTTTTCAAATTCGCAAAATCAGAATATGTTTCATTTCACAATAGAACTGTTTTCTAACATTGAATTCATACTACAAGTTATTTACCAAACAAAACATAAATAAGTTTAAAAACATGTGGGCCTACTCTTGCAACATGTATTTGAATGTATATATTCTTAAAAACATTGCAGTTCCATAAACAAAACATAGAGTATACCTCACTAACTCCCTCCTCTCCCCTTACAATACATTTTTCACCTAAAAATAGTTTATAAAGTAATATACATTTCTTTACCCTTGCTTCTGTTCTGGCTGGCGACGATCTTCGTTATGACGTGAATCACGTACAGACGTCTACGTCATCGCAAACTGTAAAAATGAAAAAAGGACATTGTCTTCCATTGACTGCAGTGTTAAAGCGTCGGAAAGTTTCTTTCATTTTTTTTTCATGATAAACTGCACATTCATTTTTTTTCTTCATTTTTATAAACAATTTACTGCTTTACTTCCAATAAAATTATTGTATAAAAATTATTTGTCTTTCTCTTATTTTTATGTATTAATTATAAATGTATATTTTTAATATTTTGTGCTTTGTATTTTTCTATCACAAATATGCATCTTTGTATTATACAAATATGCATCTTTGTATTATACAAATATGTCATATTATATTTGTTAAATATTTCATTAAATTAAATATGCCACTTTTTTATTATTATTAAAATATTGTCTACTTTTTTAATATTTTTTTTGGGTATCCTTAATACTTGAGTATTAATGTCCTCAATAATAATTCATTTTTCTACTTTTTAAATATTATTATTATATTTTGTTCCTACTTAAAAATTCTTTTTACATTTCTTAACTTTATAACAAAAAGATCCATCTTTAATCTTTAATAATTTAATCACTAATACTTGAGTATTCATTTTCAAAATATTAATACAATGTCTACTTCTGAACCAATTATATATTTTTAAATGTGTTTACTATTTTTAAAATGTAAATTCCACACTAATATATTAATCATAAATGAATGTCTGCTTTTAAATTAATAATTATTATTTGCTAAATTTGTATTCTATTTTTTAACACCTTCATTAAACTGTATTAATTAAATAATTAATACTTGAGTATTAATTTACTCTTTTTAATAAATAATTAAACATAGTCTAGTTTAAAAATGTTATAAGAAAACTTATATTTTAAAATTAAATAATGGCTACTTTGAACTTTTATTAAAACTCACTATTTAAAAAAAAATAAAAATACTTATAGATACTTACCCATATATGCTCTGTAAAAGCATGCGTAGTAAAATACACTGCGTTGTAATAGCATGCGTTGTAAAAACATGCGTTATAAAAGTATTTGTGTTGTAAAAGTTGTGTTGCAAAGGCATTGCGATGTAATGCCCGGGTTGTAATGGTTGTTTCCCAATCTGAGAGCAGTGGGGTCACGCTCCTCAGCCACCTCTGCTAACACTTCATACATATATATATATATACAAAAATATACAATATGTTACAAAAGTCAGAAGGGTGAGTGACAGGTACACAACACACATACTACAATACAGAAAATACTGGGGGACACATGCAGAAAAGCAGGGTCAAGAGTGAAAATCGGAAACTCTACACTGGCAGTGAGTGAATGTGCGTATATCCCTGTGTGTGGGTGAAAGGTGTCACTTTTAGAGCCACACGTTGTGTACCACGACAGGTAGTTGTTCAGTGTAACAATTGTGTTCTGGTTCCGCAGCTCCTCTGTGCCCGGGGTGCATTCCTGGAGGGCGAAAGGCTTCCAGGGACCCAGAACTGCTTTCAGTTTCCATCCCATGGGCGGGGCTCGTGGCGGGAGGTGCTTTGAAGACGGGAGGGGGTCATAAGCCGCAACCGGAGCAGTAACACAGACCATCCTCAGACGCGGCCACGGCAGAGCCGCAGGGAGACTGGCCCACCGCACACCCCGGAGCGTGAGTACCCTCTGCTCTCTTCTTTCTTACTCTCTGCGGTTTCATTCTCAGCGCTTCGAGCGCAGGAAACAAGAAGCCGACAATTTAACCCACAGAAATGAATGTTGCTACCATCGAGTACTGTATACCCTCCCCACGTGCAGGGTCAAAGGTTCGGGGAGTGTCTTGTATGAGCGCATAGTGGGGCACATTGGACAGCTGGGGGCTCGGGGGATCAAGAATTTCGACTTCCCAAGACCGTTGTGTCAGTGCTCAATTTCTAAACACACATAAGAATCAGGGTTCAAATGTTTCTCTGGCGGCCATTACGGATTGCAGCACCCATTCATTGCCTCTACTAACTATTATCCATCACACGCCTATAAATGTGACAGTCTGCTCTCTTCCACATCAATCAAAGAGGTAACAATGGCCTGGAACATGGCGGTATTACAGTTTTTTTAAAGGTATGGTGCCGTTTGTTGCAACATTTTCATGTTCTCCGATCACAAATGGGAAAACACCGGCATAAATTAGGCACTGCCTCGTGTACAACTGCGGGCGGCGCACAGATGGTTTTGGGAATAGCGGTGGGCTGCACTATGGGGCCAGACACATATTCAAATACCACTGACAGGCATTAGCATCCAAGTGCACCAGCAAGGACTTTTAGAACATGCATTCTTTAAAAATAACGGACTTGACCCCTTGGCGTAAAAACCTAGGGCCTCATTTATGAGGCCGTGCGTCACTTTTACGACGCCGGTGCGTCACTTTTTGTGACGCACCAGCAGCGTAAAAAATGTGCCTTGTTGCACCATATTTACAAAGTGACGCATCTAGGTAGATGCGTCACTTTGTAAACCCCTGCGCTACATTATACCTGCGCCAGGTATAATGTATGCAGGGGGGGGCGTTCTGTCGCAGGAAAAGGTCATAGAAGTGACGCAGTGAAATCTATAAGATTTCACTGCGCCACTTCTAGGACGCTAATGCGTCAATTTCTTACGCCTACCTCACAGCAGGCGTAAGATTGACGCAGGCCCTTTCACATGGGGCTGGCCCCATGTGAATGGACCCATTGCTGGAATTGCGTCACTTTTGTGACACGCTCCAGCAATGCGTCACTTTTGCGGCATACAGATACGTCAGAAATACTAACGTATCTGTAATTCCTTGCGCAATGATGCGTCATACTATAAATATGACTCATCACTGGTGTTGCAAGGAGGGCGCAATGAAAAGTGACGCATCGCTGTTGTCATGCAGCGATGCGTCACTTTTCATAAATGAGGCCCCATCATCTAAATCAAGTGTCTTTTTGGAAGATATAAGAAAAATAAAGTAACGCCGTCTTCAGTGGTGATTCTCTCTTCCAAGGCACCCGTGCACACACACGCTCCCTATCACCAGGCTGAGGGTCTGTACAGAAAGAGTTTCCACCCAGCACAAATGACTGAGCTTAGATCATTCTATTAACTTGTCATACAGTGGAAGTGTGCTGTACAAAACGCAAAATGTCAGGAGGATTAAAACAATTCTCCTGCTTTCCACCTGCCTCAAAGAAGCATTATTTATTGTTGAAAGCTAGTTTTAACAATATTTGTAGACCTGACTTCGCTCCAGAGACCATGGAATGCCGGGACACCATCCAAGGACCGGCACCTTGATGCAACGTAGCGCTAATCAGCGCTTAGTGCAATTTAAAGTAACCTTCCAGCATAAAAATGAAAAATAAACACTATATGAAGGCTTTGAACCACCTGCATGGTTGGAGATAGGTGTGGCACAGTGGCCAGGGTGACTCTGGGCTATAGCTCACTTAATCTCTCAGCGCCTTGAGACCCTTAGGGGTGAGTAGTTAGCGCTTTACAAATACAGGATTTACATTTAGGATTTTGCACCAACGCAAAGTGTTGATGAATCTGCCTCATTTTATTGTAAGAAGTTCGTACATAAATGTATTTGAACCTTACAGAGTGTGCTGTTGCCTTGGCTCTCAGAAGTGTTCACTATATCGTCATACATCAAAAATTCATTATACTTAATAGCCTGGAGAGGAAACAAAATTTTCTTGCGTAATTACATAAAATTACAGAAACATTAGTAGAAAGTCCACATCATTGTGAAAAATGCAAAGCCATCATAAAGCAATTTATTGTATATTGAAATGAATCTTCAAGGAGTAATTTTGCACTGAACAAACTTAGCACAAAAACACAATTGCTACGAACAGCAGTTGCTGGTGATCTATTGGGGTAATTGTACAGAGTGGTGTAGTAATAAGTATCTGTATAACATGCACAATGCTAAATTCATAAAATTATTAGGATTTTGCTGGCGCAAATGACATATTTTCGCTAAGCCTAGTCTGCACTTATTGTTACATTCCACTCCATATAGAAAATACATGGCTTTTGAAGAAGATAAAAATGGAATCTAAAGTTATTTTTACTATTGTAATTTTCATAAGGAAAAATCTTGTTTCACTTATGCAAAGAAAAAAAAGAACGCAATTCTTATTAAACATTGTTGGGGTGAAGAGACCAGTGGTGCAGAGTGCAGACCCATATTAATGAGACAACACTAAAGCTACTCTGCTTGGCTTTTCATGGTCTCATTGATATGGACTAAGGCAAGGCAGAGAAAGTTGCTGCGTTACGTTGCTCTGCATCGGGGGGTGTTGCTGTGATTTTTATGTGCAAAACCCATGGACTTTGGCGTATTCCAGATTTACAAGGATGTGTAAACCGTGCACCTCCCCAGGGGTGGTGTAACAAGGAGAAATATTTTCATTTCTACTCATTTTTTCTTGTGTTCTGCATTCTGCAGCACTCATAGAAAGTGCAGGGAGGTCCCTTCCTCCACAAAAACAATCCTGCATGACACTTGTTAGAATCGGGGGTCTCTGGTTGGCACAGGTAGGTACTTGTGACAAGCAGGGACCCTCTCCTCTAGTCAGGGCAAGGTAATTACCCTCTCAAAATGACCCCTGCTCACCCGCTAGGTTGCGTTGCACGAGCAGTCATGGCTTATTTCAGAGGCGATGTAAGTTAAGCAGTTGTGACCACATACAGTAACCCAGTGACAACACTACAAATGGACACCACACAAGGTTTTATATCAAGAATAAGTATACTTTATATAGAGTTATCACAAGACCAATAAATGACAAAAAGAATCCACAGTACTATTAAACTTCAAGAGTTCTGGTTAAAAGGGTGTAAATCACAGTTCTGTGCGAGTCAGTAGCCTTGTCCGGCTACAGCGTGCTGAAAGAACAGAGTCTAACAAATCTCAAAGTCAGCAGCAGTGACCGCGTCGGTACGACCAGTTCGATTCGGTGTAGCGAGGCGCTGCACGTTGCGGTGTCCTTCTAGTCAAGGTGCAGGCCACGGCTCGTTGACGGCGTCGGTGAGCACAGAGCTTGCGTTGTTCGAGGCGGACGTTGCTCAGTGCATTGCCAACAGGACACCGGGCCGGTCGGGAGAGTCGGACACAGCTCCCTACCTCTGTAGTCACTTGTTTCCAGCAGCAATCCACAAAGGCAGGGGAAGTCCACTGGTCCTGGGGCTTCAGTCAGGGAGCAAGCTCTCTTCCAAGCCCTTGGAGATCGTTTGCACAAGTTGAAAATAAAGGTAAAGTCCACAAAGTCTTTCTTCCTCTCTAGGCAGTTCAGGCAACCACTGCAGGCCAATCCCCCAAGCAGCACTTCAGCTTGGGAATAGTCTCTCCTCAGTTTCTTCAGGTTCCTTCTCCTCAGCAGATGTTTCGTCTCATCAGTTCCAGGAGTGATCTAATTTCATGGGCTCAGGGTCCCAATACTTATACCCCAAAATCCTTTGTTCTCCGAGGGGAGAGGGGCATGTGCCCAGTTCGTGCCAGTTCTGAAGCACTCTGTTTACCAGACCTCTCCTTTCCTTTCACAGCACAGGGCAGGTACATCAGACGCCCCACAGGAGGTGGAGCCAGCATTGTGGAAGGCAAGTACAGTCCAGGAGTACTTTGTTGAAAGTCTTCCTTCTCTTCTTTCAGTGTGCAGGGCAGAGACATCAGACACACCACAGGGGGTGGAGCCAGCATTGTAGAGGGAAGGCCCAGCCCTATTCAGGTCCCAGGTGCAACTCCTCTCTCCCATCTTAGATGCAGATCTCCCTATTCACCACCGGGCAGCCCCATCCTGTCTCCGGGAATTCCCCAGTCCTGTCACACACAAACCCAGACAAGGAATACACAACCTCGCAGAGGCGGGCTCAAATGGTTAGGCAAGCAAATACCTACTTTCTAAAAGTGGTATTTGCAAACACAGAATATTAAAATTAAACTTTACTAAAAGATGTATTTAATTATTCTGAGTTCAGGCATACTAAACTCACATTTCTACCATGTTCCCTGAGTCTGCTAGGATTATAAACATGTAACAATCCAGCCTATGGAGAACAGTTAGCCTTGCAATAGTGAAAACGGAACATGGCGGTAATTCACTATCATGGCATGCCGCACACATCAGGGCTTGTCCTACCTTATACTTACAATGCACCCTGCCCTTGGGCCTACCATAGGGGTGACTAATATGATGAAAAGGGAAGGTTTAGCGACTGGCAAGTGGGTGCACTTGCCCAGTCAGCATGACAGTGCGAGACTGCATGCAGGCTCTGCAATGGCAGACCTTAGACACATTTTATAAGGCCACATCTGTGGGTGGCACAACCAGTGCTGCAAAGCCACTAGCAGCATTTGGATTTACACGCCCTGGGCACACTCCGTGCACTGTACTAGGGTCTGACAAGTAAACCAAATATCCAATCATGGAACCACTAATCAATATATACATTTTACAGTAGGGAGCACTCGCACTGTGGCACTGGACAGCAGTGGCACAGTGCCCAAAGCATCTAACACCAGAAAAACACATGAGGCAACAGCAAAAAATGGAAGGGAGACCCACGCCAATGGTGCCAGGTCTAAGAACACTTATAAAGAGAAGAATGCCTCCAGGGAATCAGCTATCAGGGAGTCTTGTCTGCCAACTCGCAATTACAAACCTCACAGATAACTCTTAAGCCAATCAGCAAACCGGAAGCCTTTCTCACCACCCCAGCACTACAAAAGATTAAATCAGAGGACTCCTGGTTCTTTTTCACACCCCAGCAATACCTCAGCACTGTAATCATGTGACTTAATTTGCCAACTATTCTTTGAAGCAATCATTATTCTGTAAGTCTTTCCCTGATTCCCTACCACTACAAAAAAAAATGACAGGGGCACTCAAACCAATGTCATAGATCAATGATAATAGTAATCACCTGGCCTGTGGTTGACAACTCCTAAACTAAAGTTCCCCAAACGGCCTTCCTGCACAAGCAGCAACTGTATGTTGGAACCATGACAACTTCCATGTTAGATTAACTCTAAAAAATGAGCAATGATCTGCTGGCATCTTTCCTGTCCGTCAATCCGTTCCGCGTGTTACTGTGGCCTTAGAACCATCACCTTGGGAGCACTCCGACCAAGGAGATCACTGGAAATCTACACTAAGCAGGTTCGCGAACCACATCTGATGTATGGTCCATACAAAACAAACTTCAAGGTCTGACCATCATGCAGGACCTCATGATCAGACATGAGCACAGAATAAGAAATCAGCTAGACCCACCAAATAAGGCCGCCATAAAGCATTTAGCATAAAGTGTCTACATCTGCTCTGAAGAAAACATTCCCCGAAATACACAACAGGCCCATCTTTGAAGATCAAAAAGTGTTGGCGTAAATACCAACGGGGCCAAGAGCGATCACAAATTGGTGTATTCTCTGCACAACAGTAGTGCACTGCAAGAGTTGGAATCCAGGATCCCATCCTGGTACAGACTTACCCGCTGACCCTAATCACAACAGGGCCTAGTAGTAGCGTTTAGCACTACACATAAGAGGATGTAAGTGGTAGAGGGCCCCAAAACAACACAATACAGGACACCAAACAGGCAAATGTATCTGTTTTGTTGCATGTTAGTAATCTAATCTATGCACTGTATTTGAGATGTGGTGACATTTGTGTTGTAATTAAATTGTCTTCTGGATTCTTCCTTCTTTTTCTTCCTTTGTTGGCTTCTTGGGGAGAGAACGCAAACACATTGGGGCACTCTATCTCCTTGGCTTGGGATTCTTGGGCTGTGGGAGGGGGCTTTTCCTGTTCATCGCTGGAGCAGACATCTCTATCCTCACCCTGCCTCTTTGTGGCAGAATATCACTCTGTGGGAACTGGGATCGGTGAGAGAGGTGTGTGATGACCTATGAATCTGTCCGCGCTTCACCGCACCTGTATTAGACAATGGCACATCTTAAATGTCTCTCCCTTAATGTAAAAGGCCTCAATTCCCCCCATAATAGGAAACAAATCTAGCGCTACCTTCTTCTACATGACCCAGACTTCATTATACTCCAAGAAACCCATCTCTTACCCACAGACACCAAGCGTATGTCCCACCCTAGATACTCCACACAGTTTTGGGCTTCTGCACAGACTAAAAGAGCAGGGGTCGCTATCGTTTTTAAAACAGGCACTCACCTGCAGGTCACTCGAGCCGTGTGCGACAATAGGACCGTATTCTAAAACTCACACTTCTTATACAGGGTAAGGCCCTCACAATGGTTAATATGTATGCGTCCAATCATATGTAGGACACATATTTCCAAGAATTGCTTCAGAATTTGCTTCCCGGGAGCCTGACTCTATTATCCTCAAGGGAAATTTTAACTTAGTATGAGACCCTAGCCTCGACCGTACTACCTCGTCTTTCCAGGGCACTGGTGCCATGTCTGCAGCACTTAAACATGACTTTGAAGCCTTGGGCCTCACAAATGTGTGGCAATACAAAGAGCCCGGGATGCAGGATTACATTTCTACTCCCATGTCCAACAATCTTACTCCTGCATCACCTATTTTTTCCTGTCCCAATCTCTCATTCCCTTTGTAGTCCATATCGATCTCAGAAATATCAATTTCTGGCCATACCCATTTAGAAATTACTTTTGTGGGTATGGGCAGAAACCCCCGCTCCGCTCACCAGGTGGCGCCTACCTTCTCATGTTTTTTGGGACCAAGTTGAGGTGGCCGAGATATGCCAGGTGATACAAACATACTTCGCCACTAACAACCTTCCTGAAACTAACAGCCATGTCCTCTGGGATGCCCTCAAGGCCACAATCCGAGGCATTATCACTTCCATCTCCGTTGCTCATTTGCGAGAATCCCGCCTGCTGGAAACCAACCTTCCTCGTGACATTAAATCGCAGGAAAGACAAGGCCATAGTGCACCCTCTAGACAGACATGAAAGCAACTCGCCTTGCTCCGGGGCCAACTTAAAGCGCTGAGAGTCAACAAGGTGGAACACTCCCTCTTGGCCCTGAAACAAACATTTTATGGTGGAGGTAACAAGGTGGGCTCCATATTAGTGTGCCGCCTTTGTCTCCATGCGTCCCATAGGCACATCCCCAAACTTGCGCTGCCGGGGGGAAATTGGGCCACCTTCGAGCAAGCCAAACAGCAGGAATTCGGCACGTTCTTTTCCACTCTTTAAAACCGGGGTGGTACCTGTGTGGACCAGATAGACCTCTTCCTGGCCTCCTGCCCTTGGACGCCAATTGATCCCTTTTTATGCAACAACTGGAAGCACCCATTACGGCTGAGGAACTCCAAAAAGCTTTAAAAAGCTTCCTGGTTGGAAAGTCTCCAGGTCCTGATGGCCTTACACGTCCCTTCTACTGTCTCTTTCTCCCGGAGCTACCGGTCCTTTTGTCGCACCTTTTTAATTCCTTTGCAGACACACTTTCAGTCACACTGCCAATGGCTGGAGCCGAGATAGCGACTATCCCCAAGACGGGGAAAGATCCAACCTCGTGCGCGTCATACCCCCCTATTTCTTTGTTAAATGTTGATGTTAAACTGTACACCAAAATCTTGGCCCAACATCTAGCCCCTCACATCCCTGGCCTAATTGAACCCAACCAGGTGGGCTTTATCCAGGAGCGCTAAGGGGCAGACAATCTCCTACGAGTGGCTCACTTAATGCAAAAAAGCCAAACGTCATAATATCCCGGCTTTCCTCTTCTGCCTTGATGCCGAGAAGGCACGCTTCCTTATCCATTGTGGCCCACGTCAGGGGTGTTTTCTATCACCTCTACTTTCCGCTCTTGCGGTTGAGCCCCTCGTGATAGCCATCCATCAATCGGCTTAAACATGTGGCCTACGGCTTGGGGGTGGTTGAACCTAAGGTCGCCCTCTTCGCCTGTGACCTCCTCTTGACTCTCAATGACTCTGAGGGCTCTCTCTCCATGTTACATGATATACTCCCACAAATCGAATTGATCTCAGGGCTTAAAATATATCTTGCCAAGTCACAGGCGCTTAACTTTACCCTCCCCCGCAGCACCTGGAGGCCCTGGGGGCCGATATCCCCTTCTAATGAGCCCCAATCTCTAATCACTACCAATGTCACGGCTACTCTAGACTCGTGGACGCAGGCAAACTGTCTGGCTTGTAGAAACTCAGTACGGGATGAACTCCGCCGTTGGAAATCGCTTCCCATCTCCAGGTTGGGCCGCCTTAATGCAGTTAAGATGTCAATCCTCCCTAAGGTGCTCTACATTTTTAAGTCTCTCCTAACAACTATCCCACAAAGGGACATCCTGAGTCTCCAGCGGGAGGTTACTGCCTTCATCTCGGGTGAGGGGAGACCGCGCATCTCTACAAAAGTCTTAATGATGCCTTGAGACTGGGGGGCGATCATGCCCTGACTTTCTTGTCTACTACTGGGGGTCACACTTGAGATACATTTCGAAGTGGATGGTTCGCGAAAGTGAAAGCACTGGTTCCACATGGACAGGGCCGTGGCCGTCGTCCGCTATTGGCCCTGGCCTGGTTGCCGAGAGGTGCCACCCCAACGAAAACTGTTTTGGAGATCTGGGACAGAATAGTGGTGCCCTATGGCCTTACCTCCTTTCCCTCTCCTAGCACACCCCTGGCGCACAATGAGGAATTCCCGCCGGCCATGCATCCCGCCTCCTATCCTGCATGGGCTGCGGATGAGTGCCGTATCATAGCTCAACTCTTTGACAGGGGACTGCCGTAAGGACTTTAACCTCCGTACAACAGTGCTTTTACAATACTTTTATAATTCATCATTGGCTCCACACTCCTTCCAACATATAGGGCGCAACACACCAGCTCACTCCCTTTGAGACTAATTGATAATAAAGTGAAGTACTTCGCAGGCATGCTGCTGAACTCCTTTGGATCATGGGCTAAGATAAATCAAAACATACCACCAAGCCAGACTGGATACACAAGAATCACTGAAACGTCAGTGAATCTCATCACACTCCTGATCGACCAGGGAAAACTCAATGTCAGTTCAGTATATATGAGTTCCATAGACTACAAATCTGCATTCGACAGGGTATATATATGGAACCTTTGGCAGAAATGTATGGTGCAGTCATGTTGGCACGGTCATTGGTAGCAGTGGCAGGTGAATGGGTAGTGCGACCTGGAGTGTCTTCTGGCACCTATTTATTTACACATTTAAAATGTCTTAGCATTGAAGCCTAAAACTGTACCAAAACAAGTGCTGGAGTGGTGACTCAATGGGGACTAATCCTATGCTGTGGCTTGGGCCTGCATTCTTGGACTATGTGGACCTTGAATTTCTTTTATGAATTCCACTTCTGGTGTGGTCATTGATGAGTGAGTGTCTATAGTATCACTCCCTGGCATGTCATCAAGTATGATAATTAGTTTTCAGACATAAGATTTTTCAAAACTGAAAAACTTGGTGCATAGTCCTCACACAAAATACCGTTCAGTAACTTCTGACTGTCCCAGGAGCCATAAATAAAGGCCTCACAAATGCTGTTTGTTTTTGCTTTTCATCAGGCGGGGAACTTTCAGCAAATCTAACTTGGCAGCACCCAAGACTCAAATGAAAAATACAACTCTCTATAGCTGACACTGTGGTGTTGATGCAGCGGTAATTTAACAGTAATTTCTCAATGCAAAACCTCACCTACCTCCATTTTACTGCTGAAAACGTGTTGGGCCCTTGACACCATGTATTACCTACAGGAGACTTTACATAAACATGCCCAGTCAACATTGCAATTATTCTTTAAGCCAATGAAGAGAGTTGTTGAGTATATTAAAGGGTTTTATATTCTAGTCAAAAGTTAAGGTTTTCTCTAACCCTTTATTCATTAGTAAAATATCAATCAGGTTACAGAATTTGGAAAACAGGAAAAATAGCATTAATACAGAATAACTTACAGTCTGCATATAAGCATTACACTTAAAAAAGAAAATGTGGTGCAAATGTCAGTCAAAACTCTTAAAGCGTTTCTAAGAAAAATAAGTCTTGCAAGGCTAATCAATAATTAATTCATCTTCAACAATCTCTCATTAAGAGAAATAAATGCATCAGACAAATAGATATTTTCGAAACAAAATTAATTAGTCAAAGCATAAACTTAGAATTTTAGCATCTAATTCTATCTTCTGCCTGTCTGTGTTTAGGAGCAAGAGAGGAATGTGGTCTGCCTGGCCAAAAATATGACGTGCAAGGACTTCTCAGAAACAAATATGAGCAAATCTCCACCCAGGCTGCACCCGCGACGATCACGCACATAACCCATATGAATTTCTGGTATAATCTGCTGCCTTTCCTCTCTCCTCCCTCTCTAATAGAGGCCCCCTGGCTTTAAGAGAAAAAGCCCCCACTCCCCCTAAGAGGTCATTATTTATACTTTAATTCTTGGCAGACTACACAAAAATGTTTCATATTCAGAAAAGCTTGTACCTGATTGTTCAGCCATGATGGCAAGAGGTCGCATAATCCTGATCTCATTGCAAATTCTAATCATACCAATTTTAACAAAAGAAGAGTTAATGATTATTACATTGTTGGACTTGGCCCTTCTGGCAGGTTCACCCCTAAACTTTTTGCGTGTTGAATGGGAATTGGTGGTAGTGATTTTTGGTTTCTGCGCACTTTCACCGTGTCCCAGTGGAAAGTGTGTGCGCGCTCTGAGTGCGTGGAGTAAGGTTGGCCTGCCCTCCCATAGGAATGCATGGGGAATGTCTGTGTCCCTGGTAGTTTCTGATGCGTGAGGTGTGCAGGCTCGAGTTTGGTATGTGCGGACTCGTGAGATTGAATGCTGCGCAATGATATGTGCGGCGTGTATGTGTCTAGTGTGGAAGTGCCACTTCTAGACATGCGTGTGCGTGTGCAGTGAGAGTCCTGGCGTGTGATTGGCTGGGGCTGGGTGGAGAGCCTGGCTCCAGGAGTCTGGATGGGTCTGCCCGGTGGTGAGTGTGGAGATTAGCATGCTGATGGCTGGGGAGGAGTGCACCTGGGTCCTGAATAGGGCTGGGCTTTCCCCACACAATGCTGGCTCCGCCCCCTGTGGTGCGTCTAATGACCCTAGCCTGCCTAGTGAATGAAAAGGGTGGTTGAGCAAATCAAGGGTGCTCCAAAACCAGTTGCGACTGGTTTCTCCCCCACCCTGCACCCTGAGACAAAGAATTGTACAGTATAAGAAGGGGCTGTGTCCCTTTACAAGTTGTTCTGTTCCAGGATCCTGTCTGAGGGGGGCTGTTGCTGTTGCTGGGCACCAGGAGGACCGCCACTTGGACTGCCTCCCTGCCTGGAGGCCCAGTGAGCTGGCTCTGGGCCCAGCCTTGCCCCCCCCTGCCTGCCTCCAGAGCCTGCTCGAGCTTTACTTTTTGCCATTGCGCTGGGGGAGCGCTTTATTTTGACAGAGACCTTCTTTTTCCTGCAAAGCGCCTGGAAGCGCTTTATTTCTCCCCCGAGCGCCTGGGAGCGCGTTATCTGTTTTTATCGCACTGGGAGCGCTGTGTGTGCCGTTAGCGCTTGAGAGCGCCTGATTCCCCTTTCGCGGCTGCCCACGCCACGGTTTGCCGTGTGTTTGCCCCTTTGGTGACCCCTGACGGGTGCCCGCCCCGCCAGGGACCTTGCCGGCAGTAATATTTATTTAATTCCCTAATCGGGAGCCACAAGTGTGGAAGGGTATGCTCAGATGTGAGTCCCTTGCTCACTGCACCATCAGGATTCAAGCAAGCCGGGCCGAAGACGGCTGCAATGCCAGAAACCGGTCCCCGGAAGCTTGTTTCCTTTCCAGTAAAGAATTGGCTTGGTAGTTTGGTCTGCCCTGTTCCCATGATGCACTGGGCCAGGGACGGACTAATTTGCATATAGCCAGGTTCTGAACTGGGATGGTGCAGTGAGCTAAAAAACGATGATGGATCAAGCCCTGATCTTTTGACTGGGTAGGAGTGTTCTGCTTAATTCAGATACTCTGTCCATCACCACCCCCTTTTTGAATCGAACCGGAAGTCAGGCAGGCCGGGGGCGGGACGAGCGGGACAAGAGGAAGTGGTAGGAGAAAGCGAGGACGGGAGCCTACCCCGCCTCGCAGGACGTCCTGGGGGAGAGAGAAGAGCCGGCGGGACACGGAGAGAGCCCCGTGCCCGGAAGCAGTAGTGGAAGTGAGGCGGAGGGGGCACGAGGAACATTGCCGGTGCCTGCCCCCGCCGCAGAGTGAGGAGACAAACTGCTCTCCTCCCGAGCAGAGACAACGCCGTCGGAGCCCCGAGCAAGGCAGGGACAGTCCCGCAGCACCGGAGGAGGCCCAAGGAGTCCTGCCCCCTGCGAGGAGGAGCCCCCGCGATAGGAAGCCGTGAGTGGGGGCCCCGGGGGCATTCCTTCCTTGAGCCTAGGAGGCTCACAAGTCACGGGGGCCATTGTCTTTTGAGTCCCCAGGAGGGGGACTCCAACAAATTCGCCATTGGATCTGAGAGCCCCGAGAGGCACCCTGCCCACAATATTGTTTTAGATGCCTGAGAGGGCTCCGGTGGCATTTTTGGTTATCTCGAGCCGCAGAGGGTCAGTGGCATTTCTTGGCGCCCAGAGAGGCTCCAGCGACGGCCGCATTCTTATTAGGAGCCCAGAGAGGCTCAAGGAGACCTTTCCTTGTACCAAGCCCACAAGAGGCACAAGGCGCTATTTATTTCTACGAGCCACAGAGGCTCAGGGGGCATACTGTTTCTGCAGAGCCTGTGAGGCTCCTACCTTGCCCCTCCCCACCTTGGTGCCAAGAGCCCCGAGAGGCTCCAAAGAGGACACAAGTGCTTTGGCCAGAGCCTGCGAGGCTCCAGCTTTGGCCCCATTGTCTTCACAGCTGCCCAGCTCTTCGTGGGCAGCTGCTACGTTTAGACCCCTGACATTGGGACACAGGGCGTCCTAGCCCCAACAAGGCCAGAGGGCCTAGGGACTGCCACCGGTGGTGGCTCATGTGAGTTTTGCACAATTGTGTGTTGCTGCACCTCTGAATGTGTTTTTTATGCGTCATGTGCCTTGGTTTTACACCTCTGAATGTAGGTTCTGCATCATGTGTTTTCCTTCCCTACACCTCTGAATGTTAATGTATCATGTGCAATGTTCCTATGCTTATACCCCTAAATGTTGGTGATCCTTAGGTGGTTGTTTTTCTCCTAGTACAGGTGTTGCCACTGAGCTCTTGGTTCCCTGCACAATATTTTCCTAAGGTGGTTAGGGTTGCGTAGGAGGTACTTACCCTTTACCAGTAATCACTGGTTGTGTGCTACATTTTCTATTTGGTTCTATAAGTGTTCTATGTGCTAATTAATATTCCTAAAAGTGCTAATTCTACCGAGTACTAAGTCTTAAAGTGCATATTCCTGACAGTGGTCCATGTGGCCCTGTCTTGTACATATCCCCAGTAAATTCTGCCCGTGCCTGTTGGCACATTGTAAAATGTGTGTTCTTATCTAATGTGGTTTGGTATAATACAAAGGCTATTTTTATATAACCTTGTGTGGAGTTTCCTTTGTGGTGGGCCTTGGGTGTTGCTGCTGGGTGCGCGCGCAAACGCTTAACCTACATAGCCTCCAAGTTTAGCCTGGCTGCTCGCGTCACGTTACCTAGAGGGTGAGCAGGGGTTATCTTGGTGTGTGACTCCCTTGCCCTGACGTGGAAGTGGTGGTCTCTGACTGACTTTGGCGCAAGCCTTGGCCAGCCAGAGATTCCATTTCTAACATACATGCATATGTTTTAGCAACATTTATTAGGAAAAATGTTTCATTCTATTTTCCTTCCTTCCAGTCACACGCAGGCAGGAAGCATACCTTAATTAACACTGGTACATTGGCACAATCACAAGAATGTACAGTTCACAGTGGCCTTGAATCCTTCTGTACTCGAGGCAAGCTGGTATCATCTGAGCATGCCCTCTTCTTTTAACCCCTTCACTGCGGCGGCTATTCCGCCACAGTGCTAAGAGGGCGGGGCGGCCGCGCGGCGGGCGCATGCTGGTGACGGAACCGCTCCGTCACCAGCCGCGGTGCGCTGTGCTCATGACGGAGCGGTTCCGTCACGGCCCGCCCACTCAATGGAAAGCTCAGCGCAGGCGTGCCATGACGGAACTGCTCCATCATCAGCACAGCGCGACCGCAGCTGATGACGGAGTGGTTCCGTCACCAGCAGGGGAGGGGTTAATGAAAGTCACAGCCTTGCTGGATTCACAGGCAGCCATGTTATCTTAGGCCCAAAAACAAAACAAACACAAAAGAGTATTAACTTTATGTAAATAAGCCCATTATGTTTTCCCAACCCCATACTAATATCCTTTATAAAAGATTTCCTAGCAAAGCTATTGGTTTAAAGCAGCTTTACTTATTATTTGTGCACAACATGCAAAAAAATAAAAATGTGCAACATAGCATAAACTTGCACTAGTATAAATTTTCAAAGCGCACACAGTTAATACATACTCATAGCAACACACTTTAACGTTTTAGCTAGCTTTTCATGCAAAAAGTGTTTTGCCCCTTGTGTAGTGTTTGGTGCATTTGTTAATTAACACACATTATAAAAGAGGTGTTATAAAAAAACTGAACATGTTTATCCAAATAGGCAATAAAACCAAAGTCTTTTAAAACAGGGACAGAGGTGTAGATTCCAAGGAAAAGAGCTGGGAAAAGAGAACACATTCTAAAAAGGCCACATAAATCACACGTTTTTCTCTACACTGCAAAAAACACATGTTAATTCAGCAAAATCATTTCAGACTGACTAGGCCTCATTTCATGTCTTATGTGCCATGTGTTTTAGCCTGCACCAAAATGTGCGTGTCAATTTTAAATGCAGTCTGTGTGAAGCACAAAAATAAAGCAATGCCTGGCTCCAGATGAAATTTGCTCCATCAGTTTTAATGAGATTCACAGTTCCAAACACCATTGTTACTCGTCAAATTTTGTAGTTTGATGAATGATGTCTTTCTATGCTCTGCAAAACTCAATTATAAGTGTGTGAAATCAAGCAAATACCTCAAACACATCCTTTCACTATGTAATTGACAGGATTTTTGTGTAATTTGCAGTGACATTTACAGGGGAATGCAACATACAAGAAATCAGAACTGGAAACGAAAGGAAGAAATGGCCAGAGGTATGGTATGAATCAAACATTCTGTAATAATACCCTAAAAAAACATAATACGTCATAAATGTATGATGAATACGGTAAGTACCAACAACATGCAGTGTTAGCACTGTTCAAAATACAGTTAAAAAAAATTTCCTTAAAATTTTGTATTGTGAGGGAAAGGTCTGATGGCTATCCAGTGCAAACAAAAAGCACATAGTGATGTGTGGTAAAATACGTAAATACACCTACACACAAAGTTTTGGTGTTCTTATTGCAAAACATGAAGTAGTATAAAACCCATATTTCACAAGGAGACATAAGATATGGCAAATGTTTCAAAGTTCCCTGTGAAATATGGGTTCCATCATCATAATTACATCCCAGAACCACTCAGCCATTAATATGGTTTTCAATATGGTTGTCTTAATTATGCGAAGAAGAAAAATGATTTTGAATATTCTCTTGCTGTATTATGTTTGTTTACTTGAGCTAGGAACATTGTTCATGAAATTTGCAAAACACGTGATAAATGTGGTAAATCCATAATTGTGTGTATTACACCCACAGAATAACATAAATCTACTGACCCTTCCCACTTTCCATTTTTTTTATCAATGATTTGTTCATGAAGAATATGCCAAAGAATTGTAATCCCAGTGAGTTTCTATTGCTAGCCCCACTGTGACAAAATCGGCTCTTTCAAGTTAACAATTCCAAATCAACATATCATATAAAAATACATAACATGCAATATGTAATATGGTCCAATAGTGCCTTCTTGGGATTCTGTGGGCATTTATATACTACTCTGTAATTACATCTCCAGTAACTGTATCATACAGCCCCCAATTGCCCTGTGACATCAAGGACCACCAAGCCTAGAAGCCCTGACAATGGTAAAGCGGTGCAGATTGATTTTAGACCTGCAATTAAATCCATACTTCACAGTGAACAGTGAAATAATTTCCACATTTTATGGCTCCCTGTTAAATAAGGAGTTTTTTTACCACTGAATTGTGTAATAAAATCAAATACACATATAAAACAATTTACATAATGCATGTGGTTATGTGAGGATATGCCTTTTTGCAGGTTCACCACACTTTTTTCCAACAGTTGTGGACTACACATTACTGGTGTACTGACTCTCTAGTGCACCGAACCCTGTTGACGAGGCCTCAGGGCATGTGCAAAGCTCTTTAAATGTGTATGTTTATGTTTAATTGGCTTATACCTGATTATACCTGATTGGCATAGTTTAACTTACTTATAAGTCACTGGTATGCAGTATCAAGAGGAACCAGGGCCTATAAGTTAATGTGTCCCTCATTGACTGCAGCACTTAATATGCCACCATAAGTATGACAAAGCAAAGCATGACTCCCAACCTGCCGTTGCTGGCTGGCAAAGCATTTACAGAACTGATGGGTTAACTTTGCAATTCAAAAACACAACAAAGTCCAGACCTTACTATTTAATATTTATAAGCCCCCAACAAGGCAGGCCTATTAAGCCTAAGAGTGCTGTCTATTAAAAATGGAATATGTGTTTTTGCAAAAACAACAAAAAATATCAGAGAAAAGCTAGTAGCTACATTAGCTAATGCAGGGATTCACGCTTACGAATTAGCTGTGCTAACTTCTGAATCGTACTACTAATTTGGTACTTAAAGTGAATTGTTACATTAAACATGAACTGATGCCCAAGTCCAACTTACTGTAAGTTTACAGTATATGGCAACTTTAGGAAGTTGACACTCTTTTACCTAATGATTTCCCATTGATTGTTTTCGCTTGTGGCCACAAGACAGCCTTTTTGCCCTCTTGGAGGGATGGAGTGAATGAATCTCTGGAAGGTACCCAGAGGACATGCAATTAGAAGAGCTGTGAGCCAAAATGCAAACCTCAGTTGGAAAACCACATTTGAAGAGCAAATTCTCCAAGCACCAAGAGACGGGTTCTATCATGTTGGTAGCGAGAAGAATATTGAATTCTGGGAAAGCTAGATGCCACACATTGCAGAGCAGGAGTACTGGTAGCCCATTGGCTAGTTACCACTGCATCCTGGACATTTATGGACATAAACATAGCACCACTGGCACTCAGAACTCACATCATATCTACACTGGAGGGAAGATTGACAAAGGACTGCCCTGCTGGTCTATTTGTCCAGCAAATAGAGGTTGCACCAAAGACTAGACTACACCTGCTGCTGCAGAGCTGGCATGTGCCTGTAGTACCCTGCTCAAGGAAAAGTTGTTCCTGAACCTCAGACAAAGGAATGACTCAAAGGTTCAGTTGACTGACTTCCTGTTACATCCTCATGGCCATAACTGCTGAAGACTATGTCTTGATAAAGTTGGTAGCTCAAATTGCCTCACTTTTGCTGACCACCAAAGGTTGTTTGGGCAACATTTCAGTTTTGAATTTTCATGCCACAGAAATGTTGGAAAAATAATATTATGACACTAAGTCAAAGCAACAATTCCCTTGGTTAGTATTCAAAACACTATCAGTAACGTATACCATATTCATGCCAAACATACCACTATCACCAGAAAATATCACCAGGATACCAAAGCCAGTATATAGATGTACAAATGTTTTATTCAGTAGATTCCAATAAAAAAGATCATATAAAATACATGAAATAAACACACATCAAATATAGCACCTTAAGTTTGCATCCAATATGGAGAATAACATACACAAAATTATATAATCATATATGTGAAATACATTAGGAGAAAATATATTTCAGCATTCAGATTTTGACATTTATAGCACTAATCCAACAATAATTTCATAGTCAAACCATCATTATGTACTATTCCTATGTTGACCAGGTTACATTCAGTTTAGTGCAATTGTTGTAGCAGTGCAACACGTTTCTGTGGATTCAACTTATTCCAACCACCTTCTTCAGGAAAACTTGTATCTCCCAAAGCTTCGAATCTATTTATAAAAACATCATAAAACCACATTTCTGAATCCATCATTGTATATCATCTCAAATCACATTACAATGTGTCATTTAATATACTTATCATTGCCACAGTGCCAAAATACTCACATTTAGCTTAAAAACAATTAATATTGTGCTTTGGAAAACATTAATCAATCGTCATTTACACTAAAGCTCTGGTGAGTCTCAAATCTCTACTTTCAACCCCACACATACGAATGTATTCTCAATTATCCCATACACTTATCACACCTGATCACATACAGTTATCTACGTCCTATGCTACAAAAGCAGGTATAAAGTTTGACCCACCAGAAATGTTTATTTTAATAAGGTATTGAGAACTCTTCTTGGGATCTTGCTCCTCAAGTGGAAGTAACACTTTGTTGTATCCTTGACAAATAAAAAAGACTTTCTCTGAGCCTAAGAGTAAATATAAACACATATTTTAAAGTTCCACCCTCCAAATATCATGGGCCCTATTCACAGAATACACTTAAGACTAAATCCTAAACTTACTACTATTTGGTATTCACAGAATGCACTTACTACTTTCGGGATTCACAGAGTGAACTTACTACTTTCGGGATTCACAGAATGAACTTACTACTTTCGGTATTCACAGAATAGATTTAAGACTACTAACTTTACGTCCGCACTCGGGCCGGAAATTCCGGCCCGGAGGCGGAGCTTCCGGCTTGGGGGTGGAGCTTGCGACCTGGAGGCAGAGCTTGCAGCTTGGAGGCGGAGCTTCCGGCTCGGTGGTGGGGATTTAGCCATGGCTGAAATCTCCACCTCTGGGCCGCATCAAGATCAGGGTACCTGGGTGCCCCGGGACAAGATCAGAGCCTGCACCATAATCCTATGGGCCTGAAAAGAGAGGAGGGGCAGCATTTTTCTCAATAACCTCATCAGGCCAAAACAGGTGGCAGAGAGCTTGATAGCTTGATGGTTGAAGCAGAGAGTGCTATCCAGCCATACTCCGAGACTCTTAATCTGATCTTTAGGCTCCGGCATAGTGCCTTTATATGTCGGCCAGTCTATAGCTGCTCTGGGTGACGGGGACTTACCCAGAAACATCAGTTCTGTCTTGTCCCCGTTTAGTTTTAGGTGGGAGTGCATCCAGTCGGCTACTGCTCCTAGGCAGCTGCCCAGGGTGCGAGATGATCCCTAAGGGTGGTTGAAGGCAACCACCAGTTGGGTATCATCTGCATAGGTGACAATTTCAATGCCGAAGGGGCGCACTGTCCCAGCCAATGGCGCCATATAAATATTAAAAAGGGTGGGGCTCAGGGAGGATCCCTGAGGGACCCCGCAGCTAAGGGGCCAAGGTTTGAATTGAGTAGCGCCCTCCGAGACCTGAAAGAACCGGTCTTCCAGAAAGGATTGCAGCCAGGTGAAAGCCAGTCCTATCACTCCAAGATGTTTTAGACAGGAGAGCAGGATGTTGTGGTCTACTGTGTCAAAGGAGGCACTGAGGTCCAGCAAAATGATTGCTCCCTAGGATTGTTCAGAATCAGCCGTGCAGCTGCATTCTGAACTTTCTGCCTCATATTCAGGTACTTGGCAGTCTCCCCTAAATAAAGAATGCTACTATAATCAACTAATCATGTATTTTCAAAAAACACACACAACACAAGTAGAGATGTGGTCATTAGATCCACTTCTGAATCCTTTGTACAGTTCAAAAGTATCAGATGCAGTACAAATCAAAGCATCTAACAATATGAGTCTTACATATGCTCATAAGAACAAGAATGCAAACAATCCTTTTGTATATACAGTGCTCGAGGAGACATGGAAAGAAAGGAAGATGGGGATAAGGTGTTCATGTGTGGGTAGAGGACAAGGAAAAGTAGTGGTGACATATATACATCAGTATGATTCGCTGTATACATTTCCAAGCATGATCAAAATGTTCCCATTACAATGCATAACTCTGTAGGACCCTGAATTGATCTTGTTTGGTGTCACTAGAGTTTGTATTCAGATAGTAGTCGACGAAATGTATACAGCGAATCATCCTGATGTATATATGTCACCACTACTTTTCCTGTGTTGAAAATACATGTTTAGTTGCTCAAACTGCCGCGACCACATTGTTTAATACTGTAATTGCCTAACCCAGGTCAGGTAGTATATATGGGTTACCCCCCTTTGTATACAACACTATAATCAAGGCGTGAGGTAACAAGAGCCTGTACAATGGTTCATCTTGCATCAAAAGGAAGAAGGTCTAGGATTTTGCGCAGCATTTTGAGAATGCCAAAACAGGCTCCAGCTACCATGGAAATCTGCTTAGAGACCAGACTCCTTAATTTTTTACCTTAGCTTTCGGGACCGGGACCGGGATATCTCATATGTCCAGCCTCCATTGGCTCCCAGTACCCCAACGCATTCTCTTCAAGGCTCTAGTACTTGCGTTTAGAGCCACCCATGACCAAGGCCCGGTCTATCTAAAGAAGAGATTTACTCTCTATGCCCCCACAAGAGCTCTTAGGTCATCTTCGCTATTCAAAATGACCCTTCCTAGGTTCAAGCGATCCAGATTGGGTGGGCAGTCCATTGTAGGGATAGCGGCTCGAGCCTGGAACGCTCTTCCCCTCCATCTACGTTCCAGCCAATCGGTAGCCCAATTCAAGAAAAATCTTAAAACCCACCTATTTAGCAGCAGGACATAAGACGATCCTTGTTCGCTCAGCTTTGCCTTTCCATCGCGCCAGGATACTCCCAAGTAACAGTGCGCGTTATAAAACAATTTATACATACATACATATACATATACATAAGTCTCAATTCCTCCTACCACCACACCTGAGACCAAAGTGAGGGCTGTTTACATATTACCAACACCTCAGTCTTCCCTGCATTCAATTGAAAACAACTGTGTTTCATCCAAACAGCAAGCGCACCCAGACCGCTCTTAAAATCAGAAGCCATTCCCGAATCCTGGGGTGTCATTGGCATAAGTTACCAGTTTCACCCCATGCCTCAGTACAATATCTGCCAGGGGACGCATATAGATATTAAATAAAGTCAGGCTGAGAGCCGAACCCTGCGGCACCCCCTGAGACAGAGGGCAAATACTGGATGTAAAAGGATGTTGAATAACCTAAAATGTTCTGTTCTGCAAAATGTTTTTCAACCACTCCCAGATAATGCCACCACCCCCGGCCTCCCTCCACCTCTCCAATAACAGGCCATGGGAAACCATGTCAAATGCCGCACTCAGGTCAAGAAGCTGGACAGTTGGCCGTTAAGGTGTCTCTCCGCCATTTTGGCAACATAGGGGAGCTGAGAAATAGGTTGCAGATTTTCTGGAAGAGCAGGATCTAGGAAAGCTTTCTTCAGCAGGTGTATCACCATAGCATGTTTCCAGTTACGGGGTACCTGCCCCAAGCTGAAGGACATATTCAATAGTGCTGTAAGAACTGGTGCAATAGCCTTCTTCCCTAATTGCATAAATGTAGGTGGCAAGAGGTCCAAAGGGGACCCAGATTTGACCACATCCCTTAGTTGCAGGATCTTGCTTTCCACAGGATGATGAAAGAGAAACCTACCCTTGATATCGTGATCAACTGCAGCAGGGACAGGAACACAATTTCTACTGCTTTCTGGAAAAGTGGCATAGATCTTATCTATCTTATCCAGAAAGAAATTGGCAACCCTGTTGCAGTGATCTATATATATCCTCCTGCTCCACACCCTGCGCCTCCTACACAAAACCTTCAAATGGATCCCCCTCGTTACCTGCCTCGTTGCCTACATCTGTGATTTCTGCCCTCTGCCTGCTTGCTGCATTCTCCGTGGGGTTGGAGGTGCCCTGGTGGAACACGGTCTCATGGCTGATTTGATCCTCGCTAAACATCAGCGGATATCACCAACACTCTGGGAGAGTACTCTATCTCCCAGAGTGCAACTTCCCAGGACCAGCTGCCGTGAGTGAGGGGGAGGCGTGATCACCGCACTTAAAGCGCTGCCTCTCCCACCGCGGCGCGGGCCGCGCCCAGGACGAAGCCCGGAACAAGGGCAGGCCCGTCTGTGCCTGTCAGGGTCTGGAAAAGGGCAGGGCTGGGCCAGCCCTCTGACGTCTTAGTTTGTCGGTTTGTGTGGGCTGGAGTCGTGATGAGGGCAAGCCTAGTTGTGATGTACGGACATCATGAATAAACATAAAGCAGCAGCGGGGCGGGGATGTGGGAACACCTGATGTGTTCCTTACTAGGGCTGAATCAGTGTTAATGCACAAAATTGAGCTCACTGAACGCAGGCTATCATTTGAACCAGTAGCTCCCACAAGCATTCTCGGAACCTCCCCACCCCACCCCTGCAGTGAATCAGTCACCATTGAAGCCACCGACCAGTATAGTGGTCTGCCTTCCCTATTCCGCAGCAGTCAAATGATCTCCTCCTCCCCTAATTTTGGAAATCTGGGAAATTCCCCTAATATCACACAGGCTATCATCATTGGTCAGAAATCTAGCCATGTTACAATAGTCAAACCACCGTCCAAAAAGAAGAAAGCCCGAGGTCCATCAAAAAACAACCACATACCTTTAAGATCTGGGAAACTTAAAGGGGTGTCTATCGCGAGCACTAGTAGTACGATGGCTAGCAGCATTGCAACTAGCCAGTCCCATCCAGCGGTTGCATGTGTTTCCTCCCACTTGAATAACGAGGTAGGTCTTTGCACTAGGATTGAATCCAAACTATTGGCACTGATCAACCCCATATTAAAGAAGTTGTCCCAGATTGAAGAAAGACTTGATAAAAAAGAGATGGGTATTTCTAAACTCCCCCCCAAATAATTCCAACGGGACAACGGTGGGAGGAGTCACAACACATTTGAATGAGAGGCCAGTGGGAGTTATTGGGGGCCCAGTTAGCAATGCAAGTTGCTCTACATCCATGCCAGGTACTGCTACACAGGTTGCACATCCTGACAATCCACCCCTCACCATAAAACCCGCATTCCCTACTAGGAAGCAGGCTAAGAGAAAGTCTAGCCACCAGGTCCATCTGCCCCATTTCTCGAGTACCTCGAGGACCCAGTCTTTTCTACACCTACCACCAGAAGCTACTCCATACACAGTCATTCGGACTAACATCCTAGTGCTTGCCCCTGGTGCTCGGGAGCACTGGTCTACGCAAAGAAACAAGGCACTATAGCACTATATCAAATTAAAGTATTCTCACGCACACCTTCAATTAAATCAACCTGGATCTTTGGCTTTGTTGCATTGTTGGGCAGATAATATTTTCCTGACCTCGTCAGATATTTCAATAAAAGAATCTAAAATACTGTTGTGGGAGGCTAATTCGCACAGGCAAGTATTAATAGCAGATTTACTGTTTGTCACTATTTTTTTTGTCACTACCACAGGATCCACTTTCAACCATTTTAGGGTACATCCACTAGTCTTATCAAGTTTAATCTTGCCTGTGACCTGCATGACATTATTAGTCCTATTTGGCCTGGGCAATGGCATTTTAACCATTAGACATAAGGGAAAGTGGTCACTGAGGGAATTGTCACCAACCTTAAAGGAAAACAGTCTTGATGCATAATTGCATGAAACTAAGATGTAATCTATAGTAGATGATAAACCCCTTCCATTAAAAGTATGAGGCACCAGAATGGGGTTTGACAATAATTAATTCGCAAAGCATAGTTCAATGCTAACAAGCAGCTCATTAAATAACTCCCCTGCCATAGAGTTACAAAAATGTGTATTACACAAACCTTCTTCATACATATGGCCACAAATTCTGCTATCCTCAATAGGGCACGTTGCACAGTTAAAATCTCCAACCAAAATTATCATAACATCTTTTCGGCTCTCATTACAAATGGGTGTCAGATCGCCAGATAGGTGTTTGAACACTTGGCATAATTTGCCTGGTGCAATATATATAGAAGTTAACCACTACCATACAGTTATTAGCACCATAAAACAATTTGACCATCTGATAATATCTATCCCCCGGGTATGACTCTATTTTATTTGTTGCCAACTTATTGGAGATGTACGTGCAAAGAATACCCTTTGATGTGCTCCCTACACCCTTCACTGCTTGAGTATCAAAGGTTTTAAAGCTGTTGATGTGAATTGGTTCTCTGAACCAGGTTTCCTGCAAACATAATATATCACAACTCAGAATATAATCACACCAAACAGGATTGTTTATCTTTGAATGCAATCCTAAAATATTCCAGGAAATTATATTACAGGGCAGCCAGTCATGGTTGGGAGGGGGGCAGGATACATCAGGCCTAGAGCTTGTAGAGTTACCAACACAGGTTGAACATCATAGTTGTGCAGGATGATTACAGGGTGTGGGCAAGAAAGCTGCACTCCCTGTAGTGTCTCCCTTGCTTATGCTTCTTCTTCACAGTAGTGCACAATTAATCTTGTCTCTGTGTCCAATTGTTCTAAACTACTCTCCTGTGATAAAATCCCTGCTATGCTACTCCCAACTAGCCCATCATCCCGGATTAGGTACTGGGCCGAGGGGACCAGTCACTCAATGTCTTCTAAAGTATTAAAGACATCAAATTGGTTGCTGATCAGAACTGCATATCTTTGCTGTCCTGACCCAAAGAAGTTCTCTCCCTCTGGGTGAAACTGTGTAAGCCTATGCGGTTAATAGAAGAAACCCAGAGGTGGGATGTTTATCCCCGTGGTTCTAATGGGCCAAATTCAAACTCTGTCTAATATGGTTTGAACCATGCCATGTGACCTAAATTTTAACACTATGCAATCATCTGGCAATGACTTATTAGAACTCCTGACCCAGCCGATTCGCCTAGTCATCTTAAACTATGTGAACAATGTATTAGTTATACCTATCGTCGCAGTTAAAAAATGTAAAGACCTGTTCCTCAGTGTTGACCAATGCTCTTCTTCACCCAATTGAAAAGGAGAAACGTTGGCCAAGACAACCATATATGGTGTGGCTCTGGGGGAAGATGCAAGTTCCTCATGCCTGACAAATTTCCCCAAGTCATATTTAAACGTCCTAGGTTGCTTGAGCTCTGACCTCCATTATCCAGGATATGGGCTTCCCTACCTAAAGGGACCCGCTTTGGATCATTTGCCAACTGATATTTCCCTGCAAGAGTACCCTGTTTAGAATGTGATGGCTCTTCTTGATTTAAGAAGGGGTGAGGTGCGGTTACACCCGAAAACCCAAACCGTTTCCGAGTTGTTTGATATTTACAAGGTGGGATGTGCTTGTGGCAGTAGTACAGTCCCACTAGCACATTTGTCATTGGATTGATTATGTAATGGAACCCTACTTGAGCTTGAAAGTACAGCTTGCGATCTACATTGGCAGGAATCGGGCGGGCCTAAGGGCATGGTTTTTTCAGATCTTTTCAAGTTGGATAACCTCCCTTCTATTTGAATAAGTGTATGCCTTAATGGGTTCATGAGAGCTATAACAGTACCAAAAATCCTCCTGCTCCTCCACTGGGAATAAGCATATATGCCCAAAATCCTTTGGGATCGTGTTATACTCCTGTATGGGTTCTTTCTCCATAATTTTGGATTTACCTCCCAGGCCTTTAAAGGAGTGGCTTTGTTTTTTGGGACCCTGCCCCTTTCTCTTCTTGGGTGGGGGAGAGAGACTGCTGCCTTCATTAGACTTCGCTTTGTGGCCCCTGGTGGTTACTGTCGATCCAGTCAGTTTGTTAATCTCCTCCGTAACCACAGGGGCATCATTAATTTCCACGCCAGTTACCAAGAGCTGCAACAAGCCAGTTGCAGAAGGATTGAAAACCTGATTGCTGTTGAGTACAGGATTAGTCGTCACTGAGCGACTGTTTGAGAGTTGGGGCTCCAGTGATAGCCTCCGCTCAGTAAGCTGAATTTCATGAATCAAAGCAGACTCAGCTCTTATGAGGAAAGCATCTAATGTACCTGCCACTCCATATATTATCAGCATTACATACAGCATTACATACAGATACTTGGTGCCAAGTCCAAATGGGGAAGGAAAAAGGTCTTACTAGTGCTATCCCAACCCTAAATGGCCTTAGGCAAGGATGTCTCCTCGCTCCTTTATTGTTTTCCCTTTATCTTAGCGATTTGCCTCAATGTTTCCAGCAGATGAGTAACTTTCCACCAAAAATTGCTTCCCACAAAATACATACTTTATTGTATGCAGATGATGTTATCATCATAGATCTAACCCCATTTGGTTTGCAAAGAAGCCTTCAGGCTCTCTATAACTATACAGAGGAAAATTACCTAATACCGAACATCTCGACAACAAAAATAGTACCGTTCTCTGGTAGAAAAAGGAGTACTAAATTTACCTGGTCCCTAGGGGGAAAAACGGTGGAAGTGGTAAATGAATACACCTACTTAGGAAGAATCTTCACCAAGTCCTTACAAAATAGGTCCCATACTTTGAATTTGACCCGGAAATCTGATGTCCATGTGGGAGCACTTTTACGGCTATACGCTGCAGCTGGAGAGAGACATTTTTCTGCACTGCTTAAGGTATATACTGCCAAAGTTCCACCAGTACTGTCGTACGCACTTGAACACATACCAATAAGTCAATGGTCCTTTCTAGATTTAAAAGAAGGAAAGATCCTACGGAAACTAATGAAGTTATCCCAGTCGGTTCCAGTGCAAGCTTTCCGCCTTGAGTTTTCATTAACTAGCTCCTATGCCCGAGGAATCGCCAATATCATCAGGTGGGCGTATAATCTCCTCCATGCTAAAAAAGGAACGCTCTGATTCCTGTTAAAAATGGAGACATTTGAACGTGAATCATCGAAGTATGTATTTTCAAGAAATGCCCTATCTACATTTAAGCTATCAGATGTCAACATCAAGCTGTTACTTTCTTGGACTCCTGCCCAATTGAAACTTTTCTTAAAGCACTTTACTACAAGACTAAGTTTTGACCTTGACTCTCAACATTGTCTTAAACTGTCTTTATATAAAAATATTACTGAAACTATTGAGTATAAGAAACCTCAACAATATATTAATTTTAACCTGTACCATGGGGTTAGGAGATCGATTGTTCTGCTCCGATTCGGAATACTTCCTGTAAAAACCATTACATCTAAGTGGTACTTAGAAGAAAACCCTATTTGTAATCTATGTAATGGTGAAGAGCAGGACTTGGAACATTTGTTGTCTATTTGCACAAATGTGTCAGTGGTAAAGGCAAGGAAAAGATTTTTACAACCAGTTTATTCAAAATGCAGAATTAACTCAGTACAGGAATTGGTTATTTTATGAAAAGTTCCGCCAAACGAATTTGTATGTCACAATTTTTACAAATTTTTAAAATCATTTTAAATTTTGTATTAGAATGACATTTTTAACAAAACTGTTTAAATTTGAATATTGTGTATTTAATATTAGTGGTTCTCAGTGGAGAACCAAATCAAATACAATAAACTTGAACTTGAACACAATACCTGCCACTCCCTGCCCAGTTAATAATTTACGTTTACTCATATAGTTCAAGGCCCCTCTACACACTCCAAGGTATATAACTGATGACATATCCCCTTGTACCTTGTTAGTCTTTTCGTGTATAAGTCCCCTTGACCATCAAATGTCAATAATATGGCCCAGCCCGGCCTCCTTCGGCCTCTGATGGGCACAGATGGATCTGCCCTTGGCCCGGGCTTATCCCGGGCGTGGCCCGAGCATGTCTATGTCTGTCCCACACTGCGGGTGCCCTGGGGTCTTTTTAAGTGCCTCCTGGTACTTTCTTATGGCGGCGGCGGCGTGCGCGCCACCAGGGCTGCTGGGGCTTGTGGTCCACTGCTGGCCTCCCCACACAGGACCAGGAGTGCCCATAAGTGACTCCGACGGCAGTGGCAGCAACAAGAGCAGAATTCAAAAGCGGGTAAAAGGAGATTCTCAACAGTGAGCCACGTGGATTGGCTACCAAACTCTGTTCCCTGCCATACTGGACAACAATGAAGTATACCTTCTACCTGTTTAAAAAACAACTACAACTGTGTAATTAACAAGTACAAAAACACAGATCTATATTTAGAATCCCTAAAAGAAGGTCTATGTCACTGTAGCACAGATCAAATCCTCATCAAGTTCAACACATCCTGCTCAGCTGAAAAGAAGACACTTTCTCCATGGATACAACTGAATACAATTTCAATACTTGTCCTGGTTCTCAGGATTTATTTTGTGAATGTGTTATTTCTACTCCTCAATGGACACTTTGTCCCAAAATGCTCTGCAGTACACATGGTTAACTTGGTTCTGAAGCCACAGACATCATCACACTATGACAGAGAGGCTTGGCTGTGGTGAATAATTCAGCTATTCCATTTCCAGGCGGGATTGTATTGGACAAGGTATCATTTAATGTGTATGGTCCCACTGAACTCTTACAAATTCTGCATGTGTTTAAAATTTCATTGATGCCGGTATGCCTTGCGTACAAATGTGATCGAGAACTGTCTGCATATTGCTTAGGTTGTTTCACCTGCACGTTTGGTGGGTGTTGTTAAATGACAGAAATGTGGTTATTGGAGTGGACAACATCCTTTCTATCCTACAGGTCTTTGTTGGGCTACTGCCCCTCCTCCTGCAGAATAACCTAATAAAATTTGTTGTTAAAAAAAATCCAACTTAACCATAAGTTCAGATTTTTCATTCCAATTCCGAAGACACCAAACTTGAATGAGTTACTTGCTCCCTATTAGAGATTACATCTCATTATATGCAATAAGGTAAGTCCAATGATATGCTATGGTAGAGGTAGGCTTCGCAATAGTGAAAAACAAATTGAAGTCTATTCACTTCCAAAACCTGTAAAATGTAAAAGTATATGGCCAACTTATAATACATTTAAATCTGCCCTGTGGGCTGTCCAGGGCCTAGCCCCGGGGTGACTTATATGTCTTAAATAGCAAAGTTTGGGCCTGCAAAATGTCAAATTGGAAGTTTAAAACTGCTCATGCAGTGGCAGGCCTGATACATGTTTGAAAGAACTACTTAAGTGGGTGAACAGCCAGTGCTAAAGGCCCACTAGTAGTATTTAATTTACAGGCAATGGGCATAGGCAGTGTCAATTTATTAGGGACTTACAAGTAAACCATATATGCCAATTTGATATGAGCCAGTTGTATCATGGTTTAAGGAAAGAGCAAAAGCACTTACTGTTCCCACGTCAGTCTGTGCAACATTTAATATTACCACTCCAGTGTACTTCCTGATTTTGCATTTCTTATAAGGAAGTAGGACTTATTTCCATAGATATGCTGCATGATGGAATTTTAATCTATGTCCATTTTAATATTTTTTATTGTCACATTTTATCTCTGTGACGCGGAGTTCCTACTGTGCACTCATCGCAGTTAGGTGGCTTTCCTTTGATCTACTTTTCTGTTTCATTCCATACACACACATTTTAACAGGCCCCAGATAGAGACCTTTACTCCACCTACTTGTGGACCCTTCCGGTCCTTTGTCATGTTTCTCATTTTATTACTTGGCCGCTATGTAAGTCTGTCCTGAAACAAACGGCGTTCAGCACATTTTCTGGTTCGCCTATGTAGAGTTTCTTGCACGCCTTCAGGGAAGCATTCTGCACACTTTGGGTTACACTTATTTTGACGTTTTCTCTCTGTTATGATCGTACATCACAGCAGTACTTAATGTGCTTTCTCCTATTGGTTTATCAAGGCCTTGCATGTACATTTCTCCTCTCTCCAAGTATTATATTTGGTGTACCATGCTGATTCTTATTGATAAATTGGCTAGTCGGATGCTGCCTCTACTTGGGGCCTTATGTCACTTTATACTGCGTTGCTGCAGACTTTGGGAATAATTTCCATTATCTAATAACAGTTATAATTATTTTCAGATTGCTACTCCCACAGATACTGGACGTTTTCCTTATGCTTATTGCTTTACATGCTTTTGTACACTCCACGTCCTGGCTTGGTACGTTTCACAAAACTTTCTAATATTTTCTGGATCTAACATTAGTCGGCAATGTTACTGCCATTCAGCACAGTGTTAAAGTACCGATGATTTCTCCCTTAATTATGGTTTGATTGGTACATCCACAATTGTTTAATTTGCTTATAAGCCCCTAGGAATGTTGATTACATGTACCCAGGACCTGACAATTAAATGATACCAGTTGGGCTGCAGCACTGATTGTGCCACCCACTCAATTAGCGCTTAAACATGTCTCAGACCTAATCCTTCTTGCCAAGCTTTAAACTTCCCTTTCATTAGATATGACAGTGTGCTATGTAACTAAAAGGTAGGATATGTAATTTTAAGTTTTACATGTCCTGATAGTCAAAATCCCCAAAATGTGTTTTTCACTACTGGGTGGCCTGCATTTCTCAGAGGTTAACATTGGGGATTCCTTTCTACATTTAATAAGCTGCAATTCTTAATTGAGAGAAGGTAGATCTATCATGTTTAGTACCTATAAAATGGGAATGATAAACCCAATTTAAAGGAAAAGTTGAAATTATTTATACTATTTTGAAAATACTACTTTTAGAACGGTAGGTTTTTCCGGCTTTTAGCAATTTGGTGTCTGTTTTCTGTCTCTGATCACTGGCTGGGCTGAGTGACAGTTGGAGTTTGTGTATTCCCTCTAGACATATTCACACAAAGGGAACCTGTGCATGACTGCTTACATCTTCTTGTGAAGATGTGGAAGAATGGGTGGGCACAGCCTCACACTTACACCTGAATTAGATGCATCCTGTATACACATCAATGACTGATTAACCCCCTGTAGTGAGTGAGTCTGGAGCCAGGGCAAGAAGAAAGGACCTCTGTACAATTCAAAGACATTTCTTTGAAGTCACCCCATTTCAAAGTCACAGCTGGGTATAAGTACTGGACCTGTGAATCTATCAATGCAGTACACTTCAGGACCTGACACTCACTTGCCAAGAAGAAGAACTGCTGTGCTAAGGAATGCTACACTGCTGGGCATTCACTCTGAAAGACTGTTGCCTTGCTGTGCTTTCTGCTTCCTGCTGCTGTCTCTGACTGGACTTTCATCACCTGTCCCACAGTGGCTCCAAGGCCTAGTTGACTATCCTCTTGTACTTTAACATGCTTTATAAATTGCCTTTTAAGTTAAGCCTGACTGCTTTGTGCCAACCTACCAGAGGGTGAGCATGGGTTAATTTAGGGTGAGTGGTGTCTTGCTCTGATTAGGATTGCAATTCCTACTTCAACAGGGTGTATACCTCCGCCAAGCAGAAACCCAATTTCTAACATCCCTCAGTCAAGGCAATCTGTTAGTACACTGACATCAAGTTAAAGGTACTCTGACATTTTCCAGCCCCAGCCTGTCGATGAGCTCATCAGCTCAGGGAATAGGATGACATTAGTTTTGACAACTGAATTGGGCCCCCTATAATCGAAGTAAAACCTGAATTCTGGTGTGGCAGCTGGTGGGGCTGCTTTGGGTTACTTCATCACCTGGCTAGACCAGGGACTCTTGGTGTGCTCAATCACACTGAAGTAAATCATCTCGGATCCCTCTGCCTTGACGCTAGTCCTCTTCTTTTTCACCAGTCTGCAAAATATATTTTTACAGACATGCTGTCTCCTGTGTAATGGGTACATAGATGGGGAGCCCTGCGATGAGGAAGAACAGAGAGGGAAACTGCCCAGCAACTTGTGACAGTCCCTTTGGTGTTCTGAGATCAGGATAGGAGAGAGGTTGACACCTTCTACATTCTCATCCTGCTCCTTGGAAGATAGGAGGTTAGGGAGAGGTTCACCTTCCTCTTCCAACCCATCATCTGCCACCAAGAGCATGGTGACTTGAGGTGGTTTACCTGGAAACCACTCAAGGTGGTCTTGCAGGACCACACTTTTTGGCCAGGCTGAAACTTAACCGGAGTGGTCATCTGGACATACCTGAGCTTGATTACTTCCTGGATAGCTCCAATCTTATTTGGCCCCCCCCTAACAGGGTGGCCATATAAGACTTCAAATGGACTCAACCCATCTTCGCTCTGTTGCACCTCCCTGTAGGCAAAAAGAAGAGATGATAAGAAGCTGTCCCACTTCCACCTCATGGGCTCAGGCAGGGTCCTAATCATGCTTTTGAAGGTCTCTCAACTAGTCTGTTGGTCTTAGGATGATAGCGAGTAGAGAACTTGTAAGTTACCCTATACTCATTCTACATGGACTTTATTTATGTAGCCATGAGGTTAGTGTCCTTGACAGACACTATTTATTTGGGGAACCCCATAAAGTACCTAGCCACTGCAGGTGCAGTTACAGATCTCAGAGGTTTGGCCTCTGAGTGTCAAGTGGCTCGGTCCACCACAACCTTGATGGACCTGTTGCCTAGGAAGGATTTAGGATTCCGGGGTGCAACATTGTGATGCTCACCCTTTAAAAGGCAGTATCAATAATGAATAAGGGAATTTTGTGGGACTTTAGCTTTTTCCCTCTCATCTCACTGGCCTGACAGGAGGGACATGACCTACAGACTGTGTCTGCTTTCATCCTTGGCCAATAAAAGTGGATGACAAGGTCAGCACAATGTCTTGTCCTGCTTCAGATGTCCTGATTGGGGAATATCATGAGCCAAACCCAGTGTGAAGGATGTGTAGCACAGGGGGCCCACCATCACACGAGCTACCCAAGACCCAGGAACATTGTTATGTTATGTTATGCTGTGTTACGTTATGTTGATTTGTATAACACACTAATTACCCGAGAGGGTAACCTTATGCTCACTATATAGGGTGTTGTTCTTCCAGATAAGGTGATCCCCATAGGTATCACCAGCAGTCTGGGCCTCAACTTGCCACCTCAAGCCCTCTAGAGATGAGCACTCTTTCTGAGATCTACAGAAACCTACATGTTGGGCTCACCTTCAACTTGCCATCAGATAAGCTTAGGCAGATCTCCCAGGGCTAGAATTTCCTTCCCTGTAGGTTCAAGGGCAGAGCCCACAGTTTAGCTCCCTTTTGTACAGTGGGAATTACAGAAGCTTGTTTCCCAGGCCCGTACCCTTCCACTTCTTTTACAGATGTCTGGGCCTTTATTCCGGGTCTCAGACCTCTTTGACTACGCTCTCGGTTGGCCATAAACAGTATGTGCAGACCCACTCAGGCAACCGTTACATCTACAAGGGAGATCTGAGCTGCACTTCCTTCAAGAGTGTGTGCTCCAGGTCATTACCTAGCAGACAATCAACAGGCATGGCAGGACTCATAGACACTCTTAGAAAAACTAAGAGCCTCACTCAAAGAAAACCAGGGCTACAGAGTAGGGCCTCGTGCAATTTTCTGTTACCACACCTGGTGGAATGTATTGGAATGGATGAGGGATTAGCTGCTTTCAGGACACCAGATGGACCCGTTCAGTAGTTATACTAGATCCTGGGTCCATCAGAGCCTCCGACCTCCTCCCTTTGATGGTGCCCCACTGCCTGTACTTAGAAAGGCATGAAGCTTAGGGCACCATCTCTATGCCACTCAGGTACTCATGACGTACCTTATGCTGTCTTCCCCATGCTAACTGGGAACACACCGTACCCAAGCACTACACAGGCCAACCCCGTAGTCTACCCACCAGAGGTGGGATTAGGTAAATGGTTCTGTCACAAAAAGGTAGGGAAAACAAGCTAAAGACAAGAAGAAGTCAGCTGCAGAAACAGAAAATATAGAAAACACAAGGAAATATGTGAGAAGATCGAATATTTGAGGAAAACAAGGGAAATAGGGAACATTAAAAATATAGAATGCTATAATACACACTAGGTAGAAATAGTTGAAAGTGAAAAACACATCATGAAGTTTAATTACCAGCAGGAATAGCTTCAGTGGCGAGGCCTCTTATCCAGCACCACTATTTGCTAGGGCCCCAGCTATGTTGCTAATGATGCAGGTGGCATTCCCTACTTGCACGATTTAGCTTTCTTCTGTTCATCTGAAAGGACGAAAGATTATGAGGACAGTAGCAGTTTCTAAAAAGAGGTAGTCAAGCACTCTACTGTCTGACTAACAAATCCTATTCCACCCTTTATTCTCCTCCTTAAAATTACTTTTCTTTCTTACTCATAGTTTGCTTTCTACAATGCCATTGCTACTCTACTTGCTTCATATTTGTTTTCTATTGAAATGTCAAACTCAGTCTCTCTTTGGTTACTGCGCCTCATGAAGATGGAAACTCTATTACAAACATAAATCCATGGAGGTTACCAATACCCATGATATCAGACTAGCCTAGTTACATCCCTTAATTTAGCCCAAGCACATACCTGGATCACCATGGAACAGAATCTGGGTTTTATGATTCACTTGATGTCCAATACACATCCCTCCCAATCTTACAGTCCTATATACTCCCTTTTAGGCTTGCAGTGGCAACTTGCTTTACTAATTTGTGAACCACATACACGGTTCACACCCAAAATTAAGATAATGGACACAGACATTCTCTGATGAACAAAGTATGTTTCTTTATATGAGTGGCACACAGTATTATGTTTTAGTAAGTGCAAAATTGACCTGTAGGTGGTAAACCTCACTCTGTCAGCAGAGTTTGCTGAGTTTTGCCACTCTGCACTCCACTTGCAGCATGGAGTTTGGTACAAATTCTACCCACTACCATGTACCATAGTTTGCCAGTGCCCACCCCTATCTCTGAGCCATTTGGTTTTGGGAGTAATGCTAACATGCAAGGTGACCTGTTTTGGTGACACATCAGGCAATCATAGTGCGCCGAAAGGAATTACGAAGTGCTGATTGGCTGTGGAGTCTCCCCATGCCTCTGTCTGAGCTGTCCTCTGATAGTTAAGCCTTTGCTGCCCAGTTTGAAACTTGCCCTTGATTGGCTATGTATTTCAATTCCCAGAGGAGAGATCCCTACAGAGGGGATGGTTATAGTATTTACATTAGACAAATGGTGCGTGTGGTGGTGTGCCGCCGTTACATCTTGTGTCTTGGAATTCCGTTACATGAGACATTTGGTTGATCCTGGGCAGATGTGTGATGCATGCTGGGCATTGAGCAGTCACAATGTCAAGGGGTGTATAACCCCAGAATTTGTGGTAGTGTCCTCATGGCGATAGCCCACCAGCCAGTTCCTGGGAGCTGACTACTGCCAATGCTACAGCACCAAGACACATAGTTGATTCATAGTGCAGTCTACTAATCACTCACCTATCCTCCTCTATTGATACAATGCCCTTTTGGTGGATGGGTCAGACTGGATAGCATAACAATTTGCTTGTAGCACAGTCAACATGTTTTAAAGGTGAACCTTTACATGTTGTATAGCAGTAGTCATTATTGTCTGGCTTACCAATGTTACTAAGGTAGTTTGTTAAGTATGTAATCAGTGCAGAGCTTAGTCTGGTCATATTTGAGACAGCAGGGTAAACTCGTGTTTGGCTTGGATCTAGGGAGTACCACCATCTGTCATGCCACGTCCCAGTCACATTTTGTTTTACCCCCAGTGTGGGGTCAGCAGTAAACTGTGTGAGCTGATATTCTCTAACCAAAAGCACTTTGTGGATCTGACTACATTAATGCACCCGCATCATTTCTACATGCAGAGTCCTTTTCCCATGACAACCTGTAAGCACATACTATAAACCAAATTGCCTCATGCTTTAATGGCATGCATTATTGGTTCAGTTCCAGAAAATTAAAAAATTCTGCCTCCTCTCACACCTTGTCCTGCGTGGATTACAAACCCTGTAATTCCATGTCTGCACATTGCATGCCTTACTTCCTGGAGTCCGCATTTAGCAGTTTGAAAGCCTCTTTGATTTTTCCTTTGTGGGTAAATACAGATTTTTTCAGTAATTGATAGCGTGTAACAAACAGCCTAAATTAACTAATTGGTCAAGTTGAAGGCACAGACATGGGAAAGACAACCCAGCTGATAATGATCTCAGGGGGTTTTAATCATAAGCTAGATCCATCCTCCAGCGATAAGATGTATAAAGATTTGTTAGCTGCCACAAAGGTACCACCAGCTATTTTACCAGAATCCTGCAGCTCAGCACGAGATGAAGCCCTAGTAAAGTTCCTGGGTTCTATAGGGTAGTTTTGTGTAAATGGACAGATTGATAGGGACCGCCCGTGGGACAGACTTTCTGGGTAGGCCAGCAGATATGCCTAATTGATTACATTTGTATTAATGCCTGGCGCTTTTACCCAGTGGAGGGGCTTGAAGTGCCACACATTGAGGGCAGCCATCAGAGGCCTTTACAGGTAGTGTTTAATGTCAAACAGTGTGAGAAAAGAGACAAAGTTGCCCTTCTGCAAGTAGATTACCCTAGATATATAACAATGCGTATAGCAGAACACGTATAGTATAGCATAAACTTCACACTTACGAAAATTAAAAGTAACAGAGAGGTCTGTATCCCTCAAGACTTAAGGGAATCTCCCTAACTTCTAAAAATACCAGCATTCATTATAACACACAGAAGCTTCAAGAACTCCAATGTCTTAATTCACATCATCAAGAGCCAATCAAATTAATCCTTCTGGTACCATTTGCAATTTGGGCATCCGCAGAAATTTTTCCAGAGGGGGCTAACCTGCAAACCAAGGGGCGTGGCTAATGTTAATCAATAGGGGCTGGGCTAAAATGGCAGACAATCAGGATTGGGTAATGCTCAGGCCAAGCTGAGAAAAAAAAGTGGTGAATTCTGCATTAGAAACTGGACAACTAGAGAACACTTATGAACCCTAATATTACCCCCCTGGCCCCTTAAAACTCATATATTCCCTGATCCCTAAAATGAGCCCCCTGGCATCCCAAAACCCATAACCCATAACCCATACCCACCCTGACCCCTAAAATTGTCCCCAGGGCACTCCAAAATCCATACCCGCCCTGAACCCTAAAATGTCCCCCCTTGCAACCCAAAACCCATACCCACCCTGAACCCTAAAATTACTCCTGGCACCCCAAAACCCATATCTACCCTGAACCCTAATGTTTCCCCTGGGACCCCAAAACCCATACCAGGCCTGAACCCTAAAATTACCCCTGGCACCCCAAAACCCATACCCACCCTGAACCCTAAAATTACCCCACTGGCATCCCAAAAGCTGAACGCTACAGGGCAGATTTAAAAGCCAACTTGCATGGGTGCAAATTCAGGACAGTGAGTGTAAAAATTCAGGACAAAGGGTCCAAATTCGGGACAAAAATTCAGGACAGCGGGTCAAAATTCAGGACAAAAGGTAAGGTTTACAAACATATACTATTGCGCAACCTTCTCTGATGTAAGTAAGTAAACAGAGAACCACTAAAGTACAAGTGAAAATAAGTTTATATTAGGTTGAGAAAATTGTGCACTTTATGGTTTGCCAGTATACACGCAGCTTTAAGCAAATGTGCAGGTCTTTTTGTGGTAACAAAACTGCCCCCCACCTTTCCAGCTACCAGAGAAAACACATGATGCCCGGTCCGGTCAGTCTGGCCTTGATACCACCCTCCAATGGCGCCCATCATCTTCACATAGACCCTCTCTCATGTCTATTTAATTACTTCTATAGTGCTACTCATCCCAAGTATGTGGGGCAGAGTTTTGGAATGCATTACAACACACACATATTATAAAGAGACACTCACTCATATAAATGGGAAAGTCAATGTATAGGAAATGTTGCTTAAGATAATGGGGCTTACAATGTGTAATCATACTTTCATCCATCATTCAATCTTTCACCATTCATTCTGTCCTTCCATCTGTGTGCCCAACAATGTCCATATTCATCCATTTACAAACCTATCCATCACGTTTCCTTCCATCCATCATTTCACTTAACTATCCCTCAATCCACCCTTTTACTCATCCATCATCCATCCATCTACCCTTTTACCCTATCCATCCATACACTCATCCATCCACTCTTCCACCCATCCATCCATTAACTCATCCGTCCAGCCATTCACCCATTCAGTCATCCATTTACCCATCCCCCTTCCTCTTTCAATTCCCCTTTCACTTAGCCATCCATCCTTCCATCCACCCACCCATCCATCAACTCATCCACTCATGAATCCATCCATTGAACCTATCATTCATCCATCCTTTCACTCATGCATCCACCCTTTCACTCCTTCACTCATTGATCCATCCTTTTGTCCATCTACCTGCCCTTTCACTCACTCATCCAACCTTACATCCACCCTTTCACTCATCCGTCCATCCATTCATTCTTTCACTTATCAATCCATCAATCATTTCACTTATCCATCCACCCATTCACTCGCCCGTCATCCACCCTTTCACTCATCCATCCATCCATCATTTCACTCATCTATCCAGCCATCCATCCACCCATCCCATCCCTTCACTTACTTACTCACTCACCTTTTCACATTAATTATGAGACCTATCAAGAACTCCACCCTTGCTGTAGTTCCTAAAGGAAGGGGTGGAGTGGAGCAGGGTTCACTATGCCCCTGCACATAGGCAATCTGAAAAAGTGGAAGGCATGAGTCATGCATGATGCACAGTGCCTAGACGTGGGACGACTGACATGGTGTTGTTTCCAGAGCATTAAGTGAGATGAAAAAACTAGGGGGTCTCTCCAAAAGGGTGTTTGATGTAATAAAATGCGTGGCTTAGAACACATAAGCTAAAAATCTGTGCTTAATATAATGTGCCGCCCAACTGGTATTTTTGTTGCTTCTGTCATTGCATCCAGATATATAATACAACAAGTAACGTTACACTTGGAACAAGTAATGTTACACCTACAACAAGCCAGAACTATTGGTTTTGTCTATGGTTGTTAGTTGCATAAAATAAAAAAGCAGCAACCATGGCTGCTTTGCTAGAACTATATTTCTTTCCTTTGAACTTGTTTCACCGCCTTCCTTTGGCTAACTGGATTGTCACCTAGCAGCAGCATGGGCGTTTTGCACCTCCATGTGGCAGAATGCCCTGCCCTGGACTGAGGTAGGAGGCCACCACATGCTGTGCCAGCCCAGACTGACCCATTGTCATTCTGCATGTGGCAATCAGCTCCACACAGAATGATAATGGATGTGGTGGGGCTGCTCTTGTGCTCAGAGGAGTGCGAGGTGGCCCCATCGGGGAGCTGAGGCCTTTTGCGGGAACAGCTCTGTTCCCTGCAATGCCTACAATTAAGGCGGATGGTTGGGTGATGTCCTGCCTGAGGATGAGCCCCGGCGTCAGGCCTCTCTCCGGGATGCATTTGTGCACATGGGCGTGCGCACGGGGGGGGCAAGGAGAGGCGCTCCAGGGGGGGGGGCAAGCGCCCCTCCTTGCTCGCCCCTGCGGATGCCCGTGATTTGCAACATCGTCCAAGTTTCTTATCCCACATAACTTGAACAGGCTCTACGACCTTGAACACCTCCTGTGAGTGCTACGTGGATGAATAGAGGTCTTCATCTGCTCATTAGGTCTCCGTTTCCTATGCCAACATTCTTCTTCTCAGGCCTCACTAGCTAAACACACGTATGGAACAAAACTCCTTTATTTTACTAATAACCATGAGAACTTGCCTGCAAAGGAAAATTACCTACAAAGCAAAATACATTTTAAAACAAGACCTTCAGTCAGTTAAGTGAGCATGACCACAATGCAATTCAAATGAATGAATATATGTACTTATACTTGTTCAAATGTAACTTCAACACAGGAATAGAATGCTGATCTATTTACTAAAATACACTCAAAATATCAATGTAAAACGAAAATAATGAATACATGTAAGCCTTTCAAATGAACATTAATTCAATTTTCAATTTTATTTATTATGTTTTGGCTCTCAAAGAGGGCCACATAAATTACACAAAAATACAGGAAATAAAACAAAACACATGCATTTACAAATACACAAAGAAAATATACCATTTACATCAATAAAAATTAAATACCAAGCTAACATACAGGTCACTACTACACCAAAAATCGGAAGATCAAAGCATCATCCAGGACATATTAATAAATAGCTAAAAACCCTTTAAAAAAATTAGAAATATAGAAGCAGAACATTTCATTAGGAGGGCAATAAAGTGCATGCAAGAAGCCATTTAAGGTGACAATGCCGAGGCGGAGACAAATAACTTTTAACCATCTAGCGCGCAATCTACGCAGCACAGGACAGATCAATAAGACATGCGTGCAGTCCTGAATATTCAATTTACATAAGTTGCACAAGGCAGAGGAGCCATACCACTTGGATAACAGTAGATTTAAAGGGATTAGGTCATAACGTAAAAGGAACCAAAATCTACGGATACCATGTGGCAGGTTCCATGTAGCATAGGTTTGAGGTTGCTTCATCACATATGAGTCAAGAAGGAAGTCTACCTTCCTTTTACCGCAGATAAGCTTTTTGTCTGAATGAAAACTTAAGTCCCAAGAGGCAGCTTTTAAAGCAAGTTTTAACTGCGGGGGAGAATACGAAAACAAAACGTTTTCATCTAGTTTTAGTAGGGCTACCGCTTTTCTAAAGTTACATACCAGTTGGGAAAACTCATTAAAATTACCCAGTAGTTCACTACGGATAAGAGCTCTTATCGTCCCTTCTTTTGCTCTGGCGAGGCAGGCCACCCATCTCACCAGGGCACATAATCCCTGTACCCAGCAACTCCTAATGCCAAAGTCAAGTCTACAAGCGGCCAGAGTGCATGCAGTATTAAGAGAAGAGAGAGCTCTAAGAAGTTTCCCCTCAATCTTATGGCAAAAAGCCCAATTTTTCACTTCTATAAGTTCAATACCATACAGAATTGTTGCGGGGATTTTTGATTTATATACCTCCAATAAACTCTGGAAGTGTCGCTTCCCCGTTGCTAGGTATAGAAATTTAAGACCTTTGCCATGGGCTAGAGCTTTGCGCGTGCAATGCTCAATGTGGAGCCTCTCACTTAAATTAGCCATGATAATTTTTCCCAGGAAAGTATAGGACTTCACAACCCCCAGTTTATTGCCCCCAATGTGCCAATCGTAATCTACAGAGCGGCACTTCTTTTTACCGGCTATACACATCACCTTACTTTTGGCAATATTAATTTTCATGCAATGGGTTACAGCAAAAGCATGAAGGGCATGTAACCGATTTGCAAGTCCTTTAGGGGTCAGATCAAGCAAGAGGACATCGTCGGCATACATCAGACAAGAAATAGAGGTCCCCCCCACCACCGGAGCGATGCCCTCGCTAGCGGACACAACGGCAGGTAAATCTGCCGTGTACAAGGAGAACAAGAGGGGCGCCAATAAGCATCCTTGCTTTAGACCATTCTTAGATGGAATTACAGAAGAAATTCCCCTCTCGCCCCCCATCAGGACCCTGCACCAAGCCTCAGTATGCAGAGCCCGCACCAACTCCAACAAGTAGGGTGGGAGACCGAGCGCTGCCAATTTTCTCCACAGCGTCCCACGATCAACTTTGTCGAACGCTGTGGAGAAATCAATAAAGGCAGCATACACAACCCCTCCTCTCACCTGGACATATTTATCTGTCACCACATGCAACGCGGTGAGATTGTCCAGCGTACCGTGATCCCTACGAAAGCCCGTCTGTTCAAGGGGCAGAATGTTATACTCCTCTACCCAATCGGAAAGGGATTGCAGAAGACATTTCGCAAAAACCTTTCCGATAGAGTCGAGGAGAGCAATCAGCCGATAATTGCTAGGGCTATCCCTTGTTCCCTTCTTAAAAATAGGGACCAGGATACTTCCCCTCCAGGATGCAGGTACCATATTAGACAAAAAACAGGCTCTAAACAGGGGATACAGAATTTTACTCCACCTTGCAGGATCCTGTTTCAGGACCGTCATGGGGAGTTCGTCAGGGACCATTGCCCCAGAGACGCGCATCTTTTTTATTGCCATCTCAATTTCTCCTTCTGTGGGGTAACAGATGGGTCCGTCAAGAGTGACATCTAGAACGATTTCATCACCTGGGATCCCGTTCCCCGCATACAGGTCCCGAATATAAGAAATCCATACCTCTTCTGCTATAGGGATAGGGGAGGGACTTAGTCTAGTGCCACATCCCTTACTGATTATTGCCCAAAATTCTCTGATCCTACCCTGAGTGACAGATTCCCTCAAATTGATCCAGACCTCGTCCTGACTTGCCTTTTTAATTTTTAACTTAAGTCGCGATCTCTTTCTCTTAAGCCTGGAAATTTCATTTCCACGTTCCGTGACTCTATCTACATATTGTTGTCGGACTAGCTTATTTATTTCCTTATTCAGGATACGCAGTGTACTAGGGACCACTACCCTTTTGCTAGGTCGGGGAGCTTTTTTAGCAAAAGTGATGATGTTTCGCATAAATTCTTCAAAATATTCTATTTCGTTACCACGCCACTCACTTAACACCACTAGAGTATCAGATAAAAACTCCTGCATCCCATTAATGGCGGAAGAATTCCAGACACACCTTCCCGATGAAGTATGGAAGGCAACATCACTGCCATCAAGGGACCATGGTACAGTGGACATGGGGTTTAAAGAAATAGTTATAAACATTATGCTGTGGTCACTCATAGAAGTGGGTATGATCTTAAGATCCTGGATAAAAGGAAACAAACCATAGTCAGCAATAGCATAGTCCAAGATAGACGACCCAAAAGGGGATTTGTGAGTAAATTTAGCGGGCACGTCGGAAGGGAATCTCCCATTTAAAATGAGGCCATCAACGGCCGCTAATTCTTTTAACAAGATCTTCCCTCTTTTATTTGTCACTAGCTTATCAGGAAAGAGTATTTGAGGAACTAGATGCACCTCTTCTTTAAATTTATTCCTAAATAGTTTTAAGCTGGCGTTAGAGATTTTACAATTCAAATCTCCCACAAGCATAATTTCGGGAGGAATTGAAACATTTTTAATTTTCTCAATATAACCAAATAACTGCTTCAATATCACATTAAAACGCTCTTCTGGAGGAATGTACACATTTATAATTACGATAGGCGATTTGATACCGTTACTAAACAGGTTTTCAATGGTTATCGCCTGGAAAAGTTTACTAGGGTCAGTGTAATGGGTGAATCTCCACTGCAAATTGTTGGATAATAAACAAGCGATCCCCCCCCTAGCATGGCCTTTCTTAGAGGGGGCGGCAGGGACTTCCAGGACATAGAAATCCTTAGAGACAGCCAACATACCAATACACCAAGTTTCCTGTAAACAAATCACATTCGCTCCTAATGAAAATAGGAGCGCAAATTTCTCCGGACTACTGTGAATCCCTGCCACGTTCCAGGAGATGATTTTTAATGAGGTGTTAAAGATGCTGAAACAATCTGGGATTATCCTTAGTTTTGGTAACCAAGGCGCTGTGGAGCCAATTCCACTGATCGTCATCCTCTAAGGATGGATGCTGGATCAGCGGGAGAGGCCTCACATGCGAGACCAAACGTTTTCCCCTAGAGACCCAAATCTTCAGGTCTGTAAGGGGAAAAGAAGTCCCATTTTGCTCATCCCTACTACATACCTCCCCAAAAGAAGAGTTTGTATTACAAAGGTTATACAACGGGAGAATATCAATACCTATTCGTTGAAAATTCTCCGCTTGCTGCAATATCAGATTTACAATAATTTGAGAATAAAATTTCACCCTTATGCTTGAGACCCTAACTTCACCCATCAGGGACACTAACTCAATGTCCCTAGTTTGGATATGGCGAAGACTTTCTATCTCGCTAAAACACTTAAGAAGCCAGGCTCTATTTAAAGGTAAATCAACGTCAAATAGTGGTAGAAATTCTAGGACAAGAGTGTCCACTGGAGTTTTTAGAGAAGATAAGCGACGGTCCGAGAAGGGGTGGTCACCAGTCTCCAAGGCTGCCAGAAATGGGGGTGCCAAGGGGTTGAGAGCCCCGATTGGGTATTGGATAGAAGCTCCAGTCGTAGTAGAAGGTTGAAAACCTGTAGAGGGGCCCCCCATTTGTGGCACAACTTCCGAGGGCATTAGCGGACGTAACTCGTCAATGCCCTCTAGAGGTGTGGAAATAATCGAATTCAGTACAATTTCAGCCTTAGGAGATATCGAATTTGGATCCAAGTCGTTTTCTTCATTCTCCATAGCAACCAGAGAGTTTTGAAAGATTATCCGACGCTGTCTTTTTTTCATATATTTTCGAATTGTTTTCCTTTTATTCCCTTTCTTGTTTCTGAATTTACCATTTTTTACCCTTACCTCATGTTTATAGTCCAAAAGTTCTTGTTTATTTTCAGACATAAAAATAGGGAATAGTTCTTGCACCACTTTTGGGCCAGGGGTGGATTTATTGTCCTCCTCGATCTCGAGAACTGAGTTCTTGATACAGTTGGGCGCTGCAGTTAAGGGGATAGATGTAATATGAGATTTCAGCCCTGTTGTTACAGCCTTCATGGCAGAATCCGCTGGTTGCTCACGTATTTTCCCCTTAAACAAACTGGGTTCCATCACGGGGGGGGGAACACTCCCCGTGTCAGACGACTTTTGTAGCAGTGCCTTTAGTATTTGAGTAACTGACTCTAAGATACAGTCCGAGTTGCCGACAAATTTCCCCAAAAGTGCTAAGATGGAAGCTAACAATTGTTCCAAGGCAATCATGGATTCTGAGATTGGCTTTTCACACGCTTCCACAGGACGGCAAATCCCAGAGAGGATAAGACCCGGACTCCCAGAGACATCTAACAGGTCGGACATTTCCTGTCCGTCTAGAGAAGGGGTGCTACTATACAACATTAGCCCAGATGGGGTAGCGCCCCCAACATGCTTGATAGGGTCTGGAGTCTCTACTTTAGCTGTATCAACATATCGGCCACAAAGTTCAAGATCAATAGATAAAGAGGACTGATCACCCCCCAACCTATCCGTCACCACCGCTTGAGGCAAAGATGGATTATTCAAGCATTTCCTATCGGCTAGCAGCGGGTCAGAGTTATTAACTTCCTTCCCTTTCGGAGAGACACGGGAAGGCGACACCGCTGCCGCGGGTTGTTGAAAAATAGGCTGCACGGGGGGAGACAAGGGATCTATAATGGCTTGTGTGAGAGACTCTTGACCCATAGCTCCAAATGATTTCTTTATAACAATGTTAGATTTCTTAGAAGAAGACATGTCCCAAAGCTCAAAAAGCTGACATTGACCCTTCAACGGGGGATTATTTACAGATTTATTCCTTGTACGGGTTTTCTCCTTTTCAGCACCAGGAGTGCCTCCTACTTCCCTTCCTGAACGTAGTTTTTTTGACATCTTCAGTATGGGGATTCAGCAGTTATTTAATGTACAAAAAGAAGCTTAGGACCAAAAGAGATAGCACTAAGAATAGAACGAAATGCAACCGAGATACTATATTGCAAATAAAATAATAAATAAGAATTATAGTCCTGGGTGAGCATAAATGATTAACCGATGGTAGAGTGAGAGGAGACGACCGGTAAGAACCAGTAGATCGTTCTTCCTCCAACTGACAAGCGAGTCAATGTTAGCTGGATGCAAAACAATGTCACAAACCAAAATGGAATAATAAAAAATAATGACCGAAAATAACCGGGCCCAGCCCAGCCTACCTCGGCCACTGAGGGCCACAGAGGGCCCGCCCTTTGCCCGGGCTTAGCCCGGCGTCCCGCTCGCGTCCCGCGAGACGGGGGTGACTCTGTATTTGAGCGCCTCCTGGCGCGCGTTTGGCGCGATTAGCGCCGCTAGGGCAGCTGGGTAGTGTAGTTTTTGCTTGCTCCTCTACCGCGCTCCACACGGCTGCAAGACCCAGGGATGGAGCAGGGGTCCGCGGCGGGAGGCGGGAGGACAAAGGCACCAGAGTCAGCTGCTGCAGGTAAGTTCAGGAGCAGCCAGGGGTCCACACAGCGTCAATTTCGTAAAGCAAAGAGTCGCCCCCTCGACCGGGGTGACTCTGTATTTGAGCGCCTCCTGGCGCGCGTTTGGCGCGATTAGCGCCGCTAGGGCAGCTGGGTAGTGTAGTTTTTGCTTGCTCCTCTACCGCGCTCCACACGGCTGCAAGACCCAGGGATGGAGCAGGGGTCCGCGGCGGGAGGCGGGAGGACGAAGGCACCAGAGTCAGCTGCTGCAGGTAAGTTCAGGAGCAGCCAGGGGTCCACACAGCGTCAATTTCGTAAAGCAAAGAGTCGCCCCCTCGACCGGGGTGACTCTGTATTTGAGCGCCTCCTGGCGCGCGTTTGGCGCGATTAGCGCCGCTAGGGCAGCTGGGTAGTGTCGTTTTTGCTTGCTCCTCTACCGCGCTCCACACGGCTGCAAGACCCAGGGATGGAGCAGGGGTCCGCGGCGGGAGGCGGGAGGACGAAGGCACCAGAGTCAGCTGCTGCAGGTAAGTTCAGGAGCAGCCAGGGGTCCACACAGCGTCAATTTCGTAAAGCAAAGAGTCGCCCCCTCGACCGGGGTGACTCTGTATTTGAGCGCCTCCTGGCGCGCGTTTGGCGCGATTAGCGCCGCTAGGGCAGCTGGGTAGTGTAGTTTTTGCTTGCTCCTCTACCGCGCTCCACACGGCTGCAAGACCCAGGGATGGAGCATGGGTCCGCGGCGGGAGGCGGGAGGACGAAGGCACCAGAGTCAGCTGCTGCAGGTAAGTTCAGGAGCAGCCAGGGGTCCACACAGCGTCAATTTCGTAAAGCAAAGAGTCGCAAATGAACATTAGATTTTATGATCATTACATTCCATCATAACATTACATTAATGTATTTAAAACATGTTACATGTGTTTGTATTATTAGAGCATGCAGTAAATATGATCTAAAATGTAAATTCATAATTGTGCATAAATGACATGTAAAGCATGGAGTCTAAATTGAGCTGCTCCAAGTTTCAGTGCTTCAAATGTGCCTTATATACTCAAGGACAGGCATAGGTGAAAACATCTATTCTTATTACCTTCGAAACACAGCCGGTGTGACCTGTGCATAACCTGTGTGTGGCCTGTGCGTGAACTGTGTGCAACCTGTGAGTGACCTCTGAGTTGTGTGAGACCTTGAGTAACCTGCGCTCTCTTCTCTTCCCAGGGCCCCGTGAGCTGAGGATTGTCCTGGTCGGGAAGACGGGAGTCGGGAAAAGTGCGACCGGAAACAGCATCCTCGGCCGGAAGGAGTTTGACTCCAAAGTGAGTTCAAATGCAGTGACAAGTACAAGCAAGGAAGTGTCCTGTGTGAGGAACGGACGCAAGATCGTGGTCGTCGACACCCCTGGACTGTTCGACCCCCAGATTCCAAATTCAGTAATTGCTCGAGAGATCGCTGAATGTGTAGTGATGGCGGCCCCCGGGCCCCACGCCATCGTCCTGGTGATTTCCGCCAGCCGTTTCACCCCAGAGGAGGCGGAGGCTGTCCGGGACATCCAGACCTTGTTCGGAGAAAGGGCCTCAAGGTATATGCTGGTCCTGTTCACACGGATGGATGACCTGGAAAATGATGAAGTCAGCCTGGAAGAGTACATCAAAAGCGCAGATAAGAAGCTACAACAGGTGCTCAGGAGCTGCGGGGACCGATACCTGGCCTTCAATAACAGGGCGGGAAAGGAGGAGCGAGAAGGGCAAGTGCGCGCGCTCATCTCAATGGTCCAGGAGATGGTGGAGGACAACGGGGGCTCCTGCTACACCACAGAGATGTTTCAGAGGGCGGAGGAGGAGATCCAGAGACGGGAGGAAGAGATCAAGAAGGAAAGGGAGAGATCTGGGAAGACTAGTAAAGATCTGCCGCCCCCCCGTGAAGAGGCCAAGAAGAGCGTCCTGGAACGCGCACTGAAAGTGTTAAAGCAATCGGCAGGAACGCTTTTAACGCTAGCTCGCATTGCAATGGCAGTGGGCTCAATATTCATATAACCCGGAAACAGCTGTGAACAAAGAAAGCTGCTGATTCCTGGTTGACTGCCACTTCCTCTGCGGTTTAATAAAATGCCTTGGGTTCACACTTATTCACTGCAACGCTCACACTTATTTAATGCCACGCTCACTCTTATTCACTGTCACACTCACTCATATTCACTGCCACACACATACTTGTTCACTGCCTCACACACTAATTCACTGCCACACTCACACTTATTCACTGCCAGACTCACACGTATTAATCTGCCACACTCACTCTTATTCACTGCCACAAACATACTTATTCACTGCTACACTCACACTTATTCACTGCCACACTCACTCTTATTCACTGCCACGCACATACTTATTCACTGCCACACTCACACTTATTCACTGCCACACTCACTCTTATTCACTGCATGCACACAGTTATTCAATAACACACTCAAACGTATTCACTAACACACTCACATTTATTCTCTGCCACACATATTTTATTCACTGCCACACTCACAAAAATTAAGCATGCGTGTAAACTTTCTTCCAGTGTATTTGTGTCTGGTGCATGTTAAATTTCACAAAAAGTTCATTAATAACAGTTAAAAGTGTTAACAAGGGATTCATCCGAGCAAGTCCAGTTTTCTCGAATCCTTGCTCCATCAATCCCCCCTCTGATGGCATTTTTGAGCCATCATAAAATGCCCATCATTACCAAGTGACAACTTTTATTTATCTAATTTCATTATCTACTTTTTTCTATAAATTCTTCATTTAATTCTTAAATTTTGTCATATGAACTACCTTTTATTTATTCTAATTCTCTTTCTTCTCAATTTCTCATTCTTGGTTTTCTTTTATCGTCAACCCTAGTTACTATTCTATTTCTGGGTTTGCTCCTGCTCCATTTATACATCATCACTATCATTAAGGTCACTATCGCTACCGAACTATTGGTATCAGAATTTGTCCTAGTAAACTATTTCCAAAGGTAGAGAACCCACTACCTATCGAAGAAATGCTTTTTGATAGTCTTTCCCACACACGGTCAACTTCCAGTTGGGTCAAATCTTCAAGAATTTTTGTAATGTTCTTGATACATCCCTCTAATCCTTTACTTTTATCTGGGATATTGGTGCAACAATGTTGAATTTTAAACATGCAACAGACTCCACCCTCTTTTGCCAATAGAATATCAAGGGCAAGTCAATTTTTGCAAAACCATAGACCTAATTGCAACCATTTCAGTATTACTCATCAAAAATCCACCAGCAGTATCTGTCGATAGACGATCAACCACTGTTGACAATTTCTGTATTTTATGCGAATTCAAAATGACTCCAATTGATGGTGTGAGTGCACCAACTATATCACCTACTATTTCTGAAAAATTCGCTCTCTTATTTTGCTTTAGTCATTGATTTATTTAATTGAATCCATTGTCTTTATCCACAAGGAAGATCATTGGAAACACTATTACAAAATACCAACAACCATACCATCGTGCAGGTACCCTATTAGAGCCATTTTTCCCACACAAATAATAACTTCCTGGAAAAACAGGATCAGTTCCCCCTTTTAGTCCCCAACCAATGATTAAGAAGGTATGTTCAATCAATCAATCAATCAATCAATCAATCAATCATAGCATTTGTAAAGCGCACTACATACCAGTAAGGGTCACAAGGCGCTAGGGGGGGAACGCTGCTACTGTTCAAAGAGCCAGGACTTGGGGAGTCTCCCGAAGGTCAGGAGGTCTTCGGTCTGCCGTAGGCAGATGGGGAGGGTGTTCCACGTCTTGGCGGCGAGGTGGGAGAATGATCTGCCACAGGCGATCACTCTTTGGATGCAGGGGGCGAGGGCGCGGTCTGCGGAGCGGAGCTGGCGGGCGGGGGTGTAGCGGCTGAGTCGGCTGTTGAGGTACGCTGGTCCGGTGTTGTGGAGTGCCTTGTGTGTGTGGGTGAGGAGCTTGAAGGTTATCCTCTTCTTGATGGGGAGCCAGTGCAGGTCCTTCAGGTGGTGTGTAATGTAGCTGTGGCGGGGGATGTCGAGTATCAGGCGTGCGGAGGCGTTCTGGATGCGTTGGAGACGTTTCAGTTTTTTTTTCCTGGCTCCTGCATAGAGTGAATTGCCGTAGTCCAGTCTACTGCTGATGAGGGCCTGGGTGACAGTCCTTCTAGTTTCGGTGGGGATCTACATGAAGATCCTGCAAAGCATGCCAAGGGTGTAAAAGCAGGAGGAGAAGACGGCATTCACCTGCTTTGTCAGGGAGAGTGTGGAGTCGAGGATGACCCCTTTAGGTCGTGCTGTCGAGCGATGTGGGCGAGCGGTGCCATGTAGACGTTGAACAACGTTGGGATGAGGGACGAGCCTTGGGGTACGCCGCAGAGGATCTCAGTGGCTTCGGAGCGTAAGAGGGGGAGGTGGATGCTCTGGGTTCTCCCAGTGAGGAAGGAGGTGGTCCTGTCCAGGGCCTTCTCTTGGATTCCAGCGTCGTGGAGGTGTGCTCTTAGTGTGTGGTGGCAGACTGTGTCAAAACGGTTGACAGGCCCAGGAGGATGAGGGCCGCGGTTTCTCCATTGTCGAGCAGAATCCTGATGTCGGTGGCGGCAATGAGGGCCGTTTCGGTGCTGTGGTTGCTGCGAAACCCGTACTGGGACGGGTCCAGGAAGTTGCTCTCTTCGAGGAAGCTGGTCAATTGTTTGTTGATTGCCTTTTCGATGACCTTCACCGGGAACAGGAGCAGGGAGATTGGTTGGAAGTTCTTGAGATCCTTGGGGTCTGCCTTGGGTTTCTTTAGTAGGGCGTTGATCTCTGTGTGCTTCCAGCTCTCCGGGAAGGTCACTGTCTCGAAGGAGGTGTTGATGATTTTCTGGAGGTGGGGTACGATGGTGCTGCTGGCTTTGTTGAAGATGTGGTGTGGGCAGGGGTCTTCTGGGGATTCGGAGTGGACGGTGTTCATGATCTTGATGGGTGTCGTCGTGGTTGATGTTGGCCCAGGTGAGCAGTCGGTTGGTGCGGGTGGCGGTCGTGGGAGCGGGGTGGCGGCGGTTGCCGGGGTGGTGGCGGCATCAAAGCTGTGTGGATGTCTTCTATCTTGTGATGGAAGAATTTGGCCAGTGAGTCGCACAGGTCTTGTGACGGCAGGATGTCGTTGGTGTTGGAGCTGGAGTTGGAGAGTTCCTTCACGATGCTGAAGAGTTCTTTGCTGTTGTGTGCATAGTTGTCTATGTGGTCTCTGAAGGCAGTCCTTTTGGTGGATCTGATGAGTTTGTGGTGTTGGCGGGTGGCATTCCTATGGGCTGTGTAGCTTTCCAAAGTTCTTTCATGGGTCCAATCTTTCTCTAGTTTTCGGCAGGTACACTTGGAGGCCTGGAGGTCTTAGGTGAACCAGCTGGCTCTCTTGGTGGTGTGGGTGTTGGGGGGCTTCTTGAGCGGGGCGGGGGATTTGGCGCAGTCATTGATCCATTGTCTGAGGCTGCGGGCTGTTCACATTCACTGGAACCAATGAAAACATTATTGTACTCTGTTTTTAGTCTATGGAGGCAGAATTTCCCATTGTTCGCCAAGTCCAGATACATTGAAGCATGAATCTCGCCTTTCATTTTGTCCCCCTCCTTCTTAGCCCATGGTGGTACATGGGACTTTTGTTCAGCAGCTTTCTTTTTAAAATCCTGTCTCCTTTCTTCTACTAAATTTAAAAACTCTTTCTCTTCTTCACGTAAAATACGGGTTAGATTATTTCTGTTAGCATAATTAATATCAATTGGTCTTGTGACTTAAAAGAACTCACTCACGAACTGTGCATCCTTACTACGAAGGGGCCGATTCCGATCCAGGTCGAAAGAGCACCGAACATGATTCGGCTGGAAAAACTACAAGCCGTACGCGTGTTTTCCGCCCGACTCGTACAGCTGTACGAGCGAGCAAGTACGATGCGAGCTACGCGAAATTCACCGACCGAGTCATTTCCGGGTCCGAACCGCTCCGTACGTCTCGGCCGCAAGCTAACCGTGGCGTGCAATGGATGCGATTTAGGACTGAGCCAGTAGGATGCACACGTCGGACAGCCGGTGTGAGCCGAAGTGTCCGGCTCACAAAATGTCCAGGAAGTTGCCTTTGGTGTCCACGTTGGACCCCCTGTCACCCACAGCCCTACAACTCAGACACAGGGGGAGACCCAAGGGCCTCCCCAGCGCAGGCATGTACGGTGGGCACTGATGCATACCCACTGCATGCCCTTGTGCGAGACGTACCCATTCAGTCAATTGGAGCCCATGTACGCATCGTACGACCGGCTCCCATTGACTTCTATGTGAGTCTGACCGAACCGAGTCTTGCAGCATACAGCAGCATCGTGCTCACTCGGTCGGACTGCAGGAGTCCGGCTTGGTCGGAAAACACTCCGGATCCAGCTCAGATGGAGAGCTTTCCGACCCTGATCGGAATCGGCCCCTAAGTATTTGATTCATACTTCTTTGAACAGGTAATTCTGAAAATCCAAAATCCAAATTAGAATAAAAATATTGAAGTTTACTGGTTACATAAAATTAACTATACAAAACACCACATGATACACCATATGTTAAAAGAATGTGATAGTAGGTCACACCCTCTGAGACAGGTAGTTTAATACACAAGTAACAATCACCCACATCCATCGTGTCGATATACTGATAGAGCAGTTTTGTGAATATATTTAATGACAAATCATTATTTGATTTGCCATGATGATACATGCTCTCATCCATTTATACTAGTCCAGTAGTAGTTCTTTTAGTAACAGCATTAATTTTCTCATTAGTAAATGTTTTATTTCTGTCATTCGTTAGCATTAGTATAATTATCACTACAGTTAGCAAAAAACACAATAATATTAGTATTAGAATACTACATAAGCAAGTTTAAAACACCTTTGTTTTAGGCTATGTTTTGATTACTCAGTGACTTCAGCTCCTGCCATTTTGCAATCTAATAAAAATGTTTAAAAGTCTAAAAATGATCTTGTCTAATGTACTCCTAGGAAATCTAAATCTGTATTCTGAAAAAAAATCTATCAAAATGTATGTAATCCTACACTTCAAGGCTTTTTGCTTTTACCCCTTTCTTTATTTTCTCTTTTCTTTTCTTTTCTTCTTTTCTTTTCTTTTATTCTTCTACCTTTAATGTGAAAAGTCTTTCTCTTAAGGTGGTCTTAATTTGCTTTCATCACCCTGCTTGACAATAACACTTTCTGGTTCTTCTCTTATGTCTAGATTTTCAAATTCCTCTAGGATAATATAGGACCATTCAGGAGCCTTGTATTTTCTGGTTGGGACTCTGAGTCTCTTGCTTCTACGCTGTGATTTGCTTCTTGTTTGCTTTTGTTCAGTCTGACTTGAAAAGTTCATTTAATTGATTTGGTCCTTTTCCTGTTTTTCTTCTCAGGTACTATCTTCGTCTTTTCACTCCACTTGGGCAATGGTCACCTTTCCTGGCTCTTTTGGTTTCCATTGCCCTTTCACCTTCTTCTCCTATAGCAAGTGTTTTTTTTTCATTTTGTCTTTCTTTTGATTGAACTGGTTCTGTATTCTCTGACTCTTCTCTTTCTGTTGTCTGAATTGGTTATGGATATTCTAATCTTTCTTTCCCTTCTAGCTGACTTTGTTATGGACTTTCTATAGTTTGATCTTCATCTACCTGTACCTGTTCTGGTCTTTCTGCAGTTGGTTCTTCTTCTGCCTGAACTTGTTCTTCTTTCCCTGCCTTTTCTTTTCCTCTTCATTGACTCTTTAATTCTTTCCTTTCTTATTATTGACAGCAGTCTTACGAGACCCAGTAACTGATGCCCACTCTACTTGACTTGTACTTGGTTGTTCATCGTAAATGTGTTCTTCAGAATCTGTAATTATAGATTCTTTGACTCCATAACTATCAGCTTCTGGTTCTTTTCCCTGATCTACTAGTTGCTGCACTTGCCAGTCAGGTGGACTTGGGACTCTTTGAGTATGACTGGCATGAATCCAGTTCGGGAAACCAGCTCACCTTACTGCTGTCTTTGTGACCAATATGACTTGATGTGGTCCATTCCACCTGGGTTCTAGACATTTTTATTGAGTGTTTCTTCACTAGAACCCAGCCGCCTGGACTCAAATTTTGTGCTTGATTCACCTGCGCTGTGATTGCAACCTGATGAGACATAGAACATACCAGATCAGCTAGTCCTTTAGAATAGTCCAAAACTAGATCATCAGTTATATTCATCAATTAATTTCCTGGTACACATGCTTGTCTCATTGCTATTCCCATGAGAATTTCATATGGACTCAATCCTGTCCTTCTGTCAGGAATGCTTCTCAGGCTCATTAATACAAGAGGTAAAACATCAGGCCATTTCAGTGCTGTGGATGCACTCACCACTTTTCCTAGCCTAGACTTTATATTGCCATTTAGCTGTTCCACCACTCCAGAAGCCTCTGGTCGCTAGGCATAATGTAATTTCTGTTGAATATTATTTGAATTATCTCTTTGTTAAAATGAGGACCTCTATCTGATTCCAAAGTGACTGGAAAATCAAAACGCGGCATGAGTTCTCTCAACAATAACTTAGCAACCTTAAAACTGTCATTCCTTTTTGTGGGGTAGGCTTCTACCCACCGAGAAAACTAAAGGACATACTTCAATCCATTGCATGGAGGCAATTCGATGTAGTTAAGTTGCAATCTGGTGAATGGTCCTTCTGCCTTTCTATTTTTTCCCCAACTGACAACTGTCTTCCTGCCTGGATTCTGCTGGTGGCAGACTAAATATCGTTGACAGAGACTCTCGTCAACTACCCTGAACTTGGGATTGTACCATGTCTGCCTAAAAAGTCTAATCATGGTGCCTCTTCCAATGTGGGTTTCTCCATGATATGCCCTTGCCATCTGGGAGAGTAAACAATCTGGCATGATTGGTCTGCCATCGGGGTACACCCTTACCTCATCTTCGGCTCTCCTTGTACAACCTGATTTTATCCAGACCCCTTTTTCTCTTATGTCTGCCTCATCCTGCAACTGCCTGACTTCATCCCATGTTTCAAAACCTGAAAAAACACAAGTTGGCAATTGGTCTCTTCTTTTTCCAACATTCTGTTCAAAGCCATGGTATTTCGAGCACAAAATTGTGCAACGTGATCCGCATATCTGTTGCTAGCCGTCACATAGTAATTTCCTGACAGATGTGCAGCACAGTTTACCACTGCAATTAGTTTTGGAAATGTTAATGCTTCCAGCAATTCTTTTGCATTTTTACTGTTTCTAATGGGAGATCCTGAAGAAGTCAGAAATCCCCTTTGCATCCATAACTGGCCAAAGTCATGCTCAACCCCGAAACCATATTGACTATCCGTAAATGGTTATTCTCAATCTCCTCCCAATTTTGCATGCTTTTGTTAAAGTGACCAATTCAGCTACTTATTCAGACTTGACTACTTTTAGGCATGATGCTTCCAGAATAGCGGCCACAGTAGACACAGCATCAGCTGAAATCAATTTTCTACCTTCTTTTCTCAGACATGACCCATCCACAAACATCACTGCATCTGATATTTCCAATAGGACGTCCTGAATGTCAGGATGGGGTTTTGTACACAGTTCTCTTACATCCAGACAGTCATGATAAGCCTCATCTCTCACTTCTTTACAGTATGGATCAGGCAATGGTGTTGCCGGATTCACTGTCACATTTTCAGCACCCAGAATCACTCTTTCATACGTGGTCAGTCGACTGGGGGTAATGTGCTGTGTTTGAGTCCTTGTTAAAAGAATCTCGACTGAATGTGGCACCTATACCTTCACTGGATGTTCCATCACAATCGATTCATTCTGTTCCAGACTCATGCAAGTAGCAGCTACTGCTTTTAAGCAGCCAGGTAATGCTGAAGCCACTGTATCCAAGGTTGCAGAAAAGTATGCCTCTGGATGTTGGGATAATCCAAGTCTGTGAGATAAAACTGACAAAGCACATCCTTCTCTTTCACAACAGAATAAAGCAAACACTTTTGTATAGTCTGGCATTCCCAATGCAGGTGCTTGACACAGACATTATCGTAATTTCAAAAATGCTTTCATGCTCTCTTCATCCCATTCAAGGGAATTTCGACACACCCTTTCATGTCATTCTTATCAACGATTTTGCAAGCAGTGCAAAACCATTGATCCACTGTCTGCAATACCCAACCACTCTCAAAAACATTCGCATTTCCTTCTAGGTCTGAGGTACATTCATTTGTCCAACTATTTTTATTCTTTCTGGTGTCACTTTTCTGGCTTCTTTCTCTGTCTTGTGTCCTAAATACTGGACCTTGCAATTTTTCGGGTGACACATTGTGTCCTCCTTCTGCAAAGTGGTTCAGCAAGGCAATTGTATCAATGACACAGGCCTCTCGTGTTTTTTGATGCCACCAATAGGTCATCAATGTACTGAACCAAAACTGAATTTCCTGGCATAACTAACATTTCGAGACACTTTTTTAGAATTTGATTGAAAATTGAGGGACTTTCTGTATACCCTTGAGGAACTCAGCACCATGCCAAAACACGGTCTCCAAACCGGAAAGCAAATAAATATTGGCTATCCGGACAAAAGGGAATTGAAAAGAATGCGTGGCACAAATAAATCAATGTGCACCATTTCGCATCCCAAGGTATCTGATAAAGGGTCACTGCTGGATTTGGCACTATTGGACAACAAGGCACTACAATCTTATAAATTTTTCTCAAATTGTTCACTATTCTATATTTGCCATTATGCTTTTTAAGTCTCATATTTGGTAAATTACAAGGACTGCTCATTATTTCTTTTAAAATACCTTATTCAATCATTTGATCAATTACTGGAGCAACTCCTGCTTTTACTTCTGGGCTAATTTTATATTGGGGTGTATTAGGGTAAATTGCACCTTCTTTCACTATGACTTTGATGGGATCGATATTTGCCATTAGACCTGTATCTGTCCTTGAAAAATCTCACACTTCTGATTTCACTGTCTCATTCACCTCTTCAATCAAGTCAGACTCAGTAGTTAGTGAAAACATCCCATCCACTTCTCTTCCCTGTTTGGCCAACATCATGTTATAAGCGATATCTTCATCAGCTTATAGTTCATCTTGCACAATGAGTAGTGTCCTAGCAGATTCACTGGACTCATGTCACACACTACAAACTGATGCATGTCTTTAAAGTTTCCAAAATTTACTTCCATCTGCTTTGTAACTGGAGTTTTAATTTGCTTTTTTATGCTTAAATTTGTTTTATTGATTTCAGGAAAAGCAAACATCACAGAAAGTACATAGCGATTATTGTGGACACAAAGAAAAGTAGCTAACCTGTAGGAGGAACCACATCATAGAACTCAACAAGTATCTCATATAGTGCAGAGGGTCTCGTAATCGATCTCCCTCTGTGTCACTCCCATGAGGTGCGGTATCATCAGGCAACCTTCTGTGCGGCTTAGCTAGCAAACACATGAAAAAGAAGAAAAACAACCCTCCCACCCAATACCCAGAACTCCACCCCGCCCCAACCAGTGTACCGAACCTTACGAGTGGGGGCTGTGTTAAGTGAGGCGATTCACGGCGCTTTCGCCTTGGGTTTTTGTGGCTTCATCCTGTAATTCTGTCAGGCGCAGTAGGCGGTGGTATCTAGGGCACGTGATTTCATTGAACTCCTGGGAAAAAAGTGTGAGCAGTGGCTTCCAATCCGTGTGGAATGTAACTGTGGTTTGTGTCAGTGTAGCTTGAATACGTTCCATCCCCAGTGTAAACCAAAGTCTGTGCAAACAGCCTGTGTGAGTGGGCCGTATGCTGGACCACCAGAGAGAGAGTATATGCCCCTGTTGGATTTCAGAGGGAAAGTAAGTGCGTTCGGGAGGCCCAGAATGGTGTAGGCTGGAAACCGTGGGATTTCAGTGTCCAGGGAACTATCTATGTCGTTGAGGACTGTGGTCCAATACTCCTTAACTGCCGTGCATTCCCATAAGAAATGTGTTAGCGTACCTATTTCCCCGCATCCCCTCCAACAGGACGCGCTCCGGGATGGGTTGCCCTTGTGAAGCCTCGCCGGTGTGAGGTACCAATATGTGGTCACTTTCACCTCCGATTCCCTGCCTGCTGCATTCCTAGATGTGTGGTTGGCCCTGTAGTAAATCGATCTCCATTCTTGCGTTGTTAATGTCCTCCCCAGCTCCTGTTCCCAGCGTCTCTGCCCTGCAGTGTAGTGTGTCTCGGGGGCAGGGTTAAGCAGTTTGTATAGATCAGTAATAAGGCATTGGTCTGAGTCTTTAGTTGCCAGCCAATGTTTCATCTGAAAGTATTGAAAGAGCTGTGGCGATGGGATGTCATATCCTTGGGATGAATCAGCAAATGGGAGAAAGCCCTCTAAGTCGAAGAGGTGCCCTGCGGACCTGCAGCTGGATCCTTTGCGGAAATGCTCGGGGATCCATGCCCAGGGGGAATTCGGGATTATCTAACAGAGGGGTGAGGGGCGAGGGGAAGGTCGTGAGCTGGCGCCTCGCAGTGACCGAGTCACACACCTTGAGTATGGTACGTGTGATGGGTGAATTCTGGAGGTATCGTGGTCTGTGCGGGCGACGGAGGAATGGCACCTTCCACAGAGATGTCTGGGCCATCTCTGCTCTGATTCAGGCCTAAACCATTCCACTAAGTAACGCAGCTGCGCTGCTTGAAAATATTGTTGCAGATTGGGAATTCCGAGTCCCCCCTCGTCCATCCCCCGGTATGCCAGTAGTTTGTGCATACGAGGTCTCTTCCCTCCCCAAATAAAGTGCTGTATTGCTGATTGCAACTGTGTGATAGTCCCGGCCGGCGGGGACGCAGGGATAGTTTGAAAGGTGTAAAGGACCTTGGGAAGTTCTGACATTTTCACCGCTGCAATCCGACCTAGTAGGGACAGCGGCTGTTTCGTCCACCGCTCCAGATCTTTGCGGATCTGCGTTGTAAGGGTAGCGTAGTTTAAAGCTACCATCCGCTCTGTAGAGCAGGTGAGGTGATGCCTAGGTTAGGGAGTTGCGACTGGGTTGCCAGTCTCCATTCGTAGGCGGGAGGCTCTCGGCCAGCATGAGCTGGTGTGTGGTAAATAAATAAATAATACCCTATTTTTGGATGAATGAATGAATAACAGATAGCTCAATAAATAAGAGTCAAGATTCGAGGTAGTAGGAGTTTCTGCAGGTTTATTACAGCATAAGGACAGGATCAGGACAACCTGCATAGGATGACCCAGCAGCTGCTGGGGCTAGGTCTGGGATGAGCGCGCTAACATTCAATAACAAAACATTGACATTTATACATAGCGCAAACACATAGCATTACATTGCAGTAGGCGTAACAGTGGGTGGAGCAGAAGGCGTGACGTGTAACAGTCGCGAAAGATAAGGGTGAAAGTAGGTGTAACTGGGAGTTTACTTAGACATGTGATGCGAACGTAACAGAATATGTCATGGATGGGCGGAAACATAGGAGGGGGCTACCTAAGGAGCCGGGACCTCTAACCTAATGGTGCGCGGAAACTAGCAATGACGTGTTACTAGGAGAAGCTGGGGGCTACGAACTCTGTGCTAGGAGCAGAGACTAGAGTCTGGAGGGTCGGAGCGACATGTACCTAAACCCTATCTGGTATCTAATGTTTTAGGGAACATGTTGATGTAAACTAGAAGTCATGAGGGGTGAGGCTAACCTGATTCTAAGACTGGACCATGCATTATTCTACATGTAGTGCGTGAAGAATATTAAATGACCATTAAATACAGTATTTCTCTAACGTGGAGACGAGAAGGCTAGACAATGACGGAAACTATTGATGCAGTTCAGTAGCTTAGGAATGCAGAAGAGGAGGACTGAACTGATAGCAGGAACTATAACATACTTTTGGCAGACTCAGAGGCAGAGCCGGGGTGCACCGGGCACTGCGAGGCAGGAAGTAAGTGAAGGGTCGAGGATACAGGTGGGGGCTGTATCGCTCCTCAGCGAGGCTTTCAGGAGACAGGAGCTGAATCTGTGGTCCGGGCCCTTTTGAGGCCTAGAAACGGGGGCTTTATAATTGAATAACGTGCACACTTGAGAAACGTGTCAACATTACTTACATGGGCCTGATATTCGTAGTATTCACGAGGACTGGAAACTAACATACTAGAGGTGGACACAACTGTAATTGCGTCTTTAATCAGAAATGGGGAATAACATATGCATATTGATCATGCACACATAACATATGATGGATGAGGCGTAGGGACACAGAACATGGCAAAATTTACTTTTCCACATTCCCTCCTTGTCACTACGTTTCCATCAGGAAACATCAATATTCATGATACCATCTATCATTTCATACAGTACCATTTGCTCGTCTCGAATTGTCTTGGAACGGGATTTAAAACGGGGCTTGGGACTGGGAATACAAGAGGTAGCACACATGCTGCAAATCGCAGGGCCACATTGTATACAGAGGCAGCAGCTAAATATGATCGCTACTGTAATACCTAGAAAGGACAGGACTTTCCATCCCCATGCGGAAATTACATTCCAGAACCAACCGGACCATGTCCAGGTGCCTGGATCTTGGTGTAACAGATGGGCAATTTTATGGAGTCTGGTTATAGCTGAATAAACAGACGGCGCGTTATTTGGAATGAAAACGCAACAACTGGATCCGAGAATTCTACAGGCCCCGCCCCTATCGGCCAGTATGACGTCAAGGACGAGACGATTCTGTAAAACGACAATTCTCATAAAGGATTGCTCTTCAGTTAAGTTACCTAGAGCGGAGGCAGTCTCATCTACTACTGCTTCAAGGGTTCTGGTTAACCTACGAATTAGCTTACTATTTATAACTGTACCTAAATAAGGGAAAACACCTTTATCTATATCAATGAATTGCTCTGCGGCGGTTTCAGTATAATCGACAATCGGGAGATTTCTCTTGTGTCTAGTGTGTACTAAGAAAGAATTCCTATGATAGTCAGGTGGAGCTAGAAAAACAGGTGGCAGTAGGAAAGCAATGTAACAGGTTCCCTCCCAATCGAGGGGCAGACGGACATATGCAGTTTGACCACAAACGAAATAAGAATGACGTGAAGCTTTAAAAATAGATTTCCTACTGTCACTATACTGGATAACAGTAGTACATTCACTATGACCTATATGTACAGAACCATAACTACGGACACATAATTCGCCTTTGACTGGTAGTACTGAAATAGCGGGTGAGTCTGGAGTAGTATCAGACTGAACATTCAGAACCATAAAATTCGACGAATAATTTCCTATATTATATACTTCATTTTCTAGATCTAAACCTGTTCTGTGGGGGAAACCTTGCTTGTCTGGGAAACATATACTGTTAAGAAAAGACATATCTGTTGAGGATGACGTTAACGTGGACCATGCTCCACACGAACCATTGTGTGAGAATGGATAAGGAAACAGTGGCAGAACTCCCTTCGATGTCTGGAAAGGGGGGAGTCGACCACACACCCAACAATTAGTGGCATTGCTGGTCTGGTGTGAATAATGTAACATACGGATGAATGTGTTATTACGCATGGCGAGGCGGTATGAATATTCGTGAGGAGGCAGATCACTAAACGTGTGCTCTACTGTAGCATGAGCAGACATATTTACATGAGGAACTGGAAAACACAGATAGAAAGCATAGCTGGTGCAGGAAATCATTATGCTGAGAAATAATATGAAACTCAGAAAAACGATACATTGCAGTGAACTTCGACTGACTCTCTCACTATGGGGGTCTATTTTATACATGTCAGAAACAGTCTAACCGTTTCACCTAGGGGAGGACTTATACAATCAAACTGGCTGACTTATTAGACCTGAGCTTTAACTTATACTCCTGTTGCGGAGTTTTCTCTAACAAGGGAGGGGTTGTAATAAAGTCTGGTGCGGGACAGTCCTTTAAAACAATGTTCTGGCAATCCTTGGAATCCTGGGAAATGTTCTTGGCAATGTCTTTGAAGACTGGCTTTGGTCCTTTGAAAAGTTTTACGTGAGAAAGGTGGACCCACCCCTTCCTGCCTTCTAACTTGACGGCAGTTCGGGTGGTCAAGAGGACCTGACGTGGCTCCTTCCAACGTGGTTCCAGCGGACTTGATCTGTCAAAATTTCGGATCATCACCAAGGATCCTGGAACGATCTCGTGCGGTGCCACCTCGGTATTGTCTGGAAATGCGGCGGCAACCTGTGAACGACATGAGTTGAGGGCAGACATCAAGGAAGCTAGGTAATCTGTCAGCATATTACATGAAACATCGGTAATACTTCGGGGTCTAGGAGTACCCCACATATTAGGGGGGCGGCCGAAAACGACCTCATACGGGGACAGACCTGATCTGGAATGTGCGACCATACGCATGTAAAACAGAGCGACTGGCAAAGCTACTAACCAGTCCACACCCTTGTCTTTACAGATTTTTGCAATACGGATTTTCAGAGTCTGATTATGTCTCTCGACTAATCCAGCTGCTTCTGGATGGCGTACACAATGGAACTTCCACTGGTACCCTAACAACAGGGAAACATGTTTCATGAGTTCGGATGAGAATGGCTGGCCGTTATCAGAATATACGACTCTAGGGAGTCCATATCTAGGGAAGAATTCACGAACCAACTGTTTGGCAGTGGTCGCGGCTGTGTAATCTGGGACTGGATATGCTTCTGTCCATCTGGACAAAGCGCATACAACTACAAGGACATACTTGAAACCTCGACATCGCTCCATTTGAATATAATCCATCTGGAGGACCTCAAAAGGGTGGTCAGGGGGCTGGAAACCACCTTGTTCCACCGGGACACTTTTACCTGGATTAAACTGACAACATATCATACAGGTACGGACTTTCTGCTTGGCTGCAGCTCGTAAATGCTTGTTGAACCAAATGTTCTGGATACTGTCTAACATAGCTTTTTCTCCTAAATGTGCTGGACTATGTGCGGTATTGATAATGACTTGAACCATAGAATCGGGGAGAAACCATGTGGCTCTACCCTTCGTTAACCATCCTTGATCTGTCTGGACCCCTCCTTGTACAGACCATTTCTTGATTTCATCAGGAGTAGCATGTGACTGAATATCTATGACATCTTGAGTAGGGTCCTTAACTGTCATGCATGTAATCAGATCTGGAATATGTGTCATGTTTACTGGAATGTCTGGAGTCTGTGCTGTAAGCTTGGCTGTGCGGTCTGCTAAATCATTACCTTGGGAAATAATGTCAGTAACTTTCGTATGTGCTTTGCACTTCATGATAGCAATAGATGTCGGTAAATGTATGGCATCTAACAGGGCTTGAATAAGGAGACCATGCTGAATCTTGGTTCCATGAGAAGTCATAAAACCTCTCTCCTGCCAGAGCACTCCGAAGTCGTGTACAACTCCGAATGCGTAACGTGAATCTGTGTAAACATTAACTTTCAGGTTCTTGGCGTGTATACAGGCTTGTGTCAGAGCAACTAGCTCTGCTGCTTGAGCGGACAGGGTATCAATACGGTGTGTTTCAATAACTTCAGTGTCAGTAGTCACTGCATACGCGGCGACTAGTTCTCCTGTACTAGTTCTCATACATGAACCATCCACATAAAGTGTCAGGTCAGGATCTGGTAACGGAATATCTGTCAGGTCTTGTCTTGGCTTAGTCGTAATGTTAACTACTTCCACACAATCATGTGGGTCTGGATTTGAACTAACTGATGGTAACAGTGTAGCAGGATTCAGAACGTTGCAGCGTCTAATTTCTATGTGTGGCTGGAACAGTGTCAATTCATAACCTGTTAAACGTGCAATTGTCAAGTGCTGAGTTTGTGTTCGGTTTAAAAGAACTTCTACTGAATGTGGAACTTGTACCGTCAGGGAATGTCCTAAAACTATGGAATCACTTTGTCTGATAGCTAGTGCTGTGGCTGCAACTGACTTGAGGCACGCAGGCAACGCCTGGGCGACTGGATCTAATGTGCTCGAAAAATAAGCACAGGGCTTGTATTGACCTGCTTGATCTTGTGTGAGAACAGATAATGCTGTACCTTCGCGTTCTGTAACGAAAAGTGTAAAAGGCTTACTGTAGTTCGGTGTAGCTAGAACTGGAGCTTGACATAGGGCTTTCTTTAACTCGTTAAAACTAAGTGTATGGTCAGATGTCCAAGGGAGGACAGTCGATACGGCTGCCTCCTGTGTCGTTAACTGTATCAGTGGCTTGGCTAGGAATGCATACTGGGGAATCCATTGTCTACAATAAGAAGTAAGGCCGATAAAAGCACGTACCTCCTTCTGGGTTCTGGGCTGGGGAAGATTCGCTATTAACTGGATACGGTCGGGTGTCAACTGCCTACCCCTCTTGGACAGCAAGTGTCCTAAGTATACCACTTGCTGGACACAGAATTGAAGCTTCGAAGGTGACACTTTGTGCCCCATCTCGGCTAGAAAATACAGAACTGTAAGTGATGCTCGCTCGCAGTCACGTTCAGAACGGGCTGTGATCAGTAGATCATCGACATACTGGAGCAGGGCAGTGTCAGTTGGCATGTGAATGTTGTCTAGTTGTCTCTTGAGTGCTTGACTGTAAATACTAGGGCTTTCTGTGAAACCTTGAGGAGCGCGTGTAAACATATAGCTCCTTCCATTTAAACAGAATCCGAAAAGAAACTGGCTGTCTGGATGAATTGGAACACTAAAAAATGCATTCTTGAGGTCAATAACAGTGAAAAACATGGCTTCGGAATCAATGGCTGTTAACAGGGAAGAAATATCTGGGACAACTGGATACTGAGGAATAATACATTTATTAAGCTCTCGTAAATCAATCACTAATCGATATACTGGGGGTGCATTTGGATCAGTACGTTTCATGACTGGAATGATCGGAGAATTACATACATTGGAGTCAGTTTCTACAACTACTCCTTGAGCCATGAGCTCGTCAATAATTTTGGATAAGGCTGCTACAGCCTCAGGTGGCAATCTGTACTGTCTGATTCGGGGTAACACTACACCTGGCTTGAGAGTCACACGATAGGGTGTGATTTGCATGTAACCTACATCAGTTGGACCTTGCGCCCATAGATGCTGCGGAACATTAGACAATCTTGAATCAAAATCTCGTAATACATAGTGACCCTTAAAGTCACGTAGGAACAGACGTATTCCCTCTGGGGAACAGCAAATAACTGCACCTAATTCTTTCAGTGTCTTAATGCCTAATAGATTTTCTGGACATGACTTAGTAAGTAACAGGTCAGTAGTACGGGACAATGGACCTACTTCTAGAGTAACTGGCTTTGAAATCTCATTAACTATGGGTTTTCCTGAAAATCCAAGGGAAACATTTCTTGAGCCTGAGAGCGGAGCCCCTGGAACTTCGGCATGACTAATTGTGGTCCTACTTGCCCCTGTATCGATCAAAAACTTTCTGTCTTTCCCTAATACTTGGCTGTGAACATAGGGACCTTCTTGGTCTACAGGTATCTCGATGAGAGGCAAGCCTACCTCCCTCTCTAGGCTGTTTCATGAATATGACTGGTACTCTGGATACTCGGACTGTGCATACTGGTACATCTGTGATGTAACATGCTGTGTTGCAGCAATAGGCTGCGGTACTGTAACTGTCTGTGGTGCATTCTGTGGCTGAGGAATCTGTGAAACTTGTTCTTGTCTCGGCGGACGTGGTCTTTCTTTAGTCTTACCAGTAGCTATATTATGTTTCAGAACTGCACACTCGTTTATAAAATGACCTGGCTGTTTACAATAATTGCAATTCCCTCTAACGGGAGCCGCAGGATGACTGGCTTGATTCGGACCCCTCTTCTGACTGTCTTGAGGAATAGATTGTGCAACTAGCACTTTCATTTTCGTGTCTTTCATACGTTTTCTTTCATGTTCTTGCTCTTCTCTGATTCTATTCTGGTGATACTGGAGCATCTGGAGCATCTGGGACGGAGTATTTGCTTGCCAGGTGCTTTCGACTTTCAAAACTCGGTTTTTAATTTGTGGACTTGAATTCTCGACTAATTTGGTAACGAAAAGATGAGGGTATGACTCACTACTTGTCTTGAGACCGCTGTTAATACTGAAACATTTCTCGAATCTAGAATAAAAATCACTAATGTCTTCATCTTGTTTCTGTTTACAGGCTGAGATTGCATCCCAGTCTTCTTTCCTAGTTGTCAATAATCTGGGTAAAACTTGAATCAATAATTCTGGTAATTCTTTACATTTATCTCCAAGACCGGTACCTGGTACTCGTGCCTTGTCTTCAGCTTCTAGAGCTGTCCAATCGATCTTTTTCTCTCCCACCTCCCATTCTTTCTCTTTTAACTTTTCGTACACCCCTGCGGGTAACAGGACCTTTAACATTTTAATGACATCTGGGTAAGTGTATTCTCCCATACGGAGCATGTCTTTTAATTCTCTATGGAACCCTGCTGGATCTTTGTCATGACAGGGAATTAACTTTTTCATCTCGAGGAGTTCCATCTTTGAAATCGGAGTGTATACAAACACTCGTTGCATTACGCCACCCGCCCCTTGGACTGGGTGGACTTCTCGTAACGGATTCTGTCTGTCTATATAGAATGGTTTACTTTCTGGGGGTGAGACATGAAAAAAATGCGGGTTCAGGAACGTTCTATACTTATGGCGCTGTTCTAGAATGACACTAATTAAATCGGTACCTAGACCCCTCCATCTGTACTGGAGTAACTCGTTCAGGATATCGTGTAACGGGCCTGGATCAGAATATTGACCCTCATACAGGGTAATGAGGTGCTGGATCATATACATACCCACCAGTCGTTGCTCGGCTGGGGGCAGTTTCAGAAACATTTGTGCCACTATTTCGTCTGGAAAAGTGGTAGAATCAGTAATCCATCGGACTGCTGATCGGGCTAGTTCTTGTTCATGCATGGTACTTAATTCACTATAACCGACTCGTGATTTCAGAATGCGATCGGTAGCTTGAAATGCTTGTTCTAGAGAACAAGGCTCTCGTTCTGGTGCTGGATGATGAAAAATAGACTTGGGTTCTAGACGTAAATGGCGATCTGGAAATCTGGATTTCCCTACATACGCTATTCTGGCGGGATTCTCGTCTTCCTCTTCAGGATCAGAGATACTTTCTTTCTCGCTTACTTGTGCTGCTTTACGCTGTTCGTGTAACCTTATTATTTCTTTACGAATTTTCTTGTACATACTTTCCATGGCACTAATGGTCTTGTGCTTACCCTCGGCTATATTATCACTCCACCTCGTCAGGATTCTCATTTCGGCGGGATCTTTAGACGGGTAATCTTGTTCTCTTATTAGACAATTGATCAGGAACTTTAATATCATGAGCTGAATCTCGGCTTTCCTTTGAGACATAATCTCGCCAATACTTTCTGGATCATCCCCTGTACGGATGAAACGATATATTCTGTCTAGATCTTCTTTCATATTCGGTAAGGTGACTAGATACTCGGTCACCCTTCTTACGCGTACGGAATATAAAACCATATTATATTCGCCTGGAACTGGATCATAAACACATTCGGCAAGGGCTTGCCTGATTTCTGTAACAGACTTATTACTTTTAGGAGTACGCTGTGATGCTTGAGCATGTAATTCGAGTGCTGAAAAACGCTTGTGTGGCGGCGGGGTTTGAGGAGGACCTCCTCCTGCGGCCCCTAGACTAGAATCGTCGACTGACATTCTTCGTGCTTGCAGGGTCGGTAATTGTAACGTGGGCTGAACTTGTATGACAGGCTGACCCGGGGGTACCGTAACAGGTACTCCGGTGTCTGGAGAAACGGGAAGTGCCTGATTTACAGGGACTGGTGGAGCGCGAACTGGATTTGCATATTCTGGAACTGTGTCATCCAAATAGGATGAAATAAAAATATCAGCTGCGGTCGGTTTGTGACGTAGCTTGGTCGGAACTAATGGTGGCGGGAAATTACTGGATGCCTCTGGGGTCGCTTTTGGCAAACCCTCGGCAAGGAGAGGATACATACCCTTCATAAGGGCATGCCTCTGTCTGTCTGACTGTTCGGTTTTGACTTGTTCACCTATCTCGATTAATTCTCTTTCTTGGGCTCGTTCTTGGGATTCTCTACTTAACTCTGACTTTCTGACTTCCTTTTCCGTTCTTCTATGCGCTTCCTTACGCCATAACTCGATGGCATCTTTCTGTGACTGTCTGGCTTTCTTTTTCCATAATGCTTCTTCTACTCGCATGATACATTCGGCATCCCACGTACCCGATACGGGCCATCTATACTTTTCTTCTAACTGTTTGGTATACTCTACCCATAAATCTAGATACAATATGGCGCTTATGCCATGTTTCTGATACATAAAGTGACCTGGACTGTCCCTAGGCGGAACAGGAACTGCTGCTTCCAGCAGACCCTTTCTAGTTTTTAACTGACGTAACTTGGAAAAGAGCGGCATTCTAAACTTGAATCGGAACACAATACAATACACGAAAAACAATAACAATTGGGAAAACAATTCAGGCATACCACGACATTAGAAATACATTGAACAACATTATAAATAACAGTTCGAACAGAATACTACCTGAAAATACTGAAAACAGAAACAGAACAGAATTCTCGAGAACGGAACAGACTAGAGTTACTGGATGCACTGCTGTAACAGTACGGAACATACCGGTCCCATAAAGGAACACATCAAGACCCGTATCCACCTAGGTGAACACTTCGTTTGTGAGCTTGGGTACCACCAACCCACGGACCAGGAGTCAATTTAGACTGACCCTGTCTAGACACTACCCCAGCAATGGTACTCACCGGGCAGCACGGAACGGAAGGCCTCGGACGGGACTGGACTACGACGACGAACTTCGGACTTCGGACTTCAATTACGGGTGGACCTCCGGATACCTCGGACCTTGGACTCTCGGCTTGGGCTCTGGTCGGGACTTGCCGCGTTCCTCCACCGTCTCGTTCGGATGCTGGACCGCCTCCTCCGTCTCCTCCGTGGGCCTGAGGGATACTTGAGCAGAAATATCTGCCACTGCGCAGAAGAGTTCCGTCACGACTGCAGAGGGTCAGGGGGTCGGCGTGGCTTCACCGACGCGTGGGGAAAGGGCAAGTCCCTATTCGGGCGCCATTATGTGGTAAATAAATAAATAATACCCTATTTTTGGATGAATGAATGAATAACAGATAGCTCAATAAATAAGAGTCAAGATTCGAGGTAGTAGGAGTTTCTGCAGGTTTATTACAGCATAAGGACAGGATCAGGACAACCTGCATAGGATGACCCAGCAGCTGCTGGGGCTAGGTCTGGGATGAGCGCGCTAACATTCAATAACAAAACATTGACATTTATACATAGCGCAAACACATAGCATTACATTGCAGTAGGCGTAACAGTGGGTGGAGCAGAAGGCGTGACGTGTAACAGTCGCGAAAGATAAGGGTGAAAGTAGGTGTAACTGGGAGTTTACTTAGACATGTGATGCGAACGTAACAGAATATGTCATGGATGGGCGGAAACATAGGAGGGGGCTACCTAAGGAGCCGGGACCTCTAACCTAATGGTGCGCGGAAACTAGCAATGACGTGTTACTAGGAGAAGCTGGGGGCTACGAACTCTGTGCTAGGAGCAGAGACTAGAGTCTGGAGGGTCGGAGCGACATGTACCTAAACCCTATCTGGTATCTAATGTTTTAGGGAACATGTTGATGTAAACTAGAAGTCATGAGGGGTGAGGCTAACCTGATTCTAAGACTGGACCATGCATTATTCTACATGTAGTGCGTGAAGAATATTAAATGACCATTAAATACAGTATTTCTCTAACGTGGAGACGAGAAGGCTAGACAATGACGGAAACTATTGATGCAGTTCAGTAGCTTAGGAATGCAGAAGAGGAGGACTGAACTGATAGCAGGAACTATAACATACTTTTGGCAGACTCAGAGGCAGAGCCGGGGTGCACCGGGCACTGCGAGGCAGGAAGTAAGTGAAGGGTCGAGGATACAGGTGGGGGCTGTATCGCTCCTCAGCGAGGCTTTCAGGAGACAGGAGCTGAATCTGTGGTCCGGGCCCTTTTGAGGCCTAGAAACGGGGGCTTTATAATTGAATAACGTGCACACTTGAGAAACGTGTCAACATTACTTACATGGGCCTGATATTCGTAGTATTCACGAGGACTGGAAACTAACATACTAGAGGTGGACACAACTGTAATTGCGTCTTTAATCAGAAATGGGGAATAACATATGCATATTGATCATGCACACATAACATATGATGGATGAGGCGTAGGGACACAGAACATGGCAAAATTTACTTTTCCACACAACGGCAAGATCAGCGACTTCCCTCTTTTCATTCGAAAGCCCGAAACAGTGCCGAATAACTCGATTTCTTCCAGGAAGGCTGGCACTGAACATGTAGGGTTATCGAGGGTCGCCAGAATGTCGTCCGCATATAGGCCGATGGGGTGTGGTTCCCCGCCGAATGTTACCCCATGTATGCTAGGGTGGTCCCGTATTCTCTGCGCCAAAGGCTCAACATAAAGCGCGAATAGGAGAGGGGAGAGGGGACACCCCTGTCTGGTCCCTCGTTGAATTTCGAAGGGGGGGAGCACAGGCCATTAAGACGGACCCGTGCTCGGGGACTATGGTAGCAACTTGCTACCCAGGCTTGGAAGCGCTCTCCCACTCCGAAGTGCGCCAGGACCCACCTTAAAAAGCTCCAATCGACACGGTCAAACGCCTTTTCAGCGTCGATGGCCAGGAGGACCGATTCAGATTGTTGAAAGTGGACTTTGTCAATTAAGTGAAGAAATCGCTTAGTGTTGTCACTGCATTGTCTGCCCAGTATGAAACCGGATTGATCCGGTTCTACAATTCCAGGGAGGCAAGGTCAGAGCCATGAGGTACTGGGTTTTTCAGAACCGGTACTTAACCGGTAACCCAGCGGTGTCAGGGAATACACACCCAAAGACCTCGAGTCCTTTTCCTGATTCAGACCACAGAAACTCAGAGTCTTCTAGGTGAAGTCAAAGATTAGTTTATTGGCTGCAACCAAGGTAACAAGTGTCCTAGAAGTACAACACGGGGAAGTATATTCTCAGGAGACTGCTCGAATTTACAAAGTCAGGCTTCTCTCTTTATACAGAATATTCAGCTTCAGGCAAACATTCTTCGAATTTGTAGTATGTCATTTACAGTTATTGGTTTACAAAAGAAAAGCAGAGTCATGATGACATGTACATATTTCACGTCGTGCTGCCCATAACAAATCACCTGGCAAGGCCCAACATTTCATCAGATATCGGTGGACCCCCAATAAAAACAAGCACCCCCCCATCATAAAGTAAGTGAAGCAAAAGAGTAGAGACAGATGTGAGCAAGATACAGCAGGTGTGCGCGCTGAAATGGTTTTATGGCTTGTTGAGCCTAGATGCTATCTTGCTCGGCCACTGGGAGGGGAACTGACCTAACGAGTTCGGCCTGGGGCAATGGTTCCAACTTGCACAGGTCATGGAAAAGTCGATTAAGGAGTATGTGTCCTTGTGGAATTGAATTCAACTGGATTAAGGCCTATGTAAAGGGCAACTCACAAAATGGCTGCCATACACAAAATGGAAGCCGAGGGTTCTGAACGAGAGTGAAATCGTCACTTGAATATGCTGAAAATACCTGTACAGGACGTACTCGTCATTCTCGGTCTTTTGGTACTAAATTCGTCATGTTTCGACGAAGTTTTATTCTCGAGTGCAGACACATTACACGAGTCCAGAATTTTCAGTACTACAATCCCTCCTTTTGCCCTTACATAGGCAATTAATCTATCCTCATGTTAGTCTGAGTCCAAATCTATATCCCTAAAGTCATTGAGATGTTGCTGTAATATCATTCTAGTACTTAGTTCATCTCTTGACACAGGTTTCCTTACACATGATGTAACACAGAGCCCACATATTGCAGGAGCACACTGTATGCATAGACAGAACAGGAAAAGAATGGCTGAGACCATCCCAATGACCATCAGAATTTTCCATCCCCAGGTGGATATCACTTCCCAGAACCAACCCGTTAACGACCAATCCCCTTTTCCCACATGAATAGATTCGGAAATCTTATGTAGTTTGGAGATGGCCTGGTACACTGTTGGAGCATTATCTGGGATAAAAATGCAACAACTTGATTGGATCAATCTGCATACTCCACCTCGGTCTGCAAGGATGACATCTAAGGCGACCCGGGTCATAAGACGATCCGACTGGAGCTCAGCAGTCAAGTTACTAAGGGCACCAGCAGTTTCAGTCACGGTGGACTCAACTACCCTTGTCAATTGTCTTATGTTCCTACTGTTAGCCATGGATCCCCAGAACGGCAGAAAACCCTTTTGCGAAGTCCCCAAATTCTTGACCTGCAGTGTCCTCTTTACTCAAGACACCTCTAACTACCCTTGTCCTGTGGTAATCCGCCGCTGCTGTGTAGGTGGGAGGTAACAGGAATGAAACAAAACATGAGCCCGAAAAGTCAGGGGGCAACCATGTGTAGGCTCTATCATGACAGATAAAATAAGTACCCTTAGCTGCTAAAAACGCTGGGGAAGTCTGAGATCCAAAGACATATGTTTCTGTACAGACACTCTTCCCTAACTGAGCTCTGGGATTCCTGCCAATACCTTGCAGACACAGGTGACCCTGATGGGGTACGATCCATATTAGGGATGATCCTTTAGCTTGCTGTCTCTCACTGAGAGTGGCTTCATATCCGGTCACGTTCCAATTTACATATACAAGTATATCATCATCAGGAGTATCTTCATAAGAAATTACTTCCTTAATCATGTCAACTATGCCTTTTACTAGGGCGCTAGTCTTGAGGTTATCTTTTACAGAACGTAGGGGTTGGATTTCACGTGCATATATGAACATCGTTCTGTACGCCCATACAGAGCCATTACGACTGAAAGGCAAAACTAGATAAGGGATACCTTTATCCGTAGTGTGAGGCATAAGGCCACAAACCCAACAGTCAGTTGTGTTCATCACTAGCTGGTGCTGGTGCAATAGCTGAATGAAGGAGTTATTAATGAACTCTAATCTTCTATTGTATTCATGGCCAGGAAGGGGGTGGAAAGAATGAGAGGAAACAGTAGTAGGAGGTATGGGTGATGCAGTGGGTGCAAATTTTACACGAAAGGAGAATAAAGCGTAACCAAAAATATCATCATACTGAATAACATACAAATGCACATTATGAAAAAACTTTTCTTTGTCATCGCATTGCATAACATGTTTTTACAGTTCGCTCGTTTGGCAGGTTTCTCCACATCAGGAAACTCCATCCTCTCTAGAGTGCTGCTCGCGGTGGTAGGTTGATTCTGCTAAAGGATGCTTCTGTCAGTCCAGGGCAACTCCCTTAGACCAACCAGAACTACCGACCTAACGTCGTTAGCTGCACCCAAAAGACTTTTTAGGCAACCGCGGCCCTAGCAGCGGAACCCGGATGGCGGTTCGAAAAACAAAAATAAGCAAGTTACCTAGATGGGAGATCTGCACTTTCAAAAATAGTACTTGGGGGAAAAAGAAGTATCTTTTTTATTTGTCCATGGATCTTAGTCTCAAATTGCAAAAGGAATGACTTTATCAGTTCGTTTTTCTCGGTCTCAAATTATACCGTTGCTTCCCAGGTATTGTCTGATCTGGGAACAAAAGGTCAGGCTCTGTAATGTTCACTCGCTTGGATGGTGGCACAGCCTTGTGCAAAATGTCTTCGTTTTCTTGTTCAGAGTCAGTTCCTTTTACATGTGAATCATTAAAAGGGACGGTATTTGGCACGGCATCAGGTTCTTTACTCTGGTCATAGGGCAGGGGTAAGGGTACCCTTTTACAGTGGACCCCGTGGATCCAGGCCTTCTTCCCTTCCACTCGAACTGCCGATCTGGTAGAGAGAAGGACGAGGTATGGTCCCATCCACCTGGGCTGGTCATTTTTAGTCCTTTGGAAGTTCCGCACCAGCACCCAGGTTCCAGGGTCAATGCTGTGTCCCGGAGTCTCAGAGACCGGAGGCAGGGTGTCGTTGACCTGTTGATGCAAAACACGCAATTTAGCCGTCAATTCATACAGGTAATCAAGTAAAATAGGGTGTTCTAGCTCGCTGAACTTCGTGGGCCTAGGCACTCCCCATATGTTGGCTGGCCGGCCAAAGACAATCTCATAGGGGCTGAGTTTCACTCGCGAATGCACAGTCATTCTGGTGGATAGGAGTGCTAAGGCTAGAGCGTCAGGCCATTTAAGACCTGTGCTCGCTTGGATTTTGGCCAATTTAAGTTTTAAAGTGCCATTGTAACATTCTACTAATCCAGCTGATTGGGGGTGATTTGCAGCGTGAAACTTCTGCCTAATACAGAGCCCTTCACACACTTTCTTCATCACGCGACCCACAAACTCACTCCCATTATCAGACCAGACCATTCTAGGTATTCCGAATCTGGGGAAGTACTCTTTCACAAGGGCTTTTGCTGTGGACAAGGCAGTATTGTCCTTTAGGGGATAGGCTTCTATCCATCTTGAGAAAGCACAAACAACAACGAGCACGTATTTTAGGTTGTTGCACCTTTCCATGTGGATGAAATCTAGCTGCAAAACCTCGAACGGATACGTAGGAGGTGCAAAATGACCAGCTGGAGTTGGGGTTCCCCTACCAGGATTGTGTAGCAGACACACCATGCAATTCTTGACAACATTCTCTGCACACTTGGGAATCCCTGAATTCTTCCACACTGGGGCCAACAACTCGCAAATCCCTTTCACGCTGATATGAGCTATTCCATGAGCCATTGTGACTACTGCAAGCACATATGCATCGGGTAACAACCATCTCTGATGTTCTGTTGATTCAATCCAACAACCATTTGCATCCATTCTACCTGTACTCTCTCTCCACGTGCTCAACTCTTTCTCTGTGGCCTCAGCTTGGATGGACTTCACGCTTTCTATCGTGTCCTCACATATTCCAACATCACCAGTCCATCTTTCAGGGCCTGCAACATGCATTCGGCTCATCACATTCTTTGCGGTTTCTTTCGCGGTTTCATCAGCAAATGCGTTTCCATGACCAACGTCATCAGTCACCTTCTTGTGAGCACTACATTTTACAATCGCCACTTGTAAAGGCAAAGTCAGTGATTCTAGAAGCTCATTTACCAACTGACCATGCTTAATTTTAGCTCCATGTGAAGTCAGGAACCCACGTTCTCTCCACAATCGTCCAAAACTGTGAGCCACACCAAACGCGTACTGGCTGTCGGTGTAGACAGTCACTTTCATTCCTTTCGACAACACACATGCTCTCGTGAGTGCAATTAGCTCCGCTGCCTGAGCTGAATTATGTGGGATGCGTGTAGCTTCAACAATCGTGTGCAAAGTCGTGACAGCATATGCTGCAGTCGTATCGCCATTCGGAAGCTTGAAACATGAACCATCCACCCACAATGTACCATCACATTCAGCAAGAGGAATGTCGAAGAGGTCTACTCTTCCTTTCGTCTCTTCTTCTGTTCTATAGAGACAATCATGCTGTTCTGAAGCATCTGATTCTTCTATGAATGGTAATAACGTGGCTGGGTTAAGGGTGTTGCACTTTTGAATGTGCACATGACTTGCTAGCAAAGTCAGTTCGTACCCTGACAATCGAGCACTGGTTAAGTGCTGTGTCTTGGTTCTATTTAACAATGTGTCTACTGCATGTGGGACCATCACGACTAGTGTATTATTCATGACCAGGCCAGCAGACTGTCGAATAGAAACAGCTGCTGCCGCTGTGGCTCTTAGACAACTTGGCAATGCTCTAGCTACAGGGTCCAAAGTCGACGAAAAATACGCGCATGGACGTTGTTTGTCCCCAACTGACTGAGTCAGTACTGATAATGCGCAACCTTCCTTCTCGTGGACGTACAATGTAAAAGGCTTACTGTAGTTGGGGTTACCTAACACCGGAGCCAAACATAATGCTGTGCGTTATTCGGAAAAACTCGTTTGACACTCTTCAGACCAAGGGACGGGATTGGGTGTATCTTTACACGTTAACGCCACCAAAGGTTTGGCCAATAACGAAAAATTAGGGATCCATTGTCTACAATATGATGTAATGCCCAAGAAAGCACGTATTTCTCTCTGTGTTCTTGGCACACTCAATTTCGCTATTGCCTGAATTCTCTCTGGGGTCAGTTTCCTTCCCTCCTTCGATAAGAGATGACCTAAGTAGGTCACCTCTTGTCGGCAGAATTGAAGCTTGGAAAGTGACACCTTGTGATGGAAATCACACAGATGGCGTAACAATGACATTGTTGCTTTCTTGCAAATTTCCTCAGTATCCGCAGCTATAAGCAAATCGTCAACATACTGTACAAGAGTAGCACCTTTTGGCAAAACAATCGTATCAAGCTGTGTTTTTAGAGCTTGACTGTATATTGACGGACTTTCACAGTAGCCCTGAGGAGCGCGTTTAAAACGGAAGCTTCGACCTCCTAAACTGAAGGAAAAAATATCCCTGCTCTCCTCGGCGATCGGGATGCTGAAGAAAGCATTCTTCAGGTCAATCACCGAAAACCAAGTGGCAGAAGCTGGAATCATAGTCAATAATGTAGTAATGTCTGGGACAACTGGAAATTGTGGCACCACGATCTTATTCACCTCTCTGAGATCGATCACAAATCTGTACACCGGTGGCTGAGATGGGTCAGTTCATTTTAAAACAGGTAGAACAGGACCATTGCAAACGTTGCCTCTTGTCTCTTCAATCACATCCTTTTCAATTAACTCGTGAATGTTCGCTAGCAAAGCTTTTTCACCCTCACTAGAAATTCTATATTGGGGAATTCGTGGCATTTGAACATTGGTTTTCAGTGTTACAACATATGGTGGAATTTCTAAAAGACCGACATCGTTAGGACCAGTAGCCCAAAGAATGCTTGGAAGAAACGACAACTCTGTTGGAAGTTTGTCTCTCGACAAATACATGGCAGAAACCACTTTCTTACCTAAAGTGAGTTGTACTCCTGAGGGAGAACAGTACAAAGTCGCATACAATCTTTTGAACAAATCCAATCCTAGCAAATTTTCACCACAACCTGTTGTCAGAATAAGGGGTGCTTCTAATTCACGGGGACCAACAGAAAGAGTCAAAGGGTCAGAAATTGGATTTCTAACCGGGGCGCCAGAAAAACCTACTGATACATTCGTTTCGCCAGACAAAGGCGCGCCAGGGAGTTTTGAGTGCTTAATGGAACTCTTCGTAGCACCAGTATCCAACAGAAAAGGTTCTGACACACCTGATGTAATCACCTCAACGTATGGTTCGCTCTGATCTACTGGAACTGAAACAACTCCCTCTCTTTGTGTATGGCTGTCCTAGCAATCATTACTCTCCCAATTCTCACTTTCTGTATAGTAATCATTTGTATAGTACTGAAGTGTCCTACCAGATGTGTTATTCTGCTGATCAAACTTGTTCATGGAATTTTGAGGTGGAAGGGGACGTTCGTTCCGGGGGGCATTCCCGTATCCTCTTCCTCTAGACGCTTGCTGAGCACCTCGACCTCTTACATATATGTTTATGTTACAGTATATGCTGTAGACCGCTGTGCTCTCCACCATTCCTATGTGACTCTTAGAGTATATCCAGTCATATCCCTTCCCTATGTATATAGAGATAACTCTAACGACTAGTCTCCTAAGTGACTTTTAGAGTATATCTATGTGTATCCCCTCCCTATGTTGATAGAGATATTACTAGTATAGGCCTAGAGTACATCCATTTGTATACCTTTTTGTAACGCTTGTAATCCTAAGTCCGTATGCTTTCAACTGGCTCTTATGTAATGCAAAAATTTGCAATCATTTTACGCATGTACTTATGTTTTCAACCGGATCCTATGTAAAGTGCTCTGACACCTTCGGGTAAAGTTCGTTATCTCACGTGCCTGCCCTCTCTGTGACTTTTAGAGTATATCCAGTCCTTTCCCTTCCATATGTATATAGAGATAGCTCTAATCACTAGTATATGCTGTAGACCGTTGTGCTCTCCACCATTCCTATGTGACTCTTAGAGTATATCCAGTCATATCCCTTCCCTATGTATATAGAGATAACTCTAACGACTAGTCCCCTATGTGATTGTTAGAGTATATCCATGTGTATCCCTTCCCTATGTATATAGAGATAACTCTAACGACTAGTCTCCTATGTGACTGTTAGAGTATATCCATGTGTATCCCTTCCCTATGTATATAGAGATAACTCTAACAACTAATCTCCGAGTTGACCTTTAGAGTATATCCATGTGTATCCCCTCCCTATGTTGATAGAGATATTACGAGTATAGGCCTAGAGTATATCCATTTGTATCTCCTCCATGTGTGATTCTATCTCTTGTACATTTGCAATTTTTTTCTGTCTGTACCTTTTTGTAACGCATGTAATCCTAAGTCCGTATGCTTTCAACTGGTTCTTATGTAATGCAAACATTTTTGCAATCATTTTACGCATGTAACCGTCAGTCCTTATGTTTTCAACTGGATCCTATGTAAAGCGATCTGACACCTTTGGGTAAAGTTCGCGCTATATAAAATTGCATAAATAAATAAATAAATAAATAAACACCAGAAGCGTCATTCGCGCGCTATAGTAGGATAGGGCAACTATATTTAAAATGACCTTCCTCCTTGCAATACGAACATTGGTTGGGACCTACAGAAACACGTGGTTGACAATACTCAATCCTTTGCGAGTTCCTCGGATATTGTTGAGGCTGCTGCAAATTACTCTGGTAATTATTCTGACCGTTATTATTTTGACCGCCACCACCACGTGGTGGATATGCTTGCTGTAACAAGACCTTCGTTTTCAACTCTTTCGTTTTCTTTTCTACTTTATCTTTCTCGTCTTTGTCTCGATTTTCGAAATACTGTGCTGAAGCTAATATCTGTGCCGAAGACGAGACTGCCCAAGAACTTTCCGAGTCCTTTAACTTTTTGCACAACTCAGGAAGCAAATTGTGCACGAATTTATCGACAAACAGTCTCTGACCACCTTCTGTGCTCATATCTTGACCACTGTGGTCGACAAAAGTTTCTTCAAATCTGGTGAAGAAATCAGACACCGTTTCATCTTTCTTCTGTTTACATGCAGATAGTTTATCCCAATTCACGCGTATTTCAGGCATTATCTTTTTCATAAAATCAATTATTTTACCAGGCAGTTCTGCTATCAAAGGTTCAGGCTTAGCGCCACCTACTTGTAGGGCATCTGTCGCAGTAATGTTAGCCCATGAGTCACCTAATTCCTGATCATGATCCGTGTGACGAATCTTCCCCATAAAGGCTGTGGAACAACGTTCCCAAATAACATATCGATATCGGCTAAATTCATTACACATGACCCAGCAGTCTGCGACAACTCTTTGTAATATCCTGCAGGGTTTTTACGCGGATCAGGTAATGTCTGTTTAAGTGCTAAAACTTCAGCTCGCTTCCATGGGACATGTACCCACAGACGCTGAAAGTGTGGCAGAATAGATGGATTAGCCGTTGCGTCACCCTCTCTCCATTGAGGGGGAACTTCTCTCATGGGATACTGTCGCGCCTTTTTCCTAGGTGTATCACGCTCAGATTGTGAACCAGAAGTGTTCCCTTTACTCCGATAAGACAACAATATCTCAACCGCTTTTTGGACATCGGGACCTACGATCATTCCTTCCCCAAACTTGAACCGTACATGACACAACTCCTGCGGGTTGCATTCTAAATCATTGTCTTCCAAATCCTCACAGAGGAAAACACACATTTGTTCGAAAACATATCTCTGTGTCGGTGCTTCCCACTGAAGGAAAACTTTCATGACAGATTCAACGTCATATTTTACAGTATCCATAATCCATGTATGAGCTAAACGATTCAATACATCTCTCTCTTGGTAGTCAGGCAGTTGACTTCGCAACTGTCTTCGTTCCGTGTTAGGGGTCGTAGTAGGCGACCCGAAAAGAGGTGAGAAAATATTAGTTACAGTGCTGGCCATTCTCTGTCGAACGGAAGGAGAAACTGAAGGGAGAACGGGTGGAAAAACAGGGTGAGATAAGGCTAAAGTAGAGGCAATAGCAGAGGGAGCATTATGAGAAATCGAAGGTGCACTAGGCAAAGTCGTAGAAGGCATAAGCGGAGTAGATGTAGTCTGTGTGCCTTGAGGAGGCTGCACCGGAGGAGCGGAAGCCAGCTGAAGAGCAGCTGGTGGGTGCTGTAGAGGAGCAGGTATAACAACCATGGGCGGCGCAACTAAGGGTTGCGGAGGCGCCGTGGCTGTTTGTGCATAGGGGGGTGGTGAACTTAACAAACGGCCCATTAACGGGTCTTCCTTAAGGTCTTTTGCTGCATCCTTCTTGGGACGCGGCAAAACTGGATAGCATTTATCTATCGCCATTTTACGTTGCCTGTGCAACTGCTCACTCATCTGTTCTTCTTCATTGTCTTTAAACTGCATAGCAGCTTTCATTACTGAAATATTCCCTTCTCTCTTATTTTTCTTCTCTAATTTAATTTCTTTTTGTCTGGCCTCTTTACGCCATAAGCGGAAAGAGTCAAAGATCGTCGGCCGGGCTTTCTTTTTAAAGAGTTTAATTTCAAGGTTGTCTAAGATTTCGGAATCAAAACTACCATATTGGGGCCATTTTAGAACACCATCTTTCCTGGTGTATTTAATCCACACTTCGTTGTATGTGATGGGGCCTACCCCATGTTTTACATACAACTCGTAGGTTGGAGTTCCAACCGGAGGAACCGGACATGAGTCCTCCAATCGGGAGTCCCTATTATTACTGCCAAGACAAAACAAATTTCCAAGTCTAAGACCAGGCATCTTCGCTCTCTAGTCTAGTTCCAAACTTCAAAGGTTTATCGATTACGATATTTCTCGTGAATACACGAGTCCTTCGGTTTTGGTGCTTGCAAGTACCAACACAAAACTTTTTATCCCAAGGATACCAAAACTAAGATCAACTAAGGACTGGGAGACGCTCCACTTATACTTAACTGAGATATCGATGACGTCACCAGAAGACTCGTCTCAGTGTTTCGCTCTACCAAACTTCAAGGGTCCAAATCAGGGCGATAGCCAGGGCAGCAGACCTTTGTAGCCGTCGGGAAGCGGGGAACCTCGCAGCAAAGACTTTCGGACCACGTCGACATGCAGGGGTCGATGAGATGGTTGGCCGTCCTCTGGAATTTTTGCACGAAGCTCCTCACGAACCTCTGGCTGGACCGGTACCGCTGGAATCGCCCCAAACGTTGGGCACCAACTGAGGTACTGGGTTTTTCAGAACCGGTACTTAACCGGTAACCCAGTGGTGTCAGGGAATACACACCCAAAGACCTTGAGTCCTTTTCCTGATTCAGACCACAGAAACTCAGAGTCTTCTAGGTGAAGTCAAAGATTAGTTTATTGGCTGCAACCAAGGTAACAAGTGTCCTAGAAGTACAACACGGGGAAGTATATTCTCAGGAGACTGCTCGAATTTACAAAGTCAGGCTTCTCTCTTTATACAGAATATTCAGCTTCAGGCAAACATTCTTCGAATTTGTAGTATGTCATTTACAGTTATTGGTTTACAAAAGAAAAGCAGAGTCATGATGACATGTACATATTTCACGTCGTGCTGCCCATAACAAATCACCTGGCAAGGCCCAACATTTCATCAGATATCAGTGGACCCCCAATAAAAACAGGCACCTCCCCATCATAAAGTAAGTGAAGCAAAAGAGTAGAGACAGATGTGAGCAAGATACAGCAGGTGTGCGCGCTGAAATGGTTTTATGGCTTGTTGAGCGTATATGCTATCTTGCTCGGCCACTGGGAGGGGAACTGACCTAACGAGTTCGGCCTGGGGCAATGGTTCCAACTTGCACAGGTCATGGAAAAGTCGATTAAGGAGTATGTGTCCTTGTGGAATTGAATTCACCTGGATTAAGGCCTATGTAAAGGGCAACTCACAAAATGGCTGCCATACACAAAATGGAAGCCGAGGGTTCTGAACGAGAGTGACGATTTCAAAGTGAAATCGTCACTTGAATATGCTGAAAATACCTGTACAGGACGTACTCGTCATTCTCGGTCTTTTGGTACTAAATTCGTCATGTTTCGACGAAGTTTTATTCTCGAGTGCAGACACATTACACGAGTCCAGAATTTTCAGTACTATAGCCACGCGGCCAGCACACCTGTAAAAAGCTTAAGGTCAAGGTTAAGCAAAGAGATTGGCCGAAAGGCAGAGCATTGTGTGGCCTCCTCACCCGGCTTAGGCAAAACTATTATGTCGGCCTCCAGCATGTCGGCGGTATGGAGCCGGGGCATTGAAATGAATTAGAAAGCTTCGTAAGCAGTAGAGCGAGCAGCGGGCAAAAGGTTTTATAAAAACCGGCGGAAAAGCCATCAGGGCCTGGCGACTTTAAGGGTTTGAGATGGGAGATGGCGCTGATCACCTCTTCGATTCGAATAGATGCGTCTAGGGCGCTAGTGCTTGTGGAATTTAGGGCGGTGGTTGCCGCGGCTTGAAGATAGGTTCCTGCTTCAACCTCTGAGATGGGCTCCGCCTTATGGAGTGAGGCATAATAATGTCTAAAGGCCCCCGCTATCTGAGCCTCATCGCAAATTTCGTCTCCATTCTCGTTACGCAAGACCAGAGTTTTCGATCGTTGAACCTTGGCTCGCAAGGTTTATGTACGTGGTCATAAACGCTTCGCATACTGCCTCTGAGATAGGCCTAACTGCTCGTGCTATGTTAAAGGGTTGAGCAGGGGTTGTCAAAGGGGGTAGCCCACTTGCCATGACTAAGGAAGAAGGTTCCCTATTTGGATATTGGCGACAGCCAATGCCAACTAGATACCTTCATTTCTAACAATATAGATGAGTCAACCAGCCCAGTCCAGTACCTAAAACTCTTACTGTTAAAGATTGCCTTAAGTCACGGTAATACCAGTAAGCCTTAATGGCAAAAGCAGGACTTGGTCGGAATGGAAGGTGCCGCAGGCAAACGCCCCTACAAAGACACGCAAATCTTTTATAACAGTTCGAGCTCTACTTTGCGGCCAAATACAGAGGAATTTAGTGCATGGATCCACCTCAACCAAAATGTACTTAAAAGCATTAGCTTACATTGTAGGACTGCAGTGATATCTATAAATACAAACCAATGGTTGATTTGAAATGTACAGTTGAGTGTGGGTAGGACATGAAACGGTTGAGGGCTTAATCTGTTGAAAAATGTTGAAAGAACATATTTATGTGCTTCTTGGTATAAACCACACCATCAAAAACGTTGCTGTAAAAGGTAAATAGTCACTGTCACTTCGGCAGGTGCAGAAGCAACGCCTTCATGGGCAGCAACTATTAAAGAAAATCTGAGGTCCTCGTTGGGAATCACCCAATCCCAAATAGATGGAATAGTTGCAAATGGAATTTGATCAGTCGGTAAGTGTTATTTTTAATGAGAAGGGAACCCTTGGGGAAAACGTGTTCCGTCTCTTGTGGCGACATAACTTCCAAAATATCATCATCGATCTTTGTGGCTCTGGTAACTGCTGCTACCAAGCATGTGGCTACTGCAGATTTTGCAGCTTCATCAGCCATCGAATTACCAACAGTGTGTGCTCCCACACATTGATTGCCCAATGTATGGATGACATATGTGAGTGGCAAACTCTCCTTAAGAGCGGCCACCCGGACCCAAAGCTTTTTATGCTTTTTTGCGCTAACTTTAGAAACTCCAGAGCAAAAACCAAAGCAGGTAGCTTGGCAAACTGTGCCGTACAATCTCCAAGGGATTGTGTGCATACTACGGATTATTGAAAACATCCATCAACTATTGTGCCTGCCACAATTTCACAGGTGGATGAAAAGCATGTTTAGAACCACTGGCTGGCTGTGCAGACCCATCTGTGTAAATAATGTATTTATACTGGACAAGAGGGAGCAAAGCTGAGGGAGGAGGATGAACGTGTTCATACTGTAAAAACACCTGTGTTTGCAAAGAAGGGTCAAAGATGAAGCTGACATCAGCTGATGTCAAAGAACTTGTCAATTGTATCCACCAAGGATGCAACGCTTCTGAATTTTGATACACTAGCCTTCGTTACTGCCTATAAAGCAGGTTCTAGTGAAACAAGGAAGATGTGTTTACCTTGAGCCAGAGGGCGCTCTTTCAGGATAACTATCTGAACAGCTGTCAAAATCTTTTCTGTCGAGGGAAAGCACATCTCAGCTGGAGTATACAATTGCAATATATAAGCAATGGGGACACTGTTCCCTTCATTAAAGTTACATAGTTAAAACCTAAGGTTTCTAATGCAATCCTTATGACCAAATTAGTAATATTATCTCTGGTTAACAAGAATAGAGTCCCAAGCAGATCAGACTGCAAGGACCTAAGCATTGCTGTATGTTCCGGCAGCCAACTGGAAGATGAAAAAGAGGGTTTTATCAAAGCGTATTGTCGTTTGATACGCTGGGCATAATTAGGAATGTAACTCCTGCCAAAATGTTGAAAACCCAGCATAGACTGTACACTTTTAAGGGTGGAATGAGGCTTCAATGCAGCACATTTCTCCAAAAATTGAGGGGCTAACCCCCGCCCTCGTTATTGAATTAATAACCAAGGAAAAGTACTGACAAAAAGGCAATGTGTGATTTAGCAAAATTTAATTTGTAGCCCAATTAGGCAAAATGTGTGAAAATGCGGTCTACGCACTTACGATGTGGAGTCATATTATTGACCGTCAAATAAATGTAATTGAAGTACGAACAAGCGTCAGGGTAAATGTCATGTAAAAGCGAAGCAATGCATGCATGCAGTAAACACGCCTGGGCTATTCTAAAGTCCCATAGGATATCTTGTGTAGCAGCGGTGATTGCCTAGCACAGAAGGCGGTCAAATCACATCTTCCAGGAGCCAAAGAATGGCTGAAAAATCCATTGGACATATCTCGGGTAGTGTTGGGTAGTGTTGGACTTGGCCCTTTTTGCAGGGTCATCCCTAAACTTCAATCCTTCCTCCTGTATTTTGTTCTGACCTGTTGTTGGCTGTTTTATGACTCTGGGCACTTTACCACTGCTGATCAGTGCTAAGGTGCATATGCTCTCCCTATTGAAAAGTATTATATTGGATTAGTGACTCCATGATTGGCTGGTTTGGTTTACTTGTTGCATCAAGAAGAAGACGCCCTTTGTTTCATTGCACCGGATCTTCATCGCACCATGGCGCTTCTGGTCGCATCGCCACGGAAGTGCTGTAAGAAACCGATGCATCACCTCGCCAAGCAGAAAAGAACCGACGCATCCCCTACGCAGCAGAAGTGAACCGACGCATCACCGTTCTTGCATGTAAGGAACCGACACATCACCTTCCCTGCAACACTTCCGTTGTGTAGTGTTATGCATCCAAAGGTACATTGAACTTAAAGTGTTGTATTTGCCATCTAAAGAGAACTAAGCTATTTCTACCATTTTCGAGTACAGTATTGTGGATTTTTGTCATTTGTGGTCTTGTGTTAAGTCTATACAAAAATACTTATTTTTATACTACAGCTTGTGTGGTGTCCATCTGTAGTGTTGTCAATGGATTACTGTATGTGTTCACAAATGCTTTACACACTGCCTCTGAGATAAGCTGTCGTCTCGTGCCCAGCTACCAAGGGGGTGAGTAGGGGTTATTTTAGGAGCGTACCCCCTTACCCTGACTAAACACAAGGGTCCCTATTTGGTCAAAGTTACCTACCTCTGCCAACTAGAGACCCCCAAATCTAACATTGGTGGTCAGCGGGGAAAATTCTGGAGTTGCATTTGTGACTCATATACTGTGATTGGTGAATACTACTAGTGAGTGTAGCGCAAACATGACCACATACTTTTGGTAGATTGTTTTTCCTGGGATTTTCTATTTTTGCAAAGAACTGACATATTTAGCCACCATGAGTAAAGCAGCATCCATAGCATCTGAGGATTGGGATTTTGAGGAGGAGAAACTGGAAAGCTACAATGTGAGACAGCTGAAGCACTTCTGCAGTAGATTTAAAACTGCTATGACCGGTCTCACCAAGAAGGATGATTTCCAAAAGGCACTAAGGCCTGGGTTGAAGCAAGGAACACCCCTGAGCATGTGGAAGGAGCTGAGAATGCATATGAGCAGCTGAAGGGGCCATTGGGTCCGGGGGGGAGCAACATCCCCAGTAGGTAGCAGTGTTTCTGCAAAAGGCCTGTCCCCAGAAGAGCTGGAGGACAGGGGGAAAAATAGGATGCATGAAATGGAGATGACCAAGCTCAAGATGGGTGGGCAGTTAGAATTGGAGAATAGGAAATTGGCCCTAGAGGAAAATAGGATACAGTTTGAGCATGAGTTGAGAATGAGGGAACTTGATTTGGAGCTTGAGAGGCTTGAGGCCATGAGTGTCTCAGCCCAGAAAGAAGAAATACGGTTAGCTCAGGAAGTGAGCGTTGCTGAGTTGGAGGTGGAGTACAGCTCATATGGTGGCAGCAAAATTGAATTTTGTAGTGCTGAGGGAGTAGTACACACACCCAGAGAATTGGTGCCTGACTTGGAGGAGGGGGTTAGCAAACAGCAGGAGATTCAAGGACAGGAGGTAGCTCCAGTAGTGCGCAGTGTCCCTGTGGAGAATTGGGAAACTGACACAGGGGTTCATGGTCCTAGTGGCGGGAGAGACACTCAACTGACTCTAGATGAGAGGTGCAGGAAGAGGGGTTCCACCAAGGTTGAAGTCCTGGTATGTGAGTGTGAAGACCGCCCAGAAGAGTGTGGGTTGAGTGACAGAGACAGTCAGGTACTGTCTTGCCAATCTCAAGAGAGTGGTGCGGAGTACATGTGTGAGGCCCTGGATGAAAAGGTGAAGGATAGTTTGGGTAACCCTTGAAGGCGGCTGTCTGATTCAATGGTGGGAGAGCATACTGTAAGTCCCTGTTTTCAAGAGCTATGCCAACACCTGTGTGAGAGTGAGTTCTCTAACCCGAGGAAACTCACCTTGGAGGCAGACCTTTTGGTGGATTCCAAAGGGTCTGGAGAGGCACTGGGGAGTAATCCTAAGAGGAGTGGTTCAGGTATCTTCCAACCCAAAGTGGTCGAAGTGGCTCAGAATATCCCAGCTAGGTCCTGTTGTAGTGAGAGAGGTGTAGGGCCTACCGGCCTGTCTTTAAGAGGAAGGAGTGAGAATGGGTTATGTCCCAATAGTGCCCAACTCAGTCTCAGAGCCTGGATGGTTCGTTAAGGGAACACCAGGTGGGGAGCCTAGTCTGCTCTGATGGACCGTCCATTAAGGGGGATCCCCTAGTGTCTGGTGGACTTGGAGTGTCTGTAAGCAGGCCTCCATCAGTTCTGGTGTCTGGCAGTGCCACTCCTAAGTGGAGGGTGCAGAAGTCCAGATTGAGGGGTGAGAGAAGGAAAGAGTCCCCAGTGGAAGAACCAGTGGGTCAGGGGCTAGCCAGAGGGCTGAGTCAGCAAGGAATGACCATGGTGACACCACTTCTGTCCTGGGGGATCTTCTCTTTCAGATGAACCGGGGTCGGGAGATCTGCGCCAGGCAGACTGTCAAACGACAAATGGATTGTGTGTCACCCTCGGGGGGGGGCATATGTCCCCAATGAAGTCCTGGTGCACCAGGCAAGTGTTCAACTGCAGTGGTTGGTGCCTGGGTTGGGAAGCCAGGTTCAGGTTTTGTCTGACCTGGAGTGTAGGACAAATATAAACAGTGTCCTGATCGTTTTGTCTTCTGGGGTACCGCTCCTGAGGGAGGGTGCAGTACTCTGGAAGGTGGTGCAGGGGGAGAGAGTCCTCGCCTCTAACCCCGGTTCAACTGCAGGGTTTAGACCCCAAGTTGGAGGGCCAGGTTCTGGGTGTCCCCCCTGACCTGGAAGCCCAGTTGCAGTGTAGAACCCCTGAACTGGTGGGAGAATTGTGCAGGACACCTGCTACAGGCACCCTGACTATTCTTGAAGGGGGTACCACGCCAAGTGGGAGGGTGCAGAGCCCTGAGAAGGAGGACCGACTGTGGGAGAGCCCACCCCAGTCTCTTGTACAGCTGCTGGGTACAGGCCCGGGGCTTATGGGTCAGTGTCAGGATGTCATACATGACCTGACAGGAGGGAGAATGGAAAAAGGGTGCCTGGGACTACTGCCCCCTGCTTTCTGACGCCACAGAGGTTTGAGTGCCCTAAGAGGCATAAGGTCTGAGTCTCATCACTGACTACTGTCAGTGGCCACTGTGGCTTGCTGTCTGTCTGTTGGGACACACCTGTAAGCAAGCTAAGGTTAGGTGCTGCACAGATGGTGTCCACAGGTGAGGAGAAGGGTTCTCCAAGGGTTAGCATGGTGGGTCCTGAGAGTATGGACGGAGGGATCCAAAAAGGTTCAGATTGGCGTAGAACTTGAATATGCCCCTGCTGTTGTGGGCTAGGATCCATGTCTTGTCGCCCAAAGCAGAGAATCCATCATGTCACATTGGTCGACCATGCGTTTTGGCAGGAGACGGGTTGTGTCAGACTTGGCCCTTTTCGCAGGAACATCCCTGAACTTTTTGCCTTCCTCCTGTATTTTTTTCTGGCCTGGTGTTGGCTGTTTTATGACTCAGGGAACTTTACCACTGCTGATCAGTGCTAAAATGCATAAGCTCTCCCTATTGTAAAGTATTGTATTGGATTAGTGACTCCATGATTGGCTGGTTTGGTTTACTTGTCAGACCCTAGTGCACAGGGCTTGTAAATCAAATGCTGCTGGTGGGCTTGCAGCACTGGTTGTGCCACCCACAGAAGCAGCCTGTAAAGTGTGTCCCAGGCCTGCCATTGCAGAGCCTATGTGCAGTCTGGTACTGCCATGTTGACTGGGCAAGTGCACCCACTTGACAGTCCCTAAATCTTCCCTTTTCTGCATATTAGTCACCCCTATGGTAGCGCCAAGGGCAGGGTGAATTGTAGATAAAAGGTAGGACATGCCCTGGTCTGTGTGGCATGTCCTAATAGTGAATTACAGCCATTTTTGTTTTTCACTATTGCAAGGCTTATTATAAATTGAGTGCACAGACACACACAAAGTTCATGCTGTCTGTTAGACCCAGCACCATTGGCTTGGGTCTCCCTTCCATTTTTTGCTGTTGCCTCTTATGTTTTTGCTGGTTTTAGATGCTTTTGGGCACTGTGCCACTGCTGTCAAGTGCCACAGTGCAAGTGCTCCCTATGGTGAATTGATGTATGGATTACTGACTCTATGATTGGCTTGTTTGGCTTACTGTCAGACCCTAGTACAGTGCACTGCGTGTGCCCAAGGCTTGTAAATCAAATGCTTCTGGTGGGCTTGCAGCACTGATTGTGCCACCCACCAGAGCAGCTTGTAAAGTACGTCTCAGGCCTGCCATTGCAGAGCCTGTGTGCAGACTGGTACTGCCATGTTGACTGAGCAAGTGCACCCACTTGCCAGGCCCCTAAACCGTCCCTTTTATACATATTAGTCACCCCTATAGTAGGGCCAAGGACAGGGTGTATTGTAGGTAAAAGGTAGGACATGCCCTGATGTGTGTGGCATGTTGTGATAGTGAAATACAGCCATTTTCGTTTTTCACTATTGCAAGGCTAACTGTTCCCCATAGGCCAGAATGGGCAGTTTGATTATTACATCTTATAATCCTAACTGACTCAGGGAACTAGGTAGAAATTCGAGTTAGTATGCCTCATAAAATACTTATTTTAGTGAAGTTGGTTTTAACATTCTGTGTTTGAAAATGGCACTTTTAGAAAGTAGGTATGTTCTTGACTAACTATCCAAGCCTGTCTCTGCTAGGTTGTGTATTCCTTGTCTGGAGTTTGAATGACAGGGGCTGGGGGAATCCAAGAGACAGGGTGAGTCAGCCCAGGGTAGAATAGACCCATCTGCATGTAGAGTGGTGGGAAGGGGGGAACTGGGACCTGAATAGGGCTGTGACTGCCTTCCACAATGCTGGCTCCACCTCCTGTGGTGTGTTTGATGTCCCTGGCCCACACTGTCAAAGGAAAGAAGGAGTCTTGTTAACAAAGTGCTCCATGACTGCACAGAACTGGTTTGGACTAGGCACAGACACTCTCTGCCTCCAGAGACAAAGGATTTTGGTGCTTAAAAGAGGGGACCCAGACCCCAGAGAATCAGATCACTTTCATCAAAAAAGAACAACCTTTGCTGAGGAGAGGATCCAGAGAGAAACTGAAGGAGGAGACTATCCGTAAGCGGAGTGCTGTTTGGGGGATTGGCCTGCAGTGGTTGCCTGACTGCCAAAGAAAGGAGAAATTAACTTTGCACTACTTTCATCAACTTGTAAAGGATATCCAAGGGCTTGAAGCTAGAGATTGCCTCCTGCTGAAGACTCAGGGACAACCGACTTCACCAACCAGGTCCCCTGAGTTCTTCTGAAGTGCCTGCTGTTGTGCTGGGCCTTCTGAGGGACTGTGTGTCGCAAGGAGCTGGAAGCGCGACTCACGAAGAAGAAGCGTGGAGCCGTTGCACCTGCTGTCGTCGCATCACTGAAGAAGGGTGTCGCCGTCGCAGCAGATGCCGTCGCATCACCGGAGAAGCGTGCAGCCGGGCCTGTCATGGCTCCCAAGATTTGTTGAGTCACCGCACGGCCGTCGGGCATGCACGCATCGTTGTCGCATCAAGAAGAAGACGTCCCTTTTCATTGCACCGGATCTTCATCACATCACGGTGCTGCTGGTCGCATCGCCACAGGAGCGCAGTAAGAAACTGACATATCACCTCCCCACGCGGAGAAGAACTGACGCATCACCTACGCAGCAGTAGGGAACCAACGCATCATTTTTCTTGCGTGTAAGAAACCGACGCATCACCTTCCCTGCAACTCCTTCGTTGTATAGTATAACGCATCCAAATGTACATTGAACTTAAAGTGTTGCATTTACATCTAAAGAGAACTAAGCTATTTCTACCATTTTTGAGTAAAGTCTTGTGGATTTTTGTCGTTTGTGGTCTTGTGTTAAGTCTTTGAAAAAATACTTTGTTTTTATACAACAACTAGTGTGGTGTCCATCTGTAGTGTTGTCACTGGGTTACTGTATGTGTTCACAAATGCTTTACACACTGTCTCTGAGATAAGCGTGTCTGGTCATGCCAAGCTACCATGGGGGTGAGCATGGGTTATTTTAGGAATGTACCCCCTTACCCTGACTAGGTGCAAGGGTCCCCATTTGGTAAAAGGTACCTACCTCTGCCAACTAGAGAACCCCAAATATAACAGGTAGTTTTAAACTTTTTGCACACAATGTTGTGTATCATCGCAGAACTATGTGTGTTCTGATCCGGTTTCAATATCTGAAAAAAATGATTAGCCTATGAAACACATGGTTCAATCATACCCTGATATTCAAACTAGGTCAAAATGTCACTCACGGATGCCTTAGCGTAATTCTTTATTGGATACTGAGGTTGGGCTTGTGGTGTAGAACTCAAAGGAATCACATGAACCGGTAAACCCTTGTCCCAACCAGCCTGATTGCGATATAGCGCTGGAGCTAAAAAATAATGCCTATTTTAAGTCATACGCCATTTTATCATCATCAGATGCGTATTATGAAAAGCTGGGTAAAATAATGTCTTCTCCTTTCAAGGAAATTAACACAAAAGGGGGAGGCCAATCAACCTCCGCCAATAAAATGTCAGAAGAAGTGTTGATTGTTCTAAAAGACACCCTTAATTGAGCGTTTAATATCACTTTCAATTTGGAGGGTTAATTCATAAAGGCTATCAGGAGGAGCAACTCGTGTATCAGCAGTTTCTATGGTAATGAGAGTTTCAATTGCTTTCACCTCTGGACGCTGGTTGAGTGTCTGCAGCACTATGTTAACTTCTGCTGCGCTGTTGAGGAGGGTTACCACCCAACTCCTGTCTTGGAGCAGGGTTCTCACCATCCGAGGCATACTTTGCAGTCAAAGCAGCAACTTTTCTCCTTGTGGCATGATAGTGATGTGGTTCTTTCTGCTTGCTTGCATCAAACTGCGCTGCAGGTCACAACTTGCTTGTGTAGACTAGCCTTGTCTGTGATCCTTTAGTCATCCTCTGCCAAATTGCTGACCTGACGATTCCTGAAAGGAACGAGGAGAGCGAGGATCAGGAACCTGAAACCTCTCTGTTGTCTTAAATTTTTGAGCTGTCATGCAAATCATATCTACATTCAGAAGCGTCAGGTGGAGGGAATCCTGCACATGAACCAGGCTCTTGTTGTTGCTGCCGCTTCATTCTGTTCAAGCGTTTTTAGGAAAGACTGGAGGACCCTTGTTATCAGGGGGGGTTTAACTTGTGGCTGAGTGATTGGTCGAAGCCCCAAGTTATTACGACCTAAAGATTTATACACATCCAAACTAATAATCGGCAACTGTCTCCATTGGCCCACGTCTGCCACTGCCACCAGGCATTGACAAACCTGTAAGCAAACTGCCTCAACTTTAATATTGGCCAGAATCATATCTTAGACAATAGGAAATATTCCTACCAACTTCATCCCCAAATCCAGGGTTGGACCAGCCCTGTGTTCATCCTGTACCGTCTTCAGAATGTTCAGTAGAACGCACATGGAGGAGGGTGCCAAATCACAGTGTATACACTGCAACAAACACCGTCCCCCAGGTTGTGCAGTCAGCTAAAGTGGGAATAAGACAACTTGGCAAACTCATTGTAAGTATCCTGTGTTTCTCAACAGGAGTCGTGTGGGGAAAAAGTGCCTCAGGCTGATCAAATTTCTTTGTAAGCCAAAACGGCAAGTCATTACGATTTTGAGGATGTTTGCCCATCACCGAATTATTTCACTGATGGGACTACTCACCAGTCCACCACCGTGTCCTGGTGGTGAAGGAGCAGCTGCACCGGAGACACCTGAAGTGCACAAGACATAAACTGTATGACTTGTCTATAAAGATGAACCAATTGTGTGTATAAGACATGCAGCTCTGCAACAGTAAGAGTCATATAATTTGGATGTGGTGTAAATCCAGCCAAAACCAACCAAGTGGCCCAATCAATAGACAAGGGTTCCATTCAGGGTGAGGAAGGGCACCATTAAACCAAATGGTATGCTCCCAGGATGTCAACGGAACTTTAAGCAAAGCATAAAAACGATACGCTGCTGACACACCAACGGGTGTATATTCATAAAACAAATTATTATTTCCATCTACTGCCGGAAATGTAAGCCACAAATAAAATACTTCAAAGCAGTATGTTGGATCGGCCTCAATCACAAAAATAATGTCTGCCCCTCCAATTGGGACTCCATGTTGAGTTAAAAAGGATGTAACTGCGGCGTGGTTAGGGGCCGCAATTGGGAAGGCTTGTGCCAGTTGATAAGGAAAACAATCAACAATACAGCAGTGCAAACAGGGTCGAAAAAACGTTTGAAATTCAAGCTTGAAAAACACATTAAATAGGGGTTCCCTACCAATACAAGAGGATTAGCTCCCCCACCATGAACATGTGCCGGAACCGGTGAGAGGGTATTGTGGACAGGATGTATGTCAGTACAACTCAATCCTTTAGATCGCGGTAGTTAACAACGCGGTATTACAACGCAAGTCGTTACAATGACTTGCGTTGGAGGGCGCGGATTGAGGAATATTATAATTTTATATTCCAACACCAGTCCACGTAACAGTAGGGAAGGTGTTGGAATATAAAATTACAATATTCCTTAACCAACAGCGCCATCCAGCGCAAGTCGTAGTAACGACTTGCGTTGTAATGGCAGCGTGGTAAAGGTAGTGCGGTGTAAACACTGCGTTGTAAACGACGTTTACCTGTGGACAAGCACAAGACAAGACCAAACATTGGTGGCGCCATGTTGGGCAGATTCCGCAAAAGCACAGATCTATGCACAAGATCATTTGACCGTAGTGTATAGGGACTGAGTCATCCTACTCCTTTACTGTATCCATACTCTTGTAAAGTGCTCTGATACCCTTGGGTCTAGACAACGCCATTTAAAACCCTTAAAAAAATAAATAAATAAATAAATGAGAAATAAAATAAACATATACATGGCCCCCCTCGCAACCATTATCAGGAACCACAGGCTCAACATCGTCTGTTACGCTGATGACATCCAGCTTATCCTCTACCTCACCAACGAACCCAACATTATTAAAAACAACTTCCAAGAAGGGAGGAAAGCCTTTGCCCCCTGGATGAAGAACAGCTGCCTGAAACTCAACTCCGAGAAGTACTCATCCTTGTCTCTATCCCCTCCTCATGGGAAGACTCCTGGTGGCCCCTTTCTCTCAAAAACACTACCAACCCAATGGACCATGCACAAAGAAACTTGGAATAACACTAGACTCATCGCTCACAATGAGCCACTAGATCAACACTGTATCATCGACCTGCTTCAACACACTCAGCATTCTTCGGAAGACGCTCACATGTATCCCATCCAAATCCAGAAAAACTGTCACGAATGCTCTCATCAGTGGCAGACTGAACTACGGCAATGAGCTTCCCGCTGGAATCAACATGAAACTCCTTTGAAGACTGCAGACTGGCCAGAACGTCACAGCCATACTGACCTCCGAAATCCCCCACCACAGCCACATCACCCAACACCTCTGCGATCTCCATTGGCTCCCAGGCGAAACAAGAACAATCTTCAAACTCCTCACCCATGCATTCAAGATCCTTCACAATACCTGACTAACATACCTGAACAACCGCCTCTCCTTCCACGCGCCCAAAACACACCTCCTTTAAGCTGACCTCTCCCTGGCCCCCATCCCACATATCTACACGGGCAGAACAGGAAATAAATCCTTCCCCTACCTCGCAGCCAAGGCCTGCAACAACCTTTCCCTCCACCTCCATCAAGCCCCTGCTCTGCACCAGTTCAGAAAGGGCCTTAAGACATGGCTCTTCTGATGACTCCAGCACTCAACTAAGCCACCCCCCAGCACCTTGAGACCCGCACAGGCGATTGGTTGCGCTTTACCAACCTGATAAATTGATTGACTGAACCATTTTTACTGGCCCAATTTGTTTGAGATGGTAAAGGAGTTTTGGAGGTCATGTGTCACCTGTCACCATTGGCAAGGCAGGGGACAAGTCAAAGGCTCCCCTGATTCCATTGCCCCTTCCACGGGTGGGGATGGACATTGTCCCTTGAACCCACCTAATGCATCAGGGGAGATATCTTGGTGGTAGTGGTTCATGCTGCTAGGGACCCTGAGGCAATACCTCTCAGTACAATAGCTGCTCATTCAGTGGCTAGGGCACTACTTGGTGTGTTTACCAGAGTAGGTTTTCCAAAATTCGTTGTTTCAGAGAGAGGCCCAGATTTCCTGTCCAGCTATCTAAATGCAATGTGGGATGAATGTGATGTGAACTACAATTTCACCACCCCATATCATCCCCAGACTAATGGACTGGTGAAGAGGTTCAGCGATGACCCTGAAGGGCATGATCAATGATTTGTCTGACATTTTCAGTATTAGATGGAATGTTTCCCTTCCATGCCTACTGTATGTCTACAGGGAGGTTCCACAAAAGCCTTAAATAATGCAGGCCCAGTCTTTCTTTTAACGTTTTTTAACTGGTATCAACCCACAAGATTTTTATACTCCACTGGAGCTAAATTTATGATCATTCCCAGATTTCAAAAGACTGACTGGGGTGGACAAAGCCTGACATATGGAACGGCTATTCCGTGGAACACTCTTCCTCTGCATATGAGAGCATCGCCTTCGTTGATCTCCATCGGGAAGGAGCACAAAATGTGGCTTTTTTAGACTTAGTTCCTTTCTTCCAGTCATGTTCTCCTTGAGTCTCAGCACCAAGACACCACAGGGTATTTGTGCGCTTAACAAGTTGCAATAACAGAACACAACATAACACAAAGGGGGTGGTTTTAAGCCCTTTGAGCTGTTGTTTGGACACCCTGTGAAGGGGCCAGTGTGCCTTTTGCAAGAGTCTTTGGAAAAGCCTCTGAAAGAAGCAAAGGACAATGTGCAGGACTATGTGCTATGCCTAAGGCCTTGAATGTCAGAGTACATGTACAAGGCAGGCGTGAAACTGGAGACCAACCAGGAGCTCATAAAACACTAGTATTATCAGAAGGCTACTATGCCCGAGTACACCCCAGGAAAGTTGGTGTGGGTGTTGGAGCCTGTGACTCCTAGGGCTCTACTTGACAAATGAAGTGGCCAATATCCAATCATTGAAAAGAAGGATTGGATTACATACCTGGTCAACTTCGGCACCCCTAGTACCCCTATTAGGGCCTTGCAAGTGAATAGATTGAAACACCACAATGACAGGGTAGACATGACCATGAAACTGGTCACAGATAAGGGAGTGGAGGAGCAAACTGAGCAAGTGCCTGAACTTTTCTCCCATGATGGGTTGGTGGAAGGTGTTATACTCTCTCCCACATTGACAGACCATCAGCACAGAGACTGTAACCAGGTGCTGGAGCAGTTTTCTGGCCTGTTCTCTTTGACCCCAGGCACTACTAATTGGTGTGTGCACCACCTTGACACTGGTGGCAGCTTACCTGTCAAAAATAAACTGTACAGGTTCTCCGATCATGTCCGAGCCAGCATCAGGGCTGAGGGAGCTAAGATGCTGGAGTAGGGGGTAATTGAGCCTTCTGACAGTCCATGGGCCAGCCCTGTGGAGCTGGTCTCAAACGTTATAGACCATGTTGGAGCTTCTAGACCCTTGGATTGTGTTTTGTACAGTTTAGACCGTCAAGAACCACTTCGGGAAGAAGGTTCAGAAGTTTCGGCCATCTTCAACTGCAATCCGGTCAGACCTCCAGGTTTGTGCCGCTGAAAAGCTCTGGATGTCTGACTTCCTGGGTTTCAATGGAAGCTCCCTGACAGCAAGGCGGCAAACCCTCACTGAATCCGTTCTGGTGAAGAGCATCAAGAGTACTCGGCATAAGAAGCTCCAGAAATGTTTCTGAATCCGAAGGTAAAATTTAGACCGAGGCCTGCCGAGAAGGGCATCCGGGCAGGGCTCCATTGCGGTTGGCCTGGAACTTTGACTTTGTCCCGGTCAAGTGCGATAGGATGTCCCAGAGTAGTGCTATAGTCTTTTAAGCACTATGAAGTTACAATTCTTTAAAAAATTCATTTCAGTTTTTCCTTACATTAGATTTTTGCTGTTTTGGTGTAATTTTAAAGATAGAAATATTCCCTATTTTATAAATTGGTGTGGGATTTTTAGTATGTGTATGTATTAATTATTGACTGAATTGGTGTTTTAAAATGCATTACACACCTGTCTCCTAATTTAAGCCTGCCTGCTTGTATCCATGCTACCAAGGGTTGAGCATGGGAATTCTTTTCAGAGACCAATACTGAGCCCTAGACCGTGTTAGTGGCCTTATTGCTAGTGGTAGATATATATTTACCACTACTAATAACCTACTTTCCATTAATATATAATTAGTCAAGAATATATAAATAGACAGAGTAATAAAGACTCTAGGTTTCAATGATGCATACAGTAATAAACCCTTTGAATTACCAATGCATTCACTCACATACTCGCCCTCTCATTTATACACACAGTGACACACCCTGAGACTCACTGAAACACAGATGGACACACTGATGTTTTAACTGACATGCTGACTCACTCAGTGATATACACTCTGAAAACCCCTATGTTTCACTAATACATGCAATAACACACCCACGCACATACTTAATCATTCACTGACAAAATTACTGACTCACTCATATACACACCGAGACACTCTGGGCCCGATTCCCAGAAATAACTTAAGACAAAATCCTAAACTTAATCTGCGAATACCAAAATGAGTAAGTGACTTCTGTGAATACCAAAATGGTTGTAAGTTTAGGATTTTTTCTTAAGTTCGGGCCCTCTGAGACTAACTAATGAATACACTGACACATCCAGGACACACTGATGCATTAACTGGCATACTCACTCACTCAGTCATGCACACACTGATACAAACTAGGTCTCACTAATAGATACACTGCCACACCCATGGACACACTGATACATTAACTGACGTTCACTGACTCAGTCATGCACACAGTGACATAGCATACAACTCACTAATATTTACACTGACAAACACATAAACAGACTGGTGTATTAAGTAACATACTCACTGACTCAGGCATACAGACTCTGGTACACCCTACATCACAGGACCTTTGACCCTGTCACCAGTTAGGTCGCTCCCCTAGCCACCTCATGGTACTCCGGCTGCTGTGTGCTCCGCTCTGCCCGCTGGGCTCTTCCTGCTCTTCTTGTCCCCCTGTGCCTGTGTTCGCCGTTACCCCGCAGTGAGCCCTCTGTGTTGTCATATATTTCACTTGTTCCCCTTTTGCCTTCTGTCACCAATTAGGTCGTCTCTGTATTGTATTTGCATTGTATTTGTATTTCCTAATCCTATTTTCCCGCGCTCCCCCTTGCCTTCTGTGACCGCCCGCCTCCCACCTCGCCCTCGTATTCCCGCCGCTGCTCCCTGCGGCCCCGCCCCCTCGCCGCTCCCATTCGCCACCCCGCTCCCGCCTCCCAGCTGCTCCTCCCTCCCTCAGCCCCTCATATGGAGGCCGCACGGTGGTAAAGGGAGCGACCTTTGACCCTGTCACCAGGTAGGTCGCTCCCCTAGCCACCGCGTGGTACTCCGCCTGCTGTGTGCTCCGCTCTGCCCGCTGGGCTCTTCCTGCTCTTCTCGTCCCCCTGTGCCTGTGTTCGCCGTTACCCCGCAGTGAGCCCTCTGTGTTGTCATATGTTTCACTTGTTCCCCTTTTGCCTTCTGTCACCAAATAACTTGTGTGTACTATTGTCATATATTTCACTTGTTCCCATTTTGCCTTCTGTCACCAATTAGGTCGTCTCTGTATTGTATTTGCATTGTATTTGTATTTCTTAATCCTATTTTCCCGTGCTCGTCCTTGCCTTCTGTGTCCTCGCGCCTCCCGCCTCGCCCTCGTATTCCCGCCGCTGCTCCCTGCGGCCCCGCCCCCCCGCCGCTCCCGTTCGCCACCCCGCTCCCGCCTCCCAGCTGCTCCTCCCTCCCTCAGCCCCTCATATGGAGACCGCACGGCGTATGCGCAGCGGACATGCCCAGCGGGTGCGCCAATTGTGCGGCGAAGGCACCCCAAAGGCAAGCCCGTCTGCGCCCGTCCGCGCCTGGCCCGCGACCAGCGCCAGGACCCTTGGTCCACACCGACGCAAGACCACCCGACGGACCTACAACGCCGCAGCACTCAACGCAGTCAATGCCGGCCGGAACCCCGCCTGCTACCGAGCCACCCCGAAACGCACCCACGGACCCTTCACCTGCAAAGCCTGCCGATTCACCTGCCTCCGAACCTGCACCACACCTGACAAGCCGAGCACCAGCAACAACCACCTCAAGTGCATCCTGCTCAACACCCGCTCCATCCACAGACACGCCGTGGAACTCTGGAACCTCCTCGACACAACTTCACCAGACGTCGCCTTCCTCGCGGAAACCTGGATGAACGCCTCCTCAGCCCCCGACATCGCCATCGCCATCCCGGACGGATACAAGATCACCCGGAAGGACCGCGTCAACCAGACTGGACGAGGCATCGCCATCGTACACAAGAACACCATCTGCATCACGGCCAACTCCGACAACACCCTCACCACCGCCGAACACCTCCACTTCCAGATTCACACCGACCTCAAGACGACCCTCAGAGGCACCCTCATCTACAGACCCCCGGGACCACGCACACAATTCAGCGAAGACATCACAGACTTCATCAGCCCGCACGCCCTCCCCTCCACTGACTACATCCTCCCAGGAGACTTCAACTTCCACCTGGAGAACAACAACGACACCAACACCACCACCCTGCTGGACAACCTCCCCAACCTCGGACTCAAGCAACTGGTGAACAATCCACCCACTACGCCGGCCACACGCTTGACCCCGTCTTCTCCTCCAGCAAGCACATCTCCTTCAGCCACTCCACCGGACTTCATTGGGCAGACCACAGCTGCGTCCACTTCAGCTTCAGAAGAACCACGACCCACCACCACCCGCAACCGGTTCCTCGCAGGAGCTGGAACAAGATCACCGCCGACCAGCTCACCACCTCCCTCAGCCAGAACCCTCCCGTCAGCACAACAGACCCCAACGAAGCAGCCAGCAACCTCACACAGTGGATCCCCAACTGCGCTGGCAACCTCGCACCATTGAAGACCCCTCCCAGCAGACCCAGCAGCAAGAAAGCCTCCTGGTTCACCGACAAACTCAAGAACTCCAAGTACTGCCGTACCCTCGAGAAAGCATGGAGCAACAACCAGACCACAGACAACATGACTGCCCTCAAGCACGCCAACCGCAAACACCACCAGCTGATCCGCACCACCAAGAAGACAGCATTCAAGGAACGACTGGACAACAACGCCCACAACAGCAAGGAACTCTTCAGCATCGTCAAAGAGCTCCCCAACCCCAGCGCTGGAAACAACGACATCACTCCCTCGCAAGACCTCTGCGACTCACTCGCCTCGTTCTTTCACAGCAAGATCGCCGACATACACAACAGCTTCGGCGCACAGACCACGCACCCAACCACCGAGCCAATGCCCCCCACCACCACCCTCCGCGCCTGGACCCCGGTCAGCACCGAAGACACCACCCGCATGATGAACACCATCCACTCCGGATCACCAACCGACCCCTGCCCCCACCACGTCTTCAACAAAGCCGACTCCATTATAGCACCTCAACTCCGGGACATCATCAACTCCTCCTTCAACACCGCCACCTTCCCGGAGATGTGGAAGCATGCCGGGCTCAGCGCCCTCCTGAAGAAACCTACAGCGGACCCCACCGACCTCAAGAACTACCATCCCATCTCGCTCCTCCCTTTTCCTGCCAAGGTCATCGAGAAGACCGTCAACAGACAGCTTGCCGCCTTCCTCGAGACGAACGGATCCCTCGACCACTTGCAGTCCGGCTTCCGAGCCAACCACAGCACCGAGCCCACCCTCATCGCAGCCACAGGCGACATCAGATCCCTGCTCGACAATGGGGAAACATCGGCCCTCATCCTCCTGGACCTCTCAGCAGCGTTTGACACGGTCTGCCACCGCACCCTAGTGCAGCGCCTCAACAACATCGGAATCCAAGAGAAGGCACTGGAGTGGATCATCTCGTTCCTCACCGGAAAAACCCAGAGGGTCAGCCTCCCCCCGTTCAGATCCGAGGCCACCGAAGTCATCTGCGGCATACCACAAGGATCATCACTCAGCTTCACCTTCTTCAATGTCTACATGAGCCCCCTCGCAGCCATCGCACGCCAACACAACCTCAACATCATCTCCTATGCCGACGACACCCAGCTGATCCTCTCCCTCACCAACGACCCCGCCACCACCAGAAACAGCCTACACGAAGGGATGAAAGACGTCGCCGAGTGGATGAAGAACAGCCACCTGAAACTGAACTCAGACAAGACGGAAGTCCTCATCCTAGGATCATCGCCCTCCGCCTGGGACGACTTCTGGTGGCCCCCTGCCCTGGGCACCGCTCCCAAGCCAACGGACCACGCACGCAACCTGGGCTTCATCCTGGACCCCTCCCTCTCGATGACCAGACAAGTCAACGCCGTCTCGTCGTCGTGCTTCAACACCCTGCGTATGCTCCGAAAGATCTTCAGGTGGATCCCCACCGAAACCAGGAAGACGGTCACCCAGGCACTCGTCACCAGCCGACTGGACTACGGAAACACCCTCTACGCCGGAATCACAGCCAAACTTCAGAAAACGCCTCCGCACGACTCATCCTGGACATCCCCCGACACAGCCACATCTCTGGACACCTGAGAGACCTGCACTGGCTCCCCGTCAGCAAGAGGATCACGTTCAGACTCCTCACCCACGCACACAAGGCTCTCCATGACCTGGGCCCCATTTACCTCAACAACCGCCTGACCATCTATGCTCCTACCCCCCAGCTACGATCCACCAGCCTCGCCCTCGCTGCCGTTCCACGCATCCGCAGAGCCACCACCAGAGGAAGGTCCTTCTCCTATCTGGCAGCCAAGACATGGAGCTCCCTCCCCATCCACCTCCGGCTGACCCAGGACCATTCATCCTTCAGGAAGCAACTCAACACCTGGCTCTTCGAGAGGTAGCAGACCCCCCCGCCCCCCAGCGCCTTGAGACCCCTCCGGGTGAGTAGCGCGCTTTACAAATGCTATGATTGATTGATTGATTGACACTAACACACCAATGGACACGCTGATGGATTTTCTGATAAAATCACCAACTCATTCATACACACACTGCGACATTACTACTAATACCCACGCTCCATTAGTGCATAATTGGTCAAAAATATATAAGTAGACAGAGTAACAAACACACACTCTAGGTTTCACTGATACATACAGTAACACACCCTTGGAAACACCAATGCATTCACTCACATAATCAGCCACTTAGTCATACACACAGTGACTCAATCTACAATTCACTAATACATGCACTGATATACCCATGGACTTACTGATGTATTAACTGACATAGTCACTCACTCAGTCATATACACTCTGACACACTTTAGGTCTCACTAATACATACACTAACACACCCATGAACACACTGACGCAATCTCTCATAAAATATTTGACTCACTCATGTACAAACTGAGACACCATGGGTATGACCAATAAATACACTGACTCACCCCTAAATTCACTAACACATTCAAACAATTATTCATGCCCACCCTAACACACTCTAGGGATAACTAATACATACATTGACATATCCATTGATTCACTAGTGCATTCATTAATACACTTTTGCACTTACTTCTACACACCATGATACATAAACGGATACACTCATGAACACACTGATTGTAAGACAATGGCTCTATATATATATACTGCACTAATGTGAGGTACAGTAGGTATTGAGTCCAAGGGTCTCATGAGGTTTGGCAGAGGTTAAAGTTAGATAGAAACGTACTCTCTAAATTGGTAGCTTGGTCGAGCTGTAAGGCAGTATCAGAGGTGACACCCTTCATTCTGACCAAGGCTCGGCATTCGCCTCTAAGGCGTACAAAAAAGCCCTGAGGTCTTTGGGGGTGCAGGTCAACTTTTCATCTCTATACCGGCCTGAGGGCAATTCTTTTGTGGAGCGGATGAAACGTGACTTCAAGCAATCCTTGACAGCTAGGGTTTTAGGCACTGGCAGGAACTGGTTGACCCATTTGTATAGCATGTAACGTGCACTTAATAATCTCCCTTGAAGGTCTCTGGGTGGGCAGACCCCAAACGAAATCCTCTTTGGCATAAAAATGTTTGTCCCGGACCTTGAGGGTCTAGACATGGTGGCGTCAGCCGTCCCCTTTGATATAGATGATCATTCTGCTGTATTACAGAACCTACAAGAGACTCGAGACAGTCTTACAAAGGAACATTTGCCCCCCACATCTGATGCTGCACTTCAGATTCCGGTAGTTTGTATTGCCACCTCGAGTCGGTGACCTGGTCCATGAGAAGGTGGAGAACAAAAAGGAGTTTGGCCCCTCTTATCGTGAGTCTGTGCCAGTGCTTAGTGTGCAGGGTACAAGAACAGTCATTTTACCTCCCCATCCTGGTCGCAAGGAATACAGGTACATCTCCTTTGAGAATGTCCAATGACAACGAGTGGCCGATTCTTCTGAGAATGACTCCAGCGGTCTCTTGTCCAGCAATGCTGAGAAATTCAGTTTTGGCCCCAGCTAACACCAACAGGCATGACATTGCCATTGAGATGACTACAATTACCAATCCATTATTGAATCCACTAGCTGGTGATCCCCAAGAAGATACTGAGTATACCTATCCCACAGATGTGTTGTTGCCTGGTGTGCACACAACTGCAATTGACCAGTCATGTTTTTCATTTGACTCTGACTCTACAACATCAAGAGCCCCATCAAAATTTTCTATTATTTCAGTTTGGTTTAAAAGACACTTTTTAATAATCTCTTGGACTTACATTTGGCTGATGCTCTTCTCCATTTTTTTGTTCATGTCGATTGGATTTGTAGTTATGATTTTTTGCCTAGTAAATGGACATTATCTTGAAGAAAGATCTTCAATTAGATAAAATGATGGAACTTTGGCACCCCACTCTTCACCACACAGAATGAAGAGGGACCAGACTTTTGTTAACATCACTGCCTGGCCGGTGTTGGATGGGATTGTTTGGGATGCTGTAAAATTTCAAATACATGGCCCAACAGAGGTGATAAATGTCCCCAATATACGTTGTGTTTCAATGGGGGATGTAGTGAAACAAAACAAAACATACGCTCTGATGATTGGGATATCCAGGCCTTAAAGGCCCTTTTCTCTGATTTGAGATATCATGCTGCATTTGATGCTGAAGATTTGTACTTAGACTTCACTAATTATGCAGACCTATTCTGCTATCAGCACTATGGCAATCATTTCCTGCATAAAGAAAACACATTTAGAAATGTGGCTAATTTTACAAAATGGGAACATTGCCCAGCTCCCATTGAAGGTAGTTATAAATGTTCATATTTTACTGATTTAGTCAAACTAATCCCGAAACCTTTTATTTCAAAATGACTGCAATGTCCTCTTCCAAAGTTAGACTCACACACACTAAATCACTTTATTCAAAATCCTTTATGGATCAAGTAGCTATAGGGGGCTATGAGATGTGGAAAGATACTATTGATCTTAAATCTGTTTGGGGTTCCATAAGCTGGCAGGTGCAAGGCACAGAAGCTTTGCATTGTGCATGTCTCATCCCTAACCACATGTTGTTTTTCAACTCTACGATTTCACAAACTTGCTTTGGATAGGCTACTTCTAAAAAAATGAATGCTCCGACCATTCCTGATCTAGGTGCGTTTCACAAATTGGACAATCACACAGACATGTCTATTGATGAATTGCAGTCCCTAATTACGAATACCTCTTTCAATATTTCCAGCTTGGATGCCCAAGGTTGGTTATTATGGCAAAAAAGTTCAGATTCCTGGCGGAATTGTTTTTTGGTTCTGGCTTCAGGCTACACATAGGTTAGGGTAGACCCCCTGCTTTGAAAGCTCCCATTCTGTTACTACCTATTCAGTAGATAAATTGTGTCAAAATTGGCTTAAACATTCCACCTTAGCGTCAGTTAAACATCATTTATCACAATTGACTGACAATGTTGATTTGAATGACTTTGTTAAAGGCCCTGTAGGAGGCAGGTCCAAAAGATGGATATATGCTATTTACAACGAAGTTTGGAAACTGTCTCAGGTTGAAGCTGCTTCTAGACTGAGGGCTATTGATCAAGCTAATTTAGAAAAAAGGCTTGCTGTCGTTGATAATAGCATTAATACTCTTTCTTCCAGAATTTACACATTAGATTTCATTGTTTCATCTGTTGTTGATATTGTGCACGATGAAGTGTATGTCAAAATCAATTACGATCTATAACGAGGTTTGTTCGGACTTTACAAACTTTAAAATCTGGGAAAGTTCCTCAGGATTACATGAATACCTCTTCTCTATTTTTACCGTTTAATTTGACTGAAAAACAACAGTTCGTTTCCATGAAGGATGCAACATATTCATTACTGCATATTGAAAAATTGGAACCTTTACCATTTTCTGTCCCTGAATCGAATTCTGCAGTTTGGCTCATCCATGAGTTAATAACACTCCCATTTCCCTTGTTTAAATTCAGTTCATGTAAGAAACATTATGCCCTAGGCAGATATGAACCATTGGGTAGCGCCTATCTCCAGGAAGTATGGTCTCTTCCATTCACATATAGGTGCCTGAGAGAGGGAAAAGAGGTTTATTTAAAGGGGGAAGAGTGCATTTCTACACCTGATTACTCACTGGTTTGCAAGAACATACAATTGGATGGCTCCTGTAACACGCAAGCACCAAATTTAGCTTGCATTTTAAAGGGTAATCCGGTGCCAGCTATGACACCAACTTTTACGCTGCTAGCTAATGGTAGGTATTTACTTTTAAATAATGAAGATTGCTGTGATATGCTGACAGGTATTCCGTAAATTGTGACCGTCTCCCAACGTGTAGTTTGCTGTAAAAATTTGCTTTTCCTGCCCTCGCATGGGAGACTCGACATATCCATCTGGCCTTCCATTCCGATCTTGAAAACAACAAGATGAGCAGAATAAGGGCTCTATTGTCCCAAAGAGAAGTCATCCTTACTTCTTCCTGTGAAACATTTGTCCTTCACGTGGCAAACACCCGCACTGAGGTGCATGCACTTTGAAATACTCATCTCCCACTTCATTTTGGCGCTCTGATTCACACTATATTCAATGCCTCATCAACAACTGGTCTGGCTATTTTTTTCAAAGTTGTGAGCTCCGGCCTTGTGACCACATTCCAAACATTATTTGGTGTGATACCGGAATTTTTTAATTCTATTTTTTGAAGCATCTTTGGATCACCACACTTCTCGCCTTGGCTGCCGGTGTGCTGCTGTTGATTTGCTCAGAAATGGCTGCGCAATCTGTGTCACAAGACAGCCTGCCCCAGCGGCTTGAATATTATATTATGGAACCCTACCTCTAGACACCTTGAGTGTAGCCTATGGATTATCCTTCCGATTCTTGTACTTTACTTGTGTGCAACCCATTTTCCATTGCCTGGATTGTCGTTTTTGAATGGGCTTTGGATTTGTGTCTCACAAATACGACGTCTCCTGCCCCAGATTATGATCGACTGATGAGTTCCTTAGTGGCCCGTGAGTTGGACTGTTCTGGTATCAGGATTATGGACTTTGCAGCTGCACACAGAGTTCTAGGTAATTGGGACAAATGTGCAGCAGCCCTTGACTTCCTGGCACAAAGTTACGTTGAAGTACACGCAAGTTGTCCTCTGTTGGTGCTAGAGGATCCGATTATCGATGAACATGTATGTTCATTCACTTTATTAAATTGGATGGCTGACTCGTTTCCTGATGATGACAATGACTTCCTCTTGGAGGCTGCTGCAACACACTGTGCCTATATGCTGATGGATTGAATTGGCACTTGTCCATATTTAACGAGTACTGTACTCGAAAATATTTTTTATTTTTTTACAATCGTTTCCATTTCCTTGATGGGCATTTTACCACCCTTTATTGTTTTTTTATGTTTTACCTAACGTTTTTGAACGTATCACTTCCAATTATTATGTTTGACAAATAATGAACTTGATTCTGTCTCACTCAAACTTGTACTCTGCGTTCCTAAATTGCTTCCCTTTTTGTTTTTGGTCCAATCATGGGATGGTGTAGTGAGTGCAGGGTTCTGCTTGAACACATTGGTATGTTAGCATGTGCGTTTTAGAGGATGAATGCCATTTTGCCACTTTACCGCTTTTGCACACAACACTACAAGTAACTGTTGTTGTAAGTTAAACTGCTTGGGAACGGTCTGTTTTTCACATCTCTAGATTACACCGCGACCTTAGTCTGTACACTGCGTGCAGAAGTCTTCAAGGTCAGAATAACAATGTATGCTGTGATTCATGTTGATCGGCCCACGCTCTAAACATAACACTCACACAGCTGCATCCAACCGAAATCCTAGTGCCTTTAATATTGCATCGCATGCATGATTTGGGCACTTGGGGAAAAAACCTTTCCAGAGACAGAGAGGTTGCTGATCCTGAGATGAGGGGACACAGCAGAGTCCATCCACTGGCTCATGGCACAGTTCCTCTCGCCCAGTTCTTTGGGCACCACAGTCAGCCTGAGCCATGCTCTGCAGCAGACAGCATTGGGGTGCACAGTACAGATAAAGGTACCATCCAGGATCCAGTGAAGCAATGCAGAATGAGGTTGTCACAAGGCTGGCAGAGTGGTGCTGCTGGTCCTAGAATCCCCAGCAGCTCTCTCTTCGATCTCACCGAAGACGCTGGCCTCCAGCACAATGTCTCCCCGTATTCGGACGTCACTCTCTGTGAGAGGGGCTCGGTGTTTGAGCGCCATTTGGTATTTGCGCCAATGGCAATCCTTAGCCTTGGAAGCCTACAGACAAAGCTCTCTTACAGTCCACAATCTTTAGTATCTCCTCCCCAAGCAGTCCTGTACCCTGGGTATGGCATCATGTGAACTACTTCTTGTGAAGTTTTGGGCTCACTGCAAATGCAAAGATCGTATCACCCGCATTGACCACTGGCACAAAGCACAGTGAACCCGACTCGTTGTTATACAATGACTGCCAGCAATATACTAAATCATCGACAGTCTGGTGTGGCTGACAATGCAAAACTTCTGCAGTGACAGGACCCCTGCTCTACAGCCATGAGCTCTGTCATGTCTGGCCTGCTCCTCGAACTACAGCACTGACCATCCACAACATGCTCCCTGGCCCTTGCAAACCACTACACCATGCATGAACTGGACTCTTTGTGCCGGAATTTAAGAAGGTAACATTTTCAGTGGGACTCACCTGGTTACTGCATGCAGCCCGCATTCCATCAAGACAGCATCAACTTGTGACTTTCACCCTGTCTTGCACAACCAGAAAACCATGAGTGGTGCTTTGTGCTTTTAAGTGCTATACTTCAATAAAATATTTAATATTGAAGTCTAGTTCTACTGACTGGATTTTTGTCATTTTGCTCCTAAATTATTTATTAGATGTTCTATACTTTTGTAAATAGATGTCTGCTTCTTTTCTGTCAGGTTTTATTGTATTACTGTTTGAAGTGTTCATAAATAGTTTACCCATTGCCTCTAAGTTAAACATGACTGCTTTTCTACCAAGTTCCAGAAGGTTAAGCACAGGTTAATTTATGGTTAGTTGTAGCTTCACCCTATCAAGGATTGCAATTGCTCCTTGAGTCAGGTCCTTCCTCTTCAACCAGTAAGCCAATTTCTTGACATCCCTAACTGATAAGTAAACTAAACAAAAATGGAATTGTTATATTAGAAATTAATAAAGATGATTTGTATAAAATGTGCATATTACTTTGCAGATTCATAAAATATGAACAAATGGTTGGTATATTTATTTTATAAAGTTGGCAACTGTATTTGGGCCATGTGTTCACTATGAAACTGGAACAAAGCCACACGTTACTGATGAGCCCCAAAAATAGCAATACCAGTCCTGTGTTGCTTGTGTTCCTGTTCAGGGAGGACCTGGCTTGGTAGTTTGGGCTGGGCTGTTCCTATTGGAGCAGATTTGCACAATACTATGGTGGCATTATGTGCAAAATAACATTGGACTGGGGTGCTGACCTGCATAAGTACCAATGGCCTCCAGCGATTCTGAAATGACTTGATTACTTATTGGTTATCCACATTATTCCAAGTCACACCTTACTTGTCACAGTCCCTGCACAGTGAGACAAAATGCCTTGTAGCAGGCACCCTGTACATCTATCTAATGGAAAATAATAGTCCTACACATTTATATTGCGCGAGAGATTAATCTATCTTCAGCAGCTTAGATATCTTCACCAACAAATATGGCTTAGGCCTCAGGCAGCCAATGCATATCTACAGATAATTCATATATGTGCGAGACATCGGGGTGTGAACTTTAAAGCAAACTGCAAGCAAAGCTATCTCTGCACAACAGGGGCCATTCTTAGCATTCTCAGCATACAAAAGCATACCACATCAAAGTGAGGTCTGTGACAAGATCTTTGGAATTTTAGAGCACATTAACACACCAATGATACCTCCATGTATTAAAATATTTTTATTGCCATTTTTGAGACAATAACAACAAAACAGTGAAGAAAGTGAAGTGGAGGGCCCTTGATGAATACAAGACAAGCAGTAAGAACATCAAAACTCAACATCTGAAAGAAGGTTCATTTGAAGGCAGGTGCATACCACTCACAATACTGCCAGCCGATAAATAGGTCAAGCAGCCACAGTGTCAGAATCACCAACCATACCCTTGTTGAATAAACATAACAAACCCACACCACCCACCCCCAAGTGCAGCCCAACTCCCACATAGTAGGAGCTGCATAGCTGACCCCAGATTTCATTTATTACACATAACACCCAGAGTCGGGGGGGCCCTGACGTGGAATAGGAGGTCATGCAGGATTGACTCACAGAAGAGGTACACAGCAGTGATAAGCTAGGAAATTCCTATGTACAGGTTAATGTGTGCAATTTTAGGGTATTGTCGGCAGCTCAGTTAGGGCGTGTGTACGCTTTCATGATCATGATAGCGTAGGGTGCAATTTAGACCTCTTTTGTGTAAAATAGATTGTAGAAATTGTATAGTAATGTATATTTGTATCCTAATTGTTTGTTTAGGTGTTAATTGTAAAACTTGTATATAACGAACCTCTGTTTCTGTACGACAAAGCAAATCCTCAGACTATCATAGCAGTTGTTCCAAGTGAAGTAACTTGTACTTCGACTCCAAAATAATTATAACACCGACGGATTAAAAATCGTAGGGTGAAAAAATCTACTCAAAATAAAATAAGTGTCAGAACCAAATAGTGACTGGGTTTCCATTTTTTCTCATACACATTAACGTTGTCCTACCCAGCACTAAAAAGGACACAACCCCACTTTTCCTAAACCTTGATCATTCTTTTATCATGGATAGTTGCAACCACTTGCTTTGATAAACCATCTGTTTGCATTGAGGAAGCTGCCATTCAAGTAGAAAGTCTACTCAAGAGGCAGAAAGAAGCAGTGCCCTCTTGCACTGCACATGATACTGTTATTCTGATTTTCCAGTGTGAGATTAACACATGGCGTTAAAAATCATCTTGAACGGTACCACCTAAAGCACTCTGCCACTTGCAGAACTGCATTTAGCGTGACGACAATTTTGGGTCACAGTGCAGAACTCCACAAACTCTGCCCAGGCCTAATTCCATCTTCACTGGGTGCTGGCCTCAGGGAAGTTGCTGGTCAGTGGTGGTAGGGCAAAATATTATTCCACCTCCACAGGGTTCTGACCTTGGGAAGGTGCTGGTCAGTGATCGGGGCAACATTACTATTCCAACTCCACCTATTTCTGGCCTCAGAAAAGGTGCTGGTCAGTGGTGAAGGGCAAAATAACAATTCCATCACCACCTAGTGCTGGCCTCAGGGAAAGTGATGAACAGTAAAATTACTATTCGAACTCTACAAGGTGCTGACATCAGGGAAGGTGCTGGCATCAGGGAAGGTGCTGGTCAGTGATGTCAGGCAAAATTGCTCTTCCAACTCCACTGGGTGGTGGCCTCAGTGAAGGTGCTGGTCGGTGGTGGGGGTCAAAATTACTATTCCAACTCCACTGAATTCTGGCCTCAGGGAAGGTGCTGGTCAGTGGTGGGGGCAAAATGAATATTTCAACTCTACCGGGTGCTAGCCTCTGGGAAGGTGCTGGTCAGTGGTGCGGGGCAAATTACTGTTTCAACTCCACAAGGTGATGGCCTCATGTAAGGTGCTGGTAGTGGTGAGGGGAAATATTACTATTCCAACACCACCGGGTGCTAGCCTCAGTGAAGGTGCTGGTAAGTGGTGGGGTGGCACAATTACTATTCCAGAACAATTGAATGCAGGCCTCAGGAAAGGTGCTGGTCAGTGGTCGGAGCAAAATTACTATTCCAACTCCACTGGGTGATTGCCATATGGAAGGTGAAGGGCAATAGTGTGGGGCAAAATTTCAATTCCAACACCACTGGGTGCTGGCCTCAGGGATGGTGCTAATCAGTGGTGGGGTGCCGAATTAGTATTTCAACTCTACTGGGTGCTGGCCTCAGGAAAGGTTCTGGGCAGTGGTGTGGAACAAAATAATTATACCAACTCCCCCGGGTGTCGGCCTTGGGGTAGGTGCTGGTAGGTCGCAAAATTACTATTCCAACACCACTAGATGCTGGCCTCAGCAAAGGTGCTAATTAATGGTGGAGGCAAAAATACTATTCCAATCCCACTCTATTCTTGCCTCAATGGAAGGTGCTGGTCAGTGGTGGGGGGAAAAATGACTATTCTAACTCTACTGGGAGCTGGCCTCAGTGAAGGTGCTGGTCAGTGGTCAGAGGCAAGATTACTATTCAAACTCTACCCGTTTCCTGACTCAGGGAAGGTGTTTGCCAGTTGTAGGTCGTGAAATGTAATGCATTAACAGTAAAACATAAAAACATTGCCATTTTTTCAAAGGACTTGCAATTTACCAATCAAAAAGGACCAAATAAAATATCATCTGGACTCAAGTCTATTAAAAACAGCACTTGCACAAAAAGAGAACGACCTTGAAAGGTTAAATGTTTACAAAACTTAATTTTTCAAGCCAAAGAAACTAGAAAACATCTCTTAAGCACCCACAAAAACACAAACAACCATCAGTTTAGAAGAAGTTGTACTGTAGATAACATCTAATTTGAATATCTTTGTCCATGGCAACTTTTCTTTACAGGCTAACCCAACCCACCCAGAAGGGAGTTATCTAACTATACAATATTTACTGAAAGAAGAGCTGAACCACCAAAAGCCCAATTAAACTTACAAAGGTAAAAACAAAGACAATAACAATTTTAATAACCTGTCTTTCTGATCACAGGAGTCAACTACAAATCACAGTGCAAAATATTAGTTAGCAAAGTCAGAATCCAACAATAGAATAAATAACATGTTCTTAGAAAAGTCAGTAGACAGTCAAGAAATAATAACCACATCTTTGCAGGTATTAACTAATAACGATTTCTATTTGTAAACACTATAACACAAAATTACTTTTTCTACTCTGTTTTACAGACAATTACAATATAGGTAAGTGTTTATTGTACAGTTAATTAAAACCTTTACAAGTGGGCATCTCATGTCAGTTTCAAAACATCAATTTAAAAGGCTGTTAGCCACCGTTAAAAACACAATAAAATAACATTAAAAATGAGCCCCCCAAACATTAGTGGGCCAAATTCCAAATTAGCGATATTTATAAATAAAAAATTCGCAGCAATGCAGAAAATAAATTATCCTCCTTAGCAGCAAGCTGGAGGAAGCAGCAAGAAGAAGGTGCCAGAGTGTGCAGAGGAAAGTGCAGGGTGCAGCAGCGCCTTTTTTTTAGCTCAGTGCGGGGCAGCAAAAGTTAACCCTCTATTGTGTTCATCATTTAGCTCTCAGGTCAGCCCAGCTACAATGCAAGAAGGGCCAAGTCTTACCAGGGCTACACTCTCGGTGTAGTGAAGTATGCAGTCAGAGTCTTTAGCTCGGTGGGTCAGGGAGCCGGGCTCAGCCCGGCTGTAATGCCACCTCTCAGGTAATCTGGTTGTTTCTTGATACTGAGTTCAGAGGAGGTTAAGAATTTTACCAGGCAACAGCTTAATTGAATGTCTTCACCAGATAAACTTGCTAGCATCGATTGCCTACAGGTTCTAATATGTTTCTTATTAAAGAGTGATCTAAGGAGGGACCAGCTCTCCTGAATTAATTCCCTACATATGGTGATGAGGTGCACTTCGCTCTCTTTAGTGGTTTTAGATAACCTGGTATGGAGGTATGCTTGAGGGGTTGCTTTATTGTAGGTCTTTATGGTAAGATAGCCATGTGCACGTTTTGTATTTGTATTTTGGATTTGTAGAGCGCCTTATCACCCAGAGGTCTCTAAGCGCTTGTCAGAGGGTGCACACAATACGGAAAGGTTGGCCAGTTAGGCCGCGCCCCGGGCCTCCTGAAACAACACAGTTTTCAGCTTTTTCCTAAAAGGTAGAAAACTCGACTCCTTATGCAAGCTCTCCGGTAGATTATTCCAGACTATAGGGAATGTGTGGGAGAACGCGCGCCCTCCAAGGGAGGATAGTTTGAACCGAGGGCAGGCCAGAAGTGCGGCATCTGCTGATCGTAGATTTCTGCTGGGAACGTACGGGACTAGACGCTCTCTGATGTATTGAGGGGCTTGCCCATACAGTGCTTTATGCGTGATGCATAAGCCCTTGAACTTAGCCCGCTGCCTTACTGGCAGCCAATGAAGCTTACGAAGGAGTGGAGTAGCGTGGGTCTTTCTTGGTTTGTTAAAAAATAGTCTGGCAGCGTCGTTCATGACTATTTGTAGTCTGGCCAGCAGTTGTTGAGAGATACTGGCATATAGGATGTTGCCGTAGTCCAACCGTACCAGTATCAGAGCTGACACCGCCCGTCTGAGCGTATCAACAGTCAGGAGGGGAGAAAGCTTGCGCAGCTGTCTCAGTAAACCCACGCAGGAGCCCACTACAGCTGAGACCTGGGTGGACATAGTGAGTTTGGCATCTATATACAGGCCTAGACTTTTCAAGGCCTCCGCAGGTATGGGGAGGGCCCTAGTTCGGTGGGCCACAGGAGATCGTTCCAAGGACAGGATGCCGTCGTAATTGCAAGCACCTCAGTCTTGTCTGGATTTATTTTAACCGAATTGGCCGTCATCCAATTGACAATAAATTTTAAGATGTTTTGGATTCTCAGATGTGCAGTTAGAGAGTTATCTATTTGGATGATGATCTGAGTGTCATCGGCATAGTTGTAGATTCTGCAGTCCATCTGATTTAATGCCGTGATCAGGGGCTGTAGGTAGGCGTTAAACAATAAGGGTGACAAGACTGAGCCCTGTGGGACTCCACATGTAAGACCCTCTGCCTCCGAAACCAGGTCAGCTAGTTGCACTCTCTGTACCCGGTCGTCAAGAAAGGATGTCAGCTAGGCATGGGCAGTGCCCCCGATGCCGAGGTCCCACAACCACGACAGCAGTAGGTCATGATTGACCGTATCAAATGCCGCGGAGAGGTCCAACAGCACCAGGGCACACGGGGTTTTCTTATCCGCTCTGAGTCTTAGGTCGTCCAGCACGGAGAGCATGACCAATTCCGTGCTGTGGTGGGCCCTAAAACCAGCCTGGTTGGGTTTCAACAAAAAGTTGTTTTCGAGGTAATGTGAGAGTGTGGGCAACACGTGTTGCTCCATTATTTTTGCCAAGAATGGCAGTTGTGAGATGCGCCAAAAAATTTTCAGGACCTTTGTATCTGCCCCTGGCTTCTTTAGAAGAGGGATCAGTCGGGCTTCCTTGAGGTTAATGAGGACCGGTCCAGTTGTCAAAGAGCTATTGAGGAGCGATAGTATGTCATCCTTCAGCCCTGGCCAGGCTTGTTTGAAGATCCTAGGTGGGCACGGATCGGCCGGTGAGCCCGATTTGACTCGACCCATCACTACTCCCAACGTCTCCTTGGTGAGTAGGGGCAGTGTAGTTAGCGGCTGAGTGACTGCTGGGATGGTCCCTGCGATGTCTTCCAGACAGTCTAGTCTAGGGGTGCACTCAATTTCCGTCAGGAGGTCAGCTATCTTGGTGGTAAAGAACGACTGAATTTTTTTTTTTCAGAACAAATTTTATTAGTTTTATGGCAGTTGACAGAATATAAAAGAAACACTGCTTCCATAGTAGCAGAAAGACAGTGAGCATATAAGAGCGGTAGTGGTCAAGAAATTCAATCAACATCGCCCGATACCCCCCTCCCTGCATTCCCACCCGTTTCCCACCCCCCACCCTGCACGGTGTTCACATTGTCCAGAAACAGGAGCCTAAGCAGCATAGTAGCAGTGTGTGGTTCAGTTCATTTGGGGGTAGTACAGATGTGGTCTATGTCGGTGGCTCGTGGCGCCGGGGGGTCCAGTAACAGGCCCCTATAGTCTGCCCATTTCTTCCGTATCCGATAGTGCTTCTTGGGGCAGCCCCTGGCCTCATAGATCGGGCGTTCCAGTCCCATGTTAAAGTCCATACCCCGCTTCCACACCCCCACCAGTGGAGCCTTGGGGGCCTTCCAGGCTTGAGCTATATCCCGTTTGGCCACCGTGAGACCCAGTAGGAGCAAGTGCCGTTTGTACAGATTACCCCCCACTTGTTCCATAACATGAAGGAGGCCCAGCTGCGGCGTGCGAGGGAGTTCCCACGACAACACTTCCTCCAGACAGTCCCACACACCGGTCCAAAATCTCTGCAGCCGTATACATCCCCATACTGTATGCAAGAAGGAGCCTACCGCACTGCCACACCTCGACATTCCGGGGAGGCTATCAGCCCCGCCTTCCACAGTCGTTCCCTTGTGTAATATGCCCTGTGTAGGTATTTAAATTGGATAAAGCGCAGGCGCACTGCTATCGCTGCTCCCCTAGGGGCCTCCAGGGCTTCTCTCCAGTCTTCCTCTTCCAATTCCCCCAGGTCTCCCTCCCAGACCGCCCGCAACTTATCAAGGGAAGGGGAGCAATGGGTAACCAATGTTTGATATATGGTTGAAATTTTCTTTGATTCCAACTCCCCCATAAAAACTTTTGCCTCTAAGGGACTGAATTCCGGCAAGGACGATATGCCTGCTATTGTGGGGGTTAGGGCGTGCCGGAGCTGTAGATACCTGAAGAATTGGGATTGGGGCATGTCGTATTCATCTTGCAACGCCTGGAACGATTTGAGGACTGTGCCCTTCAGAACGTGGCCCATCGCCGAAATGCCAATAGCGACCCAGCCCTCAAAGCCCCGGAGTGAAGCTAAGCCGGGCAGCCTCCCATTGTGCCACAGTGGAGTCTCGCCTGTAAGCCTGTTCCACCAACCCATGCGGCGGAGCGCGTCGCGCCATATTCTGAAGATTACTTGGGTGACCCTCGGAAGTCTTTTCCGGATAACCGCCGAGTATAAGATAGTATGGAGCATGTGCGGGTCCATCATATACCTCTCTAGGGCATAGGTCGGGTCGCTGCGATCCCCGTACCACCATTCGTTAAGGACAAGTAAGTGCGACGCCTGATAGCAGGACTGGACATCAGACATGGCCACCCCTCCACAGTAGTTTGACTGGAAGCAAGTGCGGAGCGCCACTCTTATTGCTCCCCCGGTCCATAGGAACCGACCCAAGGCGGAGTTCACCTGTTGGAACCACTGCTGCGGCACTGGGTACGGGTGATTCTGCAATTGGTACAAAAGTCGGGGTAGGGCCACCATCTTAAAAATGGCTGAGCGGATCTTGTCCCAAACTGGCACTATGTTGCGGGACCACGACACTCCCTGCACATCAGTCAGAAATACACCAAGGTACTTGAGGCCTCCCGCCGCTTCCTGAAGGACCGAGGCCCAGGGACCCAAAGTCTCCCTGTCGCCCAGGACCCACAGTTTCGACTTCTGGGTGTTAAGTCTAAGTCCTGATACCTCACCGAAAATGCGCATTATTTCAAGGACCCTCGGCCCCGATTTATTGAGGTCCGTAAGAAAAAAAGGACATCGTCCGCATAGAGTGCAATCCTGTCAGATGGGCCTCCCACCCATTCAACACCGCGCAATTGGGCATCCATCCTCACCCAAGCCGCGAGCGGCTCCATAGCCAGGGCAAACAGGTAAGGTGAAAGAGGGCATCCCTGCCGGCTGCCTCGACCGATGGAGAACGAGCTGGAGGTCGCCCCCGCTATTCTGACCGCCGCCGTCAGGTCCGTATACAACAAATGAATATAGGACAGAAAACGTGGGCCCAGATTGAGCCGAAGGAGAAGGGCTCGGAGGTATGACCAGCTCAGGGAGTCGAAGGCCCGATCTACGTCCGCCAGCAGGAGGGCAGCGGGGATGCCCGCCGCTCGCACCGCCTCCACCACTAGGTGAGCGCGTCGTATATTATGTCTCGTTGCCCTGTGGGGCATAAAGCCGGCCTGGTCGGCATGGATCAGGTCTGTGATGTAAGGGAGAAGACGGTTCACCAACGCCTTCGCCAGTATTTTCGCCTCAAAGTTCAGCAATGAGATCGGACGATACGATTCCGGGCTGTCTTGGGGCCTCCCTGGTTTGCAAAAAACCACAATCTCAGCGTGTCGCCAGTCCGCTGGTAATCTGCCATGAGCCCCAGCCGCCTCCAGGGCCTTCTTATAGCGCATCCCCAATTGGAGATGGAACATCTTCATAAATTCACAGGGGAACCCATTGGGCCCAGGGGCCTTGCCCGTGTTCAGTCCGCCCAGAGCTTCTCCTAGCTCCTCTGCCGACAGCGGGAGGTCCAGTCGGGCTCGGGCCTCATCCAAGAGCGCCCGGGGTGGAAGGTCTGCGAGGAATCTGTCTATCTCCTCCGCTGGGAGGGATTCCCGGGGGGCATACTGTGTCTCATAATATTGAGCAAACATCTGGGCCAGGGCCTCAGGGGCCGAGATAGGACCACACGCAACATCTCGGAGTCCCGGCAGGGGCTGGGCTTGATAAGTGTCTTGACATAACCTATATAGCATTGTGCTAGATTTGTCCCCCCATTGGTAGATTCTGCTCTGCGTAGCGAGCCAAACCTGTCGAGCTTCGTCCAACAATAAAGAGGTGTACGACCGCTGAAGGTGCAGTAGCTGTTCCACGGCGTCCCCACTCTCCCCCGTCAGGCATTGCGCCTCCTGGCTTCGCACCTGGTCAGCCGCTTCCTCCACTACCAGCCTGCGGGCCTTACGATTCGTGGCGCACCATGCGATGTCCACGCCCCGAAGGACAGGTTTGAGGGCCTCCCACATGGTCATGGCATCTATACTTGGGTCCTCATTCTCCGTCCAGTAATGCGCTATAGCCTCCCTCATGTGCGATTGATAGTCATCGCGCTGTAAGTGCCACACGGAAAGGCGCCAGCGAAACGGTTGTCGCCTCACACCGAGGCTCAACGTCAGCGCGATCGGGGAGTGATCTGACAGGCCGCGAGGAAGTATTGAGGTGGAGTCGACTCTACCTATCCAGGGTTGTGGGACGAACAAGTAGTCTAGGCGTGAAAAGGATTTGTGGACCGCAGAGACAAATGTATATTCACGACAGCATGCATGTTGATGCCGCCAAGTGTCAATCCATCCCATCCCCCGCACCATCCTGCTCAATTTTGTAGTAGCATCCGACAATTGACCCCCCCCAGGCCTACAACGGTCAAGTCTCCCGTCCATCACATCGTTCCAATCACCACCCACTATTGTCAGCACTTGCGGGACGTCCGTCCATACATCAAACAGTCGTTCAATAAGGGCGCCTTGGAGTGGGGGTGGAGCATACACACTGCCGAAGACCACTGGCTCACCCCCCAGTCTCCCCTTGATAAAGACATAACGACCATGCACATCCAGCCATTGTGTATCGTGCGTATATGAGACCCTACGATGTATCAAAATTGCAACTCCCCTGGACCCTCTCGCAAACCCAGCATGGAACACCTGTTCATACCCGTATCTACGTAAACTAAGGACTTTGGTGCCCAAGAGGTGCGTTTCTTGGAGTAACAGTACATCCGCTCTTTCAGTCTTCCCCAAACGTAGAACCGCACTGCGTTTAATTTTGTCGAGCATCCCTCTCACATTCCAGCTCAATATTCGCATCGAGGCTTGCGAGAGGTTTGCCCCCTGTTCGTCAGCCGCCATCAATCTGCCAGACCCCAAGATCATCAGGCCACAGAGGCCACACACACATACTCAGCTGTCTCCAGGTTCCCGTGTACACCGTGCTAAAGCTAGCCCCAACTTCCCTCCCCACCATCTCCGGATCCCCACAACCCCCACCCCCTCCCCTGCACACCCTCCCCTGCCCCGAACTATACCAACAACCCCCCCTCCAATCCCCCACCCCATACCTCAGCAACATTGAAGTACCTGTCGCGGTGCAGGCAATCTCAGCTCTCCAACGGGAGGCCCAAGACCCACTACACCAATGGATCCCACCCAACTACCCACAAGGTATTCAACTACTTCCCACCCAACACGCGGGAATGAACTCCGGGAGTAGGCCCGCTCTCGCACAAGCGTCTCCCGACCAACCGTCCACCCATGAAGAAGGAATCATGTAGTCAATCAGCATGTGGCATGTCCAAGAGTAGCGCTAGACCTACTCCAGCCGGCAAGGCGTTTCACCAATCCTTCAATCCTATGTCCAGAACCGGCGTGAGCTTGTGGGTCTCAAGATTTCGAGGGAGAAGAATCTGTTTCCTCCGGTGCTTCTGCCGTGTCATCGCTGGGAGGAGGGCGCTTCTGAGAGCGCGACCTCCAGTTACTCCTGCTGCGTGATCGTCGGGGCGTTTTCGGGGGTCTCCCGTTGGTTGACGAGTCCGAGCCCCTCCGAGGGGGGGTGTTCACCTTGACTCGCACCGCTTCGTCTGTCCATTCAAACACCTCCTCCGGGGAGTTGAAAAACTGGGTGCGAGATTGGAAGACCACACGCAGGCGAGCCGGGAATAGTAGAGCATAGGGAATCTTGAGCTCTCGCAGACGTGCTTTGGCCGCGGTGATTGACTGTCGTTGCTGCTGGACTAGTTTCGTATAATCCGGGAACACCAGGATCTTGTGATTCTCAAACATTAGTGGGTCCTGGGCGCGGGCTTGCCATAAGATAACGTCCCTATCGTGGTAGTTGAGCAGTTTGGCAATCACCGAGCGGGGGCGAGCCCCAGCGGGTGGCTTGGGAAGGAGTGCACGATGTGCCCGTTCCACCACAAAGCAGCGCGACAGGGAGTCCGGGGGGAGCCATCCCTCCAGCCATTGGGTCAGGAAGGCCTCCATATTTCCTTTCTCGCATTCCTCCGGGAAGCCCACAAAGCGCAGGTTGTTTCTCCTGGCCCTCCCTTCCGCATCTTCCACCCGCAGCGCAAGTCCCTTCTGGATCCCTTCCATGGCGGCAACTCTCTTTTTGAGATTCGCCACGTCGTCCTCAACTTCTGTGATCCTGGATTCTGTTTCGGTGATGCGTGCCACCGCATTGCGCAGATCTTGTCTGAGCAAGGTCACGTCGGCTCCGACTGCTCCAATTTTCATGTCTAGCATGTCCCTCGATTGTGTGATTGCTGCCATCAACGCTGCGTTGTCCGTCCCAGTGCTCTGGGGACCTCCGGAAGCCCCAGCGCCCCCACTGGGCCCGGCAAACTTATCCATCGGGCCCTGCTTGGGAGCGTTTCCGCTGTTGCCCCCTCTCGTCATGTCGCAGGCGGAGTATTGACCCCAATCGTGGGGAACCGACGGCCCAAGGGCACCCCCAACTGGATGGGCGGTCTCTGGCGGTGAGCGTCTCTGAGGTAGCCTGGGTATGCCGTGGCCCCGCTAGCGACCGAGCGTGATGCACCCTCTGACGGAGCGACTGCAGTTCACCACACAGCTAGTGGTCGGGGATGATGTTGCACCACGCTGGCAGACCACGCGGCTAATGGGGGGGTCACTCACTCCACTGCAGGGTTCACTGGAGACACCCCAGAGCCTGCGCCACGTTTACTGGTGTCAGAGGCAAGGTGTCCCAGGGAGCCGCCGGTTGGTCCGGTGTCATGCAAGAGTCTGTGGGGTGGGGGGGATCCTTGCAGCCCACCCCCCTCGCCGCGGTCCGAAACGACCGCCGAGCGGGAGCACTCAGACTGTCCGGCGCCCGGGGTAGGCCCAGCAGGATTGCACTTCAAATGAGGGAGGGGGGGGGGGAGAAACAGGTAGGAGAGCCGGTATAGCGACCGCCCTCCCACTGCTCCAGCACTACGCGCCCCGCGGCTCGAGCCCGCCGCCGAATGGGGCCAGACACGTCCCCTCCCCCGCTAGGCCGCGCGGCCACTCCTTACCCCACCTCAGCCTCCGTCCGGGCGCCGACTGCTTCCCCCTCCAGCCGCTGTGTCCGCCTCCGCTCCAAGTGTCTGGGCACCAGTGGGGCAGCCTAATCCTCGCCGCCGCTCCGCAGCGTCCCGTGACCGGAGCGGCACCTTCCGCTGGCACACCCCGGCTCTCCTCCACTTCCGGGCGGGCTACTCAGTAATCGAGGTCCCGCCTGCGGCGTGCGGGGCAGGCCTCGTCGCTGTTCAGATTCCCAGCGGCCGCAAGTCCCAGATTGCGGATCACCGGGACGCCGCAATTGTTGTCGAGGGATCCCCTCCGGAGCCGCTCTCCGCCACTCGATTTAGGGTGTAGGCTGGTCAGGGCGACGCAGGATTTAGGAAGGATAAAGAAGCGGCGGGACGGAGCTCACTCAAGCTACGTTCGCCATGATCGCCGTCTTGGCCACGCCCACGACTGAAATTTTTGACAGTCTTCTTGCGAGAAGGCGGGGGGCTGTTCTTTCTTCTTCCTTAACTCTGACAGGACCTTGAAAATTTCTTTCTGAGGGTTGATTGCTGTTGAGATTCTATCCTCATAAAACTCTGCTTTCCTGGCCCTGATGGCTTGTTTATAGGTGGCAAACTCCTTCACATATACGGCCCGAGTACTGGGATCATACCCCTTACGCCAGGCTCTCTCACTCTGGCGTAAGGAGCGTTTCAGAAGCCTCAGTGCGTCATTAAACCACAGGGCACCTTTACCCTTATCTACGATTTTTACCCTCTGGGCCGGAGCCACTACTTCAATGGCGTTTTTAAGTTTTAGTGTCAGCTTGAGGCTAGCTGCCTCAATATCATCCTCCGGCAGCCTATTGAGGTGGGAGGTTTGTTTCCCTAGAGTGGAGACCAGCATGTCTGTGCTAATTTTATTCGAACTTCTCACAGCCTGCCACTCCGCCGAAGAGGATATACTTTGCCCTGGAAATGCCATTCTCCCCTGCAGCAGGTGATGGTCTGACCATATACAGGGCGAGATGGTAATTGGGCTCAGCATCGGGACCAATGATCAGATCAGATCCAGGGTGTGGCCTTTTTTATGTGTCGGGCCAGTCACCCTCTGAACCAAATCTAACGAGGTCATGGCCTCTTCTAGCTGCTTTGATATTGCGTCTTTGGGGGATTCCTCCCAATTGAGATTAAAATCTCCCATGACCACAAGACCCTCGTACCTTGACCGCAAGTCATGGACCAATCCCAAGAAAGGCTCAATAAAACCCGGAGGAGTCCTTGGGGGGTGGTAGACTAGGAGTATCACTAAACTAGGCTAGTTCACTAGTGGTAGAACAGAACTTAACTCCCAGAATATCTGCGCCCTCAAGACTTTCTACACAGATAGTTTCGTTTTAAAGGAGCTGTTGTAGAGGAAGGCCACTCCCCCCCCTTCCTACCGCCTTTCCTTTCTGAATAATGGCGCCGAAATTAGGTGGAAGTGCTGCCACCAGGTCCGGGGTAGAGGAATCTTCTAGCCATGTTTCCGTGACCCCCCAACACATCCAGATTGCCTTCTTGGAGCAGCGAAAAAAACTCCAAATTGTGTTTTTGGAGGGAGCGTGTGTTCAACAAGGCAACGCTCTGTGTTGTTACCTTTTTTCCCTTCTTGGGCTCCCCTTGCTAATGGATGACGTAGCTGAATGTTTTAACAGCCCCTCGCGCTGGAGTCCCTCCACCGTCGTGGGTTTAACTGCAGGGTATTGTTATTTAGAGCAAGCAAGGCTTCCCTGGAATACCATGGCACAGGGCCAGGGATTTTGGCCCCTGGTCCCGGCCAGGTGCGGACGGGCGGGCTGCGCGCTGGCTCCAGTCTGGCGTTTGACCACGTAGCTCCTCCCACCCACCACTCAGCCCTGCTGTGCAGCGGCTGTCCTGAAAGAGCAACTAGACCGGGGAAGACCTGGAGACCGGAAGTGAGGGAACGGGGAGGTAAAGATCAGGGATTACGTGATACAGGAAAAAACACAATTTTTAAAAGAACATGTTTCAGGCAATTTTTCTATTTCAAGTAGCGAAAATCAAGTAGGCAGCGAGGCTACCGTATGGCACACCACCATGTCTGGTGTGACCCTCTGTCACAGCGCGCCCGCTCCAACCCGCCATTTAACCCCGTAGCTCCTCCCACCCACCACTCAGCCCTGCTGTGCAGCGGCTGTCCTGAAAGAGCAACTAGACCGGGAAAGACCCGGAGACCGGAAGTGAGGGAACGGGGAGGTAAAGATCAGGGATTACGTGATACAGGTAAAAACAAAATTTTTAAAAGAACAAGTTTCAGGCAATTTTTCTATTTCAAGTAGCGAAAATCGAGTAGGCAGCGAGGCTACCGTATGGCACACCACCAAGTCTGGTGTGACCCTCTGTATGACAAGATGGCTTTGTCTTGTATGATAGATTATTTAAAAAAAATTGTTTACTGTTTTTTTAAAGCTCCCACCCACCACTCAGCCCTGCTGTGCAGCGGCTGTCCTGAAAGCGCAACTAGACCGGGGAAGACCTGGAGACCGGAAGTGAGGGAACGGGGAGGTAAAGATCAGGGATTACGTGATACAGGAAAAAACACAATTTTTAAAAGAACATGTTTCAGGCAATTTTTCTATTTCAAGTAGCGAAAATCAAGTAGGCAGCGAGGCTACCGTATGGCACACCACCATGTCTGGTGTGACCCTCTGTCACAGCGCGCCCGCTCAAACCCGCCATTTAACACCGTAGCTCCTCCCACCCACCACTCAGCCCTGCTGTGCAGCGGCTGTCCTGAAAGAGCAACTAGACCGGGAAAGACCCGGAGACCGGAAGTGAGGGAACGGGGAGGTAAAGATCAGGGATTACGTGATACAGGTAAAAACACAATTTTTAAAAGAACAAGTTTCAGGCAATTTTTCTATTTCAAGTAGCGAAAATCGAGTAGGCAGTGAGGCTACCGTATGGCACACCACCAAGTCTGGTGTGACCCTCTGTATGACAGGATGGCTTTGTCTTGTATGATAGATTATTTAAAAAAAATTGTTTACTGTTTTTTTAAAGCTCCCACCCACCACTCAGCCCTGCTGTGCAGCGGCTGTCCTGAAAGAGCAACTAGACCGGGGAAGACCTGGAGACCGGAAGTGAGGGAACGGGGAGGTAAAGATCAGGGATTACGTGATACAGGTAAAAACACAATTTTTAAAAGAACATGTTTCAGGCAATTTTTCTATTTCAAGTAGCGAAAATCGAGTAGGCAGCGAGGCTACCGTATGGCACACCACCAAGTCTGGTGTGACCCTCTGTCACAGCGCGCCCACTCCAACCCGCCATTTAACCCCGTAGCTCCTCCCACCCACCACTCAGCCCTGCTGTGCAGCGGCTGTCCTGAAAGAGCAACTAGACCGGGAAAGACCCGGAGACCGGAAGTGAGGGAACGGGGAGGTAAAGATCAGGGATTACGTGATACAGGTAAAAACACAATTTTTAAAAGAACAAGTTTCAGGCAATTTTTCTATTTCAAGTAGCGAAAATCGAGTAGGCAGCGAGGCTACCGTATGGCACACCACCAAGTCTGGTGTGACCCTCTGTATGACAGGATGGCTTTGTCTTGTATGATAGATTATTTAAAAAAAAAAATTACTGTTTTTTTAAAGCTTGTCAAGGTCCCTAACGATTCCCAGAGGAGCCTTATCCCCAACTGATCAAGTGCAGTGTCCAAAGAACGTCTGGCTGGGCAGGTCTCTGTGGCTTTAGCTCCTTCCACAGGTAGGTATTTAGTGAGTCCGGCTGCCCACATTTGATTTTATACCAGTTTTCTTTGTAACTCTTTTTTATTAAGTTCCAGGCATAATAAAATCATATGACATACACACTTATTGCTGTTCTTTGGTACTAATTCAGTTGACATTCTACACATCGTCATTACCTGTAATACAAGAAACAATTCTTCTGACAATTCACATTTTCTATGCCTCCCACATCCCTTTCAATTGGAAATCTCATCTGTCGGTGATCTCTCGGATCTGTCGGATTGCTGTTATTGTCCTCCTGAGGCTTGAGCCGGGAGGTTGATTTTTAATTTTGTGTGCTGTACCTTCATTTTCGCCCTTTGTGTCCGCTCCCCCCCTCGCACTGCTTTTAAAATAGAAATCGGAACCTCTATCCCAGCAATTTTAGCGCCGCTCCCCTTACAAAGCTAGGACATAGACTTTAGTTTATTCACACTCCTGCCTGTCCTGGGAAGCGGTCGACTGTTAGACCGCCTCCAGGTGGGACTACAGAGGGGCAAGGAAGTCAGGCAGCGGCCATCTTGGTGAGGGCTCGCGCTGCACATCGCGCTTCGAACGCTTATAATCTCACTCCCATGGCTCCGCGCAGCGGACGCGCATTGCGGGCGCGCCGATCGCGCGCCGGAGTCGAGCCAGAGTCCTGCCCGTCTGCGCCCGTCCGCGACCAGACGGGACGCGGGGCAGGAGACCCTGGCCACAATGTCAACACGCAGGCACCCGAGAGAGTGCTCTCTCACAAGCCTATCCGCTATACTCGCGACATGCTACTTGAAATCGGTAAGACCCCCACTACACCTTGTCATCACTTCATAGACCCTAACGCACTGTCTTCTCAATGCAACTCTTGCAACTTTCGCCTTGCTGATGTCCCCAATTTTAATAATCCTGTAACCTGTCTTAAACTGATGCTACTTAATTGTAGATCCATGGTCAAACACAAACTGGAACTTCGCGACCTATTACTACATCATGATTTCGATATATTGTTTTTAACAGAAACCTGGCTAGAAGAATCTTCTGCACCAGAAATACTCGAGGCTGTCCCACTGAGCTACAGCTTACTGAGAATTGACAGGCCTATACAGCGCGGTGGTGGTCTTGCAATGATCTTTAAAAAAGAACTGGAGTGCACCCTCACTCACAAAGTCATCACTAATAGCGAATGCGGCACTTTTACCATCAAAGTGACCCCCCACATGACCATAACTGGGCTTCTCATTTATCGACCCCCTGGCAATGCCACTCCTTTCTGTAATCAACTAATTGAAACGGCGACGCAACTAGCTATCAAATATAACAACTTCATGATACTAGGCGATCTCAATCTTCATTTTGAAGATTTACACGCCAAGGAAGCTCAACTTCTGAAGACAGCCTTGCACGCTCTGGGGATCACTCTGCTCTCCACTTCACCCACACATAAACAGGGCCACCTTCTCGACCCCATCTTTGCGACTTGGGAAGGCATTAACATACTACCTCCGGTCCCTATCATATGGTCAGATCACCATATGATCATGTTCAACATACCAAAGACCTGGACTAAGAATAATGCCCATAAACCCGTATACGCCAAACGTCGCAATTGGAAAAACTATACCCCAGAACGCCTCACTGACGAATTAAAAACTCACCCTCCTCCCCAAGGTCAATCCCTTCAAGACTCCTGGAATTCTTATGAACTCTGGTTGAGCAAGGCACTTGATAAAATCGCCCCTTGGACTTGCAAGCCCCCAGTTAGGCGAACAAAATCTGAACCGTGGTTTTCAGAAAAACTAAAGGCAGCTAAAGCCCGATGCAAAGTGATTGAAAGAAAATGGAGAAAGAACTACTCCACGGAACTGAAGGAGAACTACAAACGTGAATTAAAGGCGTATCAGAGACTCATAAGAGAGGAAAAAAGTCTCTTTTTCCAAAACAGAATTGAACAGGCTATAAATCCCTCTAAAGAACTGTATCGGATTTACAAAGAACTTATAGACACATCGAGCCTGGACACGCAAGACACGTACTCTAATGAGTTATGTGAAGAAATTGCGGATTTCTTTGTCAACAAAGTAGATAAAATTCATGCCACATTCTCCGTTCCCCCCACTTCTGGTACGATATTTTCACCTCGTCATAAAACCACTCTTACCCACTTCCTCACTCCTGACAAAGCAAAATTGTCCAGCATAATTAACAGTATCCACTCTGGCTCCCCTAACGATGCGTGCCCATTAGACAAATGCAAAGACATCATGGACAACACCCTCATGGATCAAATAAGCCATCTCATCACCCTCTCCTTCAAAGAATGTCACGTTCCGGAGGCTTGGAAAAACGCCCAAGTCATCCCCCTGAAAAAAAAAACCTAATATTCCAATCACTCTATTTCAAAATCTCCGGCCAATATCTCTATTGCCCCAATGCGCCAAAATAATAGAAAAAATAGTGAACATCCAACTCATGGCGTATTTAGAGGAAGAAAACATCCTCCATCCCACCCAATCTGGTTTTAGACCCAAATATTCCACGGAAACTGCTGTCTTGTATTCCACGGAATTTATCCGCAAGATGGCGGACGAGGGTGAAACAGCAGCGCTGGTCATGCTTGACTTAAGCGCCGCTTTTGATACGGTGCTACATGCCACGCTGCTGTCCCGACTCTCCAACATTGGAGTAAAAGACGATGCATTGGAGTGGATTAAATCTTTCCTCACCAATAGATCCTTCCAGCTTCATTGCCCGCCTTTTAAATCATCCTCTCGGACCGTGAACTATGGGGTTCCACAGGGCTCTAGTTTGTTTTTGTTTTGTTCAATATCTATATGGAACCCCTGGCTCAAATCATAGAGAACTTCGGCATGGGCATAGTTAGCTACGCCGATGATACGCAGCTCATGTTCAAGCTTACTCCGGATACTGACAAGTATGCTTCAAACTTCTCGGAGTGCATGACTGCTGTTGCCAGGTGGATGGACAGTAATTGCCTCCGGCTAAATGGTGATAAAACAGAGGTACTAGTGATAGGGAACAAAACCTCCCTTTGGTCTCAAGCGTGGTGGCCTACATCGCTTGGTGAATGCCCTCAACCTGTCGAGAAAGTCAAGAACCTTGGGATCATGATCGACTCGGATCTTTCAGGCAAATCCCAAGTTCACAAGATCATTGGCAAATGCATCGGAACATTAAGAATCCTTAGAAAAATCATTGACCTAATACCCATTACAGCCAGGAAAACCATCGTGCATGCTCTTATCACACCGCACCTGGACTACGAGAATGCCCTTCTTCTAGGCATTAACCAAAAACTTCTTCACCAGCTGCAATGTGTACAAAATGCAGCCGCCCGATTGGTATTAGGCCTTCCGAAAAGAACCTCAGCCAAGACAGTACTGTCCAAATTGCACTGGCTCCCCGTAAGGTAAAGAATAAAATTCAAGAGCCTCTGCTATGTCCACAGGATAGCCAACAACAAGGGCCCCACATATCTAAGAAGCCTCATGACCATTCATCGCCCTACTCGTCATCTGAGGTCCTCAGGAATGTCCCTTTTCAAACTACCCCGAGTTCAAAAAGCAAAAATCGGGGGTCGCTCCTTTTGTTATCTAGGAGTGAAACTCTGGAACGCTCTTCCGATTCATTTAAGAATGGAACCCTCTGAAACTCTTTTCAGAGCGAACCTAAAAACATACCTTTTCCCTCAATAACTTTGGCCCTCTCCTTCCCCCCGACTCGATTCTCGGATGAGAGTCTTCAGCAATTAGCGCGGGGATACACAGTTGTGCAGCCATGCGCTCAATAAATGTTTTTATTATTATTATTATTATTATTATCTCGGTGGTTCACAGTTGTAACCCCTAAATTTATTCCTTGCTCCCCAGACTCTCCCCCATTTTTGGGAACAGTCTCGGTTAACGTATGTTGCTTTTTCTGACACCAAGGCGCCATCCATGTCTCTGCACCAGTCATTGAGCGTTGGCAACTCTCCTGAACCCCACTTTCTGGCTATATTACGCTTTGCAAGCATTATTCCAAGCGTTGCCCATCCCAATCCTACACTGGATGGTTAAGATCATTTGGCTCCCATATGTTTAATAAGCATCTCTTGGGTTCTGGTACTAATGATTCTTACTCTGTTTGTGATATAGTTCCTATTATCTTTACCCAATATGATAAAATCTTTGGACATTGCCATATGGTGTGATAGAATGTGCCCTCCTTCCCGCATTCCCTCAGGCAGAACGGATGTGTAGCTGTCCCTATTTTGTAGAGGGCTAATCTGATGTAATACGTGCGATGTAGTATCTTGAGTTGCACTAATCTTAATCTTGAAGGTATTGCTAATTCGCGTGGGGATGATAGCACCTCTTGCCAATCAGTATCGTCGAGTTCCCCTAAATACAAGGACCATTTTTGTCTAAGTGCATTCGTTAGATCAGGTAAATTGTTAACTAATTTATGGTAGGTGAGAGAGGTAGCCTTTTTATGCAAATAATCGGTTAACAACCGATCTTCTAGGGGAGTAGCCTCCGGAACATCGGTGCCCGGTGGTATAGCTGCTTGCAGTGCATGCCTGATCTGTATGTATCTGAATATTTCGGAAGGTGCCAGTTTGTACTGTTCCTTCAGGTGCTCAAATGTCACCATCTCGCCCTTGTTCCATAAGTCACCCACCATAGACATGCCTATCGCGTCCCATTTATGAAATCCTTTACTATTTCTGAGCCGCCCAAGCCGTTGTGTGTCCCAGAGTGGAGTAAGGTGGGTGAATACTCCCTTCCATCCCAACCTAATGGGTCATTGGGATGGCGAGTGGACTTTGTCCGCCCGCCATCCTATTGTGAAATGGGACCGCCTGCCATAAGGGCGTAGGTCCTGTATGAGCCATTAGGATGCGCCGGCCACAGTGGCAGGCGTATCCCGCATTCCTGACTTTGTAGCGGGCGGTGCACTCAGCACCGCCTGCCACAATGCAGGGAAGGCATGTCGTGCACTACCATGCAAAAAGGGCAGGCACCGCGTGATGCCTGACATGTTGTGCATGGAACTGCAGGGGGTACCATAGGTACCCCCCATGTGCACCCCCCAACCCTCAGAGTCCCTGGGGGCCCGCAATGGGCCCCCAGAAGCAATTCCTGCATACCTTCATTGCCGCCACGGAAAAGCATGTTTCCGCCCCCATAGTAATATGGCTGGCGGTGTCTAACAGACACTGCCACCATATTAAACTCTTTTCCGCCCGGTCGGGCGGAAAAGCAGCGGACGTTCCTTGCGTCCGCCGTGGTCCCCCCGCCATAGTAATATGGCGGGGGAAATGGGTGGCGGGGTCAGATCTCGGGTGGATCACCACCGCCATGCGGGCGGTGGCGGCCCGCCCGAGATCCTAATGGGCCCACTAGTATGTGCTGTGTACCATATGCTGACTGTATGTGCTGTTGGTCCAACTAGTGAGGTAGATAATTTTTGTTATTGAGTGCCAACATAACTCCTTCTTCTCCCAGCCCGTGTCTGTCTGCTTGGAAAGCCGGGTCTGTGTGTGGGGCGTGTATTATTAATCAGTTCTTGTTGAGCGCATGGCTACCGATAGGCATCCCAGCGCTGGACATAGGAGATCTAGTGAATGTTCTGGAATAGCAATGTTTTTAGTTGTTTCCTGAACATTAGATGGTCAGGATTGGATCTGAGCTTGGTCGGGAGAGAGTTCCATAGTATGGCTGCATTATAGGAGAACATACGTCCGCCTGCCCTTGCTCTCTTGTATCCAGTGATTGATTATTTTGTGCTGCTCAATAGTATAGTTGTATGTTTGGGAGAGCTATTCCGTCATCATACCAGCCCCCAACTAATTTATCCTTTGCAATAAGTGCTGGTTTATTTACCCATAGTAAACTGGATACCTGTGCTACTATTGCTTTGAAATAGCTCGGCGCTACAGGAAACTGGGCATTTTCTAAGGCATATGAAAATCGGGGAAGTGTCATCATTTTAAAAAGCGCTGCTTATCCCAGCAGTGTCAGTGGTAAGGTGTGCCAATATGTTGTGTCCCTTTTGAAACGTTCTAGGGGGGGTACCAGATACGTTTTTTTTAATTTGTCAGGTCTAGGTTTCACGTAGATACCTAACTATTTAAAGGTTCCGTCAGTGATCTGTAGTAGACAGTCTCCAGGCAGTTGTGGTGGTGGGCCATGAAGTATAAATATGATCGATGTGGCCCAGTTAATGGTGAAGCCAGACACCTGACCAAAAAGTTCACAAATATTTAGGAGCACTAAAATGGATCGTTTAGGGGATGTCATGTATAGTAACACGTCATCTGCATATAAGGAGATGCGGTCCTCCCAACCCACTGCCCACCTGAGTCCTCGGATTGTCGGTTCCCATCTAATCCACGCTGCCAGTGGTTCCAGCACTGGGGCGAACAGCAATAGGAATAGTGGGCATCTCTGGTGTGTTCCAAGTTTCAGTGGGAAGTGTGCTACGATATGTGACCGTTGGCTGTCACATGTGCAAGAGGTTTTGAGTATAACAGGTGTATCCATGCGCAGAATTTAGGGCTGAAGCCTAAATGTTTAAGAACCGCGAAAAGGAAGGACCACTCCACCAACGAGAGGATAACAGCTTGCTCTTGGATGTATGGTATACAGGCCAACATCCCATGCAGACCTCTCAGGTTAAGAGCTGTGTTTCTGCCAGGCATACATCCCTAGTGATCCAGGTGTATTTGGGTCGTAAGGTGTGGGATTAATCTCGTTGCCAGAAGTTTAGCGAGGATTTTAGCTTCAGCATCAATTAGCGATATTGGGCAATATGAGGTGCATTCCTTAGGATGTTTTCCGGATTTCGGGATCGTTACTATGGTGGCCATCCATTGATCCCGTGAAAGCTCCCTCACCTCTAAACTTTCAAGGTTCAAGTTCCAAAATTTGTATAGCGCACTACTCACCCAGAGGGTCTCAAGGCGCTTGGGGGAGGGAGGTGTATTTATTTATCGAATATCCAAGTTTTTAGTTGCTTTCTGAAGGAGAGATGGTTCTGTGTAAGGCGGAGGTGGGTGTGGAGAGAATTCCAGGTTTTGGCCGCTAAGTAGGAGAAGGATCTTCCTCCCATGGTGGATCTGTGGATGCACGGAATTGCGGCGAGGGCTTGATTGGACGATTGTAGTTGTCGGGAGGGGGTGTAGAAGGATAGATGCGTGTTGAGGCATTCGGGTCCTAGTTCGTAGAGGGCTTTGTGTGCGTGGGTGAGGAGACGGAACGTTATTCTCTTGTTGACAGGGAGCCAATGGCGGTCTTTCAGGTGGCTGGAGATGTGAGCTTGCTGAGGGATGTCCAAAATGAGTCTGGCTGAGGCGTTTTGGATGCGTTGGAGTTTTTTCTGTAGTTTGGTTGTGGTTCCGGCGTAGAGGGTGTTTCCGTAATCTAGTCGGCTTGTGACCAGTGCGTGGGTGATCGTCTTTCTTGTTTCGGTGGGGATCCAGCGGAATTCTTTTGAGCATTCGTAGGATGTTGAAGCAAGATGATGACACGGCGTTGACTTGTCTGGTCATCGAGAGGGAGGAGTCCAGGATGAAGCCCAGGTTACGTGCATGGTCCGTAGGTATGGGTGCGGTTCCGAGGGCCGGAGGCCACCAAGAGTCATCCCAGGCAGAGGGGGATGACCCTAGGATGTGGACTTCTGTTTTGTCCGAGTTTAGTTTTAAACGGGTGTTCTTCATCCATTCGGCTACTTCTTTCATTACTTCGTGTAAGTTGGTTTTGACGGTGTTTGGGTCTTTGGTGAGGGAGAGGATCAGCTGGGTGTCGTCTGCATAGGATATGATGTTGAGGTTGTGTTGGCGTACGATGGAGGTGAGAGGGCTCATGTATACGTTGAAGAGGGTGGGACTGAGTGAAGATCCTTGTGGTACGCCGCGCCGCAGATGACTTCGGTGGCCTCGGATTTGAAAGGGGGGAGGCGGACTCTCTGTGTTCTTCCGGTGAGGAACGAGATGATCCAGTCAAATGCTTTTCCTTGTATTCTGTCGTTGCTGAGGCGTTGTATGAGGGTGCTGTGACAGACTGTGTCGAAGGCTGCGGAGAGGTCAAGTAGGATGAGAGCGACTGTTTCTCCGTTGTCCAGTAGTGTTCGGATGTCGTCTGTTGCAGCGATGAGGGCAGTTTCGGTGCTGTGTTTGGCTCGGAAGCCGGACTGTGAGGGGTCGAGGGATTTGTTGGATTCGAGGAAGGCAGTGAGTTGACTGTTGACTGCTTTCTCAATGACTTTGGCAGGGAATGGGAGGAGCGAAATGGGGCGGTAGTTCTTAAGTTCAGTGGGGTCTGCTGTGGGTTTCTTCAGGAGGGCATGTTTCCAACTTTCCGGGAAGGTAGCGGAGTTGAGGGAGCAGTTGATGACGTCTCGGAGATGGGGTGCGATGATAGAGTCTGCTTTGTTGAAAATGTGGTGGGAACATGGGTCGGTTGGTGATCCTGAGTGGATGGAGTTCATCAGGCGGATGGTGTCTTCGGTGGTGATTGGGTCCCAGGCGCAAAGGTTGTTAGGGTGCGGTTTTGGTTCGGAGGTGGGTGGAGTGGACTGGTCTTCTGACTGGTTTTCAAAGCTGTTATGTATTTCGGCGATTTTGTTGTGGAAGAACGAGGCTAGAGAGTCGCAGAGGTCTTGGGAGGGAGTGATGTCATTAGTGCCGGCGGAGGGGTTAGTGAATTCTTTGACGATGTTGAATAGCTCCTTGCTGTTAAGGGTATTGTTGTCAAGTCTATCCTTGAAAGCTGATTTCTTGGTGGATCCGATCAGTTGATGGTGTTTGCGGGTGGCGTTCTTGAAGGTGGCTAGGTTGTCAGTGGTTGGGTTTTTTCTCCACGTTTTCTCGAGAGTACGACAGAGCTTCTTGGATTTTTTAAGGTCATCGTTGAACCATGGGGCTTTTTTGCTACCTTGCTTGATTAGATGGTTTTTCAAGGGTGCTAGTTCGTCGACGCTGTGGGTGATCCACTGTGTGAGGTTGGCGGCTGCTTGGTTAGGGTCCGATGAATTGGCAGGGGTGTTTTGGTGAAGCGATGTGAAGAGCTGGTCGGTGGTGATTTTGTTCCAATTTCTTCTGGGAATGGGTTGTGGGGGGTTGTGGGTCGTGGACTTTTTGTAGTTGAAGTGAACGCAGCTGTGGTCCGTCCAATGGAGAGCTGTGGTGTGATCGAAGGAGATGTGCTTGCTGGAGGTGAAGATAGGGTCAAGCGTGTGTCCGGCAAAATGGGTGGGGGTGTCAACGAGTTGTTTGAGTCCGAGATTGGCCAGGTTTTCCAGGAGGGTGGTGGTGTTGTTGTCGTTTTTCTTTTCCAAGTGAAAATTGAGGTCTCCCAGTAGAATGTAGTTCTCGGATGGGAGGGCGTGCGGGCTGATGAAGTCAGTGATGTCTTCGCTGAATTGTGTGCGGGGTCCTGGGGGTCTGTAGATGAGGGTGCCTCTCAGTGTGGTTTTGGGGTCGGTGTGGATCTGGAAGTGAAGGTGTTCGGCGGTGGCGAGGTTATCGTCAGAATTGGTCATGATGCGGATGGTGTTCTTATGGACGATGGCGATACCTCCTCCTGTTTGGTTGGTGCGATCTTTTCGGATGATCTTGTAGGTGTCCGGGATGGCTATGGCGATGTCGGGGGCTGATGAGGCGTTCATCCATGTTTCTGTAAGGAAGGCGACGTCCGGAGATGTAGTGTCGAGTAGGTTCCAGAGTTCGATGGAGTGTCTGTGGACAGAGCGGGTGTTGAGCAGGAAGCACTTTAGGTGGTTGGTGTCGGAGCTCAGTTTGGAGTTTGTGGATTTGGTGTGGGTCCTGATGCAGTCGAACTTGCAGGAGTGGCAGGTGAAGGGATCATGGGTGTGTCCTGGGGCGGCTTGGTAGCAGTTTGGTGAACGGTCGGGGTTAAGGGCAGAGAGGGTAGCGGCGTCCTAGGTAATGCGGGTGGGATGGGATTTGCGGGGAGCAGGAGGTCTGGTGCTGGGCGCGGTCCAGGCACGGACGGGCGTAGACGGGCTTACCTTTGGCACACCTTTGGCGCGCATAGGGCGCGACCGCTGCGCGTGAACGCTGCGCGCAAAAGCATCTGTCATATGTGGATGGTGGAGGGGGCGGGGGCCAGGGAGGAGCAGCTGGGAGGTGGGAGCGGGGTGGAGAGCCGGGCTGGGGGTCACCACAACAACAACAAAATGGCAGCAAGCCAAAAGGCAAGCAGGACGAGATTGGGGCACAGGTAATGCTAATGGCAATGAAATGGGCAGTGGAAACGGCACAATCAGGCACAAATCGGCAAGCAGGCAAAGGCGGCAATGTACAACAATAAATAATCAATGCGCAGTCTAGCGGCACAGGGCTACGATAAAATCTAATTCAGCAATAGCAGTGCGAGCAATGCGACAATGCTTCGAGGTCAGAGAGCAGCTTTGATCAAATCGAGTTCAGCAATAGCAGTGCGAGCAGCGCTATGATACCAGATAAGGTACTGGGCTGGGAGCAGCGTGGGGAGCGACCGCCTTCGAGGAGCTCAGGACGGTCACAGCGCTTAATGCGAAGGGTAGGATCTATACTCTCAGTGGGAGGGAGGAGCAGCTGGGAGGCGGGAGCGGGGCGGAGAGCCGGGCTGGGGGTCACCACAACAACAACAAAATGGCAGCAAGCCAAAAGGCAAGCAGGACGAGATTGGGGCACAGGTAATGCTAATGGCAATGAAATGGGCAGTGGAAACGGCACAATCAGGCACAAATCGGCAAGCAGGCAAAGGCGGCAATGTACAACAATAAATAATCAATGCGCAGTCTAGCGGCACAGCGCTACGATAAAATCGAATTCAGCAATAGCAGTGCGAGCAATGCGACAATGCTTCGAGGTCAGAGAGCAGCTTTGATCAAATCGAGTTCAGCAATAGCAGTGCGAGCAGCGCTACGATACCAGATCAGGTACGTGGGGAGCGACCGCCTTCGAGGAGCTCAGGACGGTTACATATTTAATAGATGTGGGGCAATTATGCCAGCTGTCTTTTTGTAAAGTTCGATGGGTATGTGCATGGGCGGATTTTGCGGATTGGCAATCCGCGAACTTGCGTATTTACGGATTCGCAATCCGCGAAGATCCGCGAACTCTAGCGGACTTGCGGATTTTTCCGTTTTTTGTGTTGGCGCGTGTTCGCGCCGATTTTGGGACAAGTTCGCAATTGCGAACTTACTTTTCGGCTTGCAACGGCCGCGACTATGTTGTTTCTACGTCTGGTTTATCATCACAGGTTCACAGCACCCTCTGTTTCACCACTGCCACCCTCTGGGACACCCATGCCACCCTCTAGTACATCCTCACAGGCACCTATTAGGTTTATTTATTACTGTAGATTATGGTGGTTGAAAAAAGCTAGCACACCTGCCCTTCTTCAACTGCCATCAATTAATTTGTGTTTCATTAATGTGTCAGTAATTTTGAAAGTTCCAGTCTGGCTGGCACCTGCTTCCTTCCTTATCTGTAATTTGCTTTTTGTTGCAGTGAAATTTTTTTTTTACAGGACCTTTATGGTGCTATTCTATGAGCCTGCTGTTTGGGTCATAGCAGGGTCATAGAATTGTTGCAAACTCTGGAGGGGCCCATCAGGAAGCACTACCTTGAATGTTACTAATGTTAAGTTTGAACTTTTGCACCTGCTCATTGCTTTCATTTTAGCTAAAATCGTTTTTTTTGCAATTTCGCGCGTTATTTGGGGCGCGAATCCGTGCGAGATCGATTTCGGAAGCCGCGAATACGTGCGAATACAAAATTGTTTTTGTTGCGACGTGTATGTTCGCGTGATCTTGCGCGTGTTCGCGAGGCGCTTCTAGCTATTCGTTTGCCAAGTTACCCTATCGGTCGTACACGGGCGCGGCCATCTTGTTGGCGTGACGTAATTCCGTTTCCGCCCGCTATGTGTAATCTCGCAAAGTGTGCTGCTCGCGAGTACAAGTTCGCGCGTACTCGCAAGGAAAATCTCGCGCGAACTTACCCACGCGGTCGTGAACGGGCGCGGCCATCTTGTTTCTCATTCATTGCTATGGTTCTGGGCATGCTTTCTCTATCCTCTCTCAATCTCTGCCATCCTTTGCTTGTTTGAAGTTTTTTTGATCTAATTTTACTTATTATCTAACCCTCTATTTTTCTAGCTCTATATTTTTGTGTTTTCTGCAGCTTTTAGTTACTTTTAAACTACTTTTTTAAACTCTTTTATTTTCTTCTTCACTATTCTATTTCTTCTTTATCATTTAAGTTTATTTCTGCCCAGACCATGGTAAAGGGAGCCGGGAAGCACCCTGAGAAGGGGAAGGGTCCCGCACCCCGTGCCCGGCTCCCGTGCGGGCGTTTAAGGGGGGAGCAAGTGGTCCCGAGGGAGATCTTTAGCGCGGAGGAAGTGGCGGCACTGATCTTCCATGTCCAGCGCCGCCTCCCCAAGACGATCCTGGGAGGCGGCAAGATCGCGACCGGCTATGGCATCCGGGAGCGCCGCCAGCGGTGGGAGAAGGTGTGCCGGGCCATGTACAAGATCTCTGGGGTCCGGCGCACATATAACCAGGCCACCCACCGCTGGACCGATGTCATGGACCGGGAGCGGGACTTGCTGGACGCGCTCGGCGTAGAGGTCCCCGGGCTTGGTGAGTAGTAGTAGTAGTACATTTACTACTCTGTTTTATCCTGCTCTGTTATTTGCAAATCTTTGTTCTTTACCAAGAGCAATAATGCTGCCGATTACATTGAGGTAAATTATATTTCAAAATCTTCTATGCATTTCATTTTCAGGTGCACTGCTCTCCTTCTCAGTAGCCTTGCTTGCTACTATGCTTCTTTGTTTTGTATGTTGTGTTCAGAAGCATTTCATTGGCCTGAGAAATTATGTATCAGTGTATTGTAAAGAAAAGAACTGCGTAATGCTAGACAGTAAGGGTCATATTTTCAATTACCGGCGCATCCCTGCAAAGTAGCAGGGATGCGGCAGTAATTGTGTGCCATGCCACCACCACCCATTGGCCCAAAACGTCACAGAAGCCTTACGCATCTGTGCCGTAAAGGCAGCGCATTGCTGGAGTTGCGTGCCAACGATGGCGCAGCTCCAGCAATGCTCTGGGGTACCCTATCTCCCCAATGCTGCATCAAGCCGTACGTCGGCTTCAAGCGCGCAGGGTTTGAGTCATGCATCATTGTCATAAAAATGACTGATTGACATCTTGTAGATTTCCCTCAGCCACTTTTAGGATTCGTTCCTGCGCAGGTACGCCCTCCCTTGCGCCGGAACGCCCCCTGATGGCGCAGGGCTTTACAACGTGATGCATCGCCCATATGCCCATATGTGTTTTTTTTTTAATATATACGCCGCACCAACACCATGGCGAGTCTTTTGTTCTGCCGCTGCGTCAGAAAAGGCACGCAACAATGGAGGAAAATCAGCCGCAACTTCCGCAAGGGACTTATAAATCAGCCCCAACAGACTGAAGTCCAGTGTCCTTCCTTTAGACAGTCACATGGCTATCAGAAGAAATAGTGGCGGTGGTGGCGGGTGGATTGATAGTTTGAGTATTCACTGATCTGCAAGCAGGATGGACTTTGTCTGTCACGTGTTGTGCACTACTGCCTGCAGTGCCAGGCCTAGGCAAACCTCTTTAGTAGTCTGTTTATTGAGTTACATAGGAACTTTCTAAGTCAACGTTCCGCAAATCAGGCAATACGAATAACGTAGTATACCACATGAGATAGATCCCGTGGAATAGTTGTCTATCTATTTGCTATTTTTCCAAAATATGTTGTTATTGTTCTTTTGAAATGTTTGATTTGGTTGAAAAATCTCATCCATGTTTTATGGTTTTTCTTTCTTTCATGTTGTACATCAGCTCCCCCCCAAGGGCAAGAGGACACAGGAGGAGGGTGCTGAGGATGCAGGCCAGGATCGGGCAGGCGAGGGCTCCTTTGCTGGCCCCAGTAAGTTTACATTTTACTAAACAGTACCTATTTTTTCCTAGCGTTCCTCATTCGATTTTTTCTAAATCGTCTTTGATCTTCTTGTAGACTGAATATAAATTCTTATCCTGCCTCGAATATGATGACTCCCTGTGGTATTACTAGACTATTTTTATTAGTCTGTCTGTGTAGCTAACTAAGATTGGACATTTGGCAATTCCATTGGACTCCCATTATATTCAGCAATACCTCTATGCACTGTCTCCTTACTGACTAGATAGTGTGGCAGAGTCATTCAGCTCCCGAAGTCACCGATTATAGATCCCCAATGATCTCTAGATTATCGTACGCAGGACAAGAGAGTAGTACGGAGTCACAGCACAGTCAAGAAGTGTCAGAGGCACTCATGCTTGCAAAAATTCCAAAACCTTTAGCTCATCCACTCTAGTCTAGAGGAACAAAAACCACAGAGTCTATTTAAGTGTAAAAGCTTTATTAAAAGTAAACACATTTATTGAAATCTACTTTGTCATAAAACTATTTAACTGTAAACGGAAAAGTGGTTAGTGCTGACGATTAATTGGACACATTTCTTGTGGTCGAGCCGAACTCTCACCTACTTTGAACTTGATCCTGGTCGTGTTCTTAGGACTCAGGAGTCAAGCTTCTGTCTGTTAGGAGAAAAAGTGGTGCGTGTTAAAAATCAAAAGCAAGCATTCATCAGTTGTGCATAAAAGTGCAGCAAGACAACAGCCTTCCCTGGAAAATGGGACATTTTTACTATGGAGTAGACAGTCACAAATTATTACATTGTATTCTGTTTTTTTAACATTTCTCCTAGACCAAATATTATATAGTAGTGAGTGGTGTATTCTAACTTTCTTAAATGTACTTTGTAGGTGTAACATCTGGTGACGGGGCCAGCGCGGAGGTGGCTGATGTGTTGGACTTGGACTCGGAGGCCTCTGGGGAGGATGCGGCGGTAGAAGAGCTGGTGGCCGTTCCTGTGGGGGATCAAACGGTGGTGGCGGAAACAGGTAAGCTATATATTCCTTACTTATTGAGATTGAAGACTGCATAGTGTGCTTTCTGCACGGGTGTATTACAATTACAAATCAACCAGGTAGTAGCCTCCTCGAAATGTACTTCGACTTAGCTGTGAAGTTTTTGGTGAGAAGAATCCCAATAAGTTCTTAGACGAACGTGATGGATGGGATGAACGAAAAGCGAAAGAAGGGTGTAAGTAAGTGGGACGCGAACTTGTATGATGGCTGGCAAAGAAGAACGATATGTGTTTGCTTGGACCCAGAGGTGGCTGGGAAGGAAAGAATATGGTATGGTGCATGGCTGGGTCAATGATGAAGCAAGGATGGGTGGAAGGACAGCAGCCTGGGTGGGTGAAACAGAAACTGTATGTGTGCGTATACTTTGAATGAATGGATGCCTGGAGCATGGTATTCTCTGACTCTTACATAGCAAATGTGTATCTAGAGAGAGTAGATGGTCGCCAGGTGAAGTAAGTGTTACCTTGAAGAGCATGTACCACCGCACCCGCACGTCCGTCCCAGTGCAGGGAAGGCAAGGAAAAGAAATTGTAAATGTGTCCAATACTTCCATGAATAGTAGCAGTACTTTGTATTGCGTTTGCATTCACAGCATATATCTGGTTATTACGGTGGACACTCCGTACCTCTCTTAATAACTTTAGTTTACTTGTAGTACGTCATTCATGTGTGGGTGTATCACTGTGTTCACTCAATATTAAGCAAAGCACCTAAAGTCATCTCATCTGTCATTAAATACGTCCCATGTGAAGTGATAGATAATCAAATTAGTTAGCTTCTTCAGTTTCCTTTTCCAGTACTCATTTGCACTGTAGGGTGAAAGGTAAATTAATTAAGCAGTAGCCCTTGTAACAGAGTATTCTCAGTGCCACCCGTAATAGAAAAGTAATAGCTTCACCACCTGCATGTACTGGACCGGTACAGTAACGCAAGTCTGTCTCCATCATCATGGTGTGCAACTTTTTTTCTCGGGTGCAACTTCACTGTGCTGTGTCCATGTCATTCTGCCGGCTTGCATAAGATAACGTACCCATTTCCCTAAACAAGAGAGAAGAAGAAGAATAAGACTGGTGTACTGTCATAGTCGACTGTAATGGAAGTCCATAGTGGTCGTAGAATTAGTTCATTAAACTACCACTACTGTTAGAGCAAGGATGCAGAAGTGGGAGGGTTACATAGATACTGTCCTCAATAGTTATGTACTGTGCTTTCAATTTGCTACTTGTACTCTGTGACCCAACTTTCGGCTCAATCACTTTGTGTTATTAATAAGGAGCATTGGTTACAGACTATGTCTTTCTTTCTTCATATAGTTGCTCCTTCTTCCAAATCAACAACAAGGAGGGAGCAGGCTAGATTGGCCCGGCAACGGAGGCTGGAGGCCACAGTCGCCGAGTATCGGCGGCTGGTGGCCCTGGAGGAGGAGGAGGACACGCAGTCGAGCGGGGCAACATCTTCGACTGCATCCTCCTCCGTGACTAAACCAGCGGGACCGAGCCGGGCTAAGAAAGCCGACCGCCACCGCCAAGCACCCGAAACACCAGCTGCCCCCCACAGGAGCTGCAAGGAACGCCAACACCGCCTACGAGTCCGCATGTCCAACCTGGAGCAGGAGGTCCTGAGGTATAAGACCTTGGTTAAGGGCCTCCGCTCCGAGCTTGCCACCCTCCGCAAGGAGTATGATGCCCATGCCGCATCATGCACCAGCACCAGCACCCTCCAGTAGTGGAGTGTCCCTTGCCCTTTTTTTATAGACTTTTGGGGGGTGGGATTTGGGAGTTGGGATCGTTTTGGGACGTTTCAGAGACAATCGTTGGGGTTAGGGTGGGTGAGGGAGATTATTTTGTTAGGGATAAATAAATATATTTTTCAACTACTTTATCTGACCATACCTGTTTTTTACTGCTTTTCAGTCTGGTGGGTGGGGGGCGGGGGTGTAACAGTAACTTTGTTTTCCTGAACAGTCATAGGACTTTAGTAGTACAACCGTCAAACTCTTGTCTACTCCGAAATAATACTCCATTATACTACCTCCCACCAAACGCTTATCTTACCTGTAATTTGTGTTAGAAATTAGGGCTAGGCCCAGGGCTGGCTCCAGGTGAAATGGGGATTAACGTTGTCATTCCTGGGCGGGTGACATTTCCTCATTGCGGTGTTACTAGTGGTGTGACACAGTGGCAGTTGCATGCCTATGGAAAAAAAGAAAACGAAACCTTGTTTGTACTCCTTACTGTAGCATTACAACGGTTACGGTACGATCGAGAAAATAGCAGGTGACAGTACACTAGAACAGTGCCATAATGTAGCCTAACAAATGGTAAAGTATTGCAAGTATAACTAGTACTTGCGTTGAATTTATTTGACATTGGCTACTACTACTAGAAGATATAGTACTGAAGCTGAGTAAGTCTAGAAGATATCCTCGTATTCCTTCACCAGCCTGTTGCTGCTATCACCTTATCCTCCCCAGCAAGTGTGTGGAATTATTGATGTCATTTTAGTCAGACATCAAGCAAAACAACACAGCCCGGGGGAAGAGGGTTAGGGTTTGTAAAATGGATGGGAATGGGGGTTTCTTTTTGGGTAGGTTTTGTTGAGAGAAGAAAAAAAAAGCAGAGCATGGACAAACAATAATTGAAGATACAGAGTTTACAGACAATCTTTGGTTACAAAGTAAAGGTAAGCACATGCAGTCACACTCATAGAATAAAAGACAACAATGGATACTGTATCTGTATTGCGTATGTTGTTGGAGTTGTCCTGTTGAAATTGGTAAGTAAGTTGCATGCAGCAAACAATTCCTCTTATTGGCGGCACTCCTCCATTCCAGCTGACGCTTCGTCCATCAATGTGGTGGTGACCACTGACAGAAGAGACACCCTGTCCACTGCCTGCCTGGCGGATGTTGACTGAAACCCGGCCTGTAATTATTGAACGGAAAACAGGAAGTGCTATTACAATACCACTGATAAATAAATAAAAGGTATGTACGCTGTGTGGTTCAAAAAGTCACACTTTGATGATGCCTAGCAGAAAAATGGTTACAAAACGTACTTTGAAAGTAACAGTAGACCCAAATACAGACCGTGGATTGTATTCAAACCACTTGCCTGCAAGCAAAAGTATCCATAGCCAGCATCGCTCCAACAGTGCTCTACAACAACAGAACCGCGTTGCAATAGAACCCCCCTAAACACATGCAATCCTGCTGCTAGGGCTAACCCTAACGAACCCTAACTTACAAAGTGCCAAAACTGGTGTTTCCTTATGGATTTTGTCCAACTAACTTCTAGCCGGTATTAGACCTTCCCAGGAATGCCCCAGGCAAGACCCGCCAACCCACCCGCAAAAAAACACCCGACACAACACCACCAAACAGCGAAAAAGCTAAATCTCATACTTACAATGTCTCTCGGCCTTCGGTCCAAACGCGGCGCTGTGCAGCTAGGTCGTCATCATCATCATCAATCATCATAACTCCTGTTTTCCACCACGGATTTCCTGAAAAGCAAATGCAATCAAGATTAGACTGTCGCAGCAGTGCTTCGACAGAGACCCCGGCCGCAACCCACCCACGAACAGCAGGAAGCCCCCCAAAACGCTACATTGAGCAAGATGTCTGAAGAAATGGCAAAAAAAAGGCTGTTCCTTATGGATTTTGTCCAAAACACTTGTATCCGGTATTAGACCTTCCCAGGAAAGCCCCAGGCAAGACCCGCCGGCGCCAACCCACCCGCAAAAAAACACGCGACACAACACCACCAAACAGCGAAAAAGCTAAATCTCATACTTACAATGTCTCTCGGCCTTCGGTCCAAACGCGGCGCTGTGCAGCTAGGTCGTCATCATCATCAATCATCATAACTCCTGTTTTCCACCACGGATTTCCTGAAAAGCAAATGCAATCAAGATTAGACTGTCGCAGCAGTGCTTCGACAGAGACCCCGGCCGCAACCCACCCACGAACAGCAGGAAGCCCCCCAAAATGCTACATTGAGCAAGATGTCTGAAGAAATGGAAAAAAAAAGGCTGTTCCTTATGGATTTTGTACAAAACACTTGTATCCGGTATTAGACCTTCCCAGGAATGCCCCAGGCAAGACCCGCCGGCGCCAACCCACCCGCAAAAAAACACCCGACAACACCCCCAAACAGCGAAAAAGCTAAATCTCATACTTACAATATCTCTCGGCCTTCGGTCCAAAGTAACGCGCTGTGCAGCTAGGTCATCATCAATCATCATAACTCCTGTTTTCCACCACGGATTTCCTGAAAAGCAAATGCAATCAAGATTAGACTGTCGCAGCAGTGCTTCGACAGACACCAAAAATTACACACAAACCCCCGGAACCCCGCCAAAGAGCACCTCAAAGGCAAGCAAGTCAGCAAAAACGGCAAGAAATTTTCACCTCATATTTGGTCCAAAACACTTTTGTCCATTATTAGAGCTTCACAGCAATGGGCCCAAAACCGTCAACTCACCCGCAAAGAAGTACAACACCCCCACAAGTGCTGAGTCTTTCTTCATTGTGCGTAATCCAGCACTCTGCTTGGAGGGAAATCGCAGTCTGGAGGAGGAGGATAGAGGAGCATGTTCTTCAGAACTTGTGAACCTGAGGAATGTAGACTGCGGCACCTTCAAATCAATAAGCAAACAAGTGAAGACAGTTCTGATGATGGTCTTCTTTTTGGGATTAGGTGATTAAAGTTTGAATTAAATTAACTGTGCAAAACAAAGAAAGAGAGACACAAAGCACACAGGAATAAAAGTGAATAAGGACGAAAAAGAAAGTTCTTGATTGATTGTCTCATTTTCAGGGCTCGGTGTCAGGGAATAAGAACAAGATTTCGTCATCATACTCTGCGAATTCAGGCTGGATGAGGTCAGTGGCACCGAACAGAGAAAAAATCCCCTCATCTACGTTGCTGTCCTCATCGTCTTCATGTGGCGTGCTTTCTCGCACTTTGTAATCTGGTGGTATGAGGTGCTGATTCATCTTGATCATTGTCAGCCGCTCCACATTTTTGGGCGATAGGCGGCTCCGTTTGGCAGTTACAATGCCACCAGCAGCACTGAAAACACGTTCAGAAGACACACTTGCGAGTGGGCAAGACAAATAGTTTATAGCCAGGTTGTAGAGCTGTGGCCACAATTGTTTTTTGCCATGCCAATACTGCAATGGCTCCTCATTAAGAAAGACCACTGTTGAGTCATTCAGATAGTCCTGCACCATCGACTCAAGGTCATCAACTGTTCCTCCACTTTGCTTACTTTTTGCTGTGCCTGTGACATTTTTTAGAGAACCATACCCCATCAAACTTAGCCAATCCTCCTCCCCAGCCACTGTTAGTGTTGTCATTGTGTGTGGTGCAGATGATCCAGTTGCCGGTGTCTTTAACGGCTGAGAGGTCACTTGTGCCCCAGCCACAGGTGCAGAAGTGGATTCTTGTGACTGCGGATGGCCTGCTGATGCTGATGCTGATGTACTGGCTTCTCCTTCAATAACCTGCCGTTCTTTTTCAAACCTCTTGGCTGACCAGGCTAACCAATGTTTGTACTTTTGAACATCTGCATCAGCGAAAGGAAAGAATGCGTTGTCTGCCAGCGCCTTTTTGTAGCGTGGATCCAGAATAGTAGCACAAATGTAATGCTGATCTGAGTTGATGTTTTTAAGACGTTCATCACCACGTAGGCGATGTAATAATTTCTCAGACAAAATGAAATGGTTTTTTTTTTTTTCATCTTTTTCAAACTCAGAAGAAACCGCCATCAGTTGGTGCTCCAGTATGCACAACAATGGGATAGCTTTTCCCAAATTACAGTCCTCCTGGCTGACTGCACGCGTGAAGAACTCAAAAGGACGAAGCATGTCTGTCAGGCTTTTAACTATGGCCCATTGCGCCTTACTCATCCGCAGGTCCTCCTTCTGAGATGTAGCCTCTGTCAAGAAATAGTGATCGAGTACCGTATACTGCTCATGCAGACGCTCAAGCATGTAGAAGGTTGAGTTCCAACGTGTTGCCACCTCCTGGATGAGTGCTTTCACTGGCATTCCACGTTGAAGTAGCAGTCTCCGCAGATGCTTCCGGGCCTTAAAAGAATGGCTGAAATGGTTGCACATTTTGCGGCAGGTGGCCATTACCTCGAACGCTGGACTCTCTTTATCACTCAAGAATTTTTGAACTACCAGGTTGATACAGTGCGCCAAACACGGCACTCTAACATGGTGACCCTGTGACATGGCCTTAACTACATTGGCGCCATTATCCGTGGAAACATAACCAATCTTGCGTTTTAGGGGGGATAGCATTGACAACACCTTTTTGTCAAACTCTTCCAAAAGGTTTTCTGCTGTGTGACTTTTCTCCAAGGCAAACATGGCTAGTGTTGCATGTTTCCGAGCAGCTTTGAAAACTTGGTCCGGGTCAACACCTGCGTTTAGCTTTGCTATAACACCTGAAAAAGAGACCCAGTGTGCAGTGATGCACATGTAATCATCGCCTGGGCCACTGGTCCACATGTCTGTTGTCAGATGTATTGTGTGAACAGCACTCTTCTGCAAAGCTGCCCCAATCGCCTGCAGCACATCTTCATGTAGTGCTGGAACCGCAACTCTGGCAAAATAGAACCGGCTCGGAACCTTCCATTTAGGGCAGAGCGTTGCAACTAATTCAAGAAAACCTACCGCTTCTACAAAAGAAAAAGGTAGAAGGTCCACAGCTAGCATTTTAGCCAGCTTAGTGTTATACAGACGCGTCAGTGGGTGGTTGCGTTCATATGGCACGTCTGAAGTAAGCATTGTTCTAATGTTGCCCTGGACCAAGCATTTACGGGCTGATAATGACTTCGTTGACCCAATTTTGCTCGCTGGTGAACTTTTGTGCGTTGGTGTCTCACTCGCTCCAACACTCTTAGTGTGCCTCACATTGGGTGTGCTGCTGACAGGGGTACTGGGTGTAAGGGAAGTGTTTGACACGTCTTCTTCCTGCTCGTCATCATCAGATGAAACATCAACGTTTCCTTGAATTTGGCCTTTCTTGATCGCATCTAGGTGCGCAAACCATTTGACAGTGTGCTGTCTCCTAAGATGACCTCTCTGGCCTCCGGTACCATAGTTGGTACCTGGCTTACCACGACTAACTGCTTGCTTACAAATGGTACAAATGGCAAACTTTGGATTTTTTGGACAAACAGTAAAGAAGTCCCAAACGGGGGACTTGAAGTGTCTGTGGGACATGGAGGAGGCGGCGATACTGGTGGTGGTGGTCATGAAGCTAATGCCAGATGAAGTGGAGGATCTGGATTGCCCAACTTTTGTACGTTTTGCACTTTCACCGCCACTAATTAAGGTCGAGGTTGACGGAGGTCTCTTCTTGCCAGAAAGAAATATGGAAGCGGGACGAGTTGGTGTACTACTTAACTCCAATGATTGTGGTGTTTCCACTGCCTCCTCATCGACAACATCATCATCATCATCACGCTCAGCAGCTCTTCGGGCTAGGGTCAAAATGTCTGTTTGCTGCATGCCCGCTGGGGCTGCAGTGACCTTTATGATGACTGGGTCGTCGTTGGCAGAGTCTTCATCAGCAGCAGTATCCGCCACTTCTTGTTGAGCCTCATCACACTCCATAAGTCTGAGACTTTGGACGAGCTTCCTTTTACGCTTAAGTACCTTTGTTGGATCATGGTGTGCCTCACTCTCAGACGGCTGTGGTGCTGGTTCCCAAGTTTGATCCGTATCATCAGAAGGAGGTGTGCTTGAAGAGGATGTAGACACCACCCTTGATCTCTTCCTTGCTAGGGTTGTGGAAGACAATGAAGGATCATCAGGAGGAGTGGCTTCCTCAAATGATACCTCGCCTTGATTGTCGATTTCCTGATGTGCCCCTACTTCGGGAGGAACAACTATTGTGGGCACTTGTTGTGACCCTCCATGCACCTCTGCATGCGCATCTCCTTGCGCTGCCTCTCCTTCCACATGTACTTGGGCTTGTACTTGCACATGTGATTGTTGTTGCCGCTGTGGTTGTTCAACACTCGTCAGATGAGCTACAACAACCTGTGTTGATTGAGGGACATTGCTGCTGCTTTCTTGCGATGAGCCAACATCACTGGTCGATGGTGATTGAAGAAGTATACTGGCTGCCTCTGCAGCACTCAAGGGCTTGGACTTAAGTTGGCGTGGTGGTGGTGGTGGCACTGAGCCCAATGGAGCGGGGGTGCTGCTGCCAGCTTGGTCCCCAGCAGATCCCGCTGCAGCTGCTGCAGGCATACTTTTTTTTTTACTCACAAAAAAAGGGGCGGGCGGCACACCAGTGTCCTTGGTAACTTGCTTCTTCTGCTCCTTACTGGCACCTTTCTTGCTAGAGGAGCTACGGGTTACTTTTTTTGGGGCCATCTTCTTCAGAGCAGGTCAGCAGGCAGCAGTTGCACGAGTTGCAGAGGGTTCTGTGTCCAGACGTGACGTCGCGTGACGTTATGCTGCACACACCGCTGCAGGACTTCTTCCTGGCACTGGTGGTTCTATTGAGTCTTCTTGTGCACCTAAAAGCAATGGAAGACAGAGGAACATCAGTTCAGTTATACACCCCAAAAAATCGACAAAACACAGAAAAATGAGCACAATCCCATGCCATCCATGATGTTTACATTGAAGACACCCCACAGAAAGACTAGGGACATGCAAGTATGCAACACTCACTACCCCTGGGCATAAGGGATGAAAAGTAGGCAAAATAAGTGCAGGCCTCAGACACTGCCTCTCCTCAAAATGGCCCCCTTACACCCCAAGCACATGTTGCTGCCTGTACCAGCCAGCACTCAAGATGGCCACCACCACCACCCACATGGCCAGTCCACATCAACAGTACACCCCCAAAAAACAGAAAAACAGCCAGAAATCACCACAATCCAATGCCATCCATGATGTTTACATCAAAGAGAGTGAGACAACACCACAGGCACACTCAGTCCATGCACCACCACCACCCCTGGGCAAGCAAAAGGCCACACCAGCAGCCCCCCAAAAACGACCAAAAACAATAAAATAAGCACAATCCCAGCCCATCCATGGCCTCAATTATGTTTAAATTCAAGAAGACACCCCACAGAAAGACTAGGCCCATGCAACACTCACCACCCCTGGGCAAAGGGCCACACCAGCAGGCCCAAAAAAACGACAAAAAACAATAAAATCTGCACAATCCCAGCCCATCCATGGCCTCAATGGTGTTTAAATTCAAGAAGACACCCCACAGAAAGACTAGGCCCATGCAACACTCACCACCCCTGGGCAAAGGGCCACACCAGCAGGCCCAAAAAAACGACAAAAACCAATAAAATCTGCACATTCCCAGTCCATCCATGACCTCAATGGTGTTTAAATTCAAGAAGACACCCCTCAGAAACACTAGGCCCATGCAACACTCACTACCCCTGGGCATAAGGGATGAAAAGTAGGCAAAATAAGTGCAGGCCTCAGACACTGCCTCTCCTCAAAATGGCCCCCTTACACCCCAAGCACATGTTGCCTGTACCAGCCAGCACTCAAGATGGCCACCACCACCACCCACATGGCCAGTCCACATCAACAGTACACCCCCAAAAAACAGAAAAACAGCCAGAAATCACCACAATCCAATGCCATCCATGATGTTTACATCAAAAAGAGTGAGACAACACCACAGGCACACTCAGTCCATGCACCACCACCACCCCTGGGCAAAGGGCCACACCAGCAGCCCCCCAAAAACGACAAAAAACAATAAAATAAGCACAATCCCAGCCCATCCATGGCCTCAATTATGTTTAAATTCAAGAAGACACCCCACAGAAAGACTAGGCCCATGCAACACTCACCACCCCTGGGCAAAGGGCCACACCAGCAGGCCCAAAAAAACGACAAAAAACAATAAAATCTGCACAATCCCAGCCCATCCATGGCCTCAATGGTGTTTAAATTCAAGAAGACACCCCACAGAAAGACTAGGCCCATGCAACACTCACCACCCCTGGGCAAAGGGCCACACCAGCAGGCCCAAAAAAACTACAAAAAACAATAAAATCTGCACAATCCCAGCCCATCCATGGCCTCAATGGTGTTTAAATTCAAGAAGACACCCCTCAGAAACACTAGGCCCATGCAACACTCACTACCCCTGGGCATAAGGGATGAAAAGTAGGCAAAATAAGTGCAGGCCTCAGACACTGCCTCTCCTCAAAATGGCCCCCTTACACCCCAAGCACATGTTGCCTGTACCAGCCAGCACTCAAGATGGCCACCACCACCACCCACATGGCCAGTCCACATCAACAGTACACCCCCAAAAAACAGAAAAACAGCCAGAAATCACCACAATCCAATGCCATCCATGATGTTTACATCAAAGAGAGTGAGACAACACCACAGGCACACTCAGTCCATGCACCACCACCACCCCTGGGCAAGCAAAAGGCCACACCAGCAGCCCCCCAAAAACGACAAAAAACAATAAAATAAGCACAATCCCAGCCCATCCATGGCCTCAATTATGTTTAAATTCAAGAAGACACCCCACAGAAAGACTAGGCCCATGCAACACTCACCACCCCTGGGCAAAGGGCCACACCAGCAGGCCCAAAAAAACGACAAAAAACAATAAAATCTGCACAATCCCAGCCCATCCATGGCCTCAATGGTGTTTAAATTCAAGAAGACACCCCACAGAAAGACTAGGCCCATGCAACACTCACCACCCCTGGGCAAAGGGCCACACCAGCAGGCCCAAAAAAACGACAAAAAACAATAAAATCTGCACAATCCCAGCCCATCCATGGCCTCAATGGTGTTTAAATTCAAGAAGACACCCCTCAGAAACACTAGGCCCATGCAACACTCACTACCCCTGGGCATAAGGGATGAAAAGTAGGCAAAATAAGTGCAGGCCTCAGACACTGCCTCTCCTCAAAATGGCCCCCTTACACCCCAAGCACATGTTGCCTGTACCAGCCAGCACTCAAGATGGCCACCACCACCACCCACATGGCCAGACCACATCAACAGTACACCCCCAAAAAACAGAAAAACAGCCAGAAATCACCACAATCCAATGCCATCCATGATGTTTACATCAAAGAGAGTGAGACAACACCACAGGCACACTCAGTCCATGCACCACCACCACCCCTGGGCAAGCAAAAGGCCACACCAGCAGCCCCCCAAAAACGACAAAAAACAATAAAATAAGCACAATCCCAGCCCATCCATGGCCTCAATTATGTTTAAATTCAAGAAGACACCCCACAGAAACACTAGGCCCATGCAACACTCACTACCCCTGGGCATAAGGGATGAAAAGTAGGCAAAATAAGTGCAGGCCTCAGACACTGCCTCTCCTCAAAATGGCCCCCTTACACCCCAAGCACATGTTGCCTGTACCAGCCAGCACTCAAGATGGCCACCACCACCACCCACATGGCCAGACCACATCAACAGTACACCCCCAAAAAACAGAAAAACAGCCAGAAATCACCACAATCCAATGCCATCCATGATGTTTACATCAAAGAGAGTGAGACAACACCACAGGCACACTCAGTCCATGCACCACCACCACCCCTGGGCAAGCAAAAGGCCACACCAGCAGCCCCCCAAAAACGACAAAAAACAATAAAATAAGCACAATCCCAGCCCATCCATGGCCTCAATTATGTTTAAATTCAAGAAGACACCCCACAGAAAGACTAGGCCCATGCAACACTCACCACCCCTGGGCAAAGGGCCACACCAGCAGGCCCAAAAAAACGACAAAAAACAATAAAATCTGCACAATCCCAGCCCATCCATGGCCTCAATGGTGTTTAAATTCAACAAAACAGTTGTATCATGCACCCATAACCAACCCTGGTCCTACTGGATACTGTGGCTACCCACAATATAATTTATTTAATTTTCTGAAAAAGTTCCAAAATTGTACTTGCAGCAACTGTAATGCCCCAAACAAACTTACTTGTGAAAGTTGATTTCTAATCCAAAAGTGATCCAAAGACAGTCAAAAAGGCCTCAAATCCAAATATCCAGCAGCACCCACAAAAAGTAATCCTTCCAGCTCCAGATCCAAATGAAAGTGACCAGGAGATGGACAAAGCACTGGGAGGAGCCTGCTGGACAGGAACAGGAAGTTGGAGACTGTGGGGCACTTCCTTCCTCCCCCCCCCCCCCAAAATGGACTCCTTGCAAAAAAAAAGGCCATGCAAATGTCAACCTGAGGAGTGATTCTGATAAAAATCATAATTTTCTGAAGGTTTATCCTGTTTGCTGGTGATTTTCTTGTGCGAAATTGCAAAATCTCTATTTCGCAAGTGCGAGATTGTTCCTTTCCGCCGCAACTACATGTTCGCAATTGCGAACTCTCGCGAGGTGTGCTGTGCAAGGTGGCAAGCCGCGAGTACGTATTCGCGGGCGACAAACTCCCGCGGGAACACGCAGCAAGATCTAAAATGGCGCGTCACTCGCAAAGAAAAACAACTCGGCAAACGCTAAAATGACGGAAAGTGAACGCCGTGCACCACGCCGCGCGCCGCAACCAAGCAAAAAATCCGCCGCGAGCGGATTCACGGATTTTCGACAAATTCGCGAGCGTTCGCGGATTGCGGATTTGCCGAAAATCCGAAAAATCCGCGAGCGGAGCGGATTTTACGCCCATGCTTACTGTTGAGTCCCACCGCCTTTCCTGATTGCAAGGACCTGATAACTACTTGCAATTCTTTGGTCGTGAGGTCAGCTTCAAGTGTGAGGGCCGCCTATGGCATTAGTTGGGCATATTAATATCTTTAATAAAGGTCTGTGCCTCCTCAATCGTTGTGGTTGATAGTGACTCGTAAACCTGTTTGAAATATCCGGCTAGTGTATGCACTATTTCCTGTGGGTCAGTTACTAGTATTCCATCTTCTGTTTGTATTTGCACTATCCATCTCTTTGCCCGCTTTCTTTTGTCGAGCCAGGCCTGAAGCTTACCAACCTTATCACCGATTTCATATATCTTATGTTGAGTAGCCTGCATTCTTGACCTCGTCACTTCTTTGAGATATTCTCTGTGTTCTTGTTGCTTAAGACACAGGGACTGGGACGATTCCCGTGTCGGGTTTTGTGTGTGTTGTACGTCAGCATTATGTAGTTCTGATTCTATATTGTTCAATTCTCTTTGTTTTTCACATTTATGACCTGTATTGGATGCAATGGCTTGGCCACAAATAACAGTTTCGTAGGCCTCCCAGAGGGTGCTTGGGGACTGGACCGTCAAGACATTTTCTTGGAAATAGTGTTCTGTTGCATTAGTGATGTCTTTTAAGATCTTGGGAACGTGTAAGTAACCAGGGTATATGGGGTAGATGCGCCGTCTTATCTTGTGTCGGCATGTATATGTTAGTAGTACTGGGGAGTGATCTGAAATTCCCCTGGGCCGGATCCAATGTCCACCACATTCCGCAAGCTGTCTGCTGACGTTCAAAAATACTCTATCCAGGAGAGGCTATTATGTACCCTGGATTGAAAAGTGAACTGTTGTGCTGTGGGATGATGATATCTCCATGCATCTGTGAGACCAAGTGCTTCTAAAAAGCTCTCTAGATGGGAGGTACCAGCCGTGTGTGTCTTAGGGGGATGTCGATCCAGGGTCCCATCCACTGTGGCATTGAAGTTCCCACCAATTAATATTTCCCCTCTGGAAAGGCGAGTATAAATTCACTGAGTGCCGGGAGGGCCACTGCGTGAAGGGCTGGGGAGATGTACACCGACACTATATTGAAAGGTCTCCCCTCCCATTGACATGGCAACAGCCCCGAAGCGGCCTTGGTCGTCCGTCCACGTTTGATTAATTATCAGTGGAAATTGCTTTCTTACTAAGATACCCACACCCCGTGATCCAGAGGAAAACTCAGAGTGTACAACCATTTATAACCCCCACGGTCCAGCGCCTTACAGGCGGAACCTGTCAAGTGCGTCTCTTGCAGCAGGGCCACCGCCGGTGCACATCGTTTCAAATATTGTAGAACTAAGCCTCTCTTGATCTTGTCCCCTAGACCATGAACATTCCATGTAACCAACAACAAAGGGGCTATTGGGGATAAGGGGGGTTTCAGCAACCTAGGCTCTTGTTGATCCTGAATTACCATTTCTTTCATAGTTAACATGTGCTGTCATGGAATCGTACCAACAGTTTACCCGGTGACGAATGCCTATTAACAAAACCTTTGCCTATGCCCTTATCAAATTCATAACTAATAACATACCATATCATATTAACAATCCCTTCCCCATCCCTCCTCCCTGCCTCCCTGCTTGACGGTCTTAAAACTACTCGCCATCCCAACTGTGCAGAGTGCTTATTACCCTTCCCTAAAACCATAACTTGGGGGTGAGCGTCCGTTGTACTTTAGAGCCCCCCAAACTTCTTTATTAATAGTGGCATCTTCTCCCTCCCTGATAGATCATACAAGTCAAGTTTCTTGGGGGCATGAATTCCCTGCAATGGATTGTTCGCATCTCCTGACTTGGTCACAAGAGCTCCTCCTCAGTGTATGGTCGGTTTAGTAGTACTGTCTCAGTCTCCGCCGGGAAAAGCTACGATGGGCCCGGGTTTTGATGGTTCATCAGGGTCTAATCATTATCCTCTCTTTGTTTCATTCTGACTCTTTTCTTCTGTGATTTATACCAGTTTTTAATAAAAGCTCCTTTGCGGGCCAGCTCTTGTCTTTGTAACCCGAATTTGAGCCTCATTTGTGCAGGTGATGTATACCCTGGTAACCCGTAAATCATTCTCAAAGCGCTTGCTATGGTGCCATTCAGTGTGTCAGCATCTATCACTCTCATGCCTTCGCTTCCGCAGGTGATAGATGGTATTAGCTTTGCCTGTATCACCTTGGTTAGAGGGAGAAAACATGGTCCTGAGATTTAATTTTTTATGTTTTTCAGTGCTACCTCTGTCATTATTCCCCTCTTTTTATAGCCTCACAGTGAGCTGTGTAGTTACCTTTGTTATCAAAGATAACTCCCAGTAATCTTGTACAACTTCCAGCTTGCGTTTTGCCTGAAACCAGTTGTGGTTTGTTTTTATCTTCCAGTTGTTTACACGCATGACTTTTGTTTTTTCTTGGTTAATGCTGAGTCTATTGGCCTCCGAATATCGAGATGTAATGTCGAGCAAGCGTTGTACACATATGGGTGTCCAGCTAATGAGCACCAGGTCATCTGCGTAGAGTAAAATGGATAGCTTACGGCCTCCTAGCTTAGGGGAGTGTGAGTTGCTTTCATTAAGAAGGACTGATAGCTCAGCCATAAAAAGATTAAAGAGTGTTGGAGCAAGCACGCAGTCTTGTTTTAATCCTAAGGTCGTATCAATCTTTTTTGTTAGGTGATCTCCAGCCCCCAGCTTTACTTGCAGCCAGGTGTTATTGTGCAAAATAATTAGTTGTTTAGGAGCAGCGATGGAATGTTGAGCCTTTTTAGTTTTTACTACAATAGGTTTCTGTTTATATGGTCGAACGCCGAGCTGTAATCGATGAAGCACAGGTACAGAGGCTGTTTTGTTACAAGAGTGGCATCTATCATAAATGAGAGGGCTGAGATGTTGGTAGCGGTACCCATGTTCTTACAGAAGCCTGTTTGATTATATGGTATTGCTGCGATTTCTGTGGCCCAGGACATTAATTCGTTAAGAAGTACTCCTGCATGGTATTTGGATTCATTGTCCAGTAAGGCTATCAGTTTTTCGGATAATTACAATTGCCTTTTTTTTAGATAGGTGAAATGATCAAGCCCCTCCATTATGATGGTACTTTTGATGTTTGCATAACTGATTTGAAGATCGGTTTTAAAACTGATGCCCAAAATTCCGGATCTTGTTTAAACAGTAAGGGCAGGATCCCGTTTGGACCAGGTGCTCCATCTCGCCTGCCCTTGGGGATTCTTTTGCCCATTTGTGTGTTTGTGATTATAAAATCCTGTTCCAGTGTTATGTTGGAGTTTAATTAGGGTGTTGATGCTTCCCAGTCGGGCAGGAGGTTATTTATATAGGTTCTGGGACCCTGCTCTTTATTAAAGTGTGATTCGAGGAAGGTTGTCCATGCCTCTTCTGTAATGTATGAATTGATGCCTTGGCTCCGTGGATTGGCCAAAGCATTGATCTTTTGCCAGAATTGCACGCTATTATTATTTTTTTTGTCATGCAGGAGTTTAGCCCAAAGAGACTCGTCAGATTCTTTTCTGTGGCTTTTAGCTGCCTCAGTTCTAGCAGTGCTGTGGGATCTTTCTTCAGTCTCCAAAGTGTGTGGTTAATTAATGCTTTAACTTTTTTAGTTTAGCATTATTTCTAATGTTGTGGTATGAGCGTTGTTTTTTCTTTTGAGCCATTCTCCTGCTTTGGGTGCTTCCCTTTTTGGCTCCGTAGCCGTTTCATAGAGTTTTTGTAAATGCCTCCCAGCTTCCAGTTCTGTTGGGATCTGCTGCTTGTGCTTCTCTTTAAAGAGTTGCTTTGCAAGGGAAAAGAGACCTTTTGGGTTATCTGTTCTCCATTTTACTCTTTTCTCGTTGGTAGTAAATTCTAGACAATGTGCATTTGCTGGGAGTGATTGGGTTGTTAGTGGTGCTACTACTGTGATGTCCTGGGGCAGATGATCGCTATAATCTCGAATTCCAATGCGGTAGTCCTTTACTTTTGGGAACATGCAGCGAGACAGAATGTGTAGTCTATTGTTGTACTTGCTACTGCACTATGAAATGTTGCTGTCTGTGGGCGATCTCCTGAGAATCTTCAATTTAATGCGCAAATGCCCAGTTGCTCTAAGGTCGCCAGAAGCTTCCAAGCTTTTTCATGGGTCTTCCATCTGTGTTGTTATCTTGTGGTGTTACTTCCCATATGAATGGATCCTCTTCCGGATGGCTGTCCTCGGCTCTTTTATTGAGCATGTTTAGATTGAAATCCCTAGTGATGATTCAGCTGTTTGTTTTCTCCTCGGTTAGTATTTTCACCAGTTCTTCCTTCAGTTGTTGGCTGACTTAGAGTCTATTGCGCAGATGCAGAAAGAGATTTACAAGTATTATGTGCTCTTTTTTTCCCGTCCCCTGTATGGTGATTCGGAGTGCTTGTATAGCATTGGGAGGTGTTATGTTGTATGGAATTAGGTCCACTGCATAGATGCTCCTTATAGAGCTATATGAAGCAAGACCTTCCTTGTTGTGGCCGAATTTGGTACTTTTTATTGCTGATAAATAGTACAGGTTGAATCCATGCAATGATAGTGGTGATTCACACCATGTTTCTTGCAGCGAGATGATGTCACATTTTTGTAGATAAGATTCTGGATCCAGAGTCCTGTCTACCTGGCCGTTGATGTTTCAAGAACAGACTTTCATGGTGTTTTAAGCTTCAATTGCACTAAGGTTGATATGTCACAGACTTTGGGGTTTGGTGTTTATTTCGTGGATATCCAGCTCCACTCTTGTGTGGCTTTCCTTTTGGTTAAGTTTGTCCTGTGTACCTTGTGTTCTCTGGTTTCTCTGTACTCTGGGCTTTTGCTGCGTACTCCTCACAACACTGAGAATGATCATGTGCTCAATTGTGCCAGCCCAGGATCTTTTTGGCTTTCGGGATCGGCTATTAGGGGGTCCGGGTATCTGGGTTTGGTAAAAGGCCATACCTTGATGCCCCAGGCATTGAGTTTAGTTTGTTCTTTAAGACTTTCTCAGCTAGGTCTGGTGTGGCCCAGACTGTTTTCATTGTTTCTACTCTTGGTTGGTCTGGTGACTCTACAAATTCGACTGACTCCAGGTCGGTAGTTTTTAGGTTCTTAAGGCTATTAATGGACCTTAATATGTGTAGGATGTTTCCCCTGTTTAGTATGTCAACCCGTCCCTTTGATATATAGTCAGGATGAAACATAGTTATTGTTGTTGAGCCTGAAAGCTCTTTATGTTTGTCTGAACTGCTCAGTTTGGCCGTTGGGTCCTCTACTGACTCAGTTGGCTCGCATGATGGTCTTACTGAGCCAAGTAGCTGGATATTGCCTGCTCTATATATCTCTATACTTGGGCCTGTTGTTATAGTTGTATCCCCTTTTGAGCAACCTCTGCACTGTTTGTCCGTCCACTGGTTCTGTGGGTTCACTTATTGTTGCTGTTACTGAGCCTTGTGTGCACTTATTGCATGCCCAGTCGGTCTCAATGCATGAGTCTATTGTTGTAGATGTTTCCCCTTTTAGGCGTCCTCTTCCATTCCCAGGTTTCTACTTGGGGCCATCACTTGTTGGTTTGTTGAGGGAGGTACACCCTTTCGTTCCTGTTGCCTCTTCCTGAATTAGCCTTTCTCTTGTGTCCCGCCCTGGGTCCATCGCTTCTCCCTCCCTGGTTGAGATGTCTCGTCGATCATCCATTAGCACTTTCCCAGGGCTATGGGTCTTGCCCCTGATGAATGGTAGAGCCTGTGTTAGTTTTTGGATTCGGCCCTTCCTCCTCTGTTTTCTCCACTATTTAGAGGATTGAACACCTTCAGTTGGGTTATATTTTTGTGGAGGTTTGCTTGTATGTGTTATGTTGCTCTTTTGGAGTGCTATAGCTCTTGGGCTCAGTGAGTTGTTATTTAGACATAGTGTTGGTAGGTGCGCGGCCTTCCAAAGCTGTTTTGCCTCTGGTGTCGGAACTGCAGTGGGCTGGGCCTGAACCTGAGTTGTTGACTTTATTGGTGGTTGGTCATCATTACTCATATGAGCAGATTTGTCGGCTGGCTTGTTTGTCACGGTCTTTCTTATGTAAGGTAAGTAGTGAACTTTACAAATGCTATGATTGATTGATTGACTGATTGATTTGGTGGTGTTTACGGCCATCTGCTGCCTTGACTTCCCCAATCGCATTGTTGTGGCTGTTTTTATGATTTTTGCTGAGACTGTTAACAATGCCGCTTTTCCATTTTATTTCCCGTCCCTCCTTATCTCCTTAGCTGAACCTTAGCCAGAGATAGTAGCAGCTTTTTTGGCTTTATCTTTGTCTTTTTGTCTATTGTCTATTGTATTTTTGTCTATTTCTCTAAAATCTTTTGTCCTATCGCCTTAAGCCCCTTTGCCCTTTTGTTCTTTTGTCCTTTTATCCTTTTGTCCTTTTTTCCCTTTTTCCCTTGTCAATTATCTGATAAGTATGGCGTGTGACCTGTGGCCAGTGTGGGCTGGCTCGCAGCGCCATAGGCCTTAGGCCTTGACTGATGTGAACGGACAATACGGTTGGGAGGGGAGCACAAGACTGGAGACGAATGATCGGTGGGTTTTTAATTGAAAGAGAACCCCCTGCCCTGTGCCTCATTTCTGTCTCCTGACCCCCCGGCTACCCACCAAATCGCAGTTGTGGTTGTGGTCACATTCCCAGGAGCAAGATGGAGAGGGAGAGTTGGGATGGGTGGATAGGTGGTTTGAGAGTTCAGTCCACCCCTGCTAGTTAATACTTCTGGCGGCCTTTATTTTAAAACCGATGTTTATCTTGTTTATGGGTGCTTTAAATTCCTCCCGAAAAAGGACTTCTACCGGCGGATGATTAATGCGAACTAAGTCGTCACCGCGCCCTTCATTGTTTTATCTCGGGGAGATGTAATTTATAGTTATTATTGTATTTCTCCCGTAGGATCCGTATGAGTCCAATCAGAGTGCCCTCGCGCTGCTCCTTTTTCGGGAGGAATTTAAAGCACCCATAAACAAGATAAACATCGGTTTTAAAATAAAGGAATACAACAATCCTTCGCATTTGGAAGAGTCGCTACCTGATATAATTGGAAGTCCCATAAATATAATCTCAAAAAGCTCTGAAGTTGTGACTGAAGCTGGGTATGAGTCCATTGATAAATTGAAGATACCCAACCATGCAGGGTTTATAAAATATCGTTTTGAATACATGAGTATTCTGCAAGAAAGGTCCTGAGGAAGGTGGGTCTATACTGCCGAAACGCGTCGACCTTGCGTACCAATTCGCACTTCAATCTGCGATCCCTCAGACGCAGAATCAGGAATGAATGCAGTATGTATGATAAGAATGGGGTGTATGTATTTGTAAGAATGTCCAATTTTTTTCAATATTGTTTTCTCTGCATGGAATGGTGTTTTTTACTGATTGCATTGTAGTATTATGTGTTTTATATAATGTGTTTTTGGAAATGTATAAATTGATATGACAAATTGATAAATGAGAAATTTTGTACTATGAAATATAACTAAAGTGAAAAAAATAATAAAACTATAAATCCCAAAAAAATGTTGATGTTTGCCCATATGTATTAAAGTATAAAAGTTAAAGTGTTGGAGGTATACCGCTAGAATTATAGAGGTCAAGGGGGAATATTTCTGATAGTGTTTTGCTTTTCCTCTCTTTCCCTGACCATTGTAGTAAATATAGAGGGGGTCCCATTCTTATGTTAAAACCTGCAATAGGCCCCGGCACTATTGATAACTATATGGTAAGGAAAGTAAATCAGATTAACAACGATAGACGTGCTTCACTAGGGAAGGGGACTCCGACACTGGATTTGCCAGAGTTGTCTCCGCAAAGGGTGACCTTAGATGCTGAGGCAAATATGAGCGGAGTTGTCAGAGTAGATCCGCAGACGCCCATTACGGTGACTGCTGAGGTACATCTAGAACAACACGCCCTGACAAGCGAGGAAACAGGCGAAGTTCCGCCTGTCATTAGGCTGATGCGAACCTGCAGGATAGCACATCAAAAACGGGGGGGGGGAAATATAGCACAAAAAAAAGGGATTTGGATGGGAAAGAAACTAATAGCCCTGTCATAAACCCCTTTGTGTTCACAGGAAATAAAGATAGTGGTTTTAACTTAAATACCAAACAGTTTTCTTCTCTTATTAAAAATCTAGAAGTAAAATTTGTATCGAAATTAGAGGAGAGGATTAAACCACTGACCATTCAGATAGAGACCCTGGCCACGGAAGTGGCTAGGTTGGGCGGCCTAGTGTCTGCACACCTGGCTGTACCCACCAGTGGTAGAGTTGAGGCTGGGGGAAGAGGGCAGGAAGTGGCGAGTGCTAAAGACCATCAGAACACTCGCAGTACTGTTGCAGTAGCTTCTACTGTGAATGAGGCACTAAGTACATCCGTCGTCCCAGTAGTACCTGCTTTGTTGACACAACCCAATTTAGCCACACGAAGTGAACCAGCTCTAAGGCCCCCCAGGAATAACCGATACCTGAACTTACCACCTGATTGTGCACCGTTTGTGGCGGTATTGACCAATGTTCCACCTTGTGGCACACATCCCGCCTCACCATATGATGAATCTCACGCCTCATTGAAAAATAAAACAGTAGCATGGCTTAATAAAAACTGTGGCTTTCTTACTTATTATTCAGATCAGATAATGGCAGTAAGGAGGGTGAATTGGGTAGGCCGTCCAAAAAGCTGGGAAGTGGGGACTGCATTGTTGTAAATTTTAAACATTCACAACATGTGGCAACTGTCCTCTTAAGAGCGTCTTCACTAGTATATAATGAGAACAGTATTTGTGTGCGCCCGTTGGGGTACTTCTATGCACACCTGTGCAAACCTACCCCCCAACAAAGGATGACTAGGCGGGTGTTTGAACCTCAGACCCCAGCCATGGACACACAATTTATATATAACATTACTAATCCATGTGGGCCTGGAAACATGGATGAAATCCACAATAGGATTACTAGTGCTGGACGCTACCACCATGGGTATAATGTCAACACACAGAATAGGTATAATGCCTTGTCGGGACTTGAGATGTGTGATTGACGGGAGGTACCTGCGGCTCAGGGCACTGTTGTCAGGAACCACATTGCAGCCATTAGGTTAAAGGTTAAGACACAGGTTAAGCGCCCAAGGGTTAGAGGGTTAAGGTTGTTGCCACGCTGGAAGAAAAGATTCATAGTGTCCAAATTCATGTTTAGGCAGTGTCTGCGGTCACTGGTGATCACCACCACCATGGCCGCCAAATGTCCAGAACACGCTATTCAAAAGTCGCGGTCTCGTGGTCGTGGTCGCGCGACTGCCGATCCGCTTAAGAACTGAGGAGCAATTAGGAACTGCGCACTTCAACTGAAATACGCACCCGGAGCGTGCGTTATAGAAGTCTGCGGTTCTTGTTGGAGCCTTCGAACTTTTGAACTTGGAGCAGAGTGAAACATTTTCGTACGGAGTCAGGTATTTTCCTTCGGAGAATTATCGCATGCGCAACGAGGGAGTCAGAGCTGTCAACGAACGAGTTCCTTGAGGCAAGAGACTTTTTGGGAATAACCGTGAGTTGCCGTTGAGTGGTGTTCAGTACAGAACTTCTACAGTCGGTACAAGACTTTGTTTATTTGTTAAGCAAGATTCTGAAGATTACTTTTCACAGACATTTTCATGCAATGTACTATCTGGTGTGTTATCATTTGTAACCGCAGCAACAGTATTTTCAGTTGAACATTTTCAGTAGTAGAAGAAGCATTCTACTGGATTCCTTTTGCTGCAATAGTCTAGACCTAATTGGTAAGTCAGGGTTCCTGGGTTGAGGAGGGTGAAGTGACGTTGTAGTACAACTCGTTTAGATAACCCTCATGTGTATTTACAGACGCAGAATATCACAAAACAATTGTGCATAGAAGTCAGTCTAGACTACATGGGAGAGAAGCTACAAGTCAGGCTTTGCAGGTAACACCAGTCCTTATTGGGTAGAGTAATTAAGTATTGCGTAAAGTGCAGGTGTTAAGTGTTGTCTTTCTACAGGTGCAGTTTACTACACCAGCGAAGATAGAAGACGAGAGAATCGTATTCTCTACCTGGCTGTCTCTCTCTCAATCCACTTCCCCTTTCCCCGTCGCTACAGCAGTTGCTAGTTAATACTTCTGGCGGCTTCCGTGGTGGTGGGGCATTGGGAGCAATCGTCGGCTTCGATGGAATTCTAGTGTGCTGGTTTGACAGATTGAAGTGCCACTGTTTCCGTCTGAGCCACGATGGCAGAGGGGTTAGACCTTAAGACTCTGGTGGGAATTTTGGATGGACTGCAAAGTCAGTTAACCAAATCCGCGGTGGATAATAGGGCTCTGAGAGAAGAAATAAAAAGATCCCAACAAGAGAATCTGATAATTAAAAAGAAGATGGAGGAGCTTCTGGCGGGAGGTTCTTCAGGAGTCAGTCGGGGTTCCGCTTCAGAGGCGGCGACGCAGGTGATTCACTCTGTGGCGCCAGTTGTTCCATTGGCTAACCCTGAAAGGTTTGGGGGGGACCCACACAAAGCACAGATATTTATGACCCAGTGTTCACTGCATTTTCTGTGCAGACCTGTAGTGTTCAAGGATGACAGGGTTAAGGTTGCGTTCATGCTGTCCTACATGAGCGGTGATGCCGCTGCTTGGTCTATGCCGCTGATTTCCAGAGACGATCCAGCCTTGTACAATTTTGATGTGTTTAAGAAGGAATTTTTACGTATTTTTGATAGGAGAACGGCAGAGCAAGCTACAGATAATGAACTCTTGGATCTAAAACAAGGAAATCGGGAATTGATAGCATATATTGCTCAATTTAACAAATTAATTGTGGAGACAGAATGGCCTGAGAGCAAACGTTCCGCAATTTTTTACCGAGGATTAAAAGATGAACTAAAAGACGCTCTGGCGCAGATTCCAAAACGGCCACAGGAGATCTCGGAGCTTATTGATCTGGTCCTGCAGCTAGAACATAGATTGTGTGAAAGGAAGTCCGAAAAGAAGAAAGAGTTTCGGCCCTACTTTCCACGGCTTGACCGCGCCAGATCTGAAGTCACACAAAAAGAAAATGGCGTCGGGGAAGAACCAATGCAGATTGGCTCTATTCGAGGACCTTTTTCCAAAGAGGAAAAAGAGAAAAGACGTGCCAATAATCTGTGCCTTTATTGTGGGGTATCCGGACATTTTGTGAAAGATTGCCTCAAAAAACCCAAAATCAGTGTGAGTTTAAAAGCCAAATCCCATCAGTAGAGGGAGCTGCTCTGGTGGGAAATCAAGGGAAATCGGCTCCTGAAATACAACAGTTAATAAACACCCTTCAATTGGCAGCGCCACATTTAACAGTATCATTTGTCATGAAATTCGGAACCAGGGTGGTGAAAGATGTATCTGTAATGATTCACTCTGGAGCTACCGGAAATTTTTGCGATTTGTCTTATGCAAAAGAAATGGGCTTACATGCATTAAAGAAAACACATAGTGAGGTAGTGAAGGCTGTGGACGGCACTAACCTCACGTCTGGACTTATTACTGAAGAAACAGAAACCTTAGAGTTAGTGGGACTACAGGGTCATCACGAATTCCTGCGCTTTAATTTAATTGATGCGCCACAATTTCAATTAATATTGGGATTGCCGTGGCTTACTGAGCACAACCCAAAAATTGAATGGGCAAGTAGATCTGTGGAGATGATCTCGGAACATTGTCGTCGGAATTGTTATACAATCTGTCCACAAAAAATGGTAAGCTCCCCAGCTCGGGAGTTGGCTCAACTTACACGTCAAGTGTGTGTTTTGGAAACAAAAGAAATTCCGGCACAGTATCGGGACTTGGCTAATGTCTTCGATAAGGGTAATGCCGAGAAACTTCCGCCCCATCGGGAGTATGATTGTAGGATTGAATTAGAACCCGGTGCCAAGCTGCCGTGTAGCCGTATTTATGCACTCACTGAGGCAGAAAATCAATTCCTAAAGAAATACTTGGAGGATTATCTCAAAATTGGATTCATACGTCCATCGCAATCCCCAGTCTCCTCGCCACTGTTTTTCCGGCCTAAGAAGGACGGCACCTTGCGCTCTTGTATTGACTACCGAGCATTGAACCTGGTGACCATCAAAAATCGTTATCCACTTCCTCTTATCTCTCAGATGTTGGATCAAGTGAACGGTGCGAAGGTCTATACGAAGCTGGATCTTCGCGGTGCTTATCATTTGGTGAGAGTTGCAGAGGGGGAAGAGTGGAAAACGGCGTTTCGCACCAAGTATGGCCTTTATGAATACCAAGTGATGCCTTTTGGTTTGAGTAATGCTCCGGCAGCTTTTCAACACTTCGTGAACGACGTATTAAGGGAATTTTTGGACCGTGTGGCAGTTGTCTATATTGATGACATATTGATTTTTTCCGACTGCCTTGAGAATCACATTCCACAAGTTAGAGCTATCTTGCAGAAGCTGTTAGAGAATCACCTGTACGTCAAGTTGGAAAAGTGTTCCTTTCATGTGAACCAAGTGGAATTTTTGGGATTTATCCTGTCGGCTGAGGGGGTGGCTATGGATCCATCTAAAGTGCAGGCAATTCAGGATTGGTTGTCCCCCAGAAATGTAAAGGATATCCAGAGTTTTCTTGGCTTTGCCAATTTCTACCGGAGATTCATTCCAGATTTCTCAGCCAAGGTCCAGCCTATCACGCAACTTTCAAAAAAAGGAAAGGCGTTCAATTGGTCAGATGAAGCGGAAAAAGCTTTTCAGTTTTTGAAGAGCGCGTTTGTTTCAGCACCAATTTTGATGCATCCAAATCCAGAGGAGGAGTTTTTTGTAGAAACAGATGCCTCTGATTTCGCCACTGGTGGAATTCTGTCACAAAGAAATAAAACGACTGGACAACTTCACCCAGTGGCTTTTCGCTCAAGGAAGTTATCAGAGACAGAGTTTAATTACCCAATTGCGGATAAGGAGCTGTTGGCGGTTAAGGAGGCTTTTCAGGATTGGCGTCACTATTTACTGGGGGCTAAGCACAAGGTGACAGTGTATACTGACCATCGGAACTTACAATTTTTGAAGTCCGCCAAAACTCTTACTCCACGTCAATTAAGATGGTCTTTGTATTTTTCAGAATTCGATTTTGTTATCACCTACAAGCCTGGTGTGAAGAATGGTAAAGCAGACGCTTTGTCACGAATGAATTGTTCAGGCGACAAGAGAATTCCAGTAGAAGAACCAATCATTCCATTGGAGAAAATTGTTGGAATAATCCAGTTAGAAGATTTCACAAAGGAAATTCGGCAACAATGTTCCCTTTCGGAACTCGAAAAATGGGCTGCGGAGGATGAGAGAAAATCCATTAAGAATTCACTGCCGTATTACAATGATGCTTTGTATTTACCCACCAGCGAGCGGCAGAAAAAGGCTTTGGAAGGCTGTCATGATGATCCAATGGCGGGTCATAAAGGAACTAAGAAGACCTTACAGTTGATATGAAGATATTTTTTGTGGCCTGGCATGGCAGCTCATGTGGAGCAGTATGTCGCAACCTGTGAATTATGCATGAAAGGTAAACCAACTAGACAGTCCCCACAGGGATTATTACAGCCGCTACCTAATGCCCCAGGTCCCTGGCACACAGTATCATTAGATTTGATAGTGGATTTGCCTAGCAGTCAAGGGTACACAGCCATTCTGGTACTAGTGGACACCTTTTCTAAGATGTAATTTTGTTCCTTTGGAAAAGATTCCTACTGCTCCTCAGTTGGTGAGATTGTTTAATCAGCACGTGGTTCGAGTCCACGGCATTCCACAGATCATAGTTTCAGATAGGGGTGCTCAGTTTGTGTCCAAATTCTGGAAAAACTACATGCAAAGTTTGGGCGTGGACGTTCGTCTCTCCACCAGTTTCCACCCAGAGACTGATGGGCAGACAGAACGTGTTAATCAGGAGTTGGAGCAATACCTAAGATTGTATTTGCTTGAGCAGGAAGGGAATTGGTCTGACCTGTTTTGGTCGGCAGAGTTCGCATATAACAATGCCATACACGCATCCACAGGTTTCACTCCGTTCTACTTGAATTATGGCAGGCACCCAACTTTAATGTTAGGGAAACTGACTGAGGAGAGCCCCACAGTGGTAGAGTGGATAGCGGGTATTAAAAAGTCCTACCAGCAAGCTCAAGCGAACCTTACCAAGGCAAAGTTATCCTATAAACAGCAGGCAGATAAAAAGAGACGTTTGGGTGGGAAGTTTGCAGTTGGAGATCAGGTTTGGTTATCCACTAAGCATTTAAAACTGAAGGGGAACCGAAAGTTTCAGCCCAGGTTTATCGGGCCGTTTAAGGTTCAAAAGAAAATCAATCCAGTGGCAGTGAAGTTACAACTTCCGAATAGCTTAAAAATTCATCCAACTTTTCACATTTCCTTGCTTAAAAGAAATCCACCCCATGTCCCGTATAAAGGAAAACCAGCGTCAATTAGAATAGAGTCTGAGGAGGAATTTGAGGTCAGTAGAATCTTAGACTCCAAGGTATCTAGGAAAAAGCTGTATTATTTGGTCGAGTGGAAGGGTTTCGGTCCAGAAGAAAGGTCTTGGGAACCCTCAATTAATGTTCATGCTCCAAGATTAGTGAGACTTTTTCATAAAACTTACCCTACCAAACCAAAATTGGGAGGGCCCCCTTTGGAGGGAGGTACTGTCAGGAACCACATTGCAGCCATTAGGTTAAAGGTTAAGACACAGGTTAAGCGCCCAAGGGTTAGAGGGTTAAGGTTGTTGCCACGCTGGAAGAAAAGATTCATAGTGTCCAAATTCATGTTTAGGCAGTGTCTGCGGTCACTGGTGATCACCACCAGCATGGCCGCGAAATGTCCAGAACACGCTATTCAAAAGTCGCGGTCTAGTGGCCGTGGTCGCGCGACTGCCGATCCGCTTAAGAACTGAGGAGCAATTAGGAACTGCGCACTTCAACTGAAATACGCACCCGGAGCGTGCGTTATAGAAGTCTGCGGTTCTTGTTGGAGCCTTCTAACTTTTGAACTTGGAGCAGAGTGAAACATTTTCGTACGGAGTCAGGTATTTTCCTTCGGAGAATTATCGCATGCGCAACGAGGGAGTCAGAGCTGTCAACGAACGAGTTCCTTGAGGCAAGAGACTTTTTGGGAATAACCGTGAGTTGCCGTCGAGTGGTGTTCAGTACAGAACTTCTACAGTCGGTACAAGACTTTGTTTATTTGTTAAGCAAGATTCAGAAGATTACTTTTCACAGACATTTTCATGCAATGTACTATCTGGTGTGTTATCATTTGTGACCGCAGCAACAGTATTTTCAGTTGAACATTTTCAGTAGTAGAAGAAGCATTCTACTGGATTCCTTTTGCTGCAATAGTCTAGACCTAATTGGTAAGTCAGGGTTCCTGGGTTGAGGAGGGTGAAGTGACGTTGTAGTACAACTCGTTTAGATAACCCTCATGTGTATTTACAGACGCAGAATATCACAAAACAATTGTGCATAGAAGTCAGTCTAGACTACATGGGAGAGAAGCTACAAGTCAGGCTTTGCAGGTAACACCAGTCCTTATTGGGTAGAGTAATTAAGTATTGCGTAAAGTGCAGGTGTTAAGTGTTGTCTTTCTACAGGTGCAGTTTACTACACCAGCGAAGATAGAAGACGAGAGAATCGTATTCTCTACCTGGCTGTCTCTCTCTCTGTCCACTTCCCCTTTCCCCGTCGCTACAGCAGTTGCTAGTTAATACTTCTGGCGGCTTCCGTGGTGGTGGGGCATTGGGAGCAATCGTCGGCTTCGATGGAATTCTAGTGTGCTGGTTTGACAACTGTGGCTTCAGGTGAACCTATACTCGTAGAGAACTCACCGGACATAGTATCTGGTTGTTTTGTTGTCTCATGGAATATTGCGGGCTTGGCTGCCAAAATGGCCGATGAAAACTGGGTTAATTATATCAAGCAATTTAGGGTCATCTGTCTACAAGAAACTTGGCTGGTGGAGTCTGATCTTTTCCTGGAAGGGTACAAGGCTATTTATGTGCCAGCCACTCCATCAATAAGAGGCAGACCAAAGGGGGGACTTGTGATTTTTGTTTCTATTCTAGTCCCTTGTAAAATGCGTAGAATTGAATCTCAGTATACTGAAGTGATGGGCTTAGTTTTATCTGGCGAAAACTGTCGGGCTGGTTTGGTGAATTTTTATAATGCAACTAACGATAGTGCAGGCTCTAATTAAATATCTGTATTGAATTCTTTTATCACTACTTCTATGAAAGATTTCAGTCATAACCTTATGATCATGGAAGATTTTAATGTGCATCCTTGCGGTGATCCATTGAAGAAATGTTTAACAGACTTATTTTGTGAACGCCTGGGAGGTTTACACATGGAACATACAGTGGATGGGGAATTCTGTAATGACCTAATGAACAACTTTGACCTCTCATTGGCTATGACACTTAGGGACCCGTTAAAATGTTTTGATATTCCTACTTTCAAAGGGCATGGCAGGGGCACTTTTATTGATCATATGTTAGTCTCACTGACGATGCAGACTTTTCTGGATTCGTTCAGTATTGAGCAAAGTGAATTTAGTGACCATAACCCTCTTATAATTCGTTTGAAGGGACCTTGGGTTAACAAGGGAAATCAGAACTACAGCTCAGGTAGGCTGTGTACAAACGATGGGAGGCGGCGACTTAAATGGTCAATGGTTACCCCAGATCTTCTTTACAAAAACATTGTGGAGAAATGTACTGAAGATATTAAGAATTGTACACATGAGGGAGGAGATCCTAGGCAGGTCCTTATTGCCTATCAGAATTTGTCGGAGAAGGTGTCAGAACTGATAACGGCCCCCCGCAAAGAACTTGGTGAAAGGGGGTCCTAGGTGGTTTAACCACGATTGCTCTAAAGCTGCACGTAATCTCAGGACAGCCCTGTCAGTCACCCCGAGAAATCAGGAGGGTGTAAAACTGTGTCGGAAAGAATACAAGTCTGTTATTGCTTCCCGCAAGGAGTTTTTAAGAAAAGAGGCTTGGGATGAAATAATTGACCCCTCCACCTTAAATTGTAGCACTAAATTCTGGGCATTAGTTAAAAGACCGTTCCTAGCGGAAGACCCGGGTGATGGACTAGAGTGCTGCAAAACTAGGGAGGAGTGGGAACTTCATTTTAAAAGACTGTATCATTCAGCGTACCCTGTAATAGTTGACATTTTACCTTATGTTAGGGGAGGTATAATTAAATTTGATATAAGCGAGGTTACGGATGCCATAGAAGGACTTACAGCTAGGAAGGCCCCTGGACCTGATGGAATCCCACCGGATCTTTATAAATCAGACCCAGGTTTTTGTGCACCCATCTTGGCAGCTGTATTCAATGCAGCCTCTATAGTGGGCTGTCCCTTGTCGTGGGGTTTATCAACAATTGTCCCTGTGTTTAAGAAAGGAGACAAGGGCAGCCCCCTTTGTTATCGTCCGATCTCACTAATAGATTCAATGGTTAAGATCATGGGGAGGATCTTACTGCCGCGTATATCAAGTTGGACGTCTGACAATAATATTATGTCCATCTCCCAATATGGCTTCTGTGGAGGCCGTTCCACCATAACCCAGTGCCTCAATCTCTTCCTTATACTGAGCAAATATACTGTCGTGCAGAAGGGAGCCGTCCACCTTGCCTTCATGGATCTGTCATCAGCCTTCGACTGTGTTAACAGGGGTAGGCTGTGGCAGACCATGCGGGAAAAAGGTGTGGACATAGGGATTGTGGATTTTTTGGTGGACTTGCACAGAAACACCAGTGCAAATGTCAGGTACTCAACAAATGGGGAAACCACTGGTAATTTTAACATCAAAAAGGGAGTGCACCAGGGTTGCATCCTAGCCCCATTTCTTTTTAATTTTTATATCAATAATTTAGATGCTGCACTACAGGAGGTACAATCAGATTGCCCTAGAGTTGGCCGGCGGGGTATCCCTGTACTTTTATACGCAGATGATGCGGTTTTAATTTCTAGAACGGAAAAGGGTCTCCAGGCACTTTTGAATGCTTTTAATATTTTTATGACCAACAGAGACCTATTGGTCAACAATTCTAAATCATATATAATGCATGTTGGCCGACAACCGAAAAATAACTTTATTTTTAAATTAGATGATGTTCTGATCCCCATCACTCAAACATTTTCATATCTAGGTGTCGTATTTGACACAAAGCTTAGCTGGGGCCCTCATGTGGCAAGAAAGAAAGGGGAAATGACAAGGGTAAATGCCTCTATTTTTAATTTTGCCACAAAATTGGGGAAGAAGCCAAATACTGCAATGATGAAACTCTATAATGCAAAATCAATAGCTACCGCCATATATGGCAGTGAGTTATGGGGCTACGTAAGAGGTGATCAGTTACAGGTCACTGAAAACAATTTTTTAAAACGTCTCCTTTGTGTCCCAGCCAGCACATCGAATTTAGCGGTACACGAAGAACTGGGGACTCAGTACCTATCTGATATATTTGCGCTAAGACCACTGACATGTTGGGTAAAATTGTGGTTAAACCAAGATATTCCGCTTACCCACTTGATTGTGAAAGACCTTGTGTCTCAGGACAATTCAATGTGCGTGCCCTGGCTAAAATACCTGAAATCTTGCTTTCTGAGGCTTGGATGCTTGAATCTGTTTGAAAATCCTTGTGGGATTGTAAAGGGAGATGTGGCAGCAATTAAGCGGGCTTTTCATATGGACAGGAGGGCCCAAAGAGAAGGGGAAGAGCTCATGAAACCTAATGTTAGGAAATATGTTATGTTGAAAACCTGTGACACCATGGAACTATACTTAACATGTACCTTCACTTCTCATAAAAAATTTCTGCTGACGAGGTTCAGGTTTAATATTTTTCATCATCTTTTAATTAGACTAAGTTGGATATTTTTAATAAAACTGTTGCTCCCTGTGGCTGCGACGGGAAGTCTCCACAGTATATGCGCCATTTTTTATTTTTATGTAGGTTTTATGAATACCCACGCAGATGTTACCTTGTTGCTCTTTTAAAGAAACTAAATTTTAATCAAATAAGACCAGCACTTATGTATCTACAGCTTTTGCACAGTGACAGTGTTCTTCATGTTATAGAATTTTTAAAATTAACTGTTAAATTGAGAAATTGCCTGGACCAGTGATTCTACACCTCCGAAGGATGTTGAGCTTAATTATTGAAAGAACTTATATCATGTTGTAAACACAGTATTAACTGCACTTTATTGCTGATTTCGCCTACTTACTCATTAATGAAATACGTATATTATGTCTGTTTGTAAATGTGATTTTAAATATGAAATGCTCAATGTATTTTACATGTGCACTTTTATGGTTTGAAACAAAACCGAAATAAAGTCTCTATTGAATTGAATTGAGTGTCATTGCCGAGACTCAAACGCAGTTCCCCAGATTAGAGATCGACCACCCTAGCCATTAGGTTACATCCTCCCCCCAATCTCTTGGTTCCTTACCATTTTTATGTTTTCACTCAGACGTTTATTTGTTGCTGTGTCAAGATATGTAGATACTGTGGTAGGGTTCAGATGGATTAGAGATAATCACAAAGAATTGTAGGATGTGGTTGAAGTCCAAGTATTCAAGTTGAAAAGTGATTTTGTATGTAGCTTGATGGTTGTTCTTCATACCTGAATTACCTTTAGTTTATATGTCGCTCATGGTACCCATTCTGGAAGTATATCCTTCCCAACTGACCTCAAAGTAGACAGTGCTCAGCGGGTGAAGTATTTGCGTGAAGCTTTCCAAACAGTGAGAAGAGTTAAGCATGTGAACCAAGTGAATCAAGTGTTGTCAGGTTTCTATATTACTCAGGTAAAGGTCAAAGGAGATAAAAATTCTCGATTCTCAAACTGAAGTACACACCTATAACAGAGGGATAGTTTTCAGATAGAGCAGGCTAGTGTGGTAAGCTCCTATATGTAGGACGTGAATAGCTGTTGGGGGTTTATCTCATTGTTTTTGTTTGTCACGGTCATTATCCAATTGTTATCTTGTTGTTTATCTTGTTAATCTTGTTTCTGGTCAGACAACCAGGAATGTGAGCCCACAGCTTTGGGTAAAGAGGTGCCCCATCCTCACACAAATTGAAACTGCCACAATGTCACCATGTTGGCTTTATTTTGTGTGGGTGCTCTGCTCCAGTAGGAATCAACACCCATTGAATCAACACAGCTTTATGCTCTTGGGAGCAAATGTCAGCCCACAGGAAATAGTTGAGTCCATGCTCAACTGTTTGTTGAGCATGGATGCAGAAATGTTGTATGGAACCATCATTGTCATCAGGATGGCATTGGGCTCCATTATATGCTAATGCAGCATTCTCTGTTCTGAGAATCATGCTGTACTTTTCTCTGAGGGACATTGTTCAGGAGTATTGCATTAGGTTGGTGATTAGCGCAGTAGAAGTGCTCAACTCCCTGGCATAATAGTGTGCCGAGACAGAGTTGTGAGCTCAGTCTTCAATCTTGCTCATGCCCTCTCCCTTTCATCTTCTTTTACAATCAGCTCTCACAAGAACTACACACTAGAGTCCAGTACCAGTTCATAATGCTTTATTCGATTTTTACAATCATAAAAGCAATGCGCAAAAAACAGAATCCCGATTTAAAAACATGTTTCATAGTATAAAAATTATGCACATCCCCTGAAATAAAATACAAGCAGTAAAATCGTAAAAGCAACAGGTTAAAAAGATAAAACATTAAGATATGTGCACATAGAACATCATAAGAAGATTGTTATTTCTGATATCAAAGACACTGTGCAATTAAGCGAGCCCTCAGAGTCCATGCCCAGCCTAGAAATTTTGCTAAAGCTAATGCAATGGGTAGTGAGGTATTAGTACGCAAAATGCGTTCAGCCTCCGCCGCCACCCTTTTGCCTAGGAGCCTGCAGATTGGTGTCAGCCAAGCCCAACGCGGGGCAGCGTAGGCATCGCAAACAAAGAGAATATTTGCCGTGGACTCAGTAATGGCACTGCACCTCGAACACCTAGTTAGCGGTTGAGTTGACCATTTCGTATTAAAAGATCTTACTGGGAATGCCCCCACCCTGTACTGAAAGTACAACTTGCGGTCCATGGGTATGGTAATTGCATCCCAGTATGATTCCAACCTTGGGGCGATATTATGGTCTAAAACCCGGCTGGCAAGGGAAGTAGGCACTTGTTGCCTTGCATTTGTTTCTCGAAACAAATCCCAGTATTTAGCCTTCCGCACGGCTTTTGTTGGAAAGTTGGAATTTACAGGATCAGTCCACAGTACAATCAACCCTAACTCTCCTAAGAGGTTTCAGACTACCCATAGCCATTTAATGTGATGCAATGTGTCAGCCCTAATAATATCTAAGAAACCCTGAGCATAGCCAGCAAGTTCAGGAGTAGACCATAGTCTCCACCAATACAGGAGGAGACGCAATTTAGCTACAGCTGCAATGGGTTTCTTACCCAGATCCATTAACAGCGGACACATAGGGGTACTCTGGGGAAGTCCAGTAATATTTCTTAGAAACCTATTTTCAGATATAGTAAGAGCTACAAGGTTCTCACAACCCCAAACTTCCGAACCATATAATGCTGAACAAACAGCTTTCAGATTATAAATTTCAAGGGCTGGGCTAATAGGCTTGAAATGGGAGCGATTATACTCCTGACAGAGAGCCCCTGAAATCTGTCTGAGTTTAAGTGAGGCTAAATCGATTTGGCGATCCCACTTCATGCTACCTTGGAAGTTTACTCCTAGATAGGTGAACTCATTAACTACTTATAGAGGTCCATCCTTCATATTAAAACCCCTCATATTTGCCTTCCAGGCTTTGAACAACATTAACTTTGTCTTGAACACGTTGACCTCCAAGCCCCTCTCGCAACAAAAATCCGCAAAGATTTTTAGTGCCTTTTTTAGTCCATTAGGGGTCTTGGAGAGAATCAACGTGTCGTCGGCAAACCTCAGGATGGGTACTTTTTCTCTAGCTAATGTAGGGGCATCAGTTGGTTTTGTACTCATACAATCAGCTATCCGTTAATTTATAGCGTGAATAGCGTAGGGGCCATCACACATCCCTGTCTTATGCCACGTTCCACCGGGAATGATTCAGTGACTTTCCCGTGCCCCCCCCCCATCTAATTTGGGCCTTATTATCTTCCTGAAGCCTACGAATCAAAGTTAGAAGGTCCAGCGGAAGCCCTAGCTGTTTCAGGACAAGCCATAATTTCCAGCGGGGGACTAAATCAAATGCCGCCCTGAGATCTACAAAGGCAGCATAAAGACTACCTTTGCCTAAAGTTACTAACTTCCAGTAAATTAAAATAAATCGGAAAACCTGGTCGATGGTGCTTATGGCTGCTCTGAATCCAGCTTGTAATGGAGATAACACTCCAAACTCCTCAATCCACCCCTGTAGTCTATTTAGCACCATCCTACCAATTATTTTTTTGGAGCAGTCAATTAGGCTAATTGGCTTATAGTTCCCCTGGCAGTCTTTGTCCCCTTTTTTATAGACAGGGATGATTTCTGCATTTTTCCATGACGTAGAAATCGAGGCCCCTTGTGCAATTGCATTAGATAGCAGGAGAATATATTGGCTCCAATTGGGTTTTTCATGTAACAAATTATCGCCCGGGATACCATCGGGCCCAGGAGCTTTCCCCGGTAAAATTGAGTCCAATGCTGCCCCAACTTCCCTCATGGTGAAGGTTTCACCCGAGTACATCAACTTTGTAAATATGACTTCCCCCACTAGAGGGGTCAAAGCATATTGAGGCTTTAAGTGATTGAGCCAGGCTGTTACTGAGACATGATTCTGGGGGCGCTCAGCTTGGCCCCCGATAGGCCATTTATAGATATTCCAAAACAGTTTAGGGTCTTTCGAGACGCATGCGTCCATCAAATCCTGCCATCTTTTACTTCCCAGGCTTTCTTGGCCTTTACGTGAGTAGAGTTAAAGTGTTCTCATTTCCCGGACCTTAGATGGAACGCCCCCTTAAATGCTTTCCCTAGGACCACACGTGCCGTCCGGCATTCATCATTATACCATCGACCCTCTATCTGGGCAGGCGCTTTGGGCTTCTTTACCTTCTTCTCAAAGTATGTGCGCAAGAAAAAAAAGTGGTATGGGTACTCTGTAATACACTGCCCTCGAGCTCTTTAGTAGGGAGTTCCAGACTCTGCGATATATAATCTAGCAGAGTTGGAGCTTCTTTTACCTGTACCCACTTTAGTCTCCTTAGATCATTTGTGGGGAAAACCTCGCCAATGTGATTCCTATCCGTTATATGTACATCTGAGATATAGCTAGTCAGAAACACGGAACAACAAAGCGGGTTATGGTCACTTTCCAACCTGTCAGTGATCTTCATGTCCTCCACCAAAGACCAAGACATTATCAATTCTACTCGCAAAGTACCCATTATTGAACATTGATGCTCCTACCCTGTCTGATTTAGTGCGCCCATTCAAAGCCCTGAGGCCTTGTTCCATACCAATGCTGTTTAATTGAATAGCCACATCGGTCCACTTCCTAATATGCTGCAACTCAAGCGATGGAACACACCAGTTCCTGTCTTCTACCTCAGTCCAAATGGCATCCTCTATGTAAGGGGTTCGAATGTTGTGTTAAAATCGCCCATAATTATTACCTTAGAGGAGTCAGGTAATGTATCAAGGAGCTCTTCCAGAGCCGCTAAAACTCTTGATCTCTTTCTCCTTGTACCTCTGACATAGATGTTAAATAACACAATAGATAGATGAGCATTAGTAATTAATTTAATTGCTTGAATGTCCTTATTCTGGGTTGAAAGGACCTGGATGTTCACTTTAAGCTCTTGCCGACCCCAGATCGTCAACCCCCCTCGAGGGCCTACCCTTCCCTTCCCTTTCAGCTGCTATGGAAAAAATCAGATACCCTTCACAAAACAAGGGTGTTTCTGCCCAGGTCTCTTGAAAGGCGCAGATGTCATATGACTTCATAAAGGTATTCAATTCAAGCAAGCATACCTTTGAGTTGCGACCTGCAATGTTCCAGATCCCAAGCAAGAAAGACAGCCGGCACTTGCTTTGGCCTCATGCGAGCCGCCCGGAAGATCCTCCCCCTCATCACCCCCAGTCTAGGAAAATTCTCATACAGGGCCTTATCATCTCTAGGCTGGATTATGGAAACGCCCTATACTTGGGCGCCCCAGTAGCTGTCATCAAAAAACTTCAGCACGCCCAGAATGCCACAGCAAGACTCCTCACGGGAACTAAACCAAGATGCTCGGCTAAGCCCTCTCTCAAAGCTCTTCATTGTCTCCCCATCCAGGAGCGTATCGCCTTTAAGACCTTATGCATTTCCCATAAAATCTTACAAGGTAAAGGTCCACCCATATTAAAACCACTCATCCAACCCCATAAATACACCAGACAGCTCAGGTCGGACTCCCTATTCCTTGCCAGCATCCCCAGAATAAGAAAAGCGCGCACGGGTGGTCGCCGCTTTACATACAACGCCCCTAAGCTCTGGAATAGCCTCCCCCTTCACATCCGTAAAGAAACCAACCTGCTGTCATTCCGCAGGCTACTGAAGACCTGGCTCTTCCCCCAATAATCCCTCCTCAGGAACACTTTAGGCTGATACTATAGCGCTGGGACGCCCTCGGGTAGCTAGGCGCTTTACAAATCCAAATCCAAATCCAAATCCAAATCCAGCTCAAGAAGCTACATACTTTGGGTAGATTTACAGAACTTTCAAGGTGACTAACAACTAAAGTATGGGGCGTAGATTGTTTCAACTTTGGAGTAATTACTAAACCAGGTCCCCCATCATCATCTATTTGCAGAGCCACATTATGAATGGTGGTAGATTAATAGCCTCTCCTCAGGTCCCTGACTGGTGGACTCGCTAGGATAGGTAGGGAACAAGATAGCCACAGTACAATGATGGTGCAAGGGTCCACGGTAAACAGATTTACAGATTTAAGCGCCTCCGGGCGCTTGTAGTGACGTAGATGGTGTACGCCACGTGGGGGAGCCTGGGAGATGGAGCCCCAAGGCACAGGGCGACCCCACAGGCAGCCGGCGTGGGGAACAGGAGTCACGGGCACAGAACCCTCCCCATGCTCCACGTAGGATTAAAGTTCACAAGTTGGCCCCAAGCAGCAATCCTGGGCCGAGACAGGAGCAGAGGTAGGTCCGAAAGAGTCCCTGTAGTAGTTTTCTCCTCTTGGTGTTAACTTGGTATTTTTACCTTCCAATTTTAATGTTGCTAGACCCTGCATCACCCCTCCACGTTTTTTGCCTTTCCTAATACTCTCGGTAGGATGTGTAATGCCTGAAACCTCCCGTACCGCCTGGGCCCCCTATACCTTATCCTGCTACTGCTGTAACCACGAGGGAGATCACAGAGGATCGTTGCCGCCAGAATTCAGGTCCTCGCTGGGCTCGCTGATTTCCCCACTGGTGGTAGCCTTCTCCAGTGCGATGGAAACTAGTCTGGTGCTGCCGCTGCCCCTGCTGACCCTGAGGAGTCCGTGAGCTGTTGCTCTGCAGCCCCTCCACCGCTCCCACCGAAGCGAGTGGAAAGAGACTGACGCTGAGGCTCCAACACACACCCCCTGCAGTCGAGGCAAAAAAGGAAGGAGAGCGGGTTTAGACGGCAGATTCGGGGTAGCTCCCATACGGCAAAATGAAATGAATTGGACGCCAACGCTCCAACACACATCCCCAGCAGCCAAGGCAAACAAGCATTTACAATGCAATAGGTCTCGCAGCATTAAAGTTTGAGTTATTGGCATTGTGTATGACAATGCGTTGCATAACTTTTTTTAGCAAACTTTGAATTGGTGAGCAGTCAGAGTGTGTGCAAGAGTATGCTGTTCTTGAAAGCAGTGTGGTACAGAGTGCAGGAATTTGGATGACCTGAGCAATGTGGATGATGCACCTCACGCATGGGGCTGACGCAGTTATTATTTACACAGCTCTGATGATGCACCTCACGCACAGGCTCACAGTTGTTATTCACACAGCTCTGATGATGCACCTCACGCACGGGGATGACACAGTTTTTATTTACACAGCTCTGATGATGCACCTCAGGCACGGGTTCACAGCTGTTATTATTCACACAGCTCTGATGATGCACCACCGGCACGGGTTCACAGCTGTTATTATTCACACAGCTCTGATGATGCATCTCACGCACGGGGCTGACGCAGTTTTTATATACACAGCTCTGATGATGCACCTCAGGCACGGGCTCACAGCTGTTATTATTCACACAGCTCTGAGGATGCACCTCAGGCACGGGCTCACAGCTGTTATTATTCACACAGCTCTGATGATGCACCTCACGCACGAGGCTGACGCAGTTATTATTCACACAGCTCTGATGATGCACCTCAGGCACGGGCTCACAGCTGTTATTATTCACACAGCTCAGATGATGCATCTCAGGCACGGGGCTGACAGTTATTATCCACACAGCTCTGATGATGCACCTCATGCACGGGGCTCACAGCTGTTATTATTCACACAGCTCTGATGATGCACCTCACGCACGGGCTCACAGCTGTTATTATTCACACAGCTCTGATGATGCACCTCACGCACGGGGCAGACACAGTTATTATTCACACAGCTCTGATGATGCACCTCAGGCACGTGTTTATAGCTTTTATTATTCACACAGCTCTGATGATGCACCTCACTCACGGGGCTGACGGAGTTATTATTCACACAGCTCTGATGATGCACCTCAGGCACGGGTTCACAGCTGTTATTATTCACACAGCTCTGATGATGCACCTCCGGCACGGGTTCACAGCTGCTATTATTCACACAGCTCTGATGATGCACCTCACGCATGGGCTCACAGCTGTTATTATTCACACAGCTCTGATGATGCACCTCAGGCACGGGCACACCATTCAAAAGTTTTGAAAACAAACCAAACATGCATTAAAGCCATCCTTTAAAACAATGTTAATCAAAGCAATGCCACCTTTAAGATTAAATCAGGAACTCCTGTCATTGGAAATCATGTCTCTAATCTCAAAGGGACATCCTACACTTGGATTCTGAATAAAATGTCACTTTCTGCATTCAGTATTTCAGGATTTGCTTTCCGAATAAAATGCTTACAAAGGCAGAGGCATAATATTTAACTTAAATTCCTGTGTGTTGCGATCCGACAATCAGTGTGGAGGTCCCCTGACATACACATATAATCTGTGCTGAACATTACTTTACTTTACCGTGATAAGATACGAAAGCAGAGCGACAGAGCTGCTGAACAGGAGAGCGAGCCCTTCTTAAAATGGCCAATGACTGCAATATGGCGCGCGCACTAGAAAACGAAACCTAGCGTGGGGGCGGAACTTCCGTCTTGTGCGCGAAGCCCGCGCCCACGGAGTTCTGGGTCCGAGGAGCAGTGGTGACGCAGGGATCCCATGCCTGAGGGAGAGCCCCGCGGAGGCGACAGAACACCCGATTGGCGGTAAGTGGGCCTTGGGGGGCGCTCGTGTGTGTGCGTGTGTGTGTGTGTGTATGTGTGCGACAGCGGGGGTGTCTTTGTATGTGTGCGTGTATGTGCGCTCCTGTGTGTGTGTCTCTGTGTGCGACGGCGGGGGGTGAGGGAGGAGTGTCTCTGTGTGCGTGCGTGTATGTGCGCTCGTGTGTGTGTGCACATGCGTGCAGGGGGAGGTGTGCCTGTGTATGTTTGCGCTTCCCAGGAGACAGCCACGGCGAGCGCGGCGTGTGCCAGTTTCAAATCGCCTCCAAGGCGATGCGCGCGGCCAGGATTGTCTCCTGGAAAGCAGACACCGCGACAAAAGATTCTCGGCGAGAACGCACTTCCGCGCGCTTAGCCGAGACCTAAAAAGGAAGGGGAGCGGGTTTAGCCGGCAGACTTGGCAGACTCGGGATGACTCAGATACAGCTCCAACATGGGTGAGACAGGTAGGACGAGTCTACTCATTAGGCACGGGACGCAGGGTGCAGGTGCCTCCGGAGGAAAGCGGCTGCTCAGAACACATGCTGAATTCAATTAAAACAACAATAGCCAATGCATTGTTTTCAATGTGATCATGCTAGAAAGAGTGAGCTTCTATTTTGGAGTCATGATTGCACTCCTCTCAATCCCATTCAAAATAGAAGTGCCGTCTTTGGCTACCACAGGGGGTTCAAATTCCACACGTTTCATAAGCTCAGCCTTCAGGGAGACCTGATCTTGAAAGTAAACCAAAGAGAAACTTCTTTTCTGCTTGAGTGTTGAAAATTAATAGTACCTTGAAGATGGGCAGTTAACCTCAGTAGTAAGGTTGCTTCCGCTAATTATCATTGTCTTTACTAACATGGAGATAAGGATAATGGAGATAACAGTGAGGCAGCACAGGTCTCCTGCATGGTTCATTCACAGCATGAGGTGGAGAAGGAAGTGGAGGTGGGCTGGAGTCAATCAACATTCCTAAGAATATTTTGTCTTTGGGGGAGGACTACTCAATGCTTTGGCTCAAACAAATGGGTGCTTCAGCTAGGATGAACAAGTAGCACTCGTTTGATGCCAACTCAGCCATCACACCTTGTTAAAGACACAGAGGAAACAAATACCATGTTATGATAAAGTGATTGTTTAGCGAAAATCTGTGGCCCACCAAAGCGATTCAGTTCCTTAGCACAGTTTGGCCAGATCTTTATTAAACGATAATTCAATTGGTCTAATGTACCCTCAACATGTTTTTCGGCAATGTTTATGCCAAGATGTGGGTTCAGGGTTGTCACCTAGCTGATTTTGTACCTGTATGACTGGTATTTCAATGTTCTGTCCCACACAAAATGTAGGTAAATGATCCAAAGCTGCCATTTTCTCCCTTACCCTTCCATATATCAAGCGGGGAGTACACGGTGGAAGCACTATACAATTTGATCTAGAGCTGTCTAAATAATATCAAATAGACCTTCAGCCTTCCAGTGATCTCCCCTAAAACTTTTGCCTTCATCCTGTCATTTTCTGCTGGCCCTCGGACTCTGCAAGTTTTACTACAAAGCACTGCTAAAGTGCTTGTGCTCATGTCATAAAACCTGGTGACATGCCCTATAAGACCCAAGTAAAGTGGTATTCCACATACCCAGGACTTGTAAATTGCATTCTACTAGTGGGCCGGCAAAACTTATTGTACCTCCCATTAAAGTTTTCATTCAAAGATGCCCCAGGCCAGCCTTTGAGGTCTCTGTATGTGGTTTTAAACTGCTATATTGACCTTGCGAAATAAGTCTTTTGTGAGGCCTACACCTTTGCTTTCAGTACATATACCTCACCTCTAGGGAAGGCCCTAAGCAGCTATTTGGGCAGTGTGCAGCATATTTATTAAATTGGTCATGCACTTTTAAGTGTTTCATTTCCAGCTCATGAAATACTCTAAAATTCATTTTTCACAACTGCAAGGCATAATTTCCATATAGAATAACATTGGTGACCCATTTTACATTCAATAAGAGATAACTTTCCTTAGGGAGAAGATAGGAAGATTGAGTTTTTTATCTAAAGAATTGTAATTTAAAAAGCCTCTTTAATGGTAATTTTGGATTTTAAGTCATACTTCTGAAAGTGCTACTTTTAGACAGTTGGGATTTTCCTTTCCCAACCATTTGGTGCCTGAATTTTGTATACTGGATAATTACTTGGTTTAGCTGTCAGTTGAACTTTGCGCATGTCTCACAGTCACTGAGACAAAGAGGGTAATAGGTTTTAGCAAGATGGGAAATCTCTGTCAGGATGAAAGGGAGGAGCACATCTCTGACAGGATGAAAGGGAGGAGCTGTCACCTTCCACACTTGCACACCACAAAGGTTTTCACATTAATCTATTGCACTCCCAGACAGGCTGGAACCTGGACAGGGAGGGAGAAACTTCCAGACACCTCAGTTGGCTAGAAGTCTCAAAAGCATCTCCTAATTGAAAGTTGGAACCAGATATAAGTAGTGGGCCTTCTGGTAAATCTCTTTAGTACAGATCTGGACCTGTGAACACTACAGAAGAAGGACACCCTGCTACTCTGCTACTTGAGGCCTGCTCTACTTGCTGAGAAGGATGTCATCAACTTGCCCTCTTTATCCCAGGCAAACATGACTCCAAGGGTCAGCTAACAGACCTCCCCTTAGAGTACAAGGACACAGCAAGCTTCAGAGGTCTCCCTGCAACTGCCCGGCTGAACTGATGCACTGGACCACCCGGGATGTGTAGCTGGACCTGCCTGAGCCCAGCGAGCATCTGCTGGAGTAAGTTCCTGATCTACAAGCAGTTTAGGATGCTTGGAGTGGCACCTTTGAGCTTCTTATGAAGTTTTGGTCTCTTTGCAAATGTCACACCGAGATAATACCTCTTGCACTGACCACTAGCACAAAGCACAGTGAACCCAACTCTTTGCGCTACAGCGACTGCCAGCAATGCACTATATCAACAACAGCCGAGGGTGGCCAGCAATGTGAAGCTAGAGCTATAACTGATCGCGTTGCTCACCAGGGTCCATGCTGTACAGTGTTGGCATCTCTAGACACCTGGCCTGCTCTTCACGTTACAGCACCTACCATCCACAACGTTCTCCCAAGCCCTCGTGGATCACTATACTGTTAACTGGACTCTTCAGACCAGAGTTTGAGAAGGTAGACTTTCCAGCTGGAATAACCTGGTCATTTTATGCAGCCTGCACTCCACTACGTCAGCCTCAACTTGTGACTTTCACCCGGTCTTGCATGACCAGATACATTGTGCTTTTAAGCGCTATACTTACATTAAAACATTTTATATATCGAATGTCTACAGTTCTACTGCCTTGATGTTTGCCGTTTTTGTCTTAAATTATTTATAAAATGTTCTATATTTTTTAAATAGTTATGGCATTCTTTTATGTCATGTTTCACTTTATTACTGTTTGAAGTGCTGCGTAAATAGTTTACACATTGCCTCTAAGTTAAGCATCACTGCTTTTGTGCCAAGCTATCAGAGGATTAAACACCGCTTAACTTGTGGTTTACTTGTAGCTCCACTCTGGCAAGAATTGCTGAAGTTTTATGTTGCAAATTAAGAAAGATGATTTTGTATTAAGTTGAGGTATCCCTTTGGAGATTTCTAAAATATAAACAAATGGCTGGTATATTTATTTTGTAAAATTGGCAACTATATGTGGGCCTTTTTCTACCTATGTAATTGGAACGAAGCCACACTTGACTGATGAAAAAGGTAATAGCAGTCCTGGGTTGCTTGTGTTGCTGTTCAAGAAGGACCTGGCTTGGTAGTTTGGGTTGTGCTGTTCCTAGTGAAGCTCATTTACACATGGCTTGGGCCAAACTGAGGTAGCGTTGTGTGCAGAATAATGGTGGCCTGGTGTGCGGCTGTGTGTAAGTGCCAATGGCCTTCAGATACTCTGAAATGACTTGATTTCATATTGGTTATCTTCACAATTCAAGGTCCAACCATCCTTGCACAGTAAGCCATAATGCCTAGTGGCAGCCACTCTGTACATCTATCTAATGGAAAATAATTGTCCTACACTTAAATAGAGTGGGAAACTGATCTATTTTCAGAAGCTTAGATGTCTTTACCAACAAATTTGGCTTCAGCCACAGGCAGGCAACACATATTTACCCACAGTTCACATGTGTGCGTGACAGTGGGGTGTGAACTTTAAAGCAAACTGTAAGCAAAACTATTTCAGCACAACTATAACCATTTTTAGCATACCAAAGCCTAACAAATCAAGTGAGGTCTGTGACAAGATTTTTGGCATTTTAGAGCACGTTGTCACCACAAGGACACCTCTGTTTTTTTAAAGATATTTTATTGACATTTCTGAGACTACAATAACAAAACGTGATGTATAGGGCCCATGAAGAGTACAAGACAAGCAGTAGCAAAATAATGACAACATCTGAAGGAACGTTCATACCTAGGCTGGTGCAAATCACTCACAATACTGCCAGTCTATAAATGACAGCCACAATGTCAGAATGAGCAACTATGCCCTTGTTGAACAAACCTAACAATCCCAACTCACCTATACCCAAATTCAGCCCAATTCCCACACAGTAGGAGCTGTATAGCTGAACCCATATTGCATTTATCACACATAAGTCCCAGAGTCGGGGGAGAGCACTATGATGCGGAAGTGGAAGTCATACACTGTTGACTCACAGAAGAGGTGCACCACAGTGATAAGCTAGTTAATCCAGTGCAGCTGTAGAGTACTGTAGCAGCACAGTTAGGCTATGAGTATGATTTTGTGATCTAGAATGTTGTCTTGTCTCAGTTCATCTAAACAATCAATCAAACATTTGTAAAATGCACACTGTCACCCATGGGAGTATCTCGGTGCTGTGCCTGTGTCGAAGAGCCAGGTTTTGAGCCCATTTCTGAAGTCAACAAGGGGGCCATATGGCGAAGGAGGGGAAGGTCGTTCCATGTCTTGGCAGAGATGTAGGAAAAGGAGCAGCCACTGCGGTGTCTGTGTTTTCACAAAGACAAGGGAACCCGAAAGGTATGCCATAGGGACCTTGGGCAGTATCAATTTACAAAAAACAGTGGTCCCTACATGTGGACAAGATAACATACAAAAAATATTAATCATACACCTGATAAGTAGTATGTCTTTTGTCCAGCCGGACAAGAACATTTATTTTAAATGTTCTGGTTGATAAAGTGAATTTTAAGAACCAAAAAAGATAACAAGTGGGCACAGCCGTGACCCACAACAATCAAGACAAAACAACAAAGAAATGGCCAAAAGGGCAAAGCAAAAATCTGTCTGTATACGTGTGGTCAGTGCTACAGACTCAATCTCTTAAACATAACCATACCATTGCATCAAATAATATAGCATTATCATATTGCATATGGGGTTTTTTAGTCGACGACGTTTCGATGCCTTTTTACATTTGTGACATCATCATCAGGACAAGAATTATCAACATTATTGTTTTGTACAACAGTTATTAACACAATGCCTATTATCGCATTACTTTACATGAAGGAAATGGGAGGCAAGGGGGAAGGAATAACAGGAAATATATATCAGTTTAGGCATGTTGGAGACAGTTTTTTAAAAAAACGAGGGACTTGAGAATTGCGGCGAGTGATGAGGTGAAGATTGTGACCTAGGAGGTGTGCAGGCATGCGTGTGGTTGGACGGAGCGGGTAATCGGCAAGTGAAGGGGATAGTGATATAAACACGAGTTCAAGGTCTCTATTGAGATCAATGGGATGTGAGGTAGAAATAATTTAATCAATATTGGCTTTCTGGCTAAACGGTCGTTCTGGTGATCGAATGGAAATAAGTCTAAGGCAATTGCATGGCTGGGTCGTGAATGACGTGAAGAAATAATGTGACTAGGTCTCTGGATGTGACAATAATCGCGGGCGGTGGCATGAGAAAGAACCGAGTAACGTACATGTTGGTTTCCTCGCCGAGTAACCTACATGTTGGTGACCAGCCTGACTTGCACAGTGTCGGTCGCTCCCCACGCTCCCCGGACATCGGTATCCCTGAACCCTGGTATCATTACGATTTAAAAAGCAATTGCCGCCACCTTATTGCAGTTTAATATTTCATTGCGCTAATTTTAATTTACTCTGCCTGTAGTGTTGAACTTTGCAGTAGCGCGTGTTTATTAAATATACGACCGCAGCGCTACTGACACTGTGGGTACTGCCTAATTTACAATAGCTGCACCTTCGCCCACATTGCAGATATATTTTACCTGATTGTGCCGACCTCGGCGTGTTATTGTTTATACTAGTAGCCATTTTGTTGTTGTGCCTGCCAGCCCGCCCCTCCACCCCGATCACACCTCCCTGCGGCCCCTCCCTCCCACTGAGTGAAGAGTGCTGACCCGCCCGAACATCCTCTGTGACCAGCCTGACTTGCACAGTGTCGGTCGCTCCCCACGCTCCCCGGACATCGGTATCCCTGAACCCTGGTATCGTTACGATTTAAAAAGCAATTGCCGCCACCTTATTGCAGTTTAATATTTCATTGCGCTAATTTTAATTTACTCTGCCTGTAGTGTTGAACTTTGCAGTAGCGCGTGTTTATTAAGGATACGACCGCAGCGCTACTGACACTGTGGGTACTGCCTAATTTACAATAGCTGCACCTTCGCCCACATTGCAGATATATTTTACCTGATTGTGCCGACCTCGCGTGTTATTGTTTATACTAGTAGCCATTTTGTTGTTGTGCCTGCCAGCCCGCCCCTCCACCCCGATCACACCTCCCTGCGGCCCCTCCCTCGCCCCTCCCCCTCCACTATCCATAAATGCCAGATGCCTCAACGCGCAGCGTCCACGCGCTGCGGCCTCGCCGAAGGTGCGCCAAAGGTAAGCCCGTCTGCGCCCGTCCGCGCCTGGACCGCGCCCAGCGCCCGTCCCCCTGCTCTATGCCGCTCCCAACCCACCAGAGTAACTTATGATGCCGCTACTCTCCTCGCCCTCAACGCCGGACGCACCCCACTTTGCTGCGAAGCTACCCCAGGACGTACCCACGGCCCATTCACCTGCCTCTCCTGTAAGTTCAACTGCGTCAGGACCCTCACCAAACACACTTCCTCCACACACAGCTCCGAACCCAACGACTTGAAATGCATCCTACTGAACACCCGCTCGGTCCACAGACATGCAACCGAACTCTGGGACCTAATCGACACTGCGTCACCTGACATCGCCTTCCTTACTGAAACATGGATGAATGCATCTTCTGCCCCGACATCGCCATAGCCATACCGGACACTTACAAGATCATTTGAAAAGACCGCACCAATAAAAAAACTGGAGGAGGCATCGCCATCGTCCATAGAAACACCATCAAAATTACAACCAGCTCTGACGTAAATCTTGCAACCGCCGAACACCTCCACTTTCAGATCCACACCGACCCCAGGACCACACTTAGAGGAACACTCATTTACAGGCCCCCAGGCACCCGATCTCAATTCAGTGACGACATCACTGACTTCGTCAGCCCGCACGCCCTCGCCTCCGAGAACTACATTCTTCTAGGAGACTTCAACTACCACCTTGACAACATTCACGACAACAACACCACCACCCTTCTGGACAACCTGTCCAATCTCGGACTCAAACAACTTGTTGACACCCCCACTCACATAGCCGGACACACGCTCGACCCTATCTTCACCTCCAGCAAGCACATCTCCTTCGATCATACTACAGCCCTCCACTGGACGGATCATAGCTGTGTTCACTTCAGCTACAAAACAACCCTGACCCACAACCGTCCACAACCCATTCCCCGAAGAAAATGGAACAAAATCTCCACCGAACAACTCCTCACATCACTCAGCCAAAACATTCCCACCCTGGCAACGGACCCAGATCTAGCGGCCACCAACCTCAGGCAATGGATTACCCACAGTGCGGACGAACTAGCACCCCTGAAAAAACACCAGTCGAAATCACCCAGCAAAAAAGCTCCCTGGTTCAATGATGACCTTAAAAAATCCAAGAAGACATGCCGCACCCTGGAGAAGAATTGGAGAAAAGAACCAACTTCAGACAACATGGACTCCCTCAAGACAGCCACCCGCAAACACCACCAACTGATCCGATCCGCCAAGAAACCAGCACTTAAGAACCGTCTCGACAACAATTCTCATAACAGCAAGGAACTCTTCAATATCGTCAAAGAATTCACCAACCCTCCAGCAGCATCCAACGACATCACTAACTCCCAAGACCTCTGCGGTGCGCTATCCTCCTTCTTCTACAACAAAATTGCCGACATCCACAACAGCTTCAAGAATACTCCCAATGACCAACTCACCCCACCCACTTCAGATTCCACCCCTCCAAGTAACTACCTCAACTCCTGGAACCCAATCACCATTGAAGACACCATTCGCCTCATGAACTCAATCCACTCTGGCTCACCTTCTGACCCCTGCCCCCACTTCATCTTCAACAAAGCTGACTCCATCATCGCTCCCCAACTCCGCGATGTCATCAACTGCTCCTTCGACTCCGCCACCTTTCCAGAAATATGGAAACACGCCGAACTCAGCGCCCTTCTGAAAAAACCAACAGCAGACCCCTCAGATCTGAAAAACTACCGACCCATTTCCCTACTCCCTTTCCCGGCCAAAGTCATCGAGAAAGCCGTCAATAGCCAACTAGCAGCCTTCCTCGAATCCAACAACTCCCTGGATCCCTCACAGAACGGCTTTCGAGCCAAACACAGCACCGAAACCGCCCTCATTGCGGCGACCGACGACATCCGAGCACTCCTGGACAACGGTGAAACAGTGGCCCTCATTCTACTCGACCTCTCCGCCGCCTTCGACACTGTCTGTCACAACACCCTCATACAACGCCTCTACAACATCGGCATACAAGGAAAAGCCTTGGACTGGATCATCTCATTCCTAGCCGGGAGAACACAGAGAGTCCGACTCCCTCCATTCTACTCAGAGCCCACCGAAGTCATCTGCGGCGTACCTCAAGGCTCCTCACTCAGTCCCACCCTCTTCAACGTCTACATGAGTCCCCTCGCCTCCATCGCACGTCAACACAACCTCAACATCATCTCCTACGCCGACGACACCCAGCTAATCCTTTCCCTCACCAAAGACCCCAACACCGCCAAAAACAACCTTCACGAAGGTATGAAAGAAGTAGCCGAATGGATGAAACAGAGCCGCTTAAAACTCAACTCAGACAAGACGGAGGTGCTCATCCTAGGATCATCCCCCTCAGCTTGGGACGACTCCTGGTGGCCTTCCGCTTTGGGATCTGCGCCCACACCCACAGACCATGCACGTAACCTTGGCTTCATTCTAGACTCCTCCCTCTCAATGTCCAGACAAGTCAACGCCGTATCGTCCTCCTGCTTCAACGTCCTTCGCATTCTCAAAAAGATCTTCCGCTGGATCCCCCTCGAAACAAGAAAGACTGTCACCCATGCACTGGTCACGAGTCGACTGGACTATGGCAACACACTCTACGCCGGAATTACAACAAAATTGCAGAAAAAACTCCAGCGCATCCAAAACGCATCAGCGAGACTCATATTAGAGATCCCGCGCCAAGAGCACATCACCGATCACTTAAAAAACCTCCACTGGCTTCCTGTCAACAAAAGAATTACTTTCCGCCTTCTTACCCACGCACACAAGTCCCTTTATAATCTAGGACCCGAATGCCTCAACACCCGACTGTCCTTCTACTATCCCACCCGCCAACTAAGATCATCCAATCAAGCCCTCGCCGCAGTCCCGCTCATCCGAAAAACCACCATGGGTGGCAGATCCTTCTCCTTCCTGGCTGCCAAGACCTGGAACTCACTCCCCACCCACCTCCGCCTTACTCAGAATCACATCTCCTTCAGAAAAGAACTGAAAACATGGCTATTCGATAAAAAGTAAACCCCTCCCTCCAGCGCCTTGAGACCCTCTGGGTGAGTAGTGCGCTTTATAAATACCTGAACTTGAACTTGAACTCGTAGGTTCAGGAATACTGATGAGTAAACGCTGATAGATGTGCTTTTTGAGGAAAAAAGCGTGGGGTTAGTGATTCCGGTCGTCTGTCTTAGGCGGAGTGGCGGAGTGAGGGGGTAGGACATATTTACCTTTCACATCAAGTCCAGGGCTTCCATTAGTTTTGTATGGATTTGCCAAGGGAGAAAAAAGATCAAAATAAACTCATATGTGTCACCACATTTTCCCCAGCTTCCAATGCAATCAGAAAGAGTGTTCTCAAACATTGGCCAGTTCTTAACGCAGGGCAATTGACAATAGAACGTCCAATGTTTGCTTTTAAACGGGCCAAGAACATTAAAGACCACTTAGTAAGAGCATCTCTGCCTATACAACCCCTAAAAACTACTATAAATGATGCATGGGGTCTCCCACCGTTAACAGGCCATTCAAAATGTGGGAATTGCATTTATTGTGACTCTACCATTGAAGGAAAGTCTTTTGAATATGGCACTATTAAATTTGACCGCAGATACTTTTCCAACTGTAACGCTGCGAATTTGGTATATGCAATTCTCTGTCCCTGCATGCTTATCTATATAGGGCAGACGAGTCAAAAAGTAAAACTAAGAATCGGCCAACATCGATGCAGGATCCGGTGTAACACAGCCAATGCACCACTTGTGGAACATTTCTATGAAAAAGGCCACAGCGAGGAAGAATTACTTTGGACAGTTGTTTCTATCATCAAACCACCTCCCAGAGGAGCGGACCTTTCCCAATTGCTCAATAAAGAGGAACTGCATTGGATTTTAAAAACTGACAGTATCAGAAAAGGCCTCAACCGCCTTGAAGACTGGACCTCCTTATTGTAATCTTTGTTATATGTCATTATGTTAATGAAAACCATTTTTAGAAAGTCACCTGTTGCCCTTAGTGCATGCAGCACTATTAGTCTCACACAATCACAATGATCTTTTCACCACTCCAAAATGGCCGCCTCACTGCTGCACATTCTCCACCAGATACCAAGTCACAGTAAGTCCCTCATCGGTTTCCACGGACCATGTGGCTTGAAAAGCCTGTTCCTCTGGCTGACCGGAAGATCGATCCCATCGGACTGCCGTATTCGCCATAGCGCTCCGGCCATCACAAGTAAGTGACTCTCGCCCTTTGGTAATTAAGCAAGGAGCAATCTGATACACTGCATCGCAGGTATCTAACTCTCCTACCCCACTCCGTTTGTTTAGATTGAGCCATCACGCTCCTTTCCTGGCAAATCCATACAAACCTGATGGAAGCCCTGGACTTGATGTGAAAGGTAAATATGTCCTACCCCCTCACTCCGGCACTCCGCCTAAGACAGACGACCGGAATCACTAACCCAAGCTTTTTTTCCTCAGAAAGCACATCTATCAACGTTTACTCATCAGTATTCCTGAACCTACGAGGAAACCAACATGTAGGTTACTCGGTTCTTTCTCCTGCCACCGCCCGCGATTATTGTCACATCCAGAGACCTAGTCACATTATTTCTTCACGTCATTCACGACCCAGCCATGCAATTGCCTTAGACTTATTTCCATTCGATCACCAGAACGACCGCTTAGCCAGAAAGCCAATATTGATTACATTATTTCTACCTCACATCCCATTGATCTCAATAGAGACCTTGAACTCGTGTTTATATCACTATCCCCTTCACTCGCCGATTACCCGCTCCGTCCAACCACACGCATGCCTGAACACCTCCTAGGTCACAATCTTCACCTCGTCACTCGCCGCAATTCTCAAGTCACTCGTTATTTTTAAAAACTGTCTCCAACATGCCTAAACTGATATATATTTCCTGTTTTTCCTTCCCCCTTGCCTCCCATTTCCTTCATGTAAAGTAATGCGATAATAGGCATTGTGTTAATAACTGTGGTACAAAACAATAATGTTGATCATTCTTGTCCTGATGATGATGTCACAAATGTAAAAAGGCATCGAAACGTCGTCGACTAAAAAACCCCATATGCAACATGATAATGCTATATTATTTGATGCAATGGTATGGTTATGTTTAAGAGATTGAGTCTGTAGCACTGACCACAAGTATACAGACACATTTTCGCATTGCCCTTTTGGCCATTTCTTTGTTGTTTTGTCTTGATTGTTGTGGGTCACGGCTGTGCCCACTTGTTATCTTTTTTGGTTCTTAAAATTCACTTTATCAACCAGAACATTTAAAATAAATTTTCTTGTCCGGCTGGACAAAAGACATACTACTTATCAGGTGTATGATTATTGTTTTTTGTATGTTATCTTGTCCACATGTAGGGACCACTGCGGTGTCTGTGACAGATGCTGGAGTGTGTGTGTGTTGGCGAGTGAGGAGGAGCACAGGTGTCTGGAGGGTTGGTGGAACCTTAGTTGATGGTTGATGTTGACAGGTCCTAGGTTGTGAAGGTCTTTGTAGGAGTGTGTGAGGATTCTGAACTGGCATCTCTTCTGGATAGTGAGCCAGTGGAGGTCTCTAAGGTGGTGGGAGGTCCAGGATGGTCATGGCATTACAGAAGGTATTTATGGCATTGGAGGGGACCTCGGCCATCGAGAGGATCAGTTGAGTCTCTTCTGCATAGGAGATTATTTTGAGTCCATGGGATATGATGATGGCTGCGAGGGGGGGTCACATAGATGTTGAACAGGGTGGAGCTGAGAGATGATCTTTGGGGTACGCTGCATATGATGTCTTTGGGTGTGAGAGAAAGGGAGGCAATTGGATACTCCGTGAGTCCAGTGAGGACGGAGATGATCCACTTGAGGGCATCTTGTGCTATACCTATGTTGTGGAGTCTGTTGATGCAGGTGCTGTGGAAGGTGGTGTTTAAAGGTGCAGAGAGGTTGAGGAGGATCAGGGCCACCGTTCTCTGCTGTCAAAGAGTGATTTGGTGTCGTCGGTGGCAGCAATCAGTGCAGTCTCAGTCCTGTGGTTTTCCCAGAATCCTGAATGTGAGGCATCCTGTTGGTGGTTTTGTTCAGGAATTCGGTGAGATGCTTGTTGAGTACCTTGGCGTGGTAAGTTGAGCAGGGAGATCAGACTATACTTTTTTTAGATTGCTGGGGTCTGCTGAGGCTTTCTATAGGAGGGGTCTGACTTCTGCGTGTTTCCATCTGTCTGGTAAGGTTGCAGTGGTGATGGAGTTGTTGGGGATGGTGATATGTTGAATGCTGATTGGGTACGTTGCAAGGCTGTAGAGGTGATGGGGGCCGGAGCCAGTGGGTGCCACAGAGTGGATGGAAGACATAATGGCTGAGGTGGTCAGGGTGATGGGCAGAGACTAGGTGGTGATAATTTGGCTAATGTTAGTTGAGGTTGTCGGGGTTGAGGGCTGCATTTTCGACATGGATATTATTGTAGATGCTGATGATATTACTTTTGAAGTAGTTTGAGAGGGTACTGCAGAGTTCTTGGGAGGAGTGGATGGTGTTCTGTATGGCTGTTGGGTTGGAGAATTCTTTGACTATTCTGAATAGTTCCTTTGTGTGTTTGGCCGCTGAATCAATGTGGGTAGTAATGGCTGCTCTCTTTGCTTTCTGGATGTGCCTGCGATACATGCTGAGGGCTGTTTTGTGGGCTGCCCTGCGGGCGGGGTGCTTAGTGATGTGACATCTTTTCTTTAGTTGGAAGCAGTTGCGCTTGGTGGTCCTGAGATCTGGGGTGTACCAGCTGGCATGTTTGGAGGATTTTGGGGGTTTCAGTGGGCGACTCTGTCAGCGCAATTGGTGATCTAGGCTGCAAAGTTCTATACAGCCTGGTTGACGTCTGTTGAGGCCTTGGACAGGAATGTTATGAGGGTCTGTGACCACTGAGTTTCGGTGACCTTGCTCCAGCTGTGGTGGGGGATCAAACACCCATTGATGGTGTGCAGTGCATCGGTGATGATGAAGTGCACAATGGTGTGGTCAGTCCAGGTGAGTTTTGTGGTGTGGCGGAATTGAATTCTGCCGCTGGAGGTAAAAATGAGGTTGAGTGTGTGTTCAGCTTTGTGCATGGGTTCTGTGACCAATTGGGTGAGGCCAATGTTGTTCCGGCTCTCAGGAGGGTTCAGTAGTTTCCTCCTTTGTATCATGGATGTAGAAGTTGAGGTCACTGAGTAGGAGGTAGTGGTGAGAGTCGATTGATAGGGGGCCATATCGTTTGGGATGGTGTTGCAGAATGTTGTTCGGGTTCCAAGGGGGACTGAAGGCAAGAGTACCTCTTATTTAGGTCTTTGCGTCAGTATGTAGTAGGAAGTTGAGGTGTTCCATGAGATGAGTAGGGTCATTGTTGGTGATAGTGCATCTGAAGGTGTCCTTAAAAATTATGGCAATGCCTCTGCCTTGTTTTGTGGTGGTGTCTCGACGTATCATTTTGTAGCCTTCGGGGGTGGCGATAGGAATGCCGGAGTTCGATAAGGGGTTGAGCCACATTTCAGTAAAAAAGGCAACGTATGTAGAGAGGGTGGTGATAGATTTCTGTGGCGTGTTTGCAGAGGAAGTGGATATTGACCAGGATACAGTGGGTGTGGGTTTTCTTGATCTTGTTGGGCAGGAGTGGTGCAGGCTCTTTAACAGATAATGTTGCAGGAGAAGTTGCAGTGTTGGCAGCTGAAGGGCCCTTCGGTCGACGTGGGAGGAGGAGACGGATATGTTGTTTCAGCGTCCGAGTTTCAGGATTTTCTTGGCAGAGCAGCTTCAGGTGGGGGGACTACCAGGGGTCCCAGCGCTGGGCACAGTTCAGCTTATGGTGCTTTGGTGGCATGCCCGCTATAAGCGTCCACTGCATGGCCATGCTGTGATCTCCAGTGGTGGCCATGGTCTGTGTTTATGCGGGTCCTGTGTGCCAGTCAAGGACCAGGCAAGGACCTTGGACAGGCAGCATGATGGGACAGGGGGAGAGACAGTAGGTATTGCAGTACAGGGCAGGAATAGCAGGCAGAGCAGGGACAGCAGGTAGTGAAGTGCCGGGGCAGCAGGCAGTGCAGGAACAGGAGTCAGTGCAGGGAAAGCATGCAGTGCAGGGGCAGCAGGCAGCATAGGGACAGCAGTCATCACAGAGTAGGGGCAGTAGGTGATGCAGTGCAGGGGCAGAAGGCAGCACAGGGAGAGCAGGCAGCACAGGGAGAGCAGGCAGCAGGCAGCACAAGGGCAGCAGGCTGTGCTGGGACAGCAGGCTGTGCTACACATGGGCCGCTCAGAGGCTGCCGGCATTTCTGGGACAGTTGGTAGCACAAGGACAGCAGGCAGGGCAGAGGCAGTGCTGGGGCAGCAGGCAGTGCAAGAGCAGCAGGCAGCACACGGGCAGCAGGCAGTGTAGGGACATCAGGCAGTGCTGAGCTGGGGCAGCAGGCCACACAGGGGCAGTAGGCAGCTAAGGTCCAGCAGATAGCACATGTCAGGAGGAGAGTGCACAGTACCTTGTGGTTGGGTGGAAAGAGGTGGCCTAACCCAGCACCTCCAGACACTGACGGGTGCGGACAGGCCGACACCTCACCCAGGCACTGCCTGCACGCTGGAATAAGAAGACACCTGGGCAGGAAAACAAAGCTCTGATCTCTTCTTGGCAGCAGAGGCTGCTGCAAAGCGAAGGCAGGAGATCGGGGAATATTTCCTCCCAGGCTCTGGTTGTCTCCATTGGGACCCTTCACCTCTTGGCATCCCTCATAATGGCCATACTCTCATACGCTTTCCAGAACTTCAGCTCTCCATTTCAAAACCTGTGAGCATCTAACATTTATCCAATGCATAGTGTTATGTATTTTTTCTAATATTAGTGCTAGATCCACAAATTTCAAGGAACGGTCTTAGGAAATGGCCCCAGAGGCATTTCAAGGAGGCCTGCACAATATTGTGGCTGGTGATGCAATTTCTGATCCTCACCACCTTGGGCTAGAATTTGGTAAGCTGGGGACAATCCCACACGCGTTACATTAATTCTGTTTTCGGTAATAGAAATGATTCATTTTAAAATGTGTGTTCCTCAACACTAGGGGGTGTTGGAAGGCACTCTCAGCTGCCCCCATTTACTGTGTCTCACTGCCAGATGGCTGTTGGTGACCCATATCAGTGGGGGTCTCCCTCTTTGCACGAGGGCCAGTTGCAGCGGTGGAGGGCTCATGACCCTTCTAGACCAGACTACATGAATCCAACACAGCACTCTCTGACTGCCAACTACCAGACCCTCAGCAGGTGGCATGCCTGTCGTTACCAGCCACACTCCGGGGCCTGTGATTGGGCAACTCCGCTATCCCCAGTGGGACTGCTGCTGTACTGAGCGCAGACCATCAGCCCTGCAAACTCATGCTGCCACTGCCCTATCTGCCAGACTGGAAGGGTGTATCTCCTGCCCGTCCCCTGCCGCTTCCCGAGGCCCACCAGAGGGCGTTCTTGGCATTTCCTAATCCCAGCAGACTACTGTGAGATTGGAGGGCCCAGTGAGGCCCTTGTTGAACCGTCGCCAGCCCTCTCCCCTTTACTGGCTCTGACAGATGTGCCCAAGTCACACTGGTCACCCATAAGATCATCCGAGGTGCTTCTGGGCTGTAGACACAGCCATTAAGGAAGCCCACCAGTGATTTGTGACCCCGGTGGTCCAGCACTATGCACCAGGACCCTGAATTCCCAGCAGAGCACATTTTGGTACACTCTACATTCAGTCTGCTTGCGAAGTTGGGCGGGACTCACGAGCGGTTCCCCTGTTTACAGCACTTGGTACCTCCTCCCCCTTTAGCCTTTTTCATCACTGGGGACACAAATTCCCCCCCACACAACAGTCGGACTGCAGGACCATTGCACGGTGGGTGTGGAGCAGCACCCTGTTCCACTCTCCCTCCTTGCTCATTTCGATGCCTTCCCCGCTCACAGGCTGAGGATCAGTATAAGCCTTTGTATCCCATGAGCACCCTGGGAAGAGCGGCTGGCAGGGCACGTATACCCTGGACCCTGGCGTGGTCCTGGCCAGGATGCACCAAGGGGATTCTTAATTGCTGTGGTGGCAACATTTCCACTCCCACTCCTTTGGGAGGGCTCCCCTTCTTCCACTACAATCTGTGAGCCTAAGAGACTGTGTTCCCCTTCCGAAGTGCTCCAGCTGGTAAACAGTCAAAATATCGAGTAAAAAAATATCGAATGGACATAATATCGAGTTTAAAATATAGAATGGACAAAATATCGAATGGACAGAATATAGAGATCAAAAATATCGTTTTTAAGGTAAGTAATGTAATATCGAATGTTAAAAATATAGAAAGTTAAAATATCGAAGTATATATAATATAGCTTATTAAAATTATCGAATTTTTTATAATATTGAATTTTTTATAGTGTTTTTTATGTAGTTATATGTGTGAAAAGTGTGTTTTTATGTTATAATTTATTTTAATTAATGAATATTGTTTTTTTAATTTGTGCGTAATTTAATTCTGTAGGAGGTTGTGGGTTTATAGGGGAATAGGGTGGGAAGTAATTTAATTATAATTAATTAAATATGTAAATTTATTTATTGGTATTCATTTTTAATTAATTGTTAATTAATGTATATATGGTAAGTAATACAATTATCGAATTTTTTATAATATTGAATTTTTTATAGTGTTTTTTATGTAGTTATATGTGTGAAAAGAGTGTTTTTATGTTATAATTTATTTTTATTAATGAATATTGTTTTTTTAATTTGTGCGTAATTTAATTCTGTAGGAGGTTGTGGGTTTATAGGGGAATAGGGTGGGAAGTAATTATAATTAATAAAATATGTAAATTTATTTATTGGTATTCATTTTTAATTAATTGTTAATTAATGTATATATGGTAATTAATAAAATTTTAATTGGCAATTAATTTTGATTAATTGATTAATTGCTAATTATGTTTATTTTACTAATTTATTTTCTGTAGCGGGTTGTGGGTTTATAGGAGAATTGGGTGGGAAGTAATTTATTTATAATTAATTAAATATGTAAAATTATTTATTAGTATTTATTTAGAATTAATTGTTAATTAATTATTTATGGGTAATTAATTAAATTTTAATTGACAATTATTTTTATTTAATTGATTAATTGCTAATTATGTTAATTTTACTACTTTATTTTCTGTAGCGGGTTGTGGGTTTATAGGGGAATAGGGTGGGAAGTAATGTATTTAAAATTAATTAAATAATTACATTTATTTAATTGTTTTTAATTTGAATTCATTGTTAATTAACTTTTAATTGTTAATTAATTAATTGTTAATTTGTAATTAATTTTTATTAATAGGTAACTAATTGTAATACTTAATTTTAATTTGTAATTTTAATTGATTCATTATTATATTATATTAAATTGGTAATTACTTTTAATTAATTTTTTATAGATATTAATTTATATTTTTTTAAATAATATATGAAGTATTTACTTTCCCTACTGTTGCACTCTCTGGAGTGGGAATAGTACTTTTTACCCCTACGCTATCCAACGCTTTCCCTACTGTTGCACTCTTTGGAGAGGGAATAGTAATTTTAACCCCTACGCTATCCAATGCTTTCCCTACTGTTGCACTCTTTGGAGTGGGAATAGTAATTTTAACCCCTAGGCTATCCAACGCTTTCCCTACTGTTGCATTCTTTGGAGTGGGAATAGTAATTTTTACCGCTACGCTATCCAACGCTTTATTTTGGAGTCGATATTTTACATGCCTATATTTTTGTAGTCGATATTATGTCAGTGATCCCCCCCAGCTCATTCCCGGTCCACTTGACACTTCTGCCCACCATTGGCCATCCACACCTTCCTGGCCCGATAGACCTGGCTGTTCCCATGTTCTCTGCTGCTGCATACTCCTTTCACTGGGACTGGTCTGCAGTTTAGTATTGCTCTGCCTTCCTTTCTGGGGCAGGACCAGATGAGAATAGGGTGTACCGTATAGCATTGATTGACTGCGGCAGCAACTGGTGGCAATGCCCAGTGTCAACTAGCCTGCAGGGGGACAGTCTACCTGGATTGAGATTTTCACATGCCACATTCACCTCTCAGGCCTCCCCGGCAGAAGGAGGAAACTGTCTGTCACGATTCTATTGCCCATTCCTCTCCTCTGGGTGGCTGGCCTTCTTACCTCTCTACCTGATACCTCAGCAATGTCCTCTGGCAAGTCCAATGACCAGCTACTTGTCATTGAGGATGTCTCCCAGCCCTACCCCGTGACTATGACTTCAGCACACTGGCTGCTTTGTCTTCATCAATGTCACAACTTGTCCTCATAATGGATTGAATCCTTCAAAAAGATTACTGCGGTCAGACACCGCCTGGAGGTGAGATTGACTCCAAAATGTCTGACCTCACTGCAGAATCAAAATCGAGGCAGATATAGGAGGACTTCTAGGAGCGGTTGGAGATTATAAAGTGCTGCCTCTCATGGGTGGAGGAATGCCTCAATTGTCTCCCTGAAAGAGTTAGAGAGTTAAGGTACCTGTGAAACAAACTCGCTGAACTAAAGGATAGAAGCATATGGGGCAACGTGCATGATTTTGGCATCCCAAAATGTGCAGGGTGCTCAGATGCCCAGAGCTTCCTCAGGGACCTTCTCTCTACGCTCACTGGTCTGGTCTGTTCCCCCTCCAGAGATCCATAGAGCCCATTGTCTAGTTCCACCCTGCCTGGTGACTTTGGGATGGGCGTGCCCTCTCATTGCCTCCTTACTCCACCATGAGCTGGTGCACAAAACATGCCTGTTGCCGGCTTCCATGGCCCGTACGATTTGAGGCGCATGATATCTGCATGGCCACTGACTTTTCCACAGAGACCAACCATAAGATGAAGTCCTTCCTGGACACGTGACACAAACTGCACCAGCTGGACATCACATTCACACATTCGAGGCATCACGAAGGACAACAGGTCCGAAGACTTCCTGGACCTAGAGTACCTGTGCTTGTTCCTGGACAGCCTCTCCGAGCAAGGGCTAGTTGTTGTGCCTTTGGACTCCCCTGATGTGCTCCACCAGTCAGACAACCTCCTCAGCTGTCTGTAACTGAGGATCCAGTAGGGGCAAAAACAACAGTTGATGGACAGAATGCAGAACAATGTCATACTTTTACCCCACTACAGAGATCTGTGTTTTTTTGCTCACCATGAAATTCCAGTTTGAATCCAGTCATATGCACATCTGTCTTGACCCCGTGCCTCATGGGAACAGTCCAGCCCGAACTGCCAAGCCAGGTCCTCCCTGGACTGGAAACAAGCATCCTGGGACCGGTTTCGGGGTTTCACCCCTCTTCAGCCAGGATAGCTTGATTCCAGTGGCATGGAGAGCACTGGACCCACTTCTGACCATACCCGTCCCACTCGGGGTGACAAATGCAAAAACAACAGTGGGGCAGACACAGAGACATGGCAAGTGACCATTTCACTCGGTCACTGTAAACTTTCATCTGAGTTATCTACAGGGGCAATAGGAAATATGATGAGGCCAAATCACAACTTCCCCTCTCCCCCAGGTGTGCCCAATAAAGTAAAAGCTAGTCAAGGTGATATGGTAAAGAGAGGAAGGGAAGAGAAAATACAAGTATCCCACAGAGTCAACACAGGGAGTTATGGAGTGTCCTGTATATCTCTGTGTATTTCCTTCATGCAAGAAAGAGAAGAAAGCTGTAAATATATGTATAGTGGACTTTCTAGGGAGATTCAAATCTTCTGACACTTAGGACTAGTAATCATGAGATAAAGTAACTGCCTGTGTAATCCCACTCTTCTGCAACCAAGGAAAAAAAGACTGTGTGCCCAGGGATAGTATACAGTCCTGTCAGAAAGTTCCTCTTTTGTATGGTTAGCCGCCACTTTTTTCCTGATTTTGATGTGGTTTTGAATGTAGTGGTAACCTATGCCAGTGCTCCTTTGGTAAGGCAAACCCCCAATTGGTACTCTGCCAACTGCAAGTCCCTAGTAAATGGGAATATGACTCGTCACAACGTGAGTCATCACAACGCATGCCCTAACAACGTACTGGCAGATGCATCAAAAATCGGTATTTATAGTCGTTATTAGCGAAAAATAAGGAATAGCTAATAAGGACATGCAAACCGCGATGCATCAATAAAATCGCTAAATATTACTGTATCAGTAAAAATCGGTAAAACGTAGCGAGATGACTGCGAGATACCGAATCTGCAAATACCGAAATAGCAAATACCGATTCGTTATCTGCGATTTCGGTATTAGCGAAATCGGTATTAGCGAAATCGGCAAAAACAAACACGGCGCTCCGGAAGCAGGCTGATGACGTCACAACCAGGAAGCAGCTCAGCCCATGCTTCACTCGGTGCCCTGAGGAGCTCAGAGGAGGAGGCAGAGCACAGGAGCAGAGGAGCAATACACAGCCAGCAGTGACCAGGACCTGCACAGCAGTGCATCATGGAGAAAGAAGCACCCAAGGGTAAGGACAACACCAGGAAGAGAAAACGCAAGTTTTCTGACAAGGAACTTGAGATTCTGATAGAGGGTGTCAGCAGTAGGCATGAAAAACTGTTTGGCAGACTGTCCCTGAAGGTGCCAGAGGCGGAGAAGCGCAGGATGTGGCTGCGCATCAAGGACAGTGTGAATGCTGTGGGAGTCACCCACCACAGCATCGAGGACCTTAAAAAACGGTGGTACGACCTCCGCAAAAGGGCTAAGGAGAAGATCGCGGAAAGGGTGAAGGATGCGGCTGGCACAGGTGGTGGGTCCTCAAATGTGACACCGAACACAGCCCTCGAGGACCTTGTGGAGTCGACCATCGAACCGGAAGCTATTGTGGGGGTCACCCAACTGGACACCTCAGGTGCTGCGGAAGGCGGACAAGGTAAGATGCATACCAGCGCAGATATGAGGCGTCTTGTCAACCCCTGCCCATTTCCCCAAGCCAAACACAGTGCACAAGTAGCCGTGCCTAAAGCACAATCCCTCAACAGAGTGATGCTTCATGGGAGTTGTAGTCATAACATGTAAGGGTTCCTGTCTGACCCCAGAGGTGCATGACATGAAAACAGCAGTCAAGGTCCAAATATCAGTTCCCATATGTCCTTTATGTAGATGACTAAAGCATAAAATTACAATATCCACAAAATCATAACAATGCTCTGTTTCACACACAGATGCCTCCCCCCATGGAATCAGATGACAGTGCCCGCCTAGTCATCTGTGAGACCCCAGTGGTGACTGATGCGGAGAACACGCTGGAACATGGAGGCAGTCCTTCCCCTTCACCACCTCCGCAAACATCACCACCACCACCAGCACCGCGGACAAGAACACCACCACCAGCACCGCGGTCAAGAAATGTAAATGTAAATGTACAGGAATTTATATAGCGCAAATCACCGAGCCGTTTCTAAGCGCTTGCTTAGGGAACCCGTCCTGGTATTCCCCTGTGAGATAACCCCAGCAGGGTATCCGCAAGGTGAAAGCCAGGCATCCCGCCGCGAGGGGCAGTTGTGGAGATTAAGCAAGCTATTGCCCAGAGTCGCAGAGTGTGAACCCGTGAATCGAGTAGGAACCGGAGCGAGAATTGTCGAGTCCATGGACATTTTAGGACTCAAGACCCCGCCGAGCCGGGAATTGAACCCTGGTCCCGGGCTGACCTCTGCTTCCAGGTCTGCCTCCTCTAACCAGTGAGCCACACATCTCCACGAACACCACCACCAGCACCGCGGTCGAGAACACCACCACCACCTCCACCGCGGACAGCAACACCAACACCACCTCCACAAGTCCTGCCAACCACACATAGCCGCAGGGCAAATGTCCCCTCCCTGCAGGAGATGGAGACGGAGCTGAGGCCAGCAGCCACAAATGTACAGCAGCAGGCTTTCGTCACCCCACCGCACGAACAGCAGCACGTCTGCGAGCTAGACAGTGGGCCGGATCCCTGGGTGGGGCTGCAGCGACAACAGCAGATCCTGCAGATGTATATGGAGTCGTGGAGAGCCGGATGCTGCGTGTTCAGCGCCTGCGGGCAAAACACATGGGTGCAATGAAAATTAGCATGGCAAGGATGTCCTACAGATTTTCTGCAATGACTGACGCAGTGTGAGAGCAGACCACAGCTGTTGCAGAGGGCAACAATGACATTAAGGTATGCCTACACGTGCTGTTGTTGCAGGCCAATGGAGTGAGCGTAGGAGACATGAGCAGTACTCACTCAGTACCAATGCCACAATTAAGGCCATCAAGAAGCTGTGCAACAGCACAGCTATTGTAGACCGCAGATCGGTGTCCCTGCAGGTGGACATGGGCCATTATTGTGGGGATGTGGCAAGGACCCTCGAGAGAATGACCACTGCAGTGGAGCACCTGCAGTCTGGAATTGCCAGTATCAGCAGTGCGGGAGGGGATGAGGTGAGTGAGGCAGCCTCAAGTGTGAGCAGCGTCACCATGCCTGAGACAAGTGAGAGGAGGTGCAGCGCGCGCAGTGCACCAGCCACTGTGAGTGATCAAGGAGATGTTGAGGAGTCACGGGACAGGAGGCTGGGTGTCCGTGGCAAACGTAAATAGCCATGATGCAATGGCTCCCTGGCCATGGTGAAGTAACCATGGGCCAACTGTAGTGCCACATGCAGCATCTGTGTTGTCAATGGACATTATCTCTTTCATTTTCATTTACGCTGCGTCATGTTTCTGTTACATTAATCAGCACCAGTCAGGTGTTAATGGGCATTAAACCCTTGCAATGCATATCATCTTGTCATGCTCTTTCTTACCTGTCTCAGAAGTGATGCTGTGTGATGTATGTTCGCCTCCTTTGCCCTTCTGCTGTGTTGGGCACATGTGCCTGTCGGTGTTGGGGGGGTGCTGTGCACGTAGCTCATCCTCACCCTACACCTCTATGGGTATCCCCCTTCTTGTTGCAATGTTATGCAGGTTGGCACAGACAGCTATGATCTTGCAGCAGGTTACTGGGTCGTACTGCAAGGCACCTCCTGTCTTGTGCAATATTCTGAAGCGACTCTTGAGGATGCCGAATGTGCGCTCTACAACATTCCTTGTGCTGATGTGTGCTTTGTTGTAGCGCTGCTCTTGTGGTGTTGCTGGGTTGAGGTAGGGAGTGAGTAGATACTCACGCAAGGCGTAAGCGCTGTCACCTGCAGGATGGGGAGAGAATGGTTAGCGGCATGAATGCTATGGTACATGTGGGGATGGATTAAATGGTGTTGCATCAATACGTGCCTAGTAGGTGTCCAACTCCAAATTCACCGTTGATCAGGCGCCTGTGGATGCCACTGTGATGGAAGATGTATGCGTCGTGTGTGCTCCCTGGGAATTGGGCTACGAGGTCCGTAATGATGTGCTTGGCATTGCACACAACCTGCACATTAATGGAATGGTATGACTTCCGGTTGCGGTAGATGTATTCGGGGGCTGAGGGAGGACAGATGTGGACATGGGTGCAGTCGACACACCCTATCACATGGGGGAATTGTGCCACCTGGTAGAACTCACGCTTGGTGCGGTTCAACTGTTGGGGGGTCGTGGGGAAGGTGATGTGGCGATGTATCGATGCTAGCATGGCGTCCAGGAACCTGTGGAAGAAGCGTGATAGTGCGCTTTGCGACACTCCTCCGACTTCTGCTATTACCCCCTGGAAGCTTCCAGACGCCAGCAGGTGCAGGCTGCATAGTACCTGGACATGGGCTGGTATTGCGTGGGTCCTAAGGGTCTGGTGCTGGAGTTGTGGTTCCAGATCTGCTATTAGACGCATTATCATGGCAGGGCTGAGTCTGTACTTATCGTACACCTGCTCCTCTGTTTGCCCGAGCAATGTGATGCGCACTTTGAAGATCCTATCCTGGATCATCCTCCTTCGCTGGGCCAGGGCATTGATTCTCCTCCTCCGAGCAAGCACGTAGGGGGCAGCCATTTTGGTTGAGTAACAGGGTTTCCAGGGTCATTTTGAAGGGTTACTGATTGTCAGCACCTGTCAGAAAAAATTATAATAATAATTTTCATCATTTGAATAACTTTACCTCCAGGTTGAGATCTCCCTTAATTTGCTCATGCTAAATAGCGATTTCAGAGCTTTTCGGTATTTGCGATTTTTAATGCATTCCGTTGCGATTCCTTAATAGCGATTCGGTATTTCCGGGGCCTGCTTTGGTATTCGTTATTTCCGATAGGCTGGATAGCGATTCGGTAATTCACCGAGGGGAATTTTTTAGCGATTCTTTATTATTTACTGATTTGTGTTGATGCATTGCATTTAGGGATTTTGCGGTCGGTATATGCCTGTTTTACCGAATCGCTATTTTACCAGGAGGTATTTTGCTTGATGCATCTGCCTGTTAGTCTTTACAACAACCACGTTGTTAGCACGCAAAGCCATTACTATGCATGTCACTACATCAACTTGCAGTAGATGGTGTGCTGACATTAGAAATGTATAATTTACTATTCCAACTCCAGCACACGTAACAGTAGGGACGGTGTAGGAATAGTACTATACTATTTCTAATGCAAGTTGATGTAATGACTTGCGTAGTATTGCCAGTGTGTGGTAACAACATGGTTGTTCTAACGACCGCATTGTAAGGTACCCTGGGTATCTAGGGCCTGGGAGATGCATAGTGTTCCTTGGGACCCCCCCTCACATGGCCCATGACACTGCCCTTCAATCCTTCATGCCCCTGCAAAGGAGTAAAAAACAAACTCGACATGGCCCCCTGCCTAGGTGCCATGTCAGCTAGCACTACCTGACAGCCTAAGTGACCTCTATGGGTGACAGAGTACGTGTTTGACCTTGTGGCTGTATGAGTGGATATATCAGTGGCTTTATTAGTGAGTGATTTGGTGTAGAGTAGCTCTATGAGTGACTGAGTGGATGTGTGTGTAGACCTATGAATCAGTGAGTGGATATGTAATGTACTGGTATGGGTGTGTCAATGGTTTCAAGAATGGTAGAATGGAAGGTTAAATGGGAGTGTGATTGGGTGTGTCAGAGATTCTGTGGATGATGTCATTAGTGATGTCATCGGTGATGTCTTTACAGATGCCATGAGTGATGTCACTTATCATGTCATGAGTGATATAATATGTAAGGTCATAAGCAGTGCATCGCAGGGGTAATAGTTATAGCTAGCTCAGCTTTTCTTTCCCTTTTTAAAGAAAACAACTTTAAACTTCTATTTTGAACTTCCACTTCACAGCGGTAGCCGCAAACATATCGATCACCGCAAATATCACATGATCGGGAAAGCAAGGCATATCATCGGATAATGTACTTTTCAGAAAAATCAATAGGAAGTATACACCAATTTCTACTCCTTGAATTTTCTTTCATAGAACTTCATTCTGAGCTGGATGATTCATCTTGGTATGCAAAGTTTTGGCCTTTTTTTGTATCAAAAATGGCAACACAGGAAGGCGATGGGGTCAGCATGAACAACAGATTGACCAGGATGTGGAGGAGGTGGAGACTGAAGATTTGCAAGAAGATGAACCTCCACAAAAATGAGCTAGTGTGGCTCGGGATTTTTTCAGAATCCCATCAGGGAAATTGAAAACTGCTGCCAAACTTCTGCAACACACAATCTGAGACAAGACCCTCTTTAAATGGATGAACAAAAAATACTCATATGGGACCATGTCCATGTTATATCATCAAGAAACCTATCATAAAAAGTCTCTAACTGGTTATCAAACAGGGGAAAGCTGGAGGATCATTTACTTCAGTGACAGCAGCAACAATTTCCATTCAGAGGTGTAGCATTTGTAAAGCTCAGTACATACCCATGAGGGTCTCAAGGCGCTGGGGGGGGGGGGGGGAGCTGATACTGTTCGAAGAGCCAGGTCTTGAGACGTTTTCTGAAGGTCAGAAGGTCTTCGGTCTGCCATAGTCGTATGGGGAGGGTGTTCCATGTCTTGGCGGTGAGGTGGGAGAATGATCTGCCGACGGTGGTCACTCTTCGGATGCGGGGGACGGTGGCGAGGGTGCAGTCTGTGGAGCGGAGCTGGCGGGTGGGGGTGTAGAAGCTGAGTCAGCTGTTGAGGTTCGGTGGTCCGGGGTTGTGGAGTGCCTTGTGTGCGTGGGTGAGGAGTTTGAAGGTTATCCTCTTGTTGACAGGGAGCCAGTGCAGGTCTCCTAGATGGGATGTGATGTGGCTGCAGCAAGGGATGTCGAGGATCAGGCATGAGGAGGCGTTCTGGATGCGTTGGAGCTGTTTCAGGAGTTTAGCCAAGGCTCCTGCACAGAGGGCGTTCCCGTAGTCCAGTCTACTGCTGACGAGGGCCTGGGTGACCATCCTTCTCATTTTGGTGGGGATCCACTTGAAGATCCTGCGAATCATGTGGAGGGCGTTGAAGCAGGAAGAGGAGACAGCGTTGACCTGCTTCATCATGGAGAGGGTACAGTCGAGGATGACCCCTAGGTTGCGTGTGAGGTTGGTGGGTGTTGGGGGTGTTCCTAGTGCAGTTGGCCACCAGGAGGTGTCCCAGGTTGAGGGGTTGGATCCGAGGATGAGGACCTCCATCTTGTCCAAGTTCAGATTCAATCAGCTGTTCCTCATCCAGTCGGTGATGGCTTTCATTCCTTCGTGGAGGTTGATTTTGGCGTTGTGGTGGTCTTTGATGAGGAAGAGGATCAGCTGGATGTCGTCGGCATAGGAGATGATGTTGAGGTCGTTGGGCTGAGGGATGAGCCTTGGGGTACGCCACAGATGATCCCGGTGGCTTCAGAGCAGAAGGAGGGAGGCGGACACTCTGTGTTCTGCCGGAGAGGAAGGAGGAGGTCCAGTCCAGGGCCTTCTCTTAGATTCCGGCGTCATAGAGGCGTGTTCGGAGTGGACGGTGTTCATAATCTTGATGGTGTCGTCATCGTTGAGGTTGGTCCAGGTGAGCACGAGCAGGCAGGTGGTGCGGGTGGTGGTCATGGGAGCGAGGGTTTCAGTGGTTGGCGGGGTGGTGACGGCGTTGAAGCTGTCGTGGATGTCTGTGATCTTGCGATGGAAGAAGGTGGCCGGCAAGTCACACAGACTTTGTGAAGGTGGGATGTCGTTGGTGTTAGAGCTGTGGTTAGAGAGTTCCTTCACGATGTTGAAGAGCTCTTTGCTGTTGTGTACATTGTTGTCGAGGAGGTCTTTGAAGGAGGTCCTTTTGGCTGATCTCATGAGGTGGTGGTGTCTGCGGGTGGCGTTCTTGTGGGCTGTGTTGCTTTCCGGTGTTCGTTCACGGATCCAGATTTTTTCGAGCTTTTGGCAGGTTCGCTTGGAGGCCTGGAGGTCCTTGTAAAACTAACTGGCTTTCTTGCTGGTGTGGGTGTTAGAGGCCTTCTTGTGCGGGGCGAGGGTGTTGGAGCAGTCGTTGATCCACTGTATGAGGTTGTGAGCGGTGGTGTCGGGGTCAGTCGGGTGTGCGGGTAGGCTCCAGGTGAGGGTGGTGGAAAGCTGGTCTTCGGTGATTTTGCTCCAGCAGTGGCACAGTATCTGTTGGGAGCGGTGGTGCATGGTGGGTTTACGGAAGTTGAAGTGGATGCAGCGGTGATCGGTCCATTGGATCTCGGTGGTGTGGTTGAAGGAGACGTGGTAGCTTGCGGAGAAGATGGGGTCAAGCCTGTGGCCGGGCAGTGGGTGGGTGTAGTAATGAGTTGTCTGAGTCCGAGGTTGGCGAGGTAGTCGATCAGGGTGGTGGAGATGGTGTTGCTGTTGTTCCCGAGGTGGAAGTTCAGGTCCCCTAGGAGGATGTAGTCTGTGGAGGCAAGGGCGTGTGTGCTGATGAGGTCGGTGATGGAATCGCTGAACTGTGCTCGGGTGGGGGGGGTCTATAGACAAGGGTTCGTCTGAGGGTGTTGTTGAGGTCGGTGTGAATCTGGAAGTGCAGGTGTTTGGCGGTCCTGAGGGTGTCTTCGGTGTTGGTTGAGACTTTGAGAGTGTTCCTGTGGACAATGGGGATTCCTCCTCCTACCTTGTTGGTGCGGTCCCTGTGGATGATCTTATAGCCTTCTGGGATGGCTATGGCGACGTCTGGGGTGTTGGAGTCCAGTAGGTCCCAGAGTTTTACAGCGTGTTTGCGTACGGAGCGGGTGTTGAGAAGGATGCATCTGAGGTGGTTGGTTTCTTTGGTAGGTGGGTTGGCGGGCCGGATGCTGGTGAAGCTGCAGTTCTGGCAGGAGAAGGAGAAGGGTCCTTGGGGGCGCTTTTGGGCGGCCATGCAGCAGGTGCGCGATCGTCTGGCATTGAGTGCGTGGAGGGTGCTGGAGTCGTAGCAGAGGCGGGCGTTGTGGTGTTCGAGGGGGCCAGGGGTCCTGCCGCTGGGTGCGGTCCAGGTGCGGGTGGGCGCAGATGGGCTTGCCTTAGGTGCGCCTTCAGCGCGCCAGCGCAGCACCACCATATAAGCGGAAGTGGGAGGGAGGAGCAGCTGGGAGGCGGGAGCGGGGTTGGAGAATGGGCACTGAGGGGGCGGGGCTGCAGGGTAGTAAGCGTCGGGAAACAAAGACAACGGGGCAACAGAGACACAACAAATAAAATAACAGTCAACAGTTAGCAGGGGAAAAAAGGCAGAATTAGCAGGAGCAAAAATTAAAACAGGAAAACACAGTAGACAACAGGTGGCACAAAAGGAGCCTAACAGTGGAGGCGTCCGCGGGTAGGGACACGAGTACACAGGTGGTGCTGTGAGGTATGGGGAGCGGCCTACCCTGAAAACAGGGTCAAGGTTCACTCTCCCTACCGTGCAGCGGCCGCTATATAAGGAGGAGTGAGAGGGAGGAGCAGCTGGGAGGCGGGAGTGAGGCGGCAAATGGGCACTGAGGGGGCGGGCAGCAGTTGAGTCAGCGGCGGGAGAAACGGCGGGAATGAAGACAACGGGGCAACAGAGACACAAAAACAAAATAACAGTCAACAGTTAGCAGGGGAATTAAAGGCAATATTAGCAGGAGCAAAAATTAAACAGGAAAAAGCAGTTGACAACAGGGGGCACAACAGGAGCGAACAGTGGCTGCGAACTAATGGCAGCCGTGGGCAGTGACACGAGCACACAGGTGGTGCTGTGCGGTGTGGGAAGCATCCTACCCTGAAAACAGGGTCAAGGGTCGCTCCTACTTGCCATTTTTTTTATTATAAAAAATAACTTTACAAAAGCACTAAAAACAAAAAAAGTATGTATTTATGTCAGAATTATTAACATATATGATGGATATATGGATGATTGAATGAGTATATAACTGGTGCATGGAAGTTACAATTAGTGGAGCCTGAGTGAATCTATGAATGCACAAGTAGTGCTTGGGTGATTGAATGAGTGCATGGGTAGTGCGTGGGTGATTGGATGGATGCATGGGTAGTGCTTGAGTTAAAGGGCAAGTGCATGGGTACTGCATGAGTAAATTGATGAGTGTAAAAGTAGTGCCTTGGTCATTGAATGAGTACATCCAGTCCTGGCTGATCACTCCTCGACTGGTAGCTTTTGAGACTTTCACCGCGGTCTAAGAGATGTGTGTGGAATGCAACGGGCATTCCAATGGCACGTGGGTGCAAGACCTCTGACCTCTGGTCTGAGGCTTGCTCTCTCCCCAGCAGCTCCACCTGCTGTATCCCTGCTGCTGACCTCCAGGACCCCCAGGAGGAGGTGTTCAAGCGTGTCCAGTTCCACGCTGGTCTGTGATTGCACCACTTTTTAGTTCTCTGTGCCCGCCTTAAGGTAGTTGTGCCTGCTCTTTAGCCTGCCTGGTTTTAGGTCTCACCTACGCAGCGCGCATGAGTTACATAGGAGGAGACCTTTAGCCATCGGTCCCCTTTTTAAGCCACAACAGTGCATGCGTTCCATTGCCTTCAATGGCAATGCTTGCACATGTGGCTATTCCCTTGCAGGCTCGAGTACTGACACCATATGTTTGTAATTAACTTGCAAACATGTGGTGTCAGTGCTCGTTCCCGTAATAGAAGCAGGCACAGGCCTCCTCCTGTCCGTCCCCCCTGCTGCCAGCACGAGGCACAGCAAGCTTGTTTTTTTATGTCAGTCCCCCCGGGGCACAAGCAGGCGTCCACTTCTGTCTTTTTGCTTCGATCAGCTGTAATGACAAAAGTGGATGCCTGCTTGTGCCCCGGGGGAACTGCAGCACTTCAGCCACAGCTGCACATGCACAAACAACATAGATGCGTGCATGCCGCAGTCATCGGTAAAAAGGAAATGTCAGTTGTTCAATCACCAGAGTGTACACTGGACTGCATTAGGTAAGTGCATTGAAAATATTTTTTTATCTCTGCATGTATTGGATTGAAGCCGAGACAAGGCCCGCTGGGAGGCATGGTTTTCTTTCAGACCTCCTTTGTTTGAGAAGTTGTGGTGTGTGTTTTTGGAAGTTCTGCACTTGACTGGAAGCTTGCAGGGCATTTACGGCGTGTCCTCCGCTCCTGAGTAGAGTACTGCTTCTCCGAGAGAAGAGAACAAGTAATATTAGCTGAGTACACACACCGGTCTCTCTCTGAGCACGCTTCCCACGGCGTGTAGCGGGAAGGCGCACTTCACACCTCTCCCATCCCTAAACTGGTATTAAGGTATGTGCCTGCCACTTGTTGGAAGTACCTTGGGCCCAGGACGAAAGGTGCGCTTTGCCATGGCCCTCTCCCCACTGTATGTGTTTTTTACTTATGCCTTTCATGGACTGCGGGATGTACTACAATATAACAATGCTTTGCCTGAATTTGCAGTGATTTGTGGTCCATATGTTGCACCTCAGAGCTATGGAATGCTTACTACAGGGTGGTGGTGATGGGGTAGGGCGGGCATTGGGGGTGGAGTCTGGTACAACCCCGTTACTTCTTTTATACATAATTGTGATGTATATTTAAAAAGTGCTTTAACTGATCCACAGTCCAAATGCTATTCATCACTGTTCATAAAACTTGTTTTAATACGTTTTGTAAATAAAGTAATTCATTACAATTTTAATTGCTCAGGTGTTGTCTGATCCTTTGTTCAATTTCACACAAACATTGCATGGTTTTGGGGAATGTATAAGAACTGTGAGCTCTCAGAAGCTCTTGTTTTTCATCGCCAACTTATTGCAAATCATGAAAATTGATCCGTTCTGGGGCTTCCCCAGTGATCAGTTCCACTTTTGGTACATGGCCTGTTCAAAGTAAGGAGCTCCTAGACAGTGCTCATTGAATCATGAGATTTAGCCAGAAAAACCATGTCCCTGCCCTCCACTCCCGGCCTCCGAAGCCCCCTCCGCCTATCTCTGCCCATCAATATCTATCCCTGTCCCAATCTACCTATTTCACCCCCCCAGTGTCTGGTACCCTCTCCATCCCATGGTCTCTATCCCCCGCCCATCCCTGCCCATCAGTATCTATCCCTGTCCCAATCTACCCCCTTCATCCTACCAGCGACTGACACTCTCAGCCTCCCATGATCTCTGTCTCTGGCTTTCTCTATCATACACTCCCCACAATACCACTCAGTGCCACATAATTATATGCCACATAATTACACTGCACTCAATGCAACATACACTCCAAATTCCACTCAGTGCCACATACGTATATGCTACATAATTACACTGCGCTCAACGCAACATGCACTCCAAATACCACTCAGTGCCACATAATTACACGCCAAAAAAATTACACTGCATTCAATGCAACATACACTCCAAATACCACTCAGTGCCACATAATTACACACCACATAATTACACTGCACTCAATGCAACATACACTCCAAATACGACTCAGTGCCACATAGTTACACACCACATAATTACACTGCACTCAATGCAACATACACTCCAAATACCACTCAGTGCCACATAATTACACGCAACATAATTACACTGCACTCAATGCAACCTACACTCCATATACCACTCAGTGCCACATAATTACACGCCACATAATTAAACTCTACTGAATGCAACACACACGCCACACAATACCACTCAGTGCCACATAATTATATGCTACATAATTACACTGCACTCAATGCATCATACATTCCAAACAATACCACTCAGTGTCACATAATTACACGCCACACAATTACACTCTACTGAATACAACATACACTCCACACAATACTACTAAGTGTCACATAATTATATTCTACATAATTACACTGTGCTCAACGCAACATACACTCCAAATACCACTCAGTGCCACATAATTACACGCCACATAATTACACTGCACTCAATGCAACTTACACTCATAATACCACTCAGTGCCACATAATTACATGCAACATACTTGCACTCTACTCAATGCAACATAAATACACTCCACATAATACCACACAGTGCCACATAATTATATGCTACATAATTACACTGCACTAAATGCAACATACACTCCAACTATTACCACTAAGTGCCACATAATTACACGCCATACAATTACACTCTACTGAATACAACATAAACTCACCATAATACCACTCAGTGCCACATAATTATATGCCACATAATTACACTGCACTCAATGCAACATACACTCCAAATACCACTCAGTGCCAGATAACTACACACCACATAATTACACTCTACTGAATGCAACACACACTCCACACAATACCACTCAGTGCCACATAATTATGTGCTACATAATTACACTGCACTCAATGCAACATACACTCCAAACAATACCACTCAGTGCCATATAATTATATGCTACATATTTACACTGCACTCAATGCAACATACACTCAAAATACTATTCAGTGCCACATAATCACACGCCACATAATTACACTCTACTCAATGCAACATAAATACACTCCACATAATACCACTCAGTGCCATATAGTTACATGCCACATACTTACACTCTACTCAATGCAACATAAATACACTCCACATAATACAGCACAGTTCCACATAATTATATGCTACATAATTACACTGCACTCCATGCAACATACATGGTATGTTATGTTATGTTAATGTGTTTATATAGCGCATGGTTACCCCAGCAACAGGGCGTCCCAGCGCTTGCAGACATGCCAGCCAGAGAGGCGCAGCAGGATAAACAGTGAAGTGTGAATAGTATTCGGCAGATGAAGTGATGATCGTCCTAAATGGAGGCGTACAGCCAGGTTTTGATTTGTTTCTGAAAGAGCCAGTGGTCTTGCGTGGCGCGTGCCTCAAGGGGGATGGAATTCCATAGGGTTGGGGCCATGGACTTAAAGGACCGGCCGCCTGCTCTGCTCTTGCGTACCCTAATGGTGCGAGCAAGGTGAAGGTCTGCAGAGCGTAGGGCACGTGTGGGGATGTAGAAAGAGCAGAGTCCCTGCAGTATTTGGGGGCATTGGCCATGTAGGATTTTGTGGGTTAAACAGAGGGTTTTAAACTGAATCCTTTGTTTCATGGGCAACCACTGCAGCCGGCGTAAGATGTGTGAGGTGTGATATCGTTTAGGTAGGGCAAAGAGGGTGCGGGCGGCTGCGTTTTGAGCCCTTTGAAGTCTTTTTGTGGCCGTCAAGTTGGTTCCAAGCATTAGTCCGTTATAATAGTCCAAGTGGGATAGGACCAGGGACTAGACTATTCCTTTTTTTTTTTTTAGGCTACTGATATAGCGCTCGAATCACCGTGAGGCATCTCGGCGCTTGCCTTGGGAACCCGTCATGGCTTTTTTCCAGTGAGATAACCCATACTGGGTATCCCCAAGCCAGGCAGCCCGCCGCGGGGGGCCGTTGTGGAGATTAAGCAAGCTTAATGCCCAGAGTTGCAGAGTGTGAACCTGTGATTCGAGTAGGCACCAAAGCGAGAATTATCGAGTCTGCTGACCCTGGTCCACGACCCTGCCGCGTCGGGAATTGAACCCTGGTCCCAGGCCGTTCTCTGCTTCAGGGTCTGCCTGCTCTAACCAGTGAGCCACACTTCTCCACTTGTCGGGTGGGTGGCTCAAAAAAGCCCAAAATGGGCTTGGTGGTGCGTGGGCGGCCGAAGCAGGTGCCAGACACCTTTATTGCGTGCGACTCGAAAACCAGTGAGTTGTACATTAGGACCCCCAAATTCTTAACTTCCTTCTTCGGAATCGGGAGTGGGCCCATCGTCGGGGGCCACCACTGATCGTCCCACTTCTGTGAGTCACGGCCAATCAGGAGCACCTCCAATTTGTAGGAATTAAGTTGGAGGCAGTTCTCCGTCATCCAGCTCGAGATGGCCATGACATCTTCCTGAAATTTTACTTGGTCCAATAAGGTGTTATTAGAGAAGGTAAAAATAAGCTGCATGTCGTCCGCGTACGAGATCAGTTTGATCTTTCTTTCATTGGCTAGGAGGTCTAAGGGGCGGACGTACACGTTAAACAGTATAGGGCTGAGGGCAGAGCCCTGGGGGACGCCACAATTTAGAGGGAATTTGCTGGATGAATAGGGTGGAGCATGAATCTGGTCAGATAGGAATGACGCGAACCAAGTCAGAGCCCCGCCACTGACCCCGATATCCCCGAGACGTTTAAGTAGAATATCGTGGGAGACCATGTCGAACGGTGCGCTCAGGTCAAGCAGGATCAGTTCTGAGGTGTTTCCTAGATCTTGTGAGGCCCTCAGTTGCTCCGTGACTGCCAAGAGCGCGGACTATGCTTAGCCCGGAAGCCGTTTTCCGACTCGTCCAGGATCCCATTAGCTTCCAAGTATCTGGTCAGGGTGGAGTTCACATGTGCTTCCATTACCTTGGCCAGGTTCGGCAGAAGGGAAATAGGTCTAAAGTTTTCTGGGAGGGAGGGGTCCAGGTTGGGCTTTTTCAGCAGAGGAATGACTTTGGCATGTTTGCATGACCTGGGGACAGTGGATGACTGGAGAGATCTGTTGATCAATTCCCATCCCTCATGCAGGATGGAGTCCTGGAATTGCCTAAAGGTTTCAGGTTTAACAGGTTCATCGGGTGACCCAGACTTCACCTTTACGGCCAGGAGATAGAGGTCTTTTTGGGCTAGGAGTGGGAGGGTTTGAAGGGAGTGCGGGCGGTCAGGTGGGACAGGTGGGCCGGCGGGATGGTCGAGGGTCAAGGTAGATCTACTAGTATTCAGCAAATTATAGATCCCCTCTACTTTATTGAAGAAGAAGCAGGCCAGGTTTTCGCATTGCGAGTTAGACACTATTGTGCTGTTGGTTCCCTCTGGTGCTTTAGTCATGTCTTTTATCAGGGAAAAGATGGTTTTGGATGGATTGGGGCTGGAATTAATCATGTTGGTATAAAATGCAGCTTTCGTTTTTTTTATGAGTTTGTGATATGCTTTAGTGGCTGACCTATAGATGTTCTTTGCTAGTGGGTCGTAGGATCGCCTCCAGGCGTGCTCGAGAGTCTTGCAGTGCATTTTTTCTGCTGCTAGAGTCTCAGAGTACCATGGAAGTGACTGCTCGCGTTTGGGCCGGGAAATTTTTTTGGGGATGAAGTGGTCAAGTGAGTTGTTGATCCACCCCCTGTATGTTTTGTCTGCTTCCTCCAGATTACTGTGCCAATCTGGGCACAAGGCTTTAAGTCTGGACTCAAGACCGAGAGCTACTAATTTGTGCCAATGGTGCCTCCTGAGGGGAGGAGGGAGTTCTGCCATGGGATGGCTAAAGTGCTGATGCAAATGTGGATGAGGAAGTGGTCCGTCCAGATAAGAGGGAGGGGGGCGTGGACTTTAATTCCATCAATATTGGAGAACACTGGGTCAAGCAAGTGGCCTGCCTGGTGTGAGGGACCTTTAACTAACTAAGTTAGCTGGCATACAGTCCAAATAATACCACTCAGTGCCACATAATTACACGCCACACAATTACACTCTACTGAATACAACTCACACTCCCTATAATACCACTCAGTGCCACATAATTACAGGACACATAATTATACTCTACTCAATGCAACATAAATACACTCCACATAATACCACTTAGTGCCATATAATTACACGCCTCATACTTACACCCTCGCAATGCAACATAAATACACTCCACATATTACCACACAGTGCCACATACTTATATGCTAGACAATTACACTGCACTCAATGCAACATACACTCCAAATACCACTCAGTGCCACATAATTACACACCACATAATTACACTGCACTCAATGCAACATACACTCCTAATACCACTCAGTGCCACAAAATTACACGCCACATAATTACACTCTACTGGATATAACATACACTCCACATATTACCACTCAGTGCCACATAATTACACACCACATAATTACACTGTTCTCAATGCAACGTAAATACACTCCACATAATACCACTCAGTGCCATATAATTACACACCTCATACTGCAACATAAATACACTCCACATATTACCACACAGTGCCACATACTTATATGCTACATAATTACTCTGCACTCAATGCAGCAGACACTCCATGCACCACTCAGTGCCAAATATTACACGCCACATGATTACACTCTACTGAATGCAACATACACTCCACACAATATCACTCAGTGCCACATACAAGTTTCAAGTTTAAAATACTTTATTCGACAACATTGTCATAAAAGCATATCCCTAAGCTATACAAATATAAATACTAGTCTAAAAATAAAAAAGTATTAAATTCTAAGCAGTTTATACTTTGTTGGCGAATAAGACAAAAAATAATCATTTTTAAAATAGAGACACAGCACAAAGTTTAAATCACAGGGTCTAGTAATTCATTAGTTCATAGGAGTTTTAAAGTGCGCGTGCGTATTATCCATGCCCACCCCATGTATTTAGCCACTGCAATTGCAAGATTAGGGGCACAGTTTGATCTTAAAATCCTTAAGGCGTCCAAACATTTCCTAGTGCCCAAATTTCTGCAAGCAGGCTTCAACCATCTATTCCTTGGGGCAGCATATAAGGGGCATACAAATAGAAAATGTGGGATATCTTCTACATGAATTTTACAGTAAAAACAAGTATTTACATTATCCGGACACCAATTGGCTGTGAAAGCATTTAAGGGTAAAGAGCCAATTCTAAACTGGAAATACAGTTTCCTATCTAGGGGCTTGGAGATCAAATCCCAAAACTGTTCAAATTTCGGGATTGTTTTAACTTCCAAGAACTGGGATGTCAAGGCAGATGATTGATCAGAATTCAATGCAGCATTGTTTATCATGTCCCAGTACAATTTTTTCAACATAATCTTAGACGGAAAATCGTCTGGGTCTACTGCAGACCATAAGTGTTCAAGGTGCAACTTTTGGAGTAATGTCCTCACTTCTTTAAGCCAAAGTACTTTGTGAAAGGTATCAGAATTATCAACATCCAAGAGGGCAGCTGCGTAATGGCTCAACTCAGGAGTAGTTTTTATGCGCCTCCAATACAGAAGGGGACGCAGTCTGGCCATATCCTCGACCCTTTTCCTCCCAAGATCGTAATGGAGTGGTGTCGAGGGAGTACTCTGAGGAGCACCAATTATGCGCCGTAAGAATTTGTTCTCAGCAACTGCTAAGGTGTTCAAATTGGAAAAACCCCATAATTCTGAACCGTAGAGGCATGCACCCAGAACTTTCATGCCATAAATCTCCAATATGGGCTGAATTGGTTTGGTGTATGACGATTTATGTTTTTGGGCTATTGCCCCTGCCAGCTGATTGAATTTTAGCACTACCAAGTCCATATGTGATCTCCAGTTCATATTAGCATTTAAAGAGATGCCTAGGTAGATAAAAGCATCCACTTCTTCCAAATAAGCCCCGTTGTAAACCATTTTCCCCTTGAATTTCATAGAAGGATTCAAATTCATAAATTTAGTCTTAGATGTGTTTATTTCCAAGCCCCGAATCCGACAGAACTCACCAAAGGCGTTTAATGTCTTTTGTAGGCCGCTAGGGGTCCGCGAGACCAGCAAGGTGTCGTCTGCAAACATTAGTACTGGGACTCGTTTCCCATCTAATAGTGGAGCATCCGTCGGAGATTGCTTCAAGAAGTCAACTATGCCATTGATGTAGAGAGAGAATAAGGTGGGGGCCAGGACACAACCCTGTCTCACACCTCTCTCGACAGGGAAGGATTCCGTGACATCGCCCTGGGCACCCCACCTAATCCGGGCATAGTTGTTCTCATGCAGCCTTACAAGCAAAGTCAATAGTTCGGGGCTTATTCCTAGTTCCCTTAAGACAGTCCAAAGTTTTTGTCGAGGGACCAGGTCAAAAGCTGACTTAAGGTCAACAAAGACAGCGAAAAGGGGACCTTTTAGCAGGGTGACATTTTTCCAGTATATGGTTAAAAAGTGGAATACCTGGTCGACAGAGGAAGTTAAGGGGCGAAAACCAGCTTGGTATGGGGAAAGGATGTCCTTATCGACTATCCAGGCTTGTATCTTGTTTTGTACCATCCTGCCCATCAGTTTTTGGGCGCAATCAATAAGACTGATGGGCCTATAATTATTTGGTAAAGCCTTATCCCCCTTTTTGTAGACTGGTATTATTTCCGCGCCTTTCCATGTTGCTGGTATCTTTGCCCCCTGCGCAATGGCATTTCCAAGCCACACAAAGTATTTACACCAGCTTTCTCTGTCCGCTAAGAAAACATCCGCCGGTATTCCATCAATACCTGGCGCCCTACCTCTGGTCACTCCATCCATTGCCTCCTGTACATCTTTCATTGTGAATAATTCATTAGTAAAAAATACCCTTTCTATGGGGAGATCAATATGCGACCCTGAGTTGTCTGCATATTGGGGTTTGAAAAAGTCCACCCAGGACTCCTTTGGTACATGATTTTTTGGACAGTCTGCTATGCCCCCTGATCCCCACTTTAGTATGGCCCAAAACTCTTTCTGGTGTTTCTCAGCACATGCTTTCTTCAGGTCCAGCCAAAGATTCTCATCCCACCGCTTTTTTGCCTGGATCTGAATTTTCCTATATTTGTCCCTAGCATTCAAAACTCCTACTTTAGATCTTAATGCTAAACTAAGATTTTGTCTTGCAATTCTGCAAGATTGATCATACCAGCCCCTTTTTATGGGTGGTTCAATACCTTTACTCTTCTTGGTTGTTTTGAAGAATAGCTTCTGTATATTAGCAAAAAACTTTGGCTGAGACTCTTCAATCCATGATTTAAAATTTATATCATTCGTTAAAACCTGTAGTCTGGTTACTTCATCAATGACTAGCCCCTCGAGCGCCTGCCTAGCCTCTAAATTGTCTACTAAAGTTATCCATCTAATATGGCGGAGATTGTTGGTTGGAACAATATCTAAGGTCGTCAGGTTCCTAGCTAAATTTTCACAGGTTGCTTTTTGTTCTATGTTGAATAGCAATGACAAGGGGTTGTGATCGCTCTCCAACCTGGGGATAACCTGCATATCGACAACTTTATTCCAGCCTCTAACATCTACCAAGATATAGTCTATTCTACTACTCGATCTTAGGTTATCAAAGGTATGCCTACCCTGTAGGTCAGAAAGGGTGCGGCCGTTGGCAGCCCTCAGTCCTCTGGATAGGCATAAACTTTTAGTCTGGACAGCTACTTCCGTCCACTTTGTTACCATCGGAAGATCTAACTGGGGAATTCCCCACTTAGTATCTTCCTCTTGAGTCAGATCACTATCCTCACAGCCTAGAGGTTCAAATGTTGTATTTAGGTCTCCTCCCACCAAGATGATATACTGGGTAGCTAACCTCTCTAAATCATTATCTAAGGCACCTATTATATCAGAAGATGTGCCCCCTTGAGTTCCCCTTGCATAAATATTATATATTGCCATCTTGTGGCCATCGCCCCAATTGAGCACAATAGAGAATAAGTCACTATTGATAATATGGGTGTGCTTGATTGTACATTGCAGGGATTGGCGTATCCATATGAGTAGACCCCCTGAAGGGCGTCCCTTAGTATTCTTTTTCGCGGGCACATAAAAATTCAAAAAGCCCTGTCGAAAGACTGGTGACACTGACCATGTTTCCTGTAGCAACACAATATCGTAGCGGTCAATGAACTCACACCAGTCTGGGGTCTCTATTTTATGTAGGATACCCGCAATATTCCATGATAGAAACTTAATGCTACCTCCACTTTCCACACTCCTCTTTTTTAGGGGAATAGTCAGATTATGGGAAAACGGACGGGATAGAGAACTAGGTACAACAACATTAGTACTACTATAATCAGCTAATGATTTATTATTTACTACATTAGAGGCATAATCCCTAGGGTCAGAAGTCTGTCCCTCGCAACAGTCCAATCCTAATGTTGTTGGGATGCTAATGTTTCTGTGTTTAGCCTTTATGACCTTCTTTGATTTCCCTATGGTCATTGTTTTTTCCAGTCAATCACATTGACTTAGGCCTGAAAGGGCCAAGAACCTATTTTCTGTTGCAATTCCCCAATTATTGGCGTGTTCAGGGATTTTGGCTTTTCTTATTACAGGGTTCCATTTTGTTTTTAGTAATGTTGGATTTAGAATAATTCCCTTTTTTATATAAAAGAAATCCAACGTTAGTGGCACTATTTCAGTTGATCTACGCTGAGGGGGATATATATTAGCTAGAATGCTTGGTAGAACCTCAGGATCTGAGAAGTGCAGCACCACGCAGTCCCCCTTGAACTTTTTAATGCCACCCCCGATCCATGCAACCCTTCTAGCTTTTACTACTTCCTGTGCCAGCTGATCCCTGCCTCCTGGTTTAAATGCCATATTCTTTGATAACCAGTGGAGTGATTTATTTATCAAAGACGAAGTGTTCTCTGTATGCCCTGATTCAAGTTGAGGAACATTTGCTAGAACCAAAATTAGTGGGGAAGCTTCCACTACTAGTTCAACAGGGCCTTTCTCTATGTTGTCTAGATCTTTTATGCTTCTAGAGGTAGGCCCTGCAAGGTCCTTAGTAATAATATCTTGGTTTTTTGCTCCCAGCCCTACTCCTCCTTGGGCTGGCCTCCTCATAGTATTCTGGGAAGTACTTGGTTGAAAATCTGACCCAGATACGATGTTGGTAATTTGTGGGTCAGCTATAACTGGATTCAATAAAGCGGTGTTTGGGCTTTCCTCTGTTATTTCTTGCAAAAGTACCCCCAATCTAGTGACCTCCTCTGTGAGCTGATCAATTTTACTTAGTAGTGGTTTCGTGATAGATCTAATTTTGTTATCGATAGCATTCAGTAGCTTCTTGAATTGGTCTCCGTCCAGATATGCCTTTACTACCCCCTTATTCCCAGTTTTATCTTCAATGTTCCTCTGGGGTGAAGGGTCAGCATACTTCTTGCCTGATCGAAGCCCCCCCCTTTTTGGTACATTCTTTCCCCCTCCCTTTGTTACTCTAGGAGCTGGGACTGGTGCAGGGGCTTCTTCTACCGTAATGATGTCATTGTCACTTGTACAGTCTGATACGGGTTCATTGATAGCAACTAATAGTTGCGTTAATGGGTTAGTTTCTGGAGCCTGGAAGACCTCATTACTAATATCAAGAGCTGAAGTAGATAGTGGCGTGTTATCAATAAGCATGTCTGGCGAGTAGCTAAGACCCAAGGATGATCTTCTATGCTGGTTAATTTTAGCAACCTTCTGTACCATATAATTGTCAATTGTATTAAGTGGAGCTGAAGATGCTTTAGCTTTAGACATTTTACGAGGTGGCAACAAGGCAAACTCAAGGGGTTATAGTCAATGAGTGCCCCAGGCTTATTCAGGGTTTGAGGGGAATCTTTCACTTACTTGGTTGCAGTTTGACAGCGTTTCTGGCCCTGCCCCTGCCTCTCTCTGCCGATGAGGGCCGTAGAGGGCCCGCCCTTTGCCCGGGCTTAGCCCCGGGCGTCCCGCTCGCGTCCCGCGACGCGGGGGTCTCGGGGCTTTTTCAGCGCCTCCTGGCGCGTTTTCCCCGCCTTCGGCGTCAGTTCCTCTGCGCCGCCGCGTGGCCTGCCGGGATTAGCAGTCCCCGGAGCGGCGGCGCGGTAATTAGACCCTTCGTGACTCCTGGCGGCGGCGGCAAGACCCTGGTTCCGCTCTACAAGACTCTTGGCGGTGGCGGCAAAAGGTAAGTTTATTCCCCGCTCTGCCGGGGTCTCGGGGCTTTTTCAGCGCCTCCTGGCGCGTTTTCCCCGCCTTTGGCGTCAGTTCCTCTGCGCCGCCGCGTGGCCTGCCGGGATTAGCAGTCCCCGGAGCGGCGGCGCGGTAATTAGACCCTTCGTGACTCCTGGCGGCGGCGGCAAGACCCTGGTTCCGCTCTACAAGACTCTTGGCGGTGGCGGCAAAAGGTAAGTTTATTCCCCGCTCTGCCGGGGTCTCGGGGCTTTTTCAGCGCCTCCTGGCGCGTTTTCCCCGCCTTCGGCGTCAGTTCCTCTGCGCCGCCGCGTGGCCTGCCGGGATTAGCAGTCCCCGGAGCGGCAGCGCGGTAATTAGACCCTTCGTGACTCCTGGCGGCGGCGGCGGCAAGACCCTGGTTCCGCTCTACAAGACTCTTGGCGGTGGCGGCAAAAGGTAAGTTTATTCCCCGCTCTGCCGGGGTCTCGGGGCTTTTTCCACATACTTATATGCTACACAATTACACTGCACTCAATGCAACATACACTCCAAATACCACTCAGTTCCACATAATTACATGCCACATAATTACACTGCACTCAATGCAACATACACTCCAAATACCACTCAGTGCCACATAATTACACGCCACATATTTACACTCTACTGAATACAACATACACTCCCCATATTACCACTCATTGCCACATAATTGCACACCACATAATTACACTCTTCTCAATGCAACGTAAATACACCCCACATAATACCACTCAGTGCCATGTAATTACACACCTCATACTTAAACTCTACGCAATGCAACATAAATACACTCCACATATTACCACACAGTGCCACATACTTATATGCTACACAATTACACTGCACTCAACGCAACATATACTCCAAATACCACTCAGTGCCACATAATTACACACCACATAATTACACTGCACTCAATGCAACATACACTCCAAATACCACTCAGTGCCACATAATTACACGCCACATAATAACACTCTACTGAATACAACATACACTCCCCATATTACGACTCAGTGCCACATAATTACACACCTCATACTTACACTCTACGTAATGCAACATAAATACACTCCACATATTACCACACAGTGCCACATACTTATATGTTACATAATTACACTGCACTCAACGCAACATACACTTCAAATACCACTCAGTGCCACATAATTACACGCCACATAATTACACTGCACTCAATGCACCATACACTCCGCATATTACCACTCAGTGCCACATACTTATATGCTACACAATTACACTGCACTCAACGCAACATACACTCCAAATACCACTTAGTGCCACATAATTACACACCACATAATTACACTGCACTCAATGCAACAATCACTCCCCATATTACCACACAGTGCCACATAATTATATGTTACATAATTACACTGCACTCAATGCAACACACACTCCAAATACCACTCAGTACTACATGATTACACGCCACATAATTTCACTCTACTTAATACAACATACACTCCCCATATTACCACTCAGTGCCACATAAATACAAACCACATAATTACACTCTTCTCAATGCAACGTAAATACACTCCACATGATACAACTCAGTGCCATATAATTACACACCTCATACTTACACTCTACGTAATGCAACATAAATACTCTCCACATATTACCACACAGTGCCACATACTTATATGCTACATAATTACACTGAACTCAATGCAACATACACTCCAAATACCGCTCAGTGCCACATAATTACATGCCACATAATAACGCTCTACTGAATACAACATACACTCCCCGTATTACGACTCAGTGCCACATAATTGCACACCACATATTTACACTCTTCTCAATGCAACGTAAATACACTCCACATAATACAACTAAGTGCCATATAATTACACACCTCATACTTACACTCTACGTAATGCAACATAAATACACTCCACATATTACCACACAGTGCCACGTACTTATATGCTACATAATTACACTGAACTCAACGCAACATACACTCCAAATACCACTCAGTGCCACATAATTACACACCACATAATTACACAGCACTCAACGCAACATATACTCCAAATACCACTCAGTGCCACATAATTACACGCCACATAATTACACTCTAATGAATACAACATACACTCCCCATATTACCACTCAGTGCCACATAATTACACACCACATAATTACACTGTTCTCAATGCAACGTAAATACACTCACATAATACCACTCAGTGCCATATAATTACACACCTCATACTTACAATCTACGCAATGCAACATAAATACACTTCACATATTACCACACAGTGCCACATACTTATATGCTACATAATTACACTGCACTCAATGCAACAGACACTCCAAGTACCACTCAGTGCCACATATTACATGCCACATAATTACACTCTACTGAATGCAACATACACTCCACACAATACCACTCATTGCCACATAATTATATGCTACATAATTACACTGCACTCAATGCAACATACATTCCAAATACCACTCAGTGCCCCATAATTACACTCTATGTGATGCAACATACAGTTTACACAATACCACTTAGTGACACATAATAATATGCTACACAATTACACTGCACTTAATGCAAAATGCACTCCACACCATGACACAATTTCACTAAGCATAATTTCACAGAACACCACAGTTCCAGGCCACACAATTCAACTCCACACATTTCCAATATACATCGCATAATTACACACCAAAGAACATGTTTCAACTCCAAAACTCCACAATCCACAACTTACCTCCAATCCACCACATATAGTGTCACCATCTGAGCACCAAACATCATTCAACACCACCATTCTGCATCAGCGCACCACCTAAGCATCACATCAGTCTGCCCTTGGAGTCTGGCATCTGTTGATTCTCCCCTAGTGTCTGTACGCTGCTCGTGTTCTAATAAATTACTATTTTCAAACATCCGCTCCCCATAACAAAAAAATTATAACAATCAAGCATGAGAACAGGCAGGAAGTAGTTGCCAGCAGTGCCAGCACAACAAAAGTAGAAGACAATTTCTATGTTAAAATATTTTTTAATCAGGTTTTTCAGTTGCATATACTGTTGCCTTTGTTTGTATGAAGGTAACAAAAATGCTTAACACTTTTTATTATAAGTTTTCAACATAATGCACAGCAGCCACAATGCTCTACAACATAGCCAAAAGTTTTGGCTGAACACATAAGGTCCCAAAGGCGAGACCTATTGGCTATGCCAATGCTTGTTTCAGTTAGTGTTGCCTGCTTACTGGTATTACTGTGCCCACTCTTTATTTGCCCGTCTTTTAGCTTAGCATTGCCTGCTTACTGTGAGAATTGTGCCTGCGCTCAGTTTTTAGTTTACTGCTGCCTGCTTATTGTTTCTATTGTGCCTGCCTGTTTTTCTCTGTGATTGTGCCCTGCCCGTTCCTCCCTGCCGCTGCTGCCCCTGTGGCCCTTCCCCACTGCCAGTTCCCGCTCCCAGCTGCACGTCGCTCCTCCTCCCCTATTTAATGGTGGCTGATGCGCGGTCACGCCAAAGGTGCGCAAGAGGCAAGCCCGTCTGGGCCTGGCCGCGGCCAAAGCCAGGGACCCTGGATCTCGAACCATCCACCGCTATGACGTAGCCACCCTCCTTGCACTCAACCCTGGAACAAACGCTTGCCAGCAGTCCACGCCAAACTCAACTCATGGGCAGTTCTCCTACCGCCACTGCTTATAGACCTTCACCACCGCCCCGGACGTCAACACCACTGATGCCCTAAAATGCATCCTCCTCAATGTACGCTCCTTGCACAGACACGCCATGGAGATCTGGAACATCCTGGACTCACTCTCACCGGACGTTGCCTTCTTCACAGAAACCTGGATCAATGCCTCCTTCGCCAATGACATCGCCATCCCGGACGAATAAAAGATACAGAGGTAGGACCGCCCCAACCACCTGGGAGGAGGCCTCACCATCGCTCACAAAAGCTCCTTCCTCCTCACCACCCCCACCAAAACCTTCCCTGCCTCCAAACACCTGCAATTCCAGGTCCAGACCAGCCCCAATTCCACAATCTGTGCCACCCTCGCCTACAGACCTCCCGGCCCACAGGCCACCTTCACTGACACCATCACCAAACTTGTCGCATCCTACACCATTGCCACCATGGACTACATACTGATCTGAGAACTGAACTTCCAGCTCATCAACCCCAACGACCCCAACTCCAACACCCTCCATGACAAACACACCAGCATTGGACTGAAACAACTTGTCACCACACCGACCTGCAAGGCAGGACACACCTTCGACCCCATCTTCGCAGGAGGAAACAGCGTCCACTTCAGTTACACCACGTAACCCACATGGACCGACCACCACTGTGTACACTTCCTCGTTGACAAATTAGATTAGATGTGGATTTGTAGAGCGCGAATTGCTGCCCGGAGGCGTCTAAGCGCTAAAAAAAATAACCAGAACCTACCAGAGAGCTGTGAAGGAGATTAGCTGAAGTTAAAGGGGTAAGTTAAAAAGGAAGGTCTTTATTCAATTCACCCAAACCTGCTCCACACCAACGCGGAGGAATTGGATAAGAGGCACCGAGGAGCAACTCAACTTCACCCTCAACCGCACAACCCCCATGGCTGCAGCCAACATCGCAGCCAGGGAACTCCATACATGGATCTCCAACAGCGCAGACAAGCTCTCCCTGCTAAGCAACCCCAACAAACAGCACCCCAAGAAAGCCGCCTGGTTCACCACGACCTCCAAGAAGCCAGACACACCCTCAGACACCTGGAAAAGAACTGGAGAAACAGCAAGATGCCCAAAAACTACAGCACCTATAAGGATGCCATGGCAGAATACCACCAATGCATTAGAACTACCAAAAGGGCCTTCATCCTCAACAAAATCCTCCAAGGATCTCTACAGCGTCATTCAGTAATTCACCAAGCCCCACAGTGAAGCCACGGATATCACCCCCTCCTATGGTACCTCTGCGACAAGCTTGGATCCTACTTCCACCTGAAGATCAAAAATCTACTCGACAATTTCAACAACCATACACCTGTCTACGTAGCCATCCTGACCACCGGCAACACCGGCCAGCCAACCATCTCCTGCTGGACTCCGATCATGACCGAAGAGACCGCCTCGATCATGAAAGGCATCACTCAGGGACCCCCACAGACCCCTGCCTACCACACGTCTACCACCAACACCATCGCACCCAAACTACAACGCACCATCAACACCACCTTTGAGACCGGCACCTTCCCAGACGACTGGAAACACGCAGAAGTCAGGCCCCTGCTCAAGAAGCCCTCAGCAGACCCGATGGACCTTAAGAACTACCAGCCCATCTCACTTCTCCCCTTTGCGGTGAAAGTCACAGAGAAGACCGTCAATGCAGAACTAATAAGGTTAATTGAAGACAACGCCATCCTCTACCCTTCCCAGTCCAGATTCCACAGCAACCACCGCACCAGGACTGCCCTACTTGCCGCCACAGACCTAACTACCCGTGTTGAAGGTGGGTCTCTACGTTTATTCAGAAATCCAAGGACGGCAATTATTCTCTTTCCCGACCATTAGAGGACGCTGACTTCTCTTCTTTTCGATTGTTGAGGACGCTTACCCACGTTGCTTTGCGGAAGTTTCCATTGGCGAGTGTTAAAAAGCCCACGCTAAGTCTGTCCCTGGATGGAATAGGCGGTTTGGGTCATCGTTGTCTGCAATTTCTGAACGTAAAAAAGCTTTCTTATTGGTCGGCTCGTTATACTGATTACCTTCCCGCTAGTTGAGATTTCCTCCCTGGAAGTTCACGCTGCATTGTCCACCCGGACTCCGTATATACCCAAGATCCTATATTTAGAGGAACTATCATATAGTGGTACTTTGAATCCCTCAGTCAGAAGAGGACTATTGTATTGTATTCAGCACCCTGAAGAAGTCTTGTGTATTTGAATTTATTACGTTATTCAAGAGCGAAGTGACTATGACATGGAGATCAAGAAACAAATAGGAAAGGTCCAACACTATAAGAAATTAGACATGAATCCATTGTCAGACATCAGAGATACTTTTCTGAGAATAAAAACAGAAGGGAAAGAAAAGGCTTTCTAAGCAAAAAAGAATTTGAATTCCTTAACATAGGGTACCCAGGTACCTCAGTTCTTTACACCATCCCCAAGATGGATGTATGACGTTACAACGCAGGCTATTACAACGCCTGCCTTTACAACGCGGTTTTTACATCGCATACCATTACAACGCATAGCGATTTTGGGTGCTGGATAGTGAATAGTTTAATTTACTATTCCAACTCCAGTCCCCGTGGACACTAGGGAAGGTTATTGGATAGTAAATTAACCTATTCCCTATCCTAGAGCACCCCCCAGCGCAATGCGTTGTAATAGTTTGCGTTGTAATGACCGCGTTGTATTGGTAGTGCGTTGTAAAAGTTTAGTTGTAAGTGATGATTACCCCCCAAGATTCATAGGAGCACCACAAATCCACCAGGACACCCAATACTATCAGGGTGTGGGTCTGTTGAAGAACCTATTGGGAAATAAATCAACCCCTTTATAAAGGACTATCTCAATGTAGGGTTTTTAGTGAAAACAGGAAGCTTGGCGCGCAGGCTAGTATGCATTATGTATGTTATGCTGAGAGTAAGCACTGTGCTACCAGGTCGGGGGAAATACCCTGTAACCCCCGTAAATGTGTGAGTCGTAAAACCCACACCAGTAAATGAGAATACAGTCCTGGGCACATGTTATGAGGATATAACACTGGTAAACATGTCTCGTATGATTCCAATTTTAGTGGTCGACACAAGTGTATTTGTTCGAAAGTATTTAATGATGCTACAACAAAGAAACAACCAGCTGACACGTTTCGTCACATGAGTGAAGTATCCTATGACTCTTCCAAAAGAGGACCAAAAGACTCAGACTGCCACCCTTCCTCTCTGAACCCACATAGATCAACTGCGGAGTTCCTCAAGGATCGTTACTCATCCCTACGCTCTTCAACATCTACATGGCCCTGGCCCCCCTCACCACCATCGTCACACAGCACAGATTCAACACAGTCTCCTACTCCGACAACAACCAGCTCATCCACTCCCTCACCAATGACCCTGTCACCATCAAACTCAGCTTTCAGGAAGGAATGAAGGACATTGCATCCTGGATGAGCAGCAGCTGCCTAAAGCAGCTGCCTAGGGCACCGGGATACTGGGAAACGGGGGGCTGGGCCTAGTGGGGTGACCCCGGTTCACCAACATAAGGCTAATAAATGTATCGCAGGACACCTTGAAGGCTTTAGCCGGCTAGCTGAAGTTTTTCACAAGAGTTGCGAACGCCTAAAGAGGCCCCATACTGGGAAGAAGACATACCCAGGGTTACCAGTGACAAGGTCGCCAAAGATTTCGGCCCTGAAGAGTGGTTATCCGACATGGGGAGGGTGATTTTGAGGAAGAAAGGGGTTCCTCTCACTAAACACAGGATTCGGGCAGATTTTGGCGACCACAGTCTATCAACTCTGACCCTTGAGATGGGGACGGTGCCCCTCCCCACATGTTTGACCCCAAAGGTATTTTTAGGCTGTGGTCTGTGGCGTGAGACCCTGACAGGAAGATGGCTAAGTACGTTGGCAACAAAATTGGTCAGCCCCCCCAGCAAGGAGGTGTGCGCTGCCTCAGGTTAGAATGCCACCAACCTTCACAGGCAGAAAAGGTCACAGCTACCCCCAAGATAGACCCCAAGCTGTGCACCTTCTTCAGTAAATATATGAGAGACTCCAAAAAGGGGATCGATAGATCCTGGAGAGCCTGCCAGGACAAGCTTCTGGATGTGATGATACCAAGAACAAAATTCATAGAGCTCGCAGAGCGGTCAAAGGAGTGAGATCAGCCTTTTCTCACAGACGACGTGGCCGGTTGGGTGCAGAGGGCGCTGGACAATACCAACTGCGCATTCTCAGCAGAACGTTGTCGCTCTCTCCTCCTGAAAATGGACCCTACGTTGGGGGAACTCATCCTCAGAGGCTGGTCCCAAAGTCCAGGGCTCCCTCTTTGATGACCCTTTTGTCAAGGAGCAAGGGAAGTTTGTCTAGACGTTCTCAGTTCTGGACAAAGCCCAGGCGTTGCGGAAGAAGATCTTTCCTCAGGAAGGTTTTTGGCAGGGCGGAAAGAGGCGGGGGTCGCTCCTCCAGCTGCCAAACCTACCATGGCCCTAACAGAGCCCAGGCAAGATAAAACAATGGCTGGCAAGGAACCTTCTACCCCTCCCGTGGCAGAAGAGGAAAGAACAACCATGGCAGTGGAGGGTCCCACAACACCTCCAGGTGATCCAGTAGTAAGCACCAATCTATTAACACCCCTTCATTTGGGAGGGAGAATAGCCTTATTGTCTCACAAGTGGGCAGAGATCACCTCAGACCCTTGGATACTGGAGATGGTAAAGGGGTACCACATAGAGATCTATGGAACTCCAGTTCAAACAGTCAAACCCAGTTTTTTGTTTTTTTCCTCTCAGGATGAGTCCTTCATAGACCTGGAGGTCCAGGACCTTCTGACCAAAGGAGCAATATACCACTCAGAACTGAATCCCAGAGGATTCTTAAACAACCTGGTTTTAGTGGAAAAGAAGGATAAGGGATTCTGCCACGTCATCAACCTCAGGTCCTTCAATAAGTGGCTGGTGTACCGCCACTTCAAGATGGAGGGGATCTACCTCCTCAGGGACCTTTTGCTACAGGACGACTGGTTGGCACGTCTCGACCTCAAAGATGCTTACCTGTCTGTCCCCATCTTTCCCCCTCACTGCAGGTTTATCCAATTCGAGTGGAGGGATCAGATCTTCAAATTCTGGACCCTCCCGCTCGGCCTGTCATCAGCACCATGGTGCTTTACCAAACTCCTCAAGCCAGTGGTTGAACATCTACGGAACCTGGGCATCAGTCCCGATTATGACTCATCACTCACCTGAATATCACCATAACTCTGCTCCAGAGTTTAGGGTTCACCATCAACCTACAGAAGTCGGACCTGGCCCCTCAGCAGAGCATGCTATTCTTGGGCTTCTGGATCGATTCCAGGGCGGCGACACTGAATCTACCGGAACAGATGATTGGCAAGATCAAGAAGGAACTGAGGAAGGTTCTCAGATGGGACAGAATCTCTTTACGTCAGCTGGCCAGGATTGTTGGTTTGTTGTCATCCTCGATACAGGCCATTTTCCCGGGACCGCTGCACTATAGAGCCCTGCACAGACTGAAGGCATCTGATCTCCGGAGGGGACTCAAGTACTCCGAACTAGTCTAGACACAGGAAGCAAGGACGGAGCTCCAATAGCGATCGCAGACATGGTTCCCCTCTCTCCTGGAGCTGGCTTGGGCCGCCCTCACACAACTTCCATTGAACAAAGAAATCCTGGTGGATCCTCTGGGCCTTCCTCACCCTTTGGTTCTGCAGGGCCATCTCCATTCACGGCGTGGAGGATTTCAGGTGACTCTGGCAGGACGTCAGGTTTTCACAAGGGGGCTGAGTTCCTTATCTGACAGGCCTAGGCCCCAGGGATCATCAAGCGGTATAGATCAGCTTTGAGGAGATGGCTATGTTTGTGTGTGGAGAGACACCTGAATCCCGTATGCACCAGCATTACTGATATAGTGAACTGCTTTGCAGAACTTTTTCAGGAAGGATTGGCTTATTGTACAATCAACTCATTCAGATCAGCTATTTCAGCAGGTCATACACCGGTGAATAATGTTCCTGTGGGGGAGCACCCCTGGGTGAACAAACTCATTAAGGGCATCAGGATTTCTCGTACCCCCAAACCTCACTACACGGATCTATTCAGTCCCCTCGTGGCACATCCTGTTCTACCTTCCCCCACACTCAACAGCCAACGCGTTTTGAATCCCCAACAATTCCGGGATTCTCTTCAGGACTCAGATTTTGTTTTGGCTCTCAATTGTGCTGCAGAAAGAATGTCCATTATCTGTCAGATAGAACAGGGCGTGCCCCCTTTTTCTAGGTTGTCAACACCCTTAAGTAGGATATGCATCCCCATCCTCACACAGACAGGACAGTAGACATGTGTTTTTGAATGAGCAGTTGTCCGCCTTGTGTTTTCAGTGCAAATGCAGGACTGGTTTAATTTCAGGCTGGCACACACCATTGATCAATGTTTGTCTTGTGATCATTGGTTTGCAGTATAAATTTCTGTCACAAATAATGTTTGGTATTATATATGCGTTGTATATATTGTTTCACAAATGAAATGGTTCTAAATCACGCATACAAAAGTGTTACAATTGTGTGATTTACTAATGTGGTGTTTCCTTTTAAAAGACATGCCCAATTGATTTATGAATGTCTTTTTGAATTATCAAAACTAAGCAGAATAAATGCTCAAAAACTCAGAATTAGTGGTCTCAGGTTTATCGCGAATATTTAAAATATACCTCCCTTGACACCTTTCTGTGATTTCAATATTTGGGTGGTCCAGTCTGGGGAGTACAGGACCCAAGCCTTCCTTGTTTTTAATGATAAATATTTGCGTCACTAGTATGTTTCCCATGATAATCAGCGCAGCATACCGTGCCTTTTTGCTCTTCCTATGTCCATTGTCAAATGAAGAAGTTACATCAATGGAATAATGTTATCGCTTGCTGCCATGTGCTGTCCGAAGCTCAACTCGGAATCCACACATTGGCATTTCATCACTTTATTGTCTTGTACAAACAGAAGAAAGGCCCGGGACTTTTACGTGAATATCAGCCGGCTATACAGCGCAAATTACCAGACCCATTACTGAGCAGACTGCCACTTTACTCGAAGAGTTGTGCAATGTAGAAAACGGTCCTCTCATTCAATAACAAAATACCCCACCAATACCAGTTGTAAACCTCTCCCCCACCCTTAAATCTTGTTGTATTGCAAACACTTTCCCCAGACCACAACTCATAATGTCAATAACCCATAGTTGTTCATTATTGATGCATTCATCCATACCAAGAAATTTGAGCATCTTTTAACCTTTTACTTCTGCACCAATGTGTGTTATTAATATAGTAACACAGCAGCAGTTCACTAATATTACTGCAAATGATCTCTGTGACATCCTCCATGTTCTCTTTTAGAGGTCCAGATTGGATCTAAAAGAAACTTATTTATAGATGTTGCATGAAACATAAACACCATATTTTTCTGCAGATGTGTGTAATAGACTCAAACACATCACCTCTATTATTTAAAAACGTATAAGGTCCCAAAGGTGAAACAGATTGGATTGCATTGCAAATGTGTGTTATTTATTATTGTATATGAAAGCATTTTCAAATATGAGAGTTTAGAATACCAGTTGTATAAAAACCTAGTGTGTTTTATTTTAGACTATAATGTTGCTCAATAAAAATTGGATTTGCATGACAACACTCTTGGCTCTGAGTTCACTTTTAGTATGTACTTCTGACTTCACTGCTTTTTTGTTACATATTATTTGTCAAAGCTTCCACATATCAATACAGTTATGTGATGTGGGTTGTGTGATTTACATAACTTACATTTTCATGCCTTAGCTTGAGTACGGGCTCTTAGAGCCCAGCTGGACCATTGGCTCAGTTGTGGCTCGGCTCCAGAGCTAGCCGTTTCCCAGACAGCACCCCAGGGGTCACCAAAAGTGGCTCCCTACCTGGTCCTCCTCCCCAACCCTTCTACCCCCTCAAATGTATGACGTTACAACGCATGCTTTTACCACGCATGTTGTTACAACGCAGGTTTTACTACGCATACCATTACAACGCATTACACTTGGGGGTGCTGGATAGTGAATAGTTTAATTTACTAGTCCAACTCCAGTCCCCGTGGACACACATTTGCCACTTGACACCTGGCATTACCAAAAGTATGGCCGGCCCGCACACTGGAGGTAATGAACTGAACGACAGCCTTGAATAAAAGTGTTATTCCTGGTGGCTCAGGAAGTGATCTACTTTTGGGGCCCTTTAACTGTAGGCTCCCCGTGCCTCGGCCAAGCTCGCCTATACCAAAGCTGCCCCTACTTCGCTCTCCCTAATAACTTTGTTGGCTCGCCCACCTCTACTTTCACATCACTATAGATAGATAAAGTGAGCATTAGCCTACGTCCTATTGTCTATGTGCCAATCATTAATTGACTTGTTTGCGGACAATCTGCTGTAACAACATTAGGACAAGCTTGTGGCCAGCGTGATGCCTTTTTGAAGAAGATGTGTGGGGAAGTGCGTTGCTCCTCCCTGGATGCAGTGCCTCTAGTCTTGTCTGAGGGCACAGTGAGTGTCTCATTGCAAGTGTCACTGATACGGACACTGTCTTCACTGACAGAACAGCTCCCTGGATGCACTAATAGACAGCAGTCATCAGTGTGAAGCTGCAGTGGGTGCACTAAGGAATGGCATATATCAGTGTGAAGCTGCACTGTATACACTAATGGACAGCAGATATCAGTGTGAAGCTGAACTGGGTGCACTAATGAACGGCACATATCACTGTGAAGCCGTATTGCGTGTACTAATGGACGGCAGTTATCAGTGTGAAGCCGCAGTGGGTGCACTAATGAATGGCAGATATCAGAGTGAAGCCGCACTCGGTGCACTAATGGACAGCAGATATCACTGTGAAGCCGCACTGCGTGCACTAATGGACAGGTGATATCAGTGTGAAGCCAAACTGGGTGCATTAATGGACAGCAGATATCAACGTGAAACTGCACTGGATTCAATTATGGACAGCAGATATCAGTGTGACGCTGCACTGGGTGCAATAATGAATGGCAGTCATCAGTGTGAACCTGCACTGGGTGCACTAAGGAACGGGAGATATCACTGTGAAGCAACACTGGGTGCACTAAGGAATGACAGATATCACTGTGAAGCCACACTGGGTGCACCAATGAACGGCAGATATTAGTGTGAAGCCGCATTGGATTCACTAACATACAGCAGATATCAGTGTGAAGCCGCACTGGGTGCACTAATGAGCAGCAGATGTCAGTGTGAGGCTGCAATGCGTGCACTAATGGACAGCAGATATCAGTGTGAAGCTTCCCTGGGTGCAATAATGAACAGCAGATATCAGAGTGAAGCCGCACTGGGTGCACTAAAGGACGGCAGATATCAGTGTGAATCTGCACTGGGTGCACTAATGAGCAGCATATGTCAGTGTGAAGCTGCACTGCGTGCACTAATGGACAGCAGATATCAGTGTGAAGCTTCACTGGACACACTAAGGGACAGCAGATGTCAGTGTGAAGCTGCACTGGGTGAACTAATGAATGACAGATATCAGTGTGAAGCCGCACTGGGTGCACTGAAGAATGGCAGATATCAGTGTGCAGCCGCACTGGGTGCACTAATGAACAGCAGATATCAGTGTGAAGCCGCACTGTGTACACCAATGAACGGCAGATATCAGTGTGAAGCCGCACTGGGTGCACAAATGGACAGCAGATATCAGTGTGAAGCCTCACTGGATGCACTAATGGACAGAAGATATCAGTGTGAAACTGCACTGAGTGCACTAATATGCGGCAGTTATCAGTGTGAAGCCACAATAATGAATAGCATATATCTGTGTGAAGCCACACTGGGTGCACTAATGGACAGCAGATATCAGTGTGAAGCTCCACTGGGTTCACTATTGAACTGCAGATATTAGCACAAAGACACATTGGGGGCACTAATGGACAGCAGATATCAGCGTGAAGCCACAATGGGTGCACTAATGAGTGGCAGATATCAGTGTGAATCCACACTGGGTGCACTAAGGAACAGGAGATATCACTGTGAAGCCACACTTTGTGCATTAATGGACAGCAAATATCACTGTGAAGCCGCACTGCGTGCAATAATGAACAGGTGATATCAGAGTGAAGCCAAACTGGGTGCACTAAGGAACGGCAGATATCACTGTGAAGCCACGCTTGGTGCATTAATGGACAGCAGATATCAGCGTGAAAGTGCACTGGATGCACTTATGGACAGCAGATATCAGTGTGACGCTGCACTGGGTGCAATAATGAATGACAGTCATCAGTGTGAACCTGCACTGGGTGCACTAAGGAACAGGAGATATCACTCTGAAGCCACACTGGGTGCACTAAGGAATGCCAGATATCACTGTGAAGCCACACTGGGAGCACTAAGGAACAGCAGATATCACTGTGAAGCCACACTGGGTGCACGAATGGACGGCCGATATCACTGTGAAGCCACACTGGGTGCACTAATGGACAGCAGAGATCAGTGTGACACTGCACTGGGTGCAATCATGAATGGCAGTCATCAGTGTGAACCTGCACTGGGTGCACTTAGGAACGGGAGATATCACTGTGAAGCCACACTGGGTGCACTAGGAATGGCAGATAATACTTTGAAGCCACACTGGGTGCACTACGGAACAGCAGATATCACTGTGAAGCCACACTGGGTGCACCAATGAACGGCAGATATCAGTGTGAAACCGCATTGCATTCACTAACGCACAGCAGAAATCAGTGTGAAGCCGCACTGGGTGCTCTAATGAGCAGCAGATGTCAGTGTGAAGCTGCACTGCGTGCAATAATGGACAGCAGATATCAGTGTGAAGCCTCACTGGATACACTAATAAACAGCAGATATCAGTGTGAAGCCGCACTGGGTGCACTAATGGACAGCAGATACAGTGTGAAGCTGCACTGGGTGCACTAATGAGCAGCAGATGTCAGTGTGAAGCTGCACTCCGTGCACTAATGGACAGCAGATATCATTGTGAAGCCTGACTGGATACACTAATGGACAGCAGATATCAGTTTGAAGAGGCTCTGGGTGCACTAAAGAATGGCAGATATCAGTGTGAAGCTTCCCTGGGTGCAATAATGAACAGCAGATATCAGTGTGAAGCCGCACTGGGTGCACTAAAGGACAGCAGATATCAGTGTGAAGCTGCATTGGGTGCACTAATGAGCAGCATATGTCAGTGTGAAGCTGCACTGTGTGCACTAATAGACAGCAGATATCAGTGTGAAACTGCACTGGGTGCACTAATGAGCATCAGATGTCAGTGTGAAGCTGCATTGGGTGGACTAATGAATGGCAGATATCAGTGTGAAACCGCACTGTGTGCACTAATGAACGGCTTTTATCTGTGTGAAGCTGCACAGGGTGCACTAATGAATGGCAGATATCAGTGTGAATCCGCACTGGCTGCACCAATGAATGGCAGATGTCAGTGTGAAGCCGCACTGGGTGTACTAAGGAACGGCAGATATCAGTGTGAAGCCTCACTGGATGCACTAATGGGCAGCGGAGATCAGTGTAAAGCCACACTGGGTGCTCCAATGCACAGCAGAAATCAGTGTGAAGCTGAACTGGGTGCACTAATGAACAGCAGATATCAGTGTGAAGCCGCACTGGGTGCACTAATGGACGGCAGATATCTGTGTGAAGCTGCACAGTGTGCACTAATGAGCAGCAGATGTCAGTGTGAAGCTGCACTGGGTGCACTAATGAACGGCAGATGTCAGTGTGAAGCCGCACTGGGTGCACTAAAGAACGGCAGATGTCATTGTGAAGCCTCACTGGATACACTTATGGACAGCAGAGATCAGTGTGAAGCCGCACTGGGTACACCAATGAACGGCAGATATCAGTGTGAAGCCGCACTGGGTGCACAAATTGACAGCAGATATCAGTGTGAAGCCTCACTGGATGCACTAATGGACAGCAGATATCAGTGTGAAGCCACACTAATGAATAGCAGATATCTGTGTGAAGCCACACTGGGTGCACTAATAGACAGCAGATATCAGTGTGAAGCTCCACTGGGTGCACTATTGAACTGCAGATATTAGCACCAAGACACATTGGGGGCACAAATGGACAGCAGATATCAGCGTGAAGTCACACTGGGTGCACTAATGAGTGGCAGATATCAGTGTGAATCCACACTGGGTGCACTAAGGATGGATGGATGGATGGATAGGTTTTTATATAGCGCAATATCACCGTCAGGTCTCAAAGCGCTTTGCATTGGGAACCTGTCCTGGTTTTTCCCTGTGAGATAGCCCCTACTGGGTATCCCCAAGGTGAAAGCCAGGCATCCCGCCGTGGGGGGCCGTAGTGGCAATTAAGCAAGCTAATGCCCAGAGTTGCAGAGTGTGAACCTGTGATTCGAGTGGGCACCGAAGCGAGAATTACAGAGTCCGTGGACATTTTGGGCTCAAGACCCTGCCGCGTCGGGAATTGAACCCTGGTCCCAGGTCTGATCTCAGCGTCCGGGTCTGCCTCCTCTAACCAGTGAGCCACCAGTGAGATATCACTGTGAAGCCACACTGGGTGCATTAATGGACAGCAAATATCACTGTGAAGCCGCACTGCGTGAACTAATGGACAGGTGATATCAGCATGAAAGTGCACTGGATGCACTTATGGACAGCAGATATCAGTGTGACGCTGCACTGGGTGCAATAATGAATGGCAGTCATCAGTGTGAACCTGCACTGGGTGCACTAAGGAACAGGAGATATCACTGTGAAGCCACACTGGGTACACTGAGGAATGCCAGATATCACTGTGAAGCCACACTGGGAGCACTAACGAACGGCAGATATCACTGTGAAGCCACACTGGGTGCATTAATGGACAGCAGATATCAGCATGAAAGTGCACTGGATGCACTTATGGACAGCAGATATCAGTGTGATGCTGCACTGGGTGCAATAGTGAATGGCAGTCATCAGTGTGAACCTGCACTGGGTGCTCTAAGGAACAGCAGATATCACTGTGAAGCCACACTGGGTGCACTAATGGACGGCCGATATCACTGTGAAGCTACACTGGGTGCACAAATGGACAACAGATATCAGCATGAAAGTGCACTGGATGCACTTATGGACAGCAGATATCAGTGTGACGCTGCACTGGGTGCAATAATGAATGGCAGTCATCAGTGTGAACCTGCACTGGGTGCACTAAGGAACAGGAGATATCACTGTGAAGCCACACTGGGTACACTAAGGAATGCCAGATATCACTGTGAAGCCACACTGGGAGCACTAAGGAACGGCAGATATCACTGTGAAGCCACACTGGGTGCATTAATGGACAGCAGATATCAGCATGAAAGTCCACTGGATGCACTTATGGACAGCAGATATCAGTGTGATGCTGCACTGGGTGCAATAGTGAATGGCAGTCATCAGTGTGAACCTGCACTGGGTGCTCTAAGGAACAGGAGATATCACTGTGAAGCCACACTGGGTGCACTAATGGACGGCCGATATCACTGTGAAGCCACACTGGGTGCACTAAGGAATGCCAGATATCACTGTGAAGCCACACTGGGAGCACTAAGGAACAGCAGATATCACTGTGAAGCCACACTGGGTGCACTAATGGACGGCCTATATCACTGTGAAGCTACACTGGGTGCACAAATGGACAACAGATATCAGTGTGACACTGCACTGGGTGCAATATTGAATGGCAGTCATCAGTGTGAACCTGCACTGGGTGCACTAAGGAACAGCAGATATCACTGTGAAGCCACACTGGGTGCAACAATGAACGGCAGATATCAGTGTGAAGCCGCACTGGGTGCACTAAGGAATGCCAGATATCACTGTGAAGCCACACTGGGAGCACTAAGGAACAGCAGATATCACTGTGAAGCCACACTGGGTGCACTAATGGACAACAGATATCAGTGTGACACTGCACTGGGTGCAATAATGAATGGCAGTCATCAGTGTGAACCTGCACTGGGTGCACTAAGGAACGGGAGATATTACTGTGAAGCCACACTGGGTGCACTAAGGAACAGCAGATATCACTGTGAAGCCACACTGGGTGGAACAATGAACGGCAGATATCAGTGTGAAGCCGCATTGGATTCACTAACGAACAGCAGATATCAGTGTGAAGCCGCACTGGGTGCTCTACTGAGCAGCAGATGTCAGTGTGAAGCTGCACTGCGTACACTAATGGACAGCAGATATCAGTGTGAAGCCTCACTGGGTGCACTAATGGATGGCAGATATCAGTGTGAAGCCGCACTGGGTGTACTAATAGACAGCAGATATCAGTGTGAAGCTGCACTGGGTGCACTAATGAGCAGCAGATATCAGTGTGAAGCTGCACTGGGTGCACTAATGAGCAGCATATGTCAGTGTGAAGATGCAATGGGTGCACTAAAGAATGGCAGATAACAGTGTGAAGATCCCCGGATGCAATAATGAACAGCAGATATCAGTGTGAAGCCGCACTGGGTGCACTAAAGGACAGCAGATATCAGTGTGAAGCTGCACTGGGTGCACTAATGAGCAGCATATGTCAGTGTGAAGCTGCACTACGTGCACTAATGGAAAGCAGGTATCAGTGTGAAGCCTCACTGGACACACTAATAGACAGCAGATATCAGTGTGAAGCCCTACTGGGTGCACTATTGAACTGCAGGTATTAGCACCAAGACACATTGGGGGCACAAATGGACAGCAGATATCAGCGTGAAACCACAATGGGTGCACTAATGAGTGGCAGATATCAGTGTGAATCCACACTGGGTGCACTAAGGAACAGGAGATATCACTGTGAAGCCACACTTTGTGCATTAATGGACAGCAAATATCACTGTGAAGCCGCACTGCGTGCAATAATGGACAGGTGATATCAGAGTGAAGCCAAACTGGGTGCACTAAGGAACGGCAGATATCACTGTGAAGCCACGCTTGGTGCATTAATGGACAGCAGATATCAGCGTGAAAGTGCACTGGATGCACTTATGGACAGCAGATATCAGTGTGACGCTGCACTGGGTGCAATAATGAATGACAGTCATCAGTGTGAACCTGCACTGGGTGCACTAAGGAACAGGAGATATCACTCTGAAGCCACACTGGGTGCACTAAGGAATGCCAGATATCACTGTGAAGCCACACTGGGAGCACTAAGGAACAGCAGATATCACTGTGAAGCCACACTGGGTGCATGAATGGACGGCCGATATCACTGTGAAGCCACACTGGGTGCACTAATGGACAGCAGAGATCAGTGTGACACTGCACTGGGTGCAATCATGAATGGCAGTCATCAGTGTGAACCTGCACTGGGTGCACTTAGGAACGGGAGATATCACTGTGAAGCCACACTGGGTGCACTAGGAATGGCAGATAATACTTTGAAGCCACACTGGGTGCACTACGGAACAGCAGATATCACTGTGAAGCCACACTGGGTGCACCAATGAACGGCAGATATCAGTGTGAAACCGCATTGCATTCACTAACGCACAGCAGAAATCAGTGTGAAGCCGCACTGGGTGCTCTAATGAGCAGCAGATGTCAGTGTGAAGCTGCACTGCGTGCAATAATGGACAGCAGATATCAGTGTGAAGCCTGACTGGATACACTAATGGACAGCAGATATCAGTTTGAAGAGGCACTGGGTGCACTAAAGAATGGCAGATATCAGTGTGAAGCTTCCCTGGGTGCAATAATGAACAGCAGATATCAGTGTGAAGCCGCACTGGGTGCACTAAAGGACAGCAGATATCAGTGTGAAGCTGCATTGGGTGCACTAATGAGCAGCATATGTCAGTGTGAAGCTGCACTGTGTGCACTAATAGACAGCAGATATCAGTGTGAAACTGCACTGGGTGCACTAATGAGCATCAGATGTCAGTGTGAAGCTGCATTGGGTGGACTAATGAATGGCAGATATCAGTGTGAAACCGCACTGTGTGCACTAATGAACGGCTTTTATCTGTGTGAAGCTGCACAGGGTGCACTAATGAATGGCAGATATCAGTGTGAATCTGCACTGGCTGCACCAATGAATGGCAGATGTCAGTGTGAAGCCGCACTGGGTGTACTAATGAACAGCAGATATCAGTGTGAAGCCGCACTGGGTGCACTAATGGACGGCAGATATCTGTGTGAAGCTGCACAGTGTGCACTAATGAGCAGCAGATGTCAGTGTGAAGCTGCACTGGGTGCACTAATGAACGGCAGATGTCAGTGTGAAGCCGCACTGGGTGCACTAAAGAACGGCAGATGTCATTGTGAAGCCTCACTGGATACACTTATGGACAGCAGAGATCAGTGTGAAGCCGCACTGGGTACACCAATGAACGGCAGATATCAGTGTGAAGCCGCACTGGGTGCACAAATTGACAGCAGATATCAGTGTGAAGCCTCACTGGATGCACTAATGGACAGCAGATATCAGTGTGAAGCCACACTAATGAATAGCAGATATCTGTGTGAAGCCACACTGGGTGCACTAATAGACAGCAGATATCAGTGTGAAGCTCCACTGGGTGCACTAATAGACAGCAGATATCAGTGTGAAGCCCTACTGGGTGCACTATTGAACTGCAGATATTAGCACCAAGACACATTGGGGGCACAAATGGACAGCAGATATCAGCGTGAAGTCACACTGGGTGCACTAATGAGTGGCAGATATCAGTGTGAATCCACACTGGGTGCACTAAGGATAGATGGATGGATGGATAGGTTTTTATATAGCGCAATATCACCGTCAGGTCTCAAAGCGCTTTGCATTGGGAACCTGTCCTGGTTTTTCCCTGTGAGATAGCCCCTACTGGGTATCCCCAAGGTGAAAGCCAGGCATCCCGCCGTGGGGGGCCGTAGTGGCAATTAAGCAAGCTAATGCCCAGAGTTGCAGAGTGTGAACCTGTGATTCGAGTGGGCACCGAAGCGAGAATTACCGAGTCCGTGGACATTTTGGGCTCAAGACCCTGCCGCGTAGGGAATTGAACCCTGGTCCCAGGTCTGATCTCAGCGTCCGGGTCTGCCTCCTCTAACCAGTGAGCCACCAGTGAGATATCACTGTGAAGCCACACTGGGTGCATTAATGGACAGCAAATATCACTGTGAAGCCGCACTGCGTGCACTAATGGACAGGTGATATCAGCATGAAAGTGCACTGGATGCACTTATGGACAGCAGATATCAGTGTGACGCTGCACTGGGTGCAATAATGAATGGCAGTCATCAGTGTGAACCTGCACTGGGTGCACTAAGGAACAGGAGATATCACTGTGAAGCCACACTGGGAGCACTAACGAACGGCAGATATCACTGTGAAGCCACACTGGGTGCATTAATGGACAGCAGATATCAGCATGAAAGTGCACTGGATGCACTTATGGACAGCAGATATCAGTGTGACGCTGCACTGGGTGCAATAATGAATGGCAGTCATCAGTGTGAACCTGCACTGGGTGCACTAAGGAACGGGAGATATTACTGTGAAGCCACACTGGGTGCACTAAGGAACAGCAGATATCACTGGGAAGCCACACTGGGTGCAACAATGAACGGCAGATATCAGTGTGAAGCCGCACTGGGTGCACTAAGGAATGCCAGATATCACTGTGAAGCCACACTGGGAGCACTAAGGAACAGCAGATATCACTGTGAAGCCGCACTGGGTGCACTAATGGACAACAGATATCAGTGTGACACTGCACTGGGTGCAATAATGAATGGCAGTCATCAGTGTGAACCTGCACTGGGTGCACTAAGGAACAGGAGATATCACTGTGAAGCCACACTGGGTACACTAAGGAATGCCAGATATCACTGTGAAGCCACACTGGGAGCACTAACGAACGGCAGATATCACTGTGAAGCCACACTGGGTGCATTAATGGACAACAGATATCAGCATGAAAGTGCACTGGATGCACTTATGGACAGCAGATATCAGTGTGACGCTGCACTGGGTGCAATAATGAATGGCAGTCATCAGTGTGAACCTGCACTGGGTGCACTAAGGAACGGGAGATATTACTGTGAAGCCACACTGGGTGCACTAAGGAACAGCAGATATCACTGGGAAGCCACACTGGGTGCAACAATGAACGGCAGATATCAGTGTGAAGCCGCACTGGGTGCACTAAGGAATGCCAGATATCACTGTGAAGCCACACTGGGAGCACTAAGGAACAGCAGATATCACTGTGAAGCCACACTGGGTGCACTAATGGACGGCCGATATCACTGTGAAGCTACACTGGGTGCACAAATGGACAACAGATATCAGTGTGACACTGCACTGGGTGCAATAATGAATGGCAGTCATCAGTGTGAACCTGCACTGGGTGCACTAAGGAACGGGAGATATTACTGTGAAGCCACACTGGGTGCACTAAGGAACAGCAGATATCACTGGGAAGCCACACTGGGTGCAACAATGAACGGCAGATATCAGTGTGAAGCCGCACTGGGTGCACTAAGGAATGCCAGATATCACTGTGAAGCCACACTGGGAGCACTAAGGAACAGCAGATATCACTGTGAAGCCGCACTGGGTGCACTAATGGACAACAGATATCAGTGTGACACTGCACTGGGTGCAATAATGAATGGCAGTCATCAGTGTGAACTTGCACTGGGTGCACTAAGGAACGGGAGATATTACTGTGAAGCCACACTGGGTGTACTAAGGAACAGAAGATATCACTGTGAAGCCACACTGGGTGGAACAATGAACGGCAGATATCAGTGTGAAGCCGCATTGGATTCACTAACGAACAGCAGATATCAGTGTGAAGCCGCACTGGGTGCTCTACTGAGCAGCAGATGTCAGTGTGAAGCAGCACTGCGTACACTAATGGACAGCAGATATCAGTGTGAAGCCTCACTGGGTGCACTAATGGATGGCAGATATCAGTGTGAAGCCGCACTGGGTGTACTAATAGACAGCAGATATCAGTGTGAAGCTGCACTGGGTGCACTAATGAGCAGCAGATATCAGTGTGAAGCTGCACTGGGTGCACTAATGAGCAGCATATGTCAGTGTGAAGATGCAATGGGTGCACTAAAGAATGGCAGATATCAGTGTGAAGATCCCCGGATGCAATAATGAACAGCAGATATCAGTGTGAAGCCGCACTGGGTGCACTAAAGGACAGCAGATATCAGTGTGAAGCTGCACTGGGTGCACTAATGAGCAGCATATGTCAGTGTGAAGCTGCACTATGTGCACTAATGGAAAGCAGATATCAGTGTGAAGCCTCACTGGACACACTAATAGACAGCAGATATCAGTGTGAAGCCCTACTGGGTGCACTATTGAACTGCAGGTATTAGCACCAAGACACATTGGGGGCACAAATGGACAGCAGATATCAGCGTGAAGTCACACTGGGTGCACTAATGAGTGGCAGATATCAGTGTGAATCCACACTGGGTGCACTAAGGAACAGGAGATATCACTGTGAAGCCACACTGGGTGTATTAATGGACAGCAAATATCACTGTGAAGCCGCACTGCATGCACTAATGGACAGGTGATATCAGGGTGAAGCCAAACTCGGTGCACTAAGGAACGGCAGATATCACTGGGAAGCCACACTGGGTGCATTAATGGACAGCATATATCAGCATGAAAGTGTACTGGATGCACTTATGGACAGCAGATATCAGTGTGACGCTGCACCGGGTGCAATAATGAATGGCAGTCATCAGTGTGAACCTGCACTGGGTCCACTAAGGAACAGGAGATATCACTGTGAAGCCACACTGGGTGCACTAAGGAATGCCAGATATCACTGTGAAGCCACACTGGGAGCACTAAGGAACAGCAGATATCACTGTGAAGCCACACTGGGTGCACTAATGGACGGCCGATATCACTGTGAAGCCACACTGGGTGCACAAATGGACAACAGATATCAGTGTGACACTGCACTGGGTGCAATAATGAATGGCAGTCATCAGTGTGAACCTGCACTGGGTGCACTAAGGAACGGGAGATATTACTGTGAAGCCACACTGGGTGCACTAAGGAATGTCAGATAATACTGTGAAGCCACACTGGGTGCACTAAGGAACAGCAGATATCACTGTGAAGCCACACTGGGTGCAACAATGAAGGGCAGATATCAGTGTGAAGCCGCATTGGATTCACTAACGAACAGCAGATATCAGTGTGAAGCCGCACTGGGTGCACTACTGAGAAGCAGAAGTCAGTGTGAAGGTGCACTGCGTACACTAATGGACAACAGATATCAGTGTGAAGCCTCACTGGGTGCACTAATGGATGGCAGATATCAGTGTGAAGCCGCACTGGGTGTACTAATAGACAGCAGATATCAGTGTGAAGCTGCACTGGGTGCACTAATGAGCAGCATATGTCAGTGTGAAGCTGCACTACGTGCACTAATGGACAGCAGATATCAGTGTGAAGCCTCACTGGACACACTAATGGGCAGCAGATATCAGTGTGAAGATGCAATGGGTGCACTAAAGAATGGCAGATATCAGTGTGAAGATCCCTGGGTGCAATAATGAACAGCAGATATCAGTGTGAAGCCGCACTGGGTGCACTAAAGGACAGCAGATATCAGTGTGAAGCTGCACTGGGTGCACTAATGAGCAGCATATGTCAGTGTGAAGCTGCACTTCGTGCACTAATGGACAGCAGATATCAGTGTGAAGCCTCACTGGACACACTAATGGACAGCAGATATCAGTGTGAAGCCGCACTGGGTACACTAATGGACGGCAGATATCAGTGTGAAGCTCCACTGGGTGCACTAATGAGCATCAGATGTCAGTGTGAAGCTGCATTGCGTGGAATAATGTATGGCAGATATCAGTGTGAAACCGCACTGGGTGCAATAATGAACTGCAGATATCAGTGTGAAGTCGCACTGGATACACTAATGGACAGCAGATATTAATGTGAAACCGCACTGGGTGCACCAATGAACGGCAGATATCAGTTTGAAGCCGCACTGGATACACTAATGGATCGCAGATATCAGTGTGAAGCCGCACTGGGTGCACTAATAAACGGCAGATATTAGTGTGAAGCTGCACTGGGTGTACTAATGAATGGCAGTCATCAGTGTGAAGTATCACTGGGTGCAATAAAGAATGGCAGATATCAGTGTGAAGCTTCCCTGGGTGCACTAATGGACATCAGATATCAGTGTGACACTGCACTGGGTGCAATAATGAATGGCAGTCATCAGTGTGAACCTGCACTGGGTGCACTAAGGAACGGGAGATATTACTGTGAAGCCACACTGGGTGCACTAAGGAATGTCAGATAATACTGTGAAGCCACACTGGGTGCACTAAGGAACAGCAGATATCACTGTGAAGCCACACTGGGTGCAACAATGAAGGGCAGATATCAGTGTGAAGCCGCATTGGATTCACTAACGAACAGCAGATATCAGTGTGAAGCCGCACTGGGTGCTCTACTGAGAAGCAGAAGTCAGTGTGAAGCTGCACTGCGTACACTAATGGACAACAGATATCAGTGTGAAGCCTCACTGGGTGCACTAATGGATGGCAGATATCAGTGTGAAGCCGCACTGGGTGTACTAATAGACAGCAGATATCAGTGTGAAGCTGCACTGGGTGCACTAATGAGCAGCATATGTCAGTGTGAAGCTGCACTACGTGCACTAATGGACAGCAGATATCAGTGTGAAGCCTCACTGGACACACTAATGGGCAGCAGATATCAGTGTGAAGATGCAATGGGTGCACTAAAGAATGGCAGATATCAGTGTGAAGATCCCTGGGTGCAATAATGAACAGCAGATATCAGTGTGAAGCCGCACTGGGTGCACTAAAGGACAGCAGATATCAGTGTGAAGCTGCACTGGGTGCACTAATGAGCAGCATATGTCAGTGTGAAGCTGCACTTCGTGCACTAATGGACAGCAGATATCAGTGTGAAGCCTCACTGGACACACTAATGGACAGCAGATATCAGTGTGAAGCCGCACTGGGTACACTAATGGACGGCAGATATCAGTGTGAAGCTCCACTGGGTGCACTAATGAGCATCAGATGTCAGTGTGAAGCTGCATTGGGTGGAATAATGTATGGCAGATATCAGTGTGAAACCGCACTGGGTGCAATAATGAACTGCAGATATCAGTGTGAAGTCGCACTGGATACACTAATGGACAGCAGATATTAATGTGAAACCGCACTGGGTGCACCAATGAACGGCAGATATCAGTTTGAAGCCGCACTGGATACACTAATGGATCGCAGATATCAGTGTGAAGCCGCACTGGGTGCACTAATAAACGGCAGATATTAGTGTGAAGCTGCACTGGGTGTACTAATGAATGGCAGTCATCAGTGTGAAGTATCACTGGGTGCAATAAAGAATGGCAGATATCAGTGTGAAGCTTCCCTGGGTGCACTAATGGACATCAGATATCAGTGTGAAGACATACTGGGTGCACTAAAGGACAGCAGATATCAGTGTGAAGCTGCACTGGGTGCACTAATGAGCAGCAGATGTCAATGTGAAGCTGCACTGGGAGCACTAATGAATGGCAGATATCAGTGTGAAGCCGCACTGGGTGCACTAATGGACGGCAGATATCAGTGTGAAGTTGCAGAGGGTGCACTAATGAACAGCAAATGTCAGTGTGAAGCTGCACTGGGTGCACTAATGAATCGGCAGATATCGGTGTGAAACTGCACTGGGTGCACCAATGAACGGCAGATGTTAGTGTGAGGCCACACTGGGTGCACTAATGAATGGCAGATATCAGTGTAAAGCCACACTGAGTGCACTAATGCACAGCAGAAATCAGTGTGAAGCTGAACTGGGTGCACTAATGAACAGCAGATATCAGTGTGGAGCTACACTGGGTGCACCAATGAACGGCAGATATCAGTGTGAATCCGCACTGGGTGCACAAATGGACAGCAGATATCAGTGTGAAGCCTCACTGGATGCACTAATGGACAGCAGATATCAGTGTGAAACTGCACTGTGTGCACTAATAGACGGCAGATATCAGCGTGAATCCAAACTAATGAATAGCAGATATCGGTGTGAATCCACACTGGGTGCACTAATGGACGGCCAATATCACTGTGAAGCCACACTGGGTGCACAAATGGACAACAGATATCAGTGTGACACTGCACTGGGTGCAATAATGAATGGCAGTCATCAGTGTGAACCTGCACTGGGTGCACTAAGGAACGGGAGATATTACTGTGAAGCCACACTGGGTGCACTAAGGAATGGCAGATAATACTGTGAAGCCACACTGGGTGCACTATGAAACAGCAGATATCACTGTGAAGCCACACTGGGTGCAACAATGAACGACAGATATCAGTGTGAAGCCGCATTGGATTCACTAACGAACAGCAGATATCAGTGTGAAGTCGCACTGGGTACTCCACTGAGAAGCAGATGTCAGTGTGAAGCTGCACTGCGTACACTAATGGACAACAGATATCAGTGTGAAGCCTCACTGGGTGCACTAATGGATGGCAGATATCAGTGTGAAGCCGCACTGGGTGTACTAATAGACAGCAGATATCAGTGTTAAGCTGCACTGGGTGCACTAATGAGCAGCAGTTGTCAGTGTGAAGCTGCAATGCGTGCACTAATGGACAGCAGATATCAGTGTGAAGCCTCACTGGATACACTAATGGGCAGCAGATATCAGTGTGAAGATGCAATGGGAGCACTAAGGAACAGCAGATATCACTGTGAAGCCACACTGGGTGCACTAATGGACGGCCGATATCACTGTGAAGCCACACTGGGTGCACAAAGGGACAACAGATATCAGTGTGACACTGCACTGGGTGCAATAATGAATGGCAGTCATCAGTGTGAACCTGCACTGGGTGCACTAAGGAACGGGAGATATTACTGTGAAGCCACACTGGGTGCACTAAGGAATGTCAGATAATACAGTGAAGCCACACTGGGTGCACTAAGGAACAGCAGATATCACTGTGAAGCCACACTGGATGCAACAATGAAGGGCAGATATCAGTGTGAAGCCGCATTGGATTCACTAACGAACAGCAGATATCAGTGTGAAGCCGCACTGGGTGCTCTACTGAGAAGCAGAAGTCAGTGTGAAGCTGCACTGCGTACACTAATGGACAACAGATATCAGTGTGAAGCCTCACTGGGTGCACTAATGGATGGCAGATATCAGTGTGAAGCCGCACTGGGTGTACTAATGGACAGCAGATATCAGTGTGAAGCTGCACTGGGTGCACTAATGAGCAGCATATGTCAGTGTGAAGCTGCACTACGTGCACTAATGGACAGCAGATATCAGTGTGAAGCCTCACTGGACACACTAATGGGCAGCAGATATCAGTGTGAAGATGTAATGGGTGCACTAAAGAATGGCAGATATCAGTGTGAAGATCCCTGGGTGCAATAATGAACAGCAGATATCAGTGTGAAGCCGCACTGGGTGCACTAAAGGACAGCAGATATCAGTGTGAAGCTGCACTGGGTGCACTAATGAGCAGCATATGTCAGTGTGAAGCTGCACTACGTGCACCAATGGACAGCAGATATCAGTGTGAAGCCTCACTGGACACACTAATGGACAGCAGATATCAGTGTGAAGCCGCACTGGGTACACTAATGGACGGCAGATATCAGTGTGAAGCTCCACTGGGTGCACTAATCAGCATCAGATGTCAGTGTGAAGCTGCATTGGGTGGAATAATGTATGGCAGATATCAGTGTGAAACCGCACTGGGTGCAATAATGAACAGCAGATATCAGTATGAAGTCGCACTGGATACACTAATGGACAGCAGATATTAATGTGAAACCGCACTGGGTGCACCAATGAACGGCAGATATCAGTTTGAAGCCGCACTGGATACACGAATGGATCGCAGATATCAGTGTGAAGCCGCACTGGGTGCACTAATAAACGGCAGATATTAGTGTGAAGCTGCACTGGGTGTACTAATGAATGGCAGTCATCAGTGTGAAGTATCACTGGGTGCAATAAAGAATGGCAGATATCAGTGTGAAGCTTCCCTGGGTGCACTAATGGACATCAGATATCAGTGTGAAGACATACTGGGTGCACTAAAGGACAGCAGATATCAGTGTGAAGCTGCACTGGGTGCACTAATGAGCAGCAGATGTCAATGTGAAGCTGCACTGGGAGCACTAAAGAACGGCAGATATCAGTGTGAAGGCGCACTGGGTGCACTAAAGAACGGCAGATATCAGTGTGAAGCTTCCCAGGGTGCACTAATGGACATCAGATATCAGTATGAAACCTCACTGGATACACTAATGGACAGCAGATATCAGTGTGAAGCCACACTGGGTGCACTAATGGACGGCAGATATCAGTGTGAAGTTGCAGAGGGTGCACTAATGAACAGCAAATGTCAGTGTGAAGCTGCACTGGGTGCACTAATGAATGGCAGATATCGGTGTGAAACTGCACTGGGTGCACCAATGAACGGCAGATGTTAGTGTGAGGCCACACTGGGTGCACTAATGAATGGCAGATATCAGTGTAAAGCCACACTGAGTGCACTAATGCACAGCAGAAATCAGTGTGAAGCTGAACTGGGTGCACTAATGAACAGCAGATATCAGTGTGGAGCTACACTGGGTGCACCAATGAACGGCAGATATCAGTGTGAATCCGCACTGGGTGCACAAATGGACAGCAGATATCAGTGTGAAGCCTCACTGGATGCACTAATGGACAGCAGATATCAGTGTGAAACTGCACTGTGTGCACTAATAGACGGCAGATATCAGCGTGAATCCAAACTAATGAATAGCAGATATCGGTGTGAATCCACACTGGGTGCACTAATGGACGGCCGATATCACTGTGAAGCCACACTGGGTGCACAAATGGACAACAGATATCAGTGTGACACTGCACTGGGTGCAATAATGAATGGCAGTCATCAGTGTGAACCTGCACTGGGTGCACTAAGGAACGGGAGATATTACTGTGAAGCCACACTGGGTGCACTAAGGAATGGCAGATAATACTGTGAAGCCACACTGGGTGCACTAAGAAACAGCAGATATCACTGTGAAGCCACACTGGGTGCAACAATGAACGACAGATATCAGTGTGAAGCCGCATTGGATTCACTAACGAACAGCAGATATCAGTGTGAAGCCGCACTGGGTGCTCCAGTGAGAAGCAGATGTCAGTGTGAAGCTGCACTGCGTACACTAATGGACAACAGATATCAGTGTGAAGCCTCACTGGGTGCACTAATGGATGGCAGATATCAGTGTGAAGCCTCACTGGATGCACTAATGGGCAGCGGAGATCAGTGTGAAGCCACACTGGGTGCACTAATGAGCAGCATATGTCAGTGTGAAGCTGCACTGCGTGCACTAATGGACAGCAGACTTCAGTGTGAAGCCTCACTGGACACACTAAGGGACAGCAGATATCACTGTGAAGCTGCACTGGGTGCACTAATGAATGACAGATATCAGTGTGAAGCCGCACTGGGTGCACTGAAGAACGGCAGATATCAGTGTGCATCCGCACTGGGAGCACTACAGAATGGCAGATATCAGTGTGAAGCTTCCCTGGGTGCACTAATGGACAGCAGATATCAGTGTGAAACCTCACTGGATACACTAATGGACAGCAGATATCAGTCTGAAGCCACACTGGGTGCACTAATGGACGGCAGATATCTGTGTGAAGCTGCACAGGGTGCACTAATGAGCAGCAGATGTCAGTGTGAAGCTGCACTGGGTGCACTAATGAATGGCAGATATCAGTGTGAAACCGCACTGGGTGCACCAATGAACGGCAGGTGTCAGTGTGAAGCCGCACTGGGTGCACTAAGGAATGGCATATATCAGTGTGAAGCCTCACTGGATACACTAATGGACAGCAGATATCAGTGTGAAGCCGCACTGGGTGCACTAATGAATGGCAGATATCAGTGTAAAGCCACACTGGGTGCTCTAATGCACAGCAGAAACAGTGTGAAGCTGAACTGGGTGCACTAATGAACAGCAGATATCAGTGTGAAGCCGCACTGTGTACACCAATGAACGGCAGATATCAGTGTGAAGCCGCACTGGGTGCACAAATGGACAGCAGATATCAGTGTGAAGCCTCACTGGATGCACTAATGGACAGAAGATATCAGTGTGAAACTGCACTGAGTGCACTAATATGCGGCAGTTATCAGTGTGAAGCCACAATAATGAATAGCATATATCTGTGTGAAGCCACACTGGGTGCACTAATGGACAGCAGATATCAGTGTGAAGCTCCACTGGGTTCACTTTTGAACTGCAGATATTAGCACAAAGACACATTGGGGGCACTAATGGACAGCAGATATCAGCGTGAAGCCACAATGGGTGCACTAATGAGTGGCAGATATCAGTGTGAATCCACACTGGGTGCACTAAGGAACAGGAGATATCACTGTGAAGCCACACTTTGTGCATTAATGGACAGCAAATATCACTGTGAAGCCGCACTGCGTGCAATAATGGACAGGTGATATCAGAGTGAAGCCAAACTGGGTGCACTAAGGAACGGCAGATATCACTGTGAAGCCACGCTTGGTGCATTAATGGACAGCAGATATCAGCGTGAAAGTGCACTGGATGCACTTATGGACAGCAGATATCAGTGTGACGCTGCACTGGGTGCAATAATGAATGACAGTCATCAGTGTGAACCTGCACTGGGTGCACTAAGGAACAGGAGATATCACTCTGAAGCCACACTGGGTGCACTAAGGAATGCCAGATATCACTGTGAAGCCACACTGGGAGCACTAAGGAACAGCAGATATCACTGTGAAGCCACACTGGGTGCACTAATGGACGACCGATATCACTGTGAAGCCACACTGGGTGCACTAATGGACAGCAGAGATCAGTGTGACACTGCACTGGGTGCAATCATGAATGGCAGTCATCAGTGTGAACCTGCACTGGGTGCACTTAGGAATGGGGGATATCACTGTGAAGCCACACTGGGTGCACTAGGAATGGCAGATAATACTTTGAAGCCACACTGGGTGCACTACGGAACAGCAGATATCACTGTGAAGCCACACTGGGTGCACCAATGAACGGCAGAGATCAGTGTGAAACCGCATTGCATTCACTAACGCACAGCAGAAATCAGTGTGAAGCCGCACTGGGTGCTCTAATGAGCAGCAGATGTCAGTGTGAAGCTGCACTGCGTGCAATAATGGACAGCAGATATCAGTGTGAAGCCTCACTGGATACACTAATAAACAGCAGATATCAGTGTGATGCACTAATGGACAGCAGATATCAGTGTGAAGCTGCACTGGGTGCACTAATGAGCAGCAGATGTCAGTGTGAAGCTGCACTCCGTGCACTAATGGACAGCAGATATCATTGTGAAGCCTGACTGGATACACTAATGGACAGCAGATATCAGTGTGAAGAGGCACTGGGTGCACTAAAGAATGGCAGATATCAGTGTGAAGCTTCCCTGGGTGCAATAATGAACAGCAGATATCAGTGTGAAGCCGCACAGGGGGCACTAAAGGACAGCAGATATCAGTGTGAAGCTGCATTGGGTGCACTAATGAGCAGCATATGTCAGTGTGAAGCTGCACTGTGTGCACTAATAGACAGCAGATATCAGTGTGAAACTGCACTGGGTGCACTAATGAGCATCAGATGTCAGTGTGAAGCTGCATTGGGTGGACTAATGAATGGCAGATATCAGTGTGAAACCGCACTGTGTGCACTAATGAACGGCTTTTATCTGTGTGAAGCTGCACAGGGTGCACTAATGAATGGCAGATGTCAGTGTGAATCCGCACTGGCTGCACCAATGAATGGCAGATGTCAGTGTGAAGCCGCACTGGGTGCACTAAGGAACGGCAGATATCAGTGTGAAGCCTCAGTGGATGCACTAATGGGCAGCGGAGATCAGTGTAAAGCCACACTGGGTGCTCCAATGCACAGCAGAAATCAGTGTGAAGCTGAACTGGGTGCACTAATGAACAGCAGATATCAGTGTGAAGCCGCACTGGGTGCACTAATGGACAGCAGATATCTGTGTGAAGCTGCACAGTGTGCACTAATAAGCAGCAGATGTCAGTGTGAAGCTGCACTGGGTGCACTAATGAACGGCAGATGTCAGTGTGAAGCCGCACTGGGTGCACTAAAGAACGGCAGATGTCATTGTGAAGCCTCACTGGATACACTTATGGACAGCAGAGATCAGTGTAAAGCCGCACTGGGTACACCAATGAACGGCAGATATCAGTGTGAAGCCGCACTGGGTGCACAAATTGACAGCAGATATCAGTGTGAAGCCTCACTGGATGCACTAATGGACAGCAGATATCAGGGTGAAGCCACACTAATGAATAGCAGATATCTGTGTGAAGCCACACTGGGTGCACTAATAGACAGCAGATATCAGTGTGAAGCTCCACTGGGTGCACTAATAGACAGCAGATATCAGTGTGAAGCCCTACTGGGTGCACTATTGAACTGCAGATATTAGCACCAAGACACATTGGGGGCACAAATGGACAGCAGATATCAGCGTGAAGTCACACTGGGTGCACTAATGAGTGGCAGATATCAGTGTGAATCCACACTGGGTGCACTAAGGATGGATGGATGGATGGATAGGTTTTTATATAGCGCAATATCACCGTCAGGTCTCAAAGCGCTTTGCATTGGGAACCTGTCCTGGTTTTTCCCTGTGAGATAGCCCCTACTGGGTATCCCCAAGGTGAAAGCCAGGCATCCCGCCGTGGGGGGCCGTAGTGGCGAATAAGCAAGCTAATGCCCAGAGTTGCAGAGTGTGAACCTGTGATTCGAGTGGGCATCGAAGCGAGAATTACCGAGTCCGTGGACATTTTGGGCTCAAGACCCTGCCGCGTCGGGAATTGATCCCTGGTCCCAGGTCTGATCTCAGCGTCCGGGTCTGCCTCCTCTAACCAGTGAGCCACCAGTGAGATATCACTGTGAAGCCACACTGGGTGCATTAATGGACAGCAAATATCACTGTGAAGCCGCACTGCGTGAACTAATGGACAGGTGATATCAGCATGAAAGTGCACTGGATGCACTTATGGACAGCAGATATCAGTGTGACGCTGCACTGGGTGCAATAATGAATGGCAGTCATCAGTGTGAACCTGCACTGGGTGCACTAAGGAACAGGAGATATCACTGTGAAGCCACACTGGGTACACTAAGGAATGCCAGATATCACTGTGAAGCCACACTGGGAGCACTAACGAACGGCAGATATCACTGTGAAGCCACACTGGGTGCATTAATGGACAGCAGATATCAGCATGAAAGTGCACTGGATGCACTTATGGACAGCAGATATCAGTGTGACGCTGCACTGGGTGTAATAGTGAATGGCAGTCATCAGTGTGAACCTGCACTGGGTGCTCTAAGGAACAGGAGATATCACTGTGAAGCCACACTGGGTACACTAAGGAATGCCAGATATCACTGTGAAGCCACACTGGGAGCACTAAGGAACGGCAGATATCACTGTGAAGCCACACTGGGTGCATTAATGGACAGCAGATATCAGCATGAAAGTGCACTGGATGCACTTATGGACAGCAGATATCAGTGTGACGCTGCACTGGGTGCAATAATGAATGGCAGTCATCAGTGTGAACCTGCACTGGGTGCTCTAAGGAACAGCAGATATCACTGTGAAGCCACACTGGGTGCACTAATGGACGGCCGATATCACTGTGAAGCTACACTGGGTGCACAAATGGACAACAGATATCAGTGTGACACTGCACTGGGTGCAATAATGAATGGCAGTCATCAGTGTGAACCTGCACTGGGTGCTCTAAGGAATGCCAGATATCACTGTGAAGCCACACTGGGAGCACTAAGGAACAGCAGATATCACTGTGAAGCCACACTGGGTGCACTAATGGACGGCCGATATCACTGTGAAGCTACACTGGGTGCACAAATGGACAACAGATATCAGTGTGACACTGCACTGGGTGCAATAATGAATGGCAGTCATCAGTGTGAACCTGCACTGGGTGCACTAAGGAACGGGAGATATTACTGTGAAGCCACACTGGGTGCACTAAGGAACAGCAGATATCACTGTGAAGCCACACTGGGTGCAACAATGAACGGCAGATATCAGTGTGAAGCCGCACTGGGTGCACTAAGGAATGCCAGATATCACTGTGAAGCCACACTGGGAGCACTAAGGAACAGCAGATATCACTGTGAAGCCGCACTGGGTGCACTAAGGAACAGCAGATATCACTGTGAAGCCACACTGGGTGGAACAATGAACGGCAGATATCAGTGTGAAGCCGCATTGGATTCACTAACGAACAGCAGATATCAGTGTGAAGCCTCACTGGGTGCTCTACTGAGCAGCAGATGTCAGTGTGAAGCTGCACTGCATACACTAATGGACAGCAGATATCAGTGTGAAGCCTCACTGGGTGCACTAATGGATGGCAGATATCAGTGTGAAGCCGCACTGGGTGTACTAATAGACAGCAGATATCAGTGTGAAGCTGCACTGGGTTCACTAATGAGCAGCAGATATCAGTGTGAAGCTGCACTGGGTGCACTAATGAGCAGCATATGTCAGTGTGAAGATGCAATGGGTGCACTAAAGAATGGCAGATATCAGTGTGAAGATCCCCGGATGCAATAATGAACAGCAGATATCAGTGTGAAGCCGCACTGGGTGCACTAAAGGACATCAGATATCAGTGTGAAGCTGCACTGGGTGCACTAATGAGCAGCATATGTCAGTGTGAAGCTGTACTACGTGCACTAATGGACAGCAGATATCAGTGTGAAGCCTCACTGGACACACTAATGGACAGCAGATATCAGTGTGAAGCCGCACTGGACACACTAATAGACAGCAGATATCAGTGTGAAGCCCTACTGGGTGCACTATTGAACTGCAGGTATTAGCACCAAAACACATTGGGGGCACAAATGGACAGCAGATATCAGCGTGAAGTCACACTGGGTGCACTAATGAGTGGCAGATATCAGTGTGAATCCACACTGGGTGCACTAAGGAACAGGAGATATCACTGTGAAGCCACACTGGGTGTATTAATGGACAGCAAATATCACTGTGAAGCCGCACTGCGTGCACTAATGGACAGGTGATATCAGCATGAAAGTGCACTGGATGCACTTATGGACAGCAGATATCAGTGTGACGCTGCACTGGGTGCAATAATGAATGGCAGTCATCAGTGTGAACCTGCACTGGGTGCACTAAGGAACAGGAGATATCACTGTGAAGCCACACTGGGTACACTAAGGAATGCCAGATATCACTGTGAAGCCACACTGGGAGCACTAAGGAACGGCAGATATCACTGTAAAGCCACACTGGGTGCATTAATGGACAGCAGATATCAGCATGAAAGTGCACTGGATGCACTTATGGACAGCAGATATCAGTGTGACGCTGCACTGGGTGCAATAATGAATGGCAGTCATCAGTGTGAACCTGCACTGGGTGCTCTAAGGAACAGGAGATATCACTGTGAAGCCACACTGGGTGCACTAAGGAATGCCAGATATCACTGTGAAGCCACACTGGGAGCACTAAGGAACAGCAGATATCACTGTGAAGCCACACTGGGTACACTAATGGACGGCCGATATCACTGTGAAGCTACACTGGGTGCACAAATGGACAACAGATATCAGTGTGACACTGCACTGGGTGCAATAATGAATGGCAGTCATCAGTGTGAACCTGCACTGGGTGCACTAAGGAACGGGAGATATTACTGTGAAGCCACACTGGGTGCACTAAGGAACAGCAGATATCACTGTGAAGCCACACTGGGTGCAACAATGAACGGCAGATATCAGTGTGAAGCCGCACTGGGTGCACTAAGGAATGCCAGATATCACTGTGAAGCCACACTGGGAGCACTAAGGAACAGCAGATATCACTGTGAAGCCGCACTGGGTGCACTAAGGAACAGCAGATATCACTGTGAAGCCACACTGGGTGGAACAATGAACGGCAGATATCAGTGTGAAGCCGCATTGGATTCACTAACGAACAGCAGATATCAGTGTGAAGCCTCACTGGGTGCTCTACTGAGCAGCAGATGTCAGTGTGAAGCTGCACTGCGTACACTAATGGACAGCAGATATCAGTGTGAAGCCTCACTGGGTGCACTAATGGATGGCAGATATCAGTGTGAAGCCGCACTGGGTGTACTAATAGACAGCAGATATCAGTGTGAAGCTGCACTGGGTGCACTAATGAGCAGCAGATATCAGTGTGAAGCTGCACTGGGTGCACTAATGAGCAGCATATGTCAGTGTGAAGATGCAATGGGTGCACTAAAGAATGGCAGATATCAGTGTGAAGATCCCCGGATGCAATAATGAACAGCAGATATCAGTGTGAAGCCGCACTGGGTGCACTAAAGGACATCAGATATCAGTGTGAAGCTGCACTGGGTGCACTAATGAGCAGCATATGTCAGTGTGAAGCTGCACTACGTGCACTAATGGAAAGCAGATATCAGTGTGAAGCCTCACTGGACACACTAATAGACAGCAGATATCAGTGTGAAGCCCTACTGGGTGCACTATTGAACTGCAGGTATTAGCACCAAGACACATTGGGGGCACAAATGGACAGCAGATATCAGCGTGAAGTCACACTGGGTGCACTAATGAGTGGCAGATATCAGTGTGAATCCACACTGGGTGCACTAAGGAACAGGAGATATCACTGTGAAGCCACACTGGGTGTATTAATGGACAGCAAATATCACTGTGAAGCCGCACTGCATGCACTAATGGACAGGTGATATCAGGGTGAAGCCAAACTCGGTGCACTAAGGAACGGCAGATATCACTGGGAAGCCACACTGGGTGCATTAATGGACAGCAGATATCAGCATGAAAGTGCACTGGATGCACTTATGGACAGCAGATATCAGTGTGACGCTGCACCGGGTGCAATAATGAATGGCAGTCATCAGTGTGAACCTGCACTGGGTCCACTAAGGAACAGGAGATATCACTGTGAAGCCACACTGGGTGCACTAAGGAATGCCAGATATCACTGTGAAGCCACACTGGGAGCACTAAGGAACAGCAGATATCACTGTGAAGCCACACTGGGTGCACTAATGGACGGCCGATATCACTGTGAAGCCACACTGGGTGCACAAATGGACAACAGATATCAGTGTGACACTGCACTGGGTGCAATAATGAATGGCAGTCATCAGTGTGAACCTGCACTGGGTGCACTAAGGAACGGGAGATATTACTGTGAAGCCACACTGGGTGCACTAAGGAATGTCAGATAATACTGTGAAGCCACACTGGGTGCACTAAGGAACAGCAGATATCACTGTGAAGCCACACTGGGTGCAACAATGAAGGGCAGATATCAGTGTGAAGCCGCATTGGATTCACTAACGAACAGCAGATATCAGTGTGAAGCCGCACTGGGTGCTCTACTGAGAAGCAGAAGTCAGTGTGAAGCTGCACTGCGTACACTAATGGACAACAGATATCAGTGTGAAGCCTCACTGGGTGCACTAATGGATGGCAGATATCAGTGTGAAGCCGCACTGGGTGTACTAATAGACAGCAGATATCAGTGTGAAGCTGCACTGGGTGCACTAATGAGCAGCATATGTCAGTGTGAAGCTGCACTACGTGCACTAATGGACAGCAGATATCAGTGTGAAGCCTCACTGGACACACTAATGGGCAGCAGATATCAGTGTGAAGATGCAATGGGTGCACTAAAGAATGGCAGATATCAGTGTGAAGATCCCTGGGTGCAATAATGAACAGCAGATATCAGTGTGAAGCCGCACTGGGTGCACTAAAGGACAGCAGATATCAGTGTGAAGCTGCACTGGGTGCACTAATGAGCAGCATATGTCAGTGTGAAGCTGCACTGTAGTGTAGTTCCTATCATCCCAATAGGCTCTGCGCATTGGAATAATACCTACAGCAGTAAAGGCCTAGACCAGACGTTAACTAGGTCTACTACTGTCGATACTAGACTTAAAGTTTTGGGTTTGCCAGCTTAGCTCAGAGTTCACTAGAAACTTTCTCGAATGTTCAAGGAGGACTTAACTTCCCTGATTAGACAAGAAGGGATTTAGTTTCTGACAACCATAGAACATGACAACTTTGCTCTCCCCTAATCAAGAGTATATCTCGAGAGTCGTGTGAACAAAAGGCAATTTATTTTACTCAGTCAGTACGTGCATTCTTAGTCTCATCAGATTGTAGAGAAAAGGAAGAGACGGGCGTGTTCAATAAAAAGGTGTTATTTATTGATCAGTCTCTTTTCTCATACAAGAGAAATGGATCGATATTATTGCAATACTTATAGTTAAGTAAAGTGCATACATTAAAAGCAATAGTCTAAAATAATACTGTAAAAACATTGATATGGTTTCTAAGCCATAAGATGTTTAAAATGAATAAAATATATTACATACACATATACTTTTGACTAAACGTACTCAACTGGTGTTTCTAAATACGCCTACCCCGTGTACCTGACCTAAGTCTAATACGTGGGCGGGAATAGAAAGTTACAGTTTAAGTTACGTTTGTTTTTGCCAAGTGAATAACTAAAGAATTCTCTGTGAGGGGTTATTCAGTTCTGTACCTGGAATCTAGGTTGAATGAGGGATGGTATCTCTCGTCTCTGGTCTCGATATTCCAGGCTGCCTGCGAGGGCTACCCGGAAACGCCGGTGCTGGATCTCTCGGCAGGAGAAATCAGCTTCTCTCAGCGCGTCAGGAAGGCGGGGCTGCGCCAGCGGGGTCTGCTCTGCTCTTCGCTTCGGCAAGTATGGCTGCTCCGTCTCGTCACCACGCGTGTGTTTGCATAGGGCAATATCGGTAATATTTATACCTTTAAGGTGCCGAGATTGACGTAAGGATGGACATAGATACGTCAATAAGGATGTCATACGACTTGCTCGTTAGCACATTCTTTTACTGAAGTTCTCGGTGAAATCAAAACAATGGCCGCAGGGTTTTGCCCAGGTTGTCATAGGTTTGATTTGTTATGAGAACTCCGTATGCCTTATCAGGGGCTGGAGGAATATCGCTTGTCTAATTAGATCGCAAGCGTTATGACCTAATCAGATAACACGTTCCTGTGCCGTAGTGTGACTGCGTCAGATAACGGTATCTGCATCATGGGGGTTTTCTGCCTCATGGGCTGACTGCTAGTTAACTTGTTGGTTTGTTTAACCAGAATAGGGTCAGGAATAGGGGGATCGATTCAGAACCTATAGGAATACATCACACCCACTCCACGCTAACTATGGTCATATTTACTAATCTATGCATAGTATAACATAGTACAACATACTATAGAGTATAGTGTATACCTTACCACCCCAAAATACATAAATGCATTTTGAAATTTTCAAATATACGGAAAAATTGCAGTCATATGTATTGTATGCACTCAAGCTGTAGAAAAATGCCAAAGTAATCGCATTTGTATACATTATTGCTATTTTGTATATGAGAATTACACATGAAATGGCTCTTAATACAGAAGAAAAAGTTCGAGACCATTTCATCACAGAATAAAATATTTAAAATATTTATGACCATACCAGCGGGCAGCTAATGTCTATAAGCTATGTCTATAAGCTATCTAAAATTTAGAAACCTTAGTTCTCTAAGAATAGTTCTTACTTTAAGCAGAAGATAGTGTCCCGAAAAATATGCAAAAATATTCTGGGGCTGCTGAAAAATTGCTGTCCGTGAACTGGAGGGAAAATTGTTCATGTGACTTTATTTTTAAAGTTGAAGGCCGAATTCAGGGAACGCCGTGTGCGAGCTTGTTCAAAAGTCTCTATTTCTGTTCTGGCGAGAACATCATATCATTTAGGCTTTCGAAAAAACTATCAACAGCTTCCTGGGAAAGTTCCACTAACTCGGATATAGGTGTAATCATGCATTCGTGCGCATGATTGTCTCCATTGACATTCTGATTCGCATTGCTGACAGAAGGTCGTACCTGATCGATGCTGCTTTCATCTTGAACTTCACTACCCATCAATCGTAGTGGTGAAGCTTCCACGAATGCCGTCATCAGGATTGGTAGCCTTTGAGGGCAGCACAAAGCATGAACCTTGATCGGGCTCAACAATGTTTCTGCATCCATTGGCGCATCCGATTGTAGCGTCAGACAGGTGTCTAACACGCATTCTTCTCCGCATAGCAGACACCTTAATACAGGTAAAACACATCTTTGCCACATTGGTCGAAATGATAGAAACCAAGTCATGTTCAGGTCTCTAAGCCGGGAGAGTCCCAGGATTTTTGATATCCGGTCCCGGTATCCAATGGCTAGGATTGTTTCTTCCCTTGTCGCAAGAGTTTTGTCTGTGACATGGGTTGGCATAACGAAAAATAAGGACTAAGAATAGGATTCCCGCAATTAGTCCCAAGATCAGGGGAAGTCCGCCAAAAATCGAATGGACGAAATCTGGAAAAATACCCAGTATGGCTTTGAATGGTGTTAATGCCATCGAAAATACTGTCTTAAATACCTTTGAGACCCCATTGGTATCAGAAATATTTAAGATTTCGTTCAGAATTTCCGCGAAATGTATGGGGGAATTAGTTGATAACAATGAATGTATCTCTGCAGTCGTCCTTGCGACTTGTAAATCATACGTTTCTTTTGATGACGTGAGCCTTCTAGGCGTCTGAAGAAGCACTGTTTTCATTCTGCTTAAAGTATCTATTCGAATAGAAGTAATTTTCAAATTGGGCCATGCCCTTGCCTCCCTGTCTGGAAAGGAGCTGGGGAACAATGAGCGTCCACAGCACTTGACCTTCGCAGTCGTAGTTACTAGATAAGGAGTCCCGGGCATAAGACTACAACATCTGCGATCTACAATTAGAATGTAACTCCCATTATAGAGTCTTTGAAAGAATGGTTCTATTTCTGTTGCAGGTGCGCCTTGCTGGTGACATGAAAGGTTGTATGAATTCCCTTCACAGGCTCCATGCAAACTAATTCCGTTACACAGAAGTGTGCCACTTAGTGACATCGCACAATTGTTGCCACTAAGAAACACTTTCTGTCCTTTATTACTGACACATGCATGTGAATAGGGCAGGTTCCATGTTGTTTTAAGGTACCCCTTTCCCAATTTCTCGTACATGCCAGCCTGTATATATTTTTGGCAGTATTGAAACCTGAAGGTTGAGATTGGAATATTTATTATCCCATGTATTATCCATTCACTGACAGGTCGTTCTGACATTGTCACTGGTAATCTTTCGAGTTTTTCAATGCTCAAGATTGTATAATCAGCATCCTTTTGTGCCATACTGATTTGTCTATCAGTAAGGTTAAAGATTTGGAATAGTGACGTTGTGTTGATTAAACGCCAAGGCACATAGCCTGAACGTAGATTTTGTAACGTCCAGCCAAGCTGTACAATAGAGCGCAATTGTGACTGACCGTGTTGTAATAACAGTAAGTCTTGCGACAATATGTCGATTGCTGAAGACACAATGCTGTCCAAAGAAAAAATTCTGGAGGACAGAGTCATTAACCCATTGTCCACTACAGAAAGTGATTTTTCCAAATTAATACGGTCAATTTCCCGTATTCTCTCTGCTGTTTCAATTTGAGTAACCTTCCAGGCCTCATTGTATGCTGCATATACAGAGGCTGCTATGAAACGTTTTTGACGCTGTTTGCGCGGTCCCATAATGAAATCACGCAAGTCAGCACCATCAGTAAGAAAAGTTAGGTGTTGTTTAATTTCTGCCAGTGTGGAAGTTTGTAGCCACTGAAGGCATAATTTGCCCACACTGTAGGTTGTTATTATCCCTGGGTGATGTCTTTGGGGATATCTAGGGTCTGGCCTGGTCATTTTGAACCCCTGTGTTTTATTCAGGAATCTGTCTTGACAGTTATTAGTATCTGTGGGCCAGATCAACCATTGTTTCCAATCAGGATGTGTTCTGTTTTGGTTTAATACATAATTTACGTCTATCTCTTCATCTGTAGAGCTATTGCTGAGCATTGTTGGCTTTGGAATAGACGGTTTATTTAAGTCTTTGATTTTGGCTAGGCCAAGACAGGTAGTTTGTTGAACAGTGTCATTTAAAAATATCATTTGTTCTGGGATCATGCAGGCTCTAAACAAAGATTCTATACCCTGCACTTGCCATTCTTTTGTACCCCAAACACTTTTCAATTCAACATTTTTGTCCCAATAATCAAAACCAAAAGTATTCATTTGTTCAAAAAACGAGTCTGAATATATCAATTTTGTGTTGGTTATCATGGTCTTTGTCCCTGTCTTGTTTGACAATTTAAAATAGAATGCTTCAGCATTACTTGTGTTAAAACCTGAAAAGTATGAATATTTGTCATAGAAGGTCCTTGAGCTTCCTTTTGGAGGGGTTGCACAATGTTCCCATTGATTATAATTTAAAACATTTCTAGGTTGTGCAGATCTATGTAAAAAATGGTTACCATAGTGGTTATAACAGTACATACTATCATAATTTGTAGAACCCTGCAAATAATCATGTTTGGTAAATTTAGCAGACATTACTAAGTCAGACATCATATTATTAATGCTTTCGAAGTCCCAATCATCAGCAAATGAGCTTGGTTTTACAAAGTCACTCAAGGAGATCTTAATTTGGTGTGGATATTTCAGGATTTCGACCGGACCATAAATTTCATAGTCAGTGTTGTCCCAGGCTACCCCACCCGGTATCGGATTGGCTGTGAAGTTGACTGAAGAAAGTTCTCTTTTCTCGATGTGTGAAGATGTGTGTGGTTTGAGGATCAAGTTGATTTTCTGACTTGCTGTGTCCATTTTTGCATATTTTCCCTCAATGAAGCGTCCCAAAGTTAGTATCATGATGAGCTAAAGTATGAGGATAAATGCACCAAAACCCACCCAAAATTCAATCCATGGGGAAATCAGATATGTTTCTTTCAGTTGTTTCAAAAGTTCTTTAGCTTTATCTTTAAAGGTTTTTGATGATGGCTGTGTCTTTGATTCACTGAAGCCTTCAGAGGAATCATCGAAGTTTATGAAGTAGCCGGATGCTGTTCTGTCAATTGTTCCAATTGGTTCAGGATTATTGTTTCTTGCATTTTCACTTGGTACTTCATTATAGATTGGTGTGTCTCTGCTAAATGTTTTTATTTGGGTTTTCAGAGGTCTGAGTTCTATTGCCTTGTTGCATAGTCCTTGTTGTTCTTCTGTAGGCGTTTCGAATGTGATGAGCCTCTTCGTTAGGACCTCTGTACTGGTAGCAAATCTTGGTGTTCTGCTACTTATTGGGAGTCCACTTGGCCTACTGTTTGTTATCGGCCACATGTTGTTGTTTTACCAGGTCGATGGATACAACTCGGTTCTCCTTTTTTCCAGCAAGTGGCGGTAGTACAACTGATCTTGTCCCGTTGACAGACAAGACAGGAACTGCTTTTCTGTAAGAAGGCCCAAATTCCTTCTTTACCGCGATCTTTTCCCTGACTAGATCCCCGACTTTTGGAATCCAGACAGGTCTTGCTGGGACAGGTGGTGGTTCTTCAGGGGTTGTTGGCTGTTGTTTCAACTTTATGTTGCTCAGGTCTTTTCTTGTTTTGTTTAAGTCCTGCAAAATAGCCAAACGGTCTTTGATATCAAAGCTTTTTTCTTCTACCACTGAAGTCTGACTATCAATGTCAGAGATCAACATCCTAGTTCCAAATAATAATTCGTACGCACTGAATCCCTTCAGAGAATTTCTTGGCAAGTTATTTAGACTACGTTGGACACTTATTAGATGTTTGACCCACCCAGCTCCCGAACCTAATACCTTTGCCGTTATAGATTGCTTTATGTCACGGTTTTTTCTTTCAACAATTCCGTTCCCCTCAGGGTGAAATGGACAAGAGTACCGCAATGCCACGCCCATGCTGACCATGGCCTCCTTATAAGCTCTAGAGCTAAAAGCAGGACCGTGGTCCGAATGCAGCATGCCAATTGCGTATGTGCCGATAAAGACTCGCAAATCTTTTATAACAGTTCTGGCGTCAGCCGTTCGCTGGGGCCACATCCATATGAATCTCGTGCATGAATCTACTGCGACCAAGATATATTTATAGTTACCGTCCCTTTGTAAGGGACCGCAGTGATCTAGATAAACACAGGCTAATGGTTTATCCGAGATTAGAAGGGGCGTTTGCGCTGGACGTCTCACCGTTGATACTTTCATTTTTTGACATATTTCACATTCTAGAACATAGTTCCTTGTTTGTCTTCTCATTTGTGGCCACCAGTATCTCTGTTTTAATAATGATACTGTGGCTGAGACGCCAGCATGGATAGAAGCAAGCCCTTCGTGTGCCGCTATTATTAGTCCTAACCTATGTTCCATGTTTGGAATTGCCCTATCCCCCACTCCAGGGATTCGAGCAAAAGGAACATTGTTTGCATCAGTTATGTATGAGTATTTTACTGGAAAGCCTTTCGGGAGTGTTTCTATCGGATCCTTTTCTGAAGCGCTGACAGCTTGTAATATTTCGCTGTCTATTTTTGTTTTTGACCGTGTGATGGCAGCTACGGAAGCCGTTTGCACAGCTGCCTTCGCTGCCTCATCAGCCAATGAATTCCCTGCAACGTGAACGCCATCACGTTGATGACTCAGCGTATGTATCACGTGAGTCTTTGGTAGTTCTTTTTGTAAAAGAACTACTTGTTCCCAGAGCATTTTATGCTTGATTGTGCCACCTTTCGCATCCTTGAAACCATTCTGAAGCCAGATCTGCAAGTATTCATTGTAAGACTGAACGCAATAATACGAATCGCACACTATGAGTGTGGGGAATTCTCGATCGGTATTTTCAAGCGCCATCTTGAACGCCAGTAGTTCAGCTCGCTGAGCTGTACAATCTCCTAAAGATTGTGTTTTAGTGATTGCTGGTTTAAATTTTCCTTCGTGCCAGCGACCTTTAACGATCGCGCACGCAGCACTGTAAGCTTGCTTACCCCCCACTGCGGGTTGTGCTGATCCGTCTGTATATATTATACAGCCGTAGTGGTCTAGAGGCAGAATTTCGGTCGGCGGAGGACATTCAAATTCATATTGGAGAAATTCTTGTGTTTTTAAGTAAGGATCAAATTCGTACGCCACGTCTGTTGCAGCAAGAGAATTAGCCCATTGTATCCATCTCGGATGGAGTGCTTTAGCATTTGGAATGCTTGCCTTTGTTACCGCCTCTAGGGCTGGTATTGGTGTCACGATTATTATTCGTTTACCTTGTGCCAGGGCTCGTTCTTTTGCTATAGCTGTCTGTGTTGCGGTAAGAATTTTTTCCGTTGGGCTGAATTTCATTTCAGCCTTAGTGTACAAGTGTGATTTGAATGCAATTGGTACCTTTTCTCCCTCATTAGAGGTCAGGTATGTGAATCCGCATCTCCCTGGGATGACTCGAATCACAAGATTGCGTGTGTTATCACGTGTTTCTAATTTTGTTTTAATTAGCATGTCTGTTTGTAGGGATCTCAAAATTTCTGTGTGTATTTGAGTCCAATTGGATCTTTTAAAATCTGGTTTTATCAGATCATAAAGGGGTTTGACCCTTTCTGCGTAATTTGCAATGTATGTTCTTCCGAAATTTAGGAAGCCTAGAATCGACTGTAGGTTTTTTAGTGTTCTAGGTGCTTGGATTACGGCACATTTCTCTAGGAAATTGTCTGCCAGGCTTTTGCCTTCACTTGATAATTCATATCCTAAGAACAGGACTGTCAGATGGGCGATTCTGGATTTTTTAAAGTTGAATTTGTAACCCTCTGCAGGGAACCCAAGTATTATGGTGTTCACTCTTTTCAAGTGAGTCTCCAAGTCATCATCTGTTAAGTAAATGTCATCGACATAAGATAATGCTTCATCATCATATAGTTGTAGTAATTCTGTTACTCTCGCTGAGAATACTCCCGGGCTGTTCTTGTACCCCCGGGCTAACCGACAGAATTGTTTTTGAGTGCCATTTATTGAGAATGCAGTTAAATATCTGCTCTCTGGTGCTATGTTTTGACAAAAGAATCCATTAGAGATGTCTAATGTTGTTTTGTATTTTTTGTGCACTATGTTATTCATTAGTGCAGCACTATGTGAGTTTTGCACTGCAAAAGTTTTGCAACATGTGTTAAGGTGTCGGTAATCCAAAACTAGACGATATGAATTGTCTGGTTTGGAGACCGGAAACAAAGGGTTGTTCATTTGTGAGGTGCAAGTTTCAATCACCCCCTGGTATTCTAGCTGATCTAGTATTTCATTTACCTGTTTTTTAGCTTCTTGCTTAATTGGGTACTGCCTTTGTGCAGTAGGTTGTGATTTTAACCCCTTCGACGCTCATGACGAGCTGGGCTCGTCATGAGGTAGCCTCCTCGCACGCTCATGACGAGCCCAGCTCGTCATGTAACATGCACTTTACAGATTCCCAGCGTACGGGCGGAATTCCGCCCGCACGCATCAGGTTAACTGGATTTTGTGAGGAGGAGAGTCCTCATCCCATCCCACGTGATTTTTATATAAAGCAGGAGCTAGAGCTACTGCCCACTTTCTTGCAAGTGTGTATTTTTTATGAATTGGGATATGATTTGAGAAGGCAGGCATAATTACTTCTTCGCCATGAGGGCACTCCCTGACAAACTCTGGTGGCCAGTCTTTTTCAGCTAGAAGGATATCATAGCCCTTGGAGAGATTATCCCAAAATAGTCCCCTTATTTTCCTAGTCTTATCTCCCTCTATACGCAATGTTATTTCGTATATTTTGTGAGGTTTGCTAACTCTGGTGTCCGCAGTTTCCACTTGAAGATATTCATTCGTGTCCACTGTCTCCAGATGATTCATAAGGACTTTGCGAGCTATGCTCACTTCTGCTGCGCTGTCTAGCATTGTCTGAGCCCATTCTCCGTTTTTCAGTTGTGTCCTCAGTATTCTCGGCATTGGTAACTACCTTGATACTGGCTACCTTCTTTTTTGGAAATTGTAATTTCTTTTTTAGCTGAGCAGGTTCCTTGTCTTTGGACTTGGTGTGCTCTTCTCTTTGTTCTGATCGTCCTCTTCTTTCCGATTTCTGCGAGGAAGTCTGAAAAGATTGAGAGGGACGTGTATCAATGTCTTGATATCTATCAGGCTTTTTAATATTATCCCTATTTCTAAGGTTATATCTTTTCCCAGAGGGGTCACTCTGAGGTGACCTGTGTCTTTGGTTTGGAGATTTTTCTCTTTGCCTAGGAGACCTTCCTCGGGACTGGAATTTCTTTTCTTTAGGATTGGATTGTTTGTTTCCATCCCAGTTCTTTTTTGGTGATGTAGAATTATTATTAAAAAATATTTTTTCAGGACTTTCAATTAGTTGCGGTTTTACTGGTATTCCACCTAAACTATCTCTACCTAGTTCCTCATAGGATTTTTCTATGATTCTGGCAATTTCAGCTGGTTGGTCTGTTATATCTGTCTCTTTTAACCTCTGGCGGATCGCCACGTTTGCTGCTTCTCCTTTTATGTTGGCTAATAGTATAGCCGAGACCTGCTTGAAGTCTTTTAGTAATTTCATACCAAGAGTTAAAGCGGGTTCAGGACCATATTCATCTTGAATTTGTTTTAGCACATCTGGTATTACCGAAATGGATGGAACACCGTGCGTTTTTGTGTAGATGGAAGCAAAGACTGTACCCCAAGTGTCACAGTCCTCAATGTGTGGTGCGATTCCCATTGGAAGACAGATAGTCAGAATCCTGTGCTTTTCTAGCGGGGTGGCGTCTGGAAACACCGCCTCTATTTGGGTGATTTTCTGCGCTAGCCAGAATGGTATTTGTTCCCGTTTAGCCGGTACTTTACCTAGGCAGGACTGGATGTTCTGTGGTGTAATTTTATTTGTGTTCCCCTGGTGAGGGGTCAGCTGTGGGAGTTTAATCGCGGGCTGAATTGTTGAAGTCCGCATCACATATTGGACTAATTGTCTGTGTATTTTTATTAGTTGTTTTAGCTGTGTTAAAAAGGTTTGGTGCAGACATCCCATCGATGTCTGGATGTGGTGTGTATCCGGCTAGGACCGGCCACGTTGCTCCTGGTCTACCTAAAGGACCGAGCCTGGTGATGTGATTATTGTGTTTTAGGGCGCCATCAAATAAGAGCAAATGCTCTTGAAATTTGAGTGGTACTTCCACCTCCTCGAAAGGAGTGTACGTTTCAGGTGGTTCCTCAATTTTGTAATAGTGGAAGTACTTTGTTACAGGATTTGCTGCTGGAAAATTTATCCATGAATAGTATACCTCTGTCTGCCGATAATCGTGTGCCTCAATTACGAATATGACTGTACCACCTCTAGGTGTCAGTCCATTTTCTATAAGTTTTATGGTTATAGATTTCCTTTTAATGACCGGGATGAGTATTATATCCTCGTCTGCTGCCTGCATGGTAGCATCAGCTGCTGCGAGTTCAGTTGCTAATCTAACTGCCTCTCTTTCATCCTCATTGTCTGACATTTTACTGTCCAAAAGGTTTTTTCTTTTGCTTGCAGATCAGGTTTCTTATGGAAACAAAGATTAGATGCACAATATTTTGGAACCGTGTATCCTTCAACGTTGACTTGTACCAAGAACCATACATAGGAGTTCCCTCCTGCGAGGTCTGGCGGATATAACCTTTCACCCACTCCAGACGTCTTTGGAGTATTTGGGAAAAGGGGTCTGAATGAGAAAGCACGACTGAGTTACTCTAAATGTCTTACGTTAGTTTTATCGCCCTTTCCAAACGCGTTGGTCGCCATGTAGTGTAGTTCCTATCATCCCAATAGGCTCTGCGCATTGGAATAATACCTACAGCAGTAAAGGCCTAGACCAGACATTAACTAGGTCTACTACTGTCGATACTAGACTTAAAGTTTTGGGTTTGCCAGCTTAGCTCAGAGTTCACTAGAAACTTTCTCGAATGTTCAAGGAGGACTTAACTTCCCTGATTAGACAAGAAGGGATTTAGTTTCTGACAACCATAGAACATGACAACTTTGCTCTCCCCTAATCAAGAGTATATCTCGAGAGTCGTGTGAACAAAAGGCAATTTATTTTACTCAGTCAGTACGTGCATTCTTAGTCTCATCAGATTGTAGAGAAAAGGAAGAGACGGGCGTGTTCAATAAAAAGGTGTTATTTATTGATCAGTCTATTTTCTCATACAAGAGAAATGGATCGATATTATTGCAATACTTATAGTTAAGTAAAGTGCATACATTAAAAGCAATAGTATAAAATAATACTGTAAAAACATTGATATGGTTTCTAAGCCATAAGATGTTTAAAATGAATAAAATATATTACATACACATATACTTTTGACTAAACGTACTCAACTGGTGTTTCTAAATACGCCTACCCCGTGTACCTGACCTAAGTCTAATACGTGGGCGGGAATAGAAAGTTACAGTTTAAGTTACGTTTGTTTTTGCCAAGTGAATAACTAAAGAATTCTCTGTGAGGGGTTATTCAGTTCTGTACCTGGAATCTAGGTTGAATGAGGGATGGTATCTCTCGTCTCTGGTCTCGATATTCCAGGCTGCCTGCGAGGGCTACCCGGAAACGCCGGTGCTGGATCTCTCGGCAGGAGAAATCAGCTTCTCTCAGCGCGTCAGGAAGGCGGGGCTGCGCCAGCGGGGTCTGCTCTGCTCTTCGCTTCGGCAAGTATGGCTGCTCCGTCTCGTCACCACGCGTGTGTTTGCATAGGGCAATATCGGTAATATTTATACCTTTAAGGTGCCGAGATTGACGTAAGGATGGACATAGATACGTCAATAAGGATGTCATACGACTTGCTCGTTAGCACATTCATTTACTGAAGTTCTCGGTGAAATCAAAACAATGGCCGCAGGGTTTTGCCCAGGTTGTCATAGGTTTGATTTGTTATGAGAACTCCGTATGCCTTATCAGGGGCTGGAGGAATATCGCTTGTCTAATTAGATCGCAAGCGTTATGACCTAATCAGATAACACGTTCCTGTGCCGTAGTGTGACTGCGTCAGATAACGGTATCTGCATCATGGGGGTTTTCTGCCTCATGGGCTGACTGCTAGTTAACTTGTTGGTTTGTTTAACCAGAATAGGGTCAGGAATAGGGGGATCGATTCAGAACCTATAGGAATACATCACAGCACTACGTGCACTAATGGACAGCAGATATCAGTGTGAAGCCTCACTGGACACACTAATGGACAGCAGATATCAGTGTGAAGCCGCACTGGGTACACTAATGGACGGCAGATATCAGTGTGAAGCTCCACTGGGTGCACTAATGAGCATCAGATGTCAGTGTGAAGCTGCATTGGGTGGAATAATGTATGGCAGATATCAGTGTGAAACCGCACTGGGTGCAATAATGAACAGCAGATATCAGTGTGAAGTCGCACTGGATACACTAATTGTGGTATATAAATAAATAATACCGGATCTAGGTTTTACTGGACATAGCAATAACAGATAGCTCAATAAATAAGAGTCAAGATTCGAGGTAGTAGGAGTTTTCAGGTTTAATACAGCATAAAGGACAGGAACAGGACAACCTGCATGGGAATAGGATGACAGAATTGGACTGGCATGGCCCGGCAGCTGCCGGGGCTGGATCTGGGATGAGCGCGCTAACATTTAATAACAATACACAAGCATATATACTAAAACAGTTGCAATACAATGAATACAGTAGGCGGAGCAGTGGGTGTGGTCAATAGCAGTCGCGAAAGATAAGGGTGAAAGTAGGTGTAACAAGAGGCGTATACAGAGACATGTGATGTAAACGTAACAGAATATGTCATAAATGGGGCGGAAACATGGAGGGGGCTACCTAAGGAGCCGGAACCTCTAACCTAATGGTGCGCGCAAACTGACAATGACGTGTTACTAGGAGAAGCTGGGGGCTATGAACTCTGTGCTAGGAGCAGAGACTGAAGTCTGGGGAGTCAGGGCGACATGTGCCTAAACAATATCTAGTATCTGATGTTTAGAGAACATGTTGATAGAATCCAAAAGTTATCGGGGTAAAGGCTAACAGACTCTAAGACTGGTGCATGCATTATTCTACATGTAGTGCGTGTTGAAGAATATTAAATGACCATAAATACAGTATTTCTCTTGCATGGAGACGTAAAGGCTAGACTATGACGGAAACTATTGATGCGGTTCAGTAGCTTAGGAATGCAGAGAAGGAGGGCTGGACTGATAACTAGAATCATAACATACTCTTGGCAGACTCAGAGGCAGAGCCAGGCCGAGCCGGGCACTGTGAGGCAGGAAGTAAGTGAAGGGTCAGGAATACAGGTGGGGGCTGTATCGCTCCTCAGCGAGGGCTCAGGAGACAGGAGCTGAATCTGGTGTCCAGGCCCTTTTGAGGCCTAGAAACGGGGACTTTACAATGAAATAACGTGCACACTGGGAAACGTGGCAACGTAACTTTACATAGGCCTGATATTCGTAGTATTCACGAGAACTGGAAACTGGCATACTAGAGATGGACACAACTATAATTACGTCTTTAATCGAACATGGGGAATACATATGCATATTAATTCATGCACACATAACATAAGATGAGGACACGTAGGGACACAGAACATGGCAAAATTTACTTTTCCACATTCCCTCCTTGTCACTACGTTTCCATCAGGAAACATCAATATTCATGATACCATCTATCATTTCATACAGTATCATTTGCTCGTCTCGAATTTTCTTGGAACGGGATCTAGAACGGGACTTGGGACTAGGAATACAAGAGGTAGCACAAATGCCACAAATCGCAGGGCCACATTGTATACAGAGGCAGCAACTGAGTATGATTGCTACTGCAATACCTAGAAAGGACAAGACTTTCCATCCCCAGGCGGAAATTATATTCCAGAACCAACCGGACCATGTCCAGGTGCCTGGATCTTGGTGTAACATATGGGCAATCTTATGGAGTCTGGTTATAGCTGAATAAACAGACGGCGCGTTATTAGGAATGAAAATGCAGCAACTAGATCCGATGACTCTACAAGCCCCGCCCCTATCGGCCAGTATGACGTCAAGGACGAGACGATTCTGGAGCACGACAAATCTCATAGCAGATTGTTCTTCGGTTAAGTTACCTAGGGCAGAGGCAGTCTCATTCACTACGGCTTCGAGGGTTCTTGTTAATCTACGGATGAACTTACTATTCTGGATAGGGCCTATAAAGAAAAAGAAACCTCTATTGAAATCTGTATACTGTTCTAGAGCAGTTTCAGTATAATCGACAATTGGGGACTCGATCTCCCTTTTATGTCTAATGTGTACTAGATGTGTGTTTCTATGATAATCGGATGGGGCTAGAAAAACTGGTGGCAGTAGGAAGGCAATGTAACAGGTTCCCTCCCAATCGAGGGGCAGACGAACATATGCGGTCTGACCACAAACAAAATAAGAATGACGTGAAGCTTTGAAAATAGATTTCCTACTGTCACTATACTTGATAATAGTAGTACAATCACTATGTCCTACATGTACGGAACCTTTCTTTCTGACACATAATTCGCCTTTGACTGGTAATACTGAAATAGCAGGTAAGTCTGGAGTAGGATCAGACTGAACATTCAGGACCATGAAATTCGAAGAATAATTACCTAGATTATAAACTTCATTTTCTAGATCTAACCCTGTTCTGTGGGGGAGACCTTGCTTGTCTGGGAAACATGTACTGTTAAGAAAAGACATATCTGTTGAGGATGACGTTAACGTGGACCATGCTCCACACGAACCATTATGTGAAAATGGATAAGGAAAGAGTGGCAGAACTCCCTTCGGTGTCTGGAAAGGGGGGAGTCGACCACACACCCAACAATTAGTGGCATTGCTGGTCTGGTGTGAATAATGTAACATGCGGATAAAGGAATTATTACGCATAGCAAGACGATAAGAGAGTTCATGAGGGGGCAGATCACTAAACGTGTGTTCTACTGTAACATTAGAAGACTTATTTACATGAGAAACTGGAAAATACAAATAAAAAGCATAACTGGTGCAGGTAAACATAAGGCTGAAAAACAATATGAAACTTAGAAAAACGATACATCGGATTGAGTTTTGACTAACTCTCTCACTATGGGGGTCTATTTTATACATGTCAGAAACCGGTCTAACCGTTTCACCTAGGGGAGGACTTAGACAATCAAACTGGCTGACTTATTTTACTAGACCTTAATTTGAGCTTATACTCCTGTTGCGGAGTTTTCTCTAACAGGGAGGGTTCAGTATCATTGTCTTTTGCGGGACAGTCCTTAAGAATAGTACTTTGGCAGTCTTTTGAATCCTGGGAAATGTTCTTAGAAACAGGCTTCAATCCATAAAACTTCTTCACATGTGACAGGTGGACCCAGCCCTTCCTGCCTTCCAGCTTGACGGCAGTACGGGTGGCCAGGAGGACCTGTCTGGGTACTTTCCAGCGAGGCTCCAGCAGGCTTGAACGATCAAAGTTCCGGACAAGAACCATGCATCCGGGAATGATTTCATGCTGTGCCACCTCGGTATTGTCTGGAAATGCGGCGGCAACCTGTGAACGACAAGAGTTGAGGGCAGACATCAAGGAAGCTAGGTAATCTGTCAGCATATTACTTGAAACATCGGTAATACTTCGGGGTCTAGGTGTACCCCACATGTTAGGGGGGCGGCCGAATACGACCTCATACGGGGACAGACCTGATCTGGAATGTGCGACCATGCGCATATAAAATAAAGCAACTGGCAGAGCTACTAGCCAGTCCACACCTTTCTCTTTACATACTTTTGCAATTCGGATCTTCAAGGTCTGATTATGTCTCTCTACGAGACCGGCTGCTTCAGGATGGCGTACACAATGGAACTTCCACTGGTACCCTAACAACAGGGAAACGTGTTTCATCAATTCAGATGAGAATGGCTGGCCGTTATCAGAATATACGACTCTAGGGAGTCCGTAGCGGGGGAAGAACTCACGAACCAACTGCTTGGCAGTGGTCGCGGCTGTGTAATCTGGGACTGGATATGCCTCTGTCCACCTGGACAAAGCGCATACAACTACAAGGACATACTTGAAACCTCGACATCGCTCCATCTGAATATAATCCATCTGGAGGACTTCAAAAGGGTGGTCAGGGGGCTGGAATCCACCTTGTTCCACCGGGACACTTTTACCTGGATTAAACTGGCAACATATCATACAGGTACGGACTTTCTGCTTAGCTGCAGCTCGTAAATGCTTGTTGAACCAAATGTTCTGGATACTGTCTAACATAGCTTTTTCTCCTAAATGTGCTGGACTATGTGCGGTATTGATAATGACTTGAACCATAGAGTCGGGGAGAAACCATGTGGCTCTACCCTTCGTTACCCATCCCTGATCTGTCTGGACCCCTCCTTGTTCGGACCATTTCTTGATTTCATCGGGAGTAGCATGTAACTGGATATCTATAACATCTTGAGTAGGGTCCTTAACTGTCATACAGGTAGTCGGATCTGGAATAGGTGTCTGTGTTGGATTAACTGGAATGTCTAGAGTCTGTGCTGTAAGCTTGGCTGTGCGATCGGCTAGATCATTACCTTGAGAAATAATGTCAGTAATTTTCGTATGTGCTTTGCACTTCATGATTGCAATAGATGTCGGTAAATGTATGGCATCTAACAGAGCCTGAATAAGGAGACCATGCTGAATCTTGGTTCCATGAGAAGTCATGAAACCTCTCTCCTGCCAGAGCACTCCGAAGTCGTGTACAACTCCAAATGCGTAGCGTGAATCTGTGTAAACATTAACTTTCAGGTTCTTAGCGTGTATGCAGGCTTGTGTCAGAGCAACTAGCTCTGCTGCTTGAGCAGACAGGATGTCAATACGGTGTGTTTCAATAACTTCAGTGTCAGTAGTCACTGCATACGCGGCTACTAGTTCTCCTGTACTTGTTCTCATACATGAACCATCCACATAAAGTGTCAGGTCGGGATCTGGTAATGGAATATCTGTCAGATCTTGTCTTGGCTTAGTCATAATATTAACTACTTCCACACAGTCGTGTGTGGCAGGATTCGAATTAACTGACGGTAACAGTGTAGCAGGATTTAAAACGTTGCAGCGTCTGATTTCTATGTGTGGCTGGAACAATGTCAATTCATAACCTGTTAAACGTGCAATTGTCAAGTGCTGAGTCTGTGTTCGGTTTAAAAGAACTTCCACGGAGTGTGGAACTTGTACTGTCAAGGAGTGTCCTAATACTATGGAATCACTTTGTCTGATAGCTAGTGCTGTGGCTGCAACTGACTTGAGGCACGCAGGCAGAGCCTGGGCTACAGGATCTAATGTGCTCGAAAAATAAGCACAGGGCTTGTATTGTCCTGCTTGATCTTGTGTGAGAACAGATAATGCTGTACCATCACGTTCTGTGACGAAAAGTGTAAAAGGCTTACTGTAGTTCGGTGTAGCTAGAACTGGAGCTTGGCATAAAGATTTCTTTAACTCATTGAAACTAAGTGTATGTTCAGATGTCCAAGGGAGGACAGTCGATACGGCTGCCTCCTGTGTCGTTAACTGTATCAGTGGCTTAGCTAAAAATGCATACTGAGGAATCCATTGTCTACAATAAGAAGTAAGGCCGATAAAAGCACGTACCTCCTTCTGTGTCTTGGGCTGAGGAAGACTCGCTATTAACTGGATACGGTCGGGTGTCAACTGCCTACCCCACTTGGACAGTAAGTGGCCTAAGTAGATCACTTGCTGTACACAGAATTGAAGCTTCGAAGGGGACACCTTGTGCCCCATCTCGGCGAGAAAATACAAGACTGTAAGTGATGCTCGCTCGCAAGCATGTTCAGAACGGGCTGTGATCAGTAGATCATCGACATACTGGAGCAGGGCAGTGTCAGTTGGCATGTGAATGTTGTCTAGTTGTCTTTTAAGTGCTTGACTGTAAATACTAGGACTTTCTGTGAAACCTTGAGGAGCTCGTGTGAATTTATAGCTCCTTCCATTTAAACAAAATCCGAAAAGAAACTGGCTGTCTGGATGAATGGGGACACTAAAAAATGCGTTCTTGAGGTCTATGACTGTGAAAAATGACGCTTCGGAATCAATGGCTGTCAATAGGGAAGAAATATCTGGGACAACTGGGTACTGGGGAATAATACATTTATTGAGTTCTCGAAGGTCAATCACTAATCGATATACTGGAGGTGCATTTGGATCAGTACGTTTCATGACTGGAATGATCGGAGAATTACATACATTGGAGTCAGTTTCTACAACTACTCCTTGAGCCATGAGCTCGTCAATAATTTTGGATAAGGCTGCTACAGCCTCAGGTGGCAGTCTGTACTGTCTGATTCGTGGTAACACTACACCTTGCTTGAGAGTCACACGATGGGGTGTGATTTGCATATAACCAACATCAGTTGGACCTTGCGCCCATAGATGCTGCGGAACATTAGACAATCTCGGATCAAAATCTCGTAACACATAGTGACCCTTGAAGTCACGTAGGAACAATCGTATTCCCTCTGGGGAACAGCAAATAACTGCACCTAATTCTTTCAGTGTCTTAATGCCTAACAAATTTTCTGGGCATGACTTTGTAAGTAACAGATCAGTAGTGCGGGACAATGGACCTACTTCTAGAGTAACTGGCTGAGATATCTCGTTTACAATAGGCTTTCCTGAAAAACCAAGGGAAACATTTCTAGAGCCTGAGAGCGGAGCCCCTGGAACTTCGGCGTGACTGATGGTGGTCCTACTTGCCCCTGTATCAATCAGAAACTTTCTGTCTTTCCCTAGTACTTGACTATGAACATAGGGACCTTCTTGATCTACAGGAATCTCGATGAGAGGCAAGCCTACCTCCCTCTCTAGGCTGTTTCATGAATACTGTTGATACTCTGGATACTCTGTCTGGGAATACTGGTACATCTGCTGTGTAACATGCTGTGTTGCAGCAATAGGCTGCGGTACTGTAACTGTCTGTTGTGCATTTTGTGGCTGAGGAGTCTGTGAAACTTGTTCTTGTCTAGGCGGACGTGGTCTTTCTTTAGTTTTACCAGTAGCTATATTGTGTTTCAGAACTGCACACTCGTTTATAAAATGACCTGGCTGTTTACAATAATTGCAGTTTTCTTTAACGGGAGCTGCAGGATGACTGGCTTGATTCGGACCCCTCTTCTGACTGTCTTGAGGAACAGATTGTGCAACTAGTACTTTCATTTTCGTGTCTTTCATACGTTTTCTCTCATGTTCTTGCTCTTCTCTGATTCTATTCTGGTGGTACTGGAGCATCTGTAACATCTGGGACGGGGTACTAGCTTGCCACGTACTTTCGACTTTCAAAACTCGATTCTTAACTTGCGGACTAGAATTCTCGACTAACTTAGTAACAAAAAGATGAGGGTACGACTCGCTACTCGTCTTCAAGCCACTGTTTATAATAAAACATTTTTCAAATCTAGAATAAAAATCACTAGTATCTTCATCTTGTTTCTGTTTACAGGCTGAGATTGCATCCCAGTCTTCCTTTTTAGTGGTTAATAATCTGGGCAAAACTTGTATTAACAGTTCTGGTAATTCTTTACATTTCTCTCCAAGACCGGTACCTAGTACTCGTATCTTATCTTCAGCTTCTACAACTGCCCAATCGATCTTTTTCTCTCCCACCTCCCAATCTTTTTCCTTGAGTTTCTCGTATATCCCTGCGGGCAACAGGACCTTTAACATTTTAATAATATCTGGATATGTGTATTCTCCCATACGGAGCATGTCTTTTAATTCTCTGTGGAAACCTGCTGGATCTTTGTCGTGACAAGGAATTAATTTCTTCATCTCTAAGAGTTCCATCTTTGTAATCGGAGTGTAAACAAACACTCGTTGCATTTCACCAGCTGTTGTCCTAACTGGGTGTACTTCTCGTAACGGATTCTGTCTATCTATGTAAAACGGTTTACTTTCTGGGGGTGAGACATGAACAAAATGCGGGTTCAAAAACATACTATATTTGTGACGCTGTTTGTTAGAATTGGGGGTCTCTGGTTGGCGCAAGTAGGTACTTGTGACAAGCAGGGACCCTCTCCTCTAAGTCAGGGCAAAGGATGACCCCTCAGAATTACCCTTGCTCACCCTCTAGGTGCGTGGCGTGAGCAGCCAAGGCGATTCTCCAGGCGTTAGTCAGTTAAGCATTTGTAGACACACACACAGTAAAATATACCAATCCCCCCACAAATGGACACCAGGCTGTGAGTATATAAAAATACGCTTCTTTATGTAAAATATATATATCTCTTAGGTCAGACTTATCACAAGATCAAATAACGTTTCTGGGGTGCCCACAGGTTGTAAATAGGCAAGCTTTCTTTGTTGTAATTCAAAATGTACTTTCAGTCTTTAAAACGGATGTTTCCCTGCAGTGTACCTTCCAGGAGGGTTCTCTTGAGTCCTGGGGGATATTGGGGGTCACACTGCTCCTTTCCAGCTTGTTGCAGCCTGCCCAGGGGCTCCGGGATACTCTTGGCCTGTTCCGGGCCGAGATCGGGGCCCGACCGCCCAAAGCTCACGCTTCCCGCGTGGGACGCGTTCGGCCCTGCCGGGGCTGGTGATGCGCACGGCCCCCACGGGTCTGGGGGACTCAGGCGGGGGTTAGTGCTGGCCTCAGAGCGGCCCACGGAAGGCAAGGGCCAAAGGACCTGGGGCCGCTCCTGTCACTGTGGCCGGGGCGCTGGATGTAGCCTGTGATTTCCCTCGCCCGCCTGGATCGGATTCCAGCGGGAGGGGCTGGAGCGCTCGCACAGAGCGGAGCGGCGCCGCGAGCAGGCACACAGAGAGCGGTGCGAGTCAGCTGCGAAAGGCGGCTCGCACCACAGCTGATTTGGAGGCCGGGGGCACTCGTAGGCAGGGCGGCTGGCACAACGAACAGGGGGAAAACAAACGTTGCGGGCCCCGAGCCCGTTGACGGTCTCGGTGGCGGTTTTCCTCCGGGGACAAAGGCGAGGTGCCCAGCGGCTCAGGCAGAGCGAGGCTGGCACCCGAGGCGTCCGTCCAGTTCGGAGGTCTGTCCCCTGGGTCTGTTTTGCGTCCGGTAGGGATTTCTGGCGGGAGGGTGAGGCACCGCAGCGGGCCCTCTTAGGCGGTTGACACAGCGATCCCCTCAGCGGGGGAAGAGCGGCTCAACGGAGCGGAGCTCTTCCTCGGCGGGGACGAGGAGACACAGTCGGTCACGGCCTCAGGAAGGGGCTGGGGGCACCAAGGTCACAGCTCCGGCAGTAGTAGATATCCCGGTTAATTACCGGCAGACGAGCAGAGGCAGGTTGAGCCAGATGGTCCTGTGGCTCAGGTCAGGGGGCAAGCTCAGTCAAGCCCTTGGAGAATGTTTAAGCACAAAGCAGCAAAGTCTTTTCTTATCAAGTCTTTTCCTCTCCTTTCTCAGCAAGGCAAGCAGCAGGCCAGTTTCTCCCAGCGTCTCTTCTCCTTCTAGTCGGGCAGAGGTCCTTCGTGGTGAAACAGGATTCTAATTTACAAGGAGCAGGGCTCCTACTTTTATACACAGTTTCTTTTGTTCTTACAGGCCAGGGGGGCCTTTGCATAACTGCTCTCAGCTCCTGAGCACTTGTGGTGGGTACTTCTGCTTCTGCATTCAGTGTGAGGGCAGGCACATCAGCCGCTCCCCAGGGGGGCGGAGCCGGCATTGTGAAGACAGGGGCAGCCTGAGCACTCTGTTGACAAGCTTCGGTCTTTCCTGGGCCAGGTGCAGGCTGAGTCATCAGTCGCTCCCCAGGAGGGCGGAGCCAGCATTGTGGTGGCAGAGCACAGCCTGATGCATCATTCAGGGGAAACTCCCACCACCCACTAAGGTGTCATCTGGCTATTCACTACCTGTCAACTCCCAGCCCTGTCACTCACACACACCAGACAGTCAGATCCACATCCAAGCAGAGGCGGGCTGAAATGGTTAGGCAAGCAGATGCTAACTTTCTAAAAGTAGCATTTGCAAACACAGGATATTAAAATAAACTTTACTAAAAGAAGTATTTTATTATTCTGAGTTCAGGCATACTAAACATTAATTTCTACCATGTTCCCTGAGCCTGCTGGGATTATAGAGTGTAATAATTCCAGCAGCCCATCTGGCCTAGAAGGGAACTGGTAGCCTTACAATAGTGAAAAACGAATTTGGCAGTAATTCACTATTAGAACAGGCCACACACATCTGGGCATGTTCTACCTTATACTTACAATGCACCCTGCCCTCAGGCCTACCATAGGGGTGACTAATATGAAGTTAAGGGAAGGTTTAAGGGGCTGGCAAGTGTGTGCACTTGCCCAGCCAGCATGACAGTACCAGACTGCACGCAGGTTCTGCAATGGCAGACCCTAGACACGTTTTAAGGCTGCTTCTGTGGGTGGCGCAACCAGCGCTGCAGGCCCACTAGCAGTATTGGCATTCACAAGCCCTGGCACTCCTGGTGCACTTTACTGGGGACTGACAGTAAATCCAATGAACCAATCAGGTATATCAATCACATGTACACTTTACAGTAGGGAGCACTTACACTGCGGCACGGGTTGGCCGTGGCGCAGTGACCTGAGTCGCGGACACCAGCAAAAACATCTGAGGCACAACAGCAAAAAGTGGAAGGGAAACTCACGCCAAGGTGCCAGGTCTAACACGTGTCCCCTCCAGCTGAAATGTGGGGGGAACTACCCTTCCCCAGGGAGTTCCACATCACTAAGGCGGAAAAACCTGGACAGACCGTCAGCGTTGGCGTGATCTGTGCCAGGGCGGTGTTCCACCGTAAAGTCCATACCCTGTAGGGAGATGGACCACCTCAACAGTTTTGGGTTCTCACCCCTCATTTGCATCAACCATCTGAGGGGCCTGTGGTCTGTCTGAACCCGGAAGTGAGACCCAAACAAGTAGGGTCTTAGCTTCTTCAGTGCCCAGACCACAGCAAATGCTTCACGCTCTATTGCACTCCACCTACTTTCCCGGGGAAGTAACCTCCTACTGATGAAGGCTACAGGGTGGTCCCAGCCCTCCTCAGTCATCTGTGAGAGAACAGCCCCTACACCATGCTCTGAAGCGTCTGTTTGCACTATGAATTCCTTGGAGAAATCAGGAGCCAGGAGCACGGGCGCCGTGCACATGGCAGTCTTCAGGGTGTCAAAAGCCTTCTGACAGGTGTCAGTCCAAATCACATTCCTGGGCTGCTTCTTAGAAGTCAGCTCTGTCAAGGGGGTCACAATAGTGCCATAGCCCTTGACAAACCTCCTGTAATACCCAGTGAGCCCCAGGAAGGCTCTCACTGCAGTCTGGGTCTTGGGGGGTTCCCAAGCCAGGATGGTCTCAATTTTGGGTTGCAAGGGTGCCACCTTGCCACTCCCCACTTGGTGTCCCAAGTACACCACGGAACCCTGCCCAATCTGGCACTTGCTCGCCTTGATTGTGAGGCCTGCCTTGCGCAGGGCCATCAACACTTCCCAGAGGTGCCGCAGGTGTTCTGGCCAGGTGCCACTGAACACTGCGATGTCATCCAGGTAGGCGGCACTGAACTCATCCAGCCCAACCAACACCTGGTTGACCAACCTCTGAAAGGTGGCAGGGGCATTCTTCATCCCAAATGGCATAACCCGGAACTGGAAATGCCCATCTGGTGTGGAGAATGCGGACCTCTCCTTTGCCCCATCGGTCAAGGCGATCTGCCAGTACCCAGACGTTAAATCAAACGTGCTGAGGAACCGGGCAGCCCCTAGCCGATCAATGAGCTCGTCAGCTCTGGGGATAGGGTGCGCGTCAGTCTTGGTGACTGAATTGAGTCCTCTGTAGTCCACACAGAACCGGAGTTCAGGTGTGGCTCCCGGCGCAGCAGCCTTTGGGACCAAGACCACGGGGCTGGACCAAGGACTGCTGGAAGACTCAACCACCCTAAGAGCAAGCATCTTGGAGACTTCCTCCTTGATGCAGGCCCGGACCCTGTCAGTTACCCTGTAAGCCTTATGCTTCACAGGTAAGCTGTCTCCTGTGTCCACATCATGGACGCACCAATCTGTGACACTAGGAACCAGGGAGAACAGGTCTGGAAACTGCCCCAGCAACTGGCGGCAGTCTTCCTGTTGCTCAGGGGTCAGGGTGGGTGAGAGGTTAACTCCATCCACTGACCCATCTTTCTCACAGGCCACTAAGAGGTCAGGAAGAGGCTCAGACTCCTCTTCCATTCCATCATCAGTGGCCAACAGCATGCCCACTTCGGACCTTTTCAAGTGGGGCTTGAGGCGGTTGACATGTAAGACCCTTAAAGGATTCCTGGGCGTCCTCATGTCCACCAAGTATGTCACTGAGCTCTTGCGCTCCACAACCTCAAATGGGCCTGTCCACTTATCCTGAAGTGCACAGGGTTCCACTGGGGCCAAGACATACACCTCTTGTCCAGGCTGAAGCTCTACCAGAGTGGCATTCTGGTCGTACCACCGCTTCATCTCCTCCTGGCTAGCTTCCAGATTTGCCTCAGCAAGTTGTCTGAAGCGCCTGGTTTGGTTTCTGAAGGCCAGCATGTAGCTATATACATTCTGGGGAGGTTTCCTGGGAGATTGCTCCCAGCCTTCCTTTACCAAACTCAGTGGTCCTCTCACGGGGTGACCATACAGCAGCTCAAAGGGGCTGAACCCTAGAGACTTCTGTGGCACCTCGCGGTATGCAAAGAGCAGGCATGGTAAGAGGACGTCCCACTTACGCCTCATTGGACCTTCCAGGCCCATGATCATGCCCTTTAGGGTTCGGTTGAATCTTTCAACCAACCCATTTCCTTGTGGATGGTAAGGTGTGGTGAACTTGTAGGTCACACCACACTCTTGCCAAAGGGACTTCATATACTTGGATATGAAGTTGGTCCCTCTGTCGCTCACCACCTCTAGAGGGAACCCCACTCTGGAGAAAATTCCCATTAGTGCACGCCCCACCACGGGGGCCGTCACTGTCCTCAGAGGGATGGCTTCAGGGTACCGGGTGGCATGATCCACCAAGACCAGGATGAACCTGTTGCCCATGGCTGTCTTGGGGTCCAGAGGCCCAACAATGTCAATACCCACTCGTTGGAATGGAGTACTGACCACAGGGAATGGTTGGAGTGGAGCCTTGTTCTTCCCTCCACTCTTCCCACTTGCCTGGCAAGTTGGACAGGTCCTACAATGAGCATCTGAGCTCTTGTGCATTTGGGGCCAGTAAAAGTGGGTGACAAGCCTGTCATAGGTCTTGTCCATCCCCAAATGTCCTGCTAACGGCACATCATGAGCCAGTCCCAGTAGGAAGGCTCTGAACTTCTGGGGTACCACCAGCACACGGGCTGACCCAGGTTCAGCAGTCTTAGGCTCTGAATACAGGAGGTCATTCTCCCAGTACACATAATGTGTTTTGGCCTGAACACCATTGGCCTGGTCTGCAGCCTGCTGCCGCATACCCACGAGAGAAGGGCATTCTTTCTGCTCCCTGCAGAATTCCTCCCTGGAGGGGCCTCCTTCTTGCTGCCAATGGGTCAGCTCAGGCAGGTCCCCCAGTTCAGCAATCTGTTCCCCTGTAGGCTCCAGGGCATCCCCCTCAAGGTCTGCTTCCTCCTGGACCGTGGGAACAGCAGGGGCCGGTTTCCCGCGCCCCCTGCGCCTTCTCCCTAAGGCCGGTTCCTGGGCCTCTCCTTCAGGTCCCAGGACTTCTTGATCACCCCTACTGGCTGCCATGGACCGGGTGGTCACGCACGCCCAGTCAGGTAGACCCACCATCTTCAGGTGAGTCGTTTTCTCCACCTTTTCCCAAGGGGAGTCCTCCAAGTCATTCCCTAGCAAACAGTCAACAGGCATGGTTTTCCTCACACAGACCTGCAGAGTACCAGAGACCCCCCCCCACTCGAAGGGAACTTGAGCCATCGGACACTGACTCTCTGAATTGTCAGCGTTGACAACCCTACAGTAGGCATGGGGTACAACCTGCTCTTGAGACACCAGGTGCTGCCTCACTGCAGTCACACTGGCTCCTGTATCTCTAAGAGCCTCAGCTTTCTTACCATTGATGGTAACCACCTGCCCATATTTTTTAGTGTTAGAGGGCAGGTAGTTTGTAGGGACCATCTCACTGTCTCCTAGTGAGACTAGGGTCATCTGAACAGGATCTCCACCCCCCGGGACCATCACTTCTTCTCCTAAGTGAACACTGGTCACTTGTCGGGGCGGAGCACCAGTGGGTGCTGGTTTTCCAAACAGGCGACACTTGGGGTCACTGGCTATGTGCCCCGGGTCACCACATTTGTAACAATTGAAGGGCCCCTTTGGAACAGGTCTACCTGTCGGGGCCCCATTCTGCTTTGGGGGTGGGGGAGGCTGAGAACCCTTCTGCTGGTTCCCTTGGGGATTACTTTGGGGGCCTTTAGGGAACCCTTTCTGTTTACCCCTGTCCCCCCCACTCTTCTGCTGGGGACCCTGCCCACCCTTGGCGGAGTCTCCCACTGGACCCTTGTGGACCCTGGTGCTGAGCCAGCGGTCCGCCTCCTCAGCAAGCTTCCTCGGGTTGGACAGCTTGCTATCAATCAGGTGCTGGCGTAACTCAGGAAAACAGTTATCAGACAAGTGCTCCCATGCAATTAAATCAAAGAGACTTTGAAAATCATTCACCTTGTTACCCTTCACCCAACCATCCAGGGCTCTGCAAAAAAAATTCACATACTCCACATACGTAGTCCCAGGACGCTTTGCACACCCCCTGAACCTCTGTCTATATAATTCAGGGGTAAGCCCATACCTGGTCATTAAGGCCTCTTTCATGTGGGGATAAGAAATCTGTTCTGCAGTGGGCAAATCTAGCAGGGTGTCCCGCCCTTCGCTAAGGAACCTTCCCCACAACCCCGCTCCCCAATCTTTCTCAGGGACCCGGTGGGAGGACATGGCTACCTCATATGCCCTAAACCACTGTCCTATGTCATCCCCCCTAAAGAATTCTTTAACTATATCTTTGGGGATGTACACCTTGGACTCTACCTGCACCGGCGTTGTGCTGCCACCAGAAGGAGCTGTTCCCAAACCTCTTTGATCCAACTCCTTCATTCTCAGGTCATGGTCCAGCTGGCGTTGCTGTGCCTCCATGGCCAATCTTTGCTTGTCCATTTCCAGTTTTTGTTTTTCCATTTCCATTTGCCCAGCTAATCTTGCCATCTCCATTGCATGTGCCCTGTCTGCGGCTCTGTCTGCCAGCTCCTCTGGTGACAGGCCTCTGGGGGGCTCTCCAGCGCCATCTGGTGGAATGATATCCACCGGGGTCTGTGGATCTCTTGACTCCCTCCAGGCTCTCAGCGCCGTCACGAGTTGGGTCTTGTTGCTCAATCCACCTTTGGCAATTCTGCATTTTGTGCAGAGATCTTTCAGCTGGTCATTGGTTAAGCTCCTCAAGGCTCCCTCTCTCCAATCTATGTCATCTGCTCCAGAGAAGGTAGAGAGCGCTCTTCCGGCAGGAAGTGAGCCAGGCATGGCTTCAGTAATGGCAGATGTCTCAACAAAATTAGCAAAAAGGAACTGGAAACCTGTGGCTGCGTTATAGATCTGCTCTCCCTATGTGGTGATCAGTAATTCACTGTATGTAAACTACAAATGCAAATTCGCAAATCCTCACCGCTGCGACCAATGTTAGAATTGGGGGTCTCTGGTTGGCGCAAGTAGGTACTTGTGACAAGCAGGGACCCTCTCCTCTAAGTCAGGGCAAAGGATGACCCCTCAGAATTACCCTTGCTCACCCTCTAGGTGCGTGGCGTGAGCAGCCAAGGCGATTCTCCAGGCGTTAGTCAGTTAAGCATTTGTAGACACACACACAGTAAAATATACCAATCCCCCCACAAATGGACACCAGGCTGTGAGTATATAAAAATACGCTTCTTTATGTAAAATATATATATCTCTTAGGTCAGACTTATCACAAGATCAAATAACGTTTCTGGGGTGCCCACAGGTTGTAAATAGGCAAGCTTTCTTTGTTGTAATTCAAAATGTACTTTCAGTCTTTAAAACGGATGTTTCCCTGCAGTGTACCTTCCAGGAGGGTTCTCTTGAGTCCTGGGGGATATTGGGGGTCACACTGCTCCTTTCCAGCTTGTTGCAGCCTGCCCAGGGGCTCCGGGATACTCTTGGCCTGTTCCGGGCCGAGATCGGGGCCCGACCGCCCAAAGCTCACGCTTCCCGCGTGGGACGCGTTCGGCCCTGCCGGGGCTGGTGATGCGCACGGCCCCCACGGGTCTGGGGGACTCAGGCGGGGGTTAGTGCTGGCCTCAGAGCGGCCCACGGAAGGCAAGGGCCAAAGGACCTGGGGCCGCTCCTGTCACTGTGGCCGGGGCGCTGGATGTAGCCTGTGATTTCCCTCGCCCGCCTGGATCGGATTCCAGCGGGAGGGGCTGGAGCGCTCGCACAGAGCGGAGCGGCGCCGCGAGCAGGCACACAGAGAGCGGTGCGAGTCAGCTGCGAAAGGCGGCTCGCACCACAGCTGATTTGGAGGCCGGGGGCACTCGTAGGCAGGGCGGCTGGCACAACGAACAGGGGGAAAACAAACGTTGCGGGCCCCGAGCCCGTTGACGGTCTCGGTGGCGGTTTTCCTCCGGGGACAAAGGCGAGGTGCCCAGCGGCTCAGGCAGAGCGAGGCTGGCACCCGAGGCGTCCGTCCAGTTCGGAGGTCTGTCCCCTGGGTCTGTTTTGCGTCCGGTAGGGATTTCTGGCGGGAGGGTGAGGCACCGCAGCGGGCCCTCTTAGGCGGTTGACACAGCGATCCCCTCAGCGGGGGAAGAGCGGCTCAACGGAGCGGAGCTCTTCCTCGGCGGGGACGAGGAGACACAGTCGGTCACGGCCTCAGGAAGGGGCTGGGGGCACCAAGGTCACAGCTCCGGCAGTAGTAGATATCCCGGTTAATTACCGGCAGACGAGCAGAGGCAGGTTGAGCCAGATGGTCCTGTGGCTCAGGTCAGGGGGCAAGCTCAGTCAAGCCCTTGGAGAATGTTTAAGCACAAAGCAGCAAAGTCTTTTCTTATCAAGTCTTTTCCTCTCCTTTCTCAGCAAGGCAAGCAGCAGGCCAGTTTCTCCCAGCGTCTCTTCTCCTTCTAGTCGGGCAGAGGTCCTTCGTGGTGAAACAGGATTCTAATTTACAAGGAGCAGGGCTCCTACTTTTATACACAGTTTCTTTTGTTCTTACAGGCCAGGGGGGCCTTTGCATAACTGCTCTCAGCTCCTGAGCACTTGTGGTGGGTACTTCTGCTTCTGCATTCAGTGTGAGGGCAGGCACATCAGCCGCTCCCCAGGGGGGCGGAGCCGGCATTGTGAAGACAGGGGCAGCCTGAGCACTCTGTTGACAAGCTTCGGTCTTTCCTGGGCCAGGTGCAGGCTGAGTCATCAGTCGCTCCCCAGGAGGGCGGAGCCAGCATTGTGGTGGCAGAGCACAGCCTGATGCATCATTCAGGGGAAACTCCCACCACCCACTAAGGTGTCATCTGGCTATTCACTACCTGTCAACTCCCAGCCCTGTCACTCACACACACCAGACAGTCAGATCCACATCCAAGCAGAGGCGGGCTGAAATGGTTAGGCAAGCAGATGCTAACTTTCTAAAAGTAGCATTTGCAAACACAGGATATTAAAATAAACTTTACTAAAAGAAGTATTTTATTATTCTGAGTTCAGGCATACTAAACATTAATTTCTACCATGTTCCCTGAGCCTGCTGGGATTATAGAGTGTAATAATTCCAGCAGCCCATCTGGCCTAGAAGGGAACTGGTAGCCTTACAATAGTGAAAAACGAATTTGGCAGTAATTCACTATTAGAACAGGCCACACACATCTGGGCATGTTCTACCTTATACTTACAATGCACCCTGCCCTCAGGCCTACCATAGGGGTGACTAATATGAAGTTAAGGGAAGGTTTAAGGGGCTGGCAAGTGTGTGCACTTGCCCAGCCAGCATGACAGTACCAGACTGCACGCAGGTTCTGCAATGGCAGACCCTAGACACGTTTTAAGGCTGCTTCTGTGGGTGGCGCAACCAGCGCTGCAGGCCCACTAGCAGTATTGGCATTCACAAGCCCTGGCACTCCTGGTGCACTTTACTGGGGACTGACAGTAAATCCAATGAACCAATCAGGTATATCAATCACATGTACACTTTACAGTAGGGAGCACTTACACTGCGGCACGGGTTGGCCGTGGCGCAGTGACCTGAGTCGCGGACACCAGCAAAAACATCTGAGGCACAACAGCAAAAAGTGGAAGGGAAACTCACGCCAAGGTGCCAGGTCTAACACTGTTCTAGAATGACACTAATTAAATCGGTACCTAAACCTTACCATCTATACTGGAGTAACTCGTTCAGGACATCATGTAACGGACCTGGATCAGAATGTTGACCCTCATATAATGTAATGAGGTGCTGGATCATATACATACCCACCAGTCGCTGCTCGGCTGGGGGCAATTTCAGGAACATTTGTGCCACTATTTCGTCTGGAAAAGTGGTAGAATCAGTAATCCATCGGACTGCTGATCGGACTAGTTCTTGTTCATGCATAGTACTTAACTCACTATAACCGATTCGTGATTTCAGGATGTGATCGGTAGCTTGAAATACTTGTTCTAGAGAACCTTGTTCTGGTGCTGGATGATGAAAAACTGACTTGTGTTCTAGGCGTAAATGGCGGTCTGGAAATCTAGATTTTCCTACATACGCTATTCTGTCGGGATTCTCGTCCTCTACCTCTTCCGTAGGAGAGTCATTCTCTTTCTCGCTTACTTGTGCTGCTTTACGTTGGTCGTGTAACCTTATTATTTCTTTACGAATTTTCTTGTACATACTCTCTATACTACTGATAGTTCTGTGTTTACCCTCGGCTATATTATCACTCCACCTTGTCAGGATTCTCATTTCGGCCGGATCTTTGGTCGGATAATCTTGTTCCCTTATTAGACAATTAATCAGAAACTTTAATATCATGAGCTGGATTTCAGCTTTTCTTTGAGACATGGCTTCGCCAATACTTTCTGGATCTTGTCCTGTACGGATGAAACGATATATTCTGTCTAGATCTTCTTTCATATCTGGTAGGGTGTCTAAATACCCGGTCACCCGTCTTACACGGATGGAATATATACCTGTACTATCATCACCTGCGACTGGATCATAGCGGCATTCAGTAAGAGCTCGTCGGATATCTGCGACGGACTTATATTTGGGCGTACGCTGTAACGCACATTCATGTAACTCGGCCAACGTTCTACGTTGGTGTGGTGGCGGGGTACCAGGAGGACCTCCTCCTGCGGCCCCTAAACCGGTATCATCGACTGATACTCTTCGTGCTGGCAGAGTGGCAGGAAATTGTAATGTAGGCTGGACCGGGGGTACCGTAACAGGTACTCCGGTGTCTGGAGGAGCAGGAATTGCATGATTTACAGGGACTGGCGGAACAGGATGTGCATATTTCTGGGACTGTGTCGTCCAGATAGGACGAGATGAAAATATCAGCTGCGGTCGGTTTGTGACGCAGCTTGGTCAGAACTAATGGTGGCGGAAAATTACTGGATGCCTCCGGGGTTGCTTTTGGCAAGCCCTCGGCAAGAAGAGGATACATACCCTTAATAAGGGCATGCCTCTGTCTGTCTGACTGTTCGGTTTTGACTCGTTCACCTATCTCGATTAATTCCCTTTCTTGGGCTCGTTCTAAGGATTCTCTACTTAATTCTGACTTTCTGATTTCTTTTTCGGTTCTTTTATGAGATTCTTTGCGCCATAACTCGATGGCATCTTTCTGTGACTGTCTGGCTTTCTTTTTCCATAATGCTTCTTCTACTCGCATGATGCACTCGGCATCCCACGTACCTGATACGGGCCATCTATGCTTTTCTTCTAACTGTTTGGTATACTCCACCCATAAATCTAGATATAATATGGCACTTATGCCATGCTTCTGATACATAAAATGACCTGGACTGTCCCTAGGCGGGACAGGAACTGCTTCTTCTAACAGACCTTTTCTAGTTCTTAACTGACGTAGTTTGGAAAACCACGGCATGACTGGACTGTAACCTAGACACAATACGCAATTACAATACACAATGAACACGATAATTACTCCACTCTCATACCACGACATTAAAATACATGAAGAACATTTAAAAATAACAGTTCGAACAGAATACTACCTGGAATACGGGAAACAGAATACATGAATTTTCTCGAGAACAGAACTGACTAGAACAGAAACTAGATGCACTGCTAAAACAGTACGAAACTCACCGGTCTCATGAAGAGACACGTCAGGACCCGCATCCACCGAAGTGGACACTTCGTTTTGGGATATGTGTACCACCACACCCCACGGACCAGAGACAATTAGATTGACCCTGTCTAGATACTACCCCAGCAACGGTACTCACCGGGCAGCAAGAACGGAAGGCCTCGGACTGGACTGGACTGCTTCGACGCCGGACGGACGAACTTCGGACTTCTGTTACGGGTGGGCCTCCGGATACCTCGGACCTTGGACTCTCGGCTTGGGCTCTGGTCGGGACTCGCCGCGTTCCTCCACCGCCTCGTCTGGATGCTGGACCGCAACCTCCGTCTCCTCCGTGGGCCTGAGGGATACTTGAAGCAGAAATATCTGCACGTGCACGGTATGGTTCCGTCACGGCTGCAGAGGATCAGGGGGCACGCGTGGCTTCACCGGCGCGTGGGGAAAGGGCAAGTCCCTGTTCGGGCGCCATTATGTGGTATATAAATAAATAATACCGGATCTAGGTTTTACTGGACATAGCAATAACAGATAGCTCAATAAATAAGAGTCAAGATTCGAGGTAGTAGGAGTTTGCAGGTTTAATACAGCATAAAGGACAGGAACAGGACAACCTGCATGGGAATAGGATGACAGAATTGGACTGGCATGGCCCGGCAGCTGCCGGGGCTGGATCTGGGATGAGCGCGCTAACATTTAATAACAATACACAAGCATATATACTAAAACAGTTGCAATACAATGAATACAGTAGGCGGAGCAGTGGGTGTGGTCAATAGCAGTCGCGAAAGATAAGGGTGAAAGTAGGTGTAACAAGAGGCGTATACAGAGACATGTGATGTAAACGTAACAGAATATGTCATAAATGGGGCGGAAACATGGAGGGGGCTACCTAAGGAGCCGGAACCTCTAACCTAATGGTGCGCGCAAACTGACAATGACGTGTTACTAGGAGAAGCTGGGGGCTATGAACTCTGTGCTAGGAGCAGAGACTGAAGTCTGGAGAGTCAGGGCGACATGTGCCTAAACAATATCTAGTATCTGATGTTTAGAGAACATGTTGATAGAATCCAAAAGTTATCGGGGTAAAGGCTAACAGACTCTAAGACTGGTGCATGCATTATTCTACATGTAGTGCGTGTTGAAGAATATTAAATGACCATAAATACAGTATTTCTCTTGCATGGAGACGTAAAGGCTAGACTATGACGGAAACTATTGATGCGGTTCAGTAGCTTAGGAATGCAGAGAAGGAGGGCTGGACTGATAACTAGAATCATAACATACTCTTGGCAGACTCAGAGGCAGAGCCAGGCCGAGCCGGGCACTGTGAGGCAGGAAGTAAGTGAAGGGTCAGGAATACAGGTGGGGGCTGTATCGCTCCTCAGCGAGGGCTCAGGAGACAGGAGCTGAATCTGGTGTCCAGGCCCTTTTGAGGCCTAGAAACGGGGACTTTACAATGAAATAACGTGCACACTGGGAAACGTGGCAACGTAACTTTACATAGGCCTGATATTCGTAGTATTCACGAGAACTGGAAACTGGCATACTAGAGATGGACACAACTATAATTGCGTCTTTAATCGAACATGGGGAATACATATGCATATTAATTCATGCACACATAACATAAGATGAGGACACGTAGGGACACAGAACATGGCAAAATTTACTTTTCCACAAATGGACAGCAGATATTAATGTGAAACCGCACTGGGTGCACCAATGAACGGCAGATATCAGTTTGAAGCCGCACTGGATACACTAATGGATCGCAGATATCAGTGTGAAGCCGCACTGGATACACTAATGGATCGCAGATATCAGTGTGAAGCCGCACTGGGTGCACTAATAAACGGCAGGTATTAGTGTGAAGCTGCACTGGGTGTACTAATGAATGGCAGTCATCAGTGTGAAGTATCACTGCGTGCAATAAAGAATGGCAGATATCAGTGTGAAGCTTCCCTGGGTGCACTAATGGACATCAGATATCAGTGTGAAGACATACTGGGTGCACTAAAGGACAGCAGATATCAGTGTGAAGCTGCACTGGGTGCACTAATGAGCAGCAGATGTCAATGTGAAGCTGCACTGGGAGCACTAATGAATGGCAGATATCAGTGTGAAGCCGCACTGGGTGCACTAAAGAACGGCAGATATCAGTGTGAATGCGCACTGGGTGCACTAAAGAACGGCAGATATCAGTGTGAAGCTTCCCAGGGTGCACTAATGGACATCATATATCAGTATGAAACCTCACTGGATACACTAATGGACAGCAGATATCAGTGTGAAGCCACACTGGGTGCACTAATGGACGGCGAGAATCAGTGTGAAGTTGCAGAGGGTGCACTAATGAACAGCAAATGTCAGTGTGAAGCTGCACTGGGTGCACTAATGAATCGGCAGATATCGGTGTGAAACTGCACTGGGTGCACCAATGAACGGCAGATGTTAGTGTGAGGCCACACTGGGTGCACTAATGAATGGCAGATATCAGTGTAAAGCCACACTGAGTGCACTAATGCACAGCAGAAATCAGTGTGAAGCTGAACTGGGTGCACTAATGAACAGCAGATATCAGTGTGGAGCTACACTGGGTGCACCAATGAACGGCAGATATCAGTGTGAATCCGCACTGGGTGCACAAATGGACAGCAGATATCAGTGTGAAGCCTCACTGGATGCACTAATGGACAGCAGATATCAGTGTGAAACTGCACTGTGTGCCCTAATAGACGGCAGATATCAGCGTGAATCCAAACTAATGAATAGCAGATATCGGTGTGAATCCACACTGGGTGCACTAATGGACGGCCGATATCACTGTGAAGCCACACTGGGTGCACAAGTGGACAACAGATATCAGTGTGACACTGCACTGGGTGCATTAATGAATGGCAGTCATCAGTGTGAACCTGCACTGGGTGCACTAAGGAACGGGAGATATTACTGTGAAGCCACACTGGGTGCACTAAGGAATGGCAGATAATACTGTGAAGCCACACTGGGTGCACTACGAAACAGCAGATATCACTGTGAAGCCACACTGGGTGCAACAATGAACGACAGATATCAGTGTGAAGCCGCATTGGATTCACTAACGAACAGCAGATATCAGTGTGAAGTCGCACTGGGTGCTCCACTGAGAAGCAGATGTCAGTGTGAAGCTGCACTGCGTACACTAATGGACAACAGATATCAGTGTGAAGCCTCACTGGGTGCACTAATGGATGGCAGATATCAGTGTGAAGCCGCACTGGGTGTACTAATAGACAGCAGATATCAGTGTGAAGCTGCACTGGGTGCACTAATGAGCAGCAGTTGTCAGTGTGAAGCTGCAATGCGTGCACTAATGGACAGCAGATATCAGTGTGAAGCCTCACTGGATACACTAATGGGCAGCAGATATCAGTGTGAAGATGCAATGGGAGCACTAAGGAACAGCAGATATCACTGTGAAGCCACACTGGGTGCACTAATGGACGGCCGATATCACTGTGAAACCACACTGGGTGCACAAATGGACAACAGATATCAGTGTGACACTGCACTGGGTGCAATAATGAATGGCAGTCATCAGTGTGAACCTGCACTGGGTGCACTAAGGAACGGGAGATATTACTGTGAAGCCACATTGGGTGCACTAAGGAATGTCAGATAATACTGTGAAGCCACACTGGGTGCACTAAGGAACAGCAGATATCACTGTGAAGCTGCACTGCGTACACTAATGGACAACAGATATCAGTGTGAAGCCTCACTGGGTGCACTAATGGATGGCAGATATCAGTGTGAAGCCGCACTGGGTGTACTAATAGACAGCAGATATCAGTGTGAAGCTGCACTGGGTGCACTAATGAGCAGAATATGTCAGTGTGAAGCTGTACTACGTGCACTAATGGACAGCAGATATCAGTGTGAAGCCTCACTGGACACACTAATGGGCAGCAGATATCAGTGTGAAGATGCAATGGGTGCACTAAAGAATGGCAGATATCAGTGTGAAGATCCCTGGGTGCAATAATGAACAGCAGATATCAGTGTGAAGCCGCACTGGGTGCACTAAAGGACAGCATATATCAGTGTGAAGCTGCACTGGGTGCACTAATGAGCAGCATATGTCAGTGTGAAGCTGCACTACGTGCACTAATGGACAGCAGATATCAGTGTGAAGCCTCACTGGACACACTAATGGACAGCAGATATCAGTGTGAAGCCGCACTGGGTACACTAATCGACGGCAGATATCAGTGTGAAGCTCCACTGGGTGCACTAATCAGCATCAGATGTCAGTGTGAAGCTGCATTGGGTGGAATAATGTATGGCAGATATCAGTGTGAAACCGCACTGGGTGCAATAATGAACAGCAGATATCAGTGTGAAGTCGCACTGGATACACTAATGGACAGCAGATATTAATGTGAAACCGCACTGGGTGCACCAATGAACGGCAGATATCAGTTTGAAGCCGCACTGGATACACGAATGGATCGCAGATATCAGTGTGAAGCCGCACTGGGTGCACTAATAAACGGCAGATATTAGTGTGAAGCTGCACTGGGTGTACTAATGAATGGCAGTCATCAGTGTGAAGTATCACTGGGTGCAATAAAGAATGGCAGATATCAGTGTGAAGCTTCCCTGGGTGCACTAATGGACATCAGATATCAGTGTGAAGACATACTGGGTGCACTAAAGGACAGCAGATATCAGTGTAAAGCTGCACTGGGTGCACTAATGAGCAGCAGATGTCAATGTGAAGCTGCACTGGGAGCACTAATGAATGGCAGATATCAGTGTGAAGCCGCACTGGGTGCACTAAAGAACGGCAGATATCAGTGTGAAGGCGCACTGGGTGCACTAAAGAACGGCAGATATCAGTGTGAAGCTTCCCAGGGTGCACTAATGGACATCAGATATCAGTATGAAACCTCACTGGATACACTAATGGACAGCAGATATCAGTGTGAAGCCACACTGGGTGCACTAATGGACGGCAGATATCAGTGTGTAGTTGCAGAGGGTGCACTAATGAACAGCAAATGTCAGTGTGAAGCTGCACTGGGTGCACTAATGAATGGCAGATATCGGTGTGAAACTGCACTTGGAGCACCAATGAACGGCAGATGTTAGTGTGAGGCCACACTGGGTGCACTAATGAATGGCAGATATCAGTGTAAAGCCACACTGAGTGCACTAATGCACAGCAGAAATCAGTGTGAAGCTGAACTGGGTGCACTAATGAACAGCAGATATCAGTGTGGAGCTACACTGGGTGCACCAATGAACGGCAGATATCAGTGTGAATCCGCACTGGGTGCACAAATGGACAGCAGATATCAGTGTGAAGCCTCACTGGATGCACTAATGGACAGCAGATATCAGTGTGAAACTGCACTGTGTGCACTAATAGACGGCAGATATCAGCGTGAATCCAAACTAATGAATAGCAGATATCGGTGTGAATCCACACTGGGTGCACTAATGGGCGGCCGATATCACTGTGAAGCCACACTGGGTGCACAAATGGACAACAGATATCAGTGTGACACTGCACTGGGTGCAATAATGAATGGCAGTCATCAGTGTGAACCTGCACTGGGTGCACTAAGGAACGGGAGATATTACTGTGAAGCCACACTGGGTGCACTAAGGAATGGCAGATAATACTGTGAAGCCACACTGGATGCACTAAGAAATGGCAGATATCACTGTGAAGCCACGCTGGGTGCAACAATGAACGACAGATATCAGTGTGAAGCCGCATTGGATTCACTAACGAACAGCAGATATCAGTGTGAAGCCGCACTGGGTGCTCCACTGAGAAGCAGATGTCAGTGTGAAGCTGCACTGCGTACACTAATGGACAACAGATATCAGTGTGAAGCCTCACTGGGTGCACTAATGGATGGCAGATATCAGTGTGAAGCCGCACTGGGTGTACTAATAGACAGCATATATCAGTGTGAAGCTGCACTGGGTGCACTAATGAGCAGCAGTTGTCAGTGTGAAGCTGCAATGCGTGCACTAATGGACAGCAGATATCAGTGTGAAGCCTCACTGGATACACTAATGGGCAGCAGATATCAGTGTGAAGATGCAATGGGTGCACTAAAGAATGGCAGATATCAGTGTGAAGATCCCTGGGTGCAATAATGAACAGCAGATATCAGTGTGAAGCCGCACTGGGTGCACTAAAGGACAGCAGATATCAGTGTGAAGCTGCACTGGGTGCAGTAATGAGCAGCATATGTCAGTGTGAAGCTGCACTACGTGCACTAATGGACAGCAGATATCAGTGTGAAGCCTCACTGGACACACTAATGGACAGCAGATATCAGTGTGAAGCCGCACTGGGTACACTAATGGACGGCAGATATCGGTGTGAAGCTCCACTGGGTGCACTAATGAGCATCAGATGTCAGTGTGAAGCTGCATTGGGTGGACTAATGTATGGCAGATATCAGTGTGAAACCGCACTGGGTGCAATAATGAACAGCAGATATCAGTGTGAAGTCGCACTGGATACACTAATGGACAGCAGATATTAAAGTGAAACCGCACTGGGTGCACCAATGAACGGCAGATATCAGTTTGAAGCCGCACTGGATACACTAATGGACCGCAGATATCAGTGTGAAGCCGCACTGGGTGCACTAATGAACGGCAGATATTAGTGTAAAGCTGCACTGGGTGTACTAATGAATGGCAGTCATCAGTGTGAAGTATCACTGGGTGCAATAAAGAATGGCAGATATCAGTGTGAAGCCACACTGGGTGCAACAATGAACGACAGATATCAGTGTGAAGCCGCATTGGATTCACTAACGAACAGCAGATATCAGTGTGAAGCCGCGCTGGGTGCTCCACTGAGAAGCAGATGTCAGTGTGAAGCTGCACTGCGTACACTAATGGACAACAGATATCAGTGTGAAGCCTCACTGGGTGCACTAATGGATGGCAGATATCAGTGTGAAGCCGCACTGGGTGTACTAATAGACAGCATATATCAGTGTGAAGCTGCACTGGGTGCACTAATGAGCAGCAGTTGTCAGTGTGAAGCTGCAATGCGTGCACTAATGGACAGCAGATATCAGTGTGAAGCCTCACTGGATACACTAATGGGCAGCAGATATCAGTGTGAAGATGCAATGGGTGCACTAAAGAATGGCAGATATCAGTGTGAAGATCCCTGGGTGCAATAATGAGCAGCATATGTCAGTGTGAAGCTGCACTACGTGCACTAATGGACAGCAGATATCAGTGTGAAGCCTCACTGGACACACTAATGGACAGCAGATATCAGTGTGAAGCCGCACTGGGTATACTAATGGACAGCAGATATTAATGTGAAACCGCACTGGGTGCACCAATGAACGGCAGATATCAGTTTGAAGCCGCACTGGATACACTAATGGACCGCAGATATCAGTGTGAAGCCGCACTGGGTGCACTAATGAACGGCAGATATTAGTGTAAAGCTGCACTGGGTGTACTAATGAATGGCAGTCATCAGTGTGAAGTATCACTGGGTGCAATAAAGAATGGCAGATATCACTGTGAAGCCACACTGGGTGCACTAATGGACATCAGATATCAGTGTGAAGACATACTGGGTGCACTAAAGGACAGCAGATATCAGTGTGAAGCTGCACTGGGTGCACTATTGAGCAGCAGATGTCAGTGTGAAGCTGCACTGGGTGCACTAATGAATGGCAGATATCAGTGTGAAGCCGCACTGGGTGCACTAAAGAACGGCAGATATCAGTGTGAAGGCGCACTGGGTGCACTAAAGAACGGCAGATATCAGTGTGAAGCTTCCCAGGGTGCACTAATGGACATCAGATATCAGTATGAAACCTCACTGGATACACTAATGGACAGCAGATATCAGTGTGAAGCCACACTGGGTGCACTAATGGACGGCAGATATCAGTGTGTAGTTGCACAGGGGGCACTAATGAACAGCAAATGTCAGTGTGAAACTGCACTGGGAGCACCAATGAACGGCAGATGTTAGTGTGAGGCCACACTGGGTGCACTAATGAATGGCAGATATCAGTGTAAAGCCACACTGAGTGCACTAATGCACAGCAGAAATCAGTGTGAAGCTGAACTGGGTGCACTAATGAACAGCAGATATCAGTGTGGAGCTACACTGGGTGCACCAATGAACGGCAGATATCAGTGTGAATCCGCACTGGGTGCACAAATGGACAGCAGATATCAGTGTGAAGCCTCACTGGATGCACTAATGGACAGCAGATATCAGTGTGAAACTGCACTGTGTGCACTAATAGACGGCAGATATCAGCGTGAATCCAAACTAATGAATAGCAGATATCGGTGTGAATCCACACTGGGTGCACTAATGGACGGCCGATATCACTGTGAAGCCACACTGGGTGCACAAATGGACAACAGATATCAGTGTGACACTGCACTGGGTGCAATAATGAATGGCAGTCATCAGTGTGAACCTGCACTGGGTGCACTAAGGAACGGGAGATATTACTGTGAAGCCACACTGGGTGCACTAAGGAATGGCAGATAATACTGTGAAGCCACACTGGGTGCACTAAGAAACAGCAGATATCACTGTGAAGCCACACTGGGTGCAACAATGAATGACAGATATCAGTGTGAAGCCGCATTGGATTCACTAACGAACAGCAGATATCAGTGTGAAGCCGCACTGGGTGCTCCACTGAGAAGCAGATGTCAGTGTGAAGCTGCACTGCGTACACTAATGGACAACAGATATCAGTGTGAAGCCTCACTGGGTGCACTAATGGATGGCAGATATCAGTGTGAAGCCGCACTGGGTGTACTAATAGACAGCATATATCAGTGTGAAGCTGCACTGGGTGCACTAATGAGCAGCAGTTGTCAGTGTGAAGCTGCAATGCGTGCACTAATGGACAGCAGATATCAGTGTGAAGCCTCACTGGATACACTAATGGGCAGCAGATATCAGTGTGAAGATGCAATGGGTGCACTAATGAGCAGCAGTTGTCAGTGTGAAGCTGCAATGCGTGCACTAATGGACAGCAGATATCAGTGTGAAGCCTCACTGGATACACTAATGGGCAGCAGATATCAGTGTGAAGATGCAATGGGTGCACTAAAGAATGGCAGATATCAGTGTGAAGATCCCTGGGTGCAATAATGAACAGCAGATATCAGTGTGAAGCCGCACTGGGTGCACTAAAGGACAGCAGATATCAGTGTGAAGCTGCACTGGGTGCAGTAATGAGCAGCATATGTCAGTGTGAAGCTGCACTACGTGCACTAATGGACAGCAGATATCAGTGTGAAGCCTCACTGGACACACTAATGGACAGCAGATATCAGTGTGAAGCCGCACTGGGTACACTAATGGACGGCAGATATCGGTGTGAAGCTCCACTGGGTGCACTAATGAGCATCAGATGTCAGTGTGAAGCTGCATTGGGTGGACTAATGTATGGCAGATATCAGTGTGAAACCGCACTGGGTGCAATAATGAACAGCAGATATCAGTGTGAAGTCGCACTGGATACACTAATGGACAGCAGATATTAATGTGAAACCGCACTGGGTGCACCAATGAACGGCAGATATCAGTTTGAAGCCGCACTGGATACACTAATGGACCGCAGATATCAGTGTGAAGCCGCACTGGGTGCACTAATGAACGGCAGATATTAGTGTAAAGCTGCACTGGGTGTACTAATGAATGGCAGTCATCAGTGTGAAGTATCACTGGGTGCAATAAAGAATGGCAGATATCAGTGTGAAGCCACACTGGGTGCAACAATGAACGACAGATATCAGTGTGAAGCCGCATTGGATTCACTAACGAACAGCAGATATCAGTGTGAAGCCGCACTGGGTGCTCCACTGAGAAGCAGATGTCAGTGTGAAGCTGCACTGCGTACACTAATGGACAACAGATATCAGTGTGAAGCCTCACTGGGTGCACTAATGGATGGCAGATATCAGTGTGAAGCCGCACTGGGTGTACTATTAGACAGCATATATCAGTGTGAAGCTGCACTGGGTGCACTAATGAGCAGCAGTTGTCAGTGTGAAGCTGCAATGCGTGCACTAATGGACAGCAGATATCAGTGTGAAGCCTCACTGGATACACTAATGGGCAGCAGATATCAGTGTGAAGATGCAATGGGTGCACTAAAGAATGGCAGATATCAGTGTGAAGATCCCTGGGTGCAATAATGAACAGCAGATATCAGTGTGAAGCCGCACTGGGTGCACTAAAGGACAGCAGATATCAGTGTGAAGCTGCACTGGGTGCACTAATGAGCAGCATATGTCAGTGTGAAGCTGCACTACGTGCACTAATGGACAGCAGATATCAGTGTGAAGCCTCACTGGACACACTAATGGACAGCAGATATCAGTGTGAAGCCGCACTGGGTATACTACTGGACAGCAGATATTAATGTGAAACCGCACTGGGTGCACCAATGAACGGCAGATATCAGTTTGAAGCCGCACTGGATACACTAATGGACCGCAGATATAAGTGTGAAGCCGCACTGGGTGCACTAATGAACGGCAGATATTAGTGTAAAGCTGCACTGGGTGTACTAATGAATGGCAGTCATCAGTGTGAAGTATCACTGGGTGCAATAAAGAATGGCAGATATCACTGTGAAGCCACACTGGGTGCACTAATGGACATCAGATATCAGTGTGAAGACATACTGGGTGCACTAAAGGACAGCAGATATCAGTGTGAAGCTGCACTGGGTGCACTATTGAGCAGCAGATGTCAGTGTGAAGCTGCACTGGGTGCACTAATGAATGGCAGATATCAGTGTGAAGCCGCACTGGGTGCACTAAAGAACGGCAGATATCAGTGTGAAGGCGCACTGGGTGCACTAAAGAACGGCAGATATCAGTGTGAAGCTTCCCAGGGTGCACTAATGGACATCAGATATCAGTATGAAACCTCACTGGATACACTAATGGACAGCAGATATCAGTGTGAAGCCACACTGGGTGCACTAATGGACGGCAGATATCAGTGTGTAGTTGCACAGGGGGCACTAATGAACAGCAAATGTCAGTGTGAAACTGCACTGGGAGCACCAATGAACGGCAGATGTTAGTGTGAGGCCACACTGGGTGCACTAATGAATGGCAGATATCAGTGTAAAGCCACACTGAGTGCACTAATGCACAGCAGAAATCAGTGTGAAGCTGAACTGGGTGCACTAATGAACAGCAGATATCAGTGTGGAGCTACACTGGGTGCACCAATGAACGGCAGATATCAGTGTGAATCCGCACTGGGTGCACAAATGGACAGCAGATATCAGTGTGAAGCCTCACTGGATACACTAATGGACAGCAGATATCAGTGTGAAACTGCACTGTGTGCACTAATAGACGGCAGATATCAGCGTGAATCCAAACTAATGAATAGCAGATATCGGTGTGAATCCACACTGGGTGCACTAATGGACGGCCGATATCACTGTGAAGCCACACTGGGTGCACAAATGGACAACAGATATCAGTGTGACACTGCACTGAGTGCAATAATGAATGGCAGTCATCAGTGTGAACCTGCACTGGGTGCACTAAGGAACGGGAGATATTACTGTGAAGCCACACTGGGTGCACTAAGGAATGGCAGATAATACTGTGAAGCCACACTGGGTGCACTAAGAAACAGCAGATATCACTGTGAAGCCACACTGGGTGCAACAATGAATGACAGATATCAGTGTGAAGCCGCATTGGATTCACTAACGAACAGCAGATATCAGTGTGAAGCCGCACTGGGTGCTCCACTGAGAAGCAGATGTCAGTGTGAAGCTGCACTGCGTACACTAATGGACAACAGATATCAGTGTGAAGCCTCACTGGGTGCACTAATGGATGGCAGATATCAGTGTGAAGCCGCACTGGGTGTACTAATAGACAGCATATATCAGTGTGAAGCTGCACTGGGTGCACTAATGAGCAGCAGTTGTCAGTGTGAAGCTGCAATGCGTGCACTAATGGACAGCAGATATCAGTGTGAAGCCTCACTGGATACACTAATGGGCAGCAGATATCAGTGTGAAGATGCAATGGGTGCACTAAAGAATGGCAGATATCAGTGTGAAGATCCCTGGGTGCAATAATGAACAGCAGATATCAGTGTGAAGCCGCACTGGGTGCACTAAAGGACAGCAGATATCAGTGTGAAGCTGCACTGGGTGCACTAATGAGCAGCATATGTCAGTGTGAAGCTGCACTACGTGCACTAATGGACAGCAGATATCAGTGTGAAGCCTCACTGGACACACTAATGGACAGCAGATATCAGTGTGAAGCCGCACTGGGTACACTAATGGACGGCAGATATCGGTGTGAAGCTCCACTGGGTGCACTAATGAGCATCAGATGTCAGTGTGAAGCTGCATTGGGTGGACTAATGTATGGCAGATATCAGTGTGAAACCGCACTGGGTGCAATAATGAACAGCAGATATCAGTGTGAAGTCGCACTGGATACACTAATGGACAGCAGATATTAATGTGAAACCGCACTGGGTGCACCAATGAACGGCAGATATCAGTTTGAAGCCGCACTGGATACACTAATGGACCGCAGATATCAGTGTGAAGCCGCACTGGGTGCACTAATGAACGGCAGATATTAGTGTAAAGCTGCACTGGGTGTACTAATGAATGGCAGTCATCAGTGTGAAGTATCACTGGGTGCAATAAAGAATGGCAGATATCAGTGTGAAGCTTCCCTGGGTGCACTAATGGACATCAGATATCAGTGTGAAGACATACTGGGTGCACTAAAGGACAGCAGATATCAGTGTGAAGCTGCACTGGGTGCACTAATGAGCAGCAGATGTCAGTGTGAAGCTGCACTGGGTGCACTAATGAATGACAGATATCAGTGTGAAGCCGCACTGGGTGCACTAAAGAACGGCAGATATCAGTGTGAAGGCGCACTGGGTGCACTAAAGAACGGCAGATATCAGTGTGAAGCTTCCCAGGGTGCACTAATGGACATCAGATATCAGTATGAAACCTCACTGGATACACTAATGGACAGCAGATATCAGTGTGAAGCCACACTGGGTGCACTAATGGACGGCAGATATCAGTGTGAAGTTGCACAGGGGGCACTAATGAACAGCAAATGTCAGTGTGAAGCTGCGCTGGGTGCACTAATGAATGGCAGATATCGGTGTGAAACTGCACTGGGTGCACCAATGAACGACAGATGTTAGTGTGAGGCCACACTGGGCGCACTAATGAATGGCAGATATCAGTGTAAAGCCACACTGAGTGCACTAATGCACAGCAGAAATCAGTGTGAAGCTGAACTGGGTGCACTAATGAACAGCAGATATCAGTGTGAAGCTACACTGGGTGCACCAATGAACAGCAGATATCAGTGTGAATCCGCACTGGGTGCACAAATGGACAGCAGATATCAGTGTGAAGCCTCACTGGATGCACTAATGGACAGCAGATATCAGTGTGAAACTGCACTGTGTGCACTAATAAACGGCAGATATCAGCGTGAATCCAAACTAATGAATAACAGATATCGGTGTGAATCCACACTTGGTGCACTAATGGACAGCAGATATCAGTGTGAAGCCCCACTGGGTGCACTATTGAACTGCAGATATTAGCATAGAGACGCATTGGTGGCACTAATGGACAGCAGATATCAACGTGTAGCCACACTGGGAGCAATAATGCACAGCAGATATCAGTGTGAATCCACACTGTAAGCAATAATGCACAGCAGATATCAGTGTGAATCCACACTGGGTGCACTGATGAACGGCAGATATCAGAGTGAAGCCGTACTGGGTGCTCTAATTGACAGGAGATATCAGCATGATGCCCCTCTGGGTGCACTAATGGACAGCAGATATCAAAGTGAAACCGCACTGGGTGCACTAATGTACGGAAGATATCAGTGTGAAGCTGCACTGGGTGCGCTAATGGATAGCAGATATCAATGTGAAGCTGCACTGGGTGCACTAATGAACGCAGATATCAGTGTGAAGCCGCAAAGAGTGTGCTATTGGACAGCAGATATCAGTGTGAAGCCGCACTGGGTGCACTAATAATGTCAGATATCAGTGTGAAGCCGCCCTGGGTGCACAAATGAATGGCAGATATCAGTGTGAAGCCGCATTTGGTGCAATAATGGTCAGCAGATACGAGTGTGAAGCCGCACTGGGTGCACTAATGAACAGCAGATATCAATTTGAAGCCGCACTGGGTGCACTAATTGACAGGTAATATAAGGGTGAAGCCACACTGGGTGCACTAATGGACAGCAGATAACAGTGTGAAGCTGCACTGGGTGCACTAATGGAAAGCAGATATCGGCGTGAAGCTGCATTGGGTGAACTAATGAATGGCAGATATCAGTGTAAAGCCACACTGGGTGCACTAATGGACAGCAGATATCAGTGTGAAGCCTCACTGAATGCACTAATGGACAGCAGATATCAGTGTGAAACTGCACCGTGTGCACTAATAGACGGCAGATATCAGCGTGACGCCAATCTAATGAATAGCAGATATCTGTGTAAAGCCGTACTGGGTGCACTAATGGACAGCATATATAAGTGTGAAGCCCCACTGGGTGTACTAATGAAGAGCAGATATCAGTGTGACTAATGGATGGCAGATATCAGTGTGAAGCCGCACTGGGTGCCCTAATGGACGACAGATATCAGTGTGAAGCCGCACTGGGTGCACTAAAGAATGGCAGATATCAGTGTGAAGCTTCCCTGGGTGCACTAATGGACAGCATATATCAGTGTGAAGATGCACTGGGTGCACTAAAGGACAGCAGATATCAGTGTGAAGCTGCACTGGGTGCACTAATGAGCAGCAGATGTCAGTGTGAAGCTGCACTGGGTGCACTAATGAATGGCAGATATCAGTGTGAAGCCGCACTGGGTGCACTAAAGAATGGCAGATATCAGTGTGAAGCCGCACTGGGTGAACTAAAGAACGGCAGATATTAGTGTGAAGCTTCCCTGGGTGCACTAATGGACATCAGATATCTGTGTAAAGCCGTACTGGGTGCACTAATGGACAGCATATATGAGTGTGAAGCCCCACTGGGTGTACTTATGAAGAGCAGATATCAGTGTGAAAATGGATGGCAGGTATCAGTGTGAAGTCGCACTGGATGCACTAATGGACAGCAGATATCAGTGTGAATACGCACTGGGTGCACAAATGGACAGCAGATATCAGTGTGAAGCCTCACTGGATGCACTAATGGACAGCAGATATCAGTGTGAAACTGCACTGTGTGCACTAATAAACGGCAGATATCAGCGTGAATCCAAACTAATGAATAGCAGATATCGGTGTGAATCCACACTTGGTGCACTAATGGACAGCAGATATCAGTGTGAAGCCCCACTGGGTGCACTATTGAACTGCAGATATTAGCATAGAAACGTGTTGGTGGCACTAATGGACAGCAGATATCAGCGTGTAGCCACACTGGGAGCAATAATGCACAGCAGATATCAGTGTGAATCCACACTGGATGCACTGATGAACGGCAGATATCAGCGTGAAGCCGTACTGGGTGCGCTAATGGACAGCAGATATCAGCATGAAGCCCCACTGGGTGCACTAATGGACAGCAGATATCAAAGTGAAACCGCACTGGGTGCACTAATGTACGGAAGATATCAGTGTGAAGCTGCACTGGGTGCGCTAATGGATAGCAGATATCAATGTGAAGCTGCACTGGGTGCACTAATGAACGCAGATATCAGTGTGAAGCCGCACAGAGTGCGCTATTGGACAGCAGATATCAGTGTGAAGCCGCACTGGGTGCACTAATAATGTCAGATATCAGTGTGAAGCCGCCCTGGGTGCACAAATGAATGGCAGATATCAGTGTGAAGCCGCATTTGGTGCAATAATGGTCAGCAGATATGAGTGTGAAGCCGCACTGGGTGCACTAATGAACAGCAGATATCAATTTGAAGCCGCACTGGGTGCACTAATGGACAGGTAATATAAGGGTGAAGCCACACTGGGTGCACTAATGGACAGCAGATAACAGTGTGAAGCTGCACTGGGTGCACTAATGGAAAGCAGATATCGGCGTGAAGCTGCATTGGGTGAACTAATGAATGGCAGATATCAGTGTAAAGCCACACTGGGTCCACTAATGCACAGCGGAAATCAGTGTGAAGCTGAACTGGGTGCACTAATGGACAGCAGATATCAGTGTGAAGCCTCACTGAATGCACTAATGGACAGCAGATATCAGTGTGAAACTGCACTGTGTGCACTAGTGGACAGCAGATATCAGTGTGAAGCTGCACTGGGTGCACTAATGCACAGCAGATATAACCGTAAAGCCGCACAGGGTGTGCTAATGGACAGCAGATATCAGTGTGAAGTCGCACTGGGTGCACTAATGAATGTCAAATATCAGTGTGAAGCGGCACTGGGTGCACTAATGGACGGCAATTATCAGTGTAAAGCCGCAGTGGATGCACTAATGGACAGCAGATATCAGTGTGAAGTTACACTCGGTGCTCTAATGAATGGCAGATGTCAATGTGAAGCTGAACTGGGTGCACTAATCAATCAATCAGAGCATTTGTATAGCGCACTACTCACCCGGAGGGTCTCAAGGCGCTGGGGGGGAGGGGGTCCGCTACTGCTCGAACAGCCAGGTCTTGAGCTGCTTCCTGAAGGCGAGGTGGTCCTGGGTCAGGCGGAGGTGGGTCGGAAGGGAGTTCCAAGTCTTGGCGGCCAGGTAGGAGAAGGACCTTCCTCCTGTGGTGGCTCTTCGGATGCGGGGGACGGCGGCGAGGGCGTGGCTGGTCGATCGAAGCTGGCGTTTGGGAGCGTAGAAGTTGAGGCGGCTGTTGAGGTATCCTGGTCCTTGGTTGTGTAGGGCTTTGTGTGCGTGGGTGAGGAGCCAGAAGGTGATTCTCTTGTTGACCGGGAGCCAGTGCAGGTCTCTCAGGTGTCAGGAGATGTGGCTGCGGCGGGGGATGTCCAGGATGAGTCGTGCTGAGGTGTTCTGGATCCGCTGGAGTCTTTTCTGGAGTTTGGCGGTGGTTCCGGCGTAGAGGGAGTTGCCGTAGTCCAGACGGCTGGTGACGAGGGCCTGGGTGACCGTCTTCCTGGTCTCGGTGGGGATCCATCGGAAGATCTTGCGTAGCATGCGCAGGATGTTGAAGCACGACGAGGAGACGGCGTTGACTTGTCTGGTCATGAAGAGGGAGGAGTCCAGGATGAAGCCCAGGTTGCGTGCGTGGTCAGTTGGTTTGGGTGCGCTGCCCAGGGCGGGGGGCCACCAGGAGTCGTCCCAGGTGGAGGGTGAGGATCCCAGGATGAGGACTTCCGTCTTGTCCGAGTTCAGTTTCAGGCGACTGTTCGACATCCATTTGGCTACGTCTGTCATCCCTTCGTGCAGGTTGGCTCTGGCGGTGGCGGGGTCGTTAGTGAGGGAGAGGATCAGCTGGGTGTCGTCCGCGTAGGAGATGATGTTCAGGTTGTGCTGGCGTGCGATGGCTGCGAGGGGGCTCATGTAGACGTTGAAGAGTGTTGGACTGAGCGAGGAGCCTTGAGGGACGCCGCAGATGACTTCGGTGGCTTCCGATCTGAACGGAGGGAGGCGGACTCTCTGTGTCCTTCCGGCGAGGAAGGAGGTGATCCACTCCAGTGCCTTCTCCTGGATTCCGACGTTGCTGAGGCGCTGTACTAGGGTACGGTGGCAGACAGTGTCGAAGGCCGCGGAGAGGTCCAGGAGGATGAGGGCCGCTGTTTCTCCGTTGTCAAGCAGGGCTCGGATGTCATCTGTAGCTGCGATCAAGGCGGTCTCGGTGCTGTGGTTGGCCCGGAAGCCAGACGGCGAGAGGTCGAGGGAGCCGTTCGTCTCGAGGAAGGCGGCCAGTTGCTTGTTGACGGTCTTCTCGATGACTTTAGCCGGGAACGGGAGCAGCGAGATGGGGCGGTAGTTCTTGTGGTCGGTGGGGTCGGCTGATGGTTTCTTGAGTAGAGCGCTGAGTTCGGCATGCTTCCAGCTCTCCGGGAAGGTAGCGGTGTCGAAGGAGGTGTTGATGATGTCCCGCAGGTGGGGTGCGATGACAGCGTCGGCCTTGTTGAAGACGTGGTGAGGGCAGGGGTCTGTCGGGGATCCGGAGTGGATGGAGTTCATCGTGCGGATGGTGTCTTCGGTGCTGATCGGGGTCCAGGCGCGGAGGGTGGTGGTGGGGGGCGGTGGTTCGGTCGTGGCGTGCGTCGGTTGAGTGCTGAAGCTGTAGTGTATGTCCGCGATCTTGTTGTGGAAGTAGGAGGCGAGGGAGTTGCAGAGGTCTTGCGAAGGGGTGATGTCGTTGTTTCCGGCGTTGGGGTTGGAGAGCTCTTTCACGATGTTGAAGAGTTCCTTGCTGTTGTGTGCGTTGTTGTCCAGTCGTTCCTTGAATGCGGTTTTCTTGGTGGCGTGGATCAGCTGGTGGTGTTTTCGGGTGGCGAGCTTGAGGGCAGTCATGTTGTCCGGTGTTGGGTCTCTGCGCCAGGTTTTCTCGAGTGCTCTGCAGTTCTTCTTGGAGCTCTTGAGTTCGTCGTTAAACCATGTGGCTTTCTTGCTGCCGGGTCTGCTCGGCGGGGTCTTCAGCGGGGCGAGGTCCTCTGCGCAGTCGCTGATCCATTTCGTGAGGTTGGTTGCTGCTCGGCTGGGGTTTGTTGTGCTGGTGGGAGGGTTCTTGCTCAGGGAAGTAGCGAGCTGGTCTGCAGTGATCTTGTTCCAGCTTCTGCGGGGAGCCTGTTGCTGGTGATGGTGGAGCGTGGTTTTTCTGTAGCTGAAGTGGACGCAGCTGTGGTCCGTCCAGTTGAGCTCCGTGGTGTGGCTGAAGGCGATGTCCTTGCTGGAAGAGAAGATCGGGTCGAGTGTGTGTCCGGCGTAGTGGGTGGGGGTGGTCACCAGTTGCTTGAGTCCGAGGTTGGCGAGGTTGTCCAGCAGGGTGGTGGTGTTGCGGTCGTTGTTGTTCTCCAGATGGAAGTTGAGGTCCCCGAGGAGGATGTAGTCGGCGGAGGGGAGGGCGTGCGGGCTGATGAAGTCGGCGATGTCTTCGCTGAATTGTGTGCGTGGCCCCGGGGGTCTGTAGATGAGGGTGCCTCTGAGGGTGGTCTTGGGGTTGACGTGGATCTGGAAGTGCAGGTGTTCGGCGGGTGCGAGGGTGTCGTCGGTGTTGGTCGTGATGCGGATGGTGTTCCTGTGGATGATGGCGATGCCTCTCCGGTCTGGTTGGCGCGGTCCCTCCGGATGATCTTGTAGCCGTCCGGGATGGCGATGGCGATGTCGGGCGCTGAGGAGGCGTTCATCCAGGTTTCCGTGAGGAAGGCGACGTCTGGGTCTGTGGTGTCGAGCAGGTTCCAGAGCTCGACGGCGTGTCTGTGGACGGAGCGGGTGTTGAGCAGGATGCACTTCAGGTGGTTGCTGTTGCTGCTCGTCGAGGTCTTGAGCACTGCCGGAGTGGTGCTGGTCCGGTTGCAGGTGAACTTGCAGGCGTTGCAGATGAAGGGTCCGTGGGTGCATCTCGGTGTGGCTCGGTAGCAACCCGGGGTTCGGCCGGTGTTGAGAGCGATGAGTTCGGTGGCGTCGTAGCTCCGTCGGGTCGGCCTCTGTCGGTGGGGGCCAGGGGTCCTGGCACTGGGCGCAGTCCAGGCGCGGACGGGCGCAGACGGGCTTACCTTTGGCGCACCTTCGGCGCTCAATTGGTGCTCCCGCTGCGCGCGTCCGCTGCGCGGTCGCTGAGGGGGTGACATAAGAGGGGAGCCGGGAGGGCGGGTCAGCTGGGAGGCGGGGTCGCGTCCACCAATCGTGTGGCGAGGGGGCGAGGCCGCAGGCAGGAAGCGGCGGGAAAACGGGATCGGTTTGAGTGGGCGGCCCTGCGGCGGCTGGGGCGCTGCTCTCGGCATTGATGAAGGTCTGGCACAGCAGGGGTCTCTGGAGCAGGAGCGCGGAGGAGCGAGGGGGCAACCAGGCCAGAGGCGCGGTGGTCACTGCCCAGGTGCGTGCAGGGTCTCCTTAAGAGGGGAGCCGGGAGGGCGGGTCAGCTGGGAGGCGGGGTCGCGTCCACCAATCGTGTGGCGAGGGGGCGAGGCCGCAGGCAGGAAGCGGCGGGAAAACGGGATCGGTTCGAGCGGGCGGCCCTGCGGCGACTGGGGCGCTGCTCTCAGCGTTGATGAAGGTCTGGCACAGCAGGGGTATCTGGAGCAGGAGCGCGGAGGAGCGAGGGGGCAACCAGGCCAGAGGCGCGGTGGTCACTGCCCAGGTGCGTGCAGGGTCTCCTTAAGAGGGGAGCCGGGAGGGCGGGTCAGCTGGGAGGCGGGGTCGCGTCCACCAATCGTGTGGCGAGGGGGCGAGGCCGCAGGCAGGAAGCGGCGGGAAAACGGGATCGGTTTGAGGGGGCGGCCCTGCGGCAGCTGGGGCGCTGCTCTCGGCGTTGATGAAGGTCTGGCACAGCAGGGGTCTCTGGAGCAGGAGCGCGGAGGAGCGAGGGGGCAACCAGGCCAGAGGCGCGGTGGATGGCATATATCAGTGTGAAGCCGCATTTGGTGCAATAATGGTCAGCAGATATCAGTGTGAAGCCGCACTGGGTGCACTAATAAAAAGCAGATATCAATGTGAAGCCGTACTGGGTGCACTAATGTACAGGTAATATCGGGGTGAACCCACACAGGGTGCACTAATGGACAGCAGATAACAGTGTGAAACTGCACTGGGTGCACTAATGGAAAGCAGATATCAGTATGAAGCCACATTGGGTGCACTAGTGATATGAGATATAAGTGTAAGGCCGCACTGGTTGCACTATTGAACAACAGATATCAGTGTGAAGCCTCCCTGGATGCACTAATGGACAGCAGATATCAGTGTGAAACTGCACTGTGTGCACTATCAGACGGCAGATATCAGCGTGAAGCCACAAAGCAGATGTCTGTGTGAAGCTGCACTGGGTGCAATAATGGACAGTAGATATCAGTGTGAAGCCGGACTGGGAGCACTAATGAACTGCGTAAAAATATCCATGACATACTAGTTCACACTAGACCTCGGCATTATGGTTTAAGAACTCGAGAAAAAAAGAAAGTTGGAGAAAACATACTTTCCTTATGGGGCCAGACCCCCGTCACAGGCTACTATTCTTGATACTCTAGGAGATACATTATGACACTTTATACCTCAGTACTCAAACTTCACTTTTTTTAGGTGATTTGAACCTTCATTTAGAATGTCGGAAAGAACCAGGAGTGGAGAACTTTCTTGATACATACGAAACCCTAGGACTTCACCAGCTGGTCCCAGGCCATCCTCATTAGGCAGGTCTTAACCTGGACAGGGTTTGCTCCAACTTCTTTTCTCTAACAGTTAATTCCCCAATCCCTCAAGTGTGTTCTGACCATTGGCTGATCCCTTTTAAAATGAACTCTATCTTGGTAAATAATCCTCCCCTGAACGGTAAGACAAGCTCATTGCCTTGGCATAAATGGGCTAAGCTGTTTGCAAACCCAAAGCTGCCCTATATAGCACAAGGTATACAGGGCAATACAGTAGATGATTCACAGCATTTTGGCGCATGGATTACCTCCATCAGCTATGAATTAGCTCCTATAGGCCACGGTACAACCAAATATACTCCCACAATCTCAGCCACTTGGTACATGCCATCATTAGTAGAGCTTCGCCTTCAATGCAAACGCTTGGAACATAAGTGGAGAAGAGGCTACGAAGCAGAAGAACAGAACATGTTTAAAATAGCCAGGGAAAAATACCATCAACGAATTAAGTCTGCAAAAAAGAGTACTTCTCAAAAATAATAATAGATACTAAGCAGAATCAGAAAACAATTTCCTTGATTGTAAAGTCCATTACCAATCCAAAACATTTGTTAAGGACATCCCCCATCACAGACTTTATGTGATCAGAATTCAGCCTTCTCTGAGGAAAAGATTCAAACTATCCAAAAAGAATTCAGCACCTTATTAGATGACATCTGAGGCATTGTGGTTTGAGGGAGTTGACAGTGGGTTTCTGTACTGGCTGTGATAGGTGAGATCTTCTGCTGGGAATAAACTTATATTCTACATCTACTTTGCCTGTGGAGGATTCCTTCTTCGAAATGCAACAACCTCATTTACACCTTTACAGGATTTAGAGCTAGATCCCACTTACATAGGGCCTTCTCTCCAGGCCTTTGACAGAATTTCCTTGTAGAAGTCGCACCAAACTATTCTCTTGTGTAAATCTGGGTCCTCTTTAGATGCATGCCCCCCTTCAGTGCTTCATAAGATTGTATAATTCGTTAATTCCGTTATTAATAACATAATTAATTCCTCACGCGCCACAGCAACAGTTATCCGGAATGGATACTAGCAGTGGTTAAACCACTCCAGAAAAACAGGTCATTGACCCATCTACACTCTCGAACCTTCATACCATTTTGTTACTTACCATCCTTAGCAAAATTGTAGAAAGATTGGTCAATAGCAGTTATCTGCTTTTCTAGAAGAGGCCACAATTCGGCATCCTTGCTAATCAGGATTTAGACCCAAACATTCAACCAAGCCTGCTCTGTTAGAATTGGTAGATACACTGAAACTTACTCTAGACAATGGAAAGGATGCAGTGTTGATTCTATTAGATCTGTCTACTGCATTCAATACCATCTCTCATGACAGTCTTCTATCTTGAATGAAGAATTGCATTATAGCACCCATGGTCTTGGGTTGGATACAGTCCTTCCTTTACAATTGCAGGCACATGGTTGCCTTAGGAACTTTTCTTTCAAAAGAACACCTTATCTCTACTGGTGTGCCACAGGGCTTTCCCTCAGCCGCCTTTTGTTTAACATTTACATGGGCCCACTTATCTCACTCATTTCTTCATTAAACATTGAAACCACCTCATATGCAGATGATGCTCTGCTCATCTTAGTCTTAGATAAAGACTCAAATGACTCTGAACCGAATTTTAAGCAATGCTTATTGGAAGTCATTCAATGGATGACATTGAACCATCTGAAATGTAATGCAGATAAGACTAAGATAATGTTAATAAGCAAAGGCAATCCCTTCAATCCAGTAAAATGGCGGCCAGCAGACACACTTGCCCCCACCCAATACTCCTTCCGGAGTGATGGTTGCACTCTATAAATGTATAAATCAAATCAAATCAGACTCACCAGAGATTTGAAGTGGTCTCTGAGACTCTACACCAACTGTAACACAAGTCACATAGTCTGTATTATCACATGCCCCTGTGACCTCAATTAAATCAGAATGACCTGCTGAAAAGTCATCGCATAGGGGAGCTGCATAGTAATATCCAGTGCAAACATCCGCCGCCAAGATGAGCAGCCACTACATAACTGAACAACACTTAACCCCTTCGCTGCTAGGCCTTTTCCCCTCCTGTGCTAAGCCTTTTTTGGCTATTTGGGGTAGTGCGCGCTTAGGCCCCTGTAGCTTTTTGACCACATAAGGTATCCACACCAATTTTGCGTCCTTTTCTTCCAACACCAAGAGATTCCATTGGAGGGGTCCCAGAAATTAAGCAAAATACAGTAACATTTTTGTTTTTTTCAGAAAAATTGGAAAAACGGGCTGCAAAGGAAAGCCTCTGGGTTTTTCCCTGCAAATGTTATCAAAAAAGGGTTTGTGGGGCTGAAATCACAATTTTCCCAGATTTTAGAGAATGACAGTCTTTTGTCAGAGAACCAACATTTCTCTTACCGTTTTGGCATTTTTCTGGGACATAGCCTATTTTTTCTATTTTTAGTGCTTTCAGCCTACTTCCAGTTAATGGTAAAAATGAGTATGAAAGCAATAATGGGTCCTGGAAAGCTATACATTTTAGAAAAGTAGACAAAATTCAGAATTCAAAAAGGGGTCATTTGTCTAAATCCATGAAGGTTTCTTTATAGAAACTAACAGTTAAATATTGGAAAAATTGAAAATGAGTTGAAAAAAAAGCCTTTTGTGTCAACGTTTTCACCTGTAACTTCTTGTAATTATGACAGCTCTTTAAAAGCCATATACCTTTACATCCGCTGGACCTTCCCGGTTGTGGGGATATATAGGACTTGGAGCAATTATGGTGGGAAAATGTATACATGGAAAAGTCGGTATGAAAGACACCTATGTATTTCTGAAATGGGTATAAATTATAGATTTTAGAAACAGTACATATTTGCACATTTTCAAAATTGGGAATACTCAAACTAGCATGAGAATTATTGGTCATTTTTCAGAATGACTTATTTTTTTACACATTATCTTTCATTTGGAAGGGAGAAATGCATGATAACTCAATAGGTAATAACAGTTGATTTACAAATCTGAATTACCCTAAGTCTTCCCTTAAAAACGGTACCTCACTTGTGTGGGTCGGCCTTGTGCCCGCGACAGGAAATGGCGCAAAATGCAACGTGGTCACACCTCAATCTCGCAGTAAAAAATTACCCTTTTTTGGCAGATTGCCTAGCTGTAGTATTTGTACCCTACCTCTGCCGGCACCTAGGAAAACCTAGAAAACCTATACATTTTTAAAAGGAAGACACCCTAGGAAATCCAGGATGGGGTGACTTGACTGCCTCCCACCAGGTTCTGTTACCCAGAATCCCTTGCAAACCTAAAGAATTGTCCAAAAAAACAAAGTTTTCCGACATTTCTGTGGTGGAAAGTTCTGGAATCTGCGTGGATCCACAAATTTTTACCCACCCCGCGTTCCCCAAAGTCTTCTGAGAAAAATGGTACCTCACTTGTGTTGGTTGGCCTACTGCCTGCGACAGAAACTGGCACAAAACGCAACGTGGTCGCACCTCAATTTCGCAGTGAAAAATTACCCTTTTTTTGCAAAGTGTCTAGCTGTAGTTTTTTAACCTTAGCTCTGCCGCCACCTTGGGAAACCTAGCAAACGTATACATTTTTGAAAACTAGACACCCAGGGAAATCCATTATAGGGTGACTTGACAGCCTCCCATCAGGTTATGTTACCCAGAAACCCTTGCAAACCTAAACAAATATAAAATAAAAACACATTTTCTCCACATTTCTTTGGTGGAAAGTTCTGGAATCTGCGTGTATCCACAAATTTCCTTCCACCCAGCGTTCCTCAAAGTCTTCAGAGAAAAATGGTACCCCACTTGTATGGGTCGGCCTACTGCCTGCAACCAGAAACGGCACAAAACGCAACGTGGTCACACCTCAATTTTGCAGTGAAAAATGAACCTTTTTTTGGCAAAGTGTCTAGCTGCAGTGTTTGAACCCTAGCTCTGCCGGCACCTAGGGAAACTAGCAAACCTATACATTTTTAAAAACTAGACACCCAGGGAAATTCAGGGTGGGGTGACTTGACTGCCTCACACCAGGTTATGTTACCCAGAAACCCTTGCAAACCTAAAAAAGTGACAAAAAAAAACAGTTTCCCACATTTCTGTGGTGGAAAGTTCTGGAATCAGCATGGATCCACAAATTTCTTTTCACCTTGAGTTTCCCAAAGTCTTCCGAGAAAAATGGTACCCCATTTGTGTGGGTCGGCCTAGTGCCTGCGACAGGAAACGGCATAAACTGCAACGTGGTCACACCTCAAATGAAAAAGGACCCTTTTTTGACAAAGTGCCTAGCTGTAGTTTTTTAACCCTAGTTTTTCCGGAACCTATAGAAACCTAGCAAACCTATACAATTTTGGAAACTAGACACCCAGGGGAATCCAGGATGGGGTGACTTGACTGCCTCCTACCAGGTTCTGTTACCCAGAATCCCTTGCAAACCTAAAAAATTGACAAAGAAAACACATTTTCTCCACATTTCTGTGGTGGAAAGTTCTGGAATCTGCGTGGATTCACAAATTTCCACTTAAGTCGCATTCCCCAAAGTCTTCTGAGAAAAAATGGGACCTCACTTTTGTGGGTCAGCCTAGTGCCTGCGACCTCACTACATTTCCCTAGATGGCTGTCGAGCACAGGGCCAAAAACCCTGGTGACCCCCCTTGCATAAGCAGGTGGTTTTGACATAGGCAATTTTGAAGTCGCCTCACTATGATTTGGGCCCTTGCCTGTCGCGGGAACATGCGCCTCCCACACAAGTGAGGCACCATTTTTATCGGGACACCTGGGGGAACACTGGGTGGTAGGACATTTGTGTGAGGCCAGTGATGCCACGCTTTCCCACACAAAAATTTGTGAATAAACTGATTTTTTCAGCTAAAATTGAGGTTTGCAAGGGATTCTGGGTAGGGGAACGTTGAGGGATCCACGCAAGCCATACTTCCTTGGAAGCCCCCGGGTGTCTACTTTTCTGAAATATGTGGGTTTGGTAGGTTTCCCTAGATGGCTGTCGAGCACAGGGCCAAAAACCCTGGTGACCCCCCTTGCATAAGCAGGTGGTTTTGACATAGGCAATTTTGAAGTCGCCTCACAATGATTTGGGCCCTTGCCTGTCGCGGGTACTTGCACCTCCCACACAAGTGAGGCACCATTTTTATTGGGGGAACGCTGGGTTGTAGGAAATTTGTGTGAGTCCAGTGATGCCACGCTTTCCCACACAAAAATTGTGTGAAAAAACATTGGGGGATCCAAGCAAGCCATACCTCCTTGAAAGCCCCCGGGTGTCTAGTTTTCAGAAGTGTGTGGGTTTGATAGGTTTCCCTAGATGGCCACTGAGAACAGGACCAAAAAATCAGGTGACCTCCCTTGCAAAACCAAATTGTTTTGACTTTATTATGATTTCAGTTCTACAGCGTGAGATTTTTGAGACAATATTGCATGGAAATTGTGACAGACATTTTCAAGTTTGCAGGACATTGTGGATAAAAAATAACTTGGAATCCTCAAGAGAGACATCACCATGTACTCCCATGGGTTAACAATAATATCTACATTTAGTAGGTTATTCTTAGATGGAATGTACACCTTAACAGAGACACTCAAAAGACAAACATTCCAGCACAGCTATCTATTCCTCAATATCTGGGGATTACGTTCGATGGTAGGCTTACCTTCGATAGTCAAACCAATTGTCTTACATCTAGCTTCTGGCTGATTCTGAAATTGATACGGAAGGTACGACCTTTCGTGCCGCCGGAGGCAGTAAAAACGTTGGTAACTACACTCGCATTCTTGAGACTAGACTACGGAAATGCATTATATGTTGGCATCCAAACCCAATTTCTGAAAAAGATGCAACACCTGCAGAATGCTGCAGCCAGAATGTTACTGAACATCCCTAAGCATGAACCAGTCGCACATCATTTAGGAGCATTGCACTGGCTTCTGGTTAAAAAGAGGATTGCATTCAAGACTCTTTGCATTACATTTAAGGCATTGCATGGTAAGGGTCCTGCCTACCTCACCTCACGCATAAAGCTCTACATCCCTTCTAGGAGTCTTAGAGCCACACAACGCAGACGTCTGCAGGTGCCTAGGTTCAGACAGAATAGATGGGGAGGAAGGAGCTTTCTGCTGGGAGCTGCCTGGCTATAGAACCCGCCATCTATCAAACAAAGCTCAGACCTTCTAGCTTTCAGAAAAAAAGTAAAAACCTGGCTTTTCCAAACTTTTATTTAGCTCTCACTGGTCACTAGTGCTACACTCACTGAGTCCTCAGCGCCAAGACGCCTCCGGGCATTTGTTGCGCTTTACAAATTCAAAATCAAATCAAATCAAATCAAACACACACACATACTGGTTGGATTTGGCACGAGGGCGAGTGATGGTTCAGCACATAGAATTTTGTGAAGAAGACATTTCACACAAATGAAATGCTCTGTCAATAATTAAATGCATAAAAACAGAACCAGTGACTCGCAACTCGTGAGCTGTAAAGCCACGACAAGGCACCAGCCGTTTTACAGGCCATTCACACACCTTTCATACCTGATACACACAAGACCATTCACACCAGCCGGAAGCAAAAGCAACACATTATAACATTCACAAAAAGGGAAGAGGTACACCCTCTTCAGAAAGAGGAAAAAGACAAATTTGAATGCACAGCCTTCTAATCCTGAAGCACACACACATACTGGTTGGATTTGGCACAAGGGTGAGTGATGATTCAGTATATACAATTGTATTAGCAAGTCATTTCACAGAAATGAAATGCACTGTTAATAATTGAAAGGATGAGACAGTGAACCATTAACTCACAGCTTGTGAGTTGTAAAGCCACGTCAAGGCACCAAACTCTTTACAGGCCATTCATACACCTTTTATATGTGTGACACATACAAAACACATACAAAACATTCACACCGCCAGCCGCGGGCCCATCACATTACAACACTCACACCAGCAGACAGTGCCATTCAAGGGCCCATCACTTTCACACGCCCACATTCCTGACACAGCAGCTACACAAAGTGATGGACTGCGTGGAGTGGCGCTCAGCTAGGAGTGTGTGTTGTGATCAACAGAAAGTAACTACTCACACACCGTCAGCCAAGCGCCAGTCCATGCACACCCCCAGCCAAGCACCACTCCACGCACACCACCACCCAAGGTCCACTCCACGCACACCGCCAGCCAAGCGCCACTCCATGCACACCGCCAGCCAAGCGCCAATCCACGCACACCACCAGCCAAGCGCTACTCCACGCACACCACCAGCCAAGCGCCACTCCACGCACCCCGCCAGCCAAGCACCAATCCAAGAACGGATATATGACGGTACAACGCGTACCGTCACAACGCATACCTTTACAACGCGGCCGTGACAACGCAAGTCGTTACCACGACTTGCGTTGGGGGGGCGCGGATTTCGAATAGTTTAATTTACTATTCTAACACCAGTCCCCGTGGACCCTAGGGAAGGTGTTAGGATAGTAAATGAACTATTTTTAGACCTTGAGCGCCCTCCAGCGCAAGTCGTGGTAACGACTTGCGTTGTCACAGCCGCGGTGTAAAGGTACCGCGTTGTGAAAACATCGTTGTAAACGATGTTTACCTCCAAGAACACCGCCAGCCAAGCACCAATCCACGCACACCGCCAGCCAAGTGCCAGTCCACGCACACCACCAGCCAAGCGCCAGCCTACACACACCGCCATCACATTTTGAATTTGTTTTACAAAACCAACATAAACAAATTGCAAATAGATACAAATTTACTAATACAAAATCTGAAACTAAATAAATTGCACTAATGTCAACCTTAAAACAGATTTTAAACAATACAGACCAGGCAGTTCATTTTACCACTCATGGATACTCCCAAAAATTATTTTGTGTGTGGTAAGCTCTATAACAAGCAGGCACACACAGCCCAGGGTTAGAAGGACACCCAGGGCAGAAAAGATGAGTCTCCTTCCGCAAACCTCTTCGCCAACAGACTCTACATCTCCTAGTGGGAAAGTCTTTTGTAGATGTGGGAGGAATGTAATCAGGAAAGTGGCGATCTTTCAATCGAGCCACATCCTCCACCACTCCAAATCTAGGAACACTTACCTGTTCCACAAATGTCAACTTGGACGCAGTAGAACACTCACTGAACACAGTAAATGCATTGAAAGTTGCTAAGTTGAAAAAACGGATGGCCAACTTTTTATACCAAACATAAGCCTTCCGAATAGCACTGTAAGGTTCCAACCTCTGATCTACTCTGTCAACACCACCTATGTGCTTATTCTAGTCCTGAATGCACACAGGTTTGTGTACTTCAGCAACCTGACCCCAAACAGGCGCAGGTGAAGTACTCTCATCAAGGATGATAGTCAGCATGTACACATCCTTCTTGTCCACAAATTTCACAGTTAGTAGTTCTTCACTACGCAAGGAACTGCACTGACCCCTCTGAAGTTTTTTGCAAACAAGCTCTTTCAGAAAACCTTTGCGGTTAGAGCGTATTGTGCCACATGCAAAAGTGTCCACTTTAAGCAATTAGTTAAGCAATTGCACAGCAGTACAGAAGTTATCAAGGTACAAATGGTGGCCTCTGTTGAACAGTCTTCTAGCAAGATCCCACACAATTTTCCCTGAAACTCCAAAAGTGGACGGACAACCAGGGGGGTCAATAGTGGAATCCCTACCAGTGTCCACACAGAAATTAAAAACATATCCTATCCTATACAACTTATACAGCTTAATTCCATAAAGTGCCATCTTGCTAGGAATGTACTGCCTAAAAACCAAAGGGCCCTTGAACAGGACCAAAGACTCATCAATAGATATTTCTTTCCCTGGAGTACAGATCTCTGAAAATCGATCTACAAAGTGATCAAGAACAGGCCGAATCTTAAAAAGACGGTCATAGTTAGGGTGATCTCATGGCAATGCCAAAGCATTATCAACAAAATGCAGCGTCCGAAGCAAAAGTAAATACCGATCACGAGTCATAATTACAGGAAACATGGCCGTTGCCATCAAGTGACTGGTGGACCATTATTAAGCCATGGACAGCTTCCTTATCAAACCCGTCAATAAACACAAACCAAAACACTTCTTCGTCTCTTCCAGATTTATGGGAGTCCACCGGGTAGCTCTAGAGTGGGGCCTAAGTCTGGCACTGTTGTCCCTCAAAAACTGTTGAGCATATAAATTAGTCTGCTCAACAATCTCACCTAAAAATACATCATCCATAAACAACTGAAAAAACTGTATAGGCAAAAAATGTTCACAATCCACTCTACACCCTGCATCACCACTAAAGATAGGCAACACCGACTGCACCATGTTTGGATCAACACATAGTCCAGCACTTCCAGTAGGAAGGCTAGCAGCCTCAGGCTGCAATCCAGATACCTCTTGCACCATGGGAACAGCAGTATCCTCCTCTAAAACAGGCACTTCATCCGCACTGAGAGTAGCTTCATCCACACCAAGAGTAGCTTCATCCGCACTGAGAGTACCTTCATCATCCGATGATTCCATGTGAAGAGAAAACTCACTACCTGAATCTTCCCCTCCCTCCTCTCCCTCAGACGCACTGTCAGTCTCATAATCCTGCTCAGAGAAAGATTCAAGAAGCATACCAACACCCTGCTAAACAGTCATTCTACGGCTAGCCATAATACTTACTAATAAAGGTAACTTGTCAAACAAGTCAACAACAACGCACACTTTGTAAAATAAGTAATAAACAAAATGCGTCTTTATCAGAAAGACCTATATACTCCAAAACGATACCACTCACTTGCCAGAAGCAGCTAGACTCACCACCACCTACTCTGCACAGACACAGTAAGGATCAACAATATCCCACTAAAAAAAAAAAAGAAAAGAAAATTACACATAAGACAATGCAAAACACATCGCAAAGAATTTCATGCTCAAAACACTAACTAAATATGCTGCCACTTACAAAAAAAATTGTTCATGCATGACTATAGTACTCATTTGAAGTAAATACAATAACAATGTTTTTCTTACCAAAAAAATGCTACTATGCAAAATTGCAGAAGAACCACTGCCAAAACCGCAAACAGGGCTCAAAAGCTTTACACTAGAATAAAAAAGAGAAAAAAAAAGTTTACAATCACATATGCAAATAATGCACTAGTCCACATACAATCCACCAGCCAAAAAAAGGTGGTAGGTGGGCCTAAAAGAATAAGGCCGATCTGCCCCCACAGGGAGCAGAAACAGCCAACAAATTCACCCTCATAAAGGGGGAGCGACCCTTTCCCAAGGGGTCACTCCCCAACACCAATATTTAAAAAGCCCTGGTGTCTACTGCCTTCTGCCCCCCCCCCCCCCCAGGGGACAGATGGGCCTGAACACATATGGCTGATCTGCCCCCAAAGGGGCAGAAACAACCACATAAATACCCCATAAAGGGGAGCAACCCTTGCCCAAGGGGCCGCTCCCAACAACACAAAAACAATCCCTGGTGGCCTAGTGTTAATACCAAAGATTTGATCATTTGGGCCCAAATAAATGCTCCCCATAGGGGAACGACCCTTGCCGAAGGTGCTGCTCCCCACAAACATATTGCTCCTTCAAGGAGAACGACCCTTGCCCAAGGGGCCGCTCCCCAACAACACTAAAACAATCCCTTGTGTCTAATGGCTTCAGATGGACCTAGACTCACAAGACCGACCTGCCCCCAAGGGGGGGGCAGAAACAGCCAAAATAAATGATCCCCAAAGGGGAGCGACCCTTGCCTAAGGGGCCCCTACCCAAAAACATAATTTAATTAAAAAAAAATACCTGGTGGCCTAGTGCGCACAGGGGGCAGACCCATTTAAACAAATTGCTCCCTCAAGGGGGGTGACCCTTGCCCAAGGGGCTGCTCCCAGACACAAAAGGGCATTCACAAAAAAAGAAACATCACTGGTGGTCCATGGGGGGGGGGGCAACATACTTTTTTGTTTTAAACGTATCCGATCAGGGGGGCAGAACCAACCACACATATTTCTCCCCCAAGGGGAGCATCCCTTGCCCAAGGGGTCACTTCTCAAAACACAAAGGGCATTTAAAAAAAAAATTCCCCGGGGGACCAGTGGGGGCACACACACACCTGTTTTTTTTAAATAAATACTATTGATCTGGCCCCCCCAAGGGGGGGTAGACCCAACTGCACATATTGTTCCCCCAAGGGGAGTGACCCTTGCCAAGGGGGGCCGCTCCACGACACAAATTGGACCTTTAAAAAAAAAAACAAGCATTTCTGCTGCAATATCACACCCCAGGCGCGATGGTGCAGCAGGAATGCTTTTTAAAAGACATAGGAGGAAAGGAAATCCCTTTCCTTTCCTCCGATGCCTTTTAAAATATACCCCCACCCTCCACAAGGAGAAAGTCACTTGTTTGTTTCCTGAAGCGCTGGAAGCAAATGGCTTCCAGCCCAATCGGGAAACAAAGTGAAACTTCCACTGACGTCAGCGTGCCTCGCATGCTGACATCATTGATGATGTGGAGGCGGTTGCGGGGGGACGCAGGGGAAGGGCTTCCCCTGCCTTCCCCGGGGCAGGCACGAAGATCGGCGTCCCACGGGGGGAGGTGTTGTAAGTGGGACTGCTTCGACTAGGCAAGGTCTGTGCCTCAAATAAGATGGGTAGTTGCTGCGATTCCTTCCCCTTCTTCAAAATGCCTGGGAAGATCAATGGGAGCAGGGCAGGAATCTCCAGGAGATGGCATAGATTTAAATGGCCCTGCTAAGTGAAAGGCAGAGTGCAGGGAGTGTGGGAACTTCCTATGTCCACCTCATCTGAAGAGTATGTAATAGTGCTGTGTTTGGTCCAAGTTAAGTCCCCTATATTGACCTGATTGCATACCAACAAGGTTGGCATTTAGGAATTAAGCAGGGTTAGTACTTGGGCTTCATCATTTGAGGGTTCTGATTCCCTTGCCACTCCTCTGCTGGTTCCCCCACTCACCACATGAGCCATAGGGATCTCATGTTCTTAGACCCTCTTTCTTCTTGCGTCTGGCTACAACAGTTTTGTGCACACTGAAAAGTCAAGTAGAAGTTAGTGATCAGTCTCTTAGGGAACTAGAGTTCATATGCGTGGCAATGGTTAATGCAAAGCAGATTTAGGTCTTCTTACTGGGCTTTTGAATAGGCTGTTTGAACACATGCAGTGCTGGGACAACTCGTAAAATGACAGAAATGTCATGTGTGGTGATGCAGGGTTTACAATGGAAGAAGAAGTCTGACCATTCTAGGGCTGACTGTTCAGGAACTGATACTTGTACTGCCCCCTTATGGTTGGATATGTATAGGGTACTTTGCTTTCACTTGCAACAGCTTTTGTACAAGAGAAGAGATCTTTAGGGGATTAAAGTACACTCCAGGGCTTGCGTTTTAGTCATGTTTTTATATTCATGGCTGAGGGAACCCCCAATATAAATTTCTTTTAGGTCTAGAGGAGTGGGAGAGGGCAAAAGATGCACTATAGAAAGACCTCTGGACTGACCTATCTGATTTCAACAATGGTATGTCTCAAGATAAACATTTTTATACAAGGACACAGCAGAACTAATTCAATACATACAAAGAACAATAGTTAAGGCTTAATTTATCATTTATTTCTTTTAGTTTATCATTTATTTCAAAAAGCCATTTATTTGGTTATTTTTCAAATGAGATTTTTTTTAACATAAGCAAAAAACAAAAATACACATTTATCATTCCTATGTAATAGAAAAGAAAAGTTTAGCAATTGGTACATACACAAAATATCAAATAGCAACCCCACCTAAACATTCCATGATAAAAATAAACTTAAAAGAAGGCAACTTAATTCATTCATTCATATCAGTCTCACCAGTCATACTGACCATACATACTAATTCTAACATACTACACTCAGAGAATCTATAAAAACAGACAACCAATCTAGTTATACAGAGGAACCCCCAAAAAGGGGGATATATTTTAGATGTTATACATAGATGTCAACCCCAAATTTGTCGTTTTTTTTTGTCTTTCTTTTTGGGGATCCTTTTCAGTTGGAATTTCAGTTGTCTGTGAGTAGTTCTGCTGTATCTTAGTCATGTTTTTGCCATATATGTTAATTGTTGTGCGCAATCCCCTCAGACAGGAGATCCAATCAAGCTGCAAAATCTAGTGGCACACCTTTCGGACAGGCAAGATATGTTCATGGCTGGAGTACCCTTTCACTATTTGTACCTCTAAGCAAGCCGATGGGCAAAGTGAGACAGCAGGCACACAGAGTTGGAATTTAGGCCAGCATGAATGGTCAGAACAGGCAGATGGAACAGATGCCGGGTGCCATGTGGGTAGCAGCTCTGGAGAAACCTTGGACCCCTGACCTCAACTCTGCTGCAGTAAATGGGGGACTGCCCCTGTTCCAGCTCTGTTACTTACAGACACAGAATCACCATGAAGAAGTGGCTCTCTGTTCTTGGTGAATGGTGTGTTTTTAATATAAGCCTATAGAGAGCTACAGCCACCTGATGGTACATGGCATTTGGAACTGCACTCAGACAAGTCTCTCACTGCTGGGTGTGATCTGGGGGTAACAAGACTCAAGCATGGGGGGGGAGCAGAAGGGCTTCTAACATGTCAATCCAAGGAGGTAGCTCTAACACTTATCCTCATATGAGGAGGGCACGATCGGGAGTGCACTCCTTCCGTTCCATGAACAATTACATGGTCTTTCGTAGGGCCATTAAAACTCATCTTTTCTCCTCACTCTAGTGCCTTCTCCTGCTTATCAGCTTCTATGTTCTGCTTCAGCGGTGGGAAGTCTCTTTGCTGAGGCAACTGTGTGCTATACAAAACATGCTAACATAACACTACATACAGAATAGGTCAGAGCTATCCTTAGAGCAAAAATAAGAACAAGAGAGTGATAATGTGTTCATTTAAAACATATTGGTCAAACGCAGCACAATTACAACAAACATGTTTTCATGTATTTGACCATGTTTACAGCCTAGAGACAGATCTTTATAAAGTGGAGTGGCTGGTTTTATAACTAAAATGAGATTTCAACACAAATGAATTTAGACCCAATTTTGGAAGTGTGTTCAAGATAACAACACATGTTGACAGTTAGGCAAAATCCCTTGCCTTAAATTAAAGTGGGCTCAATAAATATATTTATCCCCTCTTCAGAAAGACCCTTCTGATATACTATTCCCAAAGCGTAATTGTCAGTGTGTTACATCCACACAATTTCTTTGAGAATAATATTCATATTCTATATAATGGCTGGTCCTAAATGTGTGTACTGATAGCAATTAGCCTGTTTTCGGTAGCGAAAGGGACAGCCTTGAATTGCTCAACACAGCAAGAAGTAGTACACAAAGTAGTCTTTTCATTGTGCAATGCTTTTACATTGGTAAGCTCTTGTACTCAATATCATTGCTGTGCTACTTTTGAAAGACCCGATCTTAGCGTAGAAGCAGAATAAGGTTTCACGGGCACTTTTCTGACACACTTCACTAGTTTGAGGAGGAGGAACACAGTGATGCCATGCTTACACAAGGGGAGTACAGGTGCACTTAATCTGCACAGATACCGGCCCAGAGACAACCACACAAAGCATATATTAAAGCAAGCTTAACATCTGATCTACAGTACACTCTGAGGGACTGCCATCAATATGTTTGCTTTAGGTAACAGAAGTATACCTCTGATTAGACATAACTTATATGTTCGGGCTTCACATTATTAGGTGTCAGAACGCTGAGCTATCCTTAATGTGGCAATGCTCCTTCACCATAGTACAGGAGTCAGAAAACATCAGTTCTGGTAGATTTCTTCTAAAATTGCCACCAGCCCTGCATTTAGAGCTTGAGGTCACCCACTAAATTTATTGAAGAACTATATGTGCAAGATATGATTTCAGTTGAGTTGTTATTTAAACAGTGAAACTAACACCCAATGGTACCTTGGCACTGAATTGACTGACAACATTATAAAAGATATAAAGATAATCAATAAAATAACTTAATTTATAGAGCCTTCCTCAATTTTGTTCAGGCCAAGATAGAGTGCTTTTCAAATAGAAGAAGCAAGAAAAGAACGTGAATATGCCCTTTGTCTGCTCTCCCCTGAGCCTTTCCAAACTAGGGGACTGATGGCAGGAGGGTGGAATCAAAATGAAGTCAGCATTTAAATGTGAGGGAAACGCATAAGCTGTATGGGGTTTGCTACATACTAGACTCTGCGGCACCTTTTAATGGATCCCTCTAGAAACAGACAACCAGGCAGCTTACAGAGACCCTTGGAGAACCTATCAAATTTCCTGAAATTCCTGATGGTCATAGCACCATATTCTGAACACCTTGTAAATAGCTGATCAAGGAAGGCCAACCTAACAAGCATTGGCATAGATCAATCTAGACATGATGGTAGCAATATTTCAAGTGGCACTGAATAAAAAAGGCTTTTCTTCAAGATATTTGTTTTAGTGAACAACACAACTGTAACAGCAACCATTACTATACGGAGACCTATTTATAAAATAAAACAAGTGTATGGGGAAAATGAGGATTTGAGGTGTTTTAAGCTTGAAAAGTGCATGAAAAAGTATGTGAGAGCACATTCAAGACACTCTACTGCACTCACTCAAACTAATACTCAAATTAAAACTATCAAAAGAAAACATAAAATGGTACTACATCAAAAAACATTAGTAAACTAGAGAATTAAAAAAAGTCTCTCCATACCTACATTAGCCCAGATCCTGATTGTATGGATTTCTGAACGATTGTGGAATTTCAACACTGTTACTCAGAGCAACCATTTCCTTACTCAACAATATCTTGATTAGAATTAAAAAAGATGTGATCACTCGCATTTCTAAGTGGGGACCGACTAATAGAAGTCTGAAATAAGGCGAAGTTCTATTCTGTCTTTATTCAGCTGACATTGGTATAGCATTAGTCATGGCCTTTGGTGGAGAATACTCTTCTCCGCAAAAGTTTTTAATTAGCAGATTTAAATATTTCATCATGTAGTTGATCAAATTATCCTGGTACAATTACCAATAGGCCTTCAAAAGGCATTGGATTAACTTAAATCTATTACAATAAAACATTATTATAGGCCAACCTGAGCAAGATAAATATTATGGATTGTGGCACAGAGAAAAAGAACTAACACAGGAATTGGTACCTGAGCAATCACATGCTGAGTAACATTCAAAGTTACAGCTACCTTGGAGTCGGGTTTACAGGAAAGCTCTCATCAAGATGAATCGATCTATAGTAAGGGAAAAATCCACCTTGTTAGCCTTTGACTGTTGCCCACTTAACACAATATTTTACAGTTTTAATCCTGATTCAATTTAATTATATTTTTTAAGTGATCAAGGTCAAATTCCTCTTCGCTCCAGTACATGGTCTGAGAGCTTTACTCAACAGACTGCATTCAATTCCTAACTCATAAAAGTTAAATAAGTTCAGAAGAATATTTTGACTACCCAATTCAACTCCAGGGTATAGCGTGTCTAGAATGTAGACTTCTTCAGCAAGATCTGCAAAATTCATTCTCATATATTCTTACAAACTTATAGACTGGGAAATTCAGGCATATTAAAGTCAGCCTAATATACAACAATTCATGTGAAAACTCAATTCCAAAATCAAAGTATTTGCTTATTCATCTAGACACCTAACATCCTACTTGGTATTTAAAGTATCAGTCAAGACACCACTTGTCTTAATGTCACAGTCAGTTGACTACATTGAACTCTTGCAACATATGCTTTCAAAAAGTCAGTATAATTCCTATATCATCTTATCAAAACAACCATACCGTTCAGAAATACTTAACCTACAGTGTAGACAGAACTTCATCTAATGGAATTCTTGATAGTGCTGCTCAAGCATGTTAGCAGATGTATTTTCCATTGTAACCCAGATACTATTTTTTGTAGACACTGCTAATGTGATAAAGAGTCCCACTTACACGTTTTATGCTACTGCCCAGCCTCACACTCAGATTGACATACATTGTTGTAACCCATACGTTTAGATAGCACAATCAGAAACTGTATAGGTGCATTGAACCTCTGCCTAAACTACTTTTAGAAATTGGTTAACCCTAATTCCATCTGATAAATGTTGTTTTGTCATGCATTTTCCTTTTATGTTGTAAAGGATTAGCATTGCTTGCCTTCTGAAAGATGTGACACCATAAACCATGCTTATATGGTATTAGGACAAAATATTGTATAACATATTATGAGTGTACAATATTTAGGATAAAAATATCATGAAGGTAAATTTCTAGGGGAAAGCAACGTTTTACCATGCTTCACTCCATATGTATGTACCTTGATGATAAATATATATCATATTGGTATGTTGAAGTGACGTTATGAAGAGTAAATCTATACTTACCTATTTGTAATGATATTTTAGATATTTTGGGTCTAATATTTTAAACAAAAGAGTGTGTGCACACAATATTCATCTACGAGTTTGTGCCAGACACCTGTTTATATTTTCCCGTATACACCTCGATATGACCTGAAATAGTATGTACGAAGGCAGGCTGAGACAACTCCTATTGGGACAATGTATTAATATAAACTATTCTCTTCATCAACTTATACGCAGTTTTAAAACAATGGATCAGCATTGGAGTTTAAAAACTGTTTTTCCAGATCCAGACCAACCCGAACGCCACCATCTGTGGCACCCTCATCTACAGACCTCCCCGGGCCCTGCCACCTTTACAGCAAATCTATAGCTACCTTTATAGCATACCACACCCTCGTTTCAACAGAATAAATCCTCCTTGCCGCCTTCAATTTCCTTACCCTCAGCGACCCCAACACCTCATCCCTACCGTAGAACCTCGCCAACATTGGACAACTGGTTACCTCCCCAATGCACTCTGCAAGACACATACTCGATCCCATCTTCTCCGCAAGCAACAAGATCTTGGTCAGCTACACCTCTGAACTCCAATGGACTAACCACTGCTGCATCCACTTTTCCTTCACCAAACCCACCCAGCACCACAGCACCCACTGCTACTCACACAGAAGCTGGAATAAGGACTGTGAAGACCACCTTACCACCGCCCTTGTAAGACAGCCCCGCCAACTTCTGCTGACACCAGCACATCAGCACGCAACCTCCACCTATGGATCTCCATCTGCACTAAAACACTGGCCCCCCTCCGGAAACCCTCTGACAAACAGCCTGTTGAGAAAACAAGCAGGTTCCTCCCTGCCCTTAAACAGTCCAGGTGCTCCTGCAGGTGACCTGAGAGAAGATGGAGGAGCAGCAAGACCCCAGCAAACCATGTGCCTTCAAAACCACCGTCACAATGCGCCACCTCATCAGAGCCACAATGAAAACTGTCATACAGAAACGTACCAACACCAATGCATACAGTAGCAAAGAAGGATTAGTTACTTACCTGTATTCCTAGTTCTCTTCCAGGGGTATCCTCATCAAAGTCATAAGAATTAGAATATTCCCGCCCATGCGCGGGACCCCGGAAAGACTATATTATATGTGCCCCACATATATATACTCATATATATATATATAAATATATATATAAAAACATGCAATAGCAGCCAAATCACATCAGAGCTGGAATATGCTGTGAAGAATGTCCACCATACATGAATAATATGCATTAGAAACATGGGAAACAACACAAAAGATTGTTTTAGAACTGTTTTAATGATTAGGCAGCAGTAGAAATTCTTATAACACCCTGAAAGCATAGAAAGCTCCCAGGCTGCATTGCAAACACACAGTCTAAAAAGACTGAAAAGCTAACCTGTAGCTGAATACCCAAAAACTGACACCGTGCCTTTAAGGCACCCATGACCCCCTGTATCCCATCATGCCTCAGGGGTGACAGTTAGGTCAGTTGTACTTTTCGGAGACTGAAACAAACCCAGTAACAAAATCGGTTAACAATATCTCCTTATTAAAGAATATCCTTTGCCCGGGGAGGCGGGAGGGTTGCTTATGACTTTGATGAGGATACCCCTGGAAGAGAACTAGGATTACAGGTAAGTAACTAATCCTTCTCTTCCAGGGGATCCTCATCAATAGTCATAAGCATTAGAATAGAATAGCGAGCCTCTCCTCATCCCTGCGGGCAAAGGAATGACAAGACAGTAATCTCATCAACAAGCCTGAGCAGCCTATAGGCTACACAAACAGATTTCTCAAGGAGGCTTGCCCTACTTGAGTATCAGCCCTGGAATCAGATTTGAGACAGTAATGTCTCGTAAACGTATGAACTGATTTCCAGGTAGCAGCTTTGCATATCTCTGACATTGGAATGTCATGTAAGAAAGCTACTGTAGCGGCTTTCCCTCTAGTGGAATGCGCTTTGGGTGACACCAATAAAGGCTTGCCTGCAAGCTGATAGGCCAATTTAATGCAAGAGACAATCCATCTGGAGATGGACCTCTTGGCCGCTGGAAAGCCCGTTCTCATTGAACCATAGTTCACAAACAGTTGATCCGTTTTCCTGATCCCTTTAGTCTTTTCCAAATAGAATTTGAGCACTCTTTTAAGATCCAAGGAGTGCAGTGACCGCTCGGCTGGGGTCGTAGGATTTAGAAAAAATGAAGGGAGGGAAATGGACTGATTTATGTGAAAATCAGAAACCACTTTAGGCAAAAAAGATGGATGAGCCCTCAGGACTACTCTATTGTGATGGAAAACAGTTTATGGTTCCTTCGCACAGAGCGCTTGTATCTCGCTCACTCTGCGCGCTGAGGTAATCGCCACCAAAAAAGCCGCCTTCCAAGAGAGATGTTGCAAGGAGGCCTTGTGGATGGGCTCGAAAGGAGGTGACATTAACCTGGATAGAACCAGGTTCAATTCCCAAGGAGGAGAAGGATTTCGCACAGGGGGATACACTTTTTTCAACCCCTGGAGGAAGTCCTTAACCACCGGAACCTGAAAGAAAGAAATCTGATTAGGTGATTTCCTGTAAGCTACTATGGCTGACAAATGCACTCTAATGGAAGCATATTTCAAACCAGAAGTTGCCAAGGAAAGGAGGTATGGCAGGATTACCTCCTCCTGCCCTTTAGTCGGATCTAAGTGATGATCTCTACACCAAATGAAGAATCTTTTCCACTTGAACGCATAAGACGCTCTCGTGGAATGTCTCTTAGCCTCCTTTAAAATGTGAATACATTCGGGAGGCAGATTCAAATGCCCATATTGCAGGACCTCAGGTGCCATGCTGTCAGGTTCAGTGATGGGAGGTTGGGATGCAGTATCCTCCCGTTCATCTTGCTCAACAGGTCCGGCCTGCAAGGAAGCCGTCTGTGTGGACACACAGACAGATGCAGAAGGTCCGGGTACCACCACTGCCGTGGCCAATCCGGAGCTATCAAGATCATCTCCATGTCCGACCTGAGGAGCTTGGAAACCACCTTCGGAATCAGAGGCAGGGGAGGAAACGCGTAGGCAAAAGTTCCCGACCAATCCATCAGGAGAGCGTTCCCCTGCGTCCCTGGCCGGTGGAATCTGGACACGAAGGCGTGGCATTTTGCGTTTTCTTCGTCCGCAAACAAGTCTATGGCTGGACGCCTTCAACAACGAAAAAGCTCTTCTACCACTTTGTCGTTGAGCACCCAGTCTGGCTGATCTTCGAAGTGCCTGCTGAGTGCGTCTGCTTCGATGTTTAATTCGCCTGGAAGGTGCACCGCCACCACTGACAGGTTTCGAGAGAGAAGCCAGTGCCAGATGGTTTGAGCCTCCCGGGAGAGAGGGCGAGATCGTGTGCCTCCTTGTTTGTTCAGATAGAACATGGTGGTTGTATTGTCTGTCTGAACTAAGACTGCATTGGACTCGATCGCTGGAAGAAAAGCTTTGAGAGCTAGAAACACTGCTCTGAGCTCCAGCATGTTTATGTGGTACGTCTGCTCCTGTGCAGACCACTGACCCTGAATCTGAAGGGGACCCATGTGTGATCCCCAGCCTTGTAGAGAGGCATCTGTTACTATAGACTGGGTGGGCAGTGGCTGATGAAAAGGTACTCCCACCAGCACATTCTTCGTCCGAGTCCACCATTTGATGGCATCCTTCGCTGTTTGGGAAAGAGTGATATGATCTTCCCAACACCCTGTCGCCTGGTCCCACTGGTCTTCGAGAGCCTGTTGTAGAGGGCGCATTCTCAGCCTGGCGTTCGGGATGAGAAAAATGCAGGACGCCATGGAACCCAGCAGGGATGCTACCTGTCGGACTGTTGGAAGCCGAGACTCCAATAGAATCCCGCACTTCTGCTTCATAGAAAAAAGCCTCTCCTCCGAAGGAAACGCTTTTCCCAAATTTGTGTTCAGAACGGAGCCTAGGTAGTGGATGGACTGTGTCGGCCGCTGGACTGACTTCTCCAGGTTCACATGGAGACCGAGCCTGTGCAACTGGTGCAGGCAAAGTTGCAGATCGTGCGTCGCCTGAACCGGAGACGGGCCCTTTAGGAGCCAGTCGTCCAGGTATGGGTAAATGAAGAGTACCTTTTTGTGAAGAAAAGCTGCCACCACTGCCATGCATTTGGTGAAGACTCGTGGTGCGGACTTGAGACCGAAGGGTAGCACTTTGTACTGGTAGTGTTTGATTCCTACGACAAACCTCAAGTACTTGCGATGCTGTAGAGAAATCGGAATGTGAAAGTATGCATCTTGCAGATCCACCGAACACATCCAATCTCCGGCTTGAAGATGTGGGCATATTTGGTGAAGAGCTAACATGCTGAACTTTTCTCTGACGATGACTTTGTTTAGGAGACGCAGATCTAGTATAGGCCTGAACTTGTCCTCCTGATCTTTTTTGGGGACAAGAAAGTATCTTGAGTAGACTCCCTTTCCTCTTTGAGAGGGAGGAACTTCCTCTATAGCTCTTTTTTGTAGTAGGACTGACACTTCTCTGCGGAGTAAGCTCAGCTGGTATGGGCAAGAGGTCTTTGGAGGAATGCTTTTCGGGAGCACACGGAAACGTAGCCTGTATCCATTGCGCAGTATATTCAGCACCCATTGATTTTTTGTGATGCTGACCCACTCTGTCAGGTGTTGTGAAGCACTTCCTCCCACTGGAGTGGGCAACGGCGCCAAAGGAAGCCACTGATCAAGCCTTTCCTCCTCTCGTAGTGGTAGAGGACTGCTGGTGACCTCCTCTACCTCTGTTGGATTTGCCTCGGAACTGGGATTTTCCTTGGTTCTTATTCTGGGACCACTGAGGGGTTTGAACCCTCTGTTGAGCCCCTCTCCCCCTGTTGGTCTTAAAGCGGCGTTTGAATTCTTTTTTCTTCTCCAAACCCACCGCTTTTACCGTATCCATTTCAGTCTTCATACGGGTCATCTCTTCGTCTGCATGTTCCCCGAAGAGAGAGGAACCCGAAAAAGGAAGATTAAGGATGCGATGCTGAGCATCCGGCTTCAGCCCTGTGAGGCGCAACCAAGCCGACCTCCTGGCACAAACCCCATGTGAGTAGGAATGCGCCGCAAGCACTGCACCGTCTGCTGCTGTGCTGATCAACTGGTTCGCCACCAGACATCCTTCTGTCATAGTTTCTTCGAAGTCCTTCTGGTCTTCCTTTGGCAGTTTGGACTTGAACCTCTCCATGGAGTCCCATAAGGCTCTGTCGTATCTACCCAGCAGTGCGGCCGCACTGGAGACCTTCAGCGTGGAGGCAGCTGAATTGCAAACTTTGCGACCCCACGAATCCTGAGATTTGCTGTCCTTATCTGGTGGGACTGAAGAGGAAGCAGCAACTGCATGCGTCTTATTCGCCGCTGCCACTATCACAGAGTCTGCTGGGGGGTCAGATTTTACAAAAACTGGGTCAGAAGAAGCCGGTTTGTATTTCTTCTGTATGCGGCTGGCACCGCTCTGATGGCTGCCGGGGTTAGGAAAACGTCCTTGACCGGATCCATAATCCCCGGGACTAAAGGCAGCAATGGACGAGAGATAGATTTTTTTGTGCAAAGTCTCAAAAATCACTGTCGTAGTAACCTGGGGGACAGACATTTCAATGCTCAGCTTCTGAGCTCCTCTCTGCAGGACATCCAGATAAGTGCCGATGTCATCCACTGGAGAGGATCTGGAAGTAGGACTATCCGTCAATGTGGGAGAGTAATCCCTCTTGGAAGACCGGGTCGAAGAGTTGGAGGAAGTAGACGGAGTTCTTTGATGTCTACGATGAGCACCATGCCTCCTCTCATGTGATCTTGTTGGATGCTCTTCCTTTCTAGGAGAGCGAGATCTGACCGGATCCTGTCTTCTTGGTGAACAAGATCTGACAGGATCTTCTCTGGGAGATCGGGATCTCACCGGATGTTCCCTTCTGGGAGAGTGAGATCTGGCTGGTCTTCTCACAGGTGATTTGTCTGTTTGGCGCCTGGGAGGACTACGCCTGTCCACTTCATCTACCAGTCTCTGGAGAGGAGATCTGTGCTGCGGACTGACGTGCTCTTGCATCCGTTTGGTAGCCCCTGACTCTCGCCAATGGTCCAATGATTTGTACCATCTGGGTGATAGTCTGACCTCCGCAGCCGAAGGATCTGGCTGACGCACAGGAGATCTGGGGACAGGACTTCTGGACCTTGAAGATGTTGTTGAGGAGCCAGAAGACTGCGAAGTAGAATGACGAGACCAGTTTCTTGACGACGACCGAGCCCTTTCTGAAGGTCTCGACGTCGAGCGTTCCGGCGTCGTATGTTTTGCTCTCGACGTCGCACGCCTCTGGGGAGTCGGCGGGTCCAACAATCTCGACTTCGAATGCCTCGACAGCGATCGATGCGAGGATCTATGGTCTCTCGACGTCGAACGGTGATGACCAGCCGTCGACGGAGCCTTCTCCCTCGATGTCGAACGGCGATGACCAGCCATCGACGGAGCCTTCTCTCTCGACGACGAACGGCGATGACCAGCCGTCGACGGAGCCCTCTGTCTCGATGTCGAATGTCTGTGCGACGACGGCGGAGGGGTATTGGTCACCCTCAACGCCGACTGAGACTGTGCCCTCGACGCCGACCGATGTTTTCCTGTCGACGACGGAGGGGTCTTGGTCCTCGACGCCGAATGTCGTTACTTAGACGACGGCGGAGGGGTCACACTTCTCGACGCCGGTCGTCGCCTGGATGAGGACGGCAGAGGAGTGACCTCCCTCGACGCCGATCGTCGCCAGGTTGACGACGGCGGAGGGCCTTGGATCTCGACACCGACCGTCGCCCGGTTGGCGGCGGCGGAGTTACCTTCCTCGACGCCGATCGTCGCCCGGTTGACGGCGGCAAAGGGGATTTCGACGACTAAGCTAGATCCTTCGACGTCGTCAACGTACCTGGTCTTCTTTTCGATGGCGAGCCCGCCATCGACGATAGTTTTGAAGACAAACGATCCACCGGTGATTCTTTCCTCTGCGCCAAGCCTGATGCTGAAGCTGAAGGGTGGGAAGACTTCTCTTTTGAAGATGTTCTAGCCTTCTTGGAAACCTTCTTCACCGGAGACCTTCCTCTGGATGACCTGTGAGCCAGGCCATAGATGCGAATTCTCTCCCTGTCTTTGAGAGTTCTTCCTGACAGGTGCTCGCAGTGAGGACAGGTGCCTGGATCATGTTCTTCAGGCAGACACAGGATACAAACGTCGTGACTGTCTGATTTTGCCTTCTTGTTACCACAAGAAGGACATTTTTCAAAAAGTGAAGGCATTCTCAGCTGAAAATGGTCACTAAACTGACTTAAAAAGACAGTTTCTTACTTGACTAGATGTAAAATGTCAAATTAAGCAGAAAAAGTTGTTCAAAAAGAAGTAATTTTCTGTCAGAAAACAGAAAATTAATGGAGCTGTGTAACCAGGATCCTTCCTGAAGGAGCCGGAAAGAACAACTGACCTAACTGTCACCCCTGAGGCATGATGGGATACAGGGGGTCAGGGGTGCCTTAAAGGCACGGTGTCAGTTTTTGGGTATTCAGCTACAGGTTAGCTTTTCAGTCTTTTTAGACTGTGTGTTTGCAATGCAGCCTGGGAGATTTCTATGCTTTCAGGGTGTTATAAGAATTTCTACTGCTGCCTAAGCATTCAAACAGTTCTAAAACAATCTTTTGTGTTGTTTCTCATGTTTCTAATGCATATTATTCATGTATGGTGGAAATTCTTCACAGCATATTCCAGCTCTGATGTGATTTGGCTGCTATTGCATGTTTTTATATATATATGTGTATATATTACCTACTGGCGATAGCCAGTAGGTATATATAGTTAGGATTGTTTTCCATAGGGAAATCGCAACATTCTATTGGGAATAACTTTGGCGCCGGTTGAAGAATCTTCCCAAAACGTGTTTTCCCCATGGTAATTTCCATTGGGCGGTTGGACTCACTTTTAGCCCGAACGGCTGAATGGTTTTCCACCAAACTTGGCAAAATTGTAGGGATTGGCAGCCCAATGTGCCTTTGCTATGTCTCAAGATATGTGCTCCAGTGGTTTTTACGAAAATTAACTTTGAAAAAATATATATTGGGCTACATTGGGCTATATATATGTTAGAGCCCAAATGTAGCCCAATGTAGCCCAATGTAGCCCAATGTAGCCCAAAGATGGCCACCAGAGACAAACAAAAACAAATGTAGCCCAAATATCAGCCAGATGTAGCCCAACTATAGCCCAAAGACAGAATGTCCCAGAGTGTTCTAAAGAACAACTAGAGCGCTAACAGTCTTACTTATGACAAAAGTATGGCACACATGAAGTCATCTTGATTGGAATAAAGTGTTAACACTTAAAACATTTAATTTGCAAAGGAACAAAATGAGGGGGTTCATTTTGCCATAGAAATTATGATTAGTGCTGAAGAAAGAAAAATTAGGGCACATTTTGAGTGACTTCTCAAATCCTCTTATATTTCATTAAAAAAATTCTGATATGCAGTCTCCCAAGATGGCCACCAGAGACAAAAGAGCCCAAATGTAGCCCAAATATCAGCCAGATGTAGCCCAACTATAGCCCAATGACAGAATGTCCCAGAGTGTTCTAAAGAACAACTAGAACGCTAACAGTCTTACTTATGACAAAAGTATGGCACACCTGAAGTCATCTTGATTGGAATAAAGTGGTAACACTTAATACATTTAATTTGAAAAGGAACAAAATGAGGGGTTTCATTTTGCCATAGAAATTTTATATATATATATATATATTCACTGAAAAAACCATAGGTTACACACCAGTTATAGTTAGGAATTAGCATTTAAAAAACCTTTGAAATTCACTGAGAAAACCATAGGTTTCACACCAGTTATAGTTAGCTGGAAATTTTACTCGCATAAAACCATTGAAATTCCCACGTTATAGTTAGTTGGACTCACTATAACTTGCACGTCTGCAATGCACTGCTGATGACGTCACATATTACATCACTCATGCATATATTTAAATATTTAAACATTACTCGCTAATATATGTATTTACTAAGATACACTTAATAAGCCAGTTAACCAATCAATTTTTTTTTTAAAAACACTGAAAAAACCATAGGTTTCAGGCCTTATATAGTTAGGAATTAGCATTTAAAAAACCTTTGAAATTCACTGAAAAAAAACATAGGTTTCAGGCCTTATATAGTTAGGAATCAGTATTTAAAAAACCTTTGAAATTCACTGAATAAACCATAGGTTTCAGGCCTTATATAGTTAGGAATTAGCATTTAAAAAAACCTTTGAAATTCACTGAAAAAACCATAGGTTTCAGGAGTTATATAGTTAGGAATTAGTTTTTAAAAAACCTTTGAAATTCACTCAAAAAACTGTAAGTTTTAGTGGTGTTATAGTTAGCTGGACATTGTACTCATACAAAACCAATGAAATTGCTCCTATATAGTTAGGTATACTAACTATATTTCGCGCACCCGCAATCCACTGCTGATGATGTCACATATTAGATCATTCATGACATGGTCAGTGACATCACTGATGACATCTCAAATGACATCACTGATGACATCATCCACGTGACAATCACATACACCTTTTCATACACTGTTACAATTTTTCATCACTGTTTGTAAAATACAGAGTATCATATTTAAATCCATTGTCACAGCAATACAAGGATCTAAAAATCCACTCAGTGATTCATAGATGTATACACACATCTAATCACTTACCTATGGATTCACTCATACATGCTTATAATGAACAATAGAACACTATCAAAAATACTTATACATCTATATCGACATTAAACAACAGCACACATCCTATTCACATATGAAGTCATCCTACTCTCATATTTACTTAGCAAAACACTTATACAAACACCACTTCTTCTATTCATTTAGATAGTAAGTCATACTTAGTGAATTATAAAATCATTATTACAAGTATACAGTTATCCATACAGTCACTCACACAATCATTGTGTCTTATGTATACTTATTTATATACAACAACTGACACATACACTGCCTTTTATTTTTCTAGTTTGTTGGACCTGTACCTTTGAGAAATATATTTGCTCATCACCACACCCATAAAGAGATTCCCTCACCCAAACTGTTAGAACATGTAGTTTTAACTTCATATATCTACTGAATCAACTATTCACACATCTTTGGACAGTCACACACCCCCCACCGAACCACACACACTTTCACACTCCCATACAAATACTCAGTTAACTAATCAATAACTAATATAGACTTTCACATAGCTAGTAACCAACTGTAGAATCAGTTTACACAACAACTGACAAAGTGATACAGATATTCACACAGTTTAGTCACTATCCACTATATTTAGTGAGACATTATAAATTGGTCAAGTAAACAGTCAATTACACTGCTACTAAATCCTCCATCCAAATATTTATTTATATATATCCACTCATTCTTCAATATAAATTGCTATATATATATAATGCATATTTAAATAACAAAGCAAACCACATTCCCTGGATGATGTCATCAGTGATGTCATCAGTGATGTCACTGACCATGTCATGAATGATCTAATATGTGACATCATTAGCAGTGGATTGCGGGTGCGCGAAATATAGTTAGTACAACTAACTATATGGGAGCAATTTCATTGGTTTTGTATGAGTAAAATGTCCAGCTAACTATAACACCACTAAAACTTATAGTTTTTTGAGTGATATATATATGAGTATATATATGTGGGGCACATATAATATAGTGTTTCCGGGGTCCCGCGCATGGGCGGGAATATTCTAATGCTTATGACTTTGATGAGGATCCCCTGGAAGAGAACTCCTCATCGTGATCAAATAATTTTTCAAGACTAGCACAGATACCTCTGACATCCCCCTCCCAAGACCTTTGTGACAACCTTGCTACCTTCTTCCATCACAAGATCACAGACATCTATGACAGCTTTACATTGCAGGACCCACTCACACCTCCCTCAACCACCACACCCAATTGCTGCAGATCCCAGATGAACCTGCTCAACTGGATGAACCTCACCACTGATGGACACCTTATGGATCATAAAGATAATCAATTCTGGAGCCTCCTCGGGCCCCTGACCCCACCACATCTTCAACCGAGCCAGTTCCATCAATGACCCCAAACTCTGCCACACCATCAACTGTTCCATTGAATCTGCCACTTTTCCTTAAGACTGGAAAAAAACAGAGATCAACCCCATGCTGAAAAAACCCACTGCATACCCGATAGACCTAAAAAATTACAAACCCATCTCTCTGCTCCACCTCCCAGGCAAAGTCATCGAGAAGGCCATCAATGCCCAACTCAAGTGAATCCTTGCCTTCCTAACCAGGCTAAGCCAGAGAGTCAGGCCCCTACTGTTCTCCTTAGAACCTACAGAGATCAGCTATGGAGTCCCTCCCTGAGCCCCACCCTCTTCAACATCTACATGCTAGCAGCCCGCTTTAAAAACAACAGATGAAACATTGTCTCCTACAACAATGACACCCAGCTGACACTCGCCCTCATCGATGAACCTACAGCAGCAAAGAACAACTTCCAAATGGGACAAAAGCAGTCACCACCTGGATGAAGGACAGCTGCCTCAAACTCAACTGAGACAAAACTGAGGACAACTCCTGCTGGTGGCCTGCACCACTCAGCGCTCCTCATTCGAACCAACCACATACATAAGCTTGGCATCATCCTTGAATCCTCTCTTTCAATGAACTGCCAAATCACTGCTGTATCATCCTTCTGCTTTCACACGCTCCACCTGCTTTGAGAGACCTTTAAGTGGATCCCAGAGAATGATCACCCAGGTGCTTGTCAACAGCCAATCGACTATGGCAATATACTCTATGCCAACACCTCCCAGAAGCTCCAAAAGAAATTGCAAATAATCTAGAACGTAGCTGTGATACTTATCTTGGGCATCCCCATTGCAGCCACATTGCCAGTCACCTGAAAACGTCCACTGGCTATCGTTCAACAAAAGAATCACCTTTAAGCTTCTCACGCATGCCTGCAAGCACATCTACAACATCGGACCTGAATACCTTAACTACCGCCTCTCCGTCTACACGCCCACCAGATACCTCCGCTCCACTAACCTTGCCTTGGCCACTATCCCACTGATCCACAAGACCACAGACGGAAGAAGATCCCTCTCCTACCTAGCCACAAAGATCTGGAACTCTTTTCCTCTAAAATCACCCTCACTGCACCAAATCAGGAAGGACCTCAAGACCTGGCTCTTCCACCGAACTGGATCTTCGACTGAATGGCAGAACCCCTCCCACTGCCTTGAGACCCTAATGGGTGATTAGTCACACTCTAAAAGAATCCTGATTGATTGATTGTTTAGTTTTAGCTTGAGCCTTATTTTTATAGGGTTGTTGTTTGCTAATGATTTAAATTTTTTGTTATAATAAAGGTTCTTCTTCAGAGATGAACACCATTATATTAGAGGTACCATATGCATTTAGGTGTTCCAGTCACCAGGCTTTGCTGGTGAGACAATGTCTGTCAAGGAGGGATTCGACATCATCCACATATACCAAACAAGCTACTGGGACACAACAATATATAATAATAATAATAATAATAATAATAATAATATAATAATCCACTTTTGTAAAGCGCACAATCACCCATAAGGGTCTCTAGGCGCTGGGGGCTGTCAGGAAGATTAAGCAAGATATTGCCCAGAGTCACATGGTGCTGGGCTAACCTGCCGCCGGTGCCGGGGATTGAACCGTGATCCCCAGATTCCGGAGTCAGTCGCCCTAGCGGCGGCGCCACACCTCTTCCTACATATACCGTAATATGTGAGGTCATAAGCAATGCATACCTGGGCATAAGTTATGGTAAGTTTAGGTAACTACAACTGCTGAATCTATAGGGTTTTGCATGAGTGAAATCAGAGCCTAACTATAAAGTCCCTGTAACCTTTGGTGTATTCAATATATTGCACTCCCTCACTCTTTATATGCAAACCATGTACAAGAACCAGAAACAACAGTGACCACAAAATTAATAGATTTATTCATTCCATTCCAAAATTGCCATCTAGAAATATTTTGTGCTCTACCAATCATTCACCCAAATTAGTTGAGTACTCTGAAAAATGTGAATGTTAATTGGGATGGTCACCACCCCACCTTAAGGTATAATCACAATCCTTGTCAGGGTGAACCCGTATAGTTCAATTGCCTGGTGACTGTGACACAGAGCATAGAGGCTTACCTTAGAGCAAATTTTAAAGTATGTATGCAGCACCAAAGTTGTAATGACATCAAGCAATGCAAATCATAAAATGTAGAAGACATTTTAATAAATATAATGACATGAAAACAAAATAAAATACCATAGGGAGAACCAGAGATATGTATTTGTAAAGATTTAGGCAGTGCCAAAATGTGCAAAGCAGTAATGATAGTCGATGGTTGCTGTAGACTGGGACCTTTGTGAAATTTCTGGTCACTTAAAATGTATTGCAGGTCCAAAATGCTAACCAGGTTCCACCTGGTTGAAGGCTTTACCTTGTGCCATTGGTTTTGGCTGGAAAATCTCCAATCAGCAATAAATACAATTCCCACAGTTCTCCCGCTGGTCAAATAAGTTTAGAAATGTCTCCCTGTCAAAATTTAGAGTTTATGGATGGGTTATCCTGTCTCAAATTTAATGGATATCCCATCAACAAAATTATATCTAATGGCACTTGTAGTGCATTTGTGACAGAGGAACTCATCCACCAAACTTTAAACGAGGCCCTTAGTCTATTTTCACAAGCTCAAAGTACTCCACCGTGGGCAAGGCAGCATATTGTATTTGATGAACGGTTCCAAGAGGCATTATTTAAATAGTGCTTTAGAAATGATTGTGAGAAATGCAGAGGTCGCAGCCCATGACAGCATAAACTAACATAATGGTAGACCATTTCTTTTCCTTACAATGTTCTGCATTAATTATAAATAAAGTATCAATCTTCAAGACTATCCGAATACCTCCACATTGAGTAAGTGGGTTTTCCACTATTCACTAATAAACAGGATAGATTATCCATATCCCAATACTTGTTGATACAGGCTGCCTAATTTCTGAGATCTCCTTTTACCTATGGTTATTGGAGGTACATAGATGATCTACCAGATTTATTAACAGAGACACACTTGCAATAAGGGTGATATTTTCATTTTAACTGGTGCCTAATTGGATGACTTTTGTTCCTGAAGAGACCTGAGAAATATGTTTCGGTTGAAATATCAACAAATACATTAATGCTCGTTGATTTGATGTTATCCATTGGAATACAGTACTAAATTATCATCAATAGAATTCCATTTGGTGTGAGGCTACACAACAACCATTGTGTTCAATCAGTGTTTTGATGTGATTTGGTACATACCAAATGTCCACTTCATTGAGCACTGTGTTGTCCGCAGGTTTAACCCCTTCGCTGCGGGGGTAATTCTCCCACGATGCGAGAGGAGGGGGGTGAGTGCAGCGCCGTGGTGCTCCTGATGAGCCCAGCTCGTCATGAGTCACAGTGGAGCTGTGCTCATGATGAGCTGGGTTCGTCACAACCCCGCCCACTGATGAATTCTCCCGCACAGGCGTAAAATCAATCACGCGTGGGCGGCGCTCAGCGGTTATGACGAGCCCAGCTTGTCATGAGCACAGCGCCACTGTGACTCATGACGAGCTGGGCTCGTCATGAGCACTGAAGGAGTTAATGATCATTTGTATGATCCTTTGGGAAGCACTATTTGAATTGTGCATTAGAAAACAGAAGCCTAATTGGGAAAAGTGACATTGATTTGTGTGTACTCATGAATTGACAGTCATGCACATGACAAAATGTACTGTAGATGTATTATATTAATGTGTATAAATTGTAGTGTGCAATCAGTAACTGTGTCCTGCTGGACCTATGTTTATATTTAAACATATAAATTAAAAATCAAGGAATGGAGAAGTGTGTTACAATATCTGAGATTAGTATTTCAGATAATAGTATTTTTCTTGAAAGTTTAAAACTGTGTACAAAAATAATATAGCCCAATATGTCACACATGTAGAAAACCCATACTTTCATGGTGATTGCCACTGCAATGAGATCTTATCCTTCCATTGTCCTAATTGAACCATATGAAGGAGAGTTTAAACTAACTTTCCCTTCCATTAGCTAAATGTCTTTTTTGACAGACCAAATAGTGTTGGTTCAACAATCAGCAATTGTAGCTAAATATTTAAGTAGTGTTCTTTTACTTTTACTGCAGATAGCTAAACAGCATAATCCAGTGTGAGAAAGTGCATCTTCTTGTGTGGTAACCCTTATGTCTTGTAAACTGATACCGCAGGTGTTTTGAGGCTGAAGACAGGGACACTGCTACTCATTGCATTTGCTCTGACCATTAATACATGTTGACATTGGATAAAAACCTATTTAGCATATTTAAATGACATATAAGGCCATACTATATAGTGCCCAGAGACTACACCAATGGAATCAAAAGTTAATAGTCACTTATGAACTACTGTGCCATCCACTAGTGTGACAAGGCAATCTTGACTCCAGGCCTATCACTGTAGCCTGGGTGCTACTATTGTTTGACATGAACCCCCCCCCCCCCCGCCTAGGAAACATTCCTTTATAAATACTAAGAAATAACTTATGGGTAGGTCTTGGACACCACTAGGCAGGGTGCATGGGATTTTAAAGTAGGATGTGGAAATTTAAAGTTAACATATCCTCACATTGATTAGAAGCCACAAGCTACTTTAGAAAGACACTGGGAAACAATATAACTAAACAGACATTCTGCTACCTCAGACTAGGGACCAGTTAGAAAAATGATTAGATCAAAGTTGTGTTGGATTTTTCTTAAATATTAAAGAAAACTGACTTTAAGAAAGTTATCTTTTCCTTGTCTGAATCTCCTGGCGGTTAATTTGCATTTACCCAACTGGTGAAGAGCAATGATAAGATGTGAAAACTGCTCCCATTGCAGAAAAAATGGCTTGGATGTCGAGAGGTGCAGGAAGACCAGTTGGCTGGTGTCCAAGCACAAAACATACTTCAAAGTTGCCTCTCCATCATAAGAAAATGACAGATGACACTTGAACAGCCATTATCCTCCCAGCGAGGCACGCAAGAAACCCTCTGGGGAGAAAGTGCCCTAAGATCCAAGAAGCCAATGCTCATCACCTCGGAATAAGCACACAGGCACTATAAAAATGAAGAAGGGTTTCTACACGTTGGATTTAGAGAGTGAGGGCACTGTGGGATTGTTTGAAGTAGAATACACAGTAAATTCTTCAAAGGTGGGTAGGGTTACCCCTGTAAACTTTTAAGACATTTGTTATGGAGGTACAAGGATATACCTACTAACGGTTGCCAGGCATAAATGTGGCATCCACATTACAGTCCACTGAACATTATTTAGTGGCTATGAGGGTTCAACCTTGACAAGTGTTCCAATTATTTCAATTTCACAAGGTAGATAGTCATCCACCTCAACTAAGAAACACATTTCTTACAGACATGCATCCCTAAGAAAAGTTGTTTTCTAAATATATCAAACACAGTGAGGTTCATCTTTAGCACTGCATCTTTCCTGACTCAATCAATGCAAGTAAAGTATACCTGTGGCACAGTATCAAATGTCATTACTTTAAAATAGTATTTTCCCATTGCCATTCACCTCTTTGCTTGAAATGATGTTTCTTTGTATTTCTTTCTTTGGGTCACCTTAAAATCTGCCAAATAAAAGTAGTTTATATCATTATATCTCATAAAGTACTCTAGTTAAACCAAGACCTCCTCAAGATAAGGAAAAGTGTGTTTAGATTGTTAATTGCATTAATTAGCATTGTAATGTGGGCCTGTAGAATTTATACTTGAATTTGAATTTGAAAGCAATTTATATTTCGCAACCAAAACCCGAAGGTATCAAGGCGCCTACCAAAACAGATCATAAAAAAGGCAACGCACCACTACAAATATGCCCTCACAAAGAGGCGGGTTTTCAAAGTGTTTCTGAATAACTGAAGGGTGGGAAGGGACCTTAGTTCCACCGGGAGAGCGTTCCACCACTTGGGTGCCAGACAGGAAAAGGCTTTTCCACCCCATCTGTTTCTCCGGATACGAGGGACTGATAAAAGGAGTCTATTAGAGGAACGTAGGTTCCTACAAGGGCTGTAACGAGATAGAATAGATCCAATTCCGGTAGGGTTATTTTTTGCCAAGGCCCTATAGATCATACACATGGTCTTAAAGAGTATACAATACTCTATAGGGAGCCAGTGAAGTGATTTTCTGGCAGAGGTAGCCGAAGTGCGTCGAGGTAGGTCCAGAACAAACCTAGCCGCAGCATTCTGGACTACCTGCAAGCGCTGCAGCAGACTTTTATTCAGTCCGGCATACAGCGCATTGCAGTAGTCCAGCCGCGAACCAACCAGGGCAATAGCAAGTTGCTTCCTTGCCTGCTGTGAAAGGTAATGCCTAACCTTCCTCAATATGCAGATAATACCCCAACAGGTAGAAACAGTTCTATTGACCTGTTGGCACATACTGAGGGTGGGATCGATCACGACCCCCAGGTTTTTGGCAAAAGAAGCGGGGGCAGGACAGGCTCCCAGTGAGTCTGGCCACCAATCGGCTGACCATACCTCCTCCTTTCCTCCAAACACCATCACCTCCGTCTTCTCCCCATTCAGTTTCAACGAATTGTGAATCATCCATTGGCCGACTGCCTCCATACAAGATATAAAATTGGAGGCAGTCGAAGTCACTGACTGGGAGAGAGAGACGAGGATCTGCGTGTCATCCGCATAGGAAACTACCTCCATCCCAAAAGATCTAATTAGTCTGGCAAGAGGGGTCACATAGATGTTAAAAAGGGTCGGACTTAGCGCCGACCCCTGGGGGACCCCGCATTGCACAGACAGGGATGGAGATAGAAATTTACCCAGCATCACTCTTTGCTCTCGTTGATCGAGGAAAGAAGTGAGTAAACCCAAGGCCGCCCCCTGAACCCCGATCTCCCTCAGGCGAGATGTTAAGACTGCGGGAGAAAGGGTGTCGAAGGCAGCTGTAAGGTCTAAAAGGATCAGGAGGGAGGTCTGTCCCCCATCCACACGCGTGCGGATATTATCCAGCACTATGGGGAGGGCAGACTCGGTGCTATGTTCCCTCCTGAATCCATGCTGGGAGAGATCCAGACAACCCGAGCTTTCCACGAAGGCAGCGAGATGTTTGTTCAAGTGTGTTTCTAACGTCTTCGCAGGAGCCGGGAGCAGTGAGATGGGGCGAAAGTTCTTCATTACCCCAGGGTCAAGAGAAGGTTTCTTGAGTAAAGGTCTTACTACTGCCTTTTTCCACTGCTGGGGAAAAATACCCTCCCTCATAGCCTTGTTCATGATGTCAACAAGGGGAGGCAGGAGGGATTCTCTACACTGCTTAAGGATCTTGAGCGGGCACACATCAAGAGGAGAGCCGGATTTGGTTTTATTGAGGAGAATCTCTAGATCCTGTACAGAGAGCGGAGGGAAGGATTCCAAACATCCCGGCAGGAGTTTCTCCGCGAGAACAGGGTCCATGTTAACGGAGGCTGGGGGCTCAGAGGTCAAAGATCTCTGCAACTCCAAGGCGATATAAATGTCCGAGATTTTAGTCTGGAAAAAGGAGGCTATGCTATCACAGAGCTCCTGAGATGGAGTGACCGGGTCCGGGGTCTGAAGGGTGGTGAGGGAATCCACTATCCTAAAGAGCTCTTTTGGAGACTTCATATGTTATTTGCAATCCTTCCATCGGTATGTAAAGTGAAATTGGCTGATGTAGTTTTTTAGGCCCGGGGGGAACTCAATGAGTTTTGCTCCACAGAGTTCCACGGAGAGCTGCAAGATTCTGCTGGACTCCACAAATGAGCAGAAGATCGCTTGTCTGCCTATTTGTGCTGCTTTTGGAGGCCCATAGCATATTCTGTGCTGAATAATTAGTGCAAACGGGACCACTCAGTCCTCATGGTTGCAGTAATTGTATTTGACCTGATTTGTGTTCTTTGCATGGTGTTGTGCCTGATTTTTGTATCCTTTCAGTCCATTCTAATTCTCTAACTAGCACAGTCAACCACCCATCATTTACCTTTTTTTATCAGTGTGTGTTAGTGTATTTTAAATTGTTGTCTTTTTTTACTTTTTCTGAGACTTTTCCCATGTTTATTGTTTTCTCTTTATACTTCCTTTAGTTCTTCTATTTTGCTTCCTTTTTTTACTTTTTCCACCCCAGTGCCATGTCAGGGAGCAGACAGCAAGGGGTGGTGCCAGTGCAGCTGCTGCTACAAGTCACACACCTTGTGGTTACCAGTTCCGCCAAGTGGTGCAGACCTGCCCCACTTTTTCCAGAGGCAGAGGAAGCAGCACTAGCTTTGTATATGCAGTACCACCTCCCATCCATGTTAGTAGCAGGCCTGGGGAGGTGTGCGCCCTGCCTGAGTGTCAGCTGCTGTGGGGGAAATTACACCAGTGCACATGTCAGAGAACTAGATTTAAGTGCACAATGCAGTAGCTGAGGCACCGCTGGGCCAACATGCTGGACTAAGAACATGACCTGCTTGACCTGCCGAGTGTTGAGGTTGAAGGGCTTAGTGGGTGATTATTTATTTTTTGTTTTCTAAAACACTATTCTATTTCCATATAGCATGCTGCTCACGCTCAGAGGTAAGTTAAGTTTATGTTATGAATGTTATGTGATCCAGCTTGAGCTCAGTACTACCTAATTGGACCTGGCGGTGCTCGCTTGGTCTGATTATTTAAGAAGTCATGCAGACTCCTCTGTCCTATCAGTAGGATAGTGCTAGTGTTATCACTGAGTAAGTGTTCTCTTTGTCTCTGTTTATGCAGCTGATACAGTCCCAATCTCCCAGTGATGTGCAGTTTGCACTTATGCATTGAAAAGAGAGACGGAGGGCCTGACTTATATCTCGGTGGACAGGTTACATCACTACAACAGTGACGGATATCCTATGCACAAAAATATAAACCCAATAGAATATAATGGGATTTATATTTCAGTGGACGGGATATCCGCCACAGTTGTGACATTGTAACCCGACCGCCAATTTCTAAATCAGGGCATCAGTTGGCCTATCATAGGGGGTTGAGAAGCAAACATCATTCCTTGCAGAGATTAGCAGTTCCAAATGTAATTTAGGTTTAAGAAATTAATAATAGGGCTTAGGTTTAGGAAATTAGTAATTGGTCAACTGAATACTACTAGTACTATAGGGGATTTGATTTAGAAAAGTACAATGCAACTGAATTTACCTGTCAAAATATTTTTGAGGAGATTAACTGAACCACTGCTCTAAATTCTTTTATCTTCTTTATTTCTTACATCAGTAACCAAGGGCAAGAGGTTTTGCAAGGCAAACGGAGGAGGCACAGCCACTACCTGTGCTGCAGTGCAAGGATCCACTACCATCAGCCCCTGCAGCCACAGCCAATAGTTCTGCTGGCCCTAGTAAGTTCTATTATTATTATTATTATTATTATTATTTCTCCAACATTTACCTCTCCCCACTGTTAGAATAATTTCAATTTTGCCTTGTTTTTTTCTACTTTCACCATTTTTCAATTCCTCTATCTAATGTTTGTTAAATTCTTGTTATCACTTCGTTATCCTTGCTTTCTATATTTCAAGTTTCTTTATCTGACTTTCTCTTTTCAGTACTAGTCTCTATCTTTCTTCTGCTTTGTTAGTAGGCTTTCCCTCTCCTCATACATATCTAGTGGTAAGTTAGACTAAGAGAACATACTGTTGGTACTCCACTGTGAAGATTGCAGGCCCAAATAAGCTATCATTCACCACACATATTTAATGAGAAGGCTTTCTTATTCTTGCTTATGCTCTACCTGTTATACAAGTCAAGTGAGTGGCCATGCTCATAGTGGACCCCACAGTTTTGTGTTATTATTCATTTATACAGTATACCAGAAGTTTCCATATCAGTACAGTATGGAAAGACAGTTTGATGTCCCATTGCAATTTGCCAACCAAGACAATATGCCCTTCTTTGACTATTATTTCAATCATTTATTGCACTTCAATGACTCAGTGTCTTGTGTTTTTTCAACCTACACGTGTTTGCCTGGTATTATTGTTGAAGTAAAGTGAAGTGGAGTAAAGGAGAGTGCAGTGTATTAAATCGGAGTTTAGAGGAGTAAATCTGAATGGAGTAGAGTTGCATTGAATGGAGTGGAGTGGAATAAAGCACAGTGGCATGGAGTAAAGAAGAGTTGTGCAGAGTAAAGGATAGTGATGTGCAGTTAAGCAGCATTGTGTTGAGCGGAGTGGAGTAAAGCAGAGTGGTGTGGAGTAAAGTGAAGTAGAGTAAAGCAGAGTGGAGAGAGGTAAAGCAGAGTGGAGTGGAGTAAAGCAGAGTGGAGTAAAGCAGAGTGTATGGAGCGGAGTGCAGTAAAATAGAGCTGTGTAGAGTAAAGCAGAGTGGTGTGGAGTAAAGTGAAGTAGAGTAAAGCAGAGTGGAGAGAGGTAAAGCAGAGTGGAGTGGAGTAAAGCAGAGTGGAGTAAAGCAGAGTGTATTGAGCGGAGTGCAGTAAAATAGAGCTGTGTAGAGTAAAGCAGTGTGGTGTGGTGTAAAATAGAGTTGCTTCAAGTAAAGTTGAGTGGTGTTGAGCATAGTGGCATAGTATAAAGCAAAGTGGTGTGAAGTAAAGTAGATTGCCGTGGAGTAAAGCATAGTTGGGTAGAGTGGGATTGAGTGGAGTGGCGTGGAGTAAAGAAGATTGGTTTGAGTAAAGAAGAGTGGTATAGAGTAAAGGAAAGTGGCATGGAGTAAAGTAGAATGGTGTGGAGTGAAGCAAAGTTGTGTGAAGTGAAGCAGGGTGGAGTGGAGTAGAGTGGAGTGGAATAAAGCAGAGTGGTGTTTAGTGGAGTGGAGTATATCAGAGCCAGGTGGAGTAAAGCTGCATGGAGTTGTGTGGAGTACAGTAAAGCAGAGTGGGGTGTAGTAAAGCAGAGTTGTGTGGAATAAAGCTGAGTGGTGTGGACTAAAGCTGAGTGAAATAAAGTAAAGTAGAGTGGGGCATAGTGCAGTGGAGTAAAGCAGAGTGTAGTAGTGGAATAAAGCAGAGTGGTGTGTAGTGGAGTGGAGTATATCAGAGCCAGGTGGAGTAAAGCTGCATGGAGTTGTGTGGAGTACAGTAAAGCAGAGTGGGGTGTAGTAAAGCAAAGTTGTGTGTAATAAAGCTGGTGTGGACTAAAGCTGAGTGAAATAAAGTAAAGTAGAGTGGGGCATAGTGCAGTGGAGTAAAGCAGAGTGTAGTAGTGGAATAAAGCAGAGTGGTGTTTAGTGGAGTGGAGTATATCAGAGCCAGGTGGAGTAAAGCTGCATGGAGTTGTGTGGAGTACAGTAAAGCAGAGTGGGGTGTAGTAAAGCAAAGTTGTGTGTAATAAAGCTGGTGTGGACTAAAGCTGAGTGAAATAAAGTAAAGTAGAGTGGGGCATAGTGCAGTGGAGTAAAGCAGAGTGTAGGGGAGTACAGTAAAGTGGATTAAAGAAGAGTTGCATTGAGCGGAGTGAAGTAGAGGAAAGTTTCATGGACTAAAGCAGAGTGGCATTGGGGGAGTGGCGTGGGGTGAAGCACAGTGGATTTGAGTGGGGTAAAGCAGAGTGAGTGGACTGAAGTAAAGCAGCATGTTGTATATTAACCCCTTGGCCGCGTTGCAAATTTAGCCGCGGGGGAGGGCGCAGCGCTTCAGCACTTGTGATGGAACCACGCCGTCATGAGCCACGGGTGGCGTGTGCTCATGACGGCGTGGTTCGTTCTCAGCCCCGCCTGTCATTAATTTGCCCGCACAGCCGGGGAATTAATGCCACGTGGGCGGAGCAGCCACACCATGATGGAACCACGTCGTCATGAGCACTTGCCGCCCGTGGCTCATGACGTCTTTCTTTCTGTCATAAGCAGGCAAGGGGTTAAAGTGGAGTGAAGTTGAGTGCAGTGGAGTAGGGTGGAGTGGAGTAAAGCAGAATGGATTAGGGTAAATCTGAGTGGGGTGAGGTGGAGCAAATGTTAGTGTTGTGTATTAACGGAGAGTGGAGTTGAAGAAAGTAGTGTTTATAGGTGTAAAGAAGAGTGGAGTTTAGTGAAGTAATGCTTAGTAAAGCAAAATTGCTGGAATAAAGCAGAATGTTGTGCGCAGTGGAGTGTAGTAAAGCAAAGTGAATTGGAATAAAGCTGAGTAGAGTGGTGTAAAGTGTTTTGGAGGAGAGTAAAGCTAAGTGGTGTGTAGGAAAGTTGAGTGGTGTGGAGAAATAGATGGAGAAAGTGAGGGTGTAGAGAAGATGTTAATAATTAAGTGCTTTGGTGTTCACTGGAAGACTCTGACTTAAAGTAAGTAGTAGGTTAAATGCTCAAATCCATTACATGTATTAGGGAGAGATTAGAAGTGGAGGAGAGAAGGAGAAAAAGGTAAGAACAAAAAAGTGTGAGAGTGGGTAAGAGCAGAAGAGAAAGGGAGCCAGTGAGATAGGTAAAAGAATGTACTGGAAACAGGGTTCAGAATAGGAGAGGCAAAGGCCATTGTGGAGAGGATAAGGTCTAGGGAAGAAATGTGCCAAATTTAGATTTGGGGAAGAAAATGCAGTTTCGGCCTAATATTATGCGTTATTGGGCAAATATGTTTTTCCTTGTGTGTACCTAAAAATATTATGGTTTAAGTGGTGCTATTTAACCAAGGAAACCAAATTGGTCACAATTTATAATGCATTCCCTGGGCCTTGGTGTAGGTCATGAGTGGAAAGTCAAAGTGATGGAACAGCATATTTATTATGCACCACAATGAAAAGCAATAGAGTAGAACACAAATTGTAATTATCACACAGATGAAGAAAAGTATGAGATACAGTTAATTCCACTGTAATATTTGTTGTAGGGAGAGGAGGGGCAAAACAGATGAGAAGGGAAGAGGAGAATTGGTGAAGGAGAGAACGTGTTGTTAAATGGGTAAGAGGCAGAAGAAAAAGGTGGAAGAAGTGAGGGAGAGTGGGGAGAGAAGTGGTAGAGAGAAGGAGTGAAAGGTAAGAAAATAAAAGTATGAGATGCATTTAATTGTATTGGAACATGTGTCATAGCTAGAGAGAAGAGTGTATGAGAGAGGGATGGGTAAAACAGACAATAGGAGAATGGCCGAAAGTGTGGAGAGAGTAGGTAAGAGGGAGAAAAAATAGATGGAGTGAGAGAGAGTGGGGAGAGACTAGGAAAGGAGTGGAAGAGTAAGGGAGAAAATGGGGAAAGAAGGCCTGGCTGAAATTGAGCAGTAGTTTAAATGTCAAAAATGTGTAAATATGTAAGTTTGTGCACATTTACACCCAGTATGCGTTTGTTACACAGCATGCCCAAAGAGCAGGCGTAAATGAATAAGTTCCATGGTGCGCACTAGAAGACACCAGTTGAAATAAAGCTATAGCTTAAAGGTTAAAGGGGCACTTGCATCAAGCATTTTTGCCTGTTACTGAATCGCAAAATGGGTTTGCGATTCGCTATTAGGAAGGCGCGTGTTCATGGCGTCCCTTCCTAATGCCGAAGTGCGTCGGTAGGTAGAAATGTTTTGTGACCAAAATGCGGTTGCAAAACATCCACATTTTACCGCCTACTTTAAGTAGGTGGTAACCCCTTTGCAAATGGGAAGGGGTCCCTAAGGACCATTTATACAACATGGGTGCCACCAGGGGGCACTTTTACACAGTGGAACATTATGAAAGGGTGATGAACAGCTGATACCAAGCAAGAATGAATTGCATCTTGTGGGGAGGGCTTCACGTATTGTGAAGGCCTCAGTGTGAGGCGTGAGACACAGGAGGTTTCATCCCACAACTGAGGAGGAGCTCTTCGAGGTTACTGATGTGCAGGAGGAAGGGAGTTTCAACAGCCATTTACGTTCAAGCTCAGTAAATGGCGTGGACGTCCTTCACATTGGTCATTTATTCCACAGCACCAGGGTAGATTCCCCCATTAGTTAAATTTTCTGATGTTCTTCTTCCTCCAGTGGAGGGAGCACATGGAGGAGAAATGTAAGTTAGCTTTGTAATGTCAGTTATGGAAATTTCTCTCTTCACCAGTGTTTGCACTCACTTGTGAATGTTCCTTCCACAGGTGAGCAGTGCAGAGGAACAGATGAGCTGAGGATAATCCTTGTCGGGACCGCTGGAGCCGGGAAAAGCGCCACTGGGAACAGCATCCTGAGGAACAAAGTGTTTGTGTCCAGAGGCTCGGCACTGCCCGTGACCAGACAATGCCAGTCGGAGAAGGGAGTGTGGGGGAACAGACGTCTGCTGGTGGTGGACACTCCGGGCATTCTTCCCTCCTCAGCCCCCGCAGAGGAGCTCTCCGCAGAGATGGAGCGGTGTGCACAGCTCTCCTCCCCCGGCGCACACGCCCTCCTGCTCGTGCTCCAGGCCGGGCGGTTCACCTTGGAGGAGCGGGAGTCCGTGCAAAGTATCCAGCGCCTCTTCGGGGAGGAGGCGCTACAGCTCATGGTGATCGTGTTTACACGGAAAGATGACCTACCTGGAGGGTGAAACTATACAAAAGTTTGTGCGTAAATCTGAGCAGAAACTTAAAGAGCTGGTGGAGAGCTGTGGGATGAGGGTCTGTGCTTTCAACAACCGAGCGACGGGAGCAGCAGGTGCAGGAGCTCATTCAAGTGATAGACAAAATGCTGGCAGGGAATGGGGCAGGTTTTAAAGCAGCCTGGTGCAAGGCCCGGCAGCTGCAGAGCGGGATTATACGATTCAAGGATTCTGGGAGAGGAGTTGGAATCCAGGGTAAATCTGCCACGGGTTATTGAAAGTGATCGACATTACCTCTGTTAAAGTAGTCTCGAGCAACCCACAACAGAGCCCAGGAACCACTTTACAGCCATAGGCCCACTTATTAAACTTTCTAAACATATCTCACATTAGATAGCTTGTGAAAAAAACATGTTGGGTTAATTGATAAAATCAGTCATAGAACATATATGTACCTAATGTGGACACTGTTCATTGAAATAATTATTGTATTTAGTGATTCTTTGCAAAGAGCTTTGAGACCAACACTTGGGCCTGATTTCGAGTTTGGCGGACAGGTTACTCTATCACAAACATGGCAAAGATCCCGAGTGCCGTATTAACCCCTTTGCTGCTGCCGCCCGTCGGCCGTTGGATGTCACACGAGCTACCTCCCTGGTGCTGCGCACGTCCAACGGCCGACGCGGCCGCACCCGTTTCTTCGAACGCTCAGCACTGGCGCTGAACGTTCGAAGCAGCAAAAGGGTTAAGAGTTCCTAATATCTTTTGGAAATCATAATATGGTGGGTAGGATATCCATCAAGTTAGTGAGGCAGTAAACCCCTCCACCAAACTCTAACTCAGGCCCTTTGTCTGAATTGGGAATGTACAGTTTATGAATGTGGCACACTGGCGGTTGCTCACCCTCACTCTCTCGCTGCTCATACTCACTCTCAATGTCAAATACTATCACTCACTCAGTTATTCTTTCTTTCAGTTATGATCTCTTTGCCAACCTTTCTATCTTTAAATAATGTATTCAATTATTGGCGTGGAGGTTGGAACATAGCCTCTTCTCTCCTCTCCTGCGCTTTCACACAAACGGGCTGCCGAGCACCACACACACATTTTCACCATAGTAAAACCAGAATAGGTCAGGGAGGGAAGTGCCATCCAGCGCTCCTCTATATGTGGCAATGATATTGGTATTATGGGATAGCTTTACTTGAAGCCTATTCTTCCATCATTCCACCACGCGTTCAGATCGACTTTGACTGGGACTTCTCTGGTCCCACCGGGTCCAGTGTCAGTGGGCCAGTGGTGTCCGTACAGGTGTCACTACAGCCTAGGCTCCACATGACAGGTTTGGCATGTGTCATCTTCCTAGTCAGCACAGACATCAACACATCTGCCCCTCCCCCATCGTGTTCATCTATATTTTCAAGTGATGTTTGCCAACCACCCAACTCCAACCCCCGTGGACCTGGCAGCATCAAGGGTTCCCATGCCAACCGGCTTCATTTTATAATCCGGTCCTGTCCTTTGATATTACTGCTTTCATAAGTTGCATAAATCCTGAGTATCTCAGATCACCATTGCAAGTGTTTCCCACACTCCACGGTGAACCATTAACTCTGTTCTGTAGTGAGCTGTTTAGTGCATCCACGTAAGGAATAGAGATGAACTCACTTTCTGCAGTAACTCACTCTACATTCATGTAATCACGTCCCACACTATGCAATCTCCCAAGCTTAAAAAACAATTCATATAAATACATTTTTTGTTTATTCCATCCGGAATTCCTTAAGCGCTTTGCAACTGCTAAAAAGTTTACAATATAATACAGATTTAAAAACAATTCATGACTGTACAGTTCACACATTCCCTCTGGTGTTCCTAAGACGCATTGCCACTCTTAAAAAGTTTACAGTACAGTACAGGGTTAAAATCTCAGAGGAGAGTTTTAAATACAGTAAGGTCACTTTAGCCTGTCTAAACCCTGCTTTTTTTTAGAATTCTTTAGAAAAAATGCTTCCTAGGGTGCGTATAATACAGGCATAGCAGTACAAAATGAAGGGTGTCCTGCGGAGATCGGTGATCGCAGCCGCAGGGACCCTTCTGCTCCACTGTTTTAGTAAAAACCTGAAGGCACCGCAAGGCTATGATGTAGGGAATCCATCCTAAAGCGCGTCATTAAAAACCTATCTTGGGCACTGTGCATGAGATACAGGTAAGGTTCAATGCCCAGGCAGGATTTGGTCAGGATATATCTTCTCACTGCCGGTTTTTTAATCTCCTGGTCTTCCCTGCTAGAACCCAGTAATTTCCAAATCCCCCCCTTGACCATAAGCTTATCCTTGGCCAACAGTTTCTGAGGGTGATTAAAAAATTCCGGGCAGCCCAGGCCCTCAAGGGATTCCCTAACATGTTTGAGCCATGGAATTTTCAGCCCGTTACCACGTGCCATACAGTCCTTGATGATTTCTCTTGTTAGACTGGCCTCTGGATTTGTTGAGATTTTGACCCAGCAGGAAGCCGGTTTTAGTTTTATCCTGTCATTAATATAGGTGGCGTCCAGTTCCCCATGCACAATGAAGCCCGGGGAACTTTGTGGCACTTTCAGTAATCTTCTAAAAAAAGTATTTTCCTCAATTTGAAGAGGCTTAGCATCCACAAAGCCCCAAACTTCACTGCCATAGAGTACTTTAGCAGAACATATGGAATTATAGAGATTCAGGAGACCAGCGGCCCAACCTATACGCATAGTTCATGATTGCCCCCGTGCTTCTAATCAGGGTGCGACATTTTTCCTCCATCAGAAGTTTAAAATTTAGTCTAGAATCTACCAGAATCCCTAAGTAGGAAAAATACTGGACTTTTTCTATGCAATGTGCCCCAATCATATATCTGTATTTCTTTGCGGGCACCTTCCCTACCTCCATTATGTATGATTTGGCAAGATTAGCTGACAGGTCCAGCTTCTCCATAAAATCAACAAAGCCATCCAGCAATGCTTGAATGCCCCGGGGGGGTCCGACTAGCAGCACTGCATCGTCCGCGTAGAGCAAGACCTGAACCCCCCTGGTACCTATCCTAGGCGAGTCCACTCCCAGCCCTGCCAGCGCTTTCTCCAAGCCATTAATGTACAGGTTGAATAGGTAGGGTGCCAATATACAACCCTGTCTAATTCCCCTTTTACAAGGGAACTGGTCAGTCATGCTGCCCTCCTCATTATACCTGACCTGGGCTACGGTGTTCATATGCAGGGATCTCAAGATGTTTACTAGACCCAGGTCCACTCCCAGCTCCTCCATGCATTCCCACAGTTTATTCCTATTGACCCGGTCAAATGCCGCTGTCAAGTCCATGAAAGCCAAAGTACACTGTCTCCTGACTAGCGGTTAAGGAATTGGTCCGTTGTGGAACGTCCAATCCTGAACCCGTACTGTGTATCGGAAATGATCTTATGTTCATCTGCCCTGTCTAATAGACGGTTCAGTATGGCCCGGCCGAGAACTTTCATGGACACGTCAATGAGCGAAATAGGTCGGTAGCAGGACAGGCTCTCCCTATCTCCCTATTTAAAGATTGGTACAATTATCGCTGATGACCATGATTTAGGCATGCCCGTACTGCAGCATTTATCACCCTGGTCAATATGGGAGCCCACAAATCCACTTGGGCTAAAAGCAGGTCACGGGGGACCCCGTCTGGTCCGGGCGCTTTATTTCTAGTCAGGCCCTCCACACCTGCCTTGATTTCATTTAGTGTAAAGATTATATGCTCTTCCCTTCCTTGCTTGTCTTTGGAAACTGAACAATCCTCCTGTGTGCTGAAATTATATAGGCCATTAAAATACTCGAACTATGATACCGCCAAGATATGATTTGCGATCTTGGGCTTATCCCTATCTTGGAAGCATGGCTCATTAATGACCTTCCAGAATGCCGTCATGTTTTTGGTTTCAGCTGCTTCCCTCAGATTCTCCCAGGCCTGTTGTTGCAGGGAGGATTTGCGGAGTTTAACAGCCTTTTTATAGAAACCTCGACATGTCGTGACCCTGCTTTTGTCCGTAGGGCGGGTTTTTGGTGCCAGTTTCAGCTCTCTCAGGGCCTTAGAGCAGGCCTGGTCAAACCACTCATGTTCCGCGGAGCCTTTTTTTCCCGATCTGACCCTGAGGAGTCTGTAAATATGCTTTGTGACCCCTTCATAGGCCTTGACTAAGTCAGCCCCTTTTACTTCCGGGTTCAAACACCTCCATACCTGTTGATCTTTGTCCGCCATTACTGCTTCATGAAAAAGGTGTCAACGTCCACCTTGGACCATCTCAGCCTTCTCCCTTGATCAACCGCTATTAACTCATTCGCACCCCTCTTGTTCTGGGTTATGGACGTATCAGGGTCCCTCAAGACAATAACTAATGGGTTATGGTCACTGAATGCGCTCAGTTGTATTTCAAACCCCAGGGCCTCCTGTTTCAGTGTAGTGGAAACAAAGATAACATCTATGACTGATTCGCAACCTCTGCCTTTAAAGGTAGGGTGCCTCTGCCCAGGATTCCCTTCTTTCAATAGATCCATAGTGTGTTCGAGGGCAAAAGTTCCCAGGACCTTATTAAGCTCTTTTCCCTCTGTATTGTGTTCTAAGTAGGGGGCATTTTCTCGTGGGCAAGAAGACCAGTCGCCCTGACTATATTTCAAGTTTGGGCAAAGATGACAATTAAAGTCTCCTGCGAGCACCCACTGGTACATGCGTCCCTTTTGGTCAACCTCCCCCGCCAGCCTTTTTTCTAATTCTATGAATCTAGTCAGTGGGGAGCCCGCTGATAACGCATTATAGAAGTTCACAAAAAAGATATTCTGACCCCTCAAGCATACTTTTAACCCCTGTAAAACATCAGAGTCCCAGCTCAGGTCTTCCCATGTCCCTTTAAGATTTAGGTCCACATACGTCACCAGTCCACCCTTAGCTCTTCCCACCCCCCCTTTCCGCGCCGGAACCAGGGCTAGCCAATCTCTGTTCCATTCCCAGGTCTCTTGTAAAAGGATAACCTGGAAGTCTTTTATATAGGCCAGCCAGTCGTTATTTATTAGTTTAGCTGAAAGCCCCGCTATGTTCCAGGATATAACTTTTATAGTACCTTGGTCTGTATTTAATGTGCTGGGCAATATCTGGCCTCCTATAGATGACGCCTGAACTTGATATTTCTGCGCTTTCTCATTATTATAATGGCAATCCTGGCCTTTCTCCGGGGGTGCAGGGGTTAGTATACTATCTGGTATTACTAGGGGGCCTCATACTAGGTGACTGCGTGGAGCAATTGCCTCGGTAGGGCCATCCCCGAAACAAGAGCTCCCTTCGCGTCAATCGACATCTTCCAGACCCTGGCTATTTGCAAGAGGGGCATACCGATTTTTTGTGCATGGCAAGGGCCCTATTCCTGCACTACCACTGTGCTCGTGCCAGTCAGCCTCTCTTGGGTGTCTGCTCCTGAAGTCCCGATAAAAAAAAAACAACGGTAACAATTGGATAGATGAACCACTATCCCCCCGGAAGCCATCCCTGGAATGGGCCAGAAGATCCTGTACCAGCCCCGGAAATCTAAAATTTTAAATCACTGTGTCTCCTTCAAAACAATTCCTACTGCAACCTATCCAAGACACCCTTCTTGCCATTAGGATGTGCCTATAATGCTCAAGCTTGAATTGGGTGTTTTTACTTAGCCAGTGGGCTGCCTTATTAATTAGCATTTGGGGTGTCTCTTCACAAATTTCAGTTGAGGCGGGAACCCCTGTCAATATTATTGTGTCTGGACTGGCTGCTGGCAGGAGGTCCAAGACGGGCAGGTCCCCGTGCTCCTGGCATGCTCTTCCCCCACGGGCACAGCTGGTTTCGGTATGCCAGCACCGTCACCTATCCCCCCCTGTGCCCTCGTCCTTCTCAACTGATTTAGAGATTGCACTGTCTGTCCTTCCTTCCATTGGGTCGGGACTCTCCCATCCCCTCTATGTTTCCCATCTTTCTCGGGCCCCATAGGCCCAGCTTGTGCATTATCCGTGTGGTCAGCTGTCCTTTCTCTCTACTGTGAGTCCATCTGTGATACATCCCCCACACCCTCAGAGCATTGGGACACCCTATCTTGTGCTTCTAAAAATTGTGGGGTGACTATGCTAGATGAACCCCTATTCCGTTCTAGCAATAGGGTCACTTTATCTTCAATAGCAGTAATCTTCGTATAGAGCGGGGATAGTTGGCTATTGAGGAACGTTTGCAACCTAAGCCATAAAGCTGAGTCTACCCCATCACCTGTTTCCATCCCTCTACAATTGATACAGCGAGAAAGACCAGCCACCTCCTGCGTACCTTTCGTCCCACCCTCCTTTGACACTTTCGTGTTCCCTTTACTATTACCGTATTGCGCTTTCCCCCTCGCCACCCCTCTTGGACATTTAGCTGTGACTGTTGGGGCGCTTACAGGTACGCCTACCCTGCTGATCGTATGTTTGTCTAATAGCGCCCTTCTAGACCGGGTTACACCCTCCACGGTTTCCCTTTGTGCTAATTCACAGGTCTCTGGTGGTTCAGGCTGCACCACCCCCTCTTCCCCGCTCCCTCCCCAAACCATTCCGTTTCCTGAATCTCTTAATAGTAGCGTGCCTGACTCTGCAGCTAAACTTACTGTTTGGTCACCCTTTGATGACATATCGTTTGCTCTTTGTCTGGAAAGTATAAAATCGGGCTCTCCGCATGATCCTTTGCCGATTGAAATTCTAAAACAACTTGGTCCGGACTCCCTTTGTGTTTTGAAGGAGCTTCTTAACTCTTTGTCCCACCTGAGTGGACACATGCAATGATTATTACTCTCCTAAAGAAGGTTGGAGCTGACCCTTCTAAACTATCTAACTATAGGCCTATCTCTCTGTTGCCTATCCTTTCCAAGATTTTGGAAAGGCATATTAATAAACAACTTACCCATTTTGTGGAAAGCTCGGGCTTCTTACACCCATCTCAATCAGGCTTTAGGGCAAATCACTCCACTGAAACAATGCTTTTAGGAGTCACCGAGAGATTGCGTCACCGTAGTGATCGCGCAGAAACATCTGCACTCATATAACTTGATTTGAGTGCGGCTTTTGATACGATGTCACATTCCATCCTTCTCGCATCGGTTCGGTCTCGGGGAGTTGAGGGCCCTGCTTAGGCTTGGCTGGCCTCCTTTCTAAGCGACCGCACCATCCAGGTCTTCTATGCAAAAGCCTCTTCCAAAATCTATTCTTCAGCGTACGGTGTACCCCAGGGGTCTATCCTGAGTCCCCTATTGTTTAACATTTACGTTAGACCCCTGGCTACTATTGTGGAGGAAGCTGGCCTCACTTTATTCTCGTACACTGACGATACGCAAAATATCTTTTCTTTTTCTAATGTGGAAGATGGCAACATCTCAGTTCTTAAACAAGGACTGATCAAGGTCTCAGAGTGGATGCGTAGTAACTTTTTAAAACTTAATGGCGACAAGACTGAGGTTGTCATCCTGGGCAAAGGGAGTAACTCATGGGGCCCTCAACATTGGCCTAAAGAAATGAGTTCTATTGCCCAACCTGTCGCCCAGGTTTGCAACCTCGGATTTCTCATTGATGAGAATCTCTCTATGCGGCAGCAAGTAGTAAGGGTGGCTTCCACTTGTTTTACTATTTTAAGATGGCTCTACAAAATTCTTTGGATGCTCCCTGTTTCAATACAAAGGACGGTGGTTCAGGCTCTAGTTGTTTCCCGCCTTGACTACGGTAACGTTCTTTATTTAGGAGCTGATCAAGGAACCCTAAAATAACTTCAGGTTGTGCAGAATGCGGCTGCACGACTCCTATGCCATGTTCCGCGGAGAGCCTCTATCACTTAATCACTTCATGCCCTTCACTGGCTTAGGATTGCCAGTCGAATTAAGTTCAAGGCTCTCTGCTATATATTTAAGATCAAACAAGGTACGGCCCCCACATACTTACAGGCACTCATTCAAGCCTACCACCCTACTCGTTCTCTTACATCTTCCGGTAAAGGTGATTTTGTGATTCCGAGATTTAGGTTGATGAGAATGGACGGCCGCTCATTTTCCCACCTAGGTCCTAAGCTTTGGAACGCCCTACCCGCTGCATTGAAAACTGAAACCAACCTTTTCCGTTTCCGCAAAGGACTCAAGACATGGCTCTTTTGTCAATGATTCACGGTTGCTCTCCTTTCCCTCTTTTAATCTGTCCCTTAGCACCGGGAAACCCATTGCGGGTAGCTGTGCGCCTTACAAGTTAAATAAATGAATAAAATAAATAAATATCTACATGCATGGGTCGGCCCTCCTCTCTCCCCTCTCCTCCGTGTGTTGCCTCTAGGTCTAAACTCCCCTAAGGCGACTAGACAATTGACATCGCATCAACAGCAGCAATCTCGGTCGCCCTCTGCGTCCTGTTCTCCCCATCTGAGGGTCGCGGGGTAACTCTCTTTGGTGTCCCGGCCTTAACTAGAGCCCCCATAGAGGATCTTTTCTGTCCCATAATTGAGCCCAAAGAGAGTCTTTTTTCAGCTGAGCGGCCAAAGTCGACTCAGCTCCAACAAAAAAGGCATCCACTATCCCTTTTAGGCTCTCTCCCCCATTATCCGGCTTGGTCCTCTCTTTATTCATCGCAGTGGCACTGTTCAACGGCCAGTCCAAGAACAAACGAGAGTCGCCCTCCTTTCTGTCTTCACAGTACTATGTGTCCAAGTAAAAAAATCCCTGTTCTCGCACGTGTGTGCTAAGTGAGGTTTGCCGTACTTTAGGGCCCTGGTGATCAACCCCGCGGCAAGAACATGACGGTCAAACCAATAATCCTCACCTCCACGCTTTTGGTGACCTGTAGGCACGTTGGCAGAAGAGTTGTTGTGTGAAACAGGCGATGTTAGGGCCTTGGCCCTGCCCTGTCTCCTCCTGGCTACGACCGGCGCGTGCCCGCGCGCGTCCTGCAAAGCGGGAAGCGCGAGCAGCATTTGTAGAGGCTTGAAGGCATGGCTCAGCACACCCTCGCGGTCCTGATGGCTTCCGGGACCGGGAGTTCAACAACAGTGTCCCCCAGGTGAGCGATGCGTCTCCCGCGAAGCGGGAGGCGCGAGCAGCTTTTGTAGAGGCTTGAAGGCGGGGCTCAGCACACCCTCGCGGTCCTGATGGCTTCTGGGACCGGGAGTTCAACAACAGTGTCCCCCAGGTGAGCGATGCGTCTCCCGCGAAGCGGGAGGCGCGAGCAGCTTTTGTAGAGGCTTGAAGGCGGGGCTCAGCACACCCTCGCGGTCCTGATGGCTTCTGGGACCGAGAGTTCAACAACAGTGTCCCCCAGGTGAGCGATGCGTCTCCCGCGAAGCGGGAGGCGCGAGCAGCTTTTGTAGAGGCTTGAAGGTGGGGCTCAGCACACCCTCGCGGTCCTGATGGCTTCTGGGACCGGGAGTTCAACAACAGTGTCCCCCAGGTGAGCGATGCGTCTCCCGCGAAGCGGGAGGCGCGAGCAGCTTTTGTAGAGGCTTGAAGGCGGGGCTCAGCACACCCTCGCGGTCCTGAAGGCTCCTGGGACCGAGAGTTCAACAACAGTGTCCCCCAGGTGAGCGATGCGTCTCATTTATGAGTCCATATGTGGGAAGCTGGTGCGTAAGATACACCTAGGCCTAAGCAGTGCTTTCATAACAGGCAGTGTTCTCCTTGCTTCATCCAGCATGTCTTGCCAAGATGCCAGGTGCATTCTCCAAGCAGTGCAGCATCTTAAAAATGGTTTGCATAATAAGCCTCGATTCCAACGAGGGTAAATTGTTTTGTAAAAAAAAAAAATCAGGAACCAAGTGACCAGAGCCAGCCTGTTATAATCTTCACCAGTTTTCTATTTTTAAGAATCTTAGTTTAGGTTATATATGTTCTCATATTTAGGAGTATGTTTTACATGCAAATTCACAAGTGACAATACCATAAAAGTATGTGTTTTATTGGAACGTGATAATGTAGCTTGCTTGAAAGTATTCATGTTTTATTTTAGCATGGTTTGTGTTTCTAGTCATTGCTCGTAAGCAACGAAGAACCTTTCAGAGAATGCCCTACCTTGATGTATTGGAAATTGTTTTAAGCAAAATAAATATTCTTCAGGATGTAAATAGGCGGAAGGTGAAAGAAGCTTCATTATTGTTTGCTCTGAAGATAAGATGATCACCAACTTGATTATATAAACTGTAAAAAAGTATTTTTTAGGTAAAGAGGATATCACTGTATGGATTCAAGACAGGGGTCATTCAATAGCTGTGAACACCTTTCCTATTGAGGGCTGAAAAGAAGGTGCATCAAGTCCTCCATACAGGCCGACTGTTTGACAGGCTCTAGGGTGCAGCTGCAGATCCAGGGAAGAGGAACAACATATGCTGTGTATTGAACAGATAGCTTTGAGATGAGCTACGTATGAAACTGAAATAGCCCATTTTTGGTGTTATGTTTTGCTTAGTCAGCTTAAGGAAATGATGGGTTGCAGAAAGTCCTTACAATACTGTCACAATATTACAATATTTCCTGCTGTTCTATCTACTTAATAACATCATTGTCACTGATATATGTATTGTTATAATTAATATTGATCGGATTCTGTGCACAAGGATATGACTTTAATTTTAATAAAATCTTGCAAACATATTCCTAGATGCCTAGTGTTCCTGAGTGTTTCTACCGCTCATGAAAGAGAGTTGGAATTCCAAAGCTACTCCTGTGAAGTTTCACAGGACTGATCATTACCAAATGTTCATCTCACTCCTGCAATGCTAGGAGGGTTGCTGGAGTTTGCAGTTCCCTGGGTAATCTGTCTCATGTTGACACACTGATGAAGTCCTTGGTGCCAGAGAATGAAGAGAACTCTCTACCTGCCTGTTTTTGGAAAGGCTCTAAAATATATTAAGTCTTACATGTAATACTCACCCTGGAGATTTGCGAAAAATCCAAAACAAATGGATGGAAATACCACACTTAATTGTCCTAATGACACGTTACAACTTTTAAACAAGTATGTGTTGGAACACTTAACTATATGGGACTTTTGATTCCATATACCACCTATGCTATCAGCCAGGTGTAACCTATCAAGTGAAAACTAGTGGCTAAACACCAACATCATCTTCCGTTGGTTTTAAGCACACAGGTTAAAAACAAGTTCCTCTGTGCAGTTTCCTATCAATGATTGCCATGATAATTGCAAAATGATTTGAGAGGAAAATGTGGTTCTTATTTATTTAACAGAGTCCCGATTAAGAGAGCAGTGTGTCTCCATGTTAAAGGATTTGGGGCATACTTGCAAGCCTCTATTGCAACAGGAACATCACTTTTAAAGACTTTCCTGTGACGATATGGGCTTCGCCTTATTTACAAGGCTGTGTTAAGTCACCTAATGTGGCTTAGCGCTGCCTTGTACATAAGTTCATCTTTCACGCTATACTCTTCGTAAAAAGGGTGGGCAGTGGGTGTTGCTGTGGGCGTTCCTCCGCTACACCCATTGATTTTGACGCTGTCCCCTTTTTGCAAGTTTGGAGTAAATAGAAGGCAGCACCAAAATTAAGACCAAAAAAAACCTGGTCTTAACATGGCGAAACAAGGAAAAACACTTTGCTTTGCCTCGTTTTTGCGGTTTGTATGTGTGTGCATTGTGCAGCACACATAGAAACAGCAAAACGCCATGTATTATTGTTTATGTGTAGGAAGGTGTCCCTTCCTACTCACGAGTTGCAACTTCTACGTGTGCTGCACAAAGCAGCACATATAGAAGTTACAAATCGCGATTTAAGATTGTTTATGTGCAGGAAGGGACACCGTCCTGTACAGAAACAATCATTTTCAAAAATGTAGGTGCAAGGGTGCCTACGTTGGCGCTAGGCAGCTGAAATAACCACAAGCTCAGGGAGAAACGGAGGGCTGCACCGATTATTTGTAAAAACAGTGCAGCCCTGCATTTCAGAAGTGTTGCAGTGCGGCGTTAAGCCAAAGAGGCTAACGCTTGTGCTCCGTCACTTCTTTGTAAATATGCCCCTTAGTCCCACCAGGATATCTGATTTTTACTGCCTGTTGAGGGGACAAACATTGATGGGGTCTGCCTGTGATTGCTAAACCGTCTTTGAAATGTCAGAAAACTGTAGGAGACATACACCCACACTTTGAAATGCTCCAAGTGAATCTTGTTGATCCGATGAGGTCAGTAGACCATTTGGTAGCTTCCTATCAATTGAATGCCCACAAACACCTCTACGAGATCTTACATCAGATAAGGTTACAACAATTGTACCTGGTGATTTGGATCTTTATTTTGATGCCCCCATAGACTATCAAGTGAAATTAAATGATTCTATTGCCTTGCTTATCTTTAATATAGCACACATTTTTTCAAACCACAGCGAATGTCAGCTGCTTGAAATTGTAAGATCTCTATTAGAGTATACCAGCATTTATTCTATCCATGAACCAACCATTTGTTTTAGCCATTGGTAGAAATTTTCAGGCACTGTATTTCTAAAAGCAAATCATTAAAGTGGTTAGTTTTGTTCAAAAATGGTGAAATTTAGATGTTGATAGGTTGGCATCTACTGTTCAGTGCACCATTTGGTAACAGTATAGTGAACTCCAATTATTTGTGAGACAATATAGTCAACAATTGTCTGGTGGGATTTAATATAAGTTGCAAGATGTATAAAGCTTCTTAATACCGAATTGCAATTTGCTATCCTTTATGAATCACAAATTCTAAATTAGTATTTGGTATGTGTCATCTAGGTACCTCAGTAATTTGTGATTTGGTTGAATTCACATTCATAATTAACTGGCTCTTTAATTGCAATTTGTTATTTGAGAATTGTAAATTGGGAACATCGCGTTCAGGGACTGTTTCAAGACATCACAGTGAGGAAGTGATTAAACACCTTCAGAAAGGACACATAGCAGCCCTCATTTTCCTGGACCTCTCCGCAGCATTTTACACAGTTTCACACTCCAAACTCATCAGACATTCAAGGACTGCTTCTGCTTGATCTGCTCCTTAACAGACAGAACACAAGCTGTCAGCATGGTACGTTACTCCTCTGAAGTCCACAAACTCATCTTTGGAGTGCCTCAAAGTTCATGGTTCAGCCCCACCTTTTTCAAAGCATACATTATCACTCTGGCCAATGTCATCCACAAACACAACAACATCCTCTCCTAACTAAGTCTGGGCGTAGATTGAGCTACTACGCGCTATGCGAATTGCACGTAGCACTGTAGCGTAGCGGGCATTTTTTGCTTGCTCGCGGTCCTCAACATCCAGTTGGCGACCGCGAGCGAGCAAAATCAACATCCCGGTGAGACTTTTTCCTCGCTCACGATCAGCAACATCAAGTTGTTGATTGCGAGCGTGGAAAATAAACCTCCCAGCCAGATTCTTAATGGGAGAGGTCAGGTTTCTCATTGCGAATGGTCGCATATGCTTGCGACCGCTCACGATGAGAAACTACCAGTCCGCGTTGAGAAAGCTGCCGCTCGAGTACAAATCTACTCGAGCGGCAGAAAACGACCACTTGCACTGTGCAAGATGCCGTTTGCAATGATTGCACAGTGCAGACAAGCATCCGGCACTGTGCAATCAGTCCAAACAGCATTTTCCCAATCGCACTACGAAGTTTGCGTAGTGAAGCATAGCTAGCGTAGCCCGAAGTGCACTTCGCGTAGCTACGCGTAGCACTTCTATGCAATCTACGGCCAGGGTTACTCCTAACTAGGCAACATGCAACTCATACTCTCCCTCTTGGACCAGACCCCCAATACAAGAAACACGTTCACTGCCTTCATGACCAAAGTTGCTAACTGGATGAAAGCCTCCTGTCTCAAGCTCAACACTGACCAGAGATAAGTGGTGACCTTTGGAAAGAACACCTCACCATGGGACTCCAACTGGTGACTGGCTAAACTTAGACCAGCACCCACAACCAGAACCCACTGCAGGAGCCGTTAAATAATCATCAAGAGCAAACTGGACATGACCGTACAACTCAATGCCATAACCACATCCAGCTTCTACACTCTGAAGATGCTAAGGGATATCATCAAATGGCTACCAAGAAACACTAGAAAAATTGTCACTCATGCCCTGGTCACCAGCAAATTGGACTTTAGGAGCAGCCCCAAAAACTCAATACAAGATCACTGTGAGAGGCTGGTCTGGTATATGCTGTCCATTAATGTAAGTGGGCACCCTGAATCAGGCCAGACCACCCTTATATTGATATAAGAGGTCTTAGAAACCTTAGAAAGCTCTCTAAGTGGCAGCAGCTGTGGAGAGAAGCCTTCAGGCTTAGTCCAGATGGAGTATAAAGCAGCTTGCTATACCGGAATGCAATCATATTGTATAGATTAAGTAAAGAAGATCACACAAAGTATTTAAAAAAATATGTATTATATTTTATAATACTCTCTAACACATTTAGAAATCTCCTGCCTGGATATACACACAATGCACACAATACTTTAGCAAAGAAACACAGTAAATAGCACGAAATACACAGTGGACCCCAGGGAGGACCAAACCATATATTAAGAAAGTGGTATAAGAACTACGACTCGGGTCAGACAATGTCGAGAGGATGTAGAAGTGCTGGGTACCCAAGGATCCACCCAAGTTGAGTAGATAGGGACCCCACAAAGAGTGTGTGCAGTGTGGGAACATGGCTGCATGCTCTGTACAAGTCAATGTGCATGTCTCAGTTGGATTTTTAAGGATTAAGGACCCTTGCCAGTGGACCCTGAAGTAACACCATTGAAGACAGAAGGCTGGAGAACTACCCCACCCGTAGATACCGTGGTACCAAAGTTACCTACATCAGGGAAGCCGGGTGCATAGGTGTGAAGTGGCATCAGAAACCGCCATCGAACCCAATGGAGGACTTAAGGAAAATGCTGCTGCTCGAGAATGAGAAACTGTCCGGTGGGACCCAAAGGTGGATTCCAGGTGAAGAGTTCCTCCAAGAAGAGGGGATAGAGTCTATGTCATTCAGGAGTGACCAGCAAGCCTAAGAAACTAATGTTCACCGATGTCGGGTGTTTCAGGAGAGTTAACGAGGACATTGACTCTGCAGCTGTGAGGACCAGGTGATGCTGCGGAAGACCAGAAGCCATGCACGAGCTATCCAATTTACAGATGTCGATTGCTGAGGGGTCAGTGTCCGGTGGGAGCACCAAAAAAGCCTTGGCAAATGCAATAAACATAGTAATCGAAAAAGGTGCAATGTCGGGACCAGCAAGGCCCAGGGAACTTACCACAAGCAGGGGAGCGAGGGCAGGCCTGGGCAATCAAGGGAGCACAAGAGAAGCAAAGGTGACCCTCAAATGAACCCACAGGCCGAAGGCACAGGAGACGCCAGAGAACATCAAGCAGCTCACCATAGATCCTGGTCATGATGCACAACAATGCGATGTGGTTGAAGACTCTGTTCACAGGAGATGCTCGATATGGGGCTACTTGGAGCCTACACATTTTCTTGGAAAGAAGTCAACTAGCCTTTGCAACTGCAAGTTGCAAGGTGCACACAGGTTTGGTTATTGCAGCCCCCATGAGGGATACTGGTCTGAAACTTGGTAAGAGGGCAAGGCAGGCCTTGGGAGCTGTTAAGAAGCACCACCTGTGTTGCAGAACCTAAGGAGTTTAGAGGAGCTCAGGATCAGCAGACTGGTCAACTTAGTTGAGGTGCATGGAAATGCAGGGGAGTGACTTCTTCACTCCAAGGGAGATTTCATTAAAGTGCCTTTGATGGCCAGAGGACTTGGATGGTTCCTGTGTGAAGGACAGTCACAGACTATGCAGCAAATTGAGTGGGAGACTGAGTCAAGCCCAAGCGAAGTTCAGCAAAGTCCAAAGTGCACAGACGGTAGAAGTAAAGTGGCGTCTGAATTGTATCTTGTCCCACAGCAAATCTAGGGTCCCACCCACAGGTAAGCCCTTTAGTACCCTTTTGGAAAGTGTTGGGTTGAGATTGGGGTCCCTCCCTAAGGAGGGCAGGACAAGTGAAAGGATACTGGACTGTGCATGGAGGGCACAGACCTGCCCTGCCTGCAGACTATGTGGCGCTGGCAAGCGATCCCACCCAGCCCCAATACACTAAATCCTGTCTGGGAGGTGATCACACCTCCCTGTGACAGGATACCTATTGTTCTGCTTTGCTGAGGAGCAGGAGGGCAGAAACGTGTCTCTGGTTGGCAGCAACCATTTTGTGCCGTCCGTGTCAAGAAGGCTGGTACCTGGAACACTGAGAGCCTAACAGAGGGCTCTTCCAGTGCTTGGAATCCTACCTCCCACACCATTTACTGTGTGGGGGTATGATTCCAACATGTTTGATACCAAACACGATGGGGTTCATTGCAGCCAGTTACGAGATGGTCATAACCTAATTATGCGATGCCCCTCTATATGGTACATGGCTGCTTCACTTTGAACCCGGGAGAATGGACTCCGTAGGCTGTAGGGGTGACCTGCTCATGCAGTGGCACCCAGAATATTTCAATCCCTCACAACCTTGGTTTGGAAGCAGTAGCAGTAGCATCACGTCTAATGATGACAGACATGAAAAAAGATTTGAAAACATTTCTCATGAATTTACTTCACTTTTCACTTTATCATAGCTATTTTACATGGAACAGCGAATTTTTTATTGCTTCGTCTGAAACATTGATGGGAAATTACGCGGCTCCCGCGTATGCAAATATCTTCATGTATCAATTCGAGCTGGATAACATCTTGAACAATCCTGAATGGTCAAATAATCTTCTTTTGTACAAAAGATATATTGATGACATTTTTATTCCATGGAAAGGATAGAAACATGATTTACCTCAAGCAATATTGAAATTGAATCAAGTAAACAACAGAATTGGATTTACATATACCACGCACAGAAAACAAATAAACTTTCTGGATGTCATGATACAGAACGTTAATGGAAAATTGGAAACAATGGTATACACTAAGAGCACCGACAGAAACAATCTGCTACATTTTCAACGTTTTCACCAGTATTCACTTAAGAAACACCTTCCATATTCTCAATTGTTAAGGATAAAAAGAATCTCGTCCATGGAGAAACCATTTGAGGAGCGCATGTTAAATACCTTAAACAAATTTAAATAGCAAGGGTATCCGAAAGGTGTCCTGGAGGAGGCTGCATCTAAAGTCCAGTAACTCAATCGCACGACCTTACTAACAACACAAACCAAGTCTAAAGATGAGCACAGAATGGTTTTTACCTCAAAATACTCTACACAGAGCCAACAAATCAAAAGAATTATTCTGAAACATTGGCCGTTAATAACCATCAAGGATGATTTCAATGGCATATATTCTATGCCACCAAGATTTGCGTACCAACGTACAAAGAACATTAAGGAGATATTAAATCACAAGGAGGAACAAAAACAACTCGGGTATAAAGGTACTCTACCTTGCCACAATTGTGGAAATTGCAACGCCATCATAAAGAGCAAAGAATTTCAACATCCAAATCGAGGAACAACTATCAAATTAAAAGTCACGGTGTGACAGTCGTAATCTTATTTACATGATCAAATGCCATGTGGCCTAGCCTATGTTGGAAAGACTGAACGAAAAATTAAAATGAGACTAACCAAACACAAAAGTAACATTCGCACTGGAAGTTCAAAGTCACCATTAGCTGCACACTGCAATTCCCACAATAATACCCCGAGTCAACTTCGGTTCTTGGTGTTAGAACAACCTCAGGTTCTCCCTGGAAGAGATAATACACTACATCTCTTACGTCGTGAAGTATTTTGGATACATTTTCTTAAGACGATTCATCCAAAAGGCCTTAATGATTGTGTGGACTTCAATTGTTTTCTGTAATTATCTTTATCAAAATCCAACTCAGAATCAAATACCCATTGTATTACTAAATTATTGTAACATTGAATGTTGTTGTCACTAGTGACTTATAGGACATTTGTTGTAATACATACATTGATAACAATTCGAAACAGATAAAAAGTCCATAATGACAGTTTACGTTTGTACAGTTTCACAGTGCCATAATGAATACATCTTAGGCATATATAAGAGTGGTTGTTTTATATATTCCAGAATTACATAATGGTCCTTATAACACATACATAGCATTTCCGTCTTATGCTTATTTATTATTTTTTGATAATCACTATTTTTTTTTAAAAAAACGTTCCCACCACAGGTTATTCGTATTTTAACCACACATTTTACATAGTTTCTAACTGGGGAGCATGATTCCCCGACTACATGCGCTTGATAGTACTTGTCACTTTGGCATAGTGAGCAAAAAAAATGGATTTAGGCCCAGATCTCTGTACTGGGGTGAATGTATCTTCTTACCTTGCATAGTTTTAGTAACAACTGAGAAAGGATGCTGGATTTTTAGACTATAATCTACAGCCTTATGATCCGATCAGCTTATTTGAAAAATATTTTCCGGCTGTAGATCATGAATCATGATTATTTGAAAAAATGCCATCAAGTGTATGACCAGCTACATGTGTGGTAAAGTTCTCCACCTGAATAAGATTGAAACCATCGAATATATCCAGGAGTTGTCTAGAATCTTTATTGTTATGATTTTCCAGATGGAAATTAAAATTACCCAGAACTCTGAAGTCAGGGTACTGCATGCGTGACTCAAGAATGTTACCTGGTTCATCTAGAAAATTGGCTGTCAGGCCAGACGGCCTGTAGTTCAATAGACATGAAAGGTAAGGTTGTTGGTTAACCTACATCTAAAGTACTATAGAAATGGGTTCACAGGTAACTTCACGGTGGTTACTATGGACTACTGCTAAACCACTGCCCCCTTGACCATACAGTCTAGTCTAGTGACCGTGTAGCCTGTCAGTATTGCATCAAGTAAATCCGGATTCAAGATCTCATCTTCCCAGGTTTTAGTTAAAAAAGCATTATCAGAAGCATAAATATCAACATAGGTAAAACAATTCAATGTTGTGTTTAATAAGAGTGCGAGAATTAAGTAAAGTGCATTTCAGTCTGGTAATAATAGTATCAGTGAGCCGAGGGAGGGCAGAAAGCTCAGGCGTATGTGCTGATGAAAGTTGTTCCATTTGGTGTGTAAAATTGCATTGACTACATTACACATTCTTTAACCTCTGCCCAAAATTAACAGTACAAGAGGGCAGGAGCCTTCATATGCTAAGCTGCATCAATCACTCCCCGGTGTATGCTGGGGGACCTTTGCCATAGGCTATGGCCCGTGGTGCATTCCTATCTCCTTTACCGCACCTGGAGCAGGAGTCTACATACGATAAGCTACAATAATCGCTCCCAGGTGTATCTGAGGGGGAACCTGTGCCAAGGGCTCTGTAACCTGTTGTGTCCTAGCTCCTTTGGTGCACTTGCTGCACGCATCCTTGGCACGTCCAAAGGCTCATGTGATACAGAGCCTGAACGGGTGAAGAAAGAGGCAATGTAAGTGCAGAAAGAGGCAAGAGAGGTGCAGAAAGAGGCAAGAGGGGTGCAGGAAAATGGAAGAAGGGTACAGAAAAAAGTAAGAGAGGTACAGAAAGAGGCAAGAAGAGTGCAGAAAGAGGCAACAGAATAAAGCAAGAGGGGTGCAGAAAGAGGCAAGGGAAGTGCAGAAAGAAGAAAAGGAGGTAAGGAAAGAAGAAAGAGAGGCATAGAAATCAGAAAGAGAGGTACACAAAGAGGAAAGAGGGATACAGAAAAAAGAAAGAGAGGTGCAGAAAGAAGCAAGAGAAGTGTAAAAAGAAGCAAAAGAGGTGCTGAAGGATGCAATAGAACTTCAGAAAGAGGTAAGAGAGTTGAAGAAACTGGTGATAGGCGTGCAGAAAAAGGGAACAAGGGTGCACAAAGATGCAAGAAAGATGCAGAAAGAGCCAAGAGAGTTCCTGAAACAGGCAAAAGAGGTGCAGAACGAAGCAAGCGTAGTGCAGAACGAACCAATAGAGGTGCAGAAAGTGGCAAGAGCAGTGCAGAAAGAGGCAAGAAAAGTACAAAAAGAAGACAAAAAGGTGCAGAAATAAGAAATAGGGGTGCAGAAAGAGGCAATAGATGTACAGAAAGAGGGAAGAGAGGTATACAAAGAGCAAAGAAGGGTGCAGAAAGAGGTAAGAGGGATGCAGAAAAAAGCATGACAGGTGCAGAAAGAAGCAAGAGAAGTGCAGAAAAAAGCAAAAGAGGTGCAGAAAGAGTCAAGAGGAGTGCAGAAAGAGGCAAGAAAATTGCCAGACTAAGCAACAGAGGTGCAGACAGAGGCAAGAGAAGTGCAAAAAGAGGCAAGACAGTTGCAGAAAGAGGCAAAAGAGGTTCAGAGAGAGGGAACAGGGGTGCAGAGGCAAGAGAGGTACAGACAGAGAGAAGAGGGGTGTTGAAATAGGCAAGAGGAGGACAGAAACTTTCAGGAGAGGTACAGACAGTAGCAAGAGCAGTGCAGAAAGCACCAACAGAGGTGGAGAAAAAGGTAAGAGGGGTACAAAAAGAGGTAAGAGAAGTGCAGAAAGAAGCAAAAGAGGTACAGAAAGAAGCAAGAGGGGTGCAGAAAGAGGCAAAAGAGGATCGGAAAGAGGCAAGAGAGGTACACAAAGAGGCACCAGGGGTGCAGAAATTTACAAGAGAGGTCCATAAGGAAGCAAGAGCAGTGCAAAAGGAGGCAAGAGAAGTGCAGACAGGGGCAAGAAAGTTGCAGAAACAGGCAAAATAGGTACAGAAAGATGCAACAGAGGTGCAGAAAGAGAGCAAGAGGGGTGTAGAAAGAGACAAGAGAAGTGCAGCAAGAAGCAAAAGATGTGCAGAATGAGGCAAGAGAAGTGTAGAAAGAAACAAGAGAGGTGCGGAAAGAAGCAAAAGAAGTGCAGAAAGAAGCAAGAGAAGTGCAGAAAGAAGCAACAGAGGTGCGGAAATAGGCAAGAGGCTTGCAGAAAGAGGCAAGAGAAGTGCAGCAAGATGCTACTTAGTTGCTAGCTAGGGGTGTGCGAAATCTCTGTAATTAGATTTTGCATAATTGGATAAAATGACAAAAGTGCAAAAATTGCATTTGGCGATGTAATTTAGCGCAAAATGTCTTTGGACGTGAGGATACATTTAACTCTGAACTAAATAGTGCAACCCCCAACCCCCATACCCCCAATACATAAAAGGCAAAAATGGCATTTGGCGATGTAATGCACAAACTGTCTTTGGAAGTGAGAATACATTTTGCTGTGAAAGAAACAGTGCATCCCCCCACCACAAACAAGAGTAGCTTGTGTTCTATTGTTCGCGTAGTTCCTGTGTATTTGCAGTAAATTAGTACCACCAACAAAACATAATTTTGCCATGTGGCATAATTGTATAGTTTCAGGAAATTTTGGGTAACAAGAGTGACTCAAAATGATTCATAATATTCTGACGTATTGGAGATTTCGCCTGGCCATTGTGGCTACATCAAAACTGAGAAGTTGGTTTCGTAACAGTTCTAAGCTGCTATTTTTAACCTACTTTTGGTGATCAGCACATAAATCAGACCTGCTATGCCCTGTTTGATTTGAACGTTTCTAGTCTTCCAAAATGTGAGTATCAAACAAATAGAGAGCATTGCACTACAAAAAATCAGAATGATGAAAAAGTCTATGCCTGATTGAGTCACTGTGCCACAGGTCAGCTGCAGCTTGTATCTGAGTATAGCCTTCCTTAAAAGTATGAAAACAGTAAAACTATGTTCATGGAAAAGTATTCTGACATAAGTGAAATAGACTGGCTAATCCCTGTGCCTGCATAGATAAATACCATTAGGGGAGTAAACTTTAAGGACTTTGATCATGTGCCCCTGCTTCAGAAAAAGTGCATAAGTTAGTCTCATGGCTGTGTTGGAGAAGACACCCCCACTTCCAGAACAAGTTAGCCTTCAGTAAACTTGAGACTGAAATGTACAAGGGCAGTTTCACACTTCCTTAGAAGAGCCTGGCTTTTAATTGATCTTGCGAGCAGTAGTGCGGCTAAGCGCAAGCATGAAAAGATAGCACATAGGATAAGTATGTATTCACATGGATAGATCCAGAAAAGGACAGGTTGCTCAATGCCTCACACAGAGAGAGGATCTTTATTTGCACACACTCTACTCACAGTTAATTTAACCCTGTGCCCATCACTCTTGGCAGAAATCCTTCACTCAGCCTACTCTTGCTTTGCCAGGGATGCAAATGACACTGCAAAAATGACTGTGCTTTATTCATCCCTGGAATGACTAGCAAACTATACAGAAGTCCTTCAACTGAGATGCGGTGGTGGGACCAGCAAATACCCATTTGGAAAATTCTGTTTCACATCCACCCCATGAGCTCAAAAGGGTTTTCTGGCCTGAAGTTGGTGCACTATGGAAGTCTGATGGGATGTAATATACTAGTTTACAAGAAGTATATTTTGACCATATGTCAAGTAGTCTTGTTTTTATAAAGGGGCAGGGCTGATATTGGTGTTTGCTTGACTTTAGCCATTGCAGCAGTTCAGAAAGGCCTGTTTCTGGTAGTTTGTGAGGAATTAATTGTATTTACAAAGTTTTATTTATAAGTGATACAAACTAAGTCACAGTAAGAAACACCAAAACATTATTTTTTATTTATAATAGGCCTTTGCTACACTCAGTCACATTACATAAATGACATGTCAAGATATCAGACAGTTGTTCGTCCTGCTCCTCTCCACTACCTGATTTAAAACACATGCTTTTTACTTGCCCTCACTTACATAAATTCTGGTCATCTGTATGGGATCAGATTAACTCTATATTCAACTCCCATTTCCCTTTCTCTTTTATTCATTTATTCTTGGGAAGCGTATCCCCATATGGGAGGATCATACCTCCACTACCAAAATTATAGACGTATTGTAGGCAGTTGCCTTTCAACAGATCACTAAAAATTTGAAGGACTTTAGGAAGTTATCTTCTCAAACATGGTGGTATGCAGTATGTTATCATCACAAATTGGACGCAGCCTGTATCCACCCCATTCATGTAGCCATGAAGCGCTCTATTCTATGGTCACCTGTCACAATGTTTATTGATTGTAGTGCCAAACACTCTTTTTCTCTATCCTCTGCTCAAAAAGAAGTTGCTCGACCTCCATGACATTCCATATCTTTACTATCAATATGTTATACTATTCTGTTATATTCTGATTATTCTATGTTGCCACATGGTTCTTATCTGCAATGTACTGTTATATAGATAGACTGACGTTATATTTGTATACCTTTTTATTCTGATCTTGATATGTTTATGTAACACTTTCCACTTTTTTGTTTTCCCTTTCTGTTTGTTTCCTTCCCCCTCATATTCTATTGCTCTGTATCAATTGCTCTCTTAATAAACGTATTTTTCAAACTAAAAAGAAACACGAGAATAACCACATACTTGACATGAGAGAAGATTAAGAGTCAAAATAGTGCACCTAGTGAAGACATTTGATCGTAAGTAGAGAATTCATTTTGTTGTTGAATGGTCTGCTGATCAGTGTGTTTTCTGACATTGTTACTTCAGGGCATTGACTCTGTTGGTGTCTTGCCTGGAGTATGTGCGCGCTCACCATGAGGGTGGAGGCTTCTGAAAGGAGTTTGCCCAGAGGTGGAGGTCAACATGAGAATGAGGTTCTAAAATCTCTGACCTGGGTTCTGCCATCACACGTTCTGATGATTGGAGGAAACAATGAAATAACGCTTTCTCAGAGCCTTCATTTGGGCAAGACATCCTTTTATCAGTATTATAAAAGGTTGATTAATAAATAAAGAATTGCACAATTAACATAATTAATTATCAATTCATCAAAAAATATTTATTAATAATATATAAAAATTATTCACAATTAATTAACTTTCTACCCCTATAAACGTCACAACGCCCACCCAAAATAAACAAAAATAAGACAATTAAAATAATGAATTTACAATTAAATAATAATAGTATTTAACAAGTAAAAATTAATTAAATTAATTCACTCCTCACCCTATGCTCCTATAAATACTACAACCTGCACCTAAAAAATGAAATTAAACAATTAACATAATTAAATATCAATGTATTCATTATTATTAACAACTAATTATTAATTAATTACTTTCGACCCTTTACCCCTATAAACCCCACAACCCGCGTAAAATGTTTACAATAAAGAATTAATAGCCTAATTAACCTAATTAAATATCAACTACATAAATAATACTAAATAAAAAATATTCATTAATTCATTATAATGAAATTACTCCCCACGCTATAAACCTATAAACCCACAAACCACTATGGAACAAAAAAATACAAAATGTATTTTAATTACATTTCATAACTACTAAAAATGTAACTAACATAGTAAGAAACATAAACAATAATTAAACAACAGCATTACATCATAAATATTTAAAATATATACAAAAGTACATAACAATTATTAAAAAACTATATTTTAGCAAACTATAGTAACCCCTTCCATCCGCAGGACAGCCGGGAGCCGTTGTGTGCCACAGTGCTCGTGTGAGCAGAGGGTTTTCTTTTTCCCCAGAAAAGCCTCGGGAGCAGGAGGAGAGCTTTCCCAGCTTTCTACGTGTTCAGAGGGCTATCTCAGGCCCCTGAGCATGTAGAAAGATGGGAGAGGTATTATTGGACAGGGGATCATCTCCCCTTCCTGATAGTTGATCCCTGATCCGCAAGCAGGGATCCACCTACTTGACACCAGAGAGGGGGGAGTGGCGCCTTGGGCAAGGGCCTTTGCTCCCCCATTATAAAACTGGGGCCGGTAACCCCCAGTCTGTTCCCCCGGAGGGGGTAGAAAGCCCAATAGATACCAGGGAGTATTTTTTCCTAATTATAATTGTCAATGCCCCATATCCCTCAGCAAAATTTCTGTTTTTCTGCCCCCCGGGGGAAGTATCTCCCAATCTGCCCCTGGTGTGGGGCAGAAAGCCCACAAGAAGCCTGGGAATTTTTGTCCTATTGGCTAAAAACGTATTTTTTATAAGTGTAACGCTTAGAAATCGCTGTGCTATACCCTTAATCCCTATGTTTCTGGCTCTTGTGTTTGGCCTTATGTTTGCTTTGCCTCTTTCCAGTCACAGGACCTTGTCCCACCCACACAAGTGAGGTACCATTTGTATCGGGAAACTTTGGAGAATGCTGGGTAGGCGGAATTTTGTGGATCCACACAGATTCCAGAACTTTCCATCACAGAAATGGTGGGAAAATATGTTTTGTTTATCAAAGTTTAAGGTTTACCAGGGATTCTGATTGAACAGAACCTGGTTAGAGCCACACGTCACCTCATCCCGGATTCCCCTTGGTGTCTAGTTTTTTAAAATATAGAGGTTTGCTAGGTTTTCCTGGGTGCTGGCTGAGCCAGGGCCTAACATCCACAGCTAGGCACTTTGCAAAAAAGGGTCAGTTTTCACGATAAAAATGTTGTGTGTCCACAGTGCATTTCAGGCCATTTTCATTCACGGGCACTAGGCCTACCCACACAATGTTGTGGATCCATGCAGATTCCTGAACTTTCCATCACAGAAATGTGAGGAAAATTTGTTTTTTTGACAAAGATGAGGTTTGCAAGGGATTCTTGGTAACAGAACCGGATGAGAGACAGACAAGTCACCCCATCCTGGATTCCCCTGGATGTCTAGTTTCTCAAAATGTATTGGTTTGCTAGAGTTCAAAATCTACAGCTAGGCACTTTGCAAACAAAAAAGAGTCCGTTTTCAATATAAAAAGGTTGTGTGTCCATGTTGTGTTTTGGCCCAAGACTGGCCACAGGTAAGGGATGAAATTAAGGAATATTTTACCCCAAGATACATAACTGAAATTATAGCTAGTATGAAGCTTACCCGTGCTGCAGGTCCAGATATCCTCCCGGCAGTGATAATTAAAACAAGACCGGAACGGTGGGCGGAGTTATTTGCTAAAATGTTCCTAGTTCGTTTGGAAACAGGAATTGTACCTGAAAGCTGGAAGGGTGCAATTGTAAGGCCAATATATAAAAAAGGTGATCACAAAATCCCCAAAAATTATAGGTTGATAAACCTTTTAGATATAGGGGAAAAAGTCTTCGCAAAAAGTATATTGAATGCCTTAAAAGACTGGGCAGAAGAAAATCAGATTATACCCTCGGAACAGGGAGGGTTTAAAGCTGGCCATTCCACAATTGATCATTGCTTTGCTCTTTGGGCTATAGCACGGAAGTCGATGGAAACGCGGGGAAGACTATTCTGCTGTTTTGTAGACTTCCGTGCAGCCTTCAACCTGGTGGATAGAGAGCTGTTGTGGGAGGCCTTAAATAGCTATGGAATTCCAAATGACCTACTGCGGCTAATACAACTGCTCCACACTAAAAACTGGGCCCAGATAATCTTAGATACAGATGGCAGTCTATCGGGGAAAATAGAAATTGGAAATGGGCTACGGCAGGGATGTGTATTGGCCCCCCTGTTGTTTTCCTTGTTTTTAGCAGACCTGCCATTAATCTTGGGTAATGCCATTGGGGCAAGCCCGAAATTAAATGGCAAGCAGATCGCATGCTTACTTTATGCGGATGATCTGGTGATCATGGATCAGACTGAGGTGGGCCTGCAAAGGAACTTGAATTTATTTAATGTCTATTGTTCCAGGAAAAAACTTGTGATCAATATGGATAAGACCAAAACCCTGAGCTTCGGCCGTAAGAAAACTGGGTTCTCTTGGAGGATAGGGGCTGAGAAAGTGGAATCAGTTACTGAGTATAGATACTTAGGGCTATGGTTCGATAAAAGTTTGAAATGGAATACCCACCTAGAGGCGTCAAAAGTAAGAACCTATGCATCGATCAGCGGCCTGAAATTGTTTAACAAAGTCTATGGTGCAATGACCCACAGACCAGTGCTAAAAGCATATTCAGCTATTGTACCCCCGCAATTTTTGTATGGTGCTGAACTGTTATTTTTAAGTGGCAAGGAAAACTGGGATGTCGAGGAAGGTAAAAACCTAAAAAAGCTATTTAGTCTCCCCATGTCAGCAATGATTCAGGCCATAAGGCTGGAACTTGGCTTGACTTCATGGGGTGTTCAAGCAGGTATGGCCCTATTGCGCTTCTGGCAACGCTTAGATATAGGCGTAAACACTAAAATATCTCAACTGTGTAAAAATGAAATACAGAACAGCGAACTAAAATGGGCAAGGGAGACCAGGGGGATAACAACAAAGCTATGTAATAAGATGGGAGTTAATATATGCCCCACTGTCCAGATGACTAATATCAACAAGAAGACACTCAGCTTGATGGGGATGGAAATATCCAATACACAGGATCAAAATTACCTTGTAAATAAAATCTCGATATGTTTCATGGCTGCTACATGGAAAAATAATCAATGCTTCCCTTATATTGATAAGATACCGGACTGTCAATTACGAAATGAAGTGCTGAGGGTAAGAATTGGGGTAAACCCTTGTTATATGAACAATCTGGTAAAGTGTGTTATGATAAATAAGATGGGAGGCTGTACTTGTTCTGTGGGTACTCAATGTGATCTGCCGCATATTTTATTTGATTGCCTGAAGTTCCTGGACTTGCGTTTTTAAAACCAATATTTATGAAATATAATATTAAAATTAGGACCCAGGCTGCGATACTGATGACCGAAATGGCCTATTTAGATATTGCCGTGGCTATGGGGAAATGTATGCAAAAAGTGAAGGCTATTTTATACCTTTTTAATGAATTTTAGCCAATCCTCAAGCAATTTGGGTAATAGTGGGGATTTTAGATTGAATCTGTTTTTAGGATGTATTTATGTGTGCTAATGAAATGTTCTTTTAAGACGAATGAATTTTTAATCAATGATATGTATTGTTTGTGGACCAATGGTCCGAATAAACATGAAATAAACTGAACTTTTGGGCCGTTACCTGTTACAGGCACTAGACCTACCCACACACGTGAGCAGTAGCGGTCGGCAGTAGGTGTTTCTGTAGGGCGGTGACGTGGGCAGGGGGAGGGGCAGGGTGGGGGGTAGTAATGTATGGATTACGGAGTTTTACAGGTAAGTAAACATTTAAATAAATAAAACGAATTTCGTTGAGTGCACTGCATCACCAAATGTGATGCACTGCATCACCAAATGTGATGCAGTGCACATAACGAAATTCGTTTTATTTATTTAAATGTTTACTTACCTGTAAAACTCCGTAATCCATACATTACTACCCCCCACCCTGCCCCTCCCCCTGCCCACATCACCGCCCTACAGAAACACCTACTGCCGACCGCTACTGCACGTGAGGTACCATTTTTATTGGAAGACTTTGGGGATTGCAGGGTGGGTGGAATGTTGTGGATCCACGCCAATTCCAGAACTTTCTGTCACAGAAATGTAAAGAAAATGTGTTTTTTTTTACAAAGTTTCAGGTTTGCAAGGGAATCTGGGTAACAGACCCTTGTGAGCCCATCCTAGATTCCCCTGTTTGTCTACTTTTCAAAAATGTATAGGTTTGCTAGGTTTCCTTAGGTGCTGGCAGAGCTAGGGTTCAAAATCCACAGCTAGGCACACAACAGAAGCTAGGCCACAAAAGCAAGTGCAGAAAGAGGCCAGAGAGGTGCAGAAAGTAGACTAGATGAAAAGAAAGAGGCAAGAGAAATTCAAAAAAAGAAAAAAGGTGCACACAGAAGGAACAGAAATGCAGAATGAGGCAAGAGAGGCGCAGACAAAAGAAAGAGTTGTTTGCACACCATTATTACCAATAATACACCCACATTTAGCAATACATAACAGATGACCATTTTAGGTTTGCAAAGGGTCTTCCACCACGATGTAACACTTGTCGCTGCACTCATGGTGATGTTTGAGCGTTTGAGCTAGAAACAAGTATTTTTTGCTCAGATCTGCAGATTAGGCAGAAGATGTTGGATTATTTCCCTAATGCGGAAAATGTGTAATTGTGCGAAAGTCAGTGCAACCAAACATTTGTATAATCGATGTGGCCCTGCTCATACCTCTGACTAGGTCCAGAAGTGCTCCTCAGTGGTTCCTTCTTTTTTTATCTCATTGAGTTCATGGCTTACCTTCCATGGAAACAAGGAAGACTAAACCTGAGGTTATCACTCCACAACCATTCAACATAATTACTCTCCATAACACATAATTCCACTCTATGTAATTCCTATACACTAAATACCACATAGTTTCTATCCACATAATTTTACTGCACAACATACCACATAATTCCACTACACACAATGTACATCCAGTCCACTCCCAAAAATATTAATAAAAAACTTTTACATTTACAACGCCAATAGGTCACATTTTCGCAAATGCAAAACCTATTACCTTGCAAATGCTTCTTTAGCTAGTAATCACATTTGCAGAGTGGTGGAGAAAGGGTGCTGGGCCTACGACCAGCACTCAGGAATTCTTTTGGGTAGGACTTACAGGAGGTATCAGAAGGGCTTCTTGGCCCCCAAAGTCCCCCAGGAATAAAGTGGAGTTCATCCCCCAACCCATAGTGTGCCAGGAGGTGCATTTGCAGAGTGGTGTAGAAATGGGTACGTGGCCTCTGAAGTCCTCCTTGCAACCCCACGGTGTGGGACTAACTGGAGGTAACAGATGGAGTAGTTGGCCCCCAAGGACATCTTCGGGGGCCAACTACCCCTCCTATTACCTCCAGTAAGTCCTACACAGCAGGATTTCTGAGTTCTCAAAGCAAGCCACGCCCCCTTTGCCCACCACTCTGCAAATACGCCTCATGGCGCGCTCTTGGATGGGGATTGAAACCTAGTTCACTTTTAGGGGTCCTTAGGGGCCAACTAGCCTACCTGATACCTCCAGTAAATCCCAGATAGTGGAATTGCTGAGAGGTGAGCACAGGCCATGCCCCCCTTCTCCATCACTATGCAAACGTGCCTCCTGGAGCGCTCTTGGTTGGGGGATGAAGTCCCTTTGACTCCTGAGGGTCCCTGGGGACCAACTAGCCCTCCTGTTATCTATAATAATCCCTACTGGTGAGGGCTTACAACTGGTGTGCACAGGACAGGATTATTCCTATCAAAATCAAAAAGACAGATTTCCTTGAATCCACAGATCCACAATTTATTGCACGTCACTTTAGGATAGTGTTTCCACAACGATTATGACAGTTCATCAATATTAATTGACAAACTTGTAGCACTTCATCAACAGAAGTTCCTAATAAATTCAGCCAACATGTTTCGTACAACATAGGACGTCATCAGGGCTAAAAAGATAAACAAAACTCTTTTCATATTTCCCATACCACATAATTAAAATCATCTTGATTGATGGCACAATTTTCTAAGCATTAAATTCTTCACATTATCATCAACATTCCCAATATATCATGGTCATCAGCATTAACAATGTTGCTCTATAAGGAAGCCTGCCTATATGGCAATCTCAACAAAAGTCAATCATATAAAGCAAATTGCAAACAATTCTTAGAAACAACTAAATACTGGGAGAAAAACACATTCATCCTATATGTAGAAAAACTGGACCTTCCAAAACATAATCTCATGGTTATTGAATCATAACCGTAGATTGACCAGTTCATTCATGTCACCTAATTGTCTTTCCTGACATTGATCATTCACTTATTTTTTTGCTCAGCCTGAGACATTATTACGTGCCAGAATTCTATCTCTATCCTAAAATTCTCTATACAGTATTAGGACAGGAAAGTAAAACACCTACCTATAGTTCAGTGTTCTTTCGGTGTAACTTAAACCTCACGCCAAAGGATCTGATTTGTATTTTTATTTTTCTGAAGATAAAAGGAGATACATAAAATATGATTATTACATCTGCCCCAATCCTCTTATCTCTTACCATCTGTTCCTAATCTGATAATCTATTTGCCCATTAAACGTACCTTAGAAAATAATGGTTTTCAAAAAGGTCATCCATGCCTACTAAATTCCCAATCAGCAGTTCTGCACGAAAATAAAATTGAACCTATTACACCAAAGTCCACTAAAGTCTTCATCATATAAGAGTTTCAACATTGAGCCCACCCACCATATTTGTTATGAGCTCACCTTACATATATCCACATCCAAATTCAACAACGATTTCCCTGTAAACAGCTATTACAGTGATCTTATAAAAGCATCTTACTTATTTGCAGTCCAATCCCTACAACTGAAACAACAATAGAAAAACCTATTACTCAAAGGTCCAGGACAGAAGCCCAAGATTATATAAAGCCTCCAATCCACTCCAAAACCTGCTCACCTTCAATTATAGCCCCATTCCGCTAAGACAACCACATTTCTCGCAGCCTGCCCAATAAATCCCGCTGTCAGAGCACTTCCCACGTCCATCTCCTTAAAAGTCTAATCACAACCAATCAAGAGTGAGTCCCTTTAGCTCATTCATTAGCATAAAACCAGTACTGTTTCCACTGTGGTCCTCGTCACCGTTCAACCAATGAAAGCCTTTCTTTATAAATTTCCTGTGCCCGAAAACCAGTCTATCAGCATCCTGTTTTTGCGCAAACCAGTACAGTTTCCACTCTGGTCCTCCTCACCTTTCAACTAATGAAAGCCCTTCTTAATATATTTCCTGTGCCCGAAAACCAGCCTATCAGAATTCTGCTTTTGCGCAAACCACCATGACCAATGTCAACCCTTCTTTTCATATTGCTGGTCCCAGGAAGTCAGCGCATAGCGTTCGGGTGCACTCGGTAAATACACAAAACACAATTTTGTCAGTGCACGCTACGCTTATGCGCACCCCACAACCAATCACATCCATCCTGGTATAAAAACGTTGTTGCAGCCACACCGCATCCCGTCCTAGTGCCAATAATGCTCAAGTACACTTCATATCTTTCTGCCTACAAGTTACATGTTTCTTCTCTGGTCCGCCTGACAATTTTCTCCAATCAAATCAGTTTCGTATCCGCCTGAATTTCTCAACAAAATTGACGTACCCACACTGTAGTGTGTCACTGCATAACTCTTGTTGTTACTAAATAGTGTAACCAAAGCCATTGGGTGCTTGTTACAATATTAAATGCCCTTATTTTTGATCTCATAATTAAAAAAATATATAATTAAAACGAGATGCCGCTTCACCCAATATCCAACATCAATATACAACACCTCGTTCCTCCCCAAAATGTCATTGTCAATTAATTTGTACCTCCTGATCCCACAATAAATTCAATTGTGTAAACAAAAGTGGCACTAAGCTATGATCCTATACATAAACCAAACCTTAAATATCCAACTTCTTGCGTGCTGTCCCCAACATAAAGGAGGTCCTACATTATTAAAAAAATAAATCAAATGATCAGAACTACAAGCACCCAATACACTCCATTCGACAAATGTGAACGACAATCCATGGCAAGACCTGTTCCTTCTAAAAATCAATTAATCAAAACTATGAACACCCAATGAATTCCATTTAACTGATACGAACAAAAATCTGTAGCAAGATCTGTTCATTCTACTCCTATTTACAAAGTCCAAAAGGCCACAGGTAACCAGGTCCTATACCAATTATTTCTCCAGAAAATAGTGAAAGTCATTGTCACTGTTCAGGCCTAACGATACAGACCTACATCTACTGATGTAATGTGCTTCTTGCTGACGAAGATGCAGCAACAGATCACCATCCTTTGCCATGGGAATAAGCCTTTGAATCCCATGGAATCTAATACCTTTTCTATTCTCATGGTGATCTCTAATATGTTGAAAAATTGGTGACTTGATATCCTGATTAAGTATCGCATGAATATGTTCCTGAATCCTTATCTTTCGCATCCTTTTTGGCCTTACTATATAAACCTTGCCACATTGACACTGAAGAGCATATATTACCCAACTGCTGTGCAGTTGATAAATTCATTATTACAAAAGGCCTTCTTTGTATTGTATTGAAATACCTTAATTCGATTCAAACCCAAATCACATATGTTACATGAGTCACATACTAAAAATCCTTTTGGTGGCTCAGTAAGCCAGTTCCCCCCTGGGGCCTGGTGGGTTCCAAATAGTTCCTCGCAATCAGATCTTCAATTGTGGGGCGTCTCCTGTCTTGTCTCCAACAACAGGTACCAAGCCAGGTACCCCTCTAAGCAGTTGACAATTTTTACCCACAGTTTTTAAAATCTTATTATGATGCATACTATATATTGTGATAAATGACACCCTGTCATTAATGCGAGGCTTAACCTTCTGAGTGAGCATAGTGTCCCTTTTAATGGACAATACCATATGCTTCGCTTTCTCTAGTGAATCATGTGTATAGCCCCTGGCAAACAGTCTCTCTTGCAAATCATTAGGTTCCAGACTGAAATCTTCCTCTGTGCTACAATTCATCTGGATTCTCACCATCTCCCCAAAATGGATACCCCTAATCACTGCCTGGGGATGTGCACTATCTGCCCTCAGAATCAAGTTAGTTGCGGTCTTTTTTCTGAATAGTCTGCTGTTAATAGTGTTCCCTATTACAAACCGTTCCACATCCGAAAAGTCAATTTTATCACGATGATGATTCATTGTTATTACGACGTTACAATTATTGTTCTTCAAATATTCATGATATTCACTCAGTTCCTCATCAGGAGAAGTAAATCCATCCATTTAAAAGCCCTGCAACTCCAGGCATGCTCCCTCTCAAACCAACACATAAATCGGTCAGCATAAGGGGGAGCAAACCTGGAGCCCATAGCAGTCACTCTGATCTGGTTGTACCAGCCTTCAAACTGAAAAAAAATATTTTTCCAAATCATAGAACTCATTTCCAAAATCATGTTATCTCTAGTAAGACCAGCATCATCAGGATTGCTGAGAGTGGTCCGAGGCCATGTCCCCTTTTTACACTACTCTGCAAATGTGCCTCCTGGCGAACTGCTGCTCGGGGGATGAAGTCCACATTAGTCCTGATGTCCTCAGGAGACAAGAGGAGCTCAGATGCCACACCCTCCTACAGAGTGGTGTAAAAAGGGGTGTGGTCTCGGACCACCTCTCAGCAATCCCACTGTGTGGGGCTTACTGGCAGTACCTGGTTGGCTACTTGGCCTCTCAGCACCCTTAATATTCAAGGGGACGTACTCACCCAACCCAGAACATGCCAGGAGGTGCATTTTCAGAGGGATGCTGGGACAGGGTTGGGCCTCCCGCGAGATTCAGGCTTATCTTTTCTTTTTTTTTTTAGAAGAGGGACTGTGTGGCTCCCCTCTCTTCATATTTTGTTGGGCCCTGGGGACCACATCCCTTAGGGCCTGAGACATTTTTAATTTTTATTTTTTTAAACAGGAAGGGGGCTGACCGGCCCCCCTCCCGAGCCCAAATTTGGCCCTGGGGACCCCATCATACAGAGCATGGCAGTTTAATATTTGTTTTAATTCCTTTAAAAGGAGGGGGCACTGCTCCCCTCTTAAGACTATTTTTTGCCGGGGACCCCATCCTCCAGGGCTTTGCCTCTTAAAAAAACACAATTTTTAACTTCATTACAGGAGGGGGACATCATGGTCCCCCTTCCCGGGCCTGGCCTCATGTTTGGGATTGCGGGGGGAGCCCCAATGCCCCTGCAGGCCCTACAGGCTCCTCTCCTCCTACAGGAGCCAGCATTGTTTTTGGGCAGGTGGAGCTACTAACATGCAGCTCCCTTTGCCCAAAAGCAATTCTGCTTCACTTCATGGAAGCGAATTAGAAGCTTACAATGGCAGGGCAGGAGCAGTGCTCCCACCCTGCCATTGCAAACTACAATGTCCCGGGGGTGGGCAACCCAGGACATTGCTGGAGCCGGCCCTGGGGGGCGGCAGTCCCCAGGGCCAAGAAGTACTCCTGGAGGGGGCCCGCAGCCCCCCTCCCATCTTCTACATAGACCTGGGGAGGAGGTAGTCCCCGGAGCTGGAAGGCTGCAACAGATCACTAAATTTAAATGAAGTGTGCCCCGGGGAGGCAGTGGTCCCTTGGGAAGTGTGGGGGGTTTGAGCCCCCCACACAGTGTTTTAAAATCAGACCCAGGGAGGTGGTGGGCCCTGGGTCTGCGTGGCCCCATGGGCTTCTGCTACACAATTATGGGTTTCCCCCGGGACCTGGCCCATACGGGGACTTAAAACAAAAAAAGCGCTGGAGGCCGCTCTTTGTATTTTTTATTTTTGAAAATTAAAATAAATATGTTTTTTGGGGCCCTGGTGGTCAATGTCAGTTCAAACAAGTCACAAGATTGCTGCCAACACTGTAGTTTGGAGTATTTGTTCACTAATCAGAATAAAGCTTGTGGTCGGGAGGGTTCGCAGATCCACCGTGGTCACCAGAGATCGATATTTTTTTTACTTTTGAATTTCTCAGATAACTATTGAACACCATTAAAAAAAAGAACTCTTTCTGAACGAAGAGCCACATTTTTGCCAAATTTGGTGTGATTCCGATCAACAGTTCGGGCTGTAGCTTTGTTAAAGTTTCCTGTAGAAATTAACATGCAGAAAGCGTTTTGGGACCCCCTTTTTTTCTCGGCCACTGCTTGATGAATCAACCCAAAACTTTCAAGACAGGAGCTGATTAGTTTTGAAAATTTCTATGCGCATGCGTGGCTGCCCGCGCATGCGCATTTCTCGTTAGAAATGCGCATGCGCGGGCGGCCACGCATGCGCATTAGGGTTCAAGACGCGGGCACTGAAAGAGACGAGGGAGCCCCGGGACGCGCGCGGACCAGGTAAGTGGTTTTAAACTTATTTAAACATTGAAGGGGGTATTTACTGAGGGCGGGAGGGAGGCGGGTGGTGCGTAGTGGGGCTACGCGAAGTGCGCAGGTGGGCGTAGTTTCTCGCCCACTTTGCGTAGCTTCGCGAAGCCCCACTACGCTCACTACGCCCAGGGTTATTGACAATACAAGCACTCACCCCCAGTCAACTGATCTGGGTTTAAGCCATCACCGTTCTTTAGCCCACTCTGCCACCCCAATTCAGACATGGCCATATGCAAATCAGTCTGACCCTGTGCCTCATGGGAACAGTCCAGCCCGAACTGCCAAGCCATGCCTTCCCTGGACCGGAAACAAGCTACCGAGGACACGTTTCTGGCATTTCAGCCTTCTTCAGCCCAGCTTGCTTGAATCCAGTGGCAGAGTGAGAAAGGGACTCACATCAGAGCATGCCCTGCCAACCTAGGGCGAACAAAGAAAAACCAAAAGAAATGATGAACGGAGCGATGACAATACGAGCACTCACCCCCAGTCAACTGATCTTGGTTTAATCCATCACTGTTCTTTAGCCCACTCTGCCACCTCAGTTCAGACATGGCCATATGCAAATCAGTCTGACACTGTGCCTCATGGGAACAGTCAAGCCCGAACGGCCAAGCCATGCCTTCCCTGGACCGGAACCAAGCTACCGAGGACCGGTTTCTGGCATTTCAGCCTTCTTCAGCCCGGCTTGCTTGAATCCAGTGGCAAAGTGAGCAAGGGACTCACGTCTGAGCATACCCTGCCAACTTAGGGCGAACAAAGAAAAACCAAAGGAAATGATGGACGGAGCGAAGACAATACAAGCACTCACCCCCAGTCAACTGATCTGGGTTTAATCCATCACCGTTCTTTAGCCCACTCTGCCACCCCAGTTCAGACATGGCCATATGCAAATCAGTCTGTCCCTGTGCCTCATGGGAACAGTCCAGCCCGAACTGCCAAGCCATGCCTTCCCTGGACCGGAAACAAGCTACCGAGGACCGGTTTCTGGTATTTCAGCCTTCTTCAGCCTGGCTTGCTTGAATCCAGTGGGAAAGTGAGCAAGGGACTCACGTCTGAGCATACCCTGCCAACTTAGGGCAAACAAAGGAAAACCAAATGAAATGATGGACGGAGCGTTGACAATACAAGCACTCACCGCCAGTCAACTGATCCGGGTTTAATCCATCACCGTTCTTTAGCCCACGCTGCCACCACAGTTCAGACATGGCCATAAGCAAACCAGTCTGACCCTGTGCCTCATGGGAACAGTCCAGCCCGAACTGCCAAGCCAATGCCTTGCCTGGACCGGAAGCAACCTACCGAGGACCGTTTTCTAGCATTTCAGCCTTCTTGAGCATGGCTTGCTTGAATCCAGTGGCAAAGTAAGCAAGCGACTCACGTCTGAGCATACCCTGCCAACTTAGGGCGAACAAAGAAAAACCAAAGGAAATGATGGACGGAGCGTTGACAATACAAGCACTCACCCCCAGTCAACTGATGTGGGTTTAATCCATCACTGTTCTTTAGCCCACTCTGCCACCCCATTTCAGACATGGCCATATGCAAATCAGTCTGACTCTGTGCCTCATGGGAACAGTCCAGCCCGAACTGCCAAGCCATGGCAACCCTGGCCTGGAAACAAGCTACCGAGGACCGGTTTCTGGCATTTCAGCCTTCTTCAGCCCGGCTTGCTTGAATCCAGTGGCAAAGTGAGCAAGGGTCTCACGTCTGAGCATACCCTGCCAACTTAGGGCGAACAAAGAAAAACCAAAGGAAATGATGGACGGAGCGTTGACAATACAAGCACTCACCCCCAGTCAACTGATCTGGGTTTAATCCATCACCGTTCTTTAGCCCACTCTGCCACCCCAGTTCAGACATGGCCGTGTGAAAATCAGTCTGACCGTGTGCCTCATGGGAACAGTCCAGCCCGAACTGCCAAGCCATGCCTTCCCTGGACCGGAAACAGGCTACCGAGGACCGGTTTCTGGCATTTCAGCCTTCTTCAGCCCGGCTTGCTTGAATCCAGTGGCAAAGTGAGCAAGGGACTCACGTCTGAGCATACCCTGCCAACTTAGGGCGAACAAAGAAAAACCAAAGGAAATGATGGACGGAGCGTTGACAATACAAGCACTCACCCCCAGTCAACTGATCTGGGTTTAATCCATCACCGTTCTTTAGCCCACTCTGCCACCCCAGTTCTGACATGGCCATATGCAAATCAGTCAAACCCTGTGCCTCATGGGAACAGTCCAGCCCGAACTGCCAAACCATTCCTTCCCTGGACAGGAAACAAGCTACCGAGGACCGGTTTCTTGCATTTCAGCCTTCTTCAGAACGGCTTGCATGAATCCAGTGACAAAGTGAGCAAGGGACTCACGTTTGAGCATACCCTGCCAACTTAGGGCGAACAAAGAAAAACCAAAGGAAATGATGGACGGAGCGTTGACAATACAAGCACTCACCCCCTGTCAACTGATCTGGGTTTAATCCATCACCATTCTTTAGCCCACTCTGCCACCCCAGTTCAGACATGGCCATAGGCAAATCAGTCTGACCCTGTGCCTCATGGGAACAGTCCAGCCCGAACTGCCAAGCCATGCCTTCCCTGGACCGGAAAAAAGCTACCGAGGACAAGTTTCTGGCATTTCAGCCTTCTTCAGCCGGGTTTGCTTGAATCGAGTGGCAAAGTGAGAAAGGGACTCACGTCTGAGCATACCCTGCCAACTTGGGGCAAACAAAGGAAAACCAAAGGAAATGATGGACGGAGCGTTGACAATACAAGCACTCACCGCCAGTCAACTGATCTGGGTTTAATCCATCACCGCTCTTTAGTCCACTCTGCCACCCCAGTTCAGACATGGCCATGTGAAAATCAGTCTGACCCTGTGCCTCATGGGAACAGTCCAGCCCTAATGCCTTCTCTGGACCGGAAACAAGCTACCGACGACCGGTTTCTGGCATTTCAGCCTTCTTCAGCCCGGCTTGCTTGAATCCAGTGGCAAAGTGAGCAAGGGACTCACGTCTGAGCATAAGCTGCCAACTTAGGGCGAACAAAGAAAAACCAAAGGAAATGATGGACGGAGCGTTGACAATACAAGCACTCCACCCCCAGTCAACTGATCTGGGTTTAATCCATCACCGTTCTTTAGCCCACTCTGCCTCCCCAGTTCGGACATGGCCATATGCAAATCAGTCTGACCCTGTGCCTCATGGGAACAGTCCAGCCCGAACTGCCAAGCCATGCCTTCCCTGGACCGGAACCAAGCTACCGAGGACCGGTTTCTGGCATTTCAGCCTTCTTCAGCCCGGCTTGCTTGAATCCAGTGGCAAAGTGAGCAAGGGACTCACGTCTGAGCATACCCTGCCAACTTAGGGCGAACAAAGAAAAACCAAAGGAAATGATGGACGGAGCGAAGACAATACAAGCACTCACTCCCAGTCAACTGATCTGGGTTTAATCCGTCACCGTTCTTTAGCCCTCTCTGCCACCCCAGTTCAGACATGGCATATGCAAATCAGTCTGTCCCTGTGCCTCATGGGAACAGTCCAGCACGAACTGCCAAGCCATGCCTTCCCTGGACCGGAAACAAGCTACCGAGGACCGGTTTCTGGTATTTCAGCCTTCTTCAGCCTGGCTTGCTTGAATCCAGTGGGAAAGTGAGCAAGGGACTCACGTCGGAGCATACCCTGCCAACTTAGGGCAAACATAGGAAAACCAAAGGAAATGATGGACGGAGCGTTGACAATACAAGCACTCATCACCAGTCAACTGATCTGGGTTTAATCCATCATCGTTCTTTAGCCCACTCTGCCACCCCAGTTCAGACATGGCCATATGCAAACCAGTCTGACCCTGTGCCTCATGGGAACAGTCCAGCCAGAACTGCCAAGCCATGCCTTCCCTGGACCGGAAACAAGGTACCGAGGACCGGTTTCTTGCATTTCAGCCTTCTTCAGAACGGCTTGCATGAATCCAGTTGCAAAGTGAGCAAGGGACTCACGTCTGAGCATACCCTGCCAACTTAGGGCGAACAAAGAAAAACCAAAGGAAATGATGGACGGAGCGTTGATAATACAAGCACTCACCCCCAGTCAACTGATCTGGGTTTAATCCATCACCGTTCTTTAGCCCACTCTGCCACCCCAGTTCAGACATGGCCATATGCAAATCAGTCTGACCCTGTGCCTCATGGGAACAGTCCAGCCCGAACTGCCAAGCCATGCCTTCCCTGGACCGGAAACAAGCTACCGAGGACAAGTTTCTGGCATTTCAGCCTTCTTCAGCCCAGCTTGCTTGAATCCAGTGGCAAAGTAAGAAAGGGACTCACATCTGAGCATACCCTGCCAACTTAGGGCGAAGAAAGAAAAACCAAACGAAATGATGGACAGAGCGTTGACAATACAAGCACTCACCCCCAGTCAACTGATCTGGGTTTAATCCATCACCGTTCTTTAGCCCACTCTGCCACCCCAAATCAGACATGGCCATATGCAAATCAGTCTGACCCTGTGCCTCATGGGAACAGTCCAGCCCGAACTGCCAAGCCATGCCTTCCCTGGACCGGAAACAAGCTACCGAGGACAAGTTTCTGGCATTTCAGCCTTCTTCAGCACGGCTTGCTTCAATCCAGTGGCAAAGTGAGCAAAGGACTCACGTCTGAGCATACCCTGCCAACTTAGGGCGAACAAAGAAAAACCAAAGGAAATGATGGACGGAGCGAAGACAATACAAGCACTCACCCCCAGTCAACTGATCTGGGTTTTATCCATCACCGTTCTTTAGCCCACTCTGCCACCCCAGTTCAGACATGGCCATATGCAAATCAGTCTGACCCTGTGCCTCATGGGAACAGTCCAGCCCGAACTGCCAAGCCATGCCTTCCCTGGACCGGAAACAAGCTACTGAGGACAGGTTTCTGGTATTTCAGCCATATTCAGCCTGGCTTGCTTGAATCCAGTGGCAAAGTGAGCAAGGAACTCACGTCTGAGTATACCCTATCAACTTAGGGCGAACAAAGAAAAACCAAAGGAAATGTTGGACTGAGCATTGCCAATACAAGCACTCACCCCCAGTCTACTGATCTGGGTTTAATCCATCACCGTTCTTTAGCCCACTCTGCCACCCCAGTTCAGACATGGCCATATGCAAATCAGTCTGACCCTGTGCCTCATGGGAACAGTCCAGCCCTAATGCCTTCTCTGGACCGGAAACAAGCTACCGAGGACCGGTTTCTGGCATTTCAGCCTTCTTCAGCCCGGCTTGCTTGAATCCAGTGGCAAAGTGAGCAAGGGACTCACGTCTGAGCATACCCTGCCAACTTAGGGCGAACAAAGAAAAACCAAAGGAAATGATGGACGGAGCGTTGACAATACAAGCACTCCACCCCCAGTCAACTGATCTGGGTTTAATCCATCACCGTTCTTTAGCCCACTCTGCCTCCCCAGTTCGGACATGGCCATATGCAAATCAGTCTGACCCTGTGCCTCATGGGAACAGTCCAGCCCGAACTGCCAAGCCATGCCTTCCCTGGACCGGAACCAAGCTACCGAGGACCGGTTTCTGGCATTTCAGCCTTCTTCAGCCCGGCTTGCTTGAATCCAGTGGCAAAGTGAGCAAGGGACTCACGTCTGAGCATACCCTGCCAACTTAGGGCGAACAAAGAAAAACCAAAGGAAATGATGGACGGAGCGAAGACAATACAAGCACTCACTCCCAGTCAACTGATCTGGGTTTAATCCGTCACCGTTCTTTAGCCCTCTCTGCCACCCCAGTTCAGACATGGCATATGCAAATCAGTCTGTCCCTGTGCCTCATGGGAACAGTCCAGCACGAACTGCCAAGCCATGCCTTCCCTGGACCGGAAACAAGCTACCGAGGACCGGTTTCTGGTATTTCAGCCTTCTTCAGCCTGGCTTGCTTGAATCCAGTGGGAAAGTGAGCAAGGGACTCATGTCGGAGCATACCCTGCCAACTTAGGGCAAACATAGGAAAACCAAAGGAAATGATGGACGGAGCGTTGACAATACAAGCACTCATCGCCAGTCAACTGATCTGGGTTTAATCCATCATCGTTCTTTAGCCCACTCTGCCACCCCAGTTCAGACATGGCCATATGCAAACCAGTCTGACCCTGTGCCTCATGGGAAAAGTCCAGCCAGAACTGCCAAGCCATGCCTTCCCTGGACCGGAAACAAGCTACCGAGGACCGGTTTCTTGCATTTCAGCCTTCTTCAGAACGGCTTGCATGAATCCAGTTGCAAAGTGAGCAAGGGACTCACGTCTGAGCATACCCTGCCAACTTAGGGCGAACAAAGAAAAACCAAAGGAAATGATGGACGGAGCGTTGATAATACAAGCACTCACCCCCAGTCAACTGATCTGGGTTTAATCCATCACCGTTCTTTAGCCCACTCTGCCACCCCAGTTCAGACATGGCCATATGCAAATCAGTCTGACCCTGTGCCTCATGGGAACAGTCCAGCCCGAACTGCCAAGCCATGCCTTCCCTGGACCGGAAACAAGCTACCGAGGACAAGTTTCTGGCATTTCAGCCTTCTTCAGCCCAGCTTGCTTGAATCCAGTGGCAAAGTGAGAAAGGGACTCACATCTGAGCATACCCTGCCAACTTAGGGCGAAGAAAGAAAAACCAAAGGAAATGATGGACAGAGCGTTGACAATACAAGCACTCACCCCCAGTCAACTGATCTGGGTTTAATCCATCACCGTTCTTTAGCCCACTCTGCCACCCCAAATCAGACATGGCCATATGCAAATCAGTCTGACCCTGTGCCTCATGGGAACAGTCCAGCCCGAACTGCCAAGCCATGCCTTCCCTGGACCGGAAACAAGCTACCGAGGACAAGTTTCTGGCATTTCAGCCTTCTTCAGCACGGCTTGCTTCAATCCAGTGGCAAAGTGAGCAAAGGACTCACGTCTGAGCATACCCTGCCAACTTAGGGCGAACAAAGAAAAACCAAAGGAAATGATGGACGGAACGAAGACAATACAAGCACTCACCCCCAGTCAACTGATCTGGGTTTTATCCATCACCGTTCTTTAGCCCACTCTGCCACCCCAGTTCAGACATGGCCATATGCAAATCAGTCTGACCCTGTGCCTCATGGGAACAGTCCAGCCCGAACTGCCAAGCCATGCCTTCACTGGACCGGAAACAAGCTACCGAGGACCGGTTTCTGGGATTTCAGCCTTCTTCAGCCCGGCTTGCTTGAATCCAATGGCAAAGTGAGCAAGGGACTCACGTCTGAGTATACCCTACCAACTTAGGGCGAACAAAGAAAAACCAAAGGAAATGTTGGACTGAGCATTGCCAATACAAGCACTCACCCCCAGTCTACTGATCTGGGTTTAATCCATCACCGTTCTTTAGCCCACTCTGCCACCCCAGTTCAGACATGGCCATATGCAAATCAGTCTGACCCTGTGCCTCATGGGAACAGTCCAGCCCGAACTGCCAAGCCATGCCTTCCCAGGACCGGAAACAAGCTACCGAGGACCGGTTTCTGGCATTTCAGCCTTCTTCAGCTCGGCTGACACCGAGGGAGATGGCAGCAGGAGATGAAGTAGAAAACTTTGCCAATCACCGAAATAAAGGTATACAATGATTGAAAATTTAAAATCTGTATAACGTGTTAAAGGTCATTTTAATGTAATTTTCTTAAATGTGATTGACAAGAAAACTTCCAAGACATAGATTAATTGTTAGTTATTGGTGTTCAGATCTCTTTTCATCTTATGCTTGTAACAGTTTGATGATTTGTAGAGAGTATAGAAAAGACAATTATTTCGCTTTTTTCTTTTTGCATTTTCTCCCGTGTGAAAAGAAGTGTTGTAACCAAAGCAGGTCTTGACTAATGCTTGTCTTAATGTCTGGTTTTCAGATGAACTTATTAATTGAAAGATAATATTGTGTAGAGGAATTATGAATAGGTCTATTCCATTCATTTGTAAATACATTGTTTTTATGTTTTGTATTTTTTAATGTAGCCCTGAAGAAGTCCGGTCACGGACGAAACGCGTTGGCTATTGATCTTAAAAGTTTTGTGAAAATAAAGAATTTTCTACTGAAGAAAACCTGACTTTGGAATTCTTGGGAGAATGACTGAAGAGATATTGGATCGTTGTGGATAACACTAATGACATTGTGATATTTATCATTTAAGTGTGTGGAGTCAATTTGAGCAAACTTTGATTTGTAAAACAAGTTTCTTGTTTTTCGAAAATTGGGATCTAGGGGATTGTATCCCAGACTACCTGCACCTGAACACACACATACACTAGGGATTTTGTCACCAGTGCGGGCATAGTAGCCTTAATCCCCTGTTCTGGCTTGATTTTTGTATTTATCTGGGCAGGCCCGCACGGAAAAGTAACCCTATAGACTAGATTACTTATCAGTTAGTCTTATCAATATTAACACAACAATGTTTGAAGACAATAGAGAAGAACTACTGTGAGATTTGTTCAACACAGAAAAAAGTGTTGCAAATACAATAGCACCCCCGGCCAAGAAAGATAGTCTCAAGACTAAATTCATCAAGCTTGAGAAATTACGCAAACGAGCTTGCTAAATGGTGGGACGGTGCGACACTTAAAAAATATCTGGAAAACAAACGCATACCAAGAGGATTGCGTATCCTCATTTTCCCTAACTATGAGGACTTGGAGTTAGATCTTTTGGGTGAATGGGAAGAGGGACTGTATTCAGCTTCCTTCAAAATGATGGACATTTTGATCCGTAATGCAGAAAGGAGAGGCAAAAAAATAAGAGAGGAAATATTAGCTCTTGAAAAAGAAATTAGTGGGATGAATCTACCTGACATAACTCAAAAGAATTACGATATCTTAAAAAAGGAATTGGCTGCTTATCAATTGTATCTTAAAGGCAAGAAACAACAAAAAATAGAAAGAGATCGTGGTGATTATGATAAGGGACGTATTTTTACGTTTGCGCGTAAGTTCGATGATGTGGCGACCAAAAGTACCACAGCCCCGATTCCAGAGACACGGGCATTAAGTATTTCATCGAGCAGCACGTCTGTCTCGTCTGTCTCCTCAATTGAAACTGACCCAGGTGAAGGCACTAGTACCTCCACTCTTAATTCAAATCAAGAATCTGATTTTTTAAAGGAGGTACAGAGATACCGCCTAGGGAACAACAAAAAGAGAGGGCCAAACGAAGAACCAGGCGGGGTGGCCAAAAACACAAGGTCAGTCACAAAGGCAAAAATGGGAAACAAGTAGACCTTTGTACGCAGATTGTGAACCATGATATGGACAGTGAAGTAAGACATATAAGTGAGAACAATGTGAATGTCATTAATTTGTCTTCAAAGGTTTTCACTGCTCAAGAAATTTCTATTTTGCGCAAAGGTTTAAATTTCTGTGTAACAGATAAACAAATGTTGGACAATGTGCATGTTGACCTTTTTCGCTTCACACACAAGCTAAAATTAAAAAAATATTTTGCAGAACAAAATGTTGTCCATATTCCTGTTCGTAATGTTGATTATGTTTCTGAATATACAATTGCTGAGATTGATGTTTCGCACACAATTGCTACGTTGGATGACTATGAACAAGTGGGGGATCTGGTTACACATGCACGCAATCTTGATATCAGTGAAGACACAACGGTTGATAGCGGTCTAAAAAATCGTTCAAAATTTATGCCACCTTGTCCAAAAAGCACCATTGATGAGTTCACGAATAGAGTGACACAGGACCTGTATAAACTAGAAGATACACATCTGAAAAACTATAGATGTAGACATTCTTACAATGTCAGCAAAGCTGATAAACTCTTTCTGCAGACTATCCGTGATGACCCGTCCTTGGTAGTCCGTGAGGCTGACAAGGGCGGTAATATCGTCATTATGGATTTTCAGGACTATTCGAACGAAATACATAGACAGCTCAGTGACACCACCTGCTACACTGTGTTACGTACAAATCCAATCAAAGAGATTGAATGTACCATCAATGCTAGACTAATTGATTGGAGGGAGTCAGGCTTGATTTCAGATTCTGAATTCAGGTACCTAAAGGCAGAAGATTCGCGCTTCCCTTGTATTTATGCACTTCCCAAAGTGCACAAGGGTGGTGTTTTTCCCCCTGGCAGGCCGATTATATCGGGCAATGGGGGACCGACTGAACACCTAGCCGAATATGTGGACTCCTTCCTCCAACCCATTGTACGGAATTTACCATCTTATTTACAAGATAGCAGAGAATTGCTATGTAAATTAGAAGATCTAATATGGGATGAGGATCTTTTCACGTTCGTAACCATGGACGTGGAAAGCTTATATACCTGTATTGAATTAGAGAATGGAATCAGGTCCCTTAAACATTTCCTTTACAAACGCAATGCATGTCATCTTGAGCATACTGAGATGCTGTTGAATATGGCAGAACTGATATTGACGCAGAATGTCTTCCTGCATGGAGATGACTGGTATCTGCAAAAGCGAGGGACGGCCATGGGTTCCAGGTTTGCTCCATCTTATGCAAACCTTTTCATGGGTCTGTATGAGATGGAGCATGCCTGGGGCCGTGACACTACACAGTGGATGGATGATATAATCTTTTACGTCCACTACATCGATGATGTTTTCCTCATTTGGAAGGGCAGCATTGATGGATTAATCGATTATTTTCATTATCTGAATGACAATGATCGGAATATTAAACTGACCATCAACTATTCAAAAAGTGAAATTGTATTCCTAGATCTTAAGCTCTATGTTAAGGATGGTACAATTCAAAGTGATATGTATAAGAAACCAACTGCGTGCAACAGCGTTTTGCATGCTGAGAGCTGTCACCCTAGAAATACTATAGCAGCCATCCCATATGGCGAGATGATACGTGCTCGCCGTAATTGCAGTGAAGAGGTTAATTTTGAAAATACAATTGACAAAATGAAGAATGATTTTGTGTCTAGAGGATATGCAAAAAGTGACATCATGAAAGCTGAAAATAAGGTTAGAAAAAAGAAACGGTGTGATACACTGGTTAAACAACCTAAAAAGAATGCAAATATATCTATGGACCAATGTGCCTTCATAACTGAATATGGGATGTACAGTAGCAACATTTACAACATCTTAAGGAAACACTGGCACCTCTTGAGAACAGACACATTGCCAATAGGTGTTGTTTCCGAAAAACCGAGAGTTGTTTATAAAAAGGGCACTACAATCAAAAATATTCTTTGCCCTAGTTACATTAACCGACCAAAACCTCGTGGATCTGCATGGTTAACAGAGAAACCGGCTGGTTTCTTTGTATGTGGCAACTGCTCAGTTTGTGAGTGTGGACTAAATAAGACCACCAGTTTCAGCTACAACAGTCCTAAAAAACATCTGATTACTTCTATCATAAATTGTAACAGTACGTTTACTGTTTATGTGATTATCTGCAACTGTAAAATGATCTACGTGGGCAGTAGTATTAGATGTTTGAAAATACGTATTCAGGAACATCTTAGGAATATAAGACACAACGATATCCGTAGCCCGGTGGCACAACATATTTTGCAAAATCATCCACTGGAAAAAGATATAACATTTCATGCGATTGATAGAGTTCCGGTGGGGAAACGGGGTGGCAATAGGACAACTCATCTTAGGCAATTAGAGGCACGTTGGATTTGCAGATTGAGATCGGTGACCCAGTGTTTGAACATAAATAATGAATTTCATCATTTTTTCTAGGCATCTGTGTCCTTAATAATCACCTCTTGGTTATCTACATTTGAGATCGTAAATCTGCTAATAACTATCTGAGATCATTTTTTTGTAAACTGAATCCTTGATTACATATCCACGTTCGATTTTATTGATGTCTCAATCCTCTAATGACCTTATATCCTGCCGGTTTTCAATAGATATGAAACTGTTATGAGGAGTATAAGAAAGAGCAATTAAAATAAAAAATTGAACTATCACTACTATGGTCTAGTAGTCGATATTGGGAATTCGCGTAGAGGCATGGTTCAGGATGTATTTATTATTCTATTTCATCTTGTGCCGACATGCTTCTTGTTATCATTTTTTTCATCACATGTAAAACTAGAGTCGAACAAAAAGCTTATTCAGAAATAAATATTATATATATGTGTTGAGTACTTCATTTGATATAAGACCATTTGTCTTGTGACTCATTAAATTACTCAACACTTCTTCTGTCATTTAAAACATCAATGTATGGATAATATTGGTGATACAAGAGTGACAATGGCTATAACATATAAAGACTGGCGACAATACGCTTATCCAGTAACTATGAATAGTTTGGGTCAATGTCCTTCGTTTGCACACTAAGCAATATACTTAAGACCTATATATTGGATTATAAGTATTGGCCTTGACCATCTCAAGATGGCGGCCAATATCGAGTGAACTTATTTGCGTGTGTACCGGACCATCATTTCGCCTATTGTTAGAGCGTGCTGGAATTCTTTTTACTATTGTATTATTTCATTTAAGCTATACTGCTGATGCACATTGTTGGGTAAATGCCTTTGATTGAGGCATTAGAATAAATAACATCTGACCAGCTTATCGCACTATAAGTATTGGCTTATGACTAGGCAAAGATGGCGGTTAAAATCGAGTGGGCTTGCCGGCTTTCTTTAGAATGCGCGAACTTCTTTGGATTAAATAACATCTGAACAGCTTATCGCACTATAAGTATTGGCTTATGACTAGGCAAAGATGGCGGCTAAAATCGAGTGGGCTTGCCGGCTATCTTTAGAATGTGTGAATTCCCTTGATCTGATATAACCACATCTTAGTTGTTCTGGCGATATATGTTATATCCTTGATGTGAGTATTGTTTAGCTAATTAAGAACACTCCTAACAAAAGAATAAATGAACAAATTGCACGCCGAGCGATATATGTAGAATATGTCACATATAAATAGTGATGATAGTTTATTACTAAAATATTACAACATTATTGTTTATTTTCGTTTGCAACTGAGTTTTAACAAATATTGTCTGTTGACGCCTTATATCTTGACCATTTCAAGATGGCGGATCCCCTCTTTAGTATAGACGTCATCTTTGCATGATCTGTCCTGCACTAATTACCAATTAACTTTGCAAATTGGTGGCTGATGAGTTATCAAGATAGTATAAATACCTCTACCTTGGATCACTCATTGTACCAGACGACCGCATGCTTTACGGAACGCCGACACTTTACTCGCGGTGAGTGACCGGTTTGGGTGTGTTACGAGTTGACTCTTAGTTTATTTAACTTTCGCTATAGGGCTTGACTTATGCTTGCTTTGGTAGTTAAAAGTTTGCTAGCTATGATATGTGATCAGATCCTTGCTGGAGGCAATAGCCAGTTATATAAGGAAGAAGTGTCTTAACTTAGTTGGCTCACTCCTTTCTTGAAGCTTGACATTACTTTGCAAAGATGGCGACGGGGTTTCACTTTCTGGTTTAATCGGCATACGGAGGGTTGTAGGAATAATTATGCTAAACATAAAAAACCTTTTTCGTATCAAAATATATAGGCACCAAATGATGAAATTTTCTCTTTACTAGTATATAAGTATAACTGAAGATAGATCTTATATTATCATGCAGCTACTGAATTACATATTATGACTGTTGCTGCTCTATAATTTTAAATATAATATGTTAGCATTTACTCATAGTGTGGCTTTCTCCTCCAAAAAAAGGGAAATTATTTGTTAAATGGGCATTCTGTACTTTTCTCTTTTGGAGGATTATCTTTATTGTACCATCTATGTCTACACTAGTTGATCTATGAGGGAAGAGCAGATATCGAACATTATTGGAAAATTAAGATGTTTCCCAGATAAACTCTCAAAAATATTTTATTTATTCTTTCCTCTTTTTGTAGGCTTTCATTAAAACTTTGACATTTCAAAAAAATATATATACTGAAACTTGACTGACCTGGAGATTACGATAACCATTAAACATATGGAAGTAAGTGACTTAATTGAACATCCACTGTTAAAATAAAATATTGCCACACAAATGGCAGTGAATAGGTTAGTCAAAGTGGTTTTATCAAGGATATGTGTTACCAATGATGATTTTATTTTGACCATCTGTCCTGAGGAATGAATAAACATGTTATGTACATATAACAATCCATCAAACATTAGATGGATATGAACTTATAATACTCTTCTGAAGAGAGAAGCATAATCTGATTGCTCATAAATGTGTTCATGGTGCATGTGAGGGAAGGAAAGAGAAAAAAAAGCTTAACTTAATGTTGAAGTATAAAGATTATATAAATGACTAAGACTGTACCATCCTTCCACAGAATATTTATACCTCGAGCTAGAAGACCATTGTGCAGCATCATAAAATAGAGAATTCGAAATAAAGGTATACAATGATTGAAAATTGAAAATCTGTATAACGTGTTAAAGGTCATTTTAATGTAATTTTCTTAAATGTGATTGACAAGAAAACTTCCAAGACATAGATTAATTGTTAGTTATTGGTGTTCAGATCTCTTTTCATCTTATGCTTGTAACAGTTTGATGATTTGTAGAGAGTATAGAAAAGACAATTATTTCGCTTTTTTCTTTTTGCATTTTCTCCCGTGTGAAAAGAAGTGTTGTAACCAAAGCAGGTCTTGACTAATGCTTGTCTTAATGTCTGGTTTTCAGATGAACTTATTAATTGAAAGATAATATTGTGTAGAGGAATTATGAATAGGTCTATTCCATTCATTTGTAAATACATTGTTTTTATGTTTTGTATTTTTTAATGTAGCCCTGAAGAAGTCCGGTCACGGACGAAACGCGTTGGCTATTGATCTTAAAAGTTTTGTGAAAATAAAGAATTTTCTACTGAAGAAAACCTGACTTTGGAATTCTTGGGAGAATGACTGAAGAGATATTGGATCGTTGTGGATAACACTAATGACATTGTGATATTTATCATTTAAGTGTGTGGAGTCAATTTGAGCAAACTTTGATTTGTAAAACAAGTTTCTTGTTTTTCGAAAATTGGGATCTAGGGGATTGTATCCCAGACTACCTGCACCTGAACACACACATACACTAGGGATTTTGTCACCAGTGCGGGCATAGTAGCCTTAATCCCCTGTTCTGGCTTGATTTTTGTATTTATCTGGGCAGGCCCGCACGGAAAAGTAACCCTATAGACTAGATTACTTATCAGTTAGTCTTATCAATATTAACACAACAATGTTTGAAGACAATAGAGAAGAACTACTGTGAGATTTGTTCAACACAGAAAAAAGTGTTGCAAATACAATAGCACCCCCGGCCAAGAAAGATAGTCTCAAGACTAAATTCATCAAGCTTGAGAAATTACGCAAACGAGCTTGCTAAATGGTGGGACGGTGCGACACTTAAAAAATATCTGGAAAACAAACGCATACCAAGAGGATTGCGTATCCTCATTTTCCCTAACTATGAGGACTTGGAGTTAGATCTTTTGGGTGAATGGGAAGAGGGACTGTATTCAGCTTCCTTCAAAATGATGGACATTTTGATCCGTAATGCAGAAAGGAGAGGCAAAAAAATAAGAGAAGAAATATTAGCTCTTGAAAAAGAAATTAGTGGGATGAATCTACCTGACATAACTCAAAAGAATTACGATATCTTAAAAAAGGAATTGGCTGCTTATCAATTGTATCTTAAAGGCAAGAAACAACAAAAAATAGAAAGAGATCGTGGTGATTATGATAAGGGACGTATTTTTACGTTTGCGCGTAAGTTCGATGATGTGGCGACCAAAAGTACCACAGCCCCGATTTCAGAGACACGGGCATTAAGTATTTCATCGAGCAGCACGTCTGTCTCGTCTGTCTCCTCAATTGAAACTGACCCAGGTGAAGGCACTAGTACCTCCACTCTTAATTCAAATCAAGAATCTGATTTTTTAAAGGAGGTACAGAGATACCGCCTAGGGAACAACAAAAAGAGAGGGCCAAACGAAGAACCAGGCGGGGTGGCCAAAAACACAAGGTCAGTCACAAAGGCAAAAATGGGAAACAAGTAGACCTTTGTACGCAGATTGTGAACCATGATATGGACAGTGAAGTAAGACATATAAGTGAGAACAATGTGAATGTCATTAATTTGTCTTCAAAGGTTTTCACTGCTCAAGAAATTTCTATTTTGCGCAAAGGTTTAAATTTCTGTGTAACAGATAAACAAATGTTGGACAATGTGCATGTTGACCTTTTTCGCTTCACACACAAGCTAAAATTAAAAAAATATTTTGCAGAACAAAATGTTGTCCATATTCCTGTTCGTAATGTTGATTATGTTTCTGAATATACAATTGCTGAGATTGATGTTTCGCACACAATTGCTACGTTGGATGACTATGAACAAGTGGGGGATCTGGTTACACATGCACGCAATCTTGATATCAGTGAAGACACAACGGTTGATAGCGGTCTAAAAAATCGTTCGAAATTTATGCCACCTTGTCCAAAAAGCACCATTGATGAGTTCACGAATAGAGTGACACAGGACCTGTATAAACTAGAAGATACACATCTGAAAAACTATAGATGTAGACATTCTTACAATGTCAGCAAAGCTGATAAACTCTTTCTGCAGACTATCCGTGATGACCCGTCCTTGGTAGTCCGTGAGGCTGACAAGGGCGGTAATATCGTCATTATGGATTTTCAGGACTATTCGAACGAAATACATAGACAGCTCAGTGACACCACCTGCTACACTGTGTTACGTACAAATCCAATCAAAGAGATTGAATGTACCATCAATGCTAGACTAATTGATTGGAGGGAGTCAGGCTTGATTTCAGATTCTGAATTCAGGTACCTAAAGGCAGAAGATTCGCGCTTCCCTTGTATTTATGCACTTCCCAAAGTGCACAAGGGTGGTGTTTTTCCCCCTGGCAGGCCGATTATATCGGGCAATGGGGGACCGACTGAACACCTAGCCGAATATGTGGACTCCTTCCTCCAACCCATTGTACGGAATTTACCATCTTATTTACAAGATAGCAGAGAATTGCTATGTAAATTAGAAGATCTAATATGGGATGAGGATCTTTTCACGTTCGTAACCATGGACGTGGAAAGCTTATATACCTGTATTGAATTAGAGAATGGAATCAGGTCCCTTAAACATTTCCTTTACAAACGCAATGCATGTCATCTTGAGCATACTGAGATGCTGTTGAATATGGCAGAACTGATATTGACGCAGAATGTCTTCCTGCATGGAGATGACTGGTATCTGCAAAAGCGAGGGACGGCCATGGGTTCCAGGTTTGCTCCATCTTATGCAAACCTTTTCATGGGTCTGTATGAGATGGAGCATGCCTGGGGCCGTGACACTACACAGTGGATGGATGATATAATCTTTTACGTCCACTACATCGATGATGTTTTCCTCATTTGGAAGGGCAGCATTGATGGATTAATCGATTATTTTCATTATCTGAATGACAATGATCGGAATATTAAACTGACCATCAACTATTCAAAAAGTGAAATTGTATTCCTAGATCTTAAGCTCTATGTTAAGGATGGTACAATTCAAAGTGATATGTATAAGAAACCAACTGCGTGCAACAGCGTTTTGCATGCTGAGAGCTGTCACCCTAGAAATACTATAGCAGCCATCCCATATGGCGAGATGATACGTGCTCGCCGTAATTGCAGTGAAGAGGTTAATTTTGAAAATACAATTGACAAAATGAAGAATGATTTTGTGTCTAGAGGATATGCAAAAAGTGACATCATGAAAGCTGAAAATAAGGTTAGAAAAAAGAAACGGTGTGATACACTGGTTAAACAACCTAAAAAGAATGCAAATATATCTATGGACCAATGTGCCTTCATAACTGAATATGGGATGTACAGTAGCAACATTTACAACATCTTAAGGAAACACTGGCACCTCTTGAGAACAGACACATTGCCAATAGGTGTTGTTTCCGAAAAACCGAGAGTTGTTTATAAAAAGGGCACTACAATCAAAAATATTCTTTGCCCTAGTTACATTAACCGACCAAAACCTCGTGGATCTGCATGGTTAACAGAGAAACCGGCTGGTTTCTTTGTATGTGGCAACTGCTCAGTTTGTGAGTGTGGACTAAATAAGACCACCAGTTTCAGCTACAACAGTCCTAAAAAACATCTGATTACTTCTATCATAAATTGTAACAGTACGTTTACTGTTTATGTGATTATCTGCAACTGTAAAATGATCTACGTGGGCAGTAGTATTAGATGTTTGAAAATACGTATTCAGGAACATCTTAGGAATATAAGACACAACGATATCCGTAGCCCGGTGGCACAACATATTTTGCAAAATCATCCACTGGAAAAAGATATAACATTTCATGCGATTGATAGAGTTCCGGTGGGGAAACGGGGTGGCAATAGGACAACTCATCTTAGGCAATTAGAGGCACGTTGGATTTGCAGATTGAGATCGGTGACCCAGTGTTTGAACATAAATAATGAATTTCATCATTTTTTCTAGGCATCTGTGTCCTTAATAATCACCTCTTGGTTATCTACATTTGAGATCGTAAATCTGCTAATAACTATCTGAGATCATTTTTTTGTAAACTGAATCCTTGATTACATATCCACGTTCGATTTTATTGATGTCTCAATCCTCTAATGACCTTATATCCTGCCGGTTTTCAATAGATATGAAACTGTTATGAGGAGTATAAGAAAGAGCAATTAAAATAAAAAATTGAACTATCACTACTATGGTCTAGTAGTCGATATTGGGAATTCGCGTAGAGGCATGGTTCAGGATGTATTTATTATTCTATTTCATCTTGTGCCGACATGCTTCTTGTTATCATTTTTTTCGTCACATGTAAAACTAGAGTCGAACAAAAAGCTTATTCAGAAATAAATATTATATATATGTGTTGAGTACTTCATTTGATATAAGACCATTTGTCTTGTGACTCATTAAATTACTCAACACTTCTTCTGTCATTTAAAACATCAATGTATGGATAATATTGGTGATACAAGAGTGACAATGGCTATAACATATAAAGACTGGCGACAATACGCTTATCCAGTAACTATGAATAGTTTGGGTCAATGTCCTTCGTTTGCACACTAAGCAATATACTTAAGACCTATATATTGGATTATAAGTATTGGCCTTGACCATCTCAAGATGGCGGCCAATATCGAGTGAACTTATTTGCGTGTGTACCGGACCATCATTTCGCCTATTGTTAGAGCGTGCTGGAATTCTTTTTACTATTGTATTATTTCATTTAAGCTATACTGCTGATGCACATTGTTGGGTAAATGCCTTTGATTGAGGCATTAGAATAAATAACATCTGACCAGCTTATCGCACTATAAGTATTGGCTTATGACTAGGCAAAGATGGCGGTTAAAATCGAGTGGGCTTGCCGGCTTTCTTTAGAATGCGCGAACTTCTTTGGATTAAATAACATCTGAACAGCTTATCGCACTATAAGTATTGGCTTATGACTAGGCAAAGATGGCGGCTAAAATCGAGTGGGCTTGCCGGCTATCTTTAGAATGTGTGAATTCCCTTGATCTGATATAACCACATCTTAGTTGTTCTGGCGATATATGTTATATCCTTGATGTGAGTATTGTTTAGCTAATTAAGAACACTCCTAACAAAAGAATAAATGAACAAATTGCACGCCGAGCGATATATGTAGAATATGTCACATATAAATAGTGATGATAGTTTATTACTAAAATATTACAACATTATTGTTTATTTTCGTTTGCAACTGAGTTTTAACAAATATTGTCTGTTGACGCCTTATATCTTGACCATTTCAAGATGGCGGATCCCCTCTTTAGTATAGACGTCATCTTTGCATGATCTGTCCTGCACTAATTACCAATTAACTTTGCAAATTGGTGGCTGATGAGTTATCAAGATAGTATAAATACCTCTACCTTGGATCACTCATTGTACCAGACGACCGCATGCTTTACGGAACGCCGACACTTTACTCGCGGTGAGTGACCGGTTTGGGTGTGTTACGAGTTGACTCTTAGTTTATTTAACTTTCGCTATAGGGCTTGACTTATGCTTGCTTTGGTAGTTAAAAGTTTGCTAGCTATGATATGTGATCAGATCCTTGCTGGAGGCAATAGCCAGTTATATAAGGAAGAAGTGTCTTAACTTAGTTGGCTCACTCCTTTCTTGAAGCTTGACATTACTTTGCAAAGATGGCGACGGGGTTTCACTTTCTGGTTTAATCGGCATACGGAGGGTTGTAGGAATAATTATGCTAAACATAAAAAACCTTTTTCGTATCAAAATATATAGGCACCAAATTATGAAATTTTCTCTTTACTAGTATATAAGTATAACTGAAGATAGATCTTATATTATCATGCAGCTACTGAATTACATATTATGACTGTTGCTGCTCTATAATTTTAAATATAATATGTTAGCATTTACTCATAGTGTGGCTTTCTCCTCCAAAAAAAGGGAAATTATTTGTTAAATGGGCATTCTGTACTTTTCTCTTTTGGAGGATTATCTTTATTGTACCATCTATGTCTACACTAGTTGATCTATGAGGGAAGAGCAGATATCGAACATTATTGGAAAATTAAGATGTTTCCCAGATAAACTCTCAAAAATATTTTATTTATTCTTTCCTCTTTTTGTAGGCTTTCATTAAAACTTTGACATTTCAAAAAAATATATATACTGAAACTTGACTGACCTGGAGATTACGATAACCATTAAACATATGGAAGTAAGTGACTTAATTGAACATCCACTGTTAAAATAAAATATTGCCACACAAATGGCAGTGAATAGGTTAGTCAAAGTGGTTTTATCAAGGATATGTGTTACCAATGATGATTTTATTTTGACCATCTGTCCTGAGGAATGAATAAACATGTTATGTACATATAACAATCCATCAAACATTAGATGGATATGAACTTATAATACTCTTCTGAAGAGAGAAGCATAATCTGATTGCTCATAAATGTGTTCATGGTGCATGTGAGGGAAGGAAAGAGAAAAAAAAGCTTAACTTAATGTTGAAGTATAAAGATTATATAAATGACTAAGACTGTACCATCCTTCCACAGAATATTTATACCTCGAGCTAGAAGACCATTGTGCAGCATCATAAAATAGAGAATTCGAAATAAAGGTATACAATGATTGAAAATTGAAAATCTGTATAACGTGTTAAAGGTCATTTTAATGTAATTTTCTTAAATGTGATTGACAAGAAAACTTCCAAGACATAGATTAATTGTTAGTTATTGGTGTTCAGATCTCTTTTCATCTTATGCTTGTAACAGTTTGATGATTTGTAGAGAGTATAGAAAAGACAATTATTTCGCTTTTTTCTTTTTGCATTTTCTCCCGTGTGAAAAGAAGTGTTGTAACCAAAGCAGGTCTTGACTAATGCTTGTCTTAATGTCTGGTGTTCAGATGAACTTATTAATTGAAAGATAATATTGTGTAGATGAATTATGAATAGGTCTATTCCATTCATTTGTAAATACATTGTTTTTATGTTTTGTATTTTTTAATGTAGCCCTGAAGAAGTCCGGTCACGGACGAAACGCGTTGGCTATTGATCTTAAAAGTTTTGTGAAAATAAAGAATTTTCTACTGAAGAAAACCTGACTTTGGAATTCTTGGGAGAATGACTGAAGAGATATTGGATCGTTGTAAATAACACTAATGACATTGTGATATTTATTATTTAAGTGTGCGGAGTCAATTTGAGCAAACTTTGCCAATCCAGTCTGCAACTTCTTAACAGTCTGGACTAAGGAGGGGAATAGGTTTAGCCTATCATGGCCTAAGGGAGGGTCATTTAGCCCAGAGAACAAGGCTATGTCAAAGGATTACATAAGATACAGAAGGTGGAATCCCAACTGGAATTTCCCCAACAGGCAGCAATTCCTTGTTAGGTAGGAAAGAAGGCAAATCCAGAAAAGAGGGAAAGAGAGAGAGAACAGGAAAAAGTTGGGATGGAACCAGGATATTAATGTAAAATCCCTGAGCTGTGATCAGGTGATCCGGATTAGAAAAGCTGTGGCTGCAAAGTCACAGAAGGCAGCTGCACTATTAGGGGTAACATTGCAGAGGTTCAAACAGGATATAGCACACAGTAGCAGGGTTGGAGGAAGTAGTATAGAGAACTCCCAAGGCCGGGACCAGTTTGCAGTCCCCCCTCCTCTTCCAGAACCAAAAAGCTGCGTGGCCAACATGTGTCAGTCTCACGTCCGGTGGGTAACACACACACTGGGAGTGGGTTATAAACTCCGCTCTGCCAGTATAGTTTATGGAGTTTTGCAACACTGCACTGTGCGGAGATTGGCAAAGAACTCCACCTACCGCTGGAAGAGCGCAGTTTACCAGCGTGCCCACTCACTCACCCCTAATTAGGGATCGGATATGACTTTTACAGTTTTGACTCCAATACTAAAATAATCTTCCTAATTCAAGAAAGGTCAGTGGGAGTGATCCTGAAGGAGGTGGCTCAGGTTATCCCCAACCAGGTAAAGTAGCAGAGGTTTGAAGTAAACCAGATAGGTCCCAGTGTAGTGGGATGGTTAAATAGTCCCATGTCCTGTCTCTGAGTAGAGGGAGTGGGAAGAGTCTGAGTTACATAGAGTCTAAGACTCAGTCCCATGGCCTGGTTGGTTCCATGAGTGAACATCAGGAGGAGGGCCTAGTCTGTAAAGGGATGCCATTCCCTGAGGGGAACCCAAGATGTCATGTAAGCTGAGAGAGATTCCTGTAACAAGCATTCCACCAGTTCTGGTGTCCTGCAGCACCCCTCCAGTTGGGAAGGTGCATAAGTTCAGAGAAAGTGGTGAGAGGGGGAGACAGTCCCCAGTGGAAGGACACATGGGTTACGACTTGACAGCATTGAGGTCAGAGCACCCCACGGCTGACCATGGTGAGGCCACTTCTGGCCTGGGGGGTCTTCATGCTCTGTCAGTTGGACAGGAGTCAGGAGACCTGCACCAGTCAGACTCTTGCACAACTCTTGAGAGTGTGTTTCCCTTGGGGGGTTGATGTACTCCCACAGAAGTCATGGGTCGCCAGACACAGGTTCAGCCTAATGGTACAGACCCTGGTCTGGAGTACTAGATTCATGGTGTCCTCCCTGACCTGGAGGAAGAGGTGACTCTGCTAGCTGTGCCTCTACTGGTTTGTTTTCTTGGGGTACCACTCCAAGTGGAAGGGTGCAGAGCCCAAGGAATGGGGACAGGGTGTGGGAGACCCCACACCTGTCTCCTGTCCAGCTGCAGGGTGAGGACGCTAAGCTGGTTGGACAGTGACAGGATGCCATCCCTGACAGAAGGGAGAGTGGACACAGGGTGCCAGTCACCTGGGGCTAGTGCCCCCACTCTCTGATGCCAAAGAGGTTAGGGAGCTTTGAGTGGTATGAGGCCGGGCTCTCGACACTGACAGCTGTCAGTGGCCACGATGGCTTGCTGTTCTGTTGAACAGAGTTGTCCCTTGAAGGGGGGACAGGAGTCACACCTTGAGGGTGGATTTGGCCACACCACTGTGTTTCAATGTGGCTACTGTATGCCTGCTGGGACACATCTGTGAGCAAGGTAAGCTTAGGTGCTGCACAGCAGGGGTCTACAGGCAAGGAGACGGGATCCCCTATGGTTTAGTTTGGTGGCCCCTGAGACCTGGGTTCCACCTGGGTTCAGGAAGGCATGGAGGGGGAGCATGCCCCCACTGTTGTGGGCCAGGCTCTATGTTCTATTGCCCCAATACGGGAAGCTCATCAAGGTGTTTGATTGGTCTCCCTTGGCTTTAGACTGGTGGGGGCTGTGTTAGACCTGGCCCTTTTGACAGGTTTATCCCAAAACATTTTGCCTTTTGCCTCCTATTTTTCTGACCCAGTATAGGATTCTGGGCACTTTACCACTGTGGACCAGTGCTAAAGTGCATATGCTCTTTGTATAAATTATAACATGATAGGATTTCTATGACTGGCATGTTTGACTTACTGGTAAGTCCCTAGTAAAGTGCCAGGGCCTCTAAATAAAACACAAACATGAGTAGCCCTGTAAATGTGTCTCAGACCTACCACTATAGTGTATGCCTGCACAGTTGTGAACTGTCATGCTGTCATGGCAAGTGCACCCACTTGCCAGGCCCAAACCTTCCCTTTCCAGACATGTAAGGCACCCCTAAGTTAGGCACAAAGTATCCCCATGGGCAGGGTGAAGTGTATGCAAGAGTTTTGCTCTGACCACAGCAGCCGCAACCGTGGAGCAAGAGCAGGAAGACGCGAGCAGAGAAGAGGACACCAAAAATCTGCCCCCCATGGCCCCTGCTCCTGGCTCATTGCTCCAAGGGTCGCACAGCACAGCAGATCGACAAGCCCCACACGCCAGTTACAGTGCCAGCTACAGCGCTTGGCCGACTTGCTTCCTTGCTTACTGCACCTCTCACGCCTGTGATACTTCTGGACCGCAATAAAACCAACGGCCCATGGCCGCCTTCCTGCCTACCTGCCTGCCCGCCCACCGCATCCCTCAGCAGCTCCTCAAGGCCAGGTACAGGCCAGGAACAGGCCACCAAACAGTCAGGCCAGACCTGGAGCCACCACCTACAGCAGTACCACCAGCAGTAGCTGGGAAAGGCAGAGGCAGAGGCATAGAGGCACAGAAGAGACGCAGTGGAGACCAGGAAGTCCAGGAAGACAGGGCTGCCTGTCTTCTCAACCTCCCCAGCATTTGGCGCAGAAGGGCCCAGGTGAGCAAAAGGGGCTACATCCAGCGAGGACCGCATTGTGTTTGGTGAGGAGGTATTCCAGAAGGGGCTGCTGTGCCTGGGGAAGCCTTGATTCAATCTGCAACCACTGCCTACGTCCACCTTCTCCTGACATACTCCGCCGCTGTATCAGCTCCTTAACTGCTTAACTGCTGCACCCACCTACTGTGCCCACCGGTGCTCACCCACCCTCTCGCACACTGCCTAGCGGCAGACACCTGTTCACAGAGGGACTAAAGTGCTGAGCAATAGACACGACAAGATGTTAAGACTCTTTAATGGTCTCAGCCCTCTTAGCATTTTTCTGCACTTGCCTCGGCACAGACAAAAGGAGTACTCGCCCCTAACTGCCATCGGGGGCGCTGCCCGGCAAGATCTGCAGGGGAATTACTTGGAGCAAACCTCAGGAGGAGCCCCCTCAGTGCTTCAACCAGCAATGAGCCCCAAACAAAAAGGGTGAGTGCACACAACACCAGAGGAAACTCTTAAAGCCCACTCCTCAAAAAAGGGGACCACAAGGGTCACAAGGAGTCAATCTCTAACAAATAACAAATAACAGAAAGGAAACACAGCAAGACAAATCACAAAATGGCTCGATAATGCATTTCCGTAGAAAAAAGGACAATCTGAACCCTGACCATGATACAACCCATGAAACACCCCTTGGCGATCTAACTCATGGCTTGAGAGTGTCCCAAGTCAGCAGTCCCAAGGGGCCGGGCAGAGCAACTCCGAAGGACACCCAAAAATGCTGGGAGGGTCAACTCCCGAGCAAGGAGTCCAAGGGACAGGAGGGAAAGGAGGGCGCAGCCTGCATCCAACCAGACTCGACATAGTCTAAAGGCACAATTATATGTCCATCTTCCCACCAAAGCTCTGTCATGGGGCAAGATGCTACACCTACCAAGCTAAACGAACCGGATTTAACCAAAGAAGCACCAATGTTTGCAACAAAAGCACAAATTCATCAAGTCAGGGACCACGGTCTCGATTTCCAGGGCATGGACCCTGAAGTAAATTGTACAACCACGTGGTCACACTCAGTTACCGAGGGGCTAATTTCCCCAGCAGGAGGAGACCTAACCGCCTCATTCCTCCACAATCTAGGTCAGAAGATCAAAAGAACCCTTGAATAACCCCTAATCTGTTGTTGCCACCAACATCCTTATGGGGCACTAATCCAAAAGCTGACCACAATCTTAGGAACGTCAGCACAGACGTGGATTTGGAAAGATCTCCCCTGACCCAGACAAACTCTTCCACCAACAAAGCCCTTTTCTGGCAGTCATCCAAAATGGAAGTCCAAATAGACCTCCTACAAACCATTTCAGCCTGTTTAGTCAATATAAGCAACAGGGTGGACAAATTGAACAACAGGGTTTATCAGCACTCAGCTGCCAATCCGGGGGACAGTACCTGCTGCTGCTCAACCTTTATAGAGAAATAGGGCCTCCCTCCGTGAGATCCTAGTGGACATAGATGAAATTGCCAAAGAACACTGGGAGATATCATTTATATCCATCACTGATGACTCAGAGTTGATAAACCGCAAACACCTGGAGGAAAAAAAGCTAGCAGGATCCCAAGTGTGCCCAGATTCAGAATCTCAAGACAAAAAGCGCTGCCCCCTAAATGCCAAGGGGACATTAAGCACAATCAAGGGGCAGTGTGGGGGGCCTGACACCCTGGAAGTTGATCCACAGGAACACACCCTCAGTACAACTAACGCACACGACTTCACCCTATGAAGGCGAGCAAAAAAAAAGCTAATGAAACAACGGAAAAAAACGAAGAGAAGAAGGAGGCAACTGCAACTGCAGTTGAGGAGGGAACATCAATCCTCCCCAGCTCTATCCTATTTTTCTGGCTAAAAACTGGGGCAAAACGGCCGCCCAACGGTATTCACTCCCGGGCAGAAGAGTAAAGCCAAATAAGTTTTCGGAGTACCACAACTGTGATGGACCATAAACCTTCAGCACGGTCCGAATCTCATGTAAAGCCAGACCATCTCATTGGACATGTCTCAACAGCCACCATAAGCCGGGCACCAAGTGAAGCAAGCTCCTAGACAGCAACAGCCACAACAGCCCCGCAACCGCCGGATCTGTCCTCATTTGAAGCAGAACTGGGACAAGAGGTCGACGCTGGCGCCAATCAAGGCCACATCAATTGGTCCCAAGCAGTACACTCATCGAGCATACAAGGAAGCCAAAACTCAGGACTGGGTCAGGCATAGCCCTCCCCATATAGGGGAACAGTGGCTCCAATCCCGGGCTCACCAACAATAGTCCAAGGGATAATCCCCACCCCTAGGTATCAAAGCACAGGTCAGCATGACATCTTGAACAGGAGCAATATACTCCGCCTTTTTAAACACCTGATAACCCCAGATCAAATACAAATGGGTGACATAGGATGGGGGAAATTCCTGAGTACAAAGCCATCGCAAATAACGCCATTCAACTCGCCGAATGGGGCATCGATATTCAAACGGTGCCACACCCAAAATATCCTCATGTCTTGGCACCGGATAACAGAGTAAAGGCCCCATGGGCAATCTTGTACGGGACAAGTAGCTCAGGCACTTTTGGCAAAATTCAGACAGCCCCCAAGGTCCCAACGGGTATCAGGATTTCCTGCCAAAACAACCACCGGGTCATCAGTGCAGTCCCCTCTGTCCTTATTAAACCAGGAAGGATAAATTGGGGGAACCAGCATGCCTAACATTAGAGAATCCAGGCTGGCAAGGGAAGGGACAACGCGAAGAACAGTCCACAAAGAGAAATTAACTATAATCTCCTGGAACATAGCAGGAATGAGCAAAATCAATGGCAATGAAAATATGAAGCAGTTTCTGGAAACTGCGGACATACTCTGCATCCAAGAGACCTGGGCCCTGTCCAGCACCTCATTGGCAGGGCACAACGAACACTTCATTCCATCCATAAAAAAGAATCTATTCGGCCGGCCGGCCGGCAGTATATCAGTTTTTATAAAGCACAACAGTGCTCTGAAGCTAATGCTATAATTTTAAACACAATGGGATTGCAAGCACTACAAATCAGAGGCTTGAATATTAACTCACATCCTATGCCTCTTCTAATAATTAACTGTTACATCAATCCGGCCCAGCTTACCATAAAAGATAAGGTGGAGGGGCTGCTAGGGAACCTAGAAGACCTCTTGTGTAAATATAAATCTCACCAGGTTATTCTAGGGGGGGTATTTCAATCTGAGGGATCTGGACATTAACAACCCCCCTCCTCTGAGTTCTGGCAGGGCAGTACCCTTGATCAACTTCATAGGAACCATAAGCTGACCTCAATTCATGCACTGAAAAAAGCACATTCGAACACTTGGAACCCTCCCCCTACCTTCAGAGACATCTCAAGAATTGAATACATCATAATCAGTGAAGCACTGGCGGCCAGCTTGAATGACTTTGAAGTGGAAGATAGGACCAAGAGCAATCATAGGCCACTGAGAGCGGTCTTCCTGATGACAGTTCCGACAGCTCTATACCACCAAACCATTGGAGCATCAAGGACGGATGAAAAACACAGTGTCCTGAGGAGGATCAATTGGTCAGTCAAGATAGGCAACACGTTACAAACATGGCTGGAAGAAATACAGGAAGGCATTCTGTATACGCCGGTATCACCCATAAAGGCCTGGGAAGATATCGTGGAGGACCTACAAGAAAAGCTTGGGAACCCCCAGACAAAATACATCAGGCCCAAAGGACAACCAAGAGGGGGCAGCATTGGGCCAAATAAAGACATACACATTTGTAAACGCCTGCTGCGTATGGCCCTAGTAAAAAAGAAAAGAGGAGGGGAGTTTTGGAGGGACCGTCGGTTGCCTCACTGAGGCCAGCACTAAGAAAGAAAATTTGGGAACATAAAAACGCCATCACCTAAAGGGAATGACTAAAAGTCTTCGGCCTGATAAAACGGAAGAATCTAGACCACCTGTGGAGACATATAAATCAACTGAGCAGCAGAGGAATCTCAAGAGACAATGGAGAAGCAGAAAAGGACTGGCTGAATTACGTCAAACAGCTTTACACAATTCCACTGCCAATAAAGACAGCCCAGAAGGGGTCAGTAGCAAAGAGGGCCCATAACGGCATATAAACATTGTTCCAGGAGACATGAAAGTGGGCCCAGACCAGCAAATAAACATCACTCCAGGAGACATGAAAGTCTGCCAACACAACTGGCCTGAGGGTAATAGATCGCTGGCGGAAACATATGGCGAAACACCAGCCAAGCTAACTCCCCATACGGTCAGTAAGATCATTAAGAACATGAAGAACGATGGGGCCCCCGGACCAAATGGAAATTCAGCACAGATCTTTAAAAAGGCCCCGACTTCTGGGCAGGTTTGCTAACTCCTTTATACAACCATACATTTCAATCAGCAACAACCCCTGATTCCTGGGGGGGCTCCATTCTGGTCCCTATTTTCAAAAAAGGAGACCGCTTAAAACCATCAAATTATAGGCTTATTGCCCTGCTTGACCTTGAAGCCAAGGCTTACGCTCTCCTTCTACTAAAGGACTTGGGGGGGTGGGCAGAAGAGAATAGCACTATACCATCCTATCAAACTGGCTTCAGGTCACAGGCATCGACCATGTATAACTGACTGGCAATGGCCTTCTTATCCACCCAGGCTACCATGAAGAACCACACCCCACTCTTCTGCAGCTTCGTGAATTACAGCACAGCCTTCAACAATGTGGTGCACTGCAGACTATGGTGGAAGTTAGAAAACTGGGGCATCCCACCGAACCTACTGAAGACAATAAGATTGCTCTATGAAGACACCTGGGTAAGAGTCAAAACCAATGCCAGCACGGTGTCCTTGAAAATTAACACAGAGAATGGGCTGAAACGAGGTTGCGTGTTGGCTCCCATTCTTTTCAATCTATACACAGCGGATCTGGGGACACCCTAAAAGGAGCCAGCCTAGTAACACCAAGACTAGGAATTACGAGGCTGCCTGTGCTTCAATACGCTGACGATACCTCTATAATGGGCAATACAAAGGTGGGTCTACAAAGAGCCCTAACTGCATTAAATCACTTTAATAACATCAATAATATGACAGTAAACCAAGGAAAGACCATGGTTGTCATCTTTGGGATCTACAATCAGAAAAAGAAAGTACAATGGCATTTGGGCAACTTGCAAATCAAGACGGCGAGTCATACAATTACCTAGGTGTCTGGCTGAGGGAATGGGCTAAGGCGACTGCCCACTTGAAACATCAGAGAACCAAGGCCAACAGGGTCATATATCTACTCTAGCAACTAAACCATCATCTGATCAGTTTGTCTGCCGGCCCAATATTGAAAGCTATGAAAGCGAAACTGCTACCAGCAATCAGCTATGGCTACCAGGCTTTCTCCGGGTCACAGCATACCTGCTTAAGGCTTTCTAAACAGTGCTTCAAATCCCAAGGGGAGCAAGGAACGCAAGGCTAAGGCTTCAGATAGGAGTGGCGAGGCCGGACTTGATGTGCCAGGGTGACATCATAAAACTCTATCTCAGGATCTTAAAGGCTCCAGCTAATTCCTTAAAACACCAATTAAGATCAATCTTCAAAGAGCCTTGCATTCCCTGGCACTCCACCCTTGATAAAGCGATCAAAACATTGAATATAGTGGAAGAAAACAAATTGAGGCCGGATATCCCCCTGAACACATGGAAAAAAAGGATAAACAAACAAGTGTGCATAATCTCATTTGACCTGGACTGTAAATCCCTCCATTCAAGTCCACTCTTAGACACCCTGAATAGTTCTTACACAGAAGGCAAAGCCCAGGCTTACCTAAGTGACGCTGTCACACCATCAGCTCGAAACAAAATTCTGTTCATGAGACTAATCACCTTAGGAATCGCAGATTTTAATCCTGCATGGGCTCGTAGAGGGGAACCCACTAAATGCATACTCTGCCCATACGAGAGGTAATCGTGTCTCTACCTTCTATGCTGTTGTCCCAATCTTATCAAGGAACGAAGGCAATTACTGCATCCGATTTGCTCCACCAACGGAACAAAATCCTGTTGCAACGTGTCAGCCATATTTTTTTCCAAGTCTACCACTATGACCCTAGCTAGACTGGGGAAATGTATCCATCATATCAGGACTGCCCTAAAACTGACAAATGAACGGAAGAAAACTCTGGAGAAGTACATTAAAAAATCAGCGCAAGGGTATTGAGGTGGCCTTGACTGTGCAATGATGCTTGTCTGCATTTCCAGTATCCTCTCCAGGAAAGCCCCCCTCATTGTTAATGGTTTAGAGGCCAAGGGGAATGAATCATAGCTCTACAATGCCACCTATATAACAACACAGGATTTTGAACTGCCACCAAAGCCACACCTCCATAAACAAAAACTCTGGGGAATATTGACTTTGGTGGAATTGGGGAGGGAAGCCAAACTTCTTTTTTTAATTAAAATATATTTTAAACCCCTGTCACAAATAACAGTTTTTAATTATCTGTTATAGCTGCAATATGATGAGCACTTTTACTGTAATGATTTTAATTAATTGTACAGTTAATAAATCAATGTGTATATGAAAGGTCGGACATGTACTGGTGTTTGTGACCAGTCCTGATAGTGAAACACTGTGTATTTCCTTTTCTCACTATTGAAAGTTATTGTTTTATCAGTGGGGTTGCACTGTAACATTTTTACATGTGTAACCTTCCATAGGGACAAGATAGACAAATGGAATTTAGACTCTCTAAACTTAACACACCGCTTTTGCAAAAGTGTTTTTTAAATCGCGTGTTTGAAAATGACACTTTTAGAAAGTTGCCATTTTCTTACTTTACCATTCTGTTTGCATCTGGCTGCTTGTGTATTCAGCGTCTGGTGTGTGAGTGAAAGGAGCCGAGATCGACATTTACTCTAGGCCATCACTGTGGTTCTGAGGTGTGCCCCTCCACGCCTGGGTGACTCATCGCCGGGCTGAATGGACCTGGTCTGCATTTAAAAACATGAGAGGAGTTTCACTTGCCCCGGAATAAGCTGTGTCTCCATTAGCACAATGCTGTCTCTGCCCCCTGTGGTCATGCTGCACCAGGGAGGACAGGACTGGTTTCAACTGGGTTCAGAGACCCCTGCCACAAAGAGAACAAATACATTTTTAGGGTATAAGTATTAGATCTAAAACCCCAGAACTTTAGATTACTTCCAGGAACAAGAGGACCCTGCCAAACAGAAGAGCAGAACAACTGTGTGAGGAGCGCTACATTTTCTGATATGGGATGGGTTGGCCTGCAGTTGCTGCTTTTGTCTATGTTAAAGGAAAAGGATTGACTCTTTTTGCCCTGCTGTGGTATCCTGCTTGTGGAGAATCTTGAAGGGCTTGTGGCCTCCTGTTAAAAGTCCCAGGGATCCAAAAGACTTCAGTAGAGGCAGCTTCAAGGAACAACAACCTGCCTAATAGGAGTGCTATCCCACCATTGTGAGGGGAAGGGTTGGCCTGCAGTTGCTGCTACTTAAGGGGAAGGACTGGACTATTGTTCCTCTTTGATCTAAGGTGTAAACGCACAAGAGTGTGGAAAACGCTAATGCTTGAAATTTCCTGGTGCTTGACCTTTTTGGAAATTCCCTGGTGCTTTACGTATTTTTCTTGGTACTTTTTTTTAATTAAAGATTGCCCTGGCCCAAATTGCAGGGCCGACCGCCACTGCAAACACTTTAAGTGGAGAGCAGCTAGCGCCAAAGAGTCCCCAGGCGCTTCCAGCGAATGACTGGCTGCCTGGAGCTCCTCAAGAAGCCACAAGAAGGAAGCACTCCCAGTAGCTGCTCCCTTGCTGCCATTAGCAACCAGATCCACAGGAGGGGCACGACTGCAGGGGAGGGCAGCATTTCCCCAGCGAATAACACGGGTGGTCCCCAGGGCTGTGAGCATCGCCCACAAACAAAGGAGTTCTGGGCATGCAGGCCTGAGACCTGAGGCGTTCCCTGGTATCCCAGGGACCTGCGCTATGCCGAGGGCTACAGTGGTGAAGGCGGCACTCCTGCCAGCAGGTGGAGAGGGCCCCACTGATTGTTTTGGTGTGGAGGAGACACATTGTCTGAGCTGGTTGAAAAGCAGAGTCATCAGTGCAGCTGCCGTGAAGTGACAGCAGCCGAACTTTCACCCAAAGCCTTGTCAGTGTAGGGCACGGGCCATATCAAGTGGCCTCATTCTGAACTTCAAAGCCCTTCATTCTATCGGTCCTAATTACATTAGAAAGCGGATCGCTTTCTATGTGCCGCGGAGGGTGTTGCGATCTGCCGATTTGGCTATATTGGAGGTGCCCACGGCCAAACGTGTCCGGATGGGAGAGCGGTCCTTTCAATTTGTGGCAGCTCGCTGTTGGAACGAGCTCCCTCTCTCCCTACGCAAAGCCAAGAGTCTCCTGGCTTTCAGGAAAGAGCTGAAGACCATGCTCTTTTCCGCGTAATCACTGCTACTGTGGTGCTGCTGCCTTTGTGTTTTCAGGTTTCAGGTCTCTTTGCCAAAGCGCCGGGACACCCCTTTGGGTAGCCGTGCGCTCTAAAAGTACGGCCTTAACATAACATAACAACATAACTGCACAGAGCATTGTTGCAGGGATTCTGCTCATGCACATAACTATGTGCAGGAAACCAAGACCTCAGTGAATTGTGGTGTACCAAAAAACTCACCTCAGTGAGGTGAAAGCTGAAGGTATTGTTCAGCATATCTGAGCTGTAAGTGTCAGTATAGTGGAAATTATATATGGATATGTTTGTAGTTTTTAAATTGTATGTATTTGTATATTTATACTTGTGAATATTTGTATATAATTATATTGAATAGTTTTTAAAATGTTTCCTTTTTTTACAGATATTCTGCATAATTATTAAAAAAGAGTTACAATGACAAAAAAAGAGAAAAGGAAAAGAAAACAAAAACGAAGCCTATTAAGAGAAAAGAGAAAATGATAAATTGGATGAACCACAACATGGATCATGGATTATTAAAGAAAAAACTTCTGGTAAGAGAAGTAAAGAATTTGCAAACAAAAGTTTTAAAGAGTCTAACAAATTCTCAAAATAAAGAAAAGAGAACCAAAAGTAGTAATAACAAACAGAACAAAGGAAGCATGAACAAAAAAGGGGAAATTTGGAATATGAGAAAACAAAATATATTGAAAGAGGGATTTAACACTTTTTAGACATTAGAAAAAGATTATATAAAACTAGAGTACTACAATTTTTTTTAAAAACTGCAAAAAATACTAAAAGAGATTAGCATTTTACAAAAACAAGGAGATCCAAAGTGTTCTTAAAAAAACTTTTAAATTGAAAAGAAAATTGTTTATCTTAGTATTAAACTGAATGAAAACTTTAAATAAAACAATGCAGTCTATGTAGGTCAAAAGTAAAAGTAAAAGAATTGTAAATTGAAATAACTTTTGTAAAGTATTTTGTGGGGAATGGAAGCATACTTCTAGCACAGAACCTTTTTTTAATGAAGAAAATTATTTTCAAAAAAATACATTAGTTCACGCCGTTGATACCTGTGGTCGTTGTTACGAACTTAAAAATGGTTGTCCAATTGAAAAGGAAAAGATGGTTCCTAGAAATGTGGAAGAAGTAATAGCTGGAGAAGTTGAAGGGAGACATACACAGGCTCCAGTGTTTAAATGGGATTGTAGTAGTATTTGTAGTATACAACAGGAATCTATTGATATATTACTAAATTTCTTAAGCGAATAGGGATAAAAAGTGTGAAACAGAAGATTAAGATGTTGCAAGGACTAGATTCTTGCAAAGTGAGAAAAATGAGTGGCTTGCAGGGTCCATCTCTGGCTTGTTTTTCTAAGAAAGTGTCTCAAAGTCGTTATCATCATTTAAGAATATTAACAGTACAACATTCAGAAATGTGGAAGTTAGTAAGAAGATTATACTACGTAAAAAGTCCTGCATTATGTCTAAATAAAATTAACACAGCTCTTTTGCATGGTTCAGTGTTGGATGAAAAAAGTTTCTGATGATATACAGTTTTGTTTCTTTGGAGTGTAGAGGAAGTGACAATTTGATAATTATAGGTGTTAAAGAAGAGATGGAAGATACTACTGTTGTGGAGTTTGAAAAAGAAATAACAAAGTTTAAAATAGTTTCTGGTAAAAATCCCAACTATGGGGTCTATTAGGATGGCGGTCGGAAGATCAGCCCGACCCTCATGGCAGCGGGAAATGGCCGCGCACAAGGACCGCTGCATAACCGCCGGTCGAATCAGTATGCTTGGCAGTCATAAACTGAAGCGGCGGTATGATCGCAGGCATTAACATTGTGGCCGTGGCTGCTGCCATCAGCACTTCCGCGATGTGAAAAGGATCATGTCATGCATATCACTGCACTGCATGGCAGGCACTGCAAAGTGCAGTAATATGCATGACATGCTCCATGGGTACCCCTCCAGTGCACCCACATACCCCCGCAATGGGCCCCCGGAGACATTCTCCCCATGCCTTTCCATGGCGGTCTCACCGCTGTAGAAAGGTTGGCTACCACTGGCAGCATAATCATGGCAGTAGAGCTGGGGCCTGCACTGGCACCATTGTAGCGGTTCAGTTCCGCCCACTAGGCAGGCGTGTGGACTGGTACCGACGGAAAAGTTGCGGGTGGAAAATCTCACGCAGCGGTCGTCACCGTCAGGCTAATGGAACCTGCGGTTTTCCAGGTTGCGTTCGCAGGGGGATGTCTGCCGCTGGTCCGGCGGTTAGCCGTCCATCCGCCATCCCAATAGACCCATATGTTTGTATTTGTTGCCAATGTTCTCACTATAATAGTCAAACAAGGAATGTAGAAGTGTTTTTAAAAAGTGAAAAGGAAAACAATGATAAATGGAGGGAATTTGATGTTTATTTGTTTGTGGAGTCGTTTTGAGTTGGGTACTGATCAATGTATTTGTAAATATTGTTACAATAAATTAGAAGAGAACAAAATACCATCTAGAGCTGTAGGACATTTTTAGGTCATTTTTATTTATTTATTAAACTGTGCGATTACTTAAAATCTTTACAGTATAAAACACAAAGATCATCACCCCCCCCATGTACCCGTTGCCCAGTAAAACCATATGTACAACGTTAAAATAGAATAATGGCTAATTTTGCCTCTTTTTTGTCCAATCAAAGTTCTATTAGAAGAAGGAAAGTTTTTGTCTGTTCCTTAGCTTTACGCCAATTAGAGTCTTCGGAAAGTGTGGAGGTTTGACATGAACGTTTTCACTGCGCATCACCAAGGATGGGTTCTTCGCTGGACCCTTGTCCGACCCTGGTATAGTTTCTGGGTCCAGTTGTTCCAGTTACTTAGCGGGAGTTCCCTAAGTTAGCTGTAGACTGACACTCGTTTGTGCTCCAGATGGTGCTCCTTGCACAGTGTCGAGACTCTTAGGATCTATGGCCTTTTCATGGAGGTCGAGTGCCATTTTGACTTGGTGGGTGAACTTACCAACCCTGGCTAATAGGCAGGTCGTAGTTTCTGAGAAGCACCAGTCCGAGGCCTCTCTGCAGGTTCTATGGCCTAGTTTCCGTAAGGCCGGGCGCAGCAAATGATGACGATCGCTGGCCAACTTTGGACAGCGAAAAACAACAAGGAGAGCAAGGGTTGTGTTCACCAAGGTGAACGGGGAGTACTCCTGTACCCCTGGGTATAACTGTAGAAAAACAAATGAAGGAGTACCACCAGCAAGAATTCACAAGTTGCTATAGAGGTGGAAGGTTTTTACAAAGTGGAGAAAGTCTCCTTTTGTTAGAAACCCCTCACTCATCACCTAGTGATGACATGCTTCATTATCGGGGTCCACCCTAATGACCTAGCGTCATCAGGGTGTGCTACAACACCTGATTGCAGTGGAGCAGGTTGTGAGTGATGGTGCGTGAGAAAAAAAGAGGGTAAGTGTGTTAAAAATTGTCCTGGTTTGAACTTGGGAAAAATAAAATTTTTATTAGCAAGCAACTGGACAATGTTAAAATCGTGGCGAGATAAAGTGAGGGCAGTGATGAGCCCATGTATCTCTCTATGTGTTAGGTCTACATGTTTCAACCTTAGGGGTTATAATGAACCAGGTTTTCGTCAGGACCTTAAAACCAAGTTGGTGGACGGTATGCGTCCCCTAAAAGACGCACCCAGTCCTACCAAATGGGACCACTGATTGGCAAAAGTGTGCCCGTGGTATCGGCTCGCACCACAGTGGGGGAGCTCTAAAAATCAAAAAGCCTGTAAAAGAAAATGTGGACAATTGTCACATATTGAGCGTATTTACAAGCCTGTAACGTAGTGCAGTGCTTCAACGTTGTGCCTGCATGCTGTCTATCCCCATAAGATGGTGAATTCAATGGTAGCTTCAAATATTTAGCGTTACCGGTATAAGGCTCTACTCCAACATACTTTAGTGGGAGGAGGGATGTGAAAGTGCACAATGAGGGGCGGTGAAAATTAACCGCAACTTGCGCACTGAATAACATAGGTGCTGTGATTGTTTATATCTATTCACAACTTTCACGCAATTCAGTAAATTATCACTGCGCGGTTCATTACCACTGCGCGGTGCTGACTCGCATACTGACTAGTTTGTGCGAGGCTATATCCATTTGATAACACATGCACTGTCATGCTAAATTGTACAACACAAAACAAGACAACATGCCAAAGATTCGTGACAGACAAAAAAAGAGAAAACCAAGGCTCACTCTCGATGGAGTGTACGAGGACTTCATAGGGCAGGGGAGGTTACCCTCGTGGACAAACGTATTCTGCAAAAAAATAGTTTTCAAGATAGGGCGTTATTGCGAGGGAGATCGGCTTCAGGGCGACAGAGCCGTGTCCTGTGTGCGCTTGGTGGCGCTCGGTGCCTAAAAATAGCCCTAGGTGACAGGGCAGGGTAAGGAAGGATCTTACTTAGAGTTTGCCGGCGAGGACTCTGGCTGGTAACCTACTACCTTCACCGCCCCGTTAGTAATGGGCTGGGCGTCGGCGTGAGTAAATAACCTGGAAACGCTTCCGTGATGGGCGTGGTTAAGCTGCGATCACGTGCGCAGTATCCAGGCAACTATGTGAGTTGGGATGGTGGCTGCACGGGGTCATGGAAAAACATAACATTCGTTTGTTCGATTCTGGGACTTGCTAGGATGCTGGCGGTGCCGGAAGAAAAAGTATTCCTTTTAAAAGATTCAAAAATGCTTGTTCAAATTGTCAAAACGGATAGTTCAGTTTTTAAAAAATTACAAGTTGTGAAATAGAATGAATAACCCATAACCAGTAGGAAAAGGGTTTTACAGGGAGAGGTTCCCAAGATGCTATAGACAATGATACTTTGGAGTATCAGGGACAAGGGGGGGCATATATTAATAGCGCTCAAAAGGGAACATGAGCACATTTTGAACTTAAATGCTGTACTTAAGGTGAGCCTGAATGATGGGTGTTAACTACGGAAATTACTCAATCAGGCAGGTAGGTAGGCAGTTCAGTGGAGAGGTCATATATAGGCAGGTTTAGACTGGTAAAGCATTAGGTAGGGTTAAAGTACTGTGGCCCAAGGGATGTTATCATTCAGGCCAGTGATGTGGGTGGAAAGTCTGTAGACCCAACGCTGTTCTTTTTCGTGTAAATTTTTTGTGAATTGGGTCCACTCGGAATCTGTTCGATGATAGTCCATCTCATATCGTTTGGGGTGTGGTTGGCCCCTAGGAAATGGTCTGTCAACTTGGTGGCGTTTTTTCTGCAGCGTATTGTGCTGCGATGCTCGCAGATGCGTTGTTTGACCTTCCTGGTGGTCATGCCAATGTAGTTCTTACCGCATGTGCATGTGATCATGTACACCACATTCGCACTGTTACAATTCGTGTGTTTGCGCTGTTCCCATACTTTGCCTTCTTCAAGATTCAATGTTTTCGTGTTCTCAGTCAAATGACACACACTACAATCCCCGCATTTGAAGTGTCCAGTGATCGGCGGCAGGTTCCACAGTTCAGTAATGCTGGGGTTAAGGTTGTTGGTTTCAGCTTTTGGTCTTGTGTTGACAAGGCTGTCTTTTATGCTTGGTGCCTTTTTGTAGGAGAAGAGCGGTTTGTCCCATTTGTGCATGCCGGTGTTGAGTATTTGCCAATGTTTGTTAATGCTCTTACTCACTTTGTTGGATATGGCATTGTACGTTGTGACACAAGTGAGGGGGACTGAGTCATTTTGGACCATGCTTTCTTCTAGGAGCACATCTCTAGGTTGATTCCTCGCTCTTTTTTGGCACTTGTCAATTATCCTGTTGGGATATCCTCGTTGTTTCAATTTGCAGGTGAGATCTTGTGCTTGAAGTTTGTAGTCTGATAGTTTGCTGCAATTGCGCCATAACCTCAGGTATTGGCCATATGGTAAGTTTTCTCTGAGCGGACGCGGGTGGAAACTCTCGTACCTTAGTAGATTGTTCTTAGCAGTAGGCTTTAAATGTGTTTTGGTTGTCAGTTCCTGCCCCTCCTTTTTGATTTCTATGTCCAGGAAGATCATATGTTTTTTATCGTAGTTGTGAGTGAATCTGAGGTGTGGATCTCGGGTGTTGATCCAGGTGGTAAAGTCTCTAAGTATTTCCTCAGGCCCTTGCCAGATAGCTATGACGTCGTCAATGTACCGACGCCAAAACTTGATATGTTCCATGTAAGGGTTCTCTTCAGTCAGGATATGGTTTTCTTCAAAATTGTGGACGTATAGTCCGGCTATGCTTGGAGCAAAAACACTGCCCATGGATGTGCCACCGATTTGGAGGTACAGGGAGCCCTCATATTCAAAATAATTTCTTTTGAGTGCGAGAGTGGCACATTGTAAGATAAATGTTTTTGGTGTTTGCTGTTCCCAGTTATTCTTATCCAAGATGGTTTGAAGGACATTCAGGGTGGCATCTTGAGGTATACTTGTATAAAGGCTCTCAATGTCAAAGCTGAGTAGGATGGTTTCATCATCTACTCGTATGTTGTTCAGGAGTGTCAACAGGTTTTTTGTGTCTTTCAGATATGTTGATGTTGATTGCACGATGGGTTTTAGAAAGAAGTCACAAAACCTAGATAAAGGTTCTAAAAGTGAACCTATCCCTGACACGATCGGCCTTCCTGGGGGGGGGTGTTTTTCCTTTGTGCATTTTGGGCACTGTGTAGAAATATGGAATTTTACCTTCCGTTTTGCAAAGGTAGTCTGCTTCCTGTTTCGAGATCCCTCCAGAGGCCTCTGTCGTCTCAACAAGTTGTAGGATTTCTGCTCTCAGTTCTTCGGTAGGATCTCTTGGTAGGGGTTGGTAACTCTTGATGTCACTGAGTAACCTTCTGCATTCAGTGTCATAGTCATTCTTATTCATGACGACCAGGCCGCCGCCTTTGTCTGCAGGTTTTATTATGACAGAGTTGTCATTTTTCAGTCTCATTATTGCTTCCCGCTCTTGCCTACTGTTGTTTTGAAATTGCCTAGTTTCTCTCATTTGTTCAATGTCTTTGAACACCGCCTGTTCAAAAGTGTGGATTTCCACAGGGATGGTATGTGGTGGTGGTGTGAACTTTGACTTAATTTTTAGGCCTGTTTCGTTGGGTGTTTCATCAGTCTCATTGCCTGGATGTTTTTCAAAGAAGGCTTTGAGTTTCAGCTTCCGGAAAAAATTGGCCAGTTCACAGTGGAGTTTGAACTTGTCCAAGCGTGTTGTGGGTACAAAACCTAAACCCTTGTTAAGCACTCTGGTTTCTGTTTCAGTGAGGTTTTTTGAGGAGAGATTGGTGACTAGTTCGTCTTGTTGCTTGGCCCCGCTTTGCTCATTCCTGCTCTGCTTCTGGTGTTGTTGCCCACTGGGTCCTCGTCTTCCCACTGCACATTGTTCCCGGTTCTCTTCCGACCTCTCCCGCGCCTGCCTCTGTTCTGAAAAGGAGGGCGGTATTGGTTGGGTGGAAAAAAGTGTGGTTGAAATGGTGGTTGCCATCCATACATGGGGAATGATTGGTCTGGCATGAATGGTGTGGGGAAAGGAGGTTGGCTGTATTGTGGCCATTGGTAATGTCCTCTAAATCCTCCTCTTTGTCTTTGTCTTTGGTTGCCATTCCCGGATCCCCCGCTGTTGTTGGAGCTGTTGGATGTGTTGCTGGATGCATCCGAGTCTGGGTCCGGTCCTGCGGTGGCCTTGTAGTCAACATCTGAGTAGGGATATGCTTTAACAAAGGAAAAGCGTTTCAGGTCCTTTTGAAATTTTTGTACCTTCTGTTGGGTAAGATTGTCCCTGTATTCGTTCATCTCTTTGTTGAGATCATCTAGTTTCTTTTTGTATCCCGTGATGCTAGTTTTTATTTGTGCTTCAGTCACCTGTATTTCAATCTGTATTTTTTCCGAGAGGCGTAGGGCAGTCTTGAGGATGAGCATGATCCAATCATGGGTGCAGTGCCATGCTATGCGTGCCCAGTCTCTTCTGAATTCATGATCGTCCAGAAAGATGCGTGGGGCATTGGATACCAGTAAGCCTTTTGGCACCATCTGATTTGTCACATATTCCTTAAGTATAGTACCATGCAGGATGGTTCTGATTCTGTTCCGTTTCATTTCTGTTAATTTGTCCCAGTCTGACGTCTGGGAAATTGTACTGCTTATGTTTGCATCTGCAAACGCCGCTAGATTGCCCATGATTGAGTCTATTTCATCAGTTGAGTACGTTAAGCCTTGGGTGTCTGCCATGGTCAATGGTCGTGTCTCCTATTCCGTTCAGACAATAGGTAGGACAGTGCTGCTAATTGTTAACTCTCTCAGCTGTGCGCTGCCAGAACATAGAAAAACAACAAGGAGAGCAAGGGTTGTGTTCACCAAGGTGAACGGGGAGTACTCCTGTACCCCTGGGTATAACTGTAGAAAAACAAATGAAGGAGTACCACCAGCAAGAATTCACAAGTTGCTATAGGGGTGGAAGGTTTTAATTTCATTATTATAAGTTCATTATAACCCCTAAGGTTGAAACATGTAGACCTAACACATAGAGAGATACACGGGCTCATCACTGCCCTCACTTTATCTCGCCACGATTTTAACATTGTCCAGTTGCTTGCTAATAAAAATTTTATTTTTCCCAAGTTCAAACCAGGACAATTTTTAACACACTTACCCTCTTTTTTTCTCACGCACCATCACTCACAACCTGCTCCACTGCAATCAGGTGTTGTAGCACACCCTGATGACGCTAGGTCATTAGGGTGGACCCCGATGATGAAGCATGTCATCACTAGGTGATGAGTGAGGGGTTTCTAACAAAATCAGACTTTCTCCACTTTGTAAAAACCTTCCACCCCTATAGCAACTTGAGAATTCTTGCTGGTGGTACTCCTTCATTTGTTTTTCTACAGTTATACCCAGGGGTACAGGAGTACTCCCCGTTCACCTTGGTGAACACAACCCTTGCTCTCCTTGTTGTTTTTCTATGTTCTGGCAGTGCACAGCTGTGGGAGTTAACAATTAGCAGCACTGTCCTACCTATTGTCTGAACGGAATAGGAGACACGACCATTGACCATGGCAGACACCCAAGGCTTAACGTACTCAACTGATGAAATAGACTCAATCATGGGCAATCTAGCGGCGTTTGCAGATGCAAACATAAGCAGTACAATTTCACAGACGTCAGACTGGGACAAATTAACAGAAATGAAACGGAACAGAATCAGAACCATCCTGCATGGTACTATACTTAAGGAATATGTGACGAATCAGATGGCGCCAAAAGGCTTACTGGTATCCAATGCCCCACGCATCTTTCTGGACGATCATGAATTCAGAAGAGACTGGGCACGCATAGCATGGCACTGCACCCATGATTGGATCATGCTCATCCTCAAGACTGCCCTACGCCTCTCGGAAAAAATACAGATTGAAATACAGGTGACTGAAGAACAAATAAAAACTAGCATCACGGGATACAAAAAGAAACTAGATGATCTCAACAAAGAGATGAACGAATACAGGGACAATCTTACCCAACAGAAGGTACAAAAATTTCAAAAGGACCTGAAACGCTTTTCCTTTGTTAAAGCATATCCCTACTCAGATGCTGACTACAAGGCCACCGCAGGACCGGACCCAGACTCGGATGCATCCAGCAACACATCCAACAGCTCCAACAACAGCGGGGGATCCGGGAATGGCAACCAAAGACAAAGACAAAGAGGAGGATTTAGAGGACATTACCAATGGCCACAATACAGCCAACCTCCTTTCCCCACACCATTCATGCCAGACCAATCATTCCCCATGTATGGATGGCAACCACCATTTCAACCACACTTTTTTCCACCCAACCAATACCGCCCTCCTTTTCAGAACAGAGGCAGGCGCGGGAGAGGTCGGAAGAGAACCGGTAACAATGTGCAGTGGGAAGACGAGGACCCAGTGGGCAACAACACCAGAAGCAGAGCAGGAATGAGCAAAGCGGGGGCAAGCAACAAGACGAACTAGTCACCAATCTCTCCTCAAAAAACCTCACTGAAACAGAAACCAGAGTGCTTAACAAGGGTTTAGGTTTTGTACCCACAACACGCTTGGACAAGTTCAAACTCCACTGTGAACTGGCCAATTTTTTACGGAAGCTGAAACTCAAAGCCTTCTTTGAAAAACATCCAGGCAATGAGACTGATGAAACACCCAACGAAACAGGCCTAAAAATTAAGTCAAAGTTCACACCACCACCACATACCATCCCTGTGGAAATCCACACTTTTGAACAGGTGGTGTTCAAAGACATTGAACAAATTAGAGAAACTAGGCAATTTCAAAACAACAGTAGGCAAGAGCGGGAAGCAATAATGAGACTGAAAAATGACAACTCTGTCATAATAAAACCTGCAGACAAAGGCGGCAGCCTGGTCGTCATGAATAAGAATGACTATGACACTGAATGCAGAAGGTTACTCAGTGACATCAAGAGTTACCAACCCCTACCAAGAGATCCTACCGAAGAACTGAGAGCAGAAATCCTACAACTTGTTGAGACGACAGAGGCCTCTGGAGGGATCTCGAAACAGGAAGCAGACTACCTTTGCAAAACGGAAGGTAAAATTCCATATTTCTACACAGTGCCCAAAATGCACAAAGGAAACCCCCCCCCCCCCCCAGGAAGGCCGATCGTGTCAGGGATAGGTTCACTTTTAGAACCTTTATCTAGGTTTTGTGACTTCTTTCTAAAACCCATCGTGCAATCAACATCAACATATCTGAAAGACACAAAAAACCTGTTGACACTCCTGAACAACATACGAGTAGATGATGAAACCATCCTACTCAGCTTTGACATTGAGAGCCTTTATACAAGTATACCTCAAGATGCCACCCTGAATGTCCTTCAAACCATCTTGGATAAGAATAACTGGGAACACCAAACACCAAAAACATTTATCTTACAATGTGCCACTCTCGCACTCAAAAGAAATTATTTTGAATATGAGGGCTCCCTGTACCTCCAAATTGGTGGCACATCCATGGGCAGTGTTTTTGCTCCAAGCATAGCCGGACTATACGTCCACAATTTTGAAGAAAACCATATCCTGACTGAAGAGAACCCTTACATGGAACATATCAAGTTTTGGCGTCGGTACATTGACGACGTCATAGCTATCTGGCAAGGGCCTGAGGAAATACTTAGAGACTTTACCACCTGGATCAACACCCGAGATCCACACCTCAGATTCACTCACAACTACGATAAAAAACATATGATCTTCCTGGACATAGAAATCAAAAAGGAGGGGCAGGAACTGACAACCAAAACACATTTCAAGCCTACTGCTAAGAACAATCTACTAAGGTACGAGAGTTTCCACCCGCGTCCGCTCAGAGAAAACTTACCATATGGCCAATACCTGAGGTTACGGCGCAATTGCAGCAAACTATCGGACTACAAACTTCAAGCACAAGATCTCACCTGCAAATTGAAACAACGAGGATATCCCAACAGGATAATTGACAAGTGCCAAAAAAGAGCGAGGAATCAACCTAGAGATGTGCTCCTAGAAGAAAGCATGGTCCAAAATGACTCAGTCCCCCTCACTTGTTTCACAACGTACAATGCCATATCCAACAAAGTGAGTAAGAGCATTAACAAACATTGGCAAATACTCAACACCGGCATGCACAAATGGGACAAACCGCTCTTCTCCTACAAAAAGGCACCAAGCATAAAAGACAGCCTTGTCAACACAAGACCAAAAGCTGAAACCAACAACCTTAACCCCAGCATTACTGAACTGTGGAACCTGCCGCCGATCACTGGACACTTCAAATGCGGGGATTGTAGTGTGTGTCATTTGACTGAGAACACGAAAACATTGAATCTTGAAGAAGGCAAAGTATGGGAACAGCGCAAACACACGAATTGTAACAGTGCGAATGTGGTGTGCACATGCGGTAAGAACTACATTGGCATGACCACCAGGAAGGTCAAACAACGCATCTGTGAGCATCGCAGCACAATACGCTGCAGAAAAAACGCCACCAAGTTGACAGACCATTTCCTAGGGGCCAACCACACCCCAAACGATATGAGATGGACTATCATCGAACAGATTCAGAGTGGACCCAATTCACAAATTTTTTTACACGAAATAGAACAGCGTTGGGTCTACAGACTTTCCACCCACATCACTGGCCTGAATGAAAACATCCCTTGGGCCACAGTACTTTAACCCTACCTAATGCTTTACCAGTCTAAACCTGCCTATATATGACCTCTCCACTGAAATGCCTACCTACCTGCCTGATTGAGTAATTTCCGTAGTTAACACCCATCATTCAGGCACACCTTAAGTACAGCTTTAAGTTCAAAATGTGCTCATGTTCCCTTTTGAGCGCTATTAATATATGCCCCCCCCTTGTCCCTGATACTCCAAAGTATCATTGTCTATAGCATCTTGGGAACCTCTCCCTGTAAAACCCTTTTCCTACTGGTTATGGGTTATTCATTCTATTTCACAACTTGTAATTTTTTAAAAACTGAACTATCCGTTTTGACAATTTGAACAAGCATTTTTGAATCTTTTAAAAGGAATACTTTTTCTTCCGGCACCGCCAGCATCCTAGCAAGTCCCAGGATCGAACAAAAGAATGTTATGTTTTTCCATGACCCCGTGCAGCCACCATCCCAACTCACATAGGTGCCTGGATACTGCGCACGTGATCGCAGCTTAACCACGCCCATCACGGAAGCGTTTCCAGGTTATTTACTCACGCCGACGCCCAGCCCATTACTAACGGGGCGGTGAAGGTAGTAGGTTACCAGCCAGAGTCCTCGCCGGCAAACTCTAAGTAAGATCCTTCCTTACCCTGCCCTGTCACCTAGGGCTATTTTTAGGCACCGAGCGCCACCAAGCGCACACAGGACACGGCTCTGTCGCCCTGAAGCCGATCTCCCTCGCAATAACGCCCTATCTTGAAAACTATTTTTTTGCAGAATACGTTTGTCCACGAGGGTAACCTCCCCTGCCCTATGAAGTCCTCGAACACTCCATCGAGAGTGAGCCTTGGTTTTCTCTTTTTTTGTCTGTCACGAATCTTTGGCGTGTTTGTCTTGTTTTGTGTTGTACAATTCAGCATGACAGTGCATGTGTTATCAAATGGATATAGCCTCGCACAAACTAGTCAGTATGCGAGTCAGCACCGCGCAGTGGTAATGAACCGCGCAGTGGTAATTTACTGAATTGCGGGAAAGTTGTGAATAGATATAAACAATCACAGCACCTATGTTATTCAGTGCGCAAGTTGCGGTTAATTTTCACCGCCCCTCATTGTGCACTTTCACATCCCTCCTCCCACTAAAGTATGTTGGAGTAGAGCCTTATACCGGTAACGCTAAATATTTGAAGCTACCATTGAATTCACCATCTTATGGGGATAGACAGCATGCAGGCACAACGTTGAAGCACTGCACTACGTTACAGGCTTGTAAATACGCTCAATATGTGACAATTGTCCACATTTTCTTTTACAGGCTTTTTGATTTTTAGAGCTCCCCCACTGTGGTGCGAGCCGATACCATGGGCACACTTTTGCCAATCAGTGGTCCCATTTGGTAGGACTGGGTGCGTCCTTTAGGGGACGCATACCGTCCACCAACTTGGTTTTAAGGTCCTGACGAAAACCTGGTTCATTATAACCCCTAAGGTTGAAACATGTAGACCTAACACATAGAGAGATACACGGGCTCATCACTGCCCTCACTTTATCTCGCCACGATTTTAACATTGTCCAGTTGCTTGCTAATAAAAATTTTATTTTTCCCAAGTTCAAACCAGGACAATTTTTAACACACTTACCCTCTTTTTTTCTCACGCACCATCACTCACAACCTGCTCCACTGCAATCAGGTGTTGTAGCACACCCTGATGACGCTAGGTCATTAGGGTGGACCCCGATGATGAAGCATGTCATCACTAGGTGATGAGTGAGGGGTTTCTAACAAAAGGAGACTTTCTCCACTTTGTAAAAACCTTCCACCCCTATAGCAACTTGTGAATTCTTGCTGGTGGTACTCCTTCATTTGTTTTTCTACAACTTTGGACAGCAACATAGCAGGTGTAACCATGACTCTCTGCGGTAGTTGCATAATCGACAGGCGGTGGCACCGTCCGTTCGTGCCCATTTTGGATTAAAGTCCGTGATAATGAGAGCCAGGAGGCGCAGATACAGGATTTTATTTCTCGCATGAGTTGTTAGTGAGTCTCGCAGGTATGGTTGGGGTTTCCTGAGAGTATAAGACTTATCCAGGGCCAACGTTAGTGGGTTGTGCCGTAGCGATAGAAGATCAAGCTCGAACGAGATGGACTGGACTTGACGCTTTACGGCTTGTGCCCAGGCTGAGTATGGTATTTCATTGAGGTGCAAGCTCTTACCCTCAATTTTCAATAGATCAATGCCTTGTGCCAGCTTAGAGTGCCTTGGAGAGCCCACTTCACCAAATGTGGATTTTAAGAAATGCTTTAGGGTGTTTTCGGGCGCTTTCAGTACTCTGATGTAGTATTTTATCAGGTCCCCCAGTAATGCCAACTCCGGTCGATTTAGGCCTATTTCTAGCCTTAGCCTGTTGTTCCTAGCCTGTCTAGGGGCCTGTAGCACCAACTTGTACGCTTTCGCCTGGGCCGCATTGACCACTTTCTCGAATGCACCTGGGTAGGCAATGTGGCCATACGTAATGGAGGGAATCAGTTTTGCCCTGAGTACTGTCAACATTGGTTCTGCTGAGGGGCTGACCAAGCGATAACTTAGGCGTCTTAAAAACAGAATTGTTTTATCTATTCTTGGTTTTAGCTCCTTTAGATGTTTAGCTGCAGTGGCCCTCTCTGACACCCAAACTCCCAGATAGTTATAGGATGTGGCAGTAGCGATTAAGTTCTCCCCCAGGATCCATGTTGCTTCTTTTTTTCGCCGATATTTGCCAAAGATTACTATCTTGGTCTTACTAACGTTTATCCGTAGGTCATTTTCTTTGTTGTACGTCGCCAGGCTATTTAAAGCTCTTTGAAGTCCCACCCTGGTGTGGTCCATGACCACTGTGTCATCAGCGTACTGGAGCGATCCCAGGACCAGCTTCCCCAATCTTGGCGGTACTAAGTTGGCGTCTTTCAGGGCTTGCCCCATGTCAGCTGTATACAGGTTAAAAAGTAGGGGGGCCAGAACGCACCCCTGCTTAAGTCCAGAGTTGGTCTCGATTCTTGCTGTTATAATTGTTGGACTTAATTTCAGCTGGACCCATGTCCCCTCATATAGTGCTTTTATAGCTTTTAACAGGACTTGTGGGAGCCCCCAGCTCTCAAGTTTTGCCCATAGTCGGCTTCTGATCACTCGATCGAAGGCCGTAGAATAGTCTATAAAACAACAAAACAGTGGCAGCTTATCCCTCGTGTTGGCCTTCTTCGCCAGGTAGGAGAGCGCTATGATGTTGTCTAGAGTGGAACTGTTGGCCCTGAAGCCAGTCTGTGTGGGAGGGAGAATGCCATTTTTGTCCACCCAGGCCTCCAGGTCCCTTAAAAGAAGACGGGCGTAAACCTTGGCTTCTATATCTAAAAGGGCTATAAGCCTGTAGTTGGCCGGGTTCGAGTGAGCTGTACATAATGACCTAGAATTAGTACCTACATCTCTAGAACTGAAAGATTTAACTACAAATGAGTCCATCCTTATTCAATCTGTGCACCTGTTTCAGGCTATAATTCGTATGGAGCCTAAAACAGGTAAGCTGCCTACAACAGATCTACAAAGGGGTTTAAAAGGCACAGTTGTGTTTTTACCTCTAGATTTTAAGAAAAATATTGAAACCAATGGTGTAGAAAGAGAGGAAAGTGAACCTGTAGTCATTCTAGTTAATGATGTACATTAAAGAGTCGGAAAATATGGCAAGAGTTAGTAGATGTCACCAAAGTTCAAAAGGCTACATTATCTGGTACAAAACAAAATTTACTATAAAACTGTAAATGTATAAGAACAAGAAATATGTTTAGAAGATGAAACAGACATTTCAAGTAGACAAATAGAAAAAGTGGGGAACTCCAGAAAAGAAGACATTCACGAACATTACACTATACACCCTCTCCATTCAAAAGAAGTAATAGGAGACAGTATTAAATTATTTCAGATGAAAAAAGAAAAAGGAACTCCATTGAGTGTATGGGAAAAGAGTTTGGAAGCTCGTTGTTTTCCACACCTGTTCTTTACTGGAAAAGGTGGAAGATATGATGAATGACCAGTTCAGATTCCAGCTTCAGAAAATCTTACTTTACGACTATACTCAGAAGATCCAAGATTTTGACAGCGTATTCCATATTTGTTTCATATTTTACTTAAAAGTGACTTGTCTGCACTTTCATATGCAGTGAACCACATATTAAAAACAGGAGTTCATCTTTCACATGTTTCTGCAAAGGAATTAATGGACAAAGTTCAATGAAGAGACGAACATTTAGAATCACAGTTAATTAATTTGATGGCGTGTCAACGTGATACTAATGAATATTGGTATTAACGTCATGGAGAACTCAAATGTATGTTGAGTAACTTAGGAACCCCTACGTGGTTTGTTACACTTAGCTGTGCTGAATAACCATGGGATGATTTACTTGATTTTCTACAACATGCAAATTCAAATATAAAAAACATTGAATTGAAGATAGCTGGAGAACTGTGTTCCTTGGATCCTGTAAATGTGTGCATATATTTTAATCATAGGTTTGGAGCTATGATGTCTTTTATCTGTAATAAAAATAATCCTCCTATTGGCGAAGGTATTGATTTCTTTTGGAGAAAGGAATACCAAGCTAGAGGTGCATTTCATATTCATATGCTGGAATGGATCAAGAAGACACCAACATTTGGAACTGACACTGTTGAGAGAGTTTTATCTTTCCTTGAAAAACATGTTACCTGTACCATACAATACGAAAAAGCAGAAAACAACATGAGACAGCAAGTTTTACGGTTTCAATCTCATCAATGTGGAAAATATTGTAGACGAAAATACAAATCAAAGGAAAAATTGTACACAAAATGTCGATTTGAATTTCCACATTCAGTAATTGCCAAAGGAAGAGTGAACAGATTCATATCAGCAGTGAGACATATTATATTTTGAAAATCTCCAAAGAGTACTTACAATACAAAAAGAAGTGAAGACTCAAAGTATATTAATGATTACAATCCAGTGATTTTGGCAATGTGGAATGCAAATATGGACATACAGTATGTTGCAGATAACTCATTTGCTGTTGCTCACTATGTTACGTCGTATATATAACCAAATCTAAAAAGACGAAATTGAAAGAAATGTGGGAAGAAATTTCACAAGAGAAGACTCTTAAAATCCGCAAGTTTTTTATTCAAAGTCAAGAAGAATGATTTGGGTAAGTCTAGTTCTTGCTAAAACACAAAATTGAGTTTTGAAATCTGTATAAGAAATTGAAAACGTAGCATTGAATGAACCACAAAGTACAGATATTGTTAAAACAAATATGTTGGATAGGTACTATCCTAATAGAAGTCCACATCTGGAAAATATATGTCTATACGAAGCACTGCAACATTACACTTTTAAGAGAAATGTTACGGAAAATATAAATGAAGGAAAATTGGATGTGAAGTATGTTTGGTAAAACATATAAAAAATCGTATTAATCAAAGGAAACTCAATTGCGATACTCCAGATGAAAGGGAATGTTTCTATTGAGCACTGCAACTCTTCCAGCCTTGGAGGACAGAAATGGTATTACTTGGAGATTTTGAGTGCTCTGAAGATTCTTCCAATGCATGTAAAGATACCATTGAATGCACAATTTGTCCAAATTATCTGCAAATGTTGAACAAAGAGATTAATCAAGAAACTACTATTGCAGCTGGAATAGCTTGATACAGTTCTCACGCTAGTCAGAGTTCTGCTCCACTAAGTCAAGATCCATTAGGAGAAGCCATTCTTGAAAATGAAGCAGCGATAGCAATGAGTAAAGTGGAAACGGCAATGCAACAAGCACAAAAGGACCATATTGATTTGGAAAAGTTAGAAGTACAACTGAATATTGAACGGAAAGAAATATATCAGGAAGTTACATAACAGATAGAACATGGTTTACTGCATGAAAAAAAAGATTTGCCAACGCACATCATTTAAACGTATTTGAATGTATATCAGTGGGCAAGCTGGAACAGTAACAGGTTTCTTGATTAAAGATTTGACCAGTTATCTACAGAAAACCACTGACTCACATTTATCTTGTGTTGTAACCGCTCCAACTGGGTTAGCAACACACAACATTAAAGGGATTACATTACATCGTTTACTCATGCTACCAGGAGAACATGGAAATAAGTTGGAATATCACAAGCTATCTGGAGAAGCTTGTTATGAAGATTCAAGAGTACTCAAATCAAATCAAATCATCTTTATTCGGTTTCCATTGTTTTGAAAGCCATAAAAGTACATAAAAACACAATACAATTATTTTAAAATTCATATTCTTTCTGAAAAAAGGTATAAAAAGCATTTTATCAGTGCATATTATTTCGGAAGGGCTATTCAGTAACTATTCAAAGGTTCGTTCGGTGCCTGACACACAGTTTGAGAAACTGTGCAGTAGATTTTGCCATCAAGTTGTTTTCCAATAGCTGTAAGACCAGATAGGCCGGGCGGAATTTACGGATCTTTAGAACCTTTAATACTGGTGTTATCCACCGCCTACGTATTGGTACGTAAAATTTGCAGAAAAAAAGAACATGGATTGTGGACTGTAAAGACATTGAGTCACAAGGACACACGGAAACGTTGTGGGACCAATCATTTTGGTTAGGGAATAAAACCATATAATGAAATAGATTAAACCTGAAACGGGTGAGAAGGTATCTTTCGTATTGAGTTAGGTTGTACTGAAGATATGGTTGAATAGTTGGGACGGACTGAATCAGTAAGCATTGCAGGACTGATGGCTTCCCTATTTCGCCCTGCAAGCGCACTTGAGATAAATGTGACAGACATAGTGTTTTTAGTTCCTTTTTTGATATGTCTGTCACTGATAAAGGGTCATTAAAAAATTTCACATATCCAATGTCGGTAAGGAATGTCTTCACATAGGTCAGCCATCTTACTTTTTTCGTATTCTCAAGTTTAATACAGTCCAGGACAATTGTTCTTGTGAACTGGCATTGATCCGTTGCCCAGATTCTGCGCCACAACATGATCGGTTGGATTTTAATAATGTCAGAGATATAGTCCATACCAAGTTCAAGATGGCATCCGTACGTAGTTGTACTTTTCGGTACGGCCAGCAAAAATCTTAGGAAAGAATTTTCAACTTTTTGGAGCTGATCTACATTTGCCCCTCCCCAGACCCCTGCACCAAAGGTTGCTGTGCTGAGACACTTGGTATTGTATATTTTTATCATCTCGGTCGGAGGTCTTTTACCGAGCCGAAGGGAGAAAGCCTTTAGTGCGCCGACAGTTCTTACGAAGGCCAGTTTACGGGCGTTGATGGCTTCCTTCCATTTAAATGCCTCATCAATGATGATGCCAAGGTAAGGATAGGTATCTGTTCTTTCAAGGGGTAAATTGTCCACATAGATTTTCTTTGGTTTTTTCCCCTTTATGCCAGCGTGCATCACATATGTTTTCTTTATGTTGACTTTTAAGTTCAAGCTGGTCATGAAGGAGCAGTAGTTATTCAATACCCGTTGGAGCTGGATTGGGGTTCGGGCGAGGATCACCGCATCGTCGGCATATAGTAGTGCTGGAATCGGCCGACGACTGACTGTTGGGAGATCTATTACACCTTTTAACATTGCAACCTCTAGCCCGTTGGTGTAGAGTGTAAATAGGAAGGGGGCCAGCACGCACCCTTGTCTGACCCCCTTCTGTATTGAAAAGCTCTCAGTTAGCTGGCCGCCAGTCCCAAATCTAACCTTTCCCGAGGCTCCAGTGTATAGTTCACGGAGAAAGTCAACTATTGGTGAATCAATCCCCATTTGCAGCATTATTGACCATAATTTTGAGTGTTCAACACAGTCGAACGCTGCTGTGAGGTCGACGTAAACCATATGTAGGGACGAGCTTTTTGCGTCTAAGTATTTTCCGGCCAGTAGTGTTAAATTTAAGGCCTGATCAACTGTGCTCAGTCCTGTCCTGAACCCGTACTGTAGGTCCGAAATTGCCCCGTGTTCTAACGACCACTCCTGGAGTCGATCAAGTAGGACGCGGCCTGCCATCTTTCCGATCGAATCCAGGAGGGAGATGGGCCGGTAGCAGGAGGGGCTATCTCTGTTACCTTTTTTAAAAATGGGCACGAGTATTGATGTTGACCAGGATTCAGGAAGACCAATCTCCTTCGCCGCGTTTAATACTTTAGTAAGCAGTGGGCACCAGAGGTCAGGTGTGTATTTGTAAAGGTCCATAGGAACCGAGTCTGGCCCGGGTGCTTTGCCTGATTTCGCAGTTTTTATGGCCTTCATCGTTTCATTGAATGTGAAATGAAGAGCTAGTGGATATTTCACTGGCTGAAGGGGGTCCAGATGTTCTGAGTCTGTAGATTTGTCCATACCAAAGACCCCTGAGAAATGTTGGACCCATTCCCCGGCGTTTATAGCAACGTCTAGTGAGGGGGCATCGTTCCTTTATGTTAAAAAGGGAGTTTTCAATATCTGCCAGAAAGCAGCGCTATCTTTTTGAGTGCTGCTTTTCTGTAATTCAGTCCATAGGTTTGATTGAAGATCCTTTTTTCTTTTTCGGATTGCGAGTGTGTAGGCCTTCCTTAATTTAATCACCTCCTCTCTGTTTCTTTCTTTTTTTGCTAATGCCTTCTTTAAGTTAGAATAAGCTTTTGTTCATTCCGTAGAGAACCATCCCTTTCTTGTAGTCCTGTTTTGTCTAAGGGGCTTAGTTAGTTCTTTTCTTATGTTTTCCACGATATTGGTGTAGTTAGTCAAAATTTCATTTGGAGTTGTGGAGGGATCTAAGCACCTGTCTATTTCACTTTTGCATGTTTTAATTATTCTCCCGTTTACAGTTTCCTGGTCTAATTTGCCCCATTTTAAGGTGTAACCATTTAATCTGTTCAGTGTTAATGCTTGCTGGTGTAAGAGGCTGGAATGTACCCTGTCTAGCTTAATCTGATGTTTGGGTTCCAAAAACGTCATTCTGATGGGGGAATGATCACTAAGTGCATTGTCAAGCACTTCAAAGGTCTTGATATTATCTGCTTTGTTTATCGATGCTAAAATATAGTCTATTAGGGTTTTGAAACCTCTGCCGTGAAAAGTTGAAGTGAATTCAGTTGTGGGTATTTTTATCATGTTGGCGAACCCTATGTCTAAGTCAGTCATCGCGGCCTGTATGTTACTGCCCTCTACGGTGTGAACAAAGTGAGTTAGAGTGTTTCCTTCTTCATCTGTGATCCCCCAGATGGGAGTGTCGCATCTGTTACATAAATGGAGATTAAAGTCTCCTCCCCAGGTTACTGTGTGGAATTCCTTTGCCTGTTTTGCTTTGAGGTCATTTACTAGGTGGAGAATTTCATTTAAGGCCATAGTCAACTCTGTTGAGCTCATATTGTTATAGAAATTGATGATAGTGTAGACCTCTTGTTTGGTTCCATGTATGTTAATAATCTGAAAATTCTGGCCTAATTTTACAGAAATTATCTCACGACAAGGCCAGAGATTTGAAATATATATTAATAGGCCCCCTTTACTTCTGCCTAAATTGGATCTTATGGCTTGTGAAAAGTAAGTTTTGTAGCCCAAGAGATGAATTGGGTCATTGAGCCACGTCTCCTGTAGGCAAATTACGTCGTTCGAATTTACCAGGCTAAGAAAGCTATTTTCCAAGTGTTTTGTGACTAACCCCGCCACATTCCAGAATAATAGCCTTTTATCAGAGCTATCACCAGTTAAAAAGTATTTCTTGCTCTGGGCGCTAATTTCCCCCGATTGACTTAATTGAGACTCATATGTCGGGTTAAAGACAGTTTCCTGCGAATCTAAACCAGATTGTGATGAAAAGGGAAGACCGGTAGGGAGCTTGGAAGGGCATTGCTGCTCTTCTATCCAATCTGCCATTCTTTGGGGGTTTGTCGTCACAGTTAGTTCATTTGACCAATTGGTTGTTATTAAAGAAACCTTGTTGAGTGTAATCTTATCGGGATGCTTAACTGATTTATTGGGTGTAGCGCTGTTATTAAAAAGGGGAATAGTAGCATTGTTCTGTGGTGATGGTCAATCGACCATCTCTAGACAACTATAACTGTTGAAAGTTGGTATACCACCCCATGGATCCCTGTAGGGTAATTGTTGGCCTCTCCTACCAACAATATTCCAGTCACCCCGATCTTTGTTTTCATGCCCCCATTCTCCCTGGGACCAGCCCCTTTGGGTGTTTCCATTATACCAGTCTCCCTGGCTCCAGCCTCTTTGCCCAAACTCGGGCTGGTTCCATGACCAGTTTGAAGACCAGTTGGGGCCTTCGGAATAATGACCTTGGCGGGGGTAAAAGAATGATAGTCGTTTGACATTAATTCCTCCGCTGCTACCTAGTGGGTCCCAGGAGCAGATGTAGTCCACTGCACGGGGGTTCTCAAAATTAACTATTATGCAGTCGCCTGGGATAGTTTTTGGTTGGTATCCTATCCATGGGGCCCTTCTTACTGTGGCAATTTTGGTAACATGATTATGCTGATTTGGTCTGTTAATGTTCAGCCAATGGCGAGTTTTATTTAATAAGGACCAAGTTTGTTCATCTATGTCATTATTTAATTCTGGAACTCCTGTTAAGATGGCTACGAAAGGGGCAGCATCCGGTGGGAGGTTTACTGGTTTAAGCCATCTCTTCTTTGTGCGTTCTGGCTTTGTATTATGCCTCTGGGGTTGTTCATTATGAGGGTGGTTATGACTAGTGGTCTGGAAGGGACATTTGCTGACAGCACGTTTTGTGAGTCGGGGACCTTTTTTGGGAGTACTTGGGGAGTCTTGGTTTTTGATGTATCTAATAGATTTTTGGGGTTTTTCACGGAATCTCCTGAGATGACAGTTGGAATGTTTGTTACGGTCAGGCTATTACTAGATGGTTGTACTGAGTTGTTGGGTGGTTGTGCTGAATTGTTGGTTGACTTTGCATTATTAGCTAGGGGCTTGGGACCACCCAAGTTTGGCAGCCCTTGACTTTGTGGGTTTGTGGATTTTTTCGAGATGGCAACTAGAATTGCTACTTGCTTCTCGATAATTTCAAGGCTTTTTTGAATTGGTTGCAGCTGGTGTTTAACTATTTCGGCTATCTCTTTTGCCAGGATGTATTGTGGGTCGAGTTTTTTATTGGTTTTAACTGAAAGAGAGGCTGGATTTTCTAAGTAAATTTTGTTAATCGTGGCTGCATTTAAATGATCGTCAGGCGTAGCAGCGTCAGAGCAAATATTCCTGTTGACTTCTGTTATTTCAATGGATTTGTTATTGTCCTGACTATGCTCATTAGTACTGTTAGTCTCACGAGATTTTTTAGGATGTGAATTATGTTGTAAGGGTTCAGAGATTGCAGAGTCTTTAATTGCTTGATTTTTTGTGATTGTTTTCTTATATTGCGGGTGTTTTGAGATTGCACCCTCCCTTAACCCCCTAGATTCACTCTGTATGGGGTCAATTTCCGGTGAGTGTGGGGTCGCAAAAATGTCCGGAGTGTGCTCGAGGCCATGAGTCAGTTCTGAGTCTGATTATAGTGTGGACACTGACAAATCAATTGAATTGGGAATGGCATGGATATCCGCGCGTGTTCCCGGTGCGGATGTGCTTATTGATTGTTTAATTGGAGTTTGTGCTTGGGCCAATATTCCCATTGAGGAGTGTCTTGCTTGATCTAATTCATAAGAAACTCGTCGGTCAATAAGCATTACAGTTTGGTCGATTGTTTGATTGACTTTCGTAATGAATTGGTCTATTGGACCTACTGATTTTGCCATGTTTTTAAGCGTTTTACTTCTGGTGCCCCTCGATGACATTGTGTGTGCTTGAACAGGGCTGGTGACGGATTTAATTTAGGTATAAGCTATGCGACAGGGATGATGTTTGTTCCCCTTCTGGTCGGCGTATAAGGCTTTTAATAGAGAGGTACCTTTTGTTGGTTGTTAGGGGGTGGCCCAAGCCCAGTCTCCTCCGGTCTGTGACGGGCTAGGACGGGCACGCCCTTGGCCCGGGCTTCGCCCCGGGCTACGACCCGCGCGCGTCCTGCGATGCGCGTTAATAGACCTGTTTAAATATGAGAAGGAGGCGTGGCGCTGGGAGGGGGCGCGGCTCGGCCGGGAAGAGGAACCAGCTGTTGGTGTTGACAGGAATGCTGGTCCTCACAGTCCCGGGCGCCGCGCCTCTCACCTCCTCTGCGGCCACGAAGATGTTGTGTTCTCCACACGGGTTTCAAAAGAAGCAGGAAGCTTGAAGTGCTACTCCTGTAGCGAAGGGCTGTGACAGGCGATTCAAAACACCTCTAGCGAGCGGCTCCCGCGAAGCGGGGGCCGCGAGAGGTAAAGAGCAGTCAGCGGGAGGCGTGGCACTGGGAGGGGGCGCGGCTCGGCCGGGAAGAGGAACCAGCTGTTGGTGTTGACAGGAATGCTGGTCCTCGCAGTCCCGGGCGCCGCGCCTCTCACCTCCTCTGCGGCCACGAAGATGTTGTGTTCTCCACACGGGTTTCAAAAGAAGCAGGAAGCTTGAAGTGCTACTCCTGTAGCGAAGGGCAGTGACAGGCGATTCAAAACACCTCTAGCGAGCGGCTCCCGCGAAGCGGGGGCCGCGAGAGGTAAAGAGCAGTCAGCGGGAGGCGTGGCACTGGGAGGGGGCGCGGCTCGGCCGGGAAGAGGAACCAGCTGTTGGTGTTGACAGGAATGCTGGTCCTCGCAGTCCCGGGCGCCGCGCCTCTCACCTCCTCTGCAGCCACGAAGATGTTGTGTTCTCCACACGGGTTTCAAAAGAAGCAGGAAGCTTGAAGTGCTACTCCTGTAGCGAAGGGCTGTGACAGGCGATTCAAAACACCTCTAGCGAGCGGCTCCCGCGAAGCGGGGGCCGCGAGAGGTAAAGAGCAGTCAGCGGGAGGCGTGGCACTGGGAGTGGGCGCGGCTCGGCCGGGAAGAGGAACCAGCTGTTGGTGTTGACAGGAATGCTGGTCCTCGCAGTCCCGGGCGCCGCGCCTCTCACCTCCTCTGCGGCCACGAAGATGTTGTGTTCTCCACACGGGTTTCAAAAGAAGCAGGAAGCTTGAAGTGCTACTCTGTAGCGAAGGGCTGTGACAGGCGATTCAAAACACCTCTAGCGAGCGGCTCCCGCGAAGCGGGGGCCGCGAGAGGTAAAGAGCAGTCAGCGGGAGGCGTGGCACTGGGAGGGGGCGCGGCTCGGCCGGGAAGAGGAACCAGCTGTTGGTGTTGACAGGAATGCTGGTCCTCGCAGTCCTGGGCGCCGCGCCTCTCACCTCCTCTGCGGCCACGAAGATGTTGTGTTCTCCACACGGGTTTCAAAAGAAGCAGGAAGCTTGAAGTGCTACTCCTGTAGCGAAGGGCTGTGACAGGCGATTCAAAACACCTCTAGCGAGCGGCACCCCATGTCACCTGTGTCATAATTTTCTATCCCCGACTTTGGCGTTGATAACCTATTATATAATCAGAGTGGCAGTCGTGGTACGAAGTCAACTAAACCAACTGGACAACCACACCTGAAAATTATTTTGAAAAGGACCACTCAGGACTAGAAAACGTAGCATGTGAAATGAGTCATCTGGCAACTTTACCACCTGCAGAAAATGAATATGATTTTAAATGACATTGAATTCAATTTTTTCAAATAGATTTACATGGCTGTGAGTAGAACAAAATGAACTCAAGAAAATGAAACTTCTGATAATTGATGAGGTAAGCATGTTCTCAAACTTAATGCCTGCCTTTGTACATTTAAGAATGCAACATATTTTAAAAACAGATTAATATATTTTATTTAGAGGAAAACATGTAATTGTATTTGGCGATCTATTACAACTTACTCCTGTGAAAGGCCAACAAGTTTTTAAGACTCTTTTTCATGAAGACACTAAAAAAGTGTTGGGAAGTATTGGAAATGTAAACATTTGGTCTCATTTTGAATGTAAAGAACTTATTAAGAATATGCGACAGGCAAGTGACGAACATTATGGGAACATTTTTCAAGATATTAGAATTTTTGTGTTGACAAAAGTTGGCAAAGAACCTTTCCAAATTCGACTTCTAAGAAACTTGTTTCCAAATGAAAATATTGCACCTGAAATAATGTACAAAATAGTTGCAGAAGAGAAGTTTATATTTTGCCTTATGCCAACACTGAAATAATGCTCTACATTCAATGAAGAACTTTTAAAACTGGAGAAACAACCAATAATGAAAATGGAAGCTATTGATAAAATAGAACACAAAGGAGTTACTATTCTTCTGTCAGAGAAATTACAGTCAAAATGAGATTCTTTGGAAAAATCTATATCTAAGACTGCTGGTTTGGAAAAGACTTTATATGTATGTGTAAACTCTCGGGTAATATTACAGGAAATTTAGATGTTGAAAAAGGTTTAGTGAATCGAGCAATGGGAAAAGATGTTGATTATGTAAATTTTCAGAACAGAGAAGGTATTGAATGTTTGATCAGATTGAAGAGGTGAAACAGATTGGACGTTATAGTGTTCGTTTCTTGCTTGTAAAAGATTTGTATGTTCATAGAAAACAGTTTCCTTTTTCATTTGCATATGCAGTGACCATTCATAAATCGTAAGGTTTAAATGCAGAGGGTGCTTTCGTAAATATTGGAAGTTCAGTGTTTAAAGAGGGAATGGCATAAGTTGCATTGTCTCGAGTAAGAACATTATCTGGATTGGATTTGAATAATGTTGATGAGAGTAAGAAAGTTCAGATGCAAATTATGTTTAATCGGTTAAGAAGACTGTATGCTCCCAACTTAGGTGAATATCATGTATATGAAAAGCGTTTAGTATGTCCAAAAGGAAAATGAGAAACATTCTAGTGAGGTTGGGAAAAAGAAAAAAATTCAGCAGAATGAGGAAGCCGAAAAGAAAATGAAAATGGACACTATTGATGATATTGTAGGATATCAGTTGGAAAATAGTTCATGTATCAACTGCTATGCTAATGTAATTGTAAACGTTGTGTTTTTTCTAGAAAATCTTCATCATCAATTATGGAGATTCGACTTCTCTGTTCCCTTATCTTTTTGAAAAAAAGACAACTGAGAAAACTAAAATCAAAACTGCTTCTGGAAGTCGGCATCTTTTGGATATATGCTCTGGTTCTTTACAATTTACACTCGATGTACAGTAAGATGCTCAAGAATTTCCTATGTTTATGGTTTCAGCATTGGAAACAGACGGAGTAGAAATTGAAAATCTGTTTAGAGTACCTTATAGACGGGATCATAAATGTGAAGACTGCTTTTTTTCCTCTACCACTGAAATGGACACTGAACGATTCATATATTTGACAATACCAGATTGCAAAACAGTGTCTTTTAACAAATTAGTAAAACATCTAATCAAAATATGGAATGTACTCACTGCAAATCTGAAATGTTATCAACATTATTTATCGGAAAATTTGGACAATATATCATTTTAATGTTACAACATTGTAGAGCAGATGGAAGAAAATTGGAAACTAAAATTAGAAATGTTGTGGCAATTCAACAGTCAATTTCAGGAAGAACTTTACATAATGGACCTTCTTCAACATCTGGACACTGTACTCTGTATTTAAAGTACAATAAAGGATGGACACATTGCAATGATGGCCACTTGGAATTCAAATGCCAGTTGGCTAATCATTTAACACAATTCATATCTGATATTTTTCGTGCCAAAGTTTTGAAAACATCATTCGGCCTATTGGGAAGATTTAAAATTCAATTAACAAGTTTATTTTGGACATTTTCATTGCAAATGATTTCAGAAACATCATCCGGCTATTGAGAAGATGTTAAAAATTTCTGTTTGTATTTTCATTTCGGTTTATTGTTATTGTATTTAGAAAATTGTTTTTGAAAAAAACTGTTCATATATATAATCTTTGTATTATATGCAATGTTATTGAGGGTGTTTATTTTTGAAAATGTAAACAGATAGTTGAGTTTGTTGTAAATATTTTGAAGACAAATTAGTTTTTTTTAACAATCGTATTAATTGTCTTTTTTTGCCCGATGTTACATGATGATCAACATTGAAATCACTGTGTATGGTGAAATTCAAAAGAATCTGAAAACAGCAAAAACGGCAAACTGAATATGATATGTAATTGTAAAATTATGTTGTGTTTTTAAAACTATAATATTAAATGCAAAAACAGTATTTTATCTTCTATTTTACAAAAACTAATTCCAAAGTTTGAAAATATTAAAAATGTAAATCATAATAAAATACATGGAAAACATGTTTCAATGAGTTTCATATCTACTTTAAAAAGACCCTGCGAACTATAGATTGATTGCACTGATCGATGTGGAGGCCAAGATATATGCTGCAAATCTCTTGGCAGATTTAGAAGATTGGGTCAAACGCATAAAATAGCAGCCAAAGAACTGGACAAAAAAGACAATAGTCCACACGGCAAAGGCATATGACTGACTGGTCACTCCCTTTCTGTACAGGTATCAAATACTGCTTTTTTCATACCACAATGAACTTCTTACATTTCTATCGTTTTAACTGTTGCAGTGACCAAAGCTTACGAAAGGACATTGGTTTTTCTCGTCTATACTTCATAGATTTTAACCTTAGCCAATTATTATGTAAAATGTGTTTTTCTCACGCTTTTACGATTTTTAACGAAATCAAATAAAAGTAATACTTACCTACTCATTTATTGCTTCAATTACCCAGGTAGTACCCATATCCTCCAGCAATTACCCTGTCACTACCCAAGCACTCCTCCAATCACCCAGTCAGTACCATGTACTAATCCAATCACTCCGCCAATACCCAGGCACTTGTAAATTCACCCGGCACTATCATTGCAGTACTCTAATCATCCAATCAGTACCTATATACTCATGCAATGACCCAGGCACTAAACATGCAGTTCTACAATCACCATGCAGCCCTCTAATCTCCTAGACACTACTCATTTATTCCTTCAATTACCCAATCACCCTGTCACTACCCATTCACTCCTCAATTCACCCAGCAGGTACCATTGTACTAATCCAATCACTCTGCCAATACCCAAGCACTTGTAATCTCACCATGCACTGTCCTTGCGGTACTCTAATCATCCAGGCAGTATCCATGTACTCATGCAATGATCCAGACTCTAACCATGCTTTGCTACAATTACCTGTGCACTACCCATGCAGTCCTCTAATCTCCTAGACACTACTCATTCACTCTTTCAATTACCCAGGTAGTACCCATGCACTCCAGCAATCACCCAGCCAGTACCATGTACTAATACAATCACTCCGCCAATACCCAAGCACTTGTAAATTCACCATGCACTATCATTGCAGTACTCTAATCATCCTAGTTATTACTCATGCACTCGCCCAGTGACACAGGCACTACCCATGCACTTATGCAATCAGCCAGGCATTACCTATACGCTTGTCCATAATGCAGGCACTACCCATGCACTCATGCAATCACCCAGACATTACTCATGCACTCATGCAATCACACAGGCACTACCCATGCACTCATACAATCAGCCAGGTATTACCCATACACTTGTCGAATCATGCAGGCACTTCCCATGCACACATGCAATCACCCAGATATTACCGATGCACTCGTTCAATCATGCAGGCACTACCCATGCACTCATGCAATCAGCCAGGCATTACCCATGCACTTGTCCAATAATGCTGGGACTACACATGCACTCATGGAACACCCAGGCCCTACCAATGTACTTGTCCAATCACACAGGCACTAGAGATGCATTCATGCAATCACTTATGCACTACCCATGCACTCTTTCAATCACTCAACCTCTAAATATGTACTTATGACATCATCCACGCATTTCTATACACGTATTGCTCTTTACAGCATAGATGGTTCTAAACAGAACTGTTTTTTTTCTTATTTTTTCAATTTAATTAAAAACAATTTTTTAATTATTGTGTAAAAATGTTGGGTGCTTTAAAAAAAGGAAAAACAACAAAAGAAACTGTCCAACTTTGCAATTAAACTGTCATTGCAACAAAAAATGCAACAAAAATAATTAACCAGAGTGGTTTCTTGCGGCAGAGACCATGGCATCGACAGACTGCTCGCCGAAAGATACTACAGCCTTGCACTTGATGCAGAGTTGTTGTAGGGTAGCAAACTCTGGACGGTTGTCAAGTCCATGGTTCACTCCCTAGGGGCTCGGACCAGCAGCCTGGTCATCTTGCTGCACAGCTTCCTGGGCGCAATGATGTTGCTCGCGTGCCAGAATGCAGTGTCTGTAGGTGTTTTAGCATGCTGGACGTCCCACATGAATACCTTTTCTTCTTTTCTCTATGAGAGCACTCTCAGCCATAAGGTTCATCTACGTTTCTTGCATTGACCTTCTTCTCCCCATCAGGAATTGTAAAGAAGGCCCAAACAATAGACTCCTTCTTCTTCTTTACAGGTTCCTCCAACTCTTCTTCTTCTGTTAGCAAGTTGACAACATCCGTAGAAGAAGCCATTTTTCAGTTGTTCAACAAACAACCCAAAATGTACAAGGTAGCTAAAAAACACAACAGGTGTGTCTCCTAGGATGTAGTTGAAGGAATGAAAAAAAGGAGGGGGTCCTTCACATTCTAGAAACAAAACCTGGTAACCCAATGAAATGCTTTCTTGTGAAATCACGTGGGGTTCGCGCACCGGGCCCGCAACGAGTGCCCGGCACAACCACATACGTATGTGAAGTTACGCTAGGCCAGGAAACGGGCACTCATCGCATACCAAACGTCCATCCGTCTCGACTCTCAGAAAATATATTTAACAATAATATACAAATATGTGATTTTTATATTTAGTGTAGATAATCTCTTCCTTTAATACACATATAAAATGTATATACATATATTTTTATAATATATGCATTTTACGGAGTCATACAGCCGGCGCAACCACATACGTAAGTGACGTTACGCGGGTCCGGACACCGCATACCCGTCACACACCAGACGAGCATCCACCACAACTTTACCAATATGGCGGCTTGAATACACGCATCCACCGAGATAGGTACAGGATCAGTACGCAACTCCACTTTTTTGCCCAAAAAAATTCAAATATATATTTTAGAAAAGGAAAACATTCTATTATTTTTACAACAAATAAAAACCTATGTAAAAATATTTTTTACATATAACAGTTACAAAACATCACTTAAAAAAATCTCTAAAAATCACTGAAAAAAACCAAAGGTTTCAGGGACGTTATACTTAGACATTAGCATTTAAAGAACCTTTGAAATTCAGTGGAAAAAAAACGTTTCAGGGACGTTATAGTTAAAAGTTAGCATTTCAAAAGCCTTTGAAATTCACTGAAAAAAACTAAGATTTCAAGGATGTTATTGTCAGAAATTAGCTTTTAAAAAACAATACAATTCATTGAAAAAACCAAAGGTTTCAGGGACGTTATAGTTAGAAATTAGCATTTAAAAAACCTTAGAAATTCACTGAAAAAACCATAGGTTTCAGAGACGTTATAGTTAGTTAGACATTTCACTCGTACAAAACCAGAGAAATTCGGCAGTTACACTTAGTTGACTAACTATAACTCACGCCCCTGCAATGCACTGCGGATGACGTCACATATTAAGTCACTCATGACATGCTCTGTGGGAACAACTCTCCCGTATAATATAGTGAATCTGGTTTATCCTTTATGATAGTACATAAAGGGTTCAAAGACAATGAACATCTTTCTAAAAATATTTCACAACATAGCTACTTAAGTTCAGAATACCAGATCATATCATATTTTACAAAAACAAACATAACTACATGTATTCATTTTTGACAGACTATACATAATACCTAACAAATATATTCAATATATACACTATAAAACACCGAAAATATGGGTTAGTGTTTCATTTCTTGTGTCTAAATAAATCTAGGCCCTAATGTGTGAAATGTTTGGAAAATAAAAACATTTCTCTGACTTTCTTCCAGCCTGCAGGAGGCATTACTTTTATAAGTAAAATAAAGTCTGACAATCTTTGTAGATCTCTTGTTGTTTCAATTGACTTGATGATTTTTCTATAACACGAATGTGACACCCTCTTGTTGCAAAGCACCTCAAAGTGCTACCTGTGCTAAAAAAGATCACCTTTTAAACCCTTTTCCAATGAGCCTTTACCTCTTTGCACCATTTCGTGGCAGTGCAAACTCTTGATGAATCTGCCCTTTGGTCTGTTATCTGTTATCTGTTATCAGGAAAAGATTCTTGTCTTTTCATGATTGACGTGTGATTATGATTTGTGCCACTTGGACAGTGTTTATGTTGGGGAAGCTGGAGGACCCAGTTCTGTGACATTGTTGGCATTCCAGGCTTTGCAGCCTTCCTCATTTCCCATGCACCTAAAGACGCTGAACAGTGCCTGAGGTGTCATTGCCATGTTACCGTGCCCTACGGCACTAACCAACCTTGTCACAGGCCTCACTTTGCTTTGCTATCTTTTGATATGATAAGAATGCTAAGAATGGCCACCTCTGGGCAGAGATGGTTTCTCTTTCAGTTTGTTTTAAAGTTCACACCCCGCTGTCACGCACACATATGAACATATGAACTATGCATAGCCACATTTGTTGGTGAAGTCAGCAAACCTACACTGGATAGATCAGTTTCTCTCACTATGTAAAGGTATAGGACTATTTTTCTCTATTCTATAGATGTACAGAGTGCCTGCCACAAGGCAGTTTATCTGACTCTGCAAGGACTGTGGTGGGGAAGATTGGACTTGGAATAATGAAGAACATGAATAAGTCATTAGGTCATTTCATAGCACCTGGAATTGCCCACATATTATTTGCAGTTTTAGTAATGGATATTATAGCATTTCTATAGTAACATTTGTACTACTCCAATATGGAGTGCTAACGTGTTTACCCATATCTATAGCAGGCTACACAGTGTAGGGTTTTTGGTTAGAAGGGTGTTGTTTTTGTTTTCAGGCTATGTTGGAAATGTTTTGATCACAATCATGTTGAAGTTATCATGTTATTGGACCTGGTGCTTGTTGGGTTGGGGTTTTTGATGAGGTTATGTGTGAGATATCAATGTATACGTTTTATATGGGATCAGGTACTGTCTTCTGTACATTGTAAGGACATATAAAGTCAAGGAGGAGTTACTTCACATGCTCATGGAAGCCAGAGGTGACTTGCAATATCATTATAATGAACAGAAGAGGATATTTTATTTCGTATAATAAATGGTCACACCATCCTTTCATACAAGTAACGTAAATCTTTAGTGTCTTTAATGTTCATAGCAGACACGAAGAAACACAGATTCAGTATTGTAAAATTAAAATGATCAAAAAGCAGTTAGTCATTTTTGCCCAAAAATATTAATATAGGTTCCTTGTAAGTCAGATTTACTGTGTTGAATAATGGAGAGATTGTGTCTGTCCTGAAATGATCAAAAGAACAAGAAAATATACAATGTTGCCAGAACTACCTACCGTCTGTTTAAAATTTTTCATTTTAGGCAAACATATCAGATGAAGGACAACCAGTTCCTATTTTCCTTGCTTAAATCTCAGCTGTACTTATGGTCCCTGACCGGCCTTTCACCCTTGCTTGCTGCTAGTGATGTCAGAACTCAGTTGTTAATACAAGTGAGTGGCTTTGCACTGTATACAGATGACTAGTGACAACACAAGTCACTTGTAATAGGGAAATTGGAGATGGCCCTTCATATGAGAATTGCATTCTCTCATGTAGTATAATTATAATAAGAACTAAACATACAGGCAACTGTACAGCACCGACTTGGCCATAGGGATAATGGAATGCTAATGGTGTGTACATCAAAAAGAGGGGTCATCAGAGAAAGCCCAGTATTGAGAACATGCAACAACCACAGCCATAAGTGATGTCATATGAGTAAAGGAATGACAAAAAGGCAATAGCTAGAAAGGCTAACATGAGAACTAGCCATGGACTCTTTTAAAGGTAAAGATGCTGCTGAGAAAATACATCCAATGAACAAGCAAGTGGAGGAGGCCCAGCATGCCTGAGCTGAAGATGGCTGCCTAGACTGGGAGCCGCGGCCGACCTATCTACAAATTTGGCAGGTATCCTGCATCAGGATGAGACTCAACACCTGTAATTCATGGGTTTGGAAACAGGAGTGTAAGCAGCACGCTGTGACACCATCTGCGCCGGCTGAAATGGCCCCACCAAAGAGTAACTTGAAGGAAACGCCGAGACTTGGAGCTGCGTCATGAGGCTTGGAGCCAGGGCCAGCGCTAGGCGTGGGCAGCTGCCCAGGGCCTCGCACTCAGCCCACCAGCATGGGGCCGCGCACTGGTGATGTGTCGTGCTGTTTCCCTGGCGATCTATTTCAAAGAAAGGTGTCGCCTGGCAATTAAGGTCCTTCGGCCCCTCTCCCCGGGCCTCTCAAGGATGGTGTCTGGAGGCGTAGGGGAGGGAGAAGCTCCCTTCAATTGCAAGGAGACCCAATCACAGACACTGTGGGAGGCCAATTATCCAGCATTTTTTGCGCCCCCACATTTTTAACTTTTAGCCCACAAGCAATTCTCACACCTATCAACTGAAGGTGTGAGAAATGCTTGTGGGCTGAAAGTTAAAACTGTGGGGGGCGACAAAATGCTGGGCAATGGGCCTCCCACAGTGTCTGTGAATGGTTTCCTTGCACGGGGCCACTTATCTACATTAGAGGGGCCTCGCACATTCCATTTTAGCCCAGGGCCTCACAAATCCTAGAACCGGCCCTGCTTGGAGCGGCTGGGAGAGTGGAGCTGTGCCTGGTCTGCAGTGAGCGGAGGTGAATACCAAGGCCGGACTGGCCAGCCGGGCAAGCGGGCAATTCCCCGGGAGGCTGGAACCCCAGGAGGCCGGTATTAACACTTGGTGGCCGGTTTCAGCCTCTATGAATGATCTTGCTCATTACCGATCACGGCCGCAACTTGAAAGAGTTGCTCTTGTTCTAGCGCACATTAGCACATCTGCCCATGCAGGCTGAAATGTCAATTTTTGCCAGGGCCGTCATACAGAGGGGGAGTCCCTGCGTGGGGCATGGAAGGATTCTGAAGCTGGAAGAGCAGGTGAAAATCCGAACAGCAAACACCCGTGAGCAGAGCTGGGGACTGGCGTATGCCCGGTACCTCGCCGAGACGAATCAGCCACACAGCAAGGGGGCTCTGACGTGAGGAGCGCATCGGCGCTCAGGGATCCGTGCAATCAGCGCTGTGGCTTCCCGGGTGCCATTTGCTCCAGAAGCTTGCGCACCGGCAGGGTGCCATTGAATTCTTCAGAGGAGCGGGACAGTGCCGTCCCCGAGGTGAGCTCCCCCTCCACCGCTGGAGAGAACCTGGGACATGCAGGAAGCTACTGCAAAGCGCTTGGTAGGTAGAACAACAGTTGGCGTGTGGGGCCCGGCACCAACTGGAGACCCTGACAGATAGTCTGTGACCGGGGTGAGGCCTGCAAAACGGCAGATCAGACGTGAGGGGAAGCGTTGAGGGCCTCTCGCCTGGGTTCAGAGGAGACCCCAAACCAGAGAGTCGTGAAGCGGTGATGAAGCAATAAACTGCGGCGGGATAAGCTGGGGTGGCTGGCACTATAGTCTGCACCAAACAACACAAATATTATTAAAAACAAAGCATCAGAACCCAGCAGCATCAATTGAGGCTAAAGAGAGTGGGAGGCAGGGAGAGGCAGTGAAAGGTCGCCTGCTCAAACCGAGCTTCAAGGGGGGGAGCAACTTACTAACATTGCCATAAGGAGCGATTAAGACTGCACCAACCCTCAGGAGACACCAAGAGAGCCAGGTGGGCCACAACCCCTTTTCCCCGGGAGAGCACAAGACGATAGATCTACTGCGCCCCCATGGAGGATGGACTAGCGGATGAAGAATGAATAAGGCCTGCCCGCTCCAGCAAAGCCTAGCGCAACTCAGTCACCTTGGGCAAAGTTGACAAGGCACAGCCCAAACTTTCCTTCGAACTGGGAAAATCCAGAACGGGGGAAAGCACCCCTGAGGGAGGCTTCAATGAGAGGGGAGAGACATTGGAACAAGTAGAAGGAGCTATCCAAGTCATACTCACTGCCATGCAAAAAAGTCTGTCCATGATTGACACGATTGACACTAAACTGGACTCGCTATCCTATCGCATGGGCCGAATGACTGAAAGAATGGACAAACAAGTAGAGAGGCAGGACATGACGGAGCGCAGAATAACAGAAGTGGAGGAAGCCCAAACTGAATTGGACAATGATTGTAAGCAGATGGTCATGGCTCTACAAATCTTGCAGGACAAGGCGGAAGACATGCAATCACGGTCAAGAAGAAGTAACATAAGAATTACGGGCCTTCCAGAATCTATACAGGTCGGAAACATGGCACTCTTTGTTGAAAAGCTTTTAGTCACCTTGCTGGGCAGCAAACCTTTCTCCACTATTTTTGCAGTCGAGAGAGCGCACCGGTCGCTGGGTCCCGAGACCTGCCTCTGGCACCCCACTGAGGCCTATAATTGCGAAATTGCTCAACTCATGGGACAGGGACACAGGGCTGAAAGCAGCACTGGAAAAGCAGACACTGCAGTATAAGGGTTCTGCCATCGCACTGTAGCCTGACTTCTACATTCGATTTCAGGAGGCACGCAGTCAGTTCACACCCCTCAAATGCCAGCTGAGGGAACAAAACTTGGACTATGCCATGCTGTACCGGCTGAGACTCTGTGTTAATTGACTGGGCAAATCCAAGATCTTCACAGACCCCAAACTGCTGATGAAAGCGCTGAAGGAGTGGTCCAGGGAAAAGCGGAGCAGTCCAGAGCAGTGCAGCTTGGAGGAAGCGACTGGTGGAGTCCTAGATGACCAGGAATAATACTTGACGCTGACATACTATCAGAGAAGATGGCTGCACTTGGGAGCTGTTATTCTGGGTTGGTGGGACACCAGGGATGGACTGGCTACCGGGCAGTTGTGTGTGCTGCCGAGCTGGGGGCTAATTTCTCTGTGGTGTGGGCTTATTTCGTTGATGGGGACCTGCGTGCGCTTTGAAATAAAAAAAAGCAAAACGAATTTTGTTTCGCACACACAGGTCCCCATCCACGAAATCATCCCCCTGCTCAATAGCATACACAACTGCCCGGTAGCCAGTCCGGCCCTGTGGGACACCCCCTGCACAGATATTATAGGTTTAGAAGGGATTGGAAGGGGGCCCATAAAGTTACCAATATGGCTTCTGCTGTGTAGTCATTAGGGTCAGTGAACAATGGGTAGAAGCTGCTAGGACTGGGATGTCAGTGAGTGAACGAAGAAAATTGGGGCAGCAGTTACAATTCCTCATGCTCTAGACACACCAGATGGCCGACGGGGAAAGGGGAACTACACCCTACAAAGGTATATTAGAAAGAAGGGGCAGGCAACATCCGCCCATGTGTGTGTACCACAAACGGGGACCAATCTAAATCTTCTTGTTTTTTTTGTTAAGTGATTACCGGGTACATGTTCGGTTTGACATGGTAAATGGGGTTTATATGAGGGAATTTCGTCATAGCAGAGTTGAAAGATGCTTGACTTGGGAGGTAGGGTACAGAGACTAACGATATGTAAGTTTGCCTCGGATGTAGTTACAGTTCGGGATCAGAGTAGATTATATTGGACAGGCAGGACACAGGACAATTGAATGGCAGATCATAATACCCAAGACACACATTAGGATCAGAGCATTACCATGAAATGTTAGAGGCCAAAACGATCACAAAAAGTTAAGGAAAGTTATGGCCTATATTGCTAGACAGGAGATTGATATAGCGTTATTACAGGAGTTACACTTGCCCCAACACAGTAACATGCTACGCAGCAGAGGGTTACAGGGGAATGTACATACGGCGGGCTTCACCACGCATGCGTGAGGGGTTATCATGTGGGTTAAACCTAAATCTAACCTCAAACTGGAACCACTTGATACTGATCAGGAGGGTAGATTTGCGATTTCTAGATGCGGGGGAATGGTATAGACCTGATACTGGTCAATTTATATGGTTCCAACTACGACAACCCGAAATTCTATGCGGCACTGCTTGAAAAGATGCAGAAATACAGAGGGGGAACCAACTCTGGGGTGGGGATTTTAATTGTGCATTGAACTCACAACTAGATAGATTGGGAGGCCCGGAAAAATGCGTTAATACGTCACCACGTATGATTGAAGACACCACGATGCAATTAGAGCTACACGATGTCTGGCGGCAACAATGCCTTAACAAAGGCAGATACACACACTACTCTGCATATCATAACTTACATACCAGGATAAGTTATTGGCCAGCAGCCAAGAACATATATGGCCATATCCGTGATTGCATGGTGTTACCACACACTCTCTCAGACCACTCCCCGGTGTTGCTAGTAGTGGAAACCTCTGGCTGGCTGGCGGGGTCTGCACACGCAACAACGGAGCAATTGTGGGGGACTCTCTCGGGCGAAGGACGATTCGCCATTGTTGTTGTTGCCCCCCGTGTCGTTGCAGGATCTTTGGCAGGACCGCGCCTATATTCGAGACGCCTCTCCCTTCTGCTGACAGCTGGCTGGGTCTGCACGTGGAGCGGCGGAACAATTGTGGGGCACTCTCTCGGGCGGAGGACGATCCGCCATTGTTTTTGTTATTGTTATTGTTGCCTTCCACGTCGCTGCCAGTTCCTTAGCAGAAATGAGCCCCGCACCGAGGACTGGCAGGGACTGCCCCCGTAGCGTCTTGATGGCCCGATTCCCCTCCTTGAGCGAGCGAGGGAGCCCCTGCATGTTCTGCGCCGCTGCCTGCATTCTGGAGTTCCGAGGGTCTTGGAATGTGAAATACTGCAGCTCGGACTCCGGATCAGCTACCAGGAAGGAGCAGGACCAGCAATCATCTTCAGCAAGGTAACGATCTGACCCCCTATTCTTCCCCTGCTCTGAGTGAGCTCCTCAGGACTTCCAACCCCCACCACCCGTTTTTCCCCCCTCCATCTATCACACCCGGGGGATCAGGGCAGAGGCTCGCACTGCAGTACTACAGCAAGGCCTTTTATCGTGTCTGGAGGGGAGAGAGAGATCAGTGGACCTCTCCTTGGTTTGCTTTACAGCTAAAGGCACCTCTCTTATTACTTGGGCATCAACAATCTTGGGAACAACATAGTTTTTGGCCATTTCCTCACCTGATTCTCTATGCACCTCAAAATGGCCGCTTCTGACCTCTAAAAATCAAAATAGGACTTCCTCCCATGATTCATTGCTCTACTGATAGTAGAAAGAAGATCTAAATTCCTCAACAACCTTAACAACTTAATCGAGGTTACCGCGGGAGCTCCACAATACACTATACTAGGAGTCTTCAATTTCCATCTTGAATCACCAGGCAACACTGACACCATTGCTCTAATTAACGATCTATCAACAGCTGGATTCCAGCAAACGGTCACCCAGCCCACTCATGAGGCAGGCCATACCCTAGATGTGGTATTCACCAATAACCCTTACATTATGATTTCAGATGTGATTCCCCTTATCTGGACTGACCACTCAGCAGGCTGCTTCTCCATAAAAATCAAGTCACCACCATCTCTAACCGGATTATCCTCTCCTATATCTTTTCGAGATTGGAAAAACATCAATACTTCCCATCTTGCTTCTATGTTGACGAGAGCATTATTACCACCGAACCTAATCCGTCACTAGCCTCCAGTAACTACCTCAATAGCTTAGATATGGCTTGTTCTAAACTAGCACCCTTGAAAACTTCACAACGTAATAGAAAGTCTCCTTCCGCCCCATGGTTCTCGGAATCCCTTCGTCTTCAGAGACAACACTGTAGAAATTTGGAAAGACACTGGTGCCATTACTACAATCCCACTGACAAAATTTCATACAAAAGCGCTCTCTCCAAATATAAAGACCTCATCACGTGTGAAAAAAACATGTATTACACCTCCCAAATTAACCAGGCTAGCAACTCCGCAAGAAAACTGTTTCAAGTGGTTAATCAACTCTCAAATCCCCCGGCCCCCCCTTTCGACCTATCTCAAACCCTCTGCAACTCTCTTGCAAACTTCTTTAAGGACAAAGTCACCTCTATCTTCTCAGCCTTCATTCAACATTCTCCTTCCATTACCATAACCAATCAACCAGCACCCACTAACGCTCCATCCTTTTCTGTGTTCAAAGCTGTCACTGAAGAACAAGTCCACCGTTTATTTTGCAGCACCAAATCGGGTTCCCCCCAAGACCCTTGCCCCCCTGCTATTCTCAACCTTATTCCAGAAGCCATCTCCCCAGCTCTGACGAACATTTTCACCACCGGCTCAGATCCATCAGTCTGGGAAAAGGCTATCATTAAACCACTCCTGAAAATACCCACCCTCGACCCCTCCCTCCCATCCAGCTACAGGCCCATCGCATGTCTCCCCTACCCAGCAAAAGTGTTTGAAAAAGCTATGAATATACAACTCTCGAAATTCATAGAAGAAAACAATCTACTGGATGAAACCCAATTTGGATTTAGGCAGGGACACGGAACTGAAACTGCTTTAATAAAAGCGGCAGACGAAATAAGAATGACATTGGATAAAGGAGGAGCGGCAGTACTAGTACTGCTAGATCTTTCAGCAGCCTTCGACACGGTCGATCATGCCATCCTGATCGACCGTGTCTCAGACATAGGCATCCAGAACAAGGCCAAAGAACTTCTTGCCTCCTTCTTGGCCAACCGATCACAGGCAGTAAAAATGGGCCCTTTCACCTCCCCCACTTTCTCTCTTCCTTGCGGAGTACCACAGGGCTCCTCGCTAAGTCCGACCTTGTTCAACATATATGTTTCGGACTTAGCGAGGGTGATTAAGTCCCACGGCATTGCCCTCACGACCTATGCCGATGATACCCAATTGGTCCTATCCGTACACAATGATGGAGCGATAATCGCTGTAAACTTTCAAAAAGGAATGCTCGCAATCAGTTCCTGGATGTCATCAAACTGTCTTAAATTAAACTCTGATAAGACAGAGGTGATGACATTCGGGAAACTGGAACCCACCTGGTCCCTTCGATGGTGGCCAATCGAGATGGGACCTCCACCAGAACCTGTCACCAAGGTTCGTAACCTTGGAGTTATCTTCGACGACAGACTGACCTTTCAACATAATGTCAACTCCGTAGTCTCCACTTCCTTCTTCACTCTGAAGAAAATCCAAAAACTTCTTCCTTACCTTCCCATTTCAGCTGGCAAAACCCTAATCACTGCAACGCCCTCCTTCTTAATGCCCAGGAGAAAGTTCTCAACAGGCTCCAGCTGGTACAGAATGCCTCAGCCAGAATCCTACTGGGCATTCCTAAGTTCACCTCCAGCTCCCCATATATCCAACAGCTTCACTGGCTCCCCGTCAGGAGCCGTACAAAATTCAAAGCATTGTGTATTGCCTATAAAGCTGTTAACAACATAGGCCCACAGTTCCTCAAGGATACACTCCACCCTCTAGAAAATCTAAGAACACTTCGCTCCTCCTCAGCTCATCTGCTCAAAATTCAAGGAACAAAAAAGGCCAACTGGGGCGACAGATGCTTCGTGATTTCTACAGCCAGACTCTGGAACACACTCCCCCTCTCCATCAAAATGGCCCCAACGCTCATTAGCTTCAGGAAGAAATTAAAAACCTGGCTTTTCCCACATTAAAATCTGCCATAGCTATCGTCCTGTTCACTGAGCGCCGAGACACCCCTGGGTAGTTGTGCGCTATAAAAATTGCCAAAAACATAAACATAAACATAAACTTCACCACCTCCTCCAGTGAGCACCCTATATGCACCCTATATGGCCGCAACCATGTATCTCTGAAAAAAGGGCTAACACTCCATATCATTCCTAAATAGAAAGGGGACTACTAAAAAGATTCAGTAACATCCATACAATGGAGCGCTCCGGCAAATGCACCTACTCTATCACATATCCTACGCACCTCTCAAAAAAAGTAGCCAAATACTTCAAACACAACTTATTCAAATCTCATCTGGAAACCCCTATCTCTGACCCTTACTTCTCAATGAACAATGGGCTCATTAAGAGCAACATCATATTTTACACTAAAAGAAGAGCTGAATGGAGAAAAGCCTTTCTCGCTCTCTTTAAGGTCTCTAACATGAAGAAAACAGCCCACGGCTTCGCCTTATCTATCCTCCCCTCCCTATTCTTCAACGCAGCTGCCACAGTGAATATCTATCATAATGGTATCATCCTAATCCAATCCAACAACCAGAATCTCAACTTGATTAATCACATTTTCCCACTCATTAAAGAGAGAGTCACGCTAACACGCCCCTCCTCTCCTTCCTCGCAAGTTGATACCCGCAACTCCCATCCGATCCAGTAGTCAATCTGAATTTCCAGACCCCTTCCCCCCAACAACATGTCCAGACCTCATTGGCAATCCTCCCATCTACACTCTCCACCTCTCAACCCTCTCACGCAGTCACACTACCAATCCACCCACTTTCCCTCCCTACCCAGCACACTCACCACCCTCATCTCCTCTTCTCTTAGATCCCCTCCTACCCATCAGCCCTGCGAATCCCATACTAGACCTCACCTCCCCTCCTTAACATACTTTCACCCCCCCTTCTCTCCTTACCTCTACCTTCCCTCCTCAACATACACTTTATCTATCTCCGTCTCTCCTTACCTCCCCTTCTCTTCCATCTCCTCCCATCAGCTTCACTCCCCCTCTACCTCCCCTCTGGTTCCCAACATGGTCACCACCCGAACCATTCACCCCTCTCCTCATTTATCACCCTCCCGCATTCCCTCCACTCTCAGCTCCTCCCGTGGCACCCCCACTGCCCTAGACACTCCTGTATATACAGATACCTCTACTCAGTCTACTCCCCCTGTCCACCCTCCCAACATTGAAACTCTCACGCCCGTCTTCAAACTTGACCAGACCCCCAATCTGGACATTCTAGCATCCATAGAAGTCATTACTCAGTCTACTCCTTCCGTCCACCCTGCTCATAATGAAACTATCACGTCTGATTCCAAACTTGACTTGATACTATCATCCCTTCAACAAGTCACATCAGACATCCAATCCCTTCACAACCTTATCTTACAACAAACCAAGTTCTCCTGCATTAAACAGGAACTCAATCCGCTCCCTTCCCCCAAGATCTATAGACACTTCCTTCCTCTTCCTACAATCTCCCAAGCCCACGGCTCTGCACGCTGGAGCACTATCCCTCTCTCGAACGCCACTTCCCGTCCTATCAGGGTGTCTAACCCTTTATCTGAATTAGACCTAGGGGCCCTCCTCCGATCTTATGAGCAGCCTCATCCTCCCCAGAACGCGGGACTGTTAGTCAGTCCAGATAGCCCACCGACAGACCACAGAAAACCTACCATTTTGCTCAACACTCATAGAGCCTCCAGACTCATTCCCATAGGCATTGTAGAAAATAACCTCACCAGAATCCCCATCACTACCGAACCCACCACAATCATCTCCCATCCACAGATAAACTGTATCCTCCTAAACTGCAGGTCCGCCTCTAAACATGCAGCCGATATAGCTGACCTACTTATCTCAAACAAACCAGACATTATGATCCTTACTGAAACCTGGCTCAAGGAAACTTCTACTCCCATTATGGACATCTTGCTACCCCCAACTACAACATAACCAGACTTGACAGAGATGACAGGATCGTGGTGGGATAGCCTGCATACACCAGATTGGCTTAACTGCGACCAATTTCAATGCCCCTGCTATTTCATCTTGCGAATACCTTTGCCTAAACATTGCCAACAACAACAAACAAATCTGCTCCCTCCATGCCTTATACCATCCTCCGGGAGATAACCTCACTTTCATAGAACACTTCATGGACATTCTAGCTTCAAATGGCAACCAAAAATCGAAGCAAATATTCTTAGGGGATTTCAACCTTCACTGGGATGACCACAATGCCCCAGGGGTAAACGGCCTCAAAGCCTTCCTCTCAGACCTCAATCTTACCCAACTATGCAACAGCCCAACACACGACGAGGGTGCAACAATCGACCTAATAATAATCTCCAAAGCGGGCACCTTGCAGCTAGACTCGATATTCCCTTGTGACTGGTCTGACCATCACATCATTACTTTCCAAATCTCGGAAACCATTACTCGACTCCCTACTCAACCCATGAGAACCAAAATCTGGAAGAGAAACCTTAAAAACTTAAGATCTGACCTTACAGCCCTAGATAATTCAAACCCTCTTAGTCCTCCGAAAGACCTAGCTGATGTTCAGGAGCTGACTAATCACTACTTTCACTGCATGAACAACCTCCTAGACAAAATTGCCCCACTACAACAGAAGAGAACCTCCTCTAAAAATTCCCAACCATGGGAGGCTAAATGATGTCAGAAGCTCTCTCAGAATAATCGAACGACGCTGGAGAGCTACTCCCTCAACCAACTTCCTCAAACTTCTCAGAACCACCAGGAACTCTTACTTTAGAAAAATCAGAAAATCTAAAACCGATTTCTTCAGATCTCAACTAGACCTAGCCAAGAACCGCCCCAAAAAACTTTTCGATCTTATCAAAGCTCAAACCAAGAGCCTACCTAAGGTCCTTAACATCAACCCTCTTGCTACTCCCTCATGTGACGAATTTGCCCCCTTCTTCGCCTCTAAGACAGAATCCATTAAATCAGACCTCCTCAAGGACCTTATAGCCATCTCGGACCTGAAAGAGAGACCATCACTGTCCCTTGCTGATGCCCCAGCCAATGATCTCCCACTTTTTAAACTAAAAAACAATGCATCATGGTCCCACTTCAACACTTACAATGAAGATACCATTCTAAAAATGCTTAACGCACTGAAACCATCCAATCACTTCACTGACCCGCTCCCGGCTAACTACTTAAAAGATTTCACTCCTCTCTTACTTCTCCTCTGGACCAAGATCATTAATTCTTCCCTTCTGCGAGGTTCCATTCCAGACACTTTGAAAACGGGGCAGGTCTCGCCTATCCTAAAGAAACCCACAGCGGAGCCCACCGACCCTAATAACTATCGCCCGATCTCCAACATCCATATGTTAGCTAAACTCCTGGAAAAATGCGTTAAAATACAACTGAACTGTCACATTGATCATTTCAACCTGCTGAACCAATTTCAATCTGGTTTTAGAGCAGGTCACAGCACAGAATCAGCCATGACACATATAGTAGATGACGCTCTAAATATCCTCGACCAAAATGATGCCTGTCTGTTAATCCTACTCGACCTGTCATCAGCTTTTGACACCGTCAAACACGACAACCTGCTGAACCTCTTGAAACATAGAATGGGTTTATCTGGAAGTGTATTTAATGGGTTCGCCTCCTTCCTCCAAAACAGATCCCAAAGATTCAAGGTCAACCAATCCTTGTCCTTCCCATCGTCTGTCACTCTGGGAGTCCCTCAAGGCTCCTCCGTCTCTCCCACCCTTTTCAACCTTTTCATGGAACCCCTCACTGATCTTCTCAGCCTCTCCAAAATTCAATTCCACATGTACGCTGACGATACCCAAATCTACATCAAAATTCTCTCTCTGGAAGACATCAAATCACTCAACTCCACATTACAAAAAACCCAAATCTGGCTGGCCGAAAACCACCTGAAACTTAACTCCTTCAAAACGGAATTCCTTGTAATCGCCCCCCAAACAAAGTTCAAACTATCACAGACTGGATGAAGCACCTAACAGCTCTAAATGGTCAACCACTCGTAGTCGACTCAGCAAAATCTCTGGGGGTAACGCTGGACAATAACCTCAACATTCAGAAACACATCAGCGCCTCAACAAAGGGAGCCAACTTTCACCTAAGGACCCTACGAAAACTAAAAACCCTATCTGCCCGCATACGATTTCAAACAAGCTGTTCAAGCCTTAGTTATACCTCGCTTGGAATACGGAGCAGTAACCCTTTGCAGACTCCCGAGGTCATCGACAGCCCCGCTAAGAGCCACGATCAACTCTGCTGCAAGACTCATCACAGGCTCTAAGAGAAATGCCCACATATCCTCAGACTTGAGAACCCTCAACTGGCTACCGTTTGAAGCCAGAATTCATTTAAAAATCGCTTGCCTGACACACAAGGCTCTCTACCACAACACCCCATTTTATCCTGCTCAGAAACTGGTGCTCTCAGGGGGCAGCAGAGCTTCCAGGAGTGCCAAGACTCTTCTTCTACAACCGCAACAATTTGCCAAGAAAAAAACGTATAACCGGTCCTTCTCCGGTATGGCTCCAAGGATATGCAATGCGCTGCCTAGTGAAACTAGAATGAACCCTTCCTCGGCTTCCTTGAAAAGAGAAGTCAAAGCTATCCTCATGGCTCAATCCACGTGAACTCTATCTATCCTCTGTACTTTATTACTTGTTTTTCACTTATATGCGTCCTTTGTTTATATTTGCCATTTTACACTAGCATCGCACTGCCTTTTATTGTTCTAGAATTTTCTAGCACTTCCTTATTACGTGATTCACTATAGCGTATTATATTCTGTATATATTTCTACTTGTCATGTAAAGCGCTCTCATACCCGCAAAAGTCTGGTTCGCGCTATATAAAACCTAAAAAAAAAAAAAAAAAAAAACCCTGCCAATTCCCACCGTACTAACTGCTAGATACAGCCTTCAAATCTGAATTAGCAGAAGCTATCAACATCTACTTCACATGTAATATAGAATCTGAGGACAGATGCACAATAGTATGGGAGGCATTTAAACTATATATCCGAGGGATGGCCATGTCTAAGCACTCTGAAGTCCTGCGGGCCATCCTCAAACGTTTGTCAGACTTGGAGAGATCACTTAAAGCCTTGCAAACACGGCTTCTAAGCGGAACAGAAGAGGGTGTTACAGCAGAGTTCCAAGCATTGTTAGCAGAATACCACGCAATGGTGGACTTAGAGATTAAACACCTTGGAAAGTATGCAACATCCCACGTGAATGTGGAGTGGGAGCGCCCTGGAGCGGTCCCAGCCTCGCTTCTGTGGAAACGCAGAGAGGCAACGGTAGTTACAGAGATATGAAGTGCCGATGGGGAGGCCTTCACGGATGAGACAGAGATCGCGGAGCGATTTAGGCAGTACTATTTGACCCTATACCGCTCGCAGAGTGGGGTCACAGAGGATGACATCTTAGATTACTTGGTGCACATTAAATTACTCTGGCTCATTAATTAGCATCAGGAGTACCTTATGCGGCCATCAAAGACTAAAGAGATAACTGCGGCACTCGCAGGGATGAAATCTAGCAGCGCGCCAGGAGCCGATGGGCTTACTGTCCACTTCTATAAAGAATTTAAGGATTTATTGGTCCCGCATTTAGTGAAGTTGTTTGAAGAGATGCGTGGTGATGGAGCCATGCCACCAACTATGAGAGATGTGATAATAGTAGCCATTCTGAAATCTGATAAGTCGCGGGCCGAATGCTCGTCGTACTGTCCACTGTCGCTGCTGAACGTTTACACTAAGATCTACGCAAACGTTCTGGTGACCCGTCTAACACCGCTGGTCCGGACACTAGTGGCCCCAGAACAGGCGGGTTTGTTCCCAGTAGGAACCTGACTTACAATTTAAGAACAGTATTCGGTACAATGCAGCACACTAGACAAGATGTGCAGTGGCGGTATTCCTGGATATGGAAATGGTGTTTGACTCGGTTGAGTGGCCATACATGAAGCAGGTCTTGACCAGAATGGGTTTGGGTAAAATATTTCTACAAATGGTAGGGGTGCTTTATAATTCTAGCACAGCTCGAGTTAAGGTCGGAAACCTGGTGACGGTCCCAATTCATTTTACTAGAGGCACACAACAGGGGTGTCCACTATCCCCGATTTTATATGCCGTAGTTGCGGAGCCATTGGCTTGTGCACTGTGGGAATATCATGAACATAGATGGATTTGTTTCCCAAGTTATGAACTAATAGTCTCCAAATACACTGATGATACGTGCGAGAACCTGAGAACAACTTGTCTCCTACACTGGGAGTGAAATTTGGCACATTACCGGGCCTAAAGGTAAACTAGCCAAACTCCATTACCTTCCCCCTCACCCCGGACACGAAGCAATTCACCTCGGACTACCCGCTGCACTGGATGACGGACCCTGTTTGATACCTAGGTGTCAAGGTGCACATAACCAAGCTGGGGGCAGATGTATGAGGCCCTTGCGCCTCTTTGCGCCGCAATTGCGTCACGTTGGAAACCCCTGCGCCATAAGGAGGCGTTCCTGCGCAGGGGGGGCGTTCCTGCGCAGGAACGCCTCCTAAAAGTGGCTGAGTGAAATATATGAGATTTCACTCAGTCACTTTCAACGTCAATTCCTTACGCCTGCTTGAAGCAGGCGTAAGGGTGACGCACCATGCATTGTAGGAGTCATGTCGCACTTGCGACATGACTCCTGCAATGCGCCGCCCGTACGCCGAGAGATGCGTCACACATCTTCACTGCCTTGCACCATGGTGCGCCGCATTGTAAATGCGGCGCACCATGGGTGGCGGAGCAGTGGCGCACTGTGGCGCACATTAACTGCCGCATCCCTGGGGATGCGCCAGTTAACATAAATCTGCCCCCTGGTGTTTAAAGAGAACGACAGGGTTGCTATCAGCAAACTGGAAGATGATATTGATAAATGGATCAGTTTGCCGCTATCGCTGGCAGTCAGGGTCTCGATAATGAAAATGGTAATTCTCCCCTGCTTTTACTAAATATTCGAATGGTTCACCCTGGTTCATTTTTTTGTACACTCACTTCATTACTGATAAAAATTGCTTGGGCCGGGAATTATGCTCGGGTTAGGTGGGACATCCTTACACTTCCATATAGTATGGGAGGGCTGGGGGCCCCAGACTTGGACTTATTCTACAGGGCAGCACAGTGTGCACATGCCTATCACTGGATTCATGGACCACCTGAGACACCACACTTGCAGATGGAGAGGATGGTGGCAGCTCCACTCCCTCTGCCGGTGCTTCTGTTCAAACAGCCGGACCGCAGAACGGGGATCCTGGATTATATCAACGCAACGACGCAGGTTTGGTGACACCTGCTCATACTTCAAGCTGGGGCCATTTTATACTCCCCTTTAACTTCAGTAGAATGGTGTCACTGGCTGCCCCCGTGCAGGGAGAGAGGAGCTACTCAGGCGCTCTGCTCGCTTAACATACAGACGATTGGAGATTTGTTCTTGGAGGGTACGCCAAAGAACTGGGAGGAGGTTGGGGAAGATGCACAGAATGCCACACTGCTACACAGATTCCAGTTTCATAGAATGAGACATGCACTGCTGGGCCTACTGGGCAGAGACCTAGGGGATCCTCCTGAACTGGCCCCTCTCACCTTTGTAATTAAAACCGAACCCACAAATAAAACTGTGTCAAAGATTTATAAATTGTCCATTGGGTACCGGAAAAACCATTATACTAAGGCTCGCCTTGCATGGCAGACGGACTTAGGCAGAGAGCTGGATGATGCAACGTGGAAATACTGCTGTGAGAGCATGAAGCGTATTTCCCTAAACGTCAGGCATGGGCTGATCCACTTCAAGTTCCTGAATAGGGTGTACTACACACCAGAGAGATTATGCAGATATGGGCTGCGCAATACTGCGGAGTGCAAACGCTGCGGCGAACAAGCAGCGGGCTTCCTACACCTAGCCTGGCTGTGCCCAGGAATTGCCAACTTCTGGGTTGGAGTCTTTAAGGAACTAGGGCAGTCAAAGAAAACACACTTACACCCGATCAGCTAACAGCATTATTAGGGTATTCTAAGCCCCTCCCAGAAGCAGTCAGAAAACTGCTGGGCATGGGTCTGTGAATTGCCAGGCGTAGATTGGGGATATGCTGGGCTAGGGGCCCGACCCCTATGATGGCCGAGTAGTCTAGAGACATGGTGTACTGCTGCACACAAACCGAGAACTATAGCAAGCTTCTTCCACCACATAGTCACCCCAAAAGTTTTTGGGTGCTATACACGACATACCTTGTGACAAAAAAAATGACACCCCGAGTGAGGATACCCCTGCGCATGAAGGAGAGGGCGAGGGAGGGCGAAGGTAGAGGGTGCTGCGAGATGACGCCAGATGAACCTGCTGAGATTAGCCTGGCAGAACCCCAGTAATCATGTTAAATAGTGGGCCTGGAAAGAGAACTGGAGCTGTGGGAAAGGAGCAGGACACACTGTGAAACTGAATATAAAACATTGTGGGGAAGACGAGCTGTCATGGGGGTAAGCTGAAAATTCTGAATATAAGAAGGCCAGATGGGCTGTGAATTTGGGCTTTATGGTTGTGTTTGGTGCTAAATTGCAAATGTACTGCACGCTGTTATGTCTCTTTGGAAGTTAGAAAAGGTCAATAAAAAACTTAAATAAAAAAACTATTCCAGGCATTTTTTATGTTGTAAGAATCTGCAAAATGATAATAAAAGAGAACTTAGTATTATATTTGCAATCTTAAGTATGTACTTCTAAAAGGGAAAATGCCACCGGGGGTGGCGTTTTTCCAAATTTTTGTACCAACGAAGGCATTAAAATACATGCCGGCACAATACTGGTGCTCTAGCGAAAATGGACCCATACCGTAGCATTCTCATTGAGAGCATAAAAGACCAACTCAATCATAGTTTATTAAAGATCTGGTTAGTACATATTTTGTGATTGAATCACTTCTTCAGGGCCACATATTCTCACACATCAATCACTTAACCATAATGTTGTATTGGTTTTGTCTGTTTTATTATAGCTGCCCTTCATTCAGGGTGCTTCTTTTCTCATATATACATCCGTGTTGGATAGATCTACACAATGTACAATGAATATTATTCGCCCTTTTAAAATATTATTCTGAGCAATATTGATTTACCTCAATCCACCTGCATCTTCCTCAAGTGGTAAATAAACCTTGCAGGAAGCCTGCACGTTGTCACCATTGTCCTTAGCACCACAGCAAAGCGTATGTATTCAATGTGGTAAGATTTTTCACCACCTGAACAGTTTGCTTTCTAATACAGTTCTCTGTGTAGCTTCCTCCCCAGCCTGAATACCCGTCAATGACTATGCATCTTTGTTCGTCTGCATGTAACAGTGAATTCACCTTTTCATATCTGCATTCACTTCACCACGTTTGAAAACTTACGTCATCACTCTGTGGAGTCTCTGCAGGTGTCAAAAAGATTCTGTCAGACATACTCACACGACATTACATATGCCTCTCTGTTAAATATACGTATATTTTAATTTACGAACATATGAACAATCAAAGCTCTTTAGTAAATCTTTGTGGCACTTTGACTTGTCTTGAACGTGTCTTCGGAAACTGTAAATCAACAATAGGAGTGCCCATGATCTGCTTGGTAGTCTGGGGTTTTCCACTTGTCTATTCTGAAACTGTTTCTAATTTGGCATCAGTATGTGATGAGCATTGAGACACATGTCTGAAATGCAGGTAGTCTAACATAATGAATTTCATAGGACTTTGGGCAGTCACCATGTGACCTTTGCTAGTTACAACATGGAATGTTCTGGCATCAAATGGTGTATCAGATTTGCGTCTTCTTGGCTGACGGACGAGCACTCGATCTCCTCTTGTGAAAATGAGGTCCTTTGCATGTCTTTCACCTGTGGTTGAGTGAAGAGTTGAATGGGTAGAATTCAAGACAGTCTTGAGGTCCAGCCGTTCTACTGTAGCACGCTGAGCAGCTTTTTTTTAACAGTTCTCATGAAATGTTCAACAAGACCCTTAGCCGGTGGCTAAAGAGGTGTTCTATTCTGAAGCTTCACATTTAGCAGGTTGAGAAAATCTCTGAATTCTTGACTATTGAAAAGTGGGCCATTGTCAGATTTTAATCTCGGAGACATTCCGCATGTCGCCAAGATACCTTCTAATCTCTGAATGACTCTTTCCTGAGCGAAAGACGGGAGATCCTCAATTAGTGAAAAGCAAGAGTACTCGTCCACAATCAACATCAGGTGATGTCCATTGTCAAGTTGATCAAAAAAGTCAGCAGCAATTCTTATGCATGCATGCTTTGGCAACTATGACATATTTAAGGGGTTTTGAGTGCTAATTGATGACAGGCAGCTGCATGGATGACATGCCTTCACCTGTCTTTCAACTCATTCATTGAGATGAGAAAACCAGACTTGATCTTGAAGAGCTCGTTTAGTGGCAACAATTCCACAATGTCCTTCATGGGCCACTTCAACTATCTGCTGTCGCAGACTCTAGAATGACAATTCTTTAACCCCTCAGGATAATTCCATCTTGTGTCAAGGACAGTTTATCTTCCACATTTTTATATTTCTGGTTTTCACTGCTAAGAGGTCAAGTATGTGAGTTCCATGACTGATGGGTAATAATGTCTTTCAGCTTTAACATGTCATTTTCTTGACTAATGGCAGTGACAATTTGTTCCAAAGAAATTGTAGATAGTGTGCGATTTCACAATGATTTTTATGTAGGTCTCAGCTGTCTTAGATGGGTTACTTGGACACTGTACAGGCACTCTGGAGAAGTAGTGGGAAGGGTTTTGCTCTTTCTCTGAATAATACATAACTGTGTAGTTGAACTCTAGTAATTGTAGACTGCAACGTTCAATGCACAGAGGTATCTTAGATTTTGAATTGCCAAAAATGGTCTGCAATGCTTGATGACATGCCACAGACGTGAAAGGTTTTCCATAAAGGAACAAGTGGAAATGTTCACAAGCCTACACCACTGCTAAACTTTCTTTTTCAGATTGTGAATAAGCATGTTCAGTCTGGGACAAATCTTTGCTTTCATGGGCCACAATAGGTCTTTGATTAGTTGGTTGTCTTCTGTGCATGGTTATCGCCTAGCTCGACTAGGCTAGCGATAACAACAACTTCTGAATGTAACTTTGGATAAAAAAATGTCATTTCAATTGCATTTACAATAGTTTGTTTGATTCTTTGACATCTTTGCTCGCATTCATTTGGAAGAAGATCCATTTCCTACTTGGCCGCCAAGACCTGGAACATCCTGCCTCTCCCCCTCAGGCAATCCCCGTTGTTGACCCAGCTCATAAAGGATCTCAAGCCTGGCTCTTTGACTGAACCCCAGCACCAAGATGGATCAGCTGCCCCCCAGTACCTTTGTTATATCTCATATCGGTACCCTAATATAGTTCCTGGGCTCATCGTGCACTCTCCCTACCTCAGCTCCCGTCATTTCATATGAACGAGCCTTATAAGGACATAACTCCAAATAGGGAAAGACTGCTTCATATGGATCATAACGCTTTACAAGCTCTGCAATTTTTTATGGACTTAACCTTTCACCTAGTTCATGACTAGAGTGGGTTCGCCCTATCGACACTGCGAAGACGCCATCCTTAGCACATATGAATAATTAATGTGTACATTCTCCAGGAGGTACACTTCACCTCTCCCATCGACGCACAAGGTTTAATCCCCAAATATCATCCTCATACTGAACAATGGGTAACACATGTACATATACTGTATAAATACAGCACCTTTCGCTATCAGTAAGCAAGAGGGAACCAAGACTTCAAGGCCGACACACTGACCAGAGACGCTGCAACACCGGCATGTCGTCTCTCGAGCTGACAGTGGTCTAACCATCCCTTGCGGGGTGTCCAATTCAAGTCCAGGATGAATTCCCACACTCTCACTATTCAGGTATGAGGGTTCGACTATATCCTTACAGGATTCTTGGTTCTTAGATTCTAGGTTATTAGGCTCATTAGCTCTTTCGTACCTACTCACATGCTAGGTACACCTAGGTACATCTAGACAGGCATCTTAGGAGTAAGCACTTTATTTTATAAATGCATTCGATATTCATGTATAGGATCATGACTGTTGCAAAATAGTAGAACAATACTATTCCTTTTTATTCACTTTACTGCTGGTTCCATGTCACTGTTACTGTGTTACAGTCATTACAGCGTACTTATTCTACATGAGATGAACTACTGTACAATAAATTCTTATTGTAAACATGTTGAACTGTTTCTTCCCTGTATCTCTCTGAGAGCAAAAACAATTAAACACAAGCAATTGGGTAAAAAGTAATATATTGTTTCCACTAGTCTGAGGTTATTGTGTTCTAAAGTTGCACAAAATAATCTCTCTGATAACAGGAGATTCTAGTGGCACTGCGAGCTAACTTATGCGAACTGTAGGCTATTATATGCGGCAGGGGTGTACAGAGTCAGTCTGCAACCGGACCCACAGTATATGTTATCCGTAATCGTTGTAGGTCCTGAATGACAGGGTACTTTTTGGGACTATACTACACCTTGAGACCCTCATGGTTAAGTATTAGCGATCTATAAACCCTCATTGATTGATTGATTGAATGATATGACCAGTGAACTGAAACATTTTTTGTCTGTTAGCTCTCTAAATGGCTCACTCACAGTGGCAAGGTCATGTTCAAACCGTGCCAAGGAATGATAGTAAAATGTATACATCTTGTGGGGACTGGCATTTGACAATGATTGTACTTTTGCTGGGCCTGTTGTCATACCCAAATCAGAAGAATGGGATCAAATAATTTTAGCTATATCTTATTGAAGTCACATTTCTCAGCATTTCTCATCAAACCTGCCTCAACAAGTAAGTGACACACTTGGCTGAGAGCTTTGTTGTGTGCCTTCTGTTTAGCTCTGAAAACTAATGCCATTGCTTTATGGGAGGGGGCCTCGTGGCCCCCATTCCATGCACCACTTTTGGCCCCACAGACCCCATTCCCTGGGTCCCTGCCTCACGTTGGGGGGAGTCCCAATGCCCCTGCGGTCCCTGCAGCTCCCCTCCTCCTGCAGGAGCGAGCATTAGTTTTGGACAAGTGGAGCTGCAAACATGCAGCTCACTTTGCCCAAAAGCAACTCTTCATGGAAGCAAGAGCAGTTTATCTGCTCTCACTTCCATGAAGCAAAGCAGAAGTTTTCAATGGAAGGCAGGAGCAGTGCTTACACGCTGACATTGCAAATTCCAATATCCCACGGTCGGGTACCCCGGGACATTGCTGGAGCCGGCCCTGAGGGGTAGTGGTCCCCAGGGCCATGAAGGTGTCCTGTAGGGGGGCCCAGCAGCCCCCCTCTCAACTTCTACATAGCCCCAGGGAGGTGGTGGTCCGGGGGGCTGAGAGACTGCAATGGACCTACATATTTAAATGAAGTGTGCCTCGGAGAGGCCCCCCCACATACAGTTTTAAAAAGCAGCCCACAAGAGGTAGTAGTCCCCGGGACTTGGGGGGAGGAGACCCCATGCATTTCGTCAAAAAAGCTCAGGGGCTGCTAGGGGTCTGCTTGCCCACCTGCACATTGTAGGTGCCCGGGGCTGTGGGGCCCCTGCTACACAATTATGGATGTCCCCCGGGACCTGGCTCACCCAGGGGCTTAAAACCAAAAAATCACAGGTTGCCCAAGTTTCGTTTTTTTTTGTTGTTTTAAATGCTTTTTCGGGCCATGGGTGTCTCTGTGGGACCCTCTGTGCAGATATAGGGGGTCAGGGTGTTTATAACTTCCCCCCTTATCTTGTTTTTTGACCTTTTTCTTGTGACTCGGTTCAACCAAGTCACAAGATGGCTACCAACACTTTTTGGTTTGGAGTGTTGGCAGACAATCAGAATAAAGCTTGTGATCGGGAGTGTTCGTGGATCCACTGCAGTCACCAGATATTGATATTTTTTTTATTTTTGAATTTCTCAGGAACTACTGAACACCATTAAAAAAAGAACGCCTTCTGAACCAAGAGCCACCTTTTTGCCAAATTTGGTGTAAATCCAATCAGCAGTTTGGGCTATAGCTTTGTCTAAATTTTCCTGTAGAAATTGACATGGAGAAATTGTGTTTTGGGGCCCCCATTTTTCGCGGACCCCGCTTGATGAATCAACCCAAAACTTTCACAACAGGGGCTGACTGGAGAGCCCCATTAGTTTTGAATAATTTGGGAAGATTTGTCAAACGGCGCCAAAGATATTGGCAAATCAAAAAACGATTTTCCTAAGGAAACTAGGTCCAAACTATAACTATCTACTAGCGACCGCCAGTAGGTAAAATATATAGCTTAAGAAATACTCACTCACTGTATGATTTCACCAGTGATGCCATAAATGATGTCATTTGAGATGTCATCAGTTTTGTCATGAGTAATGTCACTGACCATGTCATGAGTGATGTAATATGTGATGTCATAAGCAGTGCATTGCGGGGGCGCGAATCACAGTTAGCTCAGCTAACTATAACAGCTGAATTTCTCTGGTTTTGTACGAATGAAATGTCAGCCTAACTATAACGTCCCTGAAACCAGTTTTTTTTCAGTGAGTATTTAAGGTTTTTAAAATGCTCATCTCTAACTACAAAGTCCCTAAAACCTGTGTATTATTCAGTGAATTTCTAAGGTGTTTTGTGAATACTAATGACTAAATATAACCTTCCTGAAACCTCTGTTTTGTGAGAGAATATATATATTTCCCCACCGTATGCAGGAATGGAGGTGCTGTCCCCGATGCCTTCTACCCCGTGTTGGGTTATACCAATCTGCTGGCCGAGGGAGCCGGAAAGTTCCCTACCGAACAATGAACTGTTAGATCCAGGCATGAGAGGCTAGCAGGCCTACAGGTGGAGGCAATCCAAACACCACCCCAAAACAGTGCTAGGGCCCCTAAAGCTTGACCCCCTGTCCATCACATTCAGCACAATGAGCCCCAACAATGTGAAGAGCATACACTCCCACATGCTCAGGTGAACACACTTGGATGACAGGGAGTTATTTAGTTGTCCAAGACAATGATAGAACTATTGCGGATAAGGAAAGGGGTCCCAGTCCTCCAGAATTTAATAACTAGGATGGGCACTGCAGGACTTCAGCACCTAACAATTGTAGGCTGATGCTGAGGGAGATGGTAGAATGAGGTGAAGAAGAAAACTTTGCCCATCCGTTCTGCAACTTTCTAGCAGACTGGACTAAGGAGGGGAATTGAGTCAGCCTATCCTGGCCTAAGGGAGGGTCATTTGAGCCAGAGGACAAGGGTATGGCAGAGGATTAAATCAGATATGGGAGGGGAAATCCATACTGGAATTTCCCCTACAGGCAGCAATGCCTTGTTAGGTAGGAAAGAAGGCAAGTCCAAGAAAGAAAGTAAGAGAGAGAGAACAGGAAGAAGTTGTGATGGAATCAGGATATCACTGTAAAATCCCTGAGCTGGGAGCAGGTGATCCTGATTAGAACAGCTGTGGCTACAAAGGCACAGAAGACAGCAGCACTATTGGGGGCAATGCTGCAGATGTTCAAAAAGGATATAGCACGTCGTAGCAGGGTTACAGAAAGAAGTATAGAGAACACACAAGCCCGGGACCATGTTGTAGTCCACCCTCCACTCCCAGAACCAGATAAGCTGCAGGACCAACACACGTCATTCCCATGTACAGTAGGTGATTCACACACTAGAAGTGGGTGATAAAATCTGCTCTGAGGGCATAGTTTGTAGAGTTTTGAAACACCGCACTGCGCGGAGTTTGGCAAGGAACTACTGCCGACAGAGCTGAATTTACCAGCGTGCCCGCTCTCTCACACCTAATTAGGTATCGGATCTGACTTTTTCAGTTTTGACTCCAATACTTAAATAATCTTCTTAATCCAAGAAAGGTCAGTGAGAGTGATCCTGAAGGATGTGACTCAGGTTATCCCCAACCAGGTGAAGTAGGGGAGGTTTGGAGTAACCCTGATAGGTCCTATTGTAGTGGGATGGGCAAAGAGTCCCATGTCCTGTCTCTGAGTGGAGGGAGTGGGGATGGGCTTAGTCCCAAGGTGTCTGAGACTCAGTCCCAGGGCCTGGTTGGTTCCATGAGTGAACACCAGCAGGGGGGCCTAGTCTGTGCAGGGATGCCATTCCCTGAGGTGGATCCCAAGGCGTCAGGTAAGCTGAGGGAGATTGCTGTAACAGCAGCTGCAACCCTCACCCAAAGCTTGGTCGGTGTAGGGCACGGGCTGGATTACGCAGCCTCATTCTTTACATCATGGCTGCACAGCACTCGCAAGGAGCTGTAATTAAGTGGCTAGTCTGCCTTGCAAAGACCAAGGAAGGTATCCCCTCCAGTGTGGCAGACCATGTCTGTCTCTCCCTTGCTGCACACATACCATTGGGGGCACATAGGAGATCAGTGAGCAGGTTGGGGTGACAAACCTCGATGGAGGTCATATTCCTACAATTACTGTGCAGCCCATACAGTAAGCATAGAAGCGCTGTGTCTGCAGAGTTGCAATAGATAGTGCTGATTTTGCGCAATCCCGAGTAACAGGTATTTAGGTGTACCCTAAATGATGAGTCTGTATGATGGTTTATGACATGCACAACATATAAGTGGTTGGTCATTGCAATATATGTGGTGTATGATGCTTTTCCAACATTTTGATAACCTGTGCAAGTTATGCGGGCGTCCTTCAGTACACCACTTGTGTTGCCCTGACAATGTCCTAGTTGACAGCAAGGATTTATGCTCTATGCTTTGTAATGACCGTTGCCTTTGGCAAAGTGAACTGTGTGGTATATGTGGGTTACCTATACTGCAAAGTGATTCATAATCTGCATGATTATGTGAAGGTGGACTTATGTGGTTTAAATGCCTTGTTATGACAAGCGCCTGGTGGTGTAGTTATCTATGTGACTGTGGTCTAATGTGTTTTTATGAGTAATACAATGGATATTTTTACATAACCTTGTGTGAAGTCTCTTTTTGTGGTTGGCCTAGTGTGACACTGGTGTTTGAATGTGTTGCAAAACGCTTTAAACATTGCCTCTGGAATAAAACTGACTGCTCTGCCAAGCTACCAAGGGGGTGAGCAGGGTTTATCTTGGGTGTTTTACTACATTACCCTGACTAGAGTGGTGCGTTCTGCCTGGCTTAGGTGTTCACCCGAGCCAACAAAAAAACCTTTCTAAAAATAACACTGTGAGAAGGTGCCGTCTACCTCAGGTGCACCAGTACACACTCTCCAAGGAAGCTGATGAGGGTCTAGCACCCACGATCCAAGCAGTAGTCTATCTGGAGGTCCTCCAAGTGGGAGTTTCCCCCTGCAATACACTGATATTATGGTCAAAAAGAGTAAGGGAGGGATTAGGCACCTGGTGCAGATCCTGAGCCTGCTCAAGACATTGTGGCCGCAGAGCTCCCTTAGTGCCAGATTCTTCTGTTATATTAACCATCATACCCACAAATGCCTGCTATTCCTCTGTGATTGACATAGAAATGCGTTCTTTAGCATGTTACTGCACCTCGACAGTCAGTACCTGACTTAGTTGATTTTCTGAGGGGTTCAGCTTCTGCAACAGAGACTACCACAAGGGCACTGTGAGTCCCTCCATATATTCAATAGAATACCACTAAAGGCCTTGCTAACTTCCAATCAAGCAGCACCCCAATACAGTATGCTTATGACATCTTGATATGCAGCCCCTCTGAGGACCTGTGTTGCTAGGACATAATAGCCCTCCTGACTGCACTTGCAGAGAGAGGGAAGAAGTAGAGAAGGGAACGTTGCAGTATGTAGAACAGGAGGTATGTATCTAGGCCAAGTAATATCAGTAGTTGGACGGTGGATTATGCCAAAACATGGAGATTCTATCAGGGCCATCTCATCACCAATACTGCAAAGGGTATGAAAAGGTTTTTAGTACTATGCAACCATGTCTGGCAGTGAGTCTTTGACTACAGCACGCTCATTGCCCCCTTACTTAAGGCCATGAAAAAGGCAAAAGCTGGCCATGAGGAACTAGCATGGATGCCTAATATGCACGAAGCACTAAACAGGCAAAAAACAGAGATAACGCACACCTGCGTTAGGAAAGCCAGACCAGAAGAAGACATTCTTCTTTAATCAGCCACAGCGATAGCTGAGTCATGTCATCCATTCTAACACAAAAGTACTGCCTAGGGAACACATCTCTTGCATTTTATAGTGGGCTCTGACTCAGTCATGTAGGGTTAATTCCCATGCAAGCAGGAGCTAGCAGCTGCAGCCTTTGTGATAAGGGGCAGAGCATTCAGTGTTTGCCTTCATACAAAAGAGCCAAAGCATACTGACTACACAACAGGTTTCATGGTATGGACTAATGCTTTCCAGGCCATCTTTAAAAATAGTACAGTGCCACCTAGAGAACTCAACCACCTTCCTAGTCTATAAGGTTCAGGTGGGTAAGGAGATCTATGACTGCACAACATACACCCCCAAGGGGATTTGACAGACAGAGGAAGATCCCATCCTATATAGTCAGGCATTGCTCATTGAATCTTCCATGATAGACCAAAGATGGGTGTAAGACACATGGGGCAGCAGTAGAAATGGATTGCAGCCACGCACCCTCAGAGACACTGCAAGTCACCTCACAGCTAACTCTAGTAACCCACCTCTCAGCATATGTGGCTGAGGTGATAGCATAAATGTAATCCCTCACCCAAAGCTACGGAAAGATGGTAACCATCTACTCTGATTCAGCCAATGTCACCACCGTGGTGCACTTTACCATAGGAAGGTGGAGAAGTCGAAGGCTATTGAAATCAGATGGCAACCCTGTTGCACATAGGGATCTCCTAGAATTACTACTCAATGCACAGACCCTACCTAAATGATTAGCCATGGTAAAATGAGATGTTTATACAGGGGCAAGGACTTTATATTTCAGGAGAATGCATTAGCTGACCAATCTGTGAAAAGGGCTGCCTACAGCATCATCAAAGAAACTTCCTTGCATACTTCCTTTACAGCAGATATCAGAGACAGAGCTCCCACAAGAACAGTTGTACACAGAGACCGCAGGGCTACACTTGAGGGAATTGCAGGATACAGCTTTGCCTCACAAAAGGAGCAATGGTTAGCCAGGGGCTGCACACAGACCACACATGAAGTCATATGCTGACATGTACCCACAGGTAAGCAGATCATTTGCAGAGCTTAGTTAGCATAGTTTTGCCCCAATTGCACTTACCAACACACACAGCAAAATACAACATGATGGCAGAACTCCAGAGCGACTGGTTTACACTCAGCCTTACCGAAGCAGTAACCATGTATTTAAAGGGATGCACCATCTGCAAATTATACTCACCCAAAACTAGAATCAAGGTTGAGTCTTCGGCAATCCCCAAAGCAATCGGACCCTTAAGACATTACACATTGACTTTATCAACATGATCGATCAATGTGCTACCTATCGATGCCTAATTTTAATAGTCAACCCATACTCCAGGTGGGTCCAAGCTGGCCGATGTGTGCACAGCAACAACAAGGCAGCTGCAATGTTCCTCATCAGAGAAGTGATACCCAGATGGGGGGTTGCAGATGTAATCCAATCAGACAATGGAAAGCACTTTGTCAACTTCATGTTTAATCACATCTGTACAGTTTTAGGTCTAATGCACAAACTGGCCTCAGTGTATCACCCCCTGTGCTACTGTGTCATTGAGAGGCTTAATGGCATGTTTAAAACTAAATTACGTGACATCTGCACCAGCCTTAATATGAAGAAGATTCACTGTCTGCCCCTAGCCTTGTTTGCACTAAGGAACACACCTAGCAGTGACCACCATCTTACACCACATCAAATTGGAACTGGTAAAAAAACAAGCATTTGCAATGCATTAGGTCTCGCATTAGGAAAGTTTGAGCTATTGGTATTGTAAGTGACAATTTTTTTATTTATGTGTTGGTTTTGACAATAGCGACATTATTAGCTTTGTCATTTACAATGCCAATAGTTGTAACTTTCGCAAACGTGACACCTATAGCATTTGTAATGCAATATGTGTTGTTTTTACGTGACTTAGATGTATTGATATTGGAAATAACAATGGCTTTTAAATTTTTTTAATAATGAATACTTAAATAGAAGTTATTGTAATGTATAATGGCAATAGCTTAACCTTTTGTAAATAACTTTTGTGAAGATTATGTTTATGTGTATGTTATTATGACGAAAATCCAGGAACAGAAGTGAAATATTAACATCTTTTTGTGACATTTGTAATAAAGTTTGAAACATTGAGAGAACATAGTTGAACCAGTTGTGGTTGCACAGATTGATGCTGTGGTGGCGCTGAGTGATGTGGTGGCACGCAGTGCTATCTCTCACACTGCTGTCTCTCTCACACGGACGTCTCTCTCACACACCATGCTCTCCCTAGGACACACACACTGGTGTCTCTCACACTGCTGTCTCTCTCACAGTGCTATGTATTGTTATGTTATGCTATGTTTTGTTATGCTATGCTACGTTTTGTTATGCTACACTTTGTTATGCTATGCGGTTTTGTTTTGTTATGCTATTTTGTTATGCTATGCTATATTTTGTTTTGTTATGTTATGTTTTGTTATGCTTTGCTACGCTATGTTTTGTTATTGCATGCTATGTTTTGTTGTGTTTTGTTATGCTATTTTGTGTTTTGTTATGCTATGCTCATACACTGCTTGTCTCTCTCACACTGCTATCTCTCTCACACACATTCTCTCACACACACTCTCTCACACACTGCTGTTTCTCTCACACAGTGCTATCTCTCACACTGCTGTCTCTCTCACACTGATGTCTCTCTCACACACCATGCGCTCCCTAGGACGCACACATTGCTGTCTCTCACACACTCTACTGTCTCTCTCACACTGCTGTCTCACTTACACACACTGCTGTCTCTCACTGCTGCCTCTCACACTGCTGTCTCACATACTGCTGTCTCACATACTGCTGTCACACATACTGCTGTCTCGCACACTGCTGTCTCGTACACTGCTGTCTCACACACTGCTGTCTCTCACACACACACTGCTGTCTCTCACACACTACTGTCTTTCCTACACACACTGCTGTCTCTCACACTGCAATCTCACACACTGCTGTCTCTTACACACCATGCTCTCTCTAGGACACACACACTGCTGTCTCTCTTACACACTATTGTCTCTCTTACACACTGCTGCCTCTCTTACACACACTGCTGTCTCTTACACACACTGGTGTCTCTTACACTGGTGTCTCTCTCACACTGATGCCTCTCTCACCCAGCTGTCTCTCACACACACACTCTCTCTCACACTGCTGTCTTTCTTACACACACTGCTGTCTCTCATACAGTGCTGTCTCTCTTATACACCATGCTCTCTCTAGGAGATACACACTGCTGTCTCTCTCACACTGTTGTCTCACTCACACTGCTGCCTCTCTTACACGCCATGCTCTGTCTAGGAAACACACACTGCTGTCTCTCTCAAATAAATCATTAAAACTGATCTGGAATTTAGACAGTAGCACGCCATCACCAAATTTTCTATCGAGAGTTTGCAAACCAATTATAGATCAAAGATATCCATTGTTAACTGCTCTAAATAAGCCTTTACAGTTCTCTTCATTTAAACTATCCCCATCTTTTGGCCTCACTTTTGTGCCTTCATCTTCAATGTACATGCACTTTTAGTGTAAACTATTTATGCCTTCTTAGCCGTGCTTAATGTTTAAAATACTAAGAACTGGGGTTCCAAGCCCCCCTCAAAAGCTCTCCACCAGTGCCACCGAATGCAGGGCCGACACCCAAGTCAGCCACCACCAAATGCTGACTGACCCCCCTCCCCACTCTATCCCTGCTGTGTGTGCTTCATTGCTGTGAAACTGCTATCCTGACTTTTTATTTTGGCTCTGACATTATGCTAATGTAGCATGTGCACAGAGGTCTAGGCCTGTGCCTGACTATGTGAGGTCCAGGACCTGCCCTGTGACCTGTAGGGGTTCACCAATCATGCCCTCACAGTGAACAGTGGCCTACTGTCTCTAGTTTGGGTTAAGCACATAAAGCAGTGGTGGTAGCGTATTGTGTTTTGTAATTTGACCAGACCTTTTTAGCTGTGTCAGAGGGTGCTCAGCTGACCTCTGTCATGTCAAGGTCAGAGTCTTGTGTTGGTGTGTCGGCAGGGAAATCCTTGTTCACCTCTGACTATCTCAGCAAAATGTGATGTTTATATAGCCTAAAGAGGTACACTTAGAGGGTTTTACCTTGATGTGCCATTGTCAGACTTAGGATGGTGTTGGGAATTAACCTTATACATAGTTGTTATGTAGGAGATGGTAGTCATGCTGAGTTTCCAAGAATCCTAATGCACAACGTATGAGGCTATTTACTAGGGAAAACCCCACGTCCTGTGTGCAGTGTCAGAACTAGGTAAAAGGTCAGTCCGAAAACGGTTATGTGTGAAATGTAGGGGAGAATATAGTTAAAAGGTTAGGATGTTACCTGAGCCTCTCTCGGGGTACCTATATGAAATATAACACCCACTCATCATCCGACTGGACAACAAAATTAAAATCTTACGTACTACTAGGCTTTCTTGGCATTGTTTCACAAACAACAACAGTAAAAGTAATAGCTTTGCTAAAAAATGTTGAAAAATCAAAAAATACAAAAAAATCATCACTCAAGCAATAGCTCTAATGTGTCGGTATCTATAGTGTGAACAACTACAAGCATTGGAAAGTTATGCGGTTCATAAAAGTGTCAAATGTTTTTGATGTTCTAACTTGAGTTGTTAAAGGAATGCTGAATGTATTCCCGGAGGTACAAAAGGGGGTGGTGATGGACGGAGCATCTGAACCAATCAAACACTCACACCCAGTCAAGAGATCTGGGTTTAATCCATCACCGTTCTTTAGCCCACTCTGCCACCCCAGTTCAGACATGGCCATATGCAAATCAGTCTAACCCTGTGCCCCATGGGAACAGTCCAGCCCGAACTGCCAAGCCCGAACTGGGTTCATCAAAGCTGTCGGGGTAGCTCTCAGGTGACAGGATAGGTTCACTACCGGACAATTACAGGCCCCGTGTTGCAAAATATTCTGGCATATGAGAGATCCATTTAAATCATTCTTTCAGTTTGTACCTCTTAGAAACACTTGCAGATCCCCACTCCTGCATCGAAATCTCTACTGTAATTCCCAAGATTTCTTGATGAATTCCCTGCCCATCTCTTCATATATGTGTGCTTGTTGTTGTTTTAGGCAATACTGAATCTGCAAAGTTGTGACCAGTAATTTTCTATGCCCCTGGATTAACCACACTGTGGATGGTGATTCTGCCACAGTAAAAGGTAATGTGTCCAATCTTTCAATGTGCAGTATTGTATAATTTGCTCCCTTTTGTGCCATTGTTATCTGTTTTTTTCATTACATTGTATGCAAAAAACAAAGACTTACTATTGATAAAACACCAAGGCACATAACCAGCACACAATGATTGCAGCGTCCAGCTCAATAACATAATAGAAATTAACTGTGATTGTCCGTGTTTTAATATGGACAAATCCTGTTGTAGTACATCAATAACAGTAAATACAATGTTGCCTAGAGAATAAATCCTGGGTGTTAATGTAGTCATACCATTGATAACTACAGCTTTTGCCTTTTCTAGTTGAATTCAATCTATTTCGCAAAGTCTCTCAGACGCTTCTTGTTGGGAGATTTTCCATATTTCATTATAGACAGCATTTAAGAAACGTTTCTGACGTGGCTTTTAGGGACCTGATAAAAAATCCTGTGGGTCCACATCCTCTGTTAGTAAGGATAATTTCTGTTTCACCTGGGGTGGTTCTGAGGTTTTTAGCCAATCGAAGCAAAACTTCCTAATACTGTATGGTGTCACCACCCCCGGATGTTCTCTTTGTACATAGCGTGGGTCTGGCCTATGGATTTGTGAACTCTTTGGTGGTACCCTTGAATCTTGCTTGACATCTATTTGTGTCTGTGGGCCAAACCAAACATCCCTTCCAATCATGGTCTGATCTATTGTACTGTAATATGTAATTTATTGTTGCCTCTTCTCATGCAATATACAATTTTGCAACCCCTCAGTATGTGATGGTGTTGGAATCTGAGGTGTGTTCAAATCCTTGTTCTTGGCTATTCCAAGACAGGAAGTCTGTTGCACATTGTCATTCAGAAATATCATCTGCTGTGGAATGAGGCATGCTCTAAATAGTGCTTCTGTTCCCTGGCCATGCCAGTCTTTAGAACCCCAGACTGATTTTATGTCTATAGTGTCCTCCTATAAGTCAAAACGCTGTTCAGACAGTTGGGAATAAAGGATGCAGAATATATCTGTTTGGTGTTAGTCAGTATATTTTTCTATACAGGTGTAGGTATGACCTTATAATAATACCAGGTCGGGTTTGAAGTGTTAAACCCTGAAAATTTCTGTGTGAATGTTTTTGAAATACTTTTGATGGTGTCAGGCAATGTTCCCATTGGTGATATGTGAAAACATTTCTACTGGTATTGGATTTATGTAAAAAATGATGAGCACAATTTTGATAACAGTACGTTGTGTTAAAGTATGATGGGTCCTCTAACATTTAATAGCTTGAAAATGCAGCAGATTGTTCTAAATCAGACAACATATTAATTGCAGTTTCAAAATCCCAATAATCAGAAAATTTACTGGAGGTAATGATATCATTTAAGGAAATTTTAAATAAATTAGGTATTTCTAAAAGTTTTGTTGGGCTAAATATGTCATAATCAACCTTGTCTCAAACTATACCATCAGGTATAGGAACAGCTGTAATGTTCATGATGGACAAATCTCTTTGTTCACGATGTGATGATCAAGTTCACTTTGATACTGCTCAGTTTTTTCGGAGATATATTCCATTAATAAGTAAGCAGAAAAGAGTAACTAAGTGTTGGACTTGGCCCTCTCTGCAGGGTCATCCCTGAACTTTTTGCCTTCCTCCAATATTATCTCTGACCTGTTTTTGTTAGTTTAATGAATCTGGGCACTTTACCACTGCTGACCAGTGCTAAAGTGCATATGCTCCCATGATTGGCTTATTTAGTTTACTGTCAGACCCCAGTAAAGTGCACCAGGAGTGCCAGGGCTTGTAAATACAAATGCTGTAAGTGGGCCTGCAACACTGGTTGTGCCACCCACAGATGCAGCCTTTTAAAATGTGTCTAAGGTCTGCCATTGCAGAACCTGCGTGCAGTCTGGTACTGTCAGGCTGGCTGGGCAAGTGCACACACTTGCCAGTCCCTAAACCTTTCCTTACTTCATGTGAGTCACCCCTAAGGTAGGCCCAAGGGCAGGGTGCATTGTAAGCATAAGGTAGGACAAGCCCTGATGTGTGTGGCATGTGCTAATAGTGAATTACAGTCATTTTCGTTTTTCACTATTGTAAGGCTACCTGTTCTCATAGGCCGGAATGGGCTGCTGAATTATTACACTCTATAATCCCAGCAGGCTCAGGGAACATGGTAGAAAGTCATGTTTAGTATGCCTGAACTCAGATTAATAAAATATATTGTTTATTAAAGTTTATTTTAATATCCTGTGTTTGCAAATACTACTTTTAGAAAGTTAGTATTTTCTTGCCTTACCATTTCAGCCCGCCTCTGCTAGGATGTGTATCTGCTGTCTGGTTTCTGTGAGTGACAGGGCTGGGGCGGACAGGTGGTGAATAGAGGGATTACACCAGGATGGGTGGGGGGAGTTCCCCTTCACTCTGAATAGGGCTGTGCTCTGCCACCTCAATGCTGGCTCCGCCCCCTGGGGAGCGTCTGATGTCTCTGCCCTGCACCTTGTGAAGAGAGAGGGGAAGACTGTCAACAGAGAACTCCTGGACTGTCCTTGTCACCACAATTCAGGCTCCACCCCCTGGGGAGCGTCTGATGTCTCTGCCCTGCTCACAGAAAGGAGAAGTCAGAGCCTGCAAAACAAAGTGCTCAGGGACTGGACTGGATTAGGCAAAGCCCCCCCTGGCCTGCAAGAACAAAGGATTTTGTGTATAAAAGTAGGAGCCCTGCTCCTAAGAAATCAGATCCGGTTTTCACCACGAAGAACCTCTGCCCGACTAGAAGGACCTGGAGAAGCTGAATGAGGAAGACTGTCCCTGACCTGGGGGACTGGCCTGCAGTGGGTGCATTGCTAAAGAAAGGAGAGGAAAAGACTTTGCAGAACTTGTGCTTGAAACAATATCCAAGGTCTTGGAACTGAGCTTGCCCCCCTGAACGGAGACCCAGGAACATTGGACTCCTTCTACCTTCTTCAAAGACCGCCGGATATTGCCAGTGATTTGCCTGCTGCCTGAGCCGCGATCCAAGTGCGACTCACACCCCTGTTTGCTTCAAAGTACGTGCCTGGCAGCCCCGCTCTCCGTTCCCCTCAGCTCTCAACCTCGAGCCGTCGCTCGCACCATTTACCAGGGCCGCCCGCACTGCGCTTCCTCCCTCCCGCTTCTGTTGTGAGCTGCACTGACTTTGACTCGCTCCGGCCGCTGAGGAAAGGATTGGAGCATACCGCACGATCAAATACGGGCCGTATGCCGCAGCGTACCAACCGCCGTGCGCCTTGCTCCTCCAGTACCCCGGCAGCGCCGGACTTCCAGAGCCCGGCCCGTACGTTTGCCAAGTACCGGCCGCCTCGTGCCGCACAGTGCTCCGCACAGTGCCCCTCACCGAGGTATCGGCTCGAACGCTGCGAGGAGCAAGGAACAATTTCACCCCCCGCACCGTCCGCCCCGATCTCCGTGGCCTCCCCCGCTCACCGCCTGGCTGGAACCGCCGCACTGAGCCAGAGCCGCATCATCAAGGGCCCTGACACGCCTGGACTGCCTTCACCTCCTGCTGAAGCCTCGTCGGAGCCGGACCACCCAAGAAAGTACGGTAGCACGCCTCACACACCCGCAGCATCCGCCTCGGACCTGAGTGTCTGCCGGGTCGGTGCCACTGCTGAGACATTCCTTTTTCCACTGTGTGAACGCGACCAAGGGTGCGAACCATACCAGGTAAAGAACTACGCATTTTTGTTACCCAGAACGCAGATCTTGCTAATAATACTGTGGCCTCATCCTGCAAATGTTATTATGGTCTTGTCTTAAGCCTGCATATATATATTTACATAAAGTATACTATTTTTATATAAATACATAGACTGGTATCCTTTTGTGGTGGGTCATTTGATTGCTGTATATAGTCATAAATGTTTAACTAATAACGCCCTGAAGTTTAGCCTTGTCTGCTCGCGCCACGCAACCTCGAGGGTGAACAGGGGTTATTCTAAAGAGTAAGTCCCCTGCCCTGACTAGAGGAGAGGGTCCCTGATTGTCACGGGTGCTTACCTGTGCCAACCAGAGACCCCCAAATCTAACACTAAGCAAAATCAGAAAATAAAGAAAAATATACGAGTAATTATCCAAAGCTGGACCCAAGGTGATACTTGGTATGTGTTTTTCAGGTCTATGATTAGTTGCTTAAGAGATATTGAGGCTGGCCTTTTTTCATGTTCACTTGGATCCAGAGAAAATGTATCAAAGTCATTGAAATAGCCAGATGCAGTTCAATATATTTTAGGTAGCTCAGCAATTCTTTTGTTGAACTTGTAGACATCTTTTGTTGAGGCATATTGATGTAGACATCGATGTTAGGTCAAATTTAAATTTGTCTTTCATTTTGGCTTTGAAGTTCTGTTTCAAGAAGAACGAGTTCCATAGCATTGTTGCATAGTCCATCATTCCATATGGGATACTCTTCAAATGTGATGAGTCTTTCCATCTGAACTTGCTGGATGGTAGTGAGAGGAGGGCGAGATACCAAGGAGCCCCTGAGGCCTCCTATTCAGTATCGGCCACATAGTGTGGTTTGATCAGATCTATGGAGACAAATCTCTCTCCTTATTTTCCAGCAAGAGCCTGTAGAAGTAAAGTTCTTGTTCCTTCAATGGACAAGACACGTACAGGCTTTCTGTAGGATGGCCCTAATTCTTTCTTGTCCACAATCTTTTTTCTTACCTGATCCCCGACTTTAGGGATCCAGGCAGGTGTTGCTGTGAATGATTTGACTTCTCCAGTGGTGGTCTGTTTTACTTGCACATTGCTTAGTAGTGCCGGGAATTCATTGAGATCCTGTAAAACAACCACATGTTTATTGATGTCAAATTGTTTCTCCTCAGCCACTGTGCTTTCATAATCCAGATGAGGTACCAATATCCTCATCCCAAATAGACGTCATAAGGAGTGATACCCGCTAGAGAACGTCTTGGCATGTAATTGAGGGCTCGTTATATCCCATACAAGTGATTAACCCAACTATCGCACAAACCTAATACTTTAGCTGCTAAAGACTGCTTTACGTCAATGTTTTTCCTCTCCACAACTGAATTCCCCTCGGGATGGTACAGGGAGAAGTACCGCAACGCAACACCCATACCTACCATGGCTTCCTTATAACCTCTAGAGCTAAACGAGGGGCCACGGCCAGAATATAATATGCCAAATGTGTATTTCCTTATAAAAACACACAAATATTTGATAACAGTTCCGGCGTCAGCCTAGTGCTGGGGCCATATCAATAGGAAACTCAAGCAGGATTCCACTGCGACCATGATGTACTTGTAAGTCCCATCAGATTGTAAGGGGCCACAGTGGTCCAAATAAGACACACACGAGTGGTCTGTCTGATAATAATAATGTTGTCTGCGCTGATTGTGCTACAGTGGAACCCTTCATCTGTAGACAGATGTTGCACCATGACCACCAATAACGATATTTCAATAAAGAAATCGTTGCCATAAATCCTGCATGTGCAGAATCCAGACCCTTGTGTGCAGCTAGTATTTAACCTAATCTGTGATCCATGTTTGGTATTACTCTGTCCCCCACTCCTGGAATGTGAACATATGGAATGTTGTTTCCATCTAAATGGTAGAAGTACTTGAGTGGCAAACCTTTTGTCAAGGCATTGCTGTTTTTGAGTGAAGCAAAGACAACTACTATTATCTGTCAGTCTACTCTTGTTTTTTCTAATTATTACAGCTAGAGAAGCAGTTTGTACTGTACTGCACCCTTTGCAGGTTCATCAGCCAATGAAGTCCCTTCAACGTGAACGCCATCATGTTGATGACTCTGCGTGTCACATCAGCACTTTGTAGTTCATTTTTCAACTCAGCTACCTGTTCCTATAGCAATTTATGATTAATTGAGCCACCTTTTGAGTCCTTGAATCCATTTTGTCCCCAGTAGAGGAGGGATTAGTTGTTTGACTGGACACAGTAAAAAGAATCGCACGCAATCAGTGTGGGTAATTCTCAATCCATATCTATCAGTGCCAATAACAGAGCTTTTCAATTCTGCCAGAGGAGCCATGCAGTCTCCTATAGACTGGGATTTTGAACAGCTTGGATGAAACTTGCCATCCTGCATACAACCTTTTACAATCACCCTTGCAGCGTTGCATTGTTGTTTACTTCCAATGGCTGGCTGAGCAGATCCGTCAGTGTAAATAATGAGTAATACTGATCAAGAGGCATTATTTCATTTGGGAAAGGATATTCTTGTTCATATTGCAGAAATGCTTGTGTTTTCAGACTTGGTTTGTATCTGTATTCTACAACTATTGTATTGTGAGAATTAGCCCATTGTATCCGTCTCGGACGTAAGGATTTTTGCATTTGGAAGGCATGCCTTTGTAGCAGCCTCTGAGGCCAGAACTGGAGTTACGACAATTATTTGTTTCCCCTGAGCCACTGCTCTTTCTCTCACTACAGCAGTCTGTACTACTGTCAAAATGTTTTCAGTAGATGCAAAAAGAGTCTCAGAGTTGGTGCACAAGTTTGATTTGTATGCTATGGGCACTGTCTCGCCTTCATTGAAGGTTAGGTATGTGTACCCAGATTGACTCAATATAACAATGATCACAAGGTTGCAGGCATTTACGCATGTCTGCAGGTGTTTTTATGCTATCATGTCAGCTCGTATGGAATGAGGGATATCTGTGTGTTCCTGTGTCCATTGCCTAACTGAGAAATAAGGTCTTATGAGATTGTAGAATGGTTTAACGCTTTCTGCGTAATCCAAAATGTATGTTCTACCAAAATTCAGGAATCCCAGAATGGATTGTACATTTTTCAATGACTTTGGAGGTTGGAGCAGTGTACCCTTTTCTAAAAAGTTAACTACAAAGCATTTCCCTTCACTTGAAAGCTCATATCCCAAAAATAGGACATTGAGGTGGGCTTCTTAAAAAAAATGTATGTTAAATTTGTAGACCTCTGAGGCAAACCCCAAAATTCTGTTCCTCACCCTGGTCAAGTGTTCCTTTAAGTCATCATCCATCAGATAAAAATCATCCACATATGACAATGCCTCATCATCAAACTTTTTAAGTATTTCAGTTACCCTAGCGGAAAACAAACCTGGGCTGTTCTTATACCACTGGGGGAGTCACCAAAATTGATGCTGACACCCAACCTCTGAAAATGCTGTCAAATATCTGCTCTCAGACGCGATATTTTGACACAAGAATCCATTTGAGGTATCTAGTGTTGTTTTGTATTTTTTCGCACAATGTTATTGATTAATGCGTCACTGTGTGCGTTCTGTACAGAAAATGTTTTTGTGCATGTGTTCGGATGTCTGTAGTCTAAAACTAGATGATATAAATTGTCAGGCTTCATTACTGGAAATAAAGGATTATTCACTGAGGAGGTGCAAGATTCAATCACACCCTGGTATTCAAGTTGATCTAAGATCTCCCTGACCTGTTTTTTAGCTTCTTGTTTTATTGGATACTGTCTTGTGGAGTTGGAGTAGACTTCACTGGTATTACATGGTGAGGTGACTCTTCATCCCACCCAACATGGTTGCGATATATTGTTGGAGCAAGGGATACTGCCCACTACCACGCGTATGTGTGTTTTAAGTATACAGGAACAAGGTCAGAAAAGGCTGGTAAATTTACCGTTTCTCTCTTTGGGCAATTCATAACAATTTTAGGCAGCCAATCGCTTTTAGGTAGAAGGATGTCATAGCCAAAAGTCAGGTTCTTCCAAAAGAGACCTTTAACTTTTCTGGGCTTGTCCCCTTCCATTTGGAGTGTTATTTCATGTAACCTATGGGGGACACTTACCCTTGTATCGGTTGTTTCCACTGTGATAAGTTTATTTGGCTCCGCTGTCACCAGAAATTCCATAAGGTTCTGTCAAACTATTGTTACTTCTGCTGTGCGGCCTAGCATTGTCAGAGCCTAGTCCCCGTTCAGAAGTTGAGTCCTCAGAATTCTTGACATGTCTAACTTTGAGACCTGATACTTTCTTCTTTTTAAATTGAGGTTTTGAATTTGGTTTTTCTTCATTTTTGTGGGTGTAATCTGAAGTGTGTGGCATGTCTTTGGACTTTGTATGCTCTTCTTGTATGTGTTCTGACCGTCCTTCTCTCTTGGAGTTTCTTTGTGAACCCTGAAAGAACGAAAAGAACAAGTATCAGTATCCTGATACCTATCAGGTTTTTACTGTTATCTCTAGTACTAAGGTTGTAGCTCCTTTCGGAGGGCTCCTGTTGGGGAGACCAACTGCTGGATAGAGATCTATTCTCTCTATTCTTTTGTTATTTATTGTTCTCCCATTTCTTTTTCGAAGAAACAGGTGCTTGCTTGGTATTATCCTTTTCAGGACCACCCATCAGTTGAGGTTTTACTGCTCTAGCCAGCAGCGGACCAGCATACCTCAACAGACGACTCACCTTCTATACCCCGAACTGCCAGCTCTGCTCTGCTGACCGCTCCTCGCCACCATACCCCGTATCCCAAGAGCGACCTCACGTGGCAGATCGTTCTCCTACCTAGCCGTCAAGACCTGGAACACCCTACCCATCCTCCTATGACAGAGCTAAGACCTACTAACCTTCAGGCAGCTACTCAAGACCTGGATGTTCGAGCAGTAGCACCCCCCCCCCCAGCGCCCAGAGACCCTCACGGATGAGTAGTGCGCTCTACAAGTTCCCTGATTGATTGATTGATTGATAGCTCCCAAACTATCTCTGCCTAATTCTGCATAGGTGTCTTCAATAATTTTAGGTAATTTATGTTCCTGTCATAAAGGCGTTGGCGTATTGCCACTGCTGTTGCCTCCCCTTTAATGTTTGGTAATATTATAGCTGATACCTTGGCAAAATTACCTAGTAATTTTATCCCTAGGTTCAGAGCAGGTTCTGCTCCATACTTGTTCTATATTTGTCTCAGTGCATCTGGTATTACTGCTAATGAAGGGATACCATGAGTCCTGGTATATATGGCAGCGAAAACTGTACCCCAAGTGGTACAATCCTCTGTCTGGAGAGCTATCCCCATGTGCAAGCACATTGTTAGCATTCTGGTTTTTTAGGGCTAGTGTGTGGAAATACTGCCTCCGGCTGTGTTATTTTTGGAGCTATTCAGAATGGCACTTGTTCATGTTTAGTGGGCATTTTACCCATCACTGCTTGTAGTGTTTGTGGTGTAAAATTTTAGTTGTGGATACCTGATTTTGACTTGTTGGTATAGCATTTTTTGCCTGAAGTGTGAGTGTTCGCATCACAAAATATGTCAGTTTTCTGTAAAGTCTTCTGTAAAGTGGACATAAGTCTGCTGCTAGCATTATGTCAATCTCTGGTGTGGTATATAGGCCGCGAGGATGGGCCACGTTACTCCATCTCTTTTGAGGGGACCCAGTCTCACTTTTTCCTTTGTGTGTGTGGGAGGGCAGCTTTAAACCAGTTCATGTGCTCCTGGTAGGTAAGCAGAACTTCAATGTCCTCATACAGACTGTATCCATCAGGTACTTCATCCTCAGTACAAGAATAAATGTTTTGTTTGTGCATCTGCTTGAGGAAATTTAACCCATGAATAGAATTCCTCTGTTCTAAATGATTTATGGGCCTCAATTACAAATGTTACTGTCCCACCCCGAGCTGTTAATCCAAACTTCGCTAATTTCAGAGTAATGGCATTTCTAACATTTTCTGAAATGTTTATTTCATGTTCCTCTATTTCTTCCTTGACTGCAGCATGTTGGGCTAGTACAGTGGTGTTTTTGTCAGCCATTGTTTTAAAAGGAGAATTTCAAGGAAACTGAGATAAGGTTTTATGCACAACGTAGGAACAATTTGTCCTGCAAGTTTTATTAACCCACTGCCAATACATAGGATATGCCTACTCAGCTGTGGTGGCCTGTTTTCTTCCCCACTCCAGATATCTCTGGGGGGATGTGAGTAGGGGTCTCTGAGAACAGCACAACTGAACTACTCAGATTTGACCATTAAATGAGTACCAAACCAAGGTTGGCAGCACCATGCCGTGTACTTCCTATAAACCTATATAGAATCTGCGCGTTTAGACAACAGAGACTGTAGAATTAGTGCAAGACTGATTCTAGACACCCCTACCGGGTATGTTAGCCTGTATACTGTTGTAAGTTGATTCAGGACACTTCCAGTTAAGTTAAATGTAGTTTTATTTACGACACAGCTGAGCGCACACCTCACCAGCTGACCAGAACATCAACTGACAAGAGTAGAACACTCCGGTACAAGTTAGAACACTCACAGGTATTTTGAAAGGCTGGGGAGGTAAGAACACAAAGGAAGGGCTAATGACCACTGTCAGCCATGTTACATGAAGAACCAAAATAGAACACATCTTCCTCCTTTACAGAGAAAAAGTAAATAAATAAATAAATCACAAAAATTAAGCATAATGTATGGGAGACAACAACAATAATAATTAAGACAGGTAGGAGGTCTACGACGTCTTGAACTCTTTTTAGTTTGAGAAGGCAAAGGAGCGTTTAGGGGTAAAGAGTGTCAAAAGTGAAGGGTGGGGTTAGATACATCACCCAAAACAGCTAACAGGCATCACCACCACCACCAACTCCCCTTAGACTGACAAAAACAGGAAAAGACGATAGTCCTCTTTCTCCAATCTGTCCTTGTCTACCAAAAGCAGGAAGAGACAGTTCACTTTCTTCAATCTGTTTCTGTCCGTCACCGTTTTCCGCTCCAAGTTGAAGATGAACAGCTAAACAGATGCCTCCATGCTTTTGTTACAGATTTCTTTTAAAGTTAAGTTGTGAGGTTGTGAGGTCCGTAGAGCTCCAACAGCAGATACCACAGTCCTGGGTACTCTCAGAGATTTCCAAGTGCAGTACCACATGTGATGTTAGGAGTTTGTATTCTTACTTGAAGTGCTTCGGACTGACATATGATCACAATGTCCTTTATGATATATATATTTTTTACTAGGTCCTCAGTAGTTTGTAAATTCATTTCTGCGCTTCAATACTGAGTAGCATTTCAAGCTTCAGTTCTCCTGTCCATTTGATTCTTCGAGTGTGGACAGTCTGTTCTGGTTGTGGGTTGATTTGTTCCAGTTCAGGTTCACTTTCTCAGGCTCTGGGATTCTTTCAATGGTTTTAGGCCTCATACAGCACTTTTGGGTTCTATCTCAGTTTTCTTTTAGGTTCTTGGTAGTGGGCACTCTGCCCAGTCTTGCTTTTCTTTTTCTTACATCTGGTTCCGGTTCAGGGACCTCTGTCCCATTTGTGGGCTCTCTGTCCCGGCTCTCCACCATGGTTCTGTGACATTTGCCCCCTTTTGGTACTGGTTCTGGGACCTATGTCCATAATCGATTCTGGGACCTTCATCCCCTCCTGGTTCTGGGATCTTTGTCTCCTCCTGGTTTTGGGACTGTTAGAAATGGGATTTCTGGTTGGCTAAGGCTTGCGCCAAAGCCAGGCAGAAACCACCACTCTAGCCAGGGCAAGGGAGTCACACGCCAAGATAACCCCTGCTCACCCCCTTGGTAGCTTGGCACGAGCAGACAGGCTTATCCCGGAGGCATCGTTTGTGCGCGCACCCAGCAACAACACCCAAGGCCCCCCACAAAGAAAACTCCACACAAGGGTATATATAAAAAATAGTGTCCATGGAGAAAGGACTATGCCGTTCACGGGAGCACCAGAACAACCACACTGGGATGTTAAGGAAGGCCCTCACTCACCACCTAGTGATGACATGCTTCATCATCGGGCCCCACCAAAGAGACCGAGTGTCTCTTTGGTGTGCTGCAACGCCAGGATTACTGCGGAGCGGGATGGTGAGTAGAGGGCGTGTTGCGTGCAAATGAAAATTAGTGAGTGATGGAGGTTTAAAAATGTCAGTAGTGTATCTGAGATAACACTTTATTAAATGATCACTAAAGACAATGGATTTAAAAAATGTGAGGGACCAGTCCACTTTAATTGAGTGGTGGGTTCCTACAGAGTAGTCGACATGTTTCTTGCCATTGAAACGGTGTTAATTTACCCGGCAATTCATCAGGACTGGGTGTGAACCACGAGGCACCACAAGGACTACTCGTCACGAATGCCCCCCGAATCTTTTTGAATGATGCTACGTTCAGGAAAGAATGGGCCATGATCGCGTGGCACTGTACCCGCGACTGGCTTGTTCTGATTATTAAGACAGCTTTGAGACTCTCCGATGCCCTACAAATTGAAATACAGGAAACCGAGTCCAAATTTAAAGCAACAATAACTGGTTACAAGAAGAAATTGGACGAGATAAATAAAGAGTTGAATGAGTATAAGGATAACCTGACACAATCTAAAGTCAATAAATTCCAGAAAGATCTGAAAAAATTTGAATACGAAAAAGTTTATCCATACTCAGCTACAACATATACACCATCCTCCAACAATCCGTCCAACAAAAACCTGTCAGATGATAACACATCTAACAGCAGTGGATCGAGTACGGGATCAGCAAAACAAGGAAGAAAGCGAGGTAACAGGGGCAATCGTAACAATCGTGGCCAACAGGGCTACTATAGCCAACCACCTAGATGGCCAGGGCCACCACAAATACCAGCAATGGGCCCCCAATTCCCCTTTCACCAACCACCATATCCCATGATGGGCTGGAACCCAGGATTTTTTCCTCCTCCCAACTACCAACCCAATTACCGCCAGCCTTTTTTAGGCCAGGGCAGGAGAGGAAGGGGAAAGAGAAGAGGCACGGGCCAGCCAATGAACCATGTGTCATGGGAAACCGACGATGCAGTGAGCAACCACACCCGCAACAGGGAACAACAACAACCAGGCACGAGCGGAATATGAGTCTCATAAACAATTTATCTGATAAGGTGTTAACCCCAACCGAAACCTCAGTTCTAGAGAGAGGTCTGGGCTTTGTTCCGACTGCCCGCCCAGACAAATTTAAACTCCACTGTGAGCTCGCAGCATTTTTCAGGAAATTAAAACTCAAAGCGTTTTTTGAAGGAAAAGAAGACCCAAATGAAGCACAACGAAAAGGTGACACCGGTTTGAGATTAAACTCTACTTTCAACCCTCCTATTCAGACAGTGCCTGCAGCTATCACGGCTTTTGAGCAAGCAGTATTTATGGACCTTGAGACCTACCAAGCCAGTCCAACCTACTGCAACTTCAGCACAGAGGAATACCAAGCACTGAGATCTCTACAAAATGACCCCAAGATCACTATAAAACCAGCAGATAAGGGGGGCGGACTGGTCATTCAAAACACAACAGATTATGAGAAGGCATGTGACGTTCTCCTGGCAGACAGGAGGAACTACACCCCCTTATTACAAGACCCCACACATGAGCTGAGTGCTCGTATCACCAACTTGGTCAATAGAGCTGAAGAAAACGGGGAGATTTCCAAGAATGAGGCGGATTTCCTGAGCACGAGTGAGGGCAGAACACCTTACTTCTACACTCTCCCGAAGACACACAAAAACCGGTTACCACCTCCGGGGAGACCAATTGTCTCAGGTATCGGCTCCCTGTTAGAACAACTCTCGCGGTTTTGTGACTACTATCTCAAACCCTTAGTACAAAATACACCATCCTACTTGAAGGATACCAAAAGTCTACTTCAATTGCTTCAAAAAATTGATTTCCCAGAGAACACAGTCACACTCGTGACGTTAGACATTGAGAGTATGTACACCAGCATTCCCCAGGACGACACTATCAGGGTCCTGGGGACGGCCTTAGACTCCATCAACTGGGATTACCAGGCTTCGAAAACCTTCATCCTAGACTGCGCCACCATAGCTCTAAAGGAGAACTTCTTTGCCTACAAGGACAACCTCTATCTACAAACTACTGGGACCTCGATGGGTAGTACCTTTGCTCCCAGCGTGGCTGGGCTGTACGTCGCTGATTTTGAAGCACGACATATCACGCAACCCAATAGCCCCTATACGTCATCCATAAAGATATGGAGACGTTACATTGACGATGTCCTGATTATTTGGACAGGCGATGATGAACAACTACAGGCGTTTATAGGTTGGATTAACACACTAGACATAAACCTGAAGTTCACTTCTGAAATGAGCAAGACAGAAGTCACATTTCTGGATGTAACGATCCAGATCTGTGGCACAAAGCTGACGACCAAAACCTACCACAAGCCAACAGCTCGCAATAACCTACTACAATTCACAAGCTTTCACCCCAGACCCTTAAAAGAAAACCTTCCTTATGGGCAATATTTGCGAATCAGACGCAATTGCTCTGAGCTCCATGATTTCAAGATCCAATCCGCTGATCTAACAGAGAAACTGAAGTCTCGAGGCTACCCCAGCCAAATACTGAACAAGGGTTACAAGAGGGCTCGCAATCAACCACGTGAGTCTCTCCTCGAAGACAGGTCTACCAACAATCAAACCATACCACTGACCTGTGTAACCACACACAATACAATGTCCAACTACCTGAAAAAATCAATCAACAAAAATTGGCGCATTGTGTCCAGTATCAAACCAGACTGGGAAAAACCTTTGTTCTCCTTTAAGAAAGGGCGCAGCCTCAAAGATACCCTTGTCCACACTCGACCCAAAACTGAGGCAACAACCGCAGGAAGATCAATCACGGAAATGTGAGGTCTACCACAAATCACTGGACATTTCCCCTGTGCTAACTGTAGTGTTTGTCATTTGACGACACACACAAAAACTCTGGAGCTTGAACCGGGGAAGGTATGGACACAGAAATGCCACACCAATTGCAACACGCAAAATGTTGTCTACCTGATCACCTGTTCCTGCGACCTACGATACGTAGGAATGACGACCCGCAAAGTTAAGCAAAGGATAGGGGAACACCGTTCCAATATCAGGTGCAAAAAACTGACCACCAAAATGAGTCGCCACTTCTTGGAGCACAATCACACTCCCAACGACCTGCGTTGGACTGTCATCGAGCATGTGACTGGCACCCTGAACCTTCCCAATCTCCTTTTTGAAAAGGAACAAAGGTGGGTGTACAGATTGGGTACCCACCTTGTAGGACGATATTCCGTGGAATACGGTAATCAAGTGAACCGAATTAGAGTCAGTAGATTCGAGACAACATAGCACTACCAACGGGCTCTTTAAAGTATAACCTTAACCCCCTTCCATTGATTCTGACGGGAGCTAGTTGCAATATTGACGACCTTCTTACTAAGTTTACCTGTGTGTCGAACTGTTTACCAATAGCTGTCTGAACACTGCATATATCTGACACTCACGGGTTAGCTTTGAATAAAATGGTATCTATCATGCGCCGGTTCGCAACTCACTACCGACAGTCAGAGCCAGCACGGCGTGCATCCGCCAATCAGAAGCAGACTCCTTTCTGTTCAACTAGGTCACCAGGCAACGCTTAATCATATGACCGATTACGCTCCCTGCACAATCCCTTCCGTGTTTACACGGGGCACCTAGCAACGAGTAACCTCGTGATCGCTAGTCTGAACCAATCGAACGCTCTGTTCGACAACACGTCATTTGGCCACGCCCACCCGGAAGCAATTGCCACTTTGCCGTTTTGCTTTTAAGCACAGAACCGAGCCCGCGCTAATATCGTCGGGGTCCGGTTCGAGGGTGACGTAGGTGGACTACGGGTGCCGAGCGTCAAGGGCGTAAGTGGGAGTTCTCTGCTGAAAATAGAGCTAAGTACAGATCGCGCTCCGTTTTCCAAGGGGCTTACACTATTATAATATCATTTTTGTTTTCCTTTGCTCTGCCATATTACAGGGTGTGCCGAATACGCTTCCACCCCCCTCCTGAGACCCATGGTGTTTATTCACAACACCCAAAAAGTGAGACAATTTTAACTTGATGGCGATCTTGACATATTTCTATATTGATCGCAAGGTTGACGATCTTCTATGAAGATTTTCACTGTTTTTATCCCTTAGTCACTTCTAGTTTGTACCACGAATAGTACACGACACCTCTCCTAGCTCATGCGAACCCGGGGCTATCAGGTGGTGTTAACCATAGCGCTATTCTGCCACAGCTAGAATGCCTTTCTCCTTTGGAGCACGTTATTTACTACAGAACCTTTGACAACCAGTAATAATTCTAAATGTTTGTCTTGTTCTACTTGTATGTCTCTGTCCCCTTCCTTCTAGGTGCAGAAACGATCAGTAGAAGCCTCCTAAACCAGGAGTAATTAGGAATAAGTTTCTATTCCTAATTTTTTTGCACTTTTACACCTTTTTAATTTTTCACACTCACGTCCCTAGGTAAGGGTGGGCCTTAGCGTGCCCATACCGCCGGGGTTTTTTCACACCCAGTCCTGATGAATTGCCGGGTAAATTAACACCGTTTCAATGGCAAGAAACATGTCGACTACTCTGTAGGAACCCACCACTCAATTAAAGTGGACTGGTCCCTCACATTTTTTAAATCCATTGTCTTTAGTGATCATTTAATAAAGTGTTATCTCAGATACACTACTGACATTTTTAAACCTCCATCACTCACTAATTTTCATTTGCACGCAACACGCCCTCTACTCACCATCCCGCTCCGCAGTAATCCTGGCGTTGCAGCACACCAAAGAGACACTCGGTCTCTTTGGTGGGGCCCGATGATGAAGCATGTCATCACTAGGTGGTGAGTGAGGGCCTTCCTTAACATCCCAGTGTGGTTGTTCTGGTGCTCCCGTGAACGGCATAGTCCTTTCTCCATGGACACTCTTCTTTTGTTTATTGAATATTGACCGGGGAACAAGAGTGTCAGAGTACTCTCCCTACCTCTCTCTTTGTCATACATATATAAAAAATAGTCTTTGTATTATACCACAAACATTAGGTAATAAACATATACTTTACACGGTGCCATGGGCACGGGCAGAATGTAGAGGGGATTATTTACATGGGACAGGGCCACTTGGACCACTGTCAGGAGTAATCACTTTTTGAACTAGCACGTAGGACATATCATAACTGTAGTACCAAAATTAGCACATGTAGCACACAACCAGTACTCACTGGTAACAGGTAAACACCACCTACGTAATCCTAAAACACCTTAGGTAAATATCACGCAGGGCACCATGACCTCATTAGCATCACTCTTCTAGGGCAAACAACCTCCTAGGCATAAAAACACATATTTAGAGGCATGGGCAAAAGCATTCCATCAATCACATTAGGCAGGTACACAATCTGTGCCAAAGCAATATAAAACTGACCCCAGGCCAACCTGGCCTCTCGGGGGATCTGTCCAGCAAAGTCAGGGCAGGGTGCGCAGGCAGCCAAAGGAGAACAGCGCAAGAGTTCTCAACCTAAACCTAGCAGCTGCCCACTAAGTGCTGGGCAGCTGAATCACCAATGGGGCCAAACACACGTGGGCGCCTCGTGGGCTTTGAGAGAACTGTGGGCCCTGGAGCCTCGTGGGCTCTAACTAAACAACTGGGGCCAAAGGAGCCTCGTGGGCTCTGAACACTGTCATCTCACTGGGGGGAGCGGCCCACTGCCCGCTGGGGCCGCACTACCACCCAAAAATGCCCCCAAGAGCCTCTCGTGGGCTCTCAAGAAATGCCTGTTTCGCTGGAGTCCCTCTCAGGGGACTCAGAATCACAAAAATGCCCCCAGAGCCCCCGTGGGCTCTCAATAATGCTGGGCCTTCATTGGAGTCTCGCTCGGGGGACTCAAAATATGCCAATGCCCCCGGAGCCTCTCAGGGCTCTCAACAAATGCCCCACTCGTTGGAGCGGCCCTCTGACAACCGGGGCCACTCTAGGAACAAAGCGAAAACTGCCCCCCGGACTCACCGGTCTGCTCCTGGGACGGCGGCTACACGTGGGGGCTCTCTGCTCCTCACACCGGAGCCCCGCCTATTCCTCCAGGTGGCGGCTTCTCTCCTGAGGCTGCGGGGCTGTTTTGGCTGCCAGGACGTCCTGGGAGGCAGGGTAGGCTCCCGTGCTCCCTCTCACCGGTCGCAGGGGCTATTCTTACTCACGGAGCCTTCTGCACCGCAGCACTTCTTCTCCTGACACCGGAGCTCGGGGTGGGCTCCCGTTGACTTCCGGTTTGGGATAGAGCACTTCCGGGTCGCCGTGGGCAGCGCGGCGTCCCCTTTTGGGTACTGCAGCGAGGTTTCGGTCACGAGGAGGGATAGGCTCCCTCGAACTGCGCACACCTATGGGGACAGCCCCCGATTTCGATCGGCACCCTAAGCGGCCAACACTGCGGGGTGGGCACCCGCGGAATAAAGGCTAAAGCGGGGTGGCACCCGTGAAATGAAAAGAACAGGGCTTAGCAAATGAAAAGAAAGTGCTCCTAAGCGCTAGGGGGCACAAAAATGGCATATAAGCGGGGTGGGCACCTGTGCCGTAAATCAGCAAACAGAGGGGTAATCCCCCCACACGCTGGGGGATCCCTTAGGCCAGGGATCACCGCTCCAGCGGCACAAATGCGCTATTTTCAGCAGGGGGAGGCCAGCACTTCCCAGGGGCTGGTAGGCAGGAGTCCAAAAGTCCAGGAAAGTCTTTAGGCAGGCAGGGGGGCAAGGCTGGGCCCAGGATCCAGCTCACAGGGCCCTCCAGGCAGGGAGGCAGTCCCCAGTGGCGGTCCTCCTGGCGCCCAGCAGCAGCAGCCCCCCTCAAGAAAAGGATCCAGGAAGAGAACATTTTGCAAGGGGACACAGTCCCTTTTTATACAGTAAATCCTTTTGTCTACAAGGGTGCAGGCAAGGGACGAACCAGATACAACTGGTTCCTGAGCACTTTGTTTTGCTCTGCCCCTCTGCCTATTCACAGGATGGGTAGGGTCATCAGTCACACCACAGGGGGTGGAGCCAGCATTGTGTGGGTAAAAGCTCAGCCCTATTCAGGTCCCAGGTGCACTCCTCCCCAGCCATCAACATGCAGATCTCCCATTCACCACCGGGGCACACCCATCCTCACTCCTGGAGCCTGGCACACCAGCCAGCTCCAGCCAATCACAAGCCAGCACATTCACTGCACAGGCACACCAACTTCTAGAAGTGGCACTTCCACACTAGACACATTCACGCCACACACAACATCGGACAGCATTTAATCACACGATTCCGCACATACCAAACTCGAGCCTGCACTCCCCACACATCAGGAACTAACATGGACACATACTTTCCCCATGCATTCCTATGGGAGGGCAGGCCACCCTTACCACACGCACGCACGCACTTTAACCTGCGACACAGTGGTAAAGTGCGCAAAAAACAAAAATCACTAACACCAGGTCACAATTAAAAGCAAAAAGTTTAGGGGTGAACCTGCCAGAAGGGTCAAGTCCAACAGGGACCTTTGTCCATTGCCGGTTCTGGGACCTTTGTCCCCTCTGCTACAAGTTCTGGGACCTCTGGTTCTGATATCTTTGTACCTTGTTGGTTCTGGGTCCCTGTTCTAAGGTGACTGACCCGCTTCTGGGCTCGCTGTCCCGGTTCTGGGCTCACTCCCTCAGTCCTTCGTTTTCCCGGTTTTGAAGTTGAGTCCCAGTTCTATGTTCTCTGTTCTGGTTCTAATTAGGTTTGTATTTCACTTGCAAGAGTTTTCTCCAGGTCAACATTGACGTACTAAATGCACTCTCCAATTTTTCAGTTTGCATTTCTTCTCTTGACATTCATAGTCTTTCTATACTTTTGAACAGTGGCATCTCTTCTTATGACTTTAAGTCTGATTTTTTTTTATCATCTGCCGCACTTGCTTCCGAGCTGCTCTCTGTCAAATCGCTGGAATCAAATGAATCACTCTCCTGCTCAGAAGATGATGGTGGCTGCCGTGCAGGCATTTTTTATTTCTTTTTCTTATTTTACTTTTTTTATTGAAATGCTCACATCCACGCTCTCACTTTCAAACGAAGAATCAACAGGGTCCTCCTTTTTGCGCTTCTTCAGCTTTCTGTGCTACCTATTCTTTTATTTCTTTTTGTCGGACTTCTTGGATTGCTTGCATTTGCGTGACTTTGCTCTGCGCTCCGTCCAAAGCGAGAAACTTTCTTCCCATTCACAGTTTGGGCACCTTTGTTTTCATCAGTATCGGTACAGCTCTTTATAGCCAGTATGACCCCATCTCTCGGGGATGCTAGTCTCACATTCATTTTGTTGAAAGACAGAAATCTTCTAAGCTCGATGTGAGGAGGATACCGGAATAGAGGAGGACTGTACCCGTGTGATATCCTCTCGTTTCCCTGCAAGCGGACTCCAACCACCACGCTCCTTTGCTGTCTCTCCTCAGGCACACGGATGCGAGGACGGGACAGACCCGGAAGTGATCACAGACCAACCCGGAAGCAGTACGGAGGGACAAACTAGAGACAGCTACAAAGAGGTGGGGGTGGAGCAATCACACACACGCCGAAGACGGAAGTCGCAGTGTGCGGACGAAGAAGGGAGACGCGGGATCCGTAGGTGAGGCAGGAGCCATAGAGGACCACGTGGACCTTGGGAAGGAAGACGCGGGACTTGAGGAGTCGGAGACCGAGACCGAGACTGCCATCAACCAGGACGTCGACGAAGACAGCTGGTGCAAAGGACTGGTTGTGTCCGGTGGATGATGGAGAGCGACCGTGACTCTAGGAAGAGTTGCGGCAGGGTCGGTGAGTGACATCGGCTCGAGGGAATTTTTTCTGGGAAGCGGGTGGGAAGTAGATTGGGAGGGTGTGTTTGTGTAATTTTCGGGTTTGTGTATTCGGGACCAGCCACGCGTTGACTTAGGGTAGGGTGAAGCAAATACTTGGACCGTCTCATCATAGTGTTGTGTGGGCTGGGTAACGATTGTATGGACTCCTGGTATGTTGCATGGCACGCTCCTGTTTCTTACCGTGCTATGCGACCTATGAACACTCTATTTCATCCATCCTAGGCACTTTAAATATTGCTCCCAAGTCCCTACTTCCTCGACTATCTTACCACGATATTCACTGGAGTCTGTTCTCTGTCACTCCCCTATTGGTTATCACAAAACACCCAAGGTGTGGTGAAGGGAAAACTCAGTCCAACATTTTTGTTGCTGCCATTCTCACAGTTCCCTCATTTATTTCCCCCTTCTCTTATGAGCCACCGGGGAGACCAACCAAGTCCTGAAGACAAGGAGAAGACCACCAGAAAACCGTCATCTCCCTACAGATATCGAGGAACCTTCACCAAGCCCTGTCGCATCAACATCAGTTTTCAATAAACCTTCTACCTTTAAACCACCACTACCGCCTCCACGCCTGTTTATATACCCCGCCCTCTTACACTCTTTCTCAGAGTTCACTGACTTTACTTTTTATGTGCTTTTGAACATCACCATTAAAGCCATCACAATGCATGTGTGTTTTTTTAAATTCAAATCAATCAATCAGGAAAGTACTCGAGGTCTTTGGGTGTGTACCCTGACACCACTGGGTTACCGGTTCGGTACCGGTTCTGAAAAACCCAGTACCTCAGTTGGCGCCTAACGTGGGGCGATACCAGCGGTACCGGTCCAGCCAGAGGTTCGTGAGGAGCTTTGTGAGAAAATTCTGGAGGAAGGCCAACACTTCATCGATCCCTGCATGTCGACGTGGTCCGAAAGTCTTTGCTGCGAGGTTCCCCGCTTCCCGATGGCTACAAAGGACTGCTGCCCTGGTTATCGCCCTGATTTGGACCCTTGAAGTTTGGTAGAGCGAAACGATAGACGAGTCTTCAGGTGACGTCATCGATATTTCAGTTAAGTATAAGTGGAGCGTCTCCCAGTCATTAGTTGGTCTTAATTTGGGTATCCCCTTGGGATCACTTTGTTTGGAACTTGCAAGTGCCAAAGCCAAAGGACTCGTTTATTCACGAGAAATATTGTAATCGATAATCCTTTGAAGTTTGAAGCTAGACTAGAGAGCGAAGATGCCTGGTCTTAGCAGACTTGAAAATTTGTTTTGTCTTGGTTGTAATAATAGGGATTCCCGATTGGAGGACTCGTGTCCGGTTCCTCCGATTGGAACTCCAACTTATGAATTGTATGTGAAACATGGAGTAGGCCCCATCACATATAATGAAGTGTGGATCAAATACACCAGAAAAGATGGTGTTTTAAAATGGCCCCAATATGGTAGCTTTGACACGGAAATCTTAGATAATCTCGAAGTTAAACTTTTTAAGAAGAAAGCCCGGCCGGAGATGTTTGACTCTTTCCGCCTATGGCGTAAGGAAGCCAAACAGAAGGAAATCAAATTAGCGAAGAAAAATAAGAGAGAAAGGGGAATTTCGATAATGCAAGCTGCTATGCAGTTTAACGACAATGAAGAAGAACAGATGAGTGAGCAGTTGCACAGGCATCGTAAAATGGTAATAGATAAATGCTATCCAGTTTTGCCGCCTCTTCAGCAAGATGCAGCAAAAGAGCTTGAAAAAGATCCGTTAATGGCGCATTTATTAAGTTTGCCACCCCCCTATGCGCAAAATGCTACGGCACCTCCGCAACCTTTAGTTGCGCAACCTGTGATTGCATTGCCTCCTGCTCCTCCACAGCACCCACCAGCTACTCTTCAGCTGGCTCCTGCTCCTCCGGTGCAGCCTCCTCAAGGGCCACCGACTTTTACATTTGCTCCTCCTTTACTTCCTGCAACTTTGACTACTATAGCGACTACCACTCCTGGTACTTCTCCTGACACTGCCTCTGCATCTGCCTCGTGTCACCCAGCTTTCCCTCTTGTCTTTTCATCGACTTCTCCTTCTGTTCGTCAGAGAGTGGCTAGTACTGTCGCTAATTTTTTGCATCCTCTCTTTGGTGCAACGAGTGTAACTCCTGACACAGTGCGCAAGCAGTTGCGTAGTCAACTGTCTGATTCTAGGGAGAAGGAAACGTTAAATTATTTGGCACATAAATGGGTTGCTGACCCGGAAAAATATGATTTAGAATGTGTTATGGATGTCTTCACCCAGTGGGAAACATCGAAGCAGAGATACATTTTCGAGAAAATGTGTGTTTTCCTGTGTGAAGATTTAGAGGAAAATGATTTGGACTCTAATCCTCCTGAGCTGAGCCATGTACGGTTTGAGTTTTCAAAAGGCGCAATTGTGGGTTCAGATGTTAAGAAAGCAGTTGCGACGTTGTTATCGCTTAGGACTGAAGGTGTTTCTAGGTCGTTGTTTGAGTCTGATTCTTCTGGTAAGAAGAAGGTAAGACAATATCCCATGAGAGAAGTTCCTCCAGTATGGAAGGAAGCAGTAGCAGCTGGTCCTGGTAATGTTCCACCACCTGTGCCAGCACATTTTCAGCGTGTATGGGTACATGTTCCTTGGAAGCGAGCTGAAGTTTTGGCCCTTAAGCAAACATTGCCTGATCCCCGTAAAAATCCTGCAGGGTATTACAAGGAGTTGTCACAGACTGCTGGGTCATGTATCATGAATTTAGCAGATATAGACATGTTGTTTGGGAATGTTGTTCCACAGCCTTTGTGGGGAAAGATTCGTCATGCAGATCATGATCAGGAGTTAGGTGACACATGGGCTAATATTGCTGCTGCAGATGACCGACAAGTTGGTGGTGCTAAACCCGAGCCTTTAGTAGCAGACCTCCCTGGTAGGATTATTAATTACATGAAGACTTTAATGTCTGCCATGCGAGTAAATTGGGATAAATTGTCTGCATGTAAGCAGAAGAAAGATGAAATGGTTTCAGATTTCTTCACCAGGTTTGAAGAGACTTTTGTCGACCACAGTGGTCAAGATATGAGCACAGAAGGTGGTCAGCGACAGTTCGTCGATAAATTTGTGCACAATCTGCTTCCAGAGTTGTGTAAAAAGTTAAAAGACTCAGAGAGTTCTTGGGCAGTTTCCTCTTCAGCACAGATATTGGCTACTGCACAGTACTATGAAAATCGAGACAAAGACGAGAAAGATAGAGCAGAAAAGAAAACTAAAGAGTTGAAAACGAAGGTTCTGTTACAGCAAGCATATCCGCCACGTGGTGGTGGTGGCCAGAATAATGGTGGTCAGAATAACTATCAGAATAACTATCAGCAGCCTCAACAGTATCAGAGGAACTCGCAAAGAGTCGAGTATACTCAACCACGTGTCCCTGTAGGCCCCAATCAGTGTTCATATTGTTAGGAAGAGGGTCATTTCAAGTATAGTTGTCCTATTTTATTACAGCGTGAAAATGGTGCTTCTGGTGTAAGAGGTCGAGGTGTTCAACAAGCATCTAGAGGTACAGGACGTGGAAATTTCCCCCAGAACACACAGTCTCTTCCACCTCAAAATTCTATGAATAGGTTTGATCAGCAGAATAACGCGTCTGGTAGGACAGCTCAGTACTATACTGATGATTACTATGCAGAAGATGAGAATATGGACGGTAATGATTGCTAGGACAGCCATAGACAAAGAGAGGGAGTTGTTTCAGTTCCAGTAGATCAGAGTGGACCATACTTTGAGGTGATTACATCAGGTGTGTCAGAGCCTTTTCTGTTGGATACTGGTGCTACAAAGAGTTCTATTATGCACTCAAAACTCCCTGGCGCACCTTTGTCTGGCGAAATGAATGTTTCTGTAGGTTTTTCTGGCGCCCCAGTTAGAAATCCGATTTCTGACCCGTTGTCCCTTTCTGTTGGACCTTGTGAATTCGAAGCACCCCTTATTCTGACAACAGGTTGTGGTGAAAACTTGCTAGGATTAGATTTGCTGAAAAGATTGTATGCGACTTTGTACTGTTCTCCTTCTGGAGTAAAACTTACTTTAGGTAAGAAAGTGGTTTCTCCAATGTATTTGTCAAGGGATAAACTTCCAACAGAATTGTCATCTCTCCCTAATATTCTTTGGGCTACTGGTCCTAATGATGTAGGTCTTTTGGAAATACCGCCATATGTTGTAACATTGAAAGCCAATGTTAAAATGCCACGCATTCCCCAATATAAAATTTCTAGTGAAGGTGAAAGAGCTTTACTAGCGATCATTTATGATTTGATTGAAAAAGATGTGATTGAAGAGACAAGAGGCAACGTTTGCAATAGTCCTGTTCTGCCTGTTTTGAAGCGAACTGACCCTTCCCAGCCACCTGTTTACAGATTTGTGATTGATCTTAGAGAGGTGAATAAAATCGTTGTGCCACAGTTTCCAGTTGTTCCTGACATTACTGCCCTATTGACTATGATTCCAGCTTCTGCCACCTGGTTTTCGGTGATTGACTTGAAGAATGCTTTCTTCAGCATCCCGATTGCTGAGGAGAGCAGGGATATTTTTGGCTTCAGTTTAGGAGGTTGCAGCTTCCGCTTTAAACGTGCTCCCCAGGGCTACTGTGAAAGTCCATCAATATATAGTCAAGCTCTAAAGACACAGCTTGATACAATTGTTTTACCTGAAGGTGCTACTCTTATTCAGTATGTGGATGATTTGCTTGTTGCTGCAGATACTGAGGAAATCTGTAAAGAAGCCACGTTGTCATTGTTGCGTCATTTGTGTGATTTGCATCACAAAGTGTCTCTCTCAAAATTGCAATATTGTCGACAAGAAGTGACCTACTTAGGTTATCTCTTATCGAAGGAGGGAAGGAAACTGACCCCAGAAAGAATTCAGGCAATAGCGAAATTGAGTGTGCCAAGAACACAGAGAGAAGTGCGTGCTTTCTTGGGCATTACATCATATTGTAGGCAATGGATACCAAATTTTTCGTTATTAGCTAAACCTTTGGTGGCATTAACGTGTAAAGATACACCCAATCCCGTTCCTTGGTCTGAAGAGTGTCAGAAAAGTTTTTCTGAATTGCGCACAGCATTATGTTCGGCTCCTGTGTTGGGTACCCCCAACTACAGTAAGCCCTTTACATTGTATGTTCATGAGAAAGAGGGTTGTGCATTATCAGTGTTGACTCAGTTGTTTGGAGACAAGCAGCGTCCATGTGCATATTTTTCGTCGACTTTGGATCCGGTAGCTAAAGCATTGCCGAGTTGTTTAAGAGCAACAGCGGCAGCAGCTGTTTCTATTCGATAGTCTGCTGGTCTAGTGATGAATAACATGTTAGTTGTGATGGTTTCACATGCAGTAGACACGTTGTTAAACAGAACCAAGACACAGCACTTAACTAGCGATTGTCAGGTTACGAATTAACCTTGTTAGCAAGTCATGTGCACATAAAAAGATGCAACACTCTCAACCCAGCTACGTTGTTGCCAATTGTAGAGGAGTTAGATGATTCAGAACAGCATGATTGTTTTCTTAGAACGGAAGAAGAAACGAAAGGGAGAATAGATCTCCTAGATACTCCCCTTGTAAAGTGTGATAGTACCTTATGGGTGGATGGTTCATGCTTCAAGCTCCCGAATGGTGACACGACTGCAGCATATGCTGTCACGACTTTGCATACAATTGTTGAAGCTGCACGTATCCCACATAATTCAGCTCAAGCAGCAGAGTTGATTGCACTTACGAGAGCATGTGTGTTGTCAAAAGGAATGAAAGTGACCATCTACACCGATAGCCAGTATGCGTTTGGAGTGGCTCACAGTTTTGGACGATTGTGGAAAGAACATGGGTTCCTGACTTCGCATGGAGCTAAGATTCAGCATGGTCAGTTGGTGAATGAGCTTCTTGAATCACTGACCTTGCCTCTGCAAGTGGCGATTGTGAAATGTAGTGCTCACAAGAAGGTGACTGATGATGTTGGTCGTGGAAATGCATTTGCTGACGAAATCGCGAAAGAAACTGCAAGGAATGTGATGAGCCGAATGTATGTTGCAGGCCCTGCAAGATGGGTTGGTGATGTTGGAATGTGTGAAGACACGATAGAGAGTGTGAAATCTATTCAAGCTGAGGCTACAGAGAAAGAGTTGAACATGTGGAGAGAAAGTACGGGTAGAATGGATGCAAATGGTTGTTGGGTTGAATTGTCAGAGCATCAGAGATGGTTGTTACCCGATGCATTTGTGCTTGCAGTGGTTACAATGGCTCATGGAATGGCTCATATCAGCGTGAAAGTGATTTGCAAGTTGTTGGCTCCAGTATGGCAAAATTCAGGAATTCCCAAGTGTGCAGAGAATGTCGTCAAGAATTGCATGGTGTGTCTGAAACACAATCCTGGTAGGGGAACCCCAACTCCAGCTGGTCATTTTGCACCTCCTACGTATCCGTTCGAGGTTTTGCAGCTAGATTTCATCCACATGGAGAGGTGCAGCAATTTAAAATACGTACTCATTGTTGTTTGTGCCTTCTCAAGATGGGTAGAAGCATATCCCCTAAAAGACAACACTGCCTTATCCACAGCTAAAGCCCTTGCGAAAGAGTTCTTCCCCAGGTTCGGAATGCCTAGAATGGTCTGGAGTGACAATGGGAGTGAATTTGTGGGTCGAGTGATGAAGAAAGTATGTGAAGGCCTAGGCATTCAACAAAAGTTCCACGCTGCAAATCACCCCCAATCAGCTGGATTAGTAGAATGTTATAATGGCACGCTTAAGTTAAAACTAGCCAAAATTCAAGCGAGCACTGGTCTTAAATGGCCTGATGCTCTACCCTTAGCACTCATATCAACCAGAATGACTGTGCATTCGCGAGTGAAACTTAGTCCCTATGAAATTGTTTTTGGCAGCCCGGCCAACATATGGGGAGTGCCAAGGCCCACTAAGTTCAGTGAAATAGAACACCCTGTTTTGCTTGATTATTTGTACGAATTGACGGCTAAATTGCGTGTTTTACACCAACAGGTCCATGACACCCTGCCTCCGGTCTCTGAGACTCCAGGTCACCCCATTGACCCTGGAACCTGGGTTCTCGTGAAGAATTTCCAGCGAACCAAGAACGACCAGCCTAGGTGGACCGGATCGCACCTCGTCCTTCTTTCCACGAGATCAGCTGTTCGAGTGGAAGGGAAGAAGCACTGGATCCACGGAGTCCACTGCAAGAGGGTACCTTTACCTCTGCCGTACGACCAGTGGGTCCAGAAGGGTGTCGCCGACTCAGAGACTGAAACTGTGCCACGTTTTCTGCCTTTCAGTGATGCACGTGTAAAAGGAACACTTACTGAAAAAGAGAGCGACAACATTTTGCAACCAGCTGTATCGCCGTCAGTTCCATTGGACACTACAGAGCCTGAACTCCTTTTCCGAGATCATACCATACCTGGAAAGCAAAGATACAATTTGAGGCCGAGACCTATGGACAAATAAAATTCTTTTTTTCTCCTCCAAGTACTATTTTTGAAAGCGCAGCTCTCCCATCTGAGAAACTTGCTTATTTTTCTTTTTCGAACCACCATCCGGGTTCCGCTGCTAGGGCCGCGATTGCCCAAAGTCTTTGGGGTGCAGATGACGACGTTAGGTCGACAGTTCTGGTTGGTCTAAGGGAGTTGCCCTGGACTGACAGAAGCATTCCTTAGCAGAAACAACCTCCCATCGCGGGAAGCATTTTAGAGAGGATGGCGTTTTTCAAGATGGAGAGATCTGCCAAAACTGTGAACTTTAAAAACCGAATATGTAAAATAATGACAAAGAAAAGCTTTTTGATATTGTGCATTTTCATATTATTCAGTGTGATGATATTTTTAATAAGTTATGTTTTATTCTCTTTTCGAGTAGCATTTGCACCCACTACATCGCCTATACCTCCTCCTTCTACTGTTTCCCCACACTCTTTTCAACCCCTTCCTGAACACGAATCCGCTAGGAGATTAGAGTTTATTAATAACTCCTTTGTTCAGCTTTTGCACCAACACCAACTAGTAATGAACACAACTAACTGTTGGGTGTGTGGTCTTATGCCTCACACAACGGATAAAGGTATCCCTTATCTGGTCCTGCCTTTCAGCCACAATGGTTCTGTGTGGGCATACAGAACAATGTTCATCTATGCATATGAAGTCTACCCCCTACGTTCTGTGGAAGACAATCCTAAGAATAGTGCTCTAGTCAAGGGTATAGTAGACATGATTAAGGACGATATTTCCTACGAGACTATCCCTAGAGATGAGACACTAGTATACATAGGATGGAACGTAACCGGATATGGAGCTACTCTGAGTGAGAAACAGCAAGCTAAGAGATCTTCCCCGATTTGGATTGTACCCCATCAGGGTCACCTGTGTCTGCAAGGTACTGGCAAGAATCCCAGAGCTCAGCTAGGGAAAAGCATCTGCACTGAAACATAGGTTTTTGCATCTCAGACTTCCCCTCCGTTCTTAGCAGCTAAGGGTACCTATTTCATCTGCCATGATAGAGCCTATACATGGTTGCCCCCTGACTTTTCGGGCACATGTTTTGTTTCGTTCCTGCTGCCTCCCACCTACACAGCGGCGGCAGATTACCACAGGACAAGGATAGTTAGAGGTGTCTTCAGCGAAGAAGACACTGCAGGACAAGAATTTGGGGACTTCATAAAGGGTTTTCTGCCGTTCTGGGGACCCATGGTTAACAGCAGGAACATAAGGCAATTGACAAGGGTGGTTGAGTCCACCGTAATTGAAACTGCTGGTGCCCTTAGTAACTTGACTGCTGAGCTCCAGTTGGATCGTCTTATGACCCTTCAGAACAGGGTCGCATTAGATGTCATACTTGCAGACCGAAGTGGGGTATGTAGATTGATCCAATCGAGTTGCTGTGTTTTCATCGCAGATAACGCTCCAACAGTGTACCAGGCCATCTCTAAACTGCATGAGATTACCGAATCTATTCATGTGCATAAAGGAGATTGGTCATTAATGGGATGGTTCTGGGAACGAATATCCGCCTGGGGATGGAAAGTTCTGATGGTCATTGGGATGGTCTTAGCCATTCTTTTCCTGTTCTGTCTGTGCGTGCAGTGTGCTCCTGCAATATGTGGCCTCTGTGTTACATCATGTGTAAGGAAGCCTGTATCAAAAGACGAACTAAGTAATAGAATGATGTTACAGCAACATCTCAATGACTTTAGGAATATAGACCTGGACTCAGATTAGCATGAGGATAGGTTAATTGCCTATGTAAGGGCAAAAGGAGGGTTTGTAGTTCTGAAAATTCTGAACTCGTGAATAAAACTTCGTCATAGCATGACGATTTTTATATCAAAAGACCGAAAATGGCTAGTACACTATGTACAAGCATTTTCGTCATATTCGAGTGACGATTTCACCTCGAAATCGTCATTTTCGTCTTGAACCCTTGGCTTCCATTTTGTGTACGGCAGCCATTTTGTGGGTTGCCCTGACATAGGCTTATAATACAGCTAAATTCAATATCAAAGGACACGTACACCTTGATTGACTTTTCTCTGACCTGGGCAAGCTGAAACCTTTGCCTCAGGCCGAACCTGTTTGGTCAGTTCCTCTCCCAGTGGCCGAACGAGATAGCATCAAGGCACAACATGTCATAAACCCTTTTCATCGCACACACACCCTGCCTAATCTTGCTCCCACCCGTTCCCTGTTCCTTTCTCTCTGACTTGCTTTACGAGGAGGAGGTGCCCGTTTTTATTGGGGGTACACCGATATCTGATGGAAATGTTGGGCCTTGCCGGGTAATTTGTTGTGGGCTGGACAAACTGAAATGTGGGCTTGTCATCATGACTCTGCTTTTTCTTTGTAGTGGAAACATGTGAATAGTATACTGAAATGTGGAGAATGTTTGCCTGAAGCACAATATTTTGTATAAAAAGAGAAGCCTGGCTTTGTAAGATTGAGCAGTCTCCTGAGAATATACATCCCGTGTTGTTGTACTTCTAGGACCTGTTACTTGGTTGCAGCCAATAAAATCGATCCTTGACTTCACCTAGAAGACTCTGAGTTTCTGTGGTCTAAATCAGGAAAGTACTCGAGGTCTTTGGGTGTGTACCCTGACACCACTGGGTTACCGGTTCGGTACCGGTTCTGAAAAACCCAGTACCTCACAATCACACGTTTGTTCCAGTCCATCAAGGAGGGGTTCTCTCGAAGAGCCAGGTTTGGAGGTTTCTTGTGAAGATGGGGAGAGATGTTGTCAGTCTGAGGTGGCGAGGGATGGCGTTTAAGGCTCTGGCTGCAAGGAAGGAGAAGGAGTGGCTGCCTGATCTGGTCTTTCTGGTGTAGGGGACCACGGCGCAGGAGAGCTGGGCTGATCGTAGGGTCCTTTGGGGTGTTTGGAATTTGAGTTGCCTGTTCAGGTATGCTGGTCCGGTGTTTTGGAGGGCCTTTTGAGCATGGGTGCGCATCTTGAAGGTGACTCTAGCTTCGAAGGGGAGCCAGTGGAGTATGCACAGGTCTTGGGAGATGTGGCAGTGTCTTAGCAGGTTGAGAACCAGTCTTGCTATGTTCAAGGTTTTTGTTTATTCTGGTATAGAGTGCGTTGCCATAGTCGAGTCTACTGGTGATCAGGGCTTGAGTGACGGTCTTTCTGTGTTTGAGGGCGGTCCGTTTGAAGGTCTTGCATAGGAGGCGGAGGGTGTGAAAGCAGGAGGACGAGACAGCGTTGATCTGGCGGTCCATTTTGCCTTCGGAGTCCAGGATGATTCCCAGGTTGTGTGCATGGTCCGTGGGGGTGGGTGGCCACCAGGTGTTATACCAGGTGTCGGTGTGTGGTCCTATGATGAGTACTTCTGTTTTGTTTGTGTTTAGTTGAAGGCATCCATTTTGCGACAGCTGTCATGCATTCTCGAAAATTGTGTCTGGTGGCGTTGGGTTAGCTGGGTAGGGAGAGGATGAGTTGGGTGTTGTCTGCTTATGACACAATGTTGAGTCCGTAGGTTCTGAAGATGGGGTGAGCGGAGCCATGTAGACAGTGAAGAGCGTAGGGCTGAGGGATGACCCCTGGGGGCTCTGCAGGTGGATAGTGTAGGGTCCGAGAGGAAAGGGGGATGTTTGACCCGCTGCGTTCTGCCGGAGAGGAAGTAGCGGATCCAGTCGAGGGCTTTGTCTTGAATCCCTGCATCATTGAGTCTGCGTATTAGGGTGCGTAGAGGGATTGTGTCGAAGGCCGCTGACATGTCGAGGAGGAATAGGGCTGCTGTTTCTCCTTTGTTCAGTAGGGTGCAGATGTCGTCTATTGTGGCGAGGAGGGCGGTTTCCATGCTGTTGGTTTTTCTGAAGCCAGATTGGGAGGAGTAGAGGATGTGGTGCTCTTCGATGAATGTGGCAAGTTGTCTGTTGATGGGTTTCTCGATGACTTTCACTGAGAAGGGGAGAAGGGAGATGGGTCTGTAATTTTTGAGGTCAGTGGGGTCCGCCGAGGGTTTCTTGAGGAGGGGTTGATCGCGGCATGTTTCCAGTCATCGGGGAACTATGCGGTTTCCAGGGAGTGTTTGATGTGGGGGAGCATGGGTGCGATGGTGTTGGCAGCTCTGTTGGAAATTATGTGGGGGCAGGGGTCCGTGGGGGCCCCAGAGTGGATGGAGTTCATCATTTTCATTGTGTCTTCGTAGTGAGGGCTGTCCAGTTGTTGATCTTTGGCTTCATGGTGTCGGGGTGGTTGGTGAGGGTTCAGTGTGTTGGTTGTCTTCATCGAAGTTGTCGTAGATGCTCTTGATTTTGTGGTGGAAAGAGGTGCTGAGTTTGTCGCATAGGTCTTGTGAGGGTGAGATGTCAGTGGACTCACTGGTAGGTTGGGCGAACTCCTTGATGATGTTGAAGAGTTCTTTGCTGCTGTGTGCGTGGGTGGAGATTCTGTCTTCAATTTCTTTTTTCCTCGGCAGCAGGGACAGAGGGAGAAGCAAAAACGAGTGAAGAAAATGGAAAGGAGAGTGGAGCGAAGCAAAGGAGAACAGGGGTCCACTGGACCACCAGTGACTAGGCGCAGGTGATCCTGTGGGTGGACGAGGGCCTCGAACACCAGCAAACATGTGAGTGCAAGTGCTGGAGCAGGCCTCGCTTAATGGTGGTTCTCCTGAGGAAGGGGGAGCAATTTCACTGACAATGAGTCTCATGTCTCATGGTACAACTGTAGCTGCTGTGATCCCACCTTGTACTATCAAGTGAGGCTCTGATTTGCATTGTTCCATAGATCACGTGTGTCTGCTTGACAGGTTCTCTGATTTAACGACACACAAGGTGGCCTCCATGCTCTGCGCCAAGACGCAGCTCCATGGTAACGCTGCTTCCTAGCAACGCTCGGATATGCGGGAGTGGCACAAGGAAGATTGTGGCGCTCTTGCTTGCAATGTTTTAAACAAGCAGAGATCGCGCATGCAGAAGGAATCGCGGGACACTGTTGCCTGGCAACGGTTTGATTATGCAGAGATCGCACATGCAGGAGGAAGCGCGCGCACTCGGTAACTGACTCACGATTCAGAAGAGTGACATCAGGAGTAACTCGTGTGTAATTTCTTTTTCTTCCCGTTTTGTGTTCATTATCAGTTAACACGGGGCCTGACCTTTGCCCCCAAACAACACCATCAGATAACACTGGGGTCCGGTCCATGCCCTCGATCAACTCATTTCAAGGTGTCAATAATTACTGCCAAACACTGGGATCCTATCTTTGCTCAGGCTCAGCATTTATGAAGAATAAAGAGACTGTATTCAGAGGAGACAAGCACAGACCAGTAATTGACTCACGGTTGGAGCGAGTGACGTGTGAGGTACTTGCTTCTTCTTTTCTTATCCTTAGTTTAGTTTTTTTTTAGTTTTCCTCCATTTCTCAGGTTTCTTGTTTCTTATGACCACATTACTGGCAACAGATGGGTGGACTTCCGTGGGCTCTGGGTGCGAGGTGTTGCACGAAGGTGTGATGACTTCCTCTCTGGTCTGCTCAGCCAAATCATCTCCAAAATGTTGTAAGTAGATTCAGGACACTTCCAATTAAGTTACATGTAGTTTTATTTAAGACACAGCTGAGCGCACACTTCACCAGCTGAACAGGCCATTGACTGACAAGAGTAGAACACTCCAGTACAAGTTAGAACACTCACAGGTATTCTGAGAGGCTGAGGAGGTAAGAACACAAAGGAAGGGCGAATGACCACTGTCAGCCATGATACATGAAGAACCAATATACAACATATACCAGCTAGCTCACAGTGCCACTAGCAACCCCTCTTACCAAGAAGAGAATACTTTTTGGCAACTATTGAACATGACAACCCTGATTCCTCAGGACCATGGAAACCGCGCATTACTTTTTGCCCGGTCACTCGCCCTCACTTTGTCTCAGAGAGATACACAGAATAAACGGTGGGGACGTTTTCAATAAGCATTTATTTAACCAGCGTCATTCTAGTGTATAATAGGTATGCTGCAACAACCATTAGACAGTAACAGATATAAATGATAAGTACTAACAGAGTAAAAGGATGGTAGATTTCTGCCATCTTGCTAAAACCATGAATACAGGCAAGTGTTTAAAATACATGGCAGTAAAATGCATACTCCTACCATGCAACCATAACTAGATGCACCTAAGTGTACCTAGCATGTATGTAGGTATAGTGCCAAGAATCCAGCTAGGATAACGTTTACCCCATTTCCAGCAGTGAGAGACTGTGGGAACCCATCTTGGTCTCGAGATGGACACCCTGCATGGGATGTCAGACCACTGCGAGCTGGAGAATCTGCATGCAGCAACCTTAGCTTATCGCCTCAGTGTGTCGGCAGGGAAGTCCTTGTTGTCCTCTGACTATCTCAGCAAGATGTGATGTTTATATACCCAAAGCTGTACCCTCAGGGGTTCTACCTTGCTGTGCGGTTGTCAGACTTAGGGTGGCGTAGGGAATGAACCGTATACATAGTTATTATGCAGGAGATGGTAGTCCTGCTGAGTGTCCATGAATCCTCATTCATAATGTATGAGGCTATTTACTAGGGAAAACGCCACGTCCTGTGCGCAGTGACGGAACTAGGTAAAAGATCAGTCCCAAAAACTGTTATGTGTGTAATGTAGAGACGGCTATAGGTGAAAGGTTAGGATGTTACCTGAGCCTATCTTGGAGTACCTAATGGGAATTTAAAAGTTGGAAGAGAAACGGCAACCCCTAATTGAAACTTACACTTTCAGATTCCACTTGGCAAAAATGAGAAACTGTGGTGCAACATCACACATACTGGACATGCAATGGGGCACCTCCACACTGATGGATATGTGCTGACAGCGCAGCGAGTTTGCCTACACTTAGCTTGTCCCCAGTTGGTGCGGCCTCTGCTCCCTTGTCACCACACGCCCTGACCCAGGTAATTCCTGGAGAAGAACTTTCAGAGTTGTATCAACAACTGCTACAGAAGAAGGCGCATCAGGCTTGAGAGAAAAGAACAGCTGAATATTTTTATGCTATTCACTGTGCAAACTAAAGTGAAAGATTGCTTGTTACAAATAACCAGGTGGTAAATGCTCAAAATGATGAACAGCACTGAGCTTGGCCTTCATGTGATCAAGGAAGATCTAGGAGACATCCGCCTCTTGATGATCCAACATCGATATGTGTAGGACATGATGATCGCAATAGAGGCAGTGGTGTGTGCCAAGATTGGTGTGTCCCGTGGCACATTTATCCTAGGTAATGACATGGATATTGGGACCCTGTATGTTTCCATCCAAGCACTGCACTGTTTGCAAGCAGACATGCTTAAGGAAGGAGGTGCCTCTGAGCAGGAATGGTATGCATACTGGTTTTCCTTGCTCCCTGATGGTTGACAGGTATTTGTATGTGATTGCTGCCCGTTCTCATATTCTCATAGTTTTTGTATGGTTTCCTACTAGTGGGGGTTTCCTTCTTAAAAATTGCAGTCCTCAAATTGGGTAGAATGCAAGTAGCTAGGGAAGCAGTAATAGTAAAAAATAAAGAACAACAAGCCCCCAATAATGTGACTGTCATGAAGTATGAGGTAAATAATGTAGTTGGGGATTCAACTAGAGGGGGAATGTTAATATTGGAAAAGTTAATGCTAATATACACAATGATACATTTGTTTGTAAAAATGAAATTACATCACTATTGCTGAATTGAACCGACATAATCTCCCTATCAACCCCGACTCAGGAATACGTTGTCATGCATGCTCTGTGAACTAGGCCTGAGGCAACTCATTAACAGATCACTGATGGGGTGACAAGTAGCCGGCAGACAAACGTGTGAACATGAAACTCATATTGATCCCACAGATAGGTGTGATCACTCAACAATGGTCCTTGTAGATTGGCCACAATAAAGCTCACATGGCCGGAGGAGCGTGCCTATTGCCAAAACACCATAAAGTCAAAGGACACATGAAGTTAGGAACACTCAGCAAATCAGAACACAGTACACACAGTGAAAGCATTGATAAAGAGCTCCTCAAGCTGGACTTCTGTACATACTACCCCCTGGACTTCATTGTGACAAACACAAGGTCACAGCCCACATGCATTTGTTATCAGGTGGCTATATGTAATACTCCAGGACCAGGCCCACATTCCTTTTCCTAAAAAAGGATCTCCAAACTGTTTATGATGCTCCAAGAAATGTATATAATGGTGCTCAGATTAATTGTACTTGAGACAGACCTCAGATCCCGACTCTGAATCTGTTCTCCCTGCCGGAAAGTTTCATTATTACCAACTATTTCTGTTTTGCCAAACGTGCCTTGTCTTTTGTTTTTTCAATGTAAATCCAAAATTGAGCAACAAAATGATTCAAACATTGCCATCCAAGGAAACAAAGTTTCAGCAATGTAAGTGCCCTTGGTAAATCCTGAATCAAGGTATCAATCAAATAACTTCCACATGTGGATTTTCTAAGAAAGCCACTGTTGTGTGGTTAATATTATCTGTCCAAGAAGGGCGGGAGTTGCTATGGATTGAGTGCATGAGAGTTGAGAGGCATGCGTTAAGTTATTCGATCAATGTTTAGAAAAAGTGCACCCCTGCTAAGAAGTCAAAGTTCCAAAGAAAGGGAAAATACAACAGTGCAACAAATTTCCGTTGGTAACTAAGTAGATAAAATAATTACAATATGCAACTGTAGGCCAAAAATAGCATAACATTGGGAACAACCATTTTAATTACTCCTCCATATAATATAATGAGTCAAGTTTATTCCTTAAGCGTTTAAAGACAATGAACATCTTTCAAAAACGAACTCAACAATGCAGCTACTTACATTTGGAATACCGGATTATTTCATATCCTAAAAACAAACATCACTATAGGTATACATTTTTGACTACAGATAAACTACTTAGGGGCATATGTAGGTAATTTCCATTTTGCGATTCCCAAATAGCGATTTTTAAGGAATCGCTATTTGAGAATCGCAAAAAAAAAGCGAAATATTACCTACATTCCATTTTGCTATTCTCAAATAGCGATTCCTTAAAAATCGCTATTTGGGAATCGCAAAATGGAAATTACCTATTATTCCTTAATTGCGATTAGCAAATTGCGAATCGCGATTAAGGAATGAGTGTCCCATTCATTCCTATGGGCCAAGAGGCCCATAGGAATGAAGGGGGATACATTCTCAAATCAATGAGAAAATCGCAATTTGAGAATCGCAATTCCAAGGGTGCCAGGGTGTCCAAAGGACACCTGTTGCACCCCTGGAATGTGCCTGTAAGTACATGTGGCGCACAGACATGCCCTAAGGGCATGTCTGTGCCCCACATGGCACTTTGAATTCTTTTTTAAAGGAAATCGCAAAATACCATCTTCTTGGATGAGGTGGTATTTTGCGATTCCTTAAGCCTGAATCGCCTTTGTTAATTGACTGCTACATAGCATTTAAGGAATCACAAAATTGCCGTTTCTTAAATGCTTGAGCAGGTGCTAATATGCACCTTCATATCAAAATGCCGTTTGCGATTCGCAAACGCCGAAATTCGGCGAATTTCGGGGTTTGCGAATCGCAAACGGCTACCTACATATGCCCCCTAGTGTTTCATTTGTTGTGTCGAAGTAAATCATGCTACCATCGCCCCCGCCCCCCCCCCCCAGCGCTATCTGTGCTGACAAAGTTCACCTTTTAAATCCCATTCCTAGCGCTTTCCCAGCTTTGCACCATTTTGTGGCAGTGCAAATTCTTGATGAATATGCCCCCTGGTTTGTTGTCAGCTCCGCATTGTTTCTGAACAAGACAGTGAAATCCCACCATCAGGGAAAGTTTTATGTCTCTGCATGATTGACGTGAGATTCTGGGCAGTGCCTCCTGGGACCAGTTCTGTGACATTGATGGCACTTCAAGTGTTGCAACCTTCTCAGTTCCCATGTAGCTAAAGACAATGCACAGTGCCTGATGTGTCATTGTGGTGTCACTGTGCTCTAAGGCACTAACTAACCTTGTCACAGGACTCTCTTTGCTTTGTTATCTTTTGATATGGTAAGAATGCTAAGAATGGCCACCTCTGGGCAGAGATGGTTTCTCTTTCAGTTTGTTTTAAAGTTCACACCCCGCTGTCACGCACACATATGAACTATGCATAGATGTTTGGTGCCCCCTGTGGCTGAAGCCATATTTGTTGGTGAATTCAGCTATCCTACACTGGATAGATTAGTTTCTCTCACTATGTAAAGGTCTTTTATTCTCTATTATATACATGTACAGAGTGCCTGCCAGAAGGCAGTTTACCTGACTGTGCAAGGACTGTGGTGAGGAAGGTTGGACTTGGAATAATGCAAAACATGAATAAGTAATTATGTCATTTCACAATACTTGGAGTTGGTCACATACTTATTTGCAAGCATTAGTGATGGATATTATAGCATTTCCATGGTAACATTTGTACTACTTCTATTTGGAGCGCTGACATGAATAAAGAAGGTGAGAAAGAAAAAAGATAAATTTGATGAGCAATAGAAGGTGTTAGAAAGAAGAGAAAGCAAGAGAAATAAAGACAGAAATATGGAAAGGAGTAAGAGAAATGGTAAAAAAAAAACAATACCTACACATTCACAACCACAGCAGACAAGCCTTCTACTGGCTAGCCAGGCCCAGATGCCCGCCATCAAAGTCCTCTGCATTGCCTGCAGTGTAATTTATGATACAATATAATCCCTTATTCGGATGAAACTTGAACTGTTTAGCACACCAAATGTCTGCAGTGTTGATCGTCAGAACCACTTACAGTTCTCCCTCTAAAAAGTAATTAATTGCTTCAACCCAACCCTGTCATAGCAACAAGACTTTCCTTTCAGCAAAGACTCATAACATCTGAATGCACCTGGAATTCTAAAAACTCCACATCATACCAGTGATTGGCAGACACACTTTCATAGAAACTGACAACTCCTGCCCTCCTCTCATTAGCACAGCATCAACACATGAATCACTTAATCCACGCTTTGAACATACGCTCATCCCCCCATACATATTGACGTTATGTATATTTATGCAATAGCATCTTTTGTTCCTCTTCTCCCTACTCCTAGCTTAAAAGCAGATACCTGTGGCTTAATGGTAGGATCTCTAGGGTCATCACACAAGTCACGTCTGGCAATCCCCAGTCTCTTCCAAACAAACACAATATAGGTGGTAGAATGATCCACATAAATCAAAGTTTACAAAAGAATATTACTCTCAGGCTAACAACTCAGAAATGCATCCTAGCTCTTCTTTATTGAGCACATCATGCCACCTCAGTTTGGACCCAGCCATATGACAATCAATCCTGACCCTGCTCCAAGTAAAACTGCCAGGCCAGGTCTTCTCTGATCAGGAACACAAACAACCAAGGACTGGTTTCACCCTGATTGGGGCTCATCAGTCGGCTATAGCTTCATTCCAGTGACAAAATTATCCTGCAATACGCACAGCTTTGACAGCATTCTAAAAAAACTATTCTGGGCATTTTTTTGTTTTATGATTCTGCAACATGATACTAAAAAAGAACTTAGTATTATATTTGCAGTGTAAAGTATGTACTTATAAAAGGGAAAAATGCCACCTTAAAGCGTTTTTCCTGATTGTTGTACCAGCTGAAGCAATAAAATACATGCTGGCACAATACTGGCTGGCTAGCAAAAATGGACCCACATCTTGGCATTCCCATTGAGGGCATAAAAGTCCAACTCAATCTCAGCCTATTAAAGATCTGGGAAGTAGGTATTTTGTGATTGAAACACTTCTTCAAGGCCACATATTTTCACCCATCAATCATAATGTTGTATCGGTTTTCCCAGTTTTATTATACCTGCCCTTAATGCTAGGTGTCTCCTTTCTCATATATACATCGGTATTGGACAGATCTTAACAATGTACAATGAATATTCTTCCCTCTTTCAAAGTATTATTCTGAGTGATATTGATTTATCTCAGTCCACCTCCATCTCCCTTAAGTGGTAAATTAACCTTGCAGGAAGCATGTATGTTGTCACTGTTGTCCTTAGCGTGACAGCAAAGCCTATGTACTCAATGTGCTATGAATTACACCATCTGAACAGTTTGCTTTCAAGTTCAGTACTCTGTGTAGCGTCCCCCAAAGCCTGGGTACCCGTAAATGACTACACATCGTTATTCGTCTGAAACACAAAAAAGAAGGATCAGGGCAATGAATTCTGCACCAGTTGTTTATCATATAATGTGGCCACAATTTTGAATGGAACAAGGTGCAATGAACCTGGGATGTGACCTCCATACGCCCCCAAAAAAGTGTTAAAGAAACCACTAAAACAAATGAAACATGAATGGCCATGCACTCAAAACAACAAATAAATAATTAGTGAAGGCAATTTATTGTCCATAATCAAGCACAAAGGAATCAGTTGGTGTCTTTCCAAATTAAAAAATAGTCGTTTTGATTGTAGAAAGCGGTTTCTTTTATTCTTTTAATCCATAGATCAATTAAAATACAGCATGCAATGGACAAGACTGCCTATGTGTGTCGTCCTCTTAAGGACTTCTTCAGGGCTTAATAGGTTAATTGCATTTTTCAAAAGTTCATTGAGTTGTAACTCTTGTGTGAATAATCAGATTGAAATTACAATACGTAAATAGGTAGTATTTCTCTTAAAGTCAAGTAGCGGTGTCCAGGTGCCAGGTACAAAGAAGACCAAACACCAGAGACCACAATATATGTGTCTCCATAGGTGATAACGCCTGCGGGATAAGTGTCCCATGTGTCTCTGAAGCGGTGTCTAGTTCAGAAAACAACATGGGACTGTACACCGCTACTTGACTTTAAGAGAATTACTATCTATTTACATATTGTAATAACAAAGCTGATTGTCCAAACAAGAGTTACACCTTTATGAACTTTTGAGCAATGCCATTGACCCATTAAGCCCTGAAGAAGTCCTTAAGAGGACGAAACTCATTGGCGGTCTTGTCCATTGCATGCTGTGTTTTAGTTGATCTATGGATTAAAATAACTAAAAGAACTGCTTTCTAAAATCAAAACAACAATTTTTTTCATTTGGGAAGACATCAACTGATTCCATTGTGCTTGATTATGGACAATAGTTTGCCTTCACTCATTATTTTGTTGTTGTTTTGAATGCATGGCCATTCATGTTTAATCTTTATTCGTCTGCATGTAATCGTGAACTCAATGTTTTAAATATGTATTAACTTCACCACATTTAAACACTTAAGTCATCACTCTATGAAGTCTTTACAAGTGTCAAAAAGCATCTGCCAGACATACTCACACAACACTACATCCCCCTCTCTGTTAAATATATATAAATTTTTTAATTAACACAAATTTGAACAATCAAAGCTCTTTAATAAGTCTTTGTGGCACTTTGACTTGTCTTGAACGTGTCTTCGGAAACTGTAAATCAGCAATAGGAGTGCCCATGATCTGCTTTGGCAGTCTGGGGTTTTTCACTTTTCTGTTCTGAAACAGTTTCTACGTTGGCATCAGAATGGGATGAGCATTGAGACACATGTCTGAAATGCAAGGAGTCTAAAGTAATCAATTTTATAGGACGTTGGGCAGTCACCATGTGACCTTTGCTGATTACAACATGGATTGGCTTGGCATCTAATGGTGTATCAGATTTACGTCTTCTTGGCTGCATGACGTGTACTCGATCTCCTCTTGTGAAAACAACATCCTTTGCATGTCTTTCACCCGTGGGTGAGTGAAGAGTTGAATGGGAAGAATTCAAGACAGTCTTTAGGTCCAGCTTTTCTACTGTAGCATGCTGAACAGCTTTCTTTAACATTCTCATAAAACGTTCAACAAGGCCATCAGCCTGTGGATAAAGGGGTGTGCTATTCTGAAGCTTCACATTTAGCAGATTGAAAAAATCTCGGAATACTTGACTATTGAAAAGTGGGCCATTGTCACATTTTAAACTTGGGGAAATGCCCCATGTCGCCAAGATGCCATCTAATCACTCAGTGACTACTTCCTGAGAGATAGTCTGGAGATCCTCAATTAATGGAAAGCAAGAGTACTTGTCCACAATTGCCATCAGGTGAAGTCCATTTGTCAAGTTGACTCAAAAAAGGAAACAACAACTTTGGCAACTCTGACATGCTTAAGGGGTGTTGAGTGCTTGTTGATGATAGGCAGTTGGATGGATGACATGCCTTCATCTCTCTTTTAACTCATTTATCGAGATTTGGAAACCAGACTTGATCTTGAAGAGGTCGCTTAGTGGCAACGATTCCCCAATGTCCTTTATATGCCACTTCAATTATCTACTGTCACAGACTCTCTGGAATGACAATTCTTGAACCCCTCAGGATAGCTCCCTCTTGTGTCATGGACAGTTATTCTTCCACATTTTCATATTTCTGGTATTCACTGTCACTGGTAAGAGATCAAGTATGTGAATTCCATGACTGATGGGTAATAATGTCTTTCAGTTTTAACATTTAATTATCTTGACTATTGGCAGTGACAATTTGTTCCAAGGAAATTGTAGATAGATTTTGATTTCACAATGATTTTTATGTAGGTCTCAGGTGTCTTAGATGGGTTACCTTGACATTGTACAGGCACTCTGGAGAAGTAGTCGGAAGGGTTTTGATCTTTCTCTGAACTATGCATAACTGTGTAGTTGACCTTTTGTAATTGTAGACCACAACGTTAAATGCATGGAGGCATCTTAGATTTTGAATTGCCAAATATGATCTGCAATGTTTGATGGTGTGCCACAAGCGTGAAACATTTCCCATAGAGGAACATGTGGAAATGTTCACAAGCCCACACTACTGCTAAAGTTTCTTTTTCAGTTTTGCAAATAAGCATGTCCAGTCTGGGAAAAACGTTTGCTTGAATGGACCACAATAGGTCTTGGATTATTTGGTTGTCTTCTGTGTTGTGCAAGGATAGCACCTAGCCTGACTGGGCTAGTGATATTAACAACTTCTGTATGTAACTTTGGATCAAAGTATGTCATTTTAGTAGCATTTACAATAGTTTGTTGGATTCTTTTACATCTTTGCTCGCATTCATTTGAAGGTAGATCCATCTCCTACTTCGCAGCCAAGACTTGGAAAACCCTGCCTCTCCATCCTCAGGCAATCCTGTTGTTAATCCAATTCAGGAAGGATCTTAAGACCTGGCTCTTTGGCAGAAACCCAGCAAACAGATAGATCAACAGCCCCCCATTGCCTTGAGACCCTCATAGTTAAGTATTAGCGATCTATAAACCCTGATTGATTTATTGATTGATTGATTCATATGACCAGTGAAATGAAACATTCTTTTTCATTAGCTCTCTCAATGGAGCACTTATAGCGGCAAAGTCCTGTACATATATGGAACAGTACCTCACCATGCCAAGGAATAACACAAAATGTTACATCTTGTGGGGGACTGGCAGTTGACAATGCTTGTACTTTTGCTGAATCTGGTGTCATACCCCCATCAGAAAGATGCGAATTTTAGCTATGTCTTATTGAAGTCACATTTCTCAGCATGTATCATCAAACATGCATAAACAAGTAACCAATACACTTGGCTTTGACGTGTGCCTTCCGTTTAGCCCTGAAAATTAGTGCCATTGCTGAAGTTGAAAGCATTTACAACAGGTTGTATGATACTTCTTATGACAGCTTGAATTATCTCTGTAGCTGACACACCAACACTTACGGGTCCATTATGATGACGGGCGGACTTAGTCCGCCCGCCATCACATCGGGACCCGGGACCGCCCGCCTTAAGGGCAGGGGTCCCGATCTGGGCATTAGGATGCGCCCGCCACACAGGCGGGCGCATCCTGTACGGGTGCAATTGCGGCGGGCGGAGCAGAAATCTCCGCCGCTGCCATGTTAAAAGTGCACGTTTTCATTTCAAAGTGCAACATGACAGGCACCGCGCGGTGCCTGCCATGTTGCACTTTGAAATGTGGGGGGGTACCATAGGTACCCCCCATGTGCAACCCCCCAAGCCACGACTCCCAGGGGGCCCGCAACGGGCCCCCGCAGGGAGTCTCCGCATGCCTTTCCGTGGCGGCATTGCGCCACGGAAATGCAAAGTGAAATGCACATTGTAATATGGCGGGCGGTGTCTACAAGACACCGCCACCATGTTACAGGTTTTCCGCCCCGGCCGCTAGGCGACCGGGGCGGAAAACAGGGGGGCGGTGTTTCGCACCGCCACGGTCCCCTCCGCCATCCTAATATGGCGGAGGGGAATTGTGCTGATGATGTCGGGCGGATTTCCTCCGCCAGGCTGGCGGTAGCCACCGTCAACCTGGCGGTGGAAATTCGCCCGACATCATAATGGACCCCTTAGTCTTTTGTATCGAAACAGACTATTATGTTGCGAAAAGATTGTAATGTACCTACAATTCTCTCTGAGTTCCAACTGATTGTAAACCTTATTGAAATAAGAAGACCTTTGCACTATTCAGTTGTGCTATCATGTCAGCAATGTGTGGACCTGTAAGTCGTTCTCGTTCAGTTCCCTTGTTTGCTTGACATTCATCCATGCAGATGCGTACAGCTCCTTTACTGTTCAGTTAGGGTATTACCACTATGGGAGATACCCAGGGAGTAGGACCAGTAGGACGTTCAATGATATCATGCTTAACTGATGCCCTGGGTTCCAGCTTCTTGTGAATGAAAGGAAATTCTTCTGTGTCTTCGAGCTACAGGACAGAGATCCTCATTAAAATGCAATTGCACAATTCTACTTTTTTGGGCTTGAACTCTCCATATTAATGAGATAATGAAGGTAAATGACTTACAATTTCATGATGAAAATTCATCTTGTAGTTCACTGATATCAGTCCCATATTAGCAGCTGTGCTGAAGCTCACAACATGGAACTTGACGCCGTAACTTGAGGAATGCGAATGGGAGTTTGTACTTCGGTTTTCTTGTGCCTCACTGGCACTACAAATGAACCTTTACTTTTAAAGGGTGTAAATGCAGCCCAAGTGCCCAATTTGGTTTTCGATGGTATCACTTGTGGTAATGGAGATAGTTTGTTATATTTCTCCTCCGGCATAAAATATATTGATGCTCTACTGTCGATGATTAAATATAATGAACCGTGTATTATTTAGAGAGTTTAGTTAAACCAACTCTTCCTTTTTTGCCAAATGTATCTTGTCTTTTGTTTTTTCATGGTAAATTCATATTCTTGTAAACAACTTATTCAATCATTGCCATCCATGGAAACAACATTCCAGCAATGTAAGTGCCCACTGTAACCCTGTCCTCCTGAGCTTTCCTTAAATGAAGGTAACAACCAAGTAACTTCGACAGGTGGATTTGCTAAGGTAGCCACTGTTGTGTAGTTAATATTAGCTGTCTATGCCAGGAGGGGGCCAGGGGGTGTCGCTACAGATTGAGTGCAAGAGAGGTATTGGGCATGCACAAAGTTACTGGATCATTATATAGAAAAAGGGACCACCCTGCTAAGAAGTCACAGTTCCAAGGGGATGGACAATACAGCAGTGCAACAAATTTCCATTGGTAACCAATTAGATAAAATAATTACAATAAGCAAATATAGGCCAAAAATTACATAACATTGGGAACAACTATTGTATTTACTCTCCTATTATATATAGTGAATCAGATTCACTATATATAATAGGACAATTAACATCTTTCAAAAAATAACTCACAACACAGCTACTTAAGTTCGGAATACCAGATTACATCATATTTTACAAAAACAAACATGACTACATGAATACATTTTTGACTACAGATAAACTATAGTAGACTAAACATTATATATAAAAAATATTCAATATATACAAGATAAAACAGCTAATATGGCTTAGTGTTTCATTTATTGTGTAAAAGTAAATGTAGACCACAATGTGCAAGATGATTGGAAAATAAAAACATTTACATCACTTTCTTCCTGCCTGCATGAGGTGCATGAGGTGTTACTATTTTAAGTGAAATAAAGTCTGATAATCTTTGCAGGTCTCATGTTGCTTCAATTGAATTGATGCTTTTGCTATGACACCCATGTTAACCCCCCCACACCCCTTTCCCAGCTTTGCACCATTTCGTGGCACTGCAAACTCTTGATGAATCTGCCCCTTGGTTTGTTATCAGCTCTGCACTGTTTCTGAATAAGGCAGTGAATTCTCACCATCAGGGAAAGTTTCATGTCTCTGCATGATTGACGTGTGATTCTGGGCAGTGCCTCCTGGGACCAGTTCTGTGACATTGTTGACAGTTCATGCGTTGCACCCTTCCTCATTTCACAGGTAACTAAAGATAATGTGCAGTAAATAACGTGTAATTGAGGTGTCACTGTGCTCTAAGGCACTAACCAACCTTGTCACAGGGCTCACTGTGCTTTGTTATCTTTTGATATGATAAGAATGCTAAGAATGGCCACCACTGGGCAGAGATGGTTTCTCTTTCAGTTTGTTTTAAAATTCACACTCCGCTGTCACGCACACATATGAACTATGCATAAGATAGGTTCCTTGTGAGTCAGATTTACTGTGTTGAATAATAGAGAGATTGTGTCTTTCCTGGAATGATCAAAAGAACAAGAAAATATACAATGTTGCCAGAACTACCTACCGTTTGTTTAACATTTTTCATTTTAGGCAAACATATCAGATGAAGGACAGCCAGTTCCTATTTTCCTTGTTTAAATCTCAGCTGTACTTCTGGTCCCTGACTGGCCTTTCACCCTTGCTTGCTGGTAGTCATGTCAGAACTGTTAATACAAGTGAGTGGCTATGCAATGTATACAGATGACTAATGACAACACAGGTCACTTGTAATAAGGAAATTAGAGATGGCCTTTCATATGGGTTTTGCAGTCTCTCATGTAGTATAATTATAGCAAGAACTAAACATACAAGCAACTGCACTGCACCAGCCTGGCCATAGGGGGAATGGAATGCTAATGGTGTGTACATCAAAAGAGGGGTCATCAGAGGAAGCCCAGTAATGAGAACATGCAAGTTAAGCAATGACAAAAAGGCAATAGCTAGAAATGCTAACATGAGAACTAGACATGGACTCTTTTAAAGGCAAAGATGCTGCTGAACAAATACCCACAATGAACAAGCAAGAAAGTGGAGGAGGCCGAGCATGACTGAGCCGAAGATGGCTGCCTCGACTGGGAGCTCCGAACATGTATCTACAAATTCGGCAGGTATCCTGCATCAGGAGGAGAATCAACACCTGGGCTCGGAAACGACAGTGTAATCATCACGCTGTGACACCATCTGCGACGACTGAAACAGCCACACTAAAGAGTAACTTGAAGGAAACAACGAGACTTGGAGCTGCGTCATGGGGCTTATAGCGGCTGGGAGAGCGGTGCTGTGCCTGGTCTGGAATGAGCGGAGGGGAATCCCGTCATACGGAGGGGAGTTTCCTGCGTGGTGCACGGAAGGATTCTGAAGCTGGAAGAGCAGGTGAAAATGCTAACAGCAAACACCCATGAGTAGAGCTGGGGACTGGCGTATGCCCGGTACATGGGGGGACCCAGGGAGAGCCGTGCGCGAGCCGGTCTCTCCCTGGGTCCCCTCATTCTGCATTTTTGTTGTCTGTTGTGAAGCTGCGTAAGTTCAAGCTTCATCAAGTACAACAGTTGTTAGGTTACCAGAACTTTGCATTGTAGAGTGGTTCGTGCTGGTCGGGCATTTTGTAGAAGGTTGGGTATGTCTTTGTCTGGGGCATGTCTCTTCCATTATCGAGTGCGCATTTCTGTAGCTGTCATGGCAGCTTTGTATATTTGCTTGACTTTTCTCAAAGAATTCAATGGCGTGTCTTTGTTTTTGCGGATGAAGACACGTTTTTGGCAGGTACAAATTTACACGGATGCTTCTGGTGCCAACGGTTTTGGCATATTCTGGGAGGGGCAATGGTGTGCAGCAGTTGGCCTTCACAATGGCAGAGTCAGGGCCGCAGTATTACCTTCTTGGAACTATTTCCACTGCTGCTGGCTCTGTATGTCTGGGGTGAGGATTTTCGTAACAGGGCTGTGTTATTCCATGTGGATAACTTGGCGTTGGTTGCCTTGCTCAACAGGCAGAGAGCAAAGGATTTGCGTGTGCTGAAGTTGCTGCGTGCTTTCATGTTGAGGTGTTTATGGCTGAATATTGTTTTCAAAGCGAGACATATCCCAGAAGTTAATGTTTGTATAGAGGACGCTTTGTTTTTTTTGTTTTTTTCAGTGGACGGATTCCCGCAGACTGGCTCCTGGGGCAGAGCTCAATCAGACTCAGATCCTACAGTACGTATGGGCGTGCACTCTACAAGCAGGTCTTCCTGCTTCTCTTTAATAAGGATAGCTCTAGTTTGTGTCAGCCAAACACAACTCCGTAGAGTAGCACCTTTGGATTAAATTAGATTACTTTCTGTTCATATTTATGAGTGCTCCTCAATTCCCATTTTCAGGATTGGGGATTGGCCATTTGGTTGAGAATTCGGTGGCTGAACCTACGGGACAGAGTTATCTGTGAACATGGCAGGTATTTTTGGAATTTGGTAATGTGTTTCCTTTTCATGGGGGTCGTCTGGGGAGCTGGATCTACACGGTTGCGGCAGCCAGTGAAGTTTGCTTTGCTTCAGAAGATGTTGCTTAAGTTGCCCTCTTGTTATTATGATGCTTTTGAGTGTGCCAAACTTTGGTTTGTGTTTTCTATGGTATTTTTGGGGCATCCCGGGTTTTCTGAGATATTGGGTTTGAGAACCAGGGTTGGAATGACTATTCATATGGTCTTTGTGGAGGGTGTTTGGTTGAGACTTTGGCTGAGGGTTTCTAAGACTGATCAGTTGGGCAGAGGCAAATAGGTTTTCTTGGGGAGGAGTGGTTTGGATTTCTGTTGCCGGTTCAGGAGTGGGAGGTTTTTGGGTTTGATCTTGTTTCTTCTTGTTTTCTTCTTGGTTTTCTGCCTGGTGTTGTTTTTCTTTCACGTTGACGGGAGTCCTATTTCTATTGGCCAGTTGTTGGCTGTTTTTGAGAAAGGTTGTTGGCTTTGGGGGAGGATCCTTTGGTTTTGGGACGCATCCCTTTCGCCTTGGGGCGGCGACTGAGGCTGCCCGTTTGGGGTGGGATTGGTCGCAGATCTGCAGAATTGGGAGATGGCTGTTGAAATGTTGTGAAAAGTATGTCAGAAAATAGTTCAATTTTCTTCTTTTCTTGTTAATCCATGTTTTTTCTGCCTAGGTTCTTTGCACAGGATTGTTCAAGGTACAAGGACGACTTGGTTTGTGGGAACTCCTTCGTTATATAGGCCGCGTTTTCTGCTGAGCAGCGGATTTTGCGGGAGAGCGCTTGGTCGCCACGTTGTTACATATGGGGTTTTCTGGCACGGTACAGGGGGAATGCGTTGGGGAGTTTGTTTCCTTTGTTGTCTGCAATGTGCGTGGGGGGCCTCCAGATCTACTGGTACTTCACCTGGGCAAGAACAATCTGGTGGCTCTATCTGGCCTGTCTTTACTACCAATGATCGTTGGATCTGGCGATCATCACCGTCACCTGGTTGAGCTCCATGGTGATTTGGACGGAGTTTGTACCACGATTGCACTGGAGCGGAGCACGTGAGCAAGCAGCCATGGGAAGAGCACAGAGGAAACTGAAACAGCTATGAGACTTTTTTGTGCGGGGATTGGTTTTCATATTTTGGTTCACACGCATTTACAGCTTGAAGAACAACACCTTTTTCGGGAAAATTGGGTCCACCTTTATCAGATGGGTCAGTTTTTCTATTTCCTGGAATTGCGGGATTTGATTGCTAAACTTTTGGATGTGCATCCGTGGTGTTCTAATGAACGTGTTTGAATTGTCTTGGTGGGGCAGGAAAACTCTATTTGGTTTTCCTGGTTGGCGGGATTTTAGGGGGGGTGGGCAGCCTGGAGCGGGTTGGTCCATCCTCAAAGGGCAGTTAAAGGAAAGGAGGGGGTATCGACAATCGACAGTTGCTTCTGGGTTTATTGGGGTTAACTTGGTGGGGGGTTTCCTCTTTAGTAAGAATGCTAAGATAAGCTGAGGGAAGTTTTGGTTTATTAAATAATGAATTGAAAGATGTTTGATCAGAATTTTATTTACACCTGTCTTAATAAAGTGGCCTTTTTTGCTAACTAAGAAGTTGTGGACAGTGAGTTCTTGCACGATGCTGAGACAATACAGCCGCACAGCAAGGGGGCTTTGATGTGAGGAGCGCATCGGCACCCAGCGATCCGTGCAATCGGCGCTGTGGCTGCCCGGGGTGCAATTTGCTCCAGAAGCTTGCGCACCGGCAGAGAGCCACTGAATTCTTCAGAGGAGCGGGGCAGTGCCGTCCCCGTGGTGAGCTCCCACTCCCCCGCTGGAGAGAAGATGGGACATGCAGTAAGCTACTGCAAAGCGCTTGGTAGGTGGAACAGCGGTTGGCGTGCAGGGCCCGGCACCAAGTGGAGACCCTGACAGATAGGCTGTGACCTGGGTGAGGCCTGCAAAACGGCAGATCTGACGTGAGGGGAAGCATTGAGGGCCTCTCGCCTGGGTTCAGAGGAGACCCCAAACCAGAGAGTCATGAAGCGGCGATGAAGCAATAAACTGCGGAGGGAAGAGCCGGGGCGGCTGGCACGATAGTCTGCAAGGACACCTTGGTGGTTCTAACCCTCCCAAACCTAGCATCTGAAACCAGCAGCACCGACTGAGGATGAGGAGAGTGGGAGGCTGGGAGAGGCAGTGAACAGTCACCTGCTGAAACTGAGCTACAGGGGGGGAGTAACTTACTAACATTGCCATAAGGAGCAATTAAGATGGCACCAACCCCTAGGACACACCAAGAGGGCTAGGTGGGCCGCAATGCATTTTCCGCGGGAGAGCACAAGACAAGACCTACTGCGCCCCAACGGAGGGTGGTATAGCGGACAGAGACTGAATAAGGCCTGCCCGCGCCACCACCGCCCAGCGCAGCTCAGTCACCTTGGGCAAAGTTGACAAGGCGCAGCCCAAACTTTCCTTTGAACTGGGAAAATCCAGAACGAGGCAAAGCACCCATGAGGGAGCCTTCAATGAGAGGGGAGAGACACCGGAACAAGAAGAAGAAGATATCCGTGTAATACTCACTGCCATGCAAAAAAGTCTGTCCACGATTGACACTAAACTGGACTCGCTCACCTAACACATGAATCGAATGACTGAAAGAATGGACAAACAAGTAGAGAGGCAGGACATAATGGAGCGCAGAATAACAGAAGTGGAGGAAGCCCAAACTGAATTGGACACTGCATGCAAGCAGATGGACAGGGCTCTACAAATAGAGAAGGCGGAAGACATGCAAGCATTGTCAAGAAGAAGTAACATAAGAATTAGGGGCCTTCCAGAATCTACACAGGTCAGAAATATTGCACTCTTTGTACAAAAGCTTTTAGTCACCTTGCTGGGCAGTGAAACATTCTCCACTATTTTTGTACTCGAGAGAGCGCACCAGTCGCTGGTCCCGAGACCTGCCCCTGGTGCCCCACTGAGGCCTAGAATTGCGAAATTCCTCAACTACTAGAACAGGGAAGCAGCATTGAAAGCAGCACGGGAAAAGCAGACACTGCAGTGCGAGGGTTCTGCCATCTCACTGTATCCTGGCTTCTCAAACACCAGCTGAGGGAACAAAACTTGGACTATGCCTTGCTGTACCCGGCGACACTTCGTGTTAATTGACTGGGCAAATCCAAGATTTTCACAGACTCCAAACTGCTGATGAAAGCCCTGAAGGAGTGGTCAAAGGAAAAGCGGAGCAGTCCAGAGCAGCGCAGCTTGGAAGAAGCAACTGGTGAAGGCCTAGACGACCGGCAATAATACTTGAAGCTGACAGACTATCAGAGAAGAGGACTGCACTTGGGAGCTGTTATTCAGCGTTGGTGCGCACCCCATGCATAGATATTATAGGTTCAGAAGGGATTATAAGGGGGCCCGTAAAGTTACCAATTTGGCTCCTGCTGTATAGTCGGTAGGGTTAGTGAACAAGGGGTAGAAGCTGCTAGGACTGGGATGTCAGTGAGTGAATGAAGACAATGGGGGCATCAGTTACAATTCCTGATGCTCTAGACACACCAGATGGCCGACAGGGAAAGGGGAACTACACCCTACAAAGGTATATTAAAAGGAAGGGGCAGGCAACATCTGCAAATGTGTGTTGACCACGGGGACCAATCTAAATCTTCTTGCATTTTTTGTTAAGTGATTACCTGGTACATGTTCAGTTTAATATGGTAAATGGGGTTTATATGAGGGAATTTCATAGCAGAGTTGGAGGATGCTTGACTTGGGAGGTGGGGTACAGAGACTAATTATATGTAAGTTTGCCTCGGATGTAGGTACAGTTCGAGATCAGAGCAGATTATATTGGACAGGCAGGATACGGCACAATGGGATAAAGATTGCACATCCCCCATGATGGCAGATCATATTACCCAAGACAGTCCCACACACAGTAGGATCAGAGCCTTAACATGGAATGTTAGAGGCCTCAACGATCACAGAATGTTAAGGAAAGTTATGGCCTATATTGCTGGACATGAGATTGATCCAGCGTTATTTAAGGAGTCACACTTGCCCCCATACAGTAACATGCTATGCAGCAGAGGGTTACAGGGGAATGTAAATATGGTTGGCTTCACCACACATACGTGAGGAGTTATCATGTGGGTTAACTCTAAATCTACCCCCAAACTGGAACCACTTGATACTGATCAGGAGGGTAGATTTGCGATTTCTAGATGCGGGGGGAGGGTGTAGACCTGATACTGGTCAATTTATACGGTCCCACCTACGAAAACCCAAAACTCTATGCAACACTGCTTGAAAAGATGCAGAAATACAGAGGGGGAACCAACTCTGGGGTGGAGATTTTAATTGTGCATTGAACTCACAACTAGATAGATTGGGAGGCTCGGAGAAATACGTTACTGCATCAGCACACGCCATGACGCACGACGTCTGGCAGCAATGCTGCTCTAACAAAGGAAGATACACACTACTCTGCATATCATAACTTACATACCAGGATAGATTATTGCCTAGCAGCCAAGAACATATATGGCGGTATCCGAGATTGCGTGGTGTAACCACACACTCTCTCAGACCACTCCCCATTGTTGCTTGTAGTGGAAACCTCACAGAAATATATCCCTCCATTTACCTGGCGATTCCCGACATACTCACTGCTAGGTACAGCCTTCAAAGCCGAATTAGCAGAAGCTAGCGACACCTACTCCACATGTAATATAGGATCTGTGGACAGATTCACAATAGTATGGGAAGCCTTTAAAGTATACATCCGGGGCATGGCCATGTCTAAGCACACGGAAGTCCTGCGGGCCCTCCTCAAATGGTTGTCAGACTTGGAGAGATCACTTAAAGCCTTTGAAACACGACTGCTAGGCGGAACGGAAGAGAGGGTTACAGCCGAGTTCCAAGCATTGTTAGCAGAATACCACGCAACGGCAGACTCAAAGATTAAACACCTTGGAAAGTATGCGACAGCCCATGTCAATGGGGAGGGGGAGTGCCCTAGAGCGGTCCTAGCCTTGCCTCTGAGGAAACGCAGAGAGGCAACATTAGATACAGAGATACAAAGTGCCAATGGGGAGGTCCTCACGGATGAGGCAGAGATCGTAGAGCGATTTAGGCAGTACTATTCGACCATATACCGCTCGCAGAGTGCGGGCACAGAGGATGACTTCTTAGATTACTTGGCGCACCTTAAATTGCCCAGGCTCACTAATGAGCATTGGGAGCACCTTCTTCGGCCATTGGAGACTGAAGAGATAACTGCGGCAATCTCAGGGATGAAATCTAGCAGTGTGCCAGGAGCCGATGGGCTTACTGTCCACTTCTGTGAAGAATTTAGGGACTTATTGGTCCTGCATTTAGCGAAAATGTTTGAAGAGATGTGTGGTGATGGAGCCATGCCACCGACAATGAGAGATGCGATAATAGTAGCCATCCTGAAACCAGATAAGTCGCCGGCCGAAAGCACGTCGTACTGTCCACTGTCGCTGCTGAACGTTTACACTAAGATATACGCAAAGATTCTGGTGACCCGGCTAACACCGCTGGTCCCGACACTAGTGGCCCCAGAACAGGTGGCACAGTAGACAAGATGTACTAGCAGTGGCGATATTCCTTGATATGGAAAAGGCATTTGACTCGGTTGAGTGGCCATACATGAAGCAGGTCTTGACCAGAATGGGTTTGGGTGAAAAATTTCTACAAATGATAGGGGTACTGTATAACTCTAACACAGCTCGAGTTAAGGTATGAAACCTAGTGATGGCCCCAATTCATATTACTAGAGGCACGCGATAGGGGTGTCCACTATCCCCGATTTTATATGCCCTAGTGGAGGAGCCATTGGCTTGCGCACTGCAGGAATATCATGGACATAGAGAGATTTGTTTCCTGAGTTACAAACTGATCCAGATACACTGACGATACACTGCTTTACATGCGAGAACCTGAGCACAACTTGTATCCTACATTGAGAGAAGTACTGAAATTTGGCACAGTATCGGGCCTACAGGAAAACTGGACAAAATCCATGATCTTCCCCCCCACCCTGGACACTAGGCAAATCACCCCAGACTACCCGCTGCACTGGATGATGGACCCAGTTCAATACCTAGTTGTCAAGGAGCACACTACGGAGCTGGTGTTTAAAGAGAACTACGGGGTTGCTATCAGCAAAATGGAAGATGATATTGATAAATGGATCAGTTTGCCGCTATCGCTGGCTGGCAGGGTCTCAATAATGAAATTGGTAATTCTCCCTCCTTTCTTTTTCTTTTTACTAAATATTCCAATGGTTCTCCCTGGTTCGTTTTTTTGTACACTTACTTCGTTACTGATAATACTTGCCTGGGCTGGGACACATGCTCGGATTAGGTGGGACATCCTTACACTTCCATATAGTATGGGAGGGCTGGGGGCTCCAGACTTGGACGTATATTAAAGGGCAGCACAGTGTGAACATGCCCATCACTGGATACATGGACCACCTGATACACTGTGCGGGGAGAGAGGGGTTACTCAGGAGCTCTGCTCGCTTAATGTACAGACGAATGGAGATTTGTTCTTGGAGGGTACGCCAAAGAACTGGGAGGAGGTTGGGGAAGATGCACAGAATGCCACACTGCTACACAGATTCCAGTTTCATAGAATGAGACACGCACTGCTGGGCCTACTGGGCAGCGACCCAGGGGAGCCTCCTGAACTGGCCCCGCTCACATTTGTATTTAAAACTGAACCCACAAATAAAACTGTGTCAAAGATTTATATTTTGTCCCTTGGGTACTGGAAAAAACATTATACCAATGTAGAAAATAAAATCCTTCTCAGGGGACCAACTGATATTTGGTCCTTTTAAACCAACAAAGAAGAAATTTGCACAGAAGCTGAAATATAAAAGAGCATCTTTATTAACTTCAAATGAGTCAGACTACGTCACACAGAAGCCTTAGCAACTGAATGAGGCAGTCTGAGGAGTGCAGAAAACAGATGCCTCATATATGCTTAGGGTTACATAGTCATCATAAGACCAAGGGGCAGTCCTGGCACATGTAAGCATGCAAAAATGACTAAGATGGGCATACAAGATCTGCTTGCTCAACAAAGTGGGAGGAGAAATACTTCTCCATACAGCAGCAAAAATAGCCTGACAGTTATACTAGAGAAGCAGGTGCATTCTACTAGCTAGGCCCTTCTGGGCATGTGCGAAGGTGGAAGATGCTAAATATAGTTCGTTTCTAGGCAGATTACAAGAGCAGTCAACACTGATTGAGGACAGAGCATATGGTGAGCAAACAAAATGGCTGCCAGAAATACAAAATGGCTTTCAGCTCATGCTAACAAATCCCTCCAATATTTAACACTAAGGCTCGCCTTGCATGGCAGATGAACAAGTGGCGGGCTTCCTACACCTAGCCTGGCTGTGCCCAGGAATAGCCAACTTCTGGGTTGAAGTCTTTAAGAAACTATGGGCAGCCATAGAAAACACACTTACACCTGATCACCTAACATCATTATTAGGGTACTCTAATCCTCTCCCAAAAGCAGTCAGAAGACTGATGGACATGGGTCTGTGAATTGCCAGGCGTAGAGTGGTGATATGCTAGGCTAGGGGCCCGACTCCATGATGGCCGACTGGTCTAGAAACATGATGTACTGAAGCTCACAAACCGAGAACTATAGTGAGCTTCTTCTACCACGTAGTCACCCCAAATGTTTTTGGGTGCTATACACGACATACCTTGTGACAAAAGACAATGACACCCAGAGCAAGCATACCCCTGCACATGAAGGAGAGGGCTAGGGAGGGCAAAGGTGGAGGGCGCTGCAAGATACCGCCAGATGAACCTGCTGAGATTAGCCTGGCAGAACGCCAGTAATCATGTTAAATCAGTGGGTCAGGGAGGCGGTAAGAGAACTGGAGCTGTGGGAAAGAAGCAGGACACACTGTGAAACTGAATATAAAACATTGTGGGAAGACGAGCTGTCATGGGGGTCAGCTGATAATTCTGAATATAATATGGCCATATGGGCTGTGAATTTGTGCATTATGATTGTGTTTGGTGCAAAAATGCAAATGTACTGCAAGCTATTATGTCTCTTTGTAAGTTAGAAAAGGTCAATAAAAAACTTAAATAAAAAAAAAATGATTCCTGGCTTTTTTTTAATGTTGTAGGAATCCGCACAGTGATACTAAAAGAGGAACTTAGTATTATATTTGCAATGTCAAGTATGTACTTATAAAAGGGAAAATGCAACCTGTGGGCGTTTTTTTCCTAATTTCTGTACCAGCTAAGGCATTAAAATACATGCAGGCACAATACTGGTGCTCTAGCAAAAATGGACCCATACCTCTCCTTCAGCCACAAATAGACCTTTGAAGACACCCTACGATAGCTACCGCTTCAAACTCCGAGTAGCAGCAAAGTAATTGCTCCATGCACCGCCACACTAAATCCTCATTATGAATAATACTATTATCACTGACACAGTCCTCTCCCTGTCTTTCTTCTTTTTATGTTTTCTGCAGTTGTCTTAAGTAAAGCATTACAGACATTTTTGTGCAAGAGGTTGGAAATCTCATACAAGGTAATTTAGAAACAGAATGAATAGGGAAGGAGTGCCTGGATGAATGGAGTTATATAAATGGTAACACAAGCACTATTTTTTCTCATTTTTCCAGCACTCTTATTCCAGGTCCTGAGGACATTTGAAGTCGGTCAGGGGTTCGAAACGCGTTGAACTTTTTTCTGTCCCAATAAGTGAACATTAATTCACTATCAGGTTAACCTTTTTCTATGTATTTTCACGACCAAGCCCTTGAATCTTTAGGGATAAAAGCACTTGGGTTACATGAATAACACACTGTTTGGCCAGTGCCCTGTATGAGGTTGTACAGTTTCTTCAAACCAAGAACTGGATCTGAAATAAGTTTTTCCAACCTCTTCATCCGTGCACTTCCTTTTCTTTTTCTTTTTCAGTCATTGTCATTTTTAATGTGTTATGAAGTTTGGTACCTGAGCTTGTATTTTTATTAAGTTTTGTCTGTCAAATGTTATGTTGACTGTTGTTTCATATATGTGATTAAATATCAATGTTATATGTGTGTGTAATTTAATGTGGTCTTTGTAAATTTGTCTAATTGTTCAATGGACTAAGAGCATGAATTGATAATGTGTTTTTATGAAATTGAATCCTAAAACGTCTAAGAAACAAAGAATACAAATTATTTTTCCAATCACAGAGAGTATCACGTATGATTGGATGAAATAATCAGTTTATTACGCATCAGTACTGGCATTTGTGTTCTTGTTATATCACTTTTTGAGAACATGGCATTTCACGCTGCATGCATTCTTTTGGTATATTCTGACTAGACCACAATTATATATAAAATAAAAATAAAACATTTTTTTTACACATTTGTTAAATATGTCCTTTTTCGATTAACTCTAATATTAAGGAGACTATTTGACTCTGCTTATCTTTGATACCTGTTTGTCTATGCACAACAACCTGGCCAAGGGGAGGGCATCACATGGTTGCTGGGAAAACAGCACTCCCAGTGGTCGGAGGAGCAAGGTGCAAGGAGCAGAGTGAGGAGCGAGGAGCAAAACCGCCGCTGCAAACTGCTGCGGAGACTTAGCCTTAGCCGCGGACGAGCGCCGATTCAGCCGCGTCCCAAAGAGAAGGCAGGCAGCAGGCGTCGGGCAGTGATTCCCCGGCGTCGGCATCAGCACCGGCAACAGCGTGGGATCGTTTTTTTACATCCTACACGTCTCCCTGCAGAAGCCGCCGGGCTTTTCAGCCTTGACGCCGGCACCGGGACTCGGAGCACAAAGAAGGTGAGGCCCCTTCTGAGGGTGGGGCAAGGAACAAGACACGAGCGCGGCTGCTGATAGAGGCAGCCACGAAGTAAGAGCCCGGGGGGTTGACTAGGCAGATCCGACTAGGTCTGATCTAGCCCGCGGTCCCCCCCTGAGTGCCCCGCTCGTGTCTAGCCCCTTTGCGCTCTTGTGCACCTACTTGAAGCCCCCTCACTGCCTTTTTGCCTTTTTTGCCAGCAGCCGTAGTGGGGGGGTTCACAGTTAACATCTATTTCCCACCTTCACAATCAAGCCCTCTACTCACCCAATAGGAAGCCTATAGGAAGCTGTCTGGCAGCTTGCCAACGGCCACCAGCCCAACAGTCCAACGGAGGGTACAAAGCAGCCAATCAGCACAACAGGATCCGCAATTACCACTGAACCAACCAAACCGACATTTAAGGGTCATATTGTACGTGCAACAACATAAGAAAAACAATATAAGAATTATTATAAGAATCATCAAGGGCAGCAAGGTCGACAAAGGATCAACAACCCCAACAAGCCTGATAAGCCATAATCTTACCAATTAACTGCACATCTTCTTGCCGTCAATCGACCAGAGCACAAATGTAATCAATTAAACAACAATGAGAATGCGTTCAGGAACAAAACGGCAAGCAGCACCGAATAAAGCTCCACACAGTAAAAAAATGAAAAAATCTAACCTAGACAAGTCCCTCCAAGAAAAACCCTCCCCAGTTGCAGTCCGGAAGGGGGGGTCTGAAGCCCAGGGGGCAACCGAGACAGAAGGACTAGTTCAGACACCAGATAAACCTGTACCAACTACAGGAAAACAGCAGAAGATCAATAAATTCTTCTTTCTGAAAGACCCTGTATCCGCACTCTTTGCAACAACAAGGGAGGCACTGAACCTACTGAGCGCTATCTGGCCCGACAAGCTAAAACCATCAAGTCGGTCGGGAAGCTTAAATGTGGGCAAGCCGGCAATAGAACAAACACCTGATAACCCTACAACAGTTCTTTTCGCTTTACGCTCCGAACAATCGAACAATCAACACCTAAAAAAATGGAAATCGTGCAGGCTCTGGTTCACAAATCTAACCAATCATTGATCGAAATTGAGCCGTAGCTAAACCGACTGGAGGAAGAGAAACAACAACTAAGAATGCCAGCTATGAAGAGCGAACAACAAACCTCACTGATCTCCTCGACATCCCCAGGAAAAGATTCTCTGGAGATCATTTTCAACAACTCCAAAAACAAAATCAGTTTGGGGGACAACAGTTACGACAATCCATGTAAAGACCAACGTAAAGAGACACCCTTAGGAGGAACCAAAGAACAAACAAATCAGAGGCTAGAAGGGGTGGATGACTGGCTACATCCCCTCTCAGTGCCTAGTGACTTAAATTTGGCCAAAACCACAACTAGGTCAGCACTAAGAACGTCTTCGTAAGGGCTTAATCCAGCACAGGATCTAACTCTTAAGGAGCCAAGGCTGAGCCTAGTTGCATACACCCCACACAATTTAATGGAACACAGTCGCAACCATAGAATTCTGATACAAGACAGCTTTAACTGCGGAGGTAAAGTAACTAAAGGAATCATGCAGATGCCAATTTCCATTTCGTCAGCAAGCTCGACTACACATTTAGATGACCCAAAAGGGAGTATAGGCAGTCAAGAACCCAATGTGTACTGGGGGAACGCACTAATCAGTACCCTGGACCAGGCCATAAAGGTGCTTAACTATCAGTCCGACAAAATGGAAGTTCAAATTGACCTCATAAATATTATTGCAGAGCACATCGCATACATCAGCTCCAAGACTGATTCAATAATATCTTTATTGGCAAACAAAGGAAACCTGGACGATCTCCCCAAAAAGGTCTCGACCAATAAAGGAACCATTGACCAACTTCCAATAAAACAAAGTGCGTGTGACTGCGGGAGTATCATTGAGACACATGTGTCTCTCCGCGAAATATTAAAAGATATTCTCGGAGCAGTAAAAACAGGGAACAAGCGGATGGTCAATCAAGACTCATTAGAAAAACAAACAGCAAGGATAAATTAAATGCCCTAATTGTCCAAACTAAACCAAAACACAGTAGAGAGGGAGACAGGGAACCAAATCCAGAGTACCATACAAAAGACCAGATAAAGGAAACCTTAATTCCGGAAACCCAAACAACCAAATGTCCGGGCAACTTTGGCCTTCAGCCCCAAGACAAATTAACAAAAAGACAAAGGAAACGCGCAAGAAAGGCAAGGCCCAAACCAAAAGGTAACCAACTGTTTGCCACAGAGAATCCCTTCACAATACCCAAGTACGACCCGAGACAAGACCATGCAACAATAGCCAGTTCATCAAACACTTCTATTAACAAGCCAGAAGACCAAGAATCCGACCGGGTAAGCTTCTTGTTTGAGAAACCGGCAACGTGGGAACAGTACTATGAACTATACCCAACAACTCTCGAAGGACCGACTCAGTGCCTGCAACCACCCATTGCTAGAACCAACTTAAACAGGCTAAATAAGCAATCATCTATACCAAACAACAACAATGGAACACCACCAAACGAAGCCTTCAGCAAAACCTTCACCGCTACTAGGAGACTCAATCATAGCCACAGAGGGCAGCCCGCCCCAGAAGAACCGTACAACAGAGTCACTACTAGAAAGCACCTGCAGAACACCGAACAACAACTGGAAACACCGAAACCAGGAAAAAAAGCCTGGTCAGTCAGAGTTAGACTTGACCCCAATCAAGATTATAAAAAACGGAAATGACAGACAATGCATAAAACAAAGCAAACCTTGTGAACAGGTGGGAATTAACTTAAAAACAATAGGAGGACAAGAACCGATTGAGAATACCACCCCTATTAAGATCATAAAAAACGGACAAGTCCGGCAATGCATAGCCCTAAGCAAAAACCAAGATCAAGTAAAAAATAATCTATCCTTAAAAAGAGGACAGGCACTCACCAAGGATACCAGGGAAGAGGGCCACACAGGACAGGTGGCACCCAAAATCAAACCTAGCCCTGCAAGTGGAATCAAACCTCCCGTACCCACCTCCCAAGGAATACAAAAAACCTCCATAGACGAAATCGATCCAATTCTGTCATTTACACCAGAATACGTAACTAAGGGTAGGCAGGACACACTAAACAGAGGAAACTTAATAAAATTAATCAATGTAATTCCAGAGCTAAGGGGCATGGTTTCTCAAGACATGGTAGCGGTAGAGTTCCGTCAAAATAAAGATAACCCAGATATCGAAGATTCAGTGACTACCTGGGCCTCCAAGGAGATAGCCGCCAAGATCTGTGCCAACAGAGGATCGTTTGAGTGTTGGGGAATAACCCTTATACAACACATATATCCATACCCCCTTTTGAAAAGTATACCCAACTTAAGAGGGGAGAATTTAACAAGTTGTAAGCAGTCATCATGCCTCCTTGATGCCTTATCAGCCTCACAGGAGAAAACGCTTGGAATAACAAATATCTATCCAAACCAGGCACACAAAGGAGGGCCCCCTAGCATCAACCAGGCCTGGTCATGGATCCTGAAGATACTAAAAGAGTACCTAAAACAGATGTAACATTATCTCTAGACATAAACATCCAAGACAAATGCACGGACAGAAATCATTGGGTAAAATTAACATGTGCACCTGGAACACCCACGGATTTAGCAGTATGGATCAGGACCATGAGACTCAATCTTTTTTTCAAAATTACGATATCATTCTGCTACAAGAGACCTGGAACTTGTCACACCCGGCAATCCCAGGTTTTTCAGAACACCATATACTTGCAGAGAGATCGTCCAATTATGGACATCCTTGTGGAGGGCTATCGAAGTATGCCTCACAGAAATATAATTGGCAAACTGAGAATCAGGACGTGGGGTTGAGTTGGGTCCAAGTAACAAAAATTACTAGAAAACCTCAGCAGCAACTTCTATTAATAAATGTTTACATTCACCAAGATCGTTCAACTAAAAAAGAGAAAATGAGCACACTCGTCAAACTCATAAAAGTTTTCCAGAAATCAAACTCCCAATGCCTGTTGATTATATCAGGGGACTTCAACTCTAACCTAACAAGCAACGGTACACTCACTCACAATCTGAAGACAATACCACGAGATGGGAACAATCCGTTCTCATTGAGAACACTACAAACACTGGGCCTAACAATTTTAAAAATGACGAAAATGGGAGCTCCAACGTCAGTACCAACATATATGAGCGGTAAAGTCATGTCAACAATTGACTTTACAATAATCAGTGACAATTTACTAGATGTCATTGAAGACTATAAGATAGTCCAACGTATAGAAAGTGAACACTTTCCCCAAATCACATGAATAAACATCGGGGTTACCTGGTCCGAAAAGTTAACATCCCTGCTACAACAACCTGAGAAGTTTAACTTACGAAGAATAAGATGGAGAAGCCGTGAAACGAAAGCTATCCAAGAAACAGCAAGCACATTTATGATAAAATATGAACATCAGCAAGACGGAAACCACGTAAAGAATTGGGAAAAACTGTTAGAGGCCTTGACCTACAAGCACTCCGCTCCTCCCGCTCCACAAAATGGCACTAAAGTTCTGAGAGAACCTTGGTTTAACCAAGACTTAAGGCAAGAAAAGAGCAAAATTGCCCGGGAGCAACGGAAGGAATTAAGGAACAAAAACCAGGGATTTAATCCAAATTACAACCTCATTAGGAGCAAGAGAAGAGAATACCGTAAGATGGTGTGGATCGCAAAGGCCAAATACAAAGAAGCAGTGTGGGCAAAATTGCTATTCGCAAGCAAAAAGCAAAATACTCAGGACTTCTGGGGCATCATTAACAAACTAAACAACGGCAAAACAATGTCACAGGACCCCGGAATTAGCAACGGTGGTTGGGAAGAGCATGTAAGGAACATTTACTTAAAAAGGGATCCCCATCCAATCGATAAGACTCAAGGCCTAAAAAGATAAACGGAATCTAGCAATCTAGTAGGATCATTGGATATGGTAATATTCCCTACCGATACAGACAGTGAAAAACGGGTGAATAACCAGTTAACAACAATCTCCAGCGAAAGTGTAAAAAGGTTTTCACAAAAACGTAAACCCGAAGGTGCACCAGGACCAAATGGCCTTCCCACCGCCGTATTTAAACACAATGAGGATTTTTGGGTTAAACCTCTAACAGCTCTGTTTAACCAAGTCTTCACCCGTACCCAGATGCCAACATCATGGAAAGGAAACATCATCCACCCGATCTTTAAAAAGGGTGACAAAGACTTCCGGGGAACTACAGGTTGATCTCCCTAATAGACGTGGAAGCAAAACTTTACGCCTCATGCCTCTTGGAGGAGATCCAAGAATGGGTGGAAAACAACAACCTAATCCCCAGCTTTCAAATCGGTTTCAGACAAGGGATGGAGACAACAACAAACTTGACCGCCCTTGCTCTGTTAATGGAGAGAGCCAAAATAAAGAACCAACGGCTATATGGGTGCTTTGTTGATATAAGAGCAGCATTCGTTCGAGTGAGCAGGTCGAGACTTTGGGGAAAGCTCAAAGAACGGGGGCTGCCAAATAATCTACTAAACGCAGTCAGGATTCTTTATACGGACACATGGGCTAGGGTAAAACAAGGCTAAGGAACAAGTTTAACATCCAAAATAGAAACACTGGACAGCTTAAAACAGGGCTGTGCCCTGGCCCATGCCTATTTAATCTATATCTTGCAGACTTAGGCAGATATCTAGGACAAATCGAAAGCCACGCACCTTAACTCGGCCACGTTCTAATACCAATTCTGCAGTTTGCCGATGATATTGTCCTTTTAAGCAAAACTCCAATAGGGCTACAAAGATTAATAAACATGTTACAATCCTACTTAGACCAAGAAATCCTGGAATTAAACAGGGAAAAAACAAAAGTAGTGCGACTAATGGAGCACAAGAACATCAAATTTAAATGGACAATTGATAACTTAGCGTTAGAAGAACAGAAATTTTATCGGTACCTGGGTGTGACTCTCGGCCAAGGTATTTCAAAAAAAGAACACACACTGGCAATAAAAGCAAAGTCACAAATGCTAATTTACGCTTACAGGCAACTTCAATTAAAAATGGATGGCCCAAACCATACTCACCTCCTAAAAGTAATGGCCACTCAGTTTCTACCACCACTGTAATACGGATTAGTAACATGGCTATTAGGGGAGGCCAGTTTACTAAACGACCTACAAAACAAAATATATAAGGCTGTATTTAAACTACCTAAATCAGCATCAGCGGCTCAAGTGCGTCTTGAATTCGGACTACAAAATCAAACATTTCGGTTCATGTCAAGATTTGTGAAGCTATGCCACAAACTCCGTTTAGCTCAACCAGAGTCAATAAATCAAACCTGTTGGCAAGAAATAAATATCGATGCTGCTGTGCCTTCGAGAAACTCGTGGGCAACTTACTTGAGAACTTTCCTGTCCATGCTGGAATTACAAGAAGTTTGAAACAAAAAAACAGCTCAAGCATACTTTAGTAAAACAGCTAATATATCAGCAAAAAGGAAATCATTACTAGAGGACAAAAAAACACTGACCCACCGACGTCATGCCTGGACTGTAATTTCCTCCTATAACCTACAAAAACCTCAGACTTATCTGGCAAGCCACTTTAGCCTATATTTAAAAAAGATCTACACAGACTACCGAATGGGTCTTCATGATTCTAAGGACCTAAGACCGTCCTGGAAATACCAAGAAGAATGCCCGCAATGCAGACTGTGCGGATACTATAATGAAACCCTACCTCATTCGTTTTGTGTGTGCCCTGCTCTTTTGGCACCAAGAAGATTGTACTTACGGGACATTTTGATCAAACTGAATATAAAAACATGTTGGCAGGCGGTAATAACCTGGCTGGGAGGATCTTCTTCAATCTTGGCCTGTCGGGCCTCAAATTCATGATTGAAGTAAGAAAACAGCTTCAGGACAATCAGTGAACAAAAAAAAAAAAAGTGACCATGGCCGGATATCTATTAACGTGATCTTAACTCCCACATTTGCTTGCCTAAGACTAACAAAACTAAAAGTGCAGCTTATGGGGGGAATTGAGGAACAGTTTTAAAAATTACCTTTTACGAAGTATATTAACAACAACACGTTTTTGTAAATGTGGATTATTCTTTTATATTGTAATTATTTTTACTAATCCAACAATAAACGATTGAAAAAAATCACATGGTTGCTGGAGTCATTGTCAACATCTTTACGTTAGCATGAGCCCAGTAGCCATGATGCTGCTTTTGCGCACAACCCTACATGTCTTTGTTTATGCCTTTCGCATGAGAACTCTCTGCTGGGCTCATTCCCTGCCTGTTCCTGGAGTTTAGTCTAAACATTGTTAGCAAGGTCAATAAATACTGACACTTGTTATTCAGTTCTGGTCAGGCCCTAGCACTTAGACAAAACATAACGCAGCAGCTATTTTTGCTTTTTTCTGGAGCTTATACTTTGATATTTAGGGGATACATGCTTAGGTAACACACACTTGTAGAGGGACATTTCCAGGGAGAAGAGCAACACACACATGTGATGTAGAAATACGATCTATGGACTGAGGTATGGGGTCTGATTACAAAGCACAGAGATCTTCTATTATATAAGAGGGTGGTTAGGCCTTATAGTCCTCTATCCACTGTTTTTATAAAATGACATTTCCCTTTATAATATATGGCCCTGCTGCAATGCTAACTGTATTGATATTATGCATTTTGCTTCTGGTTGTGGCACGTATACTGCATTTTAGAGCACGTTTGTCAAAATAAATATTTTAAACTAGCTTTGTCTCTCGTCAAATCTTATTGTGGACAAATATGAGAGTGTGAGCGAAAAGGTGTGTCATGTTACTGAGATTCCTTAGAGCTACGGGAGTGTTGTGTTCTGGGTTGCCTAATCATTTATTTCTACATTTGTGCATAGGAGAGTGAGTGAGACACTATAGCTAGTCGGTCCTGGGCTCGTGGGCTCTTAGGCAGTAGGAAGGCTTAGCCCCTATACACCGAGGTCCCATAATCCTGCGCATAGGCTGTATCAAGTCATCTTGGTGACAGCTACAACTTTTAAATGTGGAGATCTCCATAACTGGATACACTCTTTTCATAGTCGCAGAGTTGAGTGTCTCCTTGATGTGACAGCACCTGTCCCAGAAGTACCTTTGGTAACAGTGAGACAATGGAAGCAGGTTTGTTAAGCTGTCAGAAATCAAAGAGAGCCTAAAACACTCAGTGCTGACTGTAGAGTTACACCAAACTTTGCTGTAACACTACAGTCAACACTGACTGAAGTGCAAATTGTGGACTGCATGTACCATAATGCAAATGTGCAAACTTTTCTGGGATATGATGTAGTGCCTGACCACGTCCTTTTCCCTTCCCAAACTGATTTTCATGACCTCCTCCACCATTTATCACACATTCCTAATGTGCTTTTTGTAAAAATTGCATTCCGGGCCTTTGATTACACTTCATACGGTCCGAGCCAGAGAGTGCGGCCCAAATTGGAGATTCTGGCCTGAGTGCAGGATGTAAAGATATGACTCGTAAATGACCTCAGTGAATACCAAAAGTCGTAAAGTTAGACTCTTGTCTTGGATTGCCTTTGTGAATCTGGCCCAGTGTGTCTGGTGGGGATTGGGAGCCATTAGAAGATCTTTTAAAGCATGTGCAGGTTGAAGAAGCAGGCAGAGGAGACTGCTTTGTTCAGGTTCTTCATGGTGAGTTTGCGGTTCAAGATGATGCTGAGGTTTTGAGTGTGGTCTGTGGGGGTGGGAGCAGTGTTGCAGTGTTGCAGTGCAACAGGCCACCAGGTGTCATTGTGTAGGGAGGTGTTGTTCCCGAAGATCAGTAAATCAGTCTTGTCTGTGTTGAGCTTGAGGCAGTTGTTTTGCATCCAGTTGGTGGCGCTGTTCATACACAGGTGAAAGTTGGTCCTTATTGTTAGTCAATACAAAAGGGGATGATGGACGGAGCGTTTGAGCAAATCAAACACTCACCCCCAGTCAACTGATCTGGGTTTAAACCATCACCTTATTGTTAGTCTTCAGCTACAGAGAGGTATGAGCTGGGTGTCATCTCTGTAGGAGATGATGTTGAGTATGTGGTTTTCCACGATGTTGGCCAGGGACTCATTTAGACATTTAACAGAGTAGGGCTGAGAGATGAGCCTTGAGGGATGCCGCAAATAATGTTCTTGGGTTCAGAGGTGAATGGTGGAAGGCGGAATCTCTGTGACAGTCTCTAGATAGAGGAAGAATATGATCCATTTAAGGGCATCCTCCTGGATTCTGATCAAGGTGTGATGGGACACAGTGTGAAAGCCACAGAAAGTCAGGGAAGATCAAGGCAGCTGCTTCTCCCCAGTCTTGGAGGGTTCTGTTGTCATCAGTGGCTAAATGAGGGCGGTTTCGGTGCTGTGATTCACGCAGATACGTCCATGTCTTTCTGAGGACTTTGGCGAGAAACGGGAGCAGGGAGATGAGCTGGTAATTTTTTAGCTAGTTGGGGTCGGTGGAAGACTTCTTGAGGACGGTTTTGACTTCAGCGTGCTTCCACTTGTCTTGTGGTGATGGATGTGTTGCTGATGGCTGTGAGCTTGTTGATGAGGGTTTTAGATACCTGTTATCATTAAGAAAGACACAAGTACCTGGCGTGCTTATCTGTTATCCTTGGGAACAACACAGGGTGTCTAGCATACTTCATCAGTTATCAGTGGGAAGGACAATGGATGACTCACCTATTTGTTATCACTGGGAAGGAAGTAGGGTGCATGGAGTGCTTACATATTATCACTGGCAAGGATGCAGAGTGCCTGAAAGTTTACTAGGACTTACTGATAAGGATGCAGGGTACATGGCCTTTTACCACAAGTTACTAATATGGACGCAGGGAACTGGGAATACTTGAAAATATACATGGTACAAGCTAGGGGCAAATATGTCCCATCCATAATGACCTAAGCCGTTAACCTGAAATCATTTATTCTGGATGATGAAGCCTATATCCTTAGTTTTACCTATTGGAATGTTTACACCTAGAGACAAATATGAAAAAATGCATTAAAATTAAGGATTTTATGTCAATGCTAACATCAAAGCCTTATTTTTTGGTGTAATAATGCTATCGACACACATGGTCCTTAGTGTATCACTACAAGCCAACACCGAAACATCACATATGATTTTGTGAAAATGTGAGGAGACAATTGCCATGTACACGTTCATGCATTCAAACATACCCTACTGTGGGCAGTGTTTTTCATCATGGTCTACTCTGAAGTGTGGCAGCACCTGTAGTCACACCCTTGAGATCATAGTAAAACCTTTGAATACTTACCTTTAGAAAACAGGTTTTTAGAACAACTTCATGCCTGCCAGTTGTAATTCTGAAAACGAGTATATTGAAAGGAATTGTATTTAATCTAAGGTAATGTCCCTAAACTTTCAACTATTTTTTTTAATCTTAGTTGTGCCAAAATTCTATTCTGTGGCCTTAAGAAGGAATACGTGCAGTCAGGAGGAGAACAACAAATTAATCCTAAAGAAAAGAAAAAAGGAGAAACTTACGTCTTCAAGGAGCTTCTCCAGTATATTAATCTATGGCTATATATATGGTATTACTGCCAGAATCCGGTCCTCGGAAGCTTGTTTCCGGTCCAGGGAAGGCATGGCTTGGCAGTTCGGGCTGGACTGTTCCCATGAGGCACAGGGTCAGACTGACTTGCATATAGCCATGTCTGAACTGGGGTGGCAGAGTGGGCTAAAGAACGGTGATGGTTTAAACCCAGATCTTTTGACTGGGTGTGAGTGTTTGATTGATTCAGATGCTCCGTCCATCACCACCCCCTTTTGTACCGCTCTTGGCCGCCATAGTGTGGCAGGGTATGCTCGGACGTGAGTCCCTTGCTCACTTTGCCACTGGATTCAAGCAAGCCGGGCTGAAGACGGCTGGAATGCCAGAAACCGGTCCTCAGAAGCTTGATTCCGGTCCAGGGAAGACATGGCTTGGCAGTTCGGGCTGGACTGTTCCCATGAGGCACAGGGTCAGACTGATTTGCATATAGCCATGTCTGAACTGGGGTGGCAGAGTGGGCTAAAGAATGGTGATGGATCAAACTCAGATCTTTTGACTGGGTGTGAGTGTTCGATTGGTTCAGATGCTCCTTCCATCACCACCCCCTTTTGGACTGCTTCAACACCCTGCGTATGCTTCGCAAGATCTTCCGCTGGATCCCGACCGAGACCAGGAAGACTGTCACCCAGGCACTCGTCACCAGCCGACTGGACTACGGAAACGCCCTCTACGCCGGAACCACAGCCAAGCTACAGAAAAGACTCCAGCGCATCCAGAACGCCTCCGCCCGACTCATCCTGGATGTCCCCCGACGCAGCCACATCTCCAGCCACCTGAGGAACCTGCACTGGCTCCCCGTCGACAAGAGGATCACGTTCCGGCTCCTCACCCACGCACACAAGTCTCTCCACGACCTGGGCCCCAAGTACCTCAACGACCGCCTGACCTTCTACACACCCACCCGCCAACTACGGTCCACCAGCCTCGCCCTTGCAGCCGTACCATGCATCCGAAGAGCCACCGCCGGAGGAAGATCCTTCTCTTACCTGGCTGCCAAGACTTGGAACTCCCTCCCCATCCACCTTCGGCTGACCCAGGACCATCTCGCCTTCAGGAAACAACTCAAGACCTGGCTGTTCGAGCAGTAGCATACCCCTCCCCCCAAGCGCCTTGAGACCCTCCCGGGTGAGTAGTGCGCTATACAAATGGCATGATTGATTGGATTGGATTCCCATGAGGCACAGTGACAGACTGATTTGCATATAGCCATGTCTGAACTGGGGTGGCTGAGTGGGCTAAAGAACGGTGATGATCAAACCCAGATCTTTTGACTGGGTGTGAGTGTTTGATTGGTTCAGATGCTCCGTCCATCAACACCCCCTTTTGTACCGCCTAGCTGAGAGTAGACAGGATGTTAGGCACCTAGCAGTGTGCCTGGAAGCCAACAGAAAGCGCACCTAGAGACAGACTTGAATCATGAGAAACATGTCCGAGTACTCTTATAAGAGGGTGCAATGCTAAAGACAGGTTTCTAGACACCTAGGAGTATGTCTGTAGCCAAAGTAAGAGTGTTCTTTAAGACAGACAGGAATCCTGAGTCCGAGTTCGCTTATATGATGGTGAATGTTAAAGGCAGGCTTCAAGGCACTGAGGAGAGTGTATATGGGACAGTAGGTGTTCTCTCCTTTGGGAGTGAACTCTTGAGGAGTGGGAAGTCCGTCTCCACTTTTAAACTTAAATGGATTCATGTTGGACACCCTAAGCGTTAGTAGGATCTGTGAGGCATTGAGTTAGGTGCCATCTGCTTTTCATGGACCGGCAACTTATGGGTTGACATAACTTCTAAATTTCTATAAATTAGGACTCACAAAACACATACACCAGGTCCCATGTAGTGCCTTGTGCCTGGCATTTGTGTCGAAGGGAAATGGCAAGAGAGGCCTCATTCTTGTATAGAGCAATTTGGCATGGAAGACCCGATAAGAAGCATCTCATCCTCGTCTCACCAGGCAGAGTTGAGATATCAGGTATTCACTTATTTAGATTTTATATAGAACACTCTACAAACTAAAGGATCTCCAAGGACGAAGTCAAGGAGTAAATAAAATGCTGGTGGGACCTGCTAACTAGGGAGGAGGTAGGATTGATGTTCTTTCTTATGAGACCCCTGACCTCCCACCCAGTGCAGGAGAAGCGTTTATGACCTTGGCTGTTACGCAAACAAATGATGGATCGAATGCTGAATTATTCATACATTCGCCCGCAGTCAAGAGATCTGGGTTCAATCCATTGTTCTTTTGCTCACCATGTCACCCCAGTTTAGACCCAGCCATATGCAAATCAGTCTTTACCCTGTTCCTCATGGGAACAGTCCAGCCTGAACTGCCAAGCCAGGCCCTCCCTGGACCAGAAACAAGCATCCTGGGATGCTTCATTCTAGTCCAGAAATTCCATTGTATTACACCTCATCAGTAAGGCTAGCTAGAATCCACTGGCACAGGAGTCGCGCGAGTGCGTCGACCAAGATGGCCGCCGCCACCGGAGCTCCGTGAGTTCACCAGCCTAATTAGCCGCTTTACGACGATTTTCCTGTCAGGAATCTTCTTTCAATAGCAGCGCTTCCTTTTTCTAACTATTTCCTACCTTGTGACTGATTTTCGGGCGATTTCGCTGTGGGGAAGTACCTCAGCTGGCTCCTTGGTTTCTCTCCCCTGCCTCTGCTCCAGCTTCTGCCGGTTTGCTCTGCATAGGGGGTGGAGTACTGACAAAGAGAGGGCCTGGCTTGGGCCCGGCCAAACCCACGACCCAGTTTAGCTGCTGCCCCAGTCCTTTTCAAGAGCTTTTAGGGAATTTTATGTCCTTTTTCCCTCACATTTATCAAATTTTGAGTTGTATTTTCATATTTTGTATTTATCTGACGCAAACGGTTCTTTTTTCACCTCAAGATGGAAAATAAAAATCTGGCTGCTATTAAAAGAAAAAAGCAGATATCGCCTACTCCATCTAAATCTAATGTTGTTGACTCTTCTGAACAGTCACTTGCTCTAATTTTGGAGGAAATTCAAGCGATGCGCATGAATACTGATACTATTGCGACTGAAGTGAAAAATATTCACAAAGATGTGGCTTCTATGTCCATGAAAATATCTGATAATGCTATCAAAATGCAGGACAATAAAAATAAATTGGACTCTTTTACACCCTTGGTGAGTCAAATAGTACCAATGCGTACTCAAATGCTGGAATTGGAAAACCGTAATAGACAATACAATCTCCGTATTTTCAACCTGCCTGAAGAGATTGAGGGATCTGATTGTCGTTTATATCTAGAGTCTTTAATACCTGGCCTCCTGAATATCAAATTCCCCGAAAAATTTGAAGTGGATAAGGCTCACAGAATTCGCTCGCATAGAAATCCTCGCCACACTAAGCCGAGGCAAATGATTTTTAAGGTTTTGCGACACCATCACTTAGTCCTTATCAGGCAAGCAGCAAGAGACATTCCCTCACTCTTAGTGAATGGTTGTAAAATCTTTATACATCAAGACTTTGCTAAGGAAACGGTTGCTATTCGCAAGGAATTTTCCTCTTATCGTCCACAACTGAGAAGCCTTGGTTTTAAGTATGGTCTATTTGATCCTTCTACGATGAGAGTCTGGAAAGATACCTTCTCTAAATCTTTTCATCGTCCTGAAGATCTTCGTCTTTTTCTGGAACAACAAGCTTCGCTGTCAATGGACACTCATGATCCTGTTACTTGAACGTGTATAATCTACTTTATCCTGGCATTTAAATATTTCTCTCTTCACGGGCTCCAACGGTTTCATGGCCATGCTTGAGGAACGGGTGTGCGTCTCTGTATTCTTCTTTATGTCTCTGTTTCTTGTTTGTCATTTTTCCTTCCTTTTGTGTTTCTTCCTATTGTGTCTTTCCTTTTCTTACTCTCTACATAGAGTCGCTCTTTTCCATGGCTGTTTTTCATTTTCTCTTCTTCTGCTTCATTCTTCTATCCTCTTCCTCCTAATTCCTAATGGCTAATACTCATAATGTTAAAATTGTTTCACTTAATGTTAAGGGTTTAAGGCATCCAGTTAAACGCACTAAAATCTTGGACTACCTGGGTGAGTGCAAAGCTGATATTTGTTTCATCCAAGAAACGCATGTTGATGACAAAATTTTTACACTGTATGAAGAAAAAGTGGGTAGATAATATTGTTTCCTCTCCTGCGCAGGGAAAGAAAAATGGTGTTGCAATTCTATTTGCAAAAAGGTTGCACTGTCAGATTCTTATTAAATCCGCAGACACAGAAGGTAGATATGTAGTGGTTAAGGTTAAAATTTATGACTCAACCTTCTTTTTGCTTAATATTTATGGTCCTACGGCTGACGACCCTTCGTTTTGGTCCACTTAAACTTCTGAAGTTCTGAAGTTGGGGCAGGTTCCTTTGATTGTTGGGGGGGATTTTAATATGATTATTGATCCGTTACTAGATAGGCTTTCCACTACAAAATTCCGACCTCCTAAAGTTTTTCATGCCTTTAAATCTTTCCTTCACACAACCAAGTTGGCTGATATTTGGAGGCTACCTTTTCCTACTGATAAATGGTTTTCCTTTTTCTCTAATCCCCATAATTCTCATTCTAGGATTGATTATTTTTTGCTTTCGCCTTCACTAATTCAATCAGCCACCAACCCTGTTATAGGTAATATTGATATTTCGGACCATGCCTTTATTTCCTTTGTTTTAAATATTTCCTCTACTTTTGCCAAGCAAAGTCGTTGGTGTATGAACACGAATGTAGTACTTAATGATAAGCATAAGTCTAAACTTTTACAAGCTATTCAAGACTATTTTTTACTCAACCCAGAAGGTTCAACTTCACTTGTGAATAGATGGGATGCCTTTAAGGCCTACATTAGAGGTGCCACTATTTCTATTATGACCCATGAGAACAAGCAATTTAACTCTAATGTTAAACATTTGGAAAAACAAATTGCTAAATATGAACGTTTATTTATTTCCTCTAATGACCCTCAACTCAAATTTAAACTGCAAAAGCATCGTTATGAATTTAATGCTATATTTAGTACTAGTTATTTACAACAAGGGGTGGTGATGGACAGAGTCTCTGAATTAAGCAGAGTACTCTCACCCAGTCAAGAGATCAGGGCTAGATCCAACACCGTTTTTTAGCTCATTGCACCATCCCAGTTTCAGAACCTGGCTGTATGCAAATTAGTCTGTCCCTGGCCCAGTGCATCATGGGAACAGGGCAGACCAGACTACAAAAGCCAATTCTTACACTGGGAAGGAAACAAGCTTCCGGGGACCGGTTTCTGGCATTTCAGCCGTCTTCGGCCCGGCTTGCTTGAATCCTGATGGTGCAATGAGCAAGGGACTCACGTCTGAGTATACCCTTCCACGCTTAGGGTGGACAAAATTATTTACAACAAGGGGTGGTGATGGACAGAGTCTCTGAATTAAGCAGGGTACTCTCACCCAGTCAAGAGATCAGGGCTAGATCCAACACCGTTTTTTAGCTCATTGCACCATCCCAGTTTCAGAACCTGGCTGTATGCAAATTAGTCTGTCCCTGGCCCAGTGCATCATGGGAATAGGGCAGACCAGACTACAAAAGCCAATTCTTACACTGGGAAGGAAACAAGCTTCCGGGGACCGGTTTCTGGCATTTCAGCCGTCTTCGGCCCAGCTTGCTTGAATCCTGATGGTGCAATGAACAAGGGACTCACGTCTGAGTATACCCTTCCACGCTTAGGGTGGACAAAATTATTTACAACAAGGGGTGGTGATGGACAGAGTCTCTGAATTAAGCAGAGTACTCTCACCCAGTCAAGAGATCAGGGCTAGATCCAACACCGTTTTTTAGCTCATTGCACCATCCCAGTTTCAGAACCTGGCTGTATGCAAATTAGTCTGTCCCTGGCCCAGTGCATCATGGGAACCGGGCAGACCAGACTACAAAAGCCAATTCTTACACTGGGAAGGAAACAAGCTTCCGGGGACCGGTTTCTGGCATTTCAGCCGTCTTCGGCCCGGCTTGCTTGAATCCTGATGGTGCAATGAGCAAGGGACTCACGTCTGAGTATACCCTTCCACGCTTAGGGTGGACAAAATTATTTACAACAAGGGGTGGTGATGGACAGAGTCTCTGAATTAAGCAGAGTACTCTCACCCAGTCAAGAGATCAGGGCTAGATCCAACACCGTTTTTTAGCTCATTGCACCATCCCAGTTTCAGAACCTGGCTGTATGCAAATTAGTCTGTCCCTGGCCCAGTGCATCATGGGAACAGGGCAGACCAGACTACAAAAGCCAATTCTTACACTGGGAAGGAAACAAGCTTCCGGGGACCGGTTTCTGGCATTTCAGCCGTCTTCGGCCCGGCTTGCTTGAATCCTGATGGTGCAATGAGCAAGGGACTCACGTCTGAGTATACCCTTCCACGCTTAGGGTGGACAAAATTATTTACAACAAGGGGTGGTGATGGACAGAGTCTCTGAATTAAGCAGAGTACTCTCACCCAGTCAAGAGATCAGGGCTAGATCCAACACCGTTTTTTAGCTCATTGCACCATCCCAGTTTCAGAACCTGGCTGTATGCAAATTAGTCTGTCCCTGGCCCAGTGCATCATGGGAACAGGGCAGACCAGACTACAAAAGCCAATTCTTACACTGGGAAGGAAACAAGCTTCCGGGGACCGGTTTCTGGCATTTCAGCCGTCTTCGGCCCGGCTTGCTTGAATCCTGATGGTGCAATGAGCAAGGGACTCACGTCTGAGTATACCCTTCCACGCTTAGGGTGGACAAAATTATTTACAACAAGGGGTGGTGATGGACAGAGTCTCTAAATTAAGCAGAGTACTCTCACCCAGTCAAGAGATCAGGGCTAGATCCAACACCGTTTTTTAGCTCATTGCACCATCCCAGTTTCAGAACCTGGCTGTATGCAACTTAGTCTGTCCCTGGCCCAGTGCATCATGGGAGCAGGGCAGACCAGACTACAAAAGCCAATTCTTACACTGGGCAGGAAACAAGCTTCCGGGGACCGGTTTCTGGCATTTCAGCCGTCTTCGGCCCGGCTTGCTTGAATCCTGATGGTGCAATGAGCAAGGGACTCACGTCTGAGTATACCCTTCCACGCTTAGGGTGGACAAAATTATTTACAACAAGGGGTGGTGATGGACAGAGTCTCTGAATTAAGCAGAGTACTCTCACCCAGTCAAGAGATCAGGGCTAGATCCAACACTGTTTTTTTGTTGTTTTTTTTTTCACTGGATTCAAGATAGCCTGGCTGATGAGGATTATGAATCCGAAACCGGTCCCAGGATGCTTGTTTCCGGTCCAGGGAAGACATGGCTTGGCAGTTCGGGCTGGACTGTTCCCAGAAGGCACAGGGTCAGACTGATTTGCATATAGCCATGTCTGAGCTGGGGTGGCTGAGTGAACTAAAGAATGGTGATGGATTAAACCCAGATCAGTTGACTGGGGGTGAGTGTTTGATTTGTACAAACGCTCCGTCCATCATCCCCTTTTGTATCGCTTTGTTCGCCCTAAGTGTGGCAGGGTATGCTCAGACGTGAGTCCCTTGTTCACTTGGCCACTGGATTCAAGATAGCCTGGCTGATGAGGATTATGAATCCGAAACCGGTCCCAGGATGCTTGTTTCCGGTCCAGGGAAGACATGGCTTGGCAGTTCGGGCTGGACTGTTCCCAGAAGGCACAGGGTCAGACTGATTTGCATATAGCCATGTCCGAGCTGGGGTGGCTGAGTGAACTAAAGAATGGTGATGGATTAAACCCAGATCAGTTGACTGGGGGTGAGTGTTTGATTTGTACAAACGCTCCGTCCATCATCCCCTTTTGTATCGCTTTGTTCGCCCTAAGTGTGGCAGGGTATGCTCAGACGTGAGTCCCTTGTTCACTTGGCCACTGGATTCAAGATAGCCTGGCTGATGAGGATTATGAATCCGAAACCGGTCCCAGGATGCTTGTTTCCGGTCCAGGGAAGACATGGCTTGGCAGTTCGGGCTGGACTGTTCCCAGAAGGCACAGGGTCAGACTGATTTGCCTATAGCCATGTCTGAGCTGGGGTGGCTGAGTGAACTAAAGAATGGTGATGGATTAAACCCAGATCAGTTGACTGGGGGTGAGTGTTTGATTTGTACAAACGCTCCGTCCATCATCCCCTTTTGTAATACTTAGTACTAGAGCAGGACTCCAACTTACAAAATCTAATGCTAAATTTCGCTTTAATACCAATAGATCTGGAAAACATCTTGAAAACTATTTACGAATCAAGAAGGATAAAACTCAAATAACATCAATACGTGGTCCTCAAGGTCAAGTTGCTATTTCCCATAATGATATTGTCCAAGAATTTTTACATTTTTATTCTAACCTATATAGTAAACCACCCCCCTGTGATGATTCTTTAATTGATTCCTTTTTAAGTAAGTGTAATTTACCTCAAGTTTCTCCCTCAGACAGAATAGGCTTAGACTCTCCAATTACTTGTGATGAGATTTTACTTGCTATTAAGTCACTTCCCAAGAATAAATCCCCAGGCCCAGATGGTATCCCAGCTGAGTTTTATAAAGAGTTTCAGTCTTACCTTTTACCTTATTTAAGTGCACTTTTTTCTCATTTTGGTTCCTCTGGCACTATTTCGGGCTCCTTTACGGACGCTCTAATCATTGTTCTGCCCAAACCTGATAAGGACCCTACCCTGGTTGCTAATTATCGTCCCATTTCCCTAATTAACCAGGACTGTAAGCTTTATGCTAAAATCCTTGCCACTAGATTAGCTCCCATACTTCATTCCATCATTCATCCAGATCAATCTGGGTTTATGAAAAATAGGTACTCGGCTAATAATACTAGATCACTGTTACACGTTATTGAACAAAGTCCACATCTTGCTTCCCCTGCGGGAGTGATGGCTTTAGATGCAGAAAAAGCTTTTGACAAAATTCATTGGCAATTTTTATTTAAAACTTTATTATCTTTTAATTTTGGTGCTCATTTTATTCGTATGATTTCTGCTTTATATTTTGCCCCTACTGCTCGTTTGTTTATTAATGGACACATTTCCACTCAATTTTCCCTCTTTAGAGGTACTAGGCAGGGGTGCCTCCTTTCCCCACTGTTATTTTTAATTGGAATTGAGCCCTTTCTTAATTATATCCGATGCAGTGATAATATTCAGGGTATTGCTGATGATGTCACAGTTAAAACTTTAGCCTATGCAGATGATGTTTTATTGTTTATTAGTAATCCTCTTTCCTCTGTTCCCTTCTTATTAGACATTATTGAAAAATATTTGGTGGTTTCAGGTTATAAGTTAAATGTAAGTAGGACAGAATTTGTTCCTTTGAATGCTTTTTGTACCCCGGATATGCTACCAAACACCGATATTCTTTGGCATAACAGTAAGTTGAAATACTTAGGTATCCTATTTGCCTCCTCGTTGGCAGCTACATTAAAACTAAATAGTGATTTTATACTTGACTATATCAAAAACAAATCGTCCAAATGGTCTCCCCTTTATCTCCCTTGGTGGGGTAGAATGGAGGCTATAAAAATGAATATTGCACCAAAAATCTTCTACTCATTAGCCATGATTCCCACTCAATTTCCTCTCAAATTTTATAAAGATATTGATAAACTATTATCTAAATTTCTCTGGTCTAACAAAAGTCCTTCGTATTGCTTACAGGAAATTAAAACTCCCTAAGTCCCAGGCTGGTTTTTCCCTTCCTGACTTTTACCTCTACCATAAAGCTTTTATCTTAAAACAAAGCTCTTTATGGTTCACAAACTCACATGTGGTCAAACCTCCAGTTTGGTTTGATATCGAATCTTCAATAGTTCGACCCTTTTCACTGCCCTCTTTGATGTCAATGTCTTCTGCATCTAAGATTGTGCCTCTGTCGTCTATAATCAAATCCTCTAGATTAATAATTAATGATTTGGATTCTAATTTTGATTGACCCTTACTCGCTACAGTCCACTTGTCTTTATGGCATAGTGCTTTACTTAAACTAAACAGAAGCATTAATTTCTGGTCCTCATGGATTTCAAAGGGAATTTTTTATCTTAAATATGTATATTGTGGAAATGCCTTTATTCCTTTTAAGCAACTACAGTTGAAATTTGATATCCCAGCTTCTGATTTCTCAAAATACCAATCTTTATGTAATTCAATTTTGGATTCTTTTCCCAATGGTATTCCCTCTTCCACCACTAATGACCTATTTATTTACCTTACAGCTATTACGTCTTCCCCCAAAGCTGTCTCTGTTTTTTATAAAAAATGTACCTCCTCCCAGGGCTCCAATGTTGGTGCAATATCATCTTTTTGGAATACTGAACTTTCCATCTCCCTATCAGATGACACATGGTCCTCCATATGGCTTAACAGTATCTCTGGTTGGCTTCCGGTGTCTCTTTATCAGACGAATGCTTATATTTTATTTAACGCCCTATGGACCCCATCTCGATTATGCCATGCGAAATTGTTACCATCTGATGTTTGTTGGCATTGCACTTCAAATTCTGGGTCACTTCGTCATATGTTATTTGAATGCCCAGTTATTATGAAATTCTGGAGAGAGGTTTGGAATGTCATTTTGAAAATTTTACCTTTACACGATGATATTTCTTATACTATGTTACTATGTAAATCAGTTGCCCTTTCCCTTCCTCTTAGTGAGTCAGAGGCAAAGTTATTTAATTTTTTTATTACAGCTGCGTTAAAATCCATTACTTTTTGTTGGGAAGATGCTTCTTCTCTTTCAGTACATGCTTGGTGGTCATGGATTATCTTTACAAGAAGAGGTGCTCAGCTTTCTCTTAAAGGCGTTATTCACAATTCGCAGTCATTTCAATCTTTTTGGTCTCCTATGGATTCGTATGTTATGCGATGATATGATTAAGTATTCCCTTATGTATTTTGATGATTAATTTCCCCTCATTTACCATCCTTTTTGTTTTCAATTTAATTGTGACTCTATATTGTTTTAGTTTATGATTCTATGATAAGTGCATCCCCCCGCCCCCCCCCCCTCTTTTCCCCCTTCCTATTCATTTTTGGCTTATTGCATTTTCTGCTCATAATTTCAGCATTTACGCGTGTAAGATTTTTTTTTTTTGTATTGTATTTGTCTATTTCTTCTGTTTACAAAATAATTCAATAAAATCATTTTGAACTTAAAAAAAAGAATCCAGTGGCACAGTGAGCAAGGGACCTGCATCTGGACATACACATCCCACTTAGGGAACAAATGTATGGCCCTGGCGGGCAGATCCTAGTGATCTCTGTTATTCTTCAGCTGAAGGTAAAGATGCGGTGCACAGCTGAGACTGGTGAAGGTCAGGCACACAACTTTGAGTAAAGTACAGTTTTTGATCCACAGCCGCTGGAGGGATCTCATCCCCTACAAATGTCCTACACCCTTTAGACATTGAGCAGGAACATGCAGGATTCTGGGTGTGAGACCTGGTTCCTGGGGTCCCAACTTCTTGCAGAAACCAACTCCATGCCAAGATCGGGGGCACACATGGCATCAACAAGTTCTCCTTACAAGCCTGCTAGGTCACGGTGCACACCAATATGCAGAAACAGCCCCATTAGACTCCTTCTAGGGCACAGTGTTCAACTACCTCAAAAAAGAGCATCCCTTACAAGTCTGCTAGAGCACAATCTCTACCTATCATCAGACTCTGTCCCTCACATGCCTGCTAGGGAAGAGTGTTCACATGCCTCAAGAAACTGAACCCCTCACACACCTACTTGGACACAGTGCCTACATATTACCAGAGACTGTCCTCTCTACACACCTGCTGTGGCACAGTGCCCACCTATTCTCAGAAACTGCACTCTTACACACATACTAGGACTCAGTGTCTACCTGCCTTCAGAAACTCCACCAGTACACGCCTGCTAGGGCACAGTGCCCACTTAGCATCTGAGGCTGTCCCTTACACACCTGTTAGGGCACATGGTTTATCTACTACCAGGAACTGTCCCTTTATACACCTGTTTGGGCTCAGTGCCCACATGTTACCTGAAACTGCTCCTTTAAAAATCTGCAAGACCACAGAGCCTCCCTATGATCAGACACTATCCTGCCTACATGCCTGCTAGGGCACAGTGCATACTTATCCCCAGAAACTGCCCCTTTACACTCCTGATAGGACATTGGGGCACATACATCATTGTTTTTTGTGGCCGCAAAAAGGGAGATTCACAGTATCTGCCCATTTGCGATCGAAATGTCGGCATTTGGGCTGCATCATTCCAAATGCAATAGTCGCTATTTTTACTTAAATTGTGATTGCATTTAGGGTATCACAAATTGCAATTCCCTAAATGCAATGCAACAACAAAAATTACCATCAACTTAAAGTGCATGGTAATTTGCGAAAACTTTGAAAAATGCACAAAGTGCATTTTTCAAAGTTCTATGTTGCACACACACATGCCTTTGGGGCAAGTGTATTTGCTACATTTTTTTAAATTGCACTTTCAGTGGTGCATCTGGGTGTCCTTTTGGCACCGTTGAAAATGCATGCGCAATTTGCGAGTACCTATTTGGTACTCACAAATTGCGCATGCAATTCCTAATGATTCCTATGGACCTCTAGGCCCATAGGAATGATTGGGAAGCCATTTCTTATTTGTGATTCACAATTTGTGAGTCGCAAATAAGGATTGTGTAGGAATCACAATTTCTTTTGCGATCCCTACATGCATAAGGACTTGCGATTCATAAATTGATGAATGTGGCCCATAGTGTTCACCTGCCTCAAGAAACTGTGACCCTTACATGCCTGCTTCAGCACAGTGCCTACCTATCACCAGAACCTGTCTCTAACTTGCCTGCTAGGGCACAGTGCTCACCTGGTGCCAGAGCTGTCCACATTACGCAGTTACTAGGGCACAGTGCTCACTTACACCAGAAACAGACCCCCTTAAGAATCTGCTGGGACACAGTGCCTAACCATCACCTGAAAGTGCCCTTTCACATGCCTGCTAGGGCACAGCTCTCACGTACTCCGAAGCTGCATCTTTACACACTTGCAAGGGCACAGTGCCTACCTTTGGCCAGAAACTGGCCTACTTACATGCCTGCTAGGGAATAGGGATCACCGATCCCCAGAAACTACCCCTTAGATGCCTGATAGGGCACAGTGCTCACCTAGCCCCAGAGACTGCCCCTTTATTCGCCTCATAGTGCACAGTGTTTCTCTGCCTCACAAAGCTGCAACCCTTACATGCCTTCTCGGGCAGTGCTCACTTACACAAGAAACTGCCCTTTTACACGCCTGCTAGGGCACAGTGTTCACCTGCCTGGATTAAATGCACCTCTTCATGCCTGCCAAGGCACAGTGCCTACATATCAACATAATCTGTCCCTCTCAAGCCTGCCCGTGCACAGTGCCCACCTGTTCTCAGGAACTGTCCCCCTTTGCACAGTTGCTGGGGCACAGTGCCTGCTTATCACTAGAGACTGTTCTCCGTACATGCCTGCTATGGCACAGTGTTCACCTGCCTGGAGTAAAGCACCTCTTGCATGCCTGCCAAGGTACAGTGACATTTCTGTCTGGCCTCTCATAGCTGCCGTCTAAGTGCCTGGAAGTCTTGCTAGGAAGGCGCTGAACACACAGCTGAGAGCATCGACCAGCAGAGGAGGAAGGCACTGGAACGGTGCTACTTGAATACACAACCTTAAGTGTTTGCACCGGGGCCAATACCACTCACCCCAGCCAGAGGCTGTGCCCGGTAACACTGTGCCAGACACAGGGCCGAGCCTCTCTGTCCAGAGCCGGAGGGGCTGGGCCCAGAACAGTCCATTTGCTTTGCTCGCTCTGCCAGTCCTCAGCACCTACAGGTGCTGCCTGCAGTTAATCCGGCTCCACTACATTCCAGGCATGCGCAGTTCACCACACTGAGCAGGATTCGGAGTCATATAAATGAGTTAAGCTCGGCAGAACTCACTCCAGACCCCAGGGCCAGACTCCAGATAGAAGCCACCTGCTCCATCTGCACGGAGCTGTACACTGACCCCGTGACCCTGGACTGTGGACACAACTTCTGTCTCCCCTACTTTGACACATTTAAGAAGAAAGAGGTCTTGGAGATGGCCTGCCCGGAATGCAAGCAGCGCATTGACCCAGAAAAGGAAATGAAACAGAATAACAAGACATTTGCAAACGTAGTGGAGATGGTGAAGGAACGACAGTTAGTGCCAAGACGCCGGTGTGAGGAGCACAGGGAGAGGCTGCAGCTCTTCTGTGAAGATGATGGTGAACTCCTGTGTTTGGTCTGTAGAGAGTCCCGGGCACACAAAGAGCACCGTGTGACCCCCATAAAGGAAGCAGAGGAGAAGTACAAGGTAAGAGGGACTGGAGGCAGCGCCAAGGTAACCTTATGGGGACGGTGTGCTTAACATTTACACATAACATAAAGTTGTTTTATGTTTGCACACTTGCTAAATCCTGTCACTTCTAGGTCTTCTCCACTTCCCCAGTCCTTTTTTTGGCTTTTTAGGGTACTTTGCGCGTAGGCCTCCGTAACTTTTTCTCCACAATCGCCAAATTTGTGTCCTTTTTTTCAAGATCCTGGGGATTCTAGAGGTGCCCAGGGTTCATGCATTCCCTTGGAGGTGACTGAGAAATTAGGCAAAATACAGCAACATTTGGGTGCGTATTTACTGGTAAAGTTGCAAAGCGTGTCATTAAGCTAAGTAGGCTAACGCCGTGATCCGTCACTTTAAAAACTCAGGGCTGCGCCATATTCACAAGAATATGGTGCACTCTGTTTCCCCCTGTGCTGGCACTAATTGTGGCTGCCTAGCACCAACGAAGACACCCTTGAACCATAGTGCAAGGGTGTCTGCATTGCAGGGGTAGATTGTTTATCTGCAATAAGATGCCCCTTCCTGCACATGAACAATCTTTAACTGGTGTTGTGGAACTTCTATGTGTGCTGATTAATGCAGCACACATCGAAGTTGCAAAATGTATTTTTTTTAAATTGATTGTTTATGTGGAGGAAGGGACCACTTGCAGCGCATAAGCAATCATGCAGCAAATTTTACTGTTTCTATGTGTGATGCTCAACATATAAACAGCAAAAACGAGGAGAAATGAAACATTTCTTCTCATGTGCCTGTTTAAGACCAGGTTTTCCCAGGTCTTAATTTTGTCGCTGCCCCTGTAAATATGGGGCAGCGTCAAAATCAATGGACAAGAAGTACTGCAGACTAAAGCGTCTGTTTTTTTTCCCTGCAAATGAATTCAGCAAAAGTTTTGTGGTGCTCAGATTACCATCTTGCCAGCTCTCAGGAACAGGCATACATGATGAGGAAAATCTATTTTTTTTACCACAGTTTTAAAATTTTACTTGGAGATACCCCATTTTAACCTTCTTCCAGTTTGTGGCGAAAACGGATGTGAAACCGAAAATGAATACATGAAAGCTTTACATTTCTGAAAATTAGATACAATTCCTATTCCAGCAAGGGGACATTTGTGTAGTTCATGCAAGGTTTTCCCAAAAAAACTACATGTTGAAATAGAAAAATATTGAAAATTAATAGGAAATAATGGACATTTTGACGTTTTCTGCCAATAACTGAGCTGCACCTTGCAATCATTTTGTATTTGGTACTGGTTACAGAGCAATTTGTTTGATAAAATATAAATAGTGAAAAACAGGTGCTAAGGAAACATGTGTATTTCCTAAATGGAAACAAGATATGAAGTTTAGAAGCAGTGTTCATTTGCACATCTTTGAATTTGTGGGTACCCCTACTAGCATTCAAATCTAAGGGCATTTCCCAAAATGACTTCTTTCTTATACACTGTCTTACATTTGGAAGGCGCAAATGCAGAGAAATACAATTGGTATTAACACTTGCTCTATCATTCTGTGTTCCCCTAAGCCTCCCAATAAAAAATAGTATCTCACTTTTGTGTTTAGACCTAGTGCCCGTGACTGGAAACACCGGAAAATGCAATGTGAACACATCACACTTTTTCTACAAAAATGGATCCTTAATTTGCAACATGTCTCGCAGTGCATTTTGTGACATAGGTCAGCCGGGATCTAGGGAAACCTAGCAAACCTGTACATTTTTTAAATCTAGACACACAGGGAAATCCAATATGGGGGGATTTGCATGGTTCCCCAGAATGTCTTGCAAATCTCAAAAGTTGACAAAAAAACATTTTCCTCTTAGTTCTGTGATCAAAATTTCTGGCATCTGGGGGGAGTCACAAATCTCCTTCCGGCCAGCATTCCACCCACGTCTTCTTATAAAAATAATACCTCACAAGTGTGGGTAGTCCTAGTGTCTGCGTCAGGAGACGGCCCATGGACACAACACATTTATCCCTTGAAAACTGACCATTTTGTGCACTGTGGCTAGCTGTGGAATTTGGGCCCTAGCGCAGAAGCAACCATGGCAAAACCTTGCAAACCTTGAAATGTGTGAAAACTATCCACCTAGATACATCCAGAATTTGGTGACTGGAGTGACTTTCACTAAGTTGTGTTACCTAAAATTCATTGCAAACCTCAATTTTGACTAGAAAAAAACTTTTTCCTAACATATGAGTGATGGTAAGTTCCGGAATGTGCCATAGCAACAAACGTCCTTCCACCCACCAGTTCCCCAAGTCTTTTGATTAAAATGGTACCTCACCTGTTGCGTTGGGCTCAGTGCCCTCAACAGGAAATACCCTAAAACACAAGGTGGAGACATTTCTTCACCTGTAAACTGAGCCTTTATTGCATTGTTCCCAGGTGTGGATTTTAGGCCCCAGAACAGCCGGGCACCTAGCGAAACCTAGCAAACCTAAACATTTTAGATAACTTGACACCTAGAGGAATCAGGATGGGCTGACATGCATACCTTTCATTAGGTTGTGTTATACAGAATCTTTTGTAAATATAAACGTGAATAAATAAATATTATTTTTACATTTCTGTGCTGGAAAGTTTTGCAATTTACCGGAATTTACAGGGAGCCATAAACTTCCTTCCACACAGCATTCCCCTAAGTCTTCTGATAAAAATAGTACCTCACTTGTGTGGGTAGGTGCAGGAAAGTGGATTTCTGTTGCAGTACCCCGTCACATCTTTTGCCAAGCTTTTGATGTAACTTTGTCTGTGGAGTACTGGCTCCCTGGTAATCAGGTTCCCAGTACCAGTGTTCTCTCCGTAAACATATTGTCGCCTCTTTAGCTCAATTATAAGTCCCTGGTAAAGTGTACCCCTGGAACCAAGGATCTTGTGGCTAAAAATGGTTCCTAAGGGCTGAAGCACGAATTGTGCCACCCTAAGCGAACCTTCACCAAGCACATGCACACTGCCACTGCAGCCTGTGTATTTTGGTGCAGACAAACCTGGAGAGTTGACATGGCTCACATCCCTGTGTGTCATGACTACATACACTTCACAAGCTATAGGTAAAATACCCCTCAAGGAGGCCTTAGTCCTAAGGCAGGTACCACCTTGTCTCCTGTGAAGATATTCCCCTGAAATATCCTTGTCAATTCCTGGTTAATGTAAGTGACACAGGAAGCCATATTAAGTGCACGGGCTTGAGACTCATCATTATGAGTTTCCCATCTCCATGATGGCTTCACTGAAGAATGGAAATAATAATAAATAATATAATAAATCTGCATAATAAATCTGCATTGACTGCAGTGTTAGATTTTGTACAAATTACACACAGAGTACCCCTTATAGGGGTCCCTTGAAACCTACTAACCCTTAGTGTGGTCACCGACTGGCCTAAGCCAGCCTGCTACCACCAGACAGTGTTCTGACCTCAAGGGGTGAGTGCCTGCATTCACAAAGACCCTGAACAATGCTTTTCCTGGATGGAGGTGTTCACACCTCCTCCTGGTCAGGAAGAGCCATCTGTGGTGGGGAGCATCAAAGGCCTTGCCCCCTCTGTAATGCAGCCTCTCCTGTTAGAGGGAGCAGGCCCCCTTCCTGTCCTCACTCCCTTTTTGGTAGGAGGACAGGCAGGAAAACTCAGAAAGATTAGAAGGTTTGCCCCACTCTACTAACTTCACTCCTTAGGTGCTGGAGGCGAGGTGGAGTACACGTTTCAGTGCCCACCATCTTGAAGATGGTGAGACTGATTTATTGAGGTCAAGTTCCATGTCCCCCTCCTGTAGAATGTTGGCATAATAGAGGATGTAAATGGCCCAGGTAAGAGGCCCATTAGCCTCTACCTGCCACTCCCTTGTCACACCCCTAAATCTAGTCCTAGGTGTCATCCCCAGACCTTAATCTTCAGTTCCTGATGACCTTTGAAAAGCCAGGCACCACAGAGTTTCACCAGCAGAGAAGAATGTAGAGAACTATTGACCTGGCCCCAGTCCTATCAGTCTGTCTACAGCCCTCAATGATCCTGTGCCAAAAGACGACTTGTCCTGCAGCCCAGCAACTTCCAGAACCTTGGGAGGATTGCCTGCCTCTGAGAAAGCCCAGGATCTCCTGAGAACAGTGGACCTGTTCACAAGAAACCATCTTCAAGGTAAAGACTCTGTGACCTGCAGAACCGCAAAGCCTGACCCCCAGTGCCACCTCTGCACCCAACACCTCCGGCCAGAATCCAAGTGGCCCACCAGTTCCAGCAAGATTCCTGTAAGACATGTCCCTTTTGACAGGTTTATCTCCAAACTTTTCGCTTTTTGACTCCTATTTTTCTGACCCTATTTTCATTGGCTATAGTATTCTGGGCACTTTAACACTGCTGATCAGTGCTAAAGTGCATATGTTCACTGTATAAATTGTGACAGTGATTGGTTATCCATGATTGGTATATTTTGTTTACTGGTAAGTCCCTAGTAAAGTGCACGGTGTGTGCCAGGACCTGTAAATCAAATTGATGGGCTTGCAGCACTGGTTGTACCACCCGCCTGAGTTACCCTGTAAATGAGTCTCAGACCTACCACTGTGCTTGCAGTTGTAAACTGCCTTCTTGTCCTGGCAAGTTCACCCACTTGCCACGCCCAAACCTTCCCTTTCCTTGTAGGAAAGATGTTGCTAAGGTAGTCCCAAGGTACCCTCCTGGGCAGGGTGCAGTGTACGTGAAAATAGGACATACACTGGTGTGTGAAATACTGTGTATTTTGTTTTTCACTATTGAAAGTCTATGTGTCCCGTAGGCTTATCATTGGGGTTCCATTGTAACATTTTTACATGTATAACTTGCAATAGGGACAAGATAGGAAATTGAATATTAAGCTTTCTGAAATCAGAATTTATGAATGCACCTTTTGGTGAAGGTGGTTTTTAAATCCTGTGTTTGAAAATGCAACTTTACCATTCTGTGTGCCTCTGGCTGTTTGTGTATTCAGCATCTGGTGTTTGAGTGAGAGGAGCTAAGTTGTGCATTCACTCTATACAGTCACTGGGGGGTTAAAGTGTGCCCTGCCTTGCCTGGGTGACTCATCGCAGGGCTGAATAGACCTGGTCTGCATTTAGAGTGGTGGGAGGAGTTTTGCTTGCAGCTGAATAGTCTGTGTCTCTTTTTGCACAATGGCTTGTTTCTGCCCCCCTGTGGTCATGCAGCACCAGGGAGGACAGGACTGGTTTGGTCTGGGTTAGGAGACCTTACACAAAGAGAACAGTTTGGGGTATAAGTATTATATCTGAAATCCCAGGACTTCATATTACTACAAGGAACAAGAAGACCCTGTCAAGAAAAAGAGCGGCAGGACTGTGTGAGGAGCACTGCCTTTACTGAGTGAGGGGTGGGTTGGCCTGCAGTTGCTGTAGTTGCTGCTTCTGTCTATGGTTGAGGAAAAGTACTGACACTTTTTACTCTGCTGTTATATCCTGCTTGGGAAGAATCTCCAAGGGCTTTTGTGCTGGCCTCCTGTTGCAACAAATTGCAAAACAGCTCGTTATGAGTGCTGTGTTCTTCATCTTTTGTTCAAAAGGCGGAGATGCGAGTAGTAAGAGCATTTTGATCTTCAGGAGGGCAGGGTTAGCGTTTGTTGAGCTTCATATTTCTGACCCGCCTAGCACATGTTTAGCGAGCTAGGAGATGGGAATCCCTTGCTGAGCTCCTGGGTCAGGAAGAAGTGGCCTTTTAAACAAGAACCTTACAGAGCGACAAGCATCCTGGGACGGAATCAGTTGTACCAGTTTGGGGAAACATGGCGCCCGCGAGGTGAGCGGTAGCGCACGTCCTTCCCAGGCTGCTCTCTCAGCTCCTCTTTCTCTTACACGAATGCAGCTTCGCCGATTGTCAGCGTGAACGCTGAGGTTAAAGTCTTTGTGGGGGTATTTTTTTTCTCTGTTTTCCCCGTAACAAGGTTCAGGGGGTTGTTTTTCTTCGAATGTGCCCCAGAGACGCCGAAGACCACGATCGGCTCCCGTGCCCCTCACTCTTACCGCGCTGGGCTGGAGCCGCCCTGGAGCTTAGGTGCGGCCGAAGTGCGGTGGCTCATGGTCTTCTCCGTGGGTTTTCCCGGGGTAAGTCGAGTAGCACCAGCACTAGTAGCAGTCCTGGAATCAGCGCCTTTTTTCTGCCGGCAGTTACAGCCACTTCGGAAGCACATATCGATCTTGCTGAATGGGATTGCACTGAGGAGGGGGTGCAGCTTCAAAAGAGCAGTAAGAGTGTGCTTGCTCTTAAGCAGGAGGGTTCTTACTCTATGGAGCCTGGGGTGCCTAGAAAAGTAGCTGGGACTTCTGTCTCGAAGCCTAGTGAGGTCCTGAGCAAGAAAGGGGGTAGGAAGAGGGGGAAGCGGACTAAGGACATTAAGGATAGCTCTGTATCCCAGAGAACTACCCGTGCTCAGGTCCTGAGGGAAAGTACTGTGGACCCATTCACCATAGTGGATTGTTCTAGACACAACGCTCGACAGAAGGAAGACTCTGACCTCGACTTCTGACCTGGGACAGGGCAAAGCCTCAGAAAGAAATTTAGGGAAGGTGAGGGCTGTGAGGGGAACCAGGAAGAAAGCTGTGCTGAAAAACAATACTGCCCGTATTACTCCTTCCCTTCGTTCTTTTTTTAGGGTCCAGTCCCAGATTTTGAATATTAATAATCAAGAGGTTCCGAGTGAAACACATAATCCCCCTTCTGAGTCTCATCGTACCATGTCTAAACCCACATCCACAGTGCCCAGTACTAACCTCTCTATTTCGACCAAGCAAATGCCCATGCGGTTAGATGAGAATACCCCCACTCCTACTCCTAATATTCCTAATCCTATTTCTAATCCTATTCCTAATCCTGATGAGTCTAATTTACCTAATCTAGATTAGTCTAATTTACCTAAGGAACCATTCTTAGTTCCTTCTGGGTCTTCTCGGGCGCCTACCCCCTATGAAACCGGGGCAGGAGTGCTAGTTGTGCCCTCGATTGAGACTCTTCTTGCTTCCCTGAAAACGGATATAAAACAAGGCTTTATGGTTTTGGCAGATAACCAATCAGAGATTAGGGCAGCATGAGAGGTGCTGGAGAAAAAAGTGGACCTACTTAATAAAAGAACTGAATCTTTGGACGGCTCAGTAGAGGTGCTTGAGGCAAATTTAGGGTCAGCCGAAATAAAAATCGAAGTTCTTCCAAGTGATGGGGATGCTATGAGAGAAAGAATGGAGTCACTTGAGAACTATTCACGGAGAAAAAACCTACGGTTACTGAAGGTTCCAGAGGGCAAAGAAGGGAGCAATATTAAAACCTTTGTTGCAGCATTGTTAAAGGAGTCACTGAACCTGGAGGACCCTGTCGACTTTCTGGAGCAGGATATACAGAGGGTCAATAGAGATCCTTTCATATTAAATGCAGCTAGGACCAAACCAAGAAAGATTTTAATCAACTTCCTTACCTACTCATTAAAGGAAAAGATCTTAAACTTAGCCCTGAAAGTAAAATCATTAAAAGGTCCAGATTTTCCATTCGAGGTACGTTCTGACTTATCCAAAATAACTCTGGATCTTCAATGGGAACTGGGCCAAAGAATGGAGAAATTCAGGTATTTGGGTGCTATGGTTCAAATGAGATTTCCCGCCTTTCTTAAAATTATGTACAATAACAAAATGTACAACATCAAATCCCAAAATGAGGCTGATGATCTGTTGACATCTTTAAGGGATATCTCTCGTGAGAAAGAGTGAATCTATTTTGAGTTAAGATAGTGGATACTTCTATTAACTAATTTTCAAGGGTAAAATCAACGGAAAGGAGAAAAAAAAAGGAAAGCAGGGAGAAAGGGAAAAAAGAGAGAAAAAAAATAACGAGAAAAAATTGGGTTGTAGGGAAAAGGGTGTGATGTATTCCTATAGGTTCTGTATCGATCCCCCTATTCCTGACCCTATTCTGGTTAACAAACTAACAAGTTAACTAGCAGCCATCCCATGAGGCAGAAAACCCCCATGATGCAGGAACCGTTATCTGATAAAGCCACACTACGGCAAAGGAACGTGTTATCTGATTAGGTCATAACGCTTGCCATCTAATTAGACAAGCGATATTCCTCCAGCCCCTGATAAGGCATACGGAGTTCTCAAAACAAATCAAACCTATGACAGACCTGGGAAAAACCCTGCGGCCATTGTTTTGATTTCACCGAGAACTTCAGCAAAAGAATGTGCTAACGACCTGGTCGTATGACATCCTTATTGACGTATCTATGTCCATCCTTACGTCAATCTCGGCACCTTAAAGGTATAAATATTACCGATATTGCCCTATGCAAGGACACGCGGTGGTGACGAGATCGGAGCAGCCAGACTTGCCGAAGCCCAGAGCAGAGCAGACCCCGCTGGCGCAGCCCCACCTTTCCTGACGCGCTGAGAACGAGACGCTGCCTTTTCTCCTGCCGAGAAATCCAGCTCCGGCGCTTCCGGGTAGCCCTCGCAGGCAGCCTGGAATATCGAGACCAGAGACGAGAGATACCATCCCTCATTCATCCTAGATTCCAGGTACAGAACTGAATAACCCCTCGCAGAGAATTCTTTAGTCAGTCACTTGGCAAAACAAACTTAACTTAAACTGTAACTTTCTATTCCCGCCCACGCATTGGACTTAGGTCAGGTACACGGGGTAGGCTTAGTTAGAAACACCAGTTGAGTACGATTAGTCAAATGTATATATGTATGTAATATATCTTATTAATTTTAAACCTTCATATGGCTTAGAAACCATATCAATGTTTTTACAGTATTATTTTATACTTCTGCTTTTAATGTATGCACTTTACTTAACCATAAGTATTGCAATAATATCGATCCATTTCTCTTGTATGAGAAAAGAGACTGATCAATAAATAACATCTTTTATTGAACACGCCCGTCTCTTCCTTTTCTCTACAATCTGATGAGACTAAGAATGCACGTACTGACTGAGTAAAATAAATTGCCTTTTGTTCACACGACTCTCGAGATACACTCTTGATTAGGGGAGAGCAAAGTTGTCATGTTCTATGGTTGTCAGAAACTAAATCCCTTCTTGTCTATCCAGGGAGGTTCAACTCCTCCTTGCCTATTCGAGAAAGTTTCTAGTGAACTCTGAGCTAGCTGGCAAACCCAAAACTTTAAGTCTAATATCGACAGTAGTAGACCTAGTTAACGTCTGGTCTGGGCCTATACTATTGAAGGTATTATTCCAATGCGCAGAGCCTATTGGGATAATAGGAACTACACTACATGGCGCCCAACGCGTTTGGAAGGGCGATAAAACTAACGTAAGACATTTAGAGTAACTCAGTCGTGCTTTCTCACTCAGACCCCTTTTTCCCATAATACTCCAAAGACGTCTGGAGTGGGTGAAAGGTAATATCCGCCAAACCTCGCAGGAGGAAACTCCTATGTATGGTACTTGGTTTAGTCAACGTTGAAGGATAAACCGTTCCAAAATATTGTGCATCTAATCTTTGTTTCCATAAGAAACCTGATCTGCAAACAAACAAAGTAACCATCCTGTCGGTAAAATGGGAGACAGTGATGAAGAAAGAGAGACAGTTAGATTAGCAACTGAACTCGCAGCAGCTGATAATGCACTGCAAGACGCTGACCCGAATATAATAATCATCTCGGTCAACATAAGAAAATCTATAACTTTAAAACTTATAGAAAATGGACTGACACCTAGAGGTGGCACAGTCATATTCGTAATTGAGGCACACGAATATCGGCAGACAGAGGTATACTATTCATGGATACATTTTCCAGCAGCAAATGCTGTATCAAAGTACTTCCACTATTACAAAATAGAGGAACCTCCTGAAGAGTACACTCCTTTCGAGGAGGTGGAAGTACCACTTAAATTTCAAGAGCACCTGCTCTTATTTAACGGCGCCCTAAAACACAATAATCACATCACCAGGCTCGGTCCCTTAGGTAGACCAGGAGCAACGTGGCCAGTCCTAGCCGGATACACACCACATCCAGACATCGATGGGATGTCTGCAGCAGATCTTTTAGTACAACTAAAACAATTAATAAAGATACATAGACAATTAGTCCAATATGTGATGCGGACTTCAACAATTCAACCAGCAATTAAAATTCCACAGCTGACCCCTCATCAGGGGAACACAAATAAAATTACACCACAGAACATACAATCCTGCCTAGGTAAAGTACCAGCTAAACGGGAACAAATACCATTCTGGTTAGCACAAAAAATCACCCAAATAGAGGCTGTGTTTCCAGACACAACCCCGTTAGAAAAACACAGGATTCTGACTATCTGTCTTCCCATGGGAATCGCACCACACATTGAGGACTGTGACACTTGGGGTACAGTCTTTGCTTCCATCTACACAAAAACGCACGGTGTTCCATCCATTTCGGTAATACCAGATGTGCTAAAACAAATTCAAGACGAATATGGTCCAGAACCCGCTTTAACTCTTGGTATGAAATTACTAAAAGACTTCAAGCAGGTCTCGGCTATATTATTAGCCAACATAAAGGGAGAAGCAGAAAACGTGGCGATCCGCCAGAGGTTAAAAGAGACAGATATAGCAGACCAACCAGCTGAAATTGCCAGAATCATAGAAAAATCCTATGAGGAACTAGGTAGAGATAGTTTAGGTGGAATACCAGTAAAACCACAACTGATTGAAAGTCCTGAAAAAATATTTTTTAATAATAACTCAACATCACAAAAAAAGAGCTGGGATGGAAACAAACAATCCAATCCTAAAGAAAAGAAATTCCAGTCCAGAGGAAGGTCTCCTAGGCGAAGAGAAAAATCTCCGAACCAAAGACACAGGTCACCCCAGAGTGACCCCTCTGGGAAAATATATAACCTTAGAAATAGGGATAATATAAAGAAGCCTGATAGATATCAAGATTTTGATACACGTCCCTCTCAATCTTTTCAGACTTCCTCGCAGAAATCGGAAAGAAGAGGACGATCAGAACAAAGAGAAGAGCACGCCAAGTCCAAAGACAAGGAACCTGCTCAGCTAAAAAAGAAATTACAATTTCCAAAAAAGAAGGTAGCCAGTATCAAGGTAGTTAACAATGCCGAGAATACTGAGGACACAACTGAAAAACGGAGAATGGGCTCAGACAATGCTAGACAGCGCAGCAGAAGTGAGCATAGCTCGCAAAGTCCTTATGAATCATCTGGAGACAGTGGACACGAATGAATATCTTCAAGTGGAAACTGCAGACACCAGAGTTAGCAAACCTCACAAAATATATGAAATAACTTTACGTATAGAAGGGGATAAGTCTAGAAAAATAAGGGGACTATTTTGGGATAATCTCTCCAAGGGCTATGACATCCTTCTAGCTGAAAAAGACTGGCCACCAGAGTTTGTCAGGGAGTGCCCTCATGGCGAAGAAATAATTATGCCTGCCTTCTCAAATCATATCCCAATTCATAAAAAATATACACTTGCTAGAAAGTGGGCAGTAGCACTAGCTCCTGCTTTATATAAAAATCACGTAGGATGGGATGAGGACTCTCCTCCTCACAAAATCCAGTTAAAATCACAACCTACTGCACAAAGGCAGTACCCAATTAAGCAAGAAGCTAAAAAACAGGTAAAAGAAATCCTAGATCAGCTAGAATACAAGGGGGTGATTGAAACTTGCACCTCACAAATGAACAACCCTTTGTTTCCGGTCTCCAAACCAGACAATTCATATCGTCTAGTTTTGGATTACCGACATCTTAACTCATGTTGCAAAACTTTTGCAGTGCAAAACTCGCATAGTGCTGCACTAATGAATAACATAGTGCGCAAAAAATACAAAACAACATTAGACATCTATAATGGATTCTTTTGTCAAAACATAGCACCAGAGAGCAGATATTTGTCTGCGTTCTCAATAAATGGCACTCAAAAACAATTCTGTTGGTTAGCCCAGGGGTACAAGAACAGCCCAGGGGTATTCTCAGCGAGAGTAACAGAATTACTACAAACATATGACGACGAAGCATTATCTTATGTCGACGACATATACTTAACAGATGATGACTTGGAGACTCACTTGAAGAGAGTGAACACCATAATACTTGGGTTCGCAGCAGAGGGTTACAAATTCAACTTTAAAAAATCCAGAATTGCCCATCTGACAGTCCTGTTCTTAGGATATGAATTATCAAGTGAAGGCAAAAGCCTGGCTGACAATTTTCTAGAGAAATGTGCCGTACTCCAAGCACCTAGAACACTGAAAAACCTACAGTCGATTCTAGGCTTCCTAAATTTCGGAAGAACATACATTGCAAATTACGCAGAAAGGGTAAAACCCCTTTATGATCTAATAAAACCTGATTTTAAAAGAACCAATTGGACTCAAATACACACAGAAATTCTGAGATCCTTACAAACAGACATGTTAATTAAAACAAAATTAGAAACACGTGATAACACACGCAATCTTGTGATTCGAGTCATCCCAGGAAGATGCGGTTTCACATACCTGACCTCTAATGAGGGAGAAAAGGTACCAATTACATTCAAATCACACTTGTACACAGAAGCTGAAAAGAAATTCAGCATTAAAGAAAACATTGTTCATGCAGTTCAAACCACAATAGCTAGAGAAAAAGATCAAGCTGACGGTAGACGTATCACAGTCAGAACAGCAGAATCAGCCTTTGAGGCATTAACAACACCGTGTAATTTACCAACTACAACATTGAATCCGGAATGGATACAATGGGTGAATTCAATTACAACGGACAAAGTATACTACTACTTTGATCCAGAACTAGAGGAACTGAAAAATCTAGAATATGAAAAAACATTCCCTTTGCCAATCGACATTCTGCCCTTACGACAATACGCTTGTGTAATCTATACAGACGGACATGCTCAACCCTCCGTTTGGGGAGAACAAGCATACAACCCCACATGTGAGATTACAAAAGAAGTGTGGCGCGGAGGTAAACTAAGACCTCTATTAACAAAAACACACTCAGTAGAAACTAATTCAGAACAACAGATGAAATAATAGCATTAAAAATGGCGCTAGATAATGCGGATCGCGAATTCCCGACACTTATAGTGTCCGATTCATATTACTGCGTCAAATCATATAACAACGATTTGCAGACATGGATTCAAAACGGTTACAAAGATGACACAGATGCAACAATAAAGCAGAAAATGCTCTGGGAACAAATAGCTCTTTTACAAAAAGAACTACCAAAGACTCACGTGACACACTCACTGAGTCATCAGCGTGATGGCGTTCACGTTGCAGGGAATTCATTGGCTGAGACAGCCACAGCGGTAGCAACTAAATCGGCTTCCGTAGTTCGAAAAAAGCGTACAGTGAAGTATATTGACGGTGAAACAATGCTGGCGGTGAAAATGTCATCAAAAGGCGACTCCTCAGCGCTACCGATCAACTATCCACTCAATTATACATACATAATCGATGCAAACTCCGTCCCTTTTGCTCGAATCCCTGGAGTGGGGGATAGAGTAATTCCAAACATGGACAGGAGAAACTTGTTAATCGCAGACGCACATATGGGTGAGGGTCTCAGACACCTCAAACTAAAAGATTCTCTGGAAGAATTACAATCAAGGTACTGGTGGCCAGGCATGAGCCTGCATCACACCATGTTTGTGAAAAAGTACCCAAACTGCAACAGGAATCGCAGTGGTGAGAGAAACGGTGTAATACCGTGTCGTTTCACTCCAGAAAAAATCAACAGTAAAAAGCAAGGCTTGCGATTAACATATACAGGCTAGTTTCCACTTATAATGTAGATCACCAGCACTCGGCTGACGTCTGGACTGTTATACAAAGATTTGCGAGTCTAAATGGCATATACGCTAAGAGCATGCTACGTTTGACCATTGTTTTCACTCGAGCCCTCCAGCCTGAGGGGAAACATGGCCAAATGAGCATAGCACAGCGGGAATCTTCTCACTTCCTTCCTGAGGGATACGGGATGGTGTAAAGAAAAAACCAAGGCATAAAGCAATCTATAACGGAAAGGATATTAGGTTCGGGAGCTGGGTGGGTCAAACATCTAATAAGTGTTCAACGTAGTCTAAATAACCTGCCAAGAAATTCTCTGAAGGGATTCAGTCCGTACGAATTATTATTTGGAACTAGGATGTTAATCTCTGACCTTGACAGTCAGACTTCAGTGGTAAAGGAAAAAAGCTTTGATATCAAAGATCGTTTGGCTATTTTACAGGACTTAAACGAAACAAGAAAAGACTTGAGCAACATAAAGTTGAAACAGCAGCCAACAACCACTGAAGAACCACCACCTGTCCCAGCAAGACCTGTCTGGATTCCAAAAGTCGTGGATCTAGTCAGAGAAAAGATCGCGGTAAAGAAGGAATTTGGGCCTTCTTACAGAAAAGCAGTTCCTGTCTTGTCTGTCAACGGGACAAGATCAGTTGTACTACCGCCGCTTGCTGGTAAAAAGGAGAACCGAGTTGTATCCATCGACCTGGTAAAACCACAATCATGTGGCCGATAACAAATAGTAGGCCAAGTGGACTCCCCATAAGTAGCAGAACACCAAGGTTTGCTACCAGTACAGAGGTCCTAACAAAGAGGCTAATCACATTCGAAACGCCTACAGAAGACCAACAAGGACTATGCAACAATGCAATGGAACTTAGACCTCTGAACACCCAAATAAAAACATTTAGCAGAGACACACCAACCTATAATGAAGTAACAAACGACTATGCAAGAAACAGTAATCCTGAAGCAATTGGAACAATTGACAGAACTGCATCCGGCTACTTCATAAACTTCGATGATTCCTCCGAAGGCTTCACTGAATCAAAAACACAGCCATCATCAAAAACCTTTAAAGATAAAGCTAAAGAACTTTTGAAACAACTGAAAGAAACATATCTGATTTCTCCATGGATTGAATTTTGGGTGGGTTTTGGTGCATTTATCCTCATACTTTGGCTCATCATGATACTAACTTTGGGACGCTTCATTGAGGGAAAATATGCTAAAATGGACACAGCAAGTCAGAAAATCAACTTGATCCTCAAACCACACACATCTTCACACGTCGAGAAAAGAGAACTTTCTTCAGTCAACTTCACAGCCAATCCTATACCGGGTGGGGTAGCATGGGACAACACTGACTACGAAATATATGGTCCGGTTGAAATCCTGAAATATCCACACCAAATTAAGATCTCGTTGAGTGACTTTGTAAAACCAAGCTCATTTGCTGATGATTGGGACTTTGAAAGCATAAATAATATGATGTCTGACTTAGTGATGTCTGCTAAATTTACCAAACATGATTATTTGCAGGGTTCTACAAATTATGATAGTATGTACTGTTATAACCACTATGGTAACCATTTTTTACATAGATCTGCACAACCTAGAAATGTTTTAAATTATAATCAATGGGAACATTGTGCAACACCTCCAAAAGGAAGCTCAAGAACCGTTTACGAGAAATATTCATACTTTTCAGGTTTTAACATAAGTAATGCTGAAACATTTTATTTCAAATTGTCAAATAAGACAGGGACAAAGACCATGATAACCAACACGAAATTGATATATTCAGACTCATTCTTTGAACAAATGAATACTTTTGGTTTTGATTATTGGGACAAAAATGTTGAAGTAAAGAGTGTTTGGGGTACAAAAGAATGGCAAGTACAGGGTATAGAATCTTTGTTTAGAGCCTGCATGATCCCAGAACAAATTATATTTTTAAATGACACTGTTCAACAAACTACCTGTCTTGGCTTAGCCAAAATCAAAGACTTAAACAAACCGTCTATTCCAAAACCAACAATGAACAACAATAGCTCTACAGATGAAGAGATAGACGTAAATTATGTATTAAACCAAAACAGAACACATCCAGATTGGAAACAGTGGTTGATCTGGCCCACAGATACTAATAACTGTCAAGACAGATTCCTGAATAAAACACAGGGGTTCAAAATGACCAGGCCAGACCCTAGATATTCCCAAAGACAACACCCAGGAATAATAACCACCTACAGTGTGGGCAAATTATGCCTTCAGTGGCTACAAACCTCCACACTGGCAGAAATTAAGCAACACCTAGCTTTACTTACTGATGGTGCTGACTTGCGTGATTTCATTATGGGACCACGCAAACAGCGTCAAAAGCGTTTCATAGCAGCCTCTGTATATGCAGCATACAATGAGGCCTGGAAGGTTACTCAAATTGAGACAGAAGAAAGGATACGGGAAATTAACCGTATTAATTTGGAAAAATCACTTTCTGTAGTGGACAATGGGTTAATGACTCTGTCCTCCAGAATTTTTTCTCTGGACAGCATTGTGTCTTCAGCAATCGACATAATATCGCAAGACTTACTGTTGTTACAACACGGTCAGTCTCAATTGCGTTCTATTGCACAGCTTGGCTGGACGTTACAAAATCTGCGTTCAGGCTATGTGCTTTGGCGTTTAATCAACACAACGTCACTTTTCAATATCTTTAACCTTACTGATAAACAAATCAGTATGGCCCAGAAGGGTGCTGATTATACAATCCTGAGCATTGAGAAACTCGAAAGATTACCAGTGACAATGTCAGAACGACCTGTCAGTGAATGGATAATACATGGGATAATTAATATTCCAATATCAACCTTCAGGTTTCAATACTGCCAAAAATATGTACAGGCTGGCATGTACGAAAAATTGGGAAAAGGGTACATTAAAACAACATGGAACTTGCCCTATTCACATGCATGTGTCAGTAGTAAAGGACAGAAAGTGTTTCTTAGTGGCAATAATTGTGCGATGTCACTAAGCGGTACACTTCTGTGTAACGGAATTAGTTTGCATGGAGCCTGTGAAGGGAACTCAAATAACCTTTCATGTCACCAGCTAGGCACACCTGCTACAGAAATAGAACCATTCTTTCAAAGACTCTATAATGGGAGTTACATTCTAATTGTGGACCGCAGATGCTGTAGTCTTATGCCCGGGACTCCTTATCTCGTAACTACGACTGCGAAGGTCAAGTGCTGTGGACGCTTATTGTTCTCCAGCTCCTTTCCAGACAGGGAGGCAAGGGCATGGCCCAACTTGAAAATTACTTCTATTCGAATAGATACTTTAAGCAGAATGAAAACAGTGCTTCTTCAGACGCCGACAAGGCTCACGTCATCAAAAGAAACGTATGATCTCCTAGTCGCAAGGACGACTGCAGAGATACATTCATTGTTATCGACTAATTCCCCCATACATTTCGCAGAAATCCTGAATGAAATCTTAAATATTTCTGATACCAGTGGAGTCTCAAAAGTATTTAAGACAGTATTTTCGATGGCATTAACACCATTCAAAGCCATACTGGGTATTTTTCCAGATTTCGTCCATTCGATTTTTGGCGGACTTCCCCTCATTTTAGGACTAATTGCAGGAATCCTATTCTTGGTCCTTATATTTCGTTATGGCAAACCATGTCACACCTGCGACAAGGGAAGAAACAATCCTAGCCATTGGATACCGGGACCGGATATCAAAAATCCTGGGACTAGCCCGGCTTAGAGACCTGAACATGACTTGGTTTCTATCATTTCGACCCATGTGGCATCGATGTGTTTTACCTGTATTAAGGTGCCTGCTATGCGGAGAAGAATGCGTGTTAGACACCTGTCTGACGCTACAATCGGATGCGCCAATGGATGCAGAAACATTGTTGAGTCCGATAAAGGCTCATGCTTTGTGCTGCCCTCAAAGGCTACCAATCCTGATGACGGCATTCGTGGAAGCTTCACCACTACGATTAAGGGGTAGTGAAGTTCAAGATGAAAGCAGCATCGATCAGGTACGACCTTCTGTCAGCGACATTAATCAGAATGTCAATGGAGACAATCATGCGCACGAATGCATGGTTACACCAATTTCCGAGTTAGTAGAACTCTCCCAGGAAGCTGTTGATAACTTTTTCGAGAGTCTGAATGATATGATGTTCTCACCAGAGCAGAAATAGAGACTTTTGAGCAAGCTCGTACACGGCGTTCCCTGAATTTGGCCTTCAACTAGAAAAGCAAAATACCATGAACAATTTTCCCTCCAGTTCATGGACAGCAACTTTTTTCAGCAGCCCCAAAATATTTTTGCATATTTTTCGGGACACTATCTTCTACTTAAAGTAAGAACTATTCTTAGAGAACTAAAAATTTCTAATTTTAGATAGCTTATAGACATTAGCTGCCCGCTGGTATGTTCATAATTATTTTATTCTGTGATGAAATGGTCTCGAACCTTTTTTCTGTATTAAGAGCCATTTCATGTGTAAATTCTGATATACATATTAGTTATAATGTATAGATATGCGTGATTACTTTAGCATTATTCTACAGCTTGAGTGCATACATTACATGTGACTGTTTTCCGTATATTTGATATTTTCAAAATGCATTTATGTATTTTGGGGTGGTAAGGTATACACGATACTCTACAGTATGTTTTACTATGCATAGATTAGTAAATATGTCCATAGTTAGCGTGGAGTGGGTGTGATGTATTCCTATAGGTTCTGTATCGATCCCCCTATTCCTGACCCTATTCTGGTTAACAAACTAACAAGTTAACTAGCAGCCATCCCATGAGGCAGAAAACCCCCATGATGCAGGAACCGTTATCTGATAAAGCCACACTACGGCACAGGAACGTGTTATCTGATTAGGTCATAACGCTTGCCATCTAATTAGACAAGCGATATTCCTCCAGCCCCTGATAAGGCATACGGAGTTCTCAAAACAAATCAAACCTATGACAGACCTGGGAAAAACCCTGCGGCCATTGTTTTGATTTCACCGAGAACTTCAGCAAAAGAATGTGCTAATGACCTGGTCGTATGACATCCTTATTGACGTATCTATGTCATTCCTTACGTCAATCTCGGCACCTTAAAGGTATAAATATTACCGATATTGCCCTATGCAAGGACACGCGGTGGTGACGAGATCGGAGCAGCCAGACTTGCCGAAGCCCAGAGCAGAGCAGACCCCGCTGGCGCAGCCCCGCCTTTCCTGACGCGCTGAGAATGAGACGCTGCCTTTTCTCCTGCCGAGAAATCCAGCTCCGGCGCTTCCGGGTAGCCCTCGCAGGCAGCCTGGAATATCGAGACCAGAGACGAGAGATACCATCCCTCATTCATCCTAGATTCCAGGTACAGAACTGAATAACCCCTCGCAGAGAATTCTTTAGTCAGTCACTTGGCAAAACAAACTTAACTTAAACTGTAACTTTCTATTCCCGCCCACGCATTGGACTTAGGTCAGGTACACGGGGTAGGCTTAGTTAGAAACACCAGTTGAGTACGATTAGTCAAATGTATATATGTATGTAATATATCTTTTTCATTTTAAACCTTCATATGGCTTAGAAACCATATCAATGTTTTTACAGTATTATTTTATACTTCTGCTTTTAATGTATGCACTTTACTTAACCATAAGTATTGCAATAATATCGATCCATTTCTCTTGTATGAGAAAAGAGACTGATCAATAAATAACATCTTTTATTGAACACGCCCGTCTCTTCCTTTTCTCTACAATCTGATGAGACTAAGAATGCACGTACTGACTGAGTAAAATAAATTGCCTTTTGTTCACACGACTCTCGAGATACACTCTTGATTAGGGGAGAGCAAAGTTGTCATGTTCTATGGTTGTCAGAAACTAAATCCCTTCTTGTCTATCCAGGGAGGTTCAACTCCTCCTTGCCTATTCGAGAAAGTTTCTAGTGAACTCTGAGCTAGCTGGCAAACCCAAAACTTTAAGTCTAATATCGACAGTAGTAGACCTAGTTAACGTCTGGTCTGGGCCTATACTATTGAAGGTATTATTCCAATGCGCAGAGCCTATTGGGATAATAGGAACTACACTACAAGGGAAAACATAGAAAAAAAAGAAAAAAAAATATTTAATGGTTAAAAGGTTAAAACTTAAGCTTATCACCTTTTTGGGATTACCTATTTTTTGGCCCCATATCTCGAAAACTTCACTTTTTATATTGATTTATTGGGGCCAGAAAAACACCCTCACTCTGATTAAGGAAGGAATTAATCTGTGCCTGATTCTTATTCTTATTTGATTTTAGTTGTTTTTCTCTCCCTTAGCGTTTGCATTATAGTTTAGGGTAGGGTAGAGGAGTAGAGGGTGGTAGCTGGAGGACGTAAATTCTGGCCAGACATCAAGCCAGAGTAGTTAGGGATGGGTTTCCCATGGGAGGGGGGTGGGCTACGGGGGTAAAAATTCCTAATTTCTTGGCGTTCGTAGGGTATCAGGTGTTTTTTAGAACTATGCAGGATGATTCTCAGTGGATCCAGCAGCTTTTTGGGGCCAAAATAGGACTAGATTCAGGGTATGGTATGAGGCTCTTAGAGGTGGAGATGGCAAGGGAAGATATGATTCCATGACTTTGCTTCACTGTCTGTCCTGGAATGTCAATTGCCTGCGTGTGAAGGGTAGAAGGGATAGAATGTTCCAATATTTGAGAGACTCCCCGGCGCAGGTCATTGCTATTCAGGAAACGCATCTCCTTAAATCTGAGACTACCGCCCTATTACAAAAACAGAGATGGATCCATACTTTCATTTGTAAAGACCAAACAGCAAATATTAGAGGGCTACTGTTCATATTTAAAAAGCCAGCCAAGGCACAAATTTTGGAATGTAGGGAAGACCGAAGTGGTAGATGGCTTATATTGAGAGTATCTCTAGGGGGGATGTCTATCTCGCTGGTGGGATACTATGGTCCGAATCAGGACAATCCATCATATTTAGACACTATCCATTCTCATCTTTTAATCGTTTCGGATCCTGTAATCTGGGTTGGAGACTTTAATATTGTGTTAGACCCTCTGTTAGATAAATCCCCAAATTCAAGAGCTATTGTTCCCTCCAAGTCTTGACAACTACTCCTAACAACGATGGTGCAGCTTAGGCTATCCGACATATGGAGAGAGAGGGCTGGGAACCAACTAGGGGTATCATTTATAAACTTAAAATATAAACACAAGTCTAGAGTAGACTAAGCTCTGTTCAGTTACACCCTCAAAAACTCAGTTCAAGATATTGTCTACCTGCCATCTCACCTCTCCGATCACTCTGCAATTTCTTTTAGGCTGAAACCTATACAGCAGCACCTTCATACTTCCTGGTCTTTTGATCGTACTATCCTGTTAGAGGATGATGAAATCAGTTTCCTCCGTATCGAGACTAAGTATTTTCTCAAGATTAATTTACATTCGACTAAGGCTTCCATTGTCTGGGATGCTTTGAAAGCTTTCTGACGAGGCTCTATTACTAATAGAGCCTCATATAGAAAGAAGAAATTTAGAGATGCCATCAAGGGCTTAGAAGGAGGGATGAATATCATCGAGCAGAAAATATGTACCCATAGGGAACTCAGTGAGGATCGGAAAAGACTAGACTCTCTTAAAAAGCAACTCAAATCTACTCTCCAAGAAAGAATTGCCCGCAGATGGGAAGTGAGTAAAATCTCCCATTTCGAATTTGGACAGGCAGCCAGTAAGTTACTTGCCTGGAAAATAAAATCTGACCAGATGCTAAACTATGTAAGTAAGATCATGGTGGAGGGTGAGACCTCTCCCCGGTTATCTAATTTGAATATTGGTAAGGCATTTTGCGATTTCTTCCAAAAGATATATAAGGAAGATATCATTGAGGATATCGTAAAGAGGAGAAATTGGCTGGATGGGGTCTCTTTACCCAAAATTTCAAATGATAAGAAGTTAGGATTGGAGCTTGAGATTACTGAGGAGGAAGTTAGTAAGGCTATCTCCCAGTCCAAAAGAGGAAAGTCCGGTGTCCCAGACAGGTTACCAGGAGAGGTGTACCTCCTACTTAAGGAGGATATTATCCCTACTCTGGTGAGAGTCTTTAATAATATACTCATTAGGGGAGATGATCCCCCTAGCTCATGGAATGAGGCCACAGTAGTGCTGATCCTTAAACCCGGTAAGGATGGGACTGATTGCGGGTCGTATCGCCCTATCTCACTCCTCAACAGCGATTATAAAATCTTTGCTTCCATCTTGTCAAATAGGTTGGGGGGTGTTGCTGCTACCATTATTCACCAAGATCAAAAGGGCTTCATTTAAGGGAGTCAATTAGCGGATCTTACGTATGATATGGTCGGCGCTATTGATATGGCATCCACTTTTTCACTTCCGCTGGCTGTTTTAACCCTTGATGCAACCAAAGTCTTTGACAGGGTTAATTGGGCGTACCTGTCTGAGGTTATGGAGAAATTCAATTTGGGAATTAGATTCTGCCGAGCCATTGAACTCCTGTACAAGGCCCTGACTGCCAGATTACTAGTAAACAGCTCTCTGAAAGATACATTTAACATCACAAGGGGTACAAGGCAGGGTTGCCCGCTTTCCCCCCTCCTTTTTAATCTCTACATCGAGCCATTTGCACAGGTTCTTAGGGAAGAGCTTAACATCGTTCCCTTTAAATTTGGAGGATGGGAAAAGCGTGTGGCTTTATATGCGGATGGCATCCTCATCTTGATGGATGACACCGACTCAGCCTTTCCAACAGTAATCAATCGGGCGGTGGAATTTGATAAAATCTCAGGCTATGAAATAAACGCCAATAAAACTGAAATCATGGCATGGAACATTCCCAATTCACAACTTAGTATAGGATCCTCTTTGCGATACTTGGGGATAAGAATTACGCAAGAGGTTGGCAAGATCCCGGAACATAATTTAGATCAGGTGTTCAGGGAGTGTGAAAAACAGATGAAATCTTGGGCCCTTCTCCCTCTTTCCATTCTAGGGAGGATTAATATAGTAAAGATGTCCATTCTCCCAAAACTAACATTTCTCTTTAATTCTATCCCCTTCTCTTTTGACACCAAGCAAATAGAGAAATGCCAACGGGAATTAAACTCCTTCATCTGGAAATTTAAAGCGACCAGACTAGCGTGGAAAAAACTCGGGAGGAGGAGGGGAAAAGGAGGTTTGGCTCTCCCGGACCTACAATATTATGCATGGGCCTTTCAACTCTTGCACTCGAGAATGCTCCTAAAGGTACCCACCAAAACATCAGGTGGAGAACTGCTTCGGTCCATGTTAAAGGGAGAAGGCCTGCCGGAGGAGGGCTTCTTATTCACATTTAGGGACCAAAAATTCTTTAAAAAAATTACATTAAAAATACTTTACTCGTTAGCTAGAAGTTGGGCAATTATAAGAAGGAAAGATGGGCTTAGCTACTTTTCACATTTTGCACCAATATGGGACTCCCCAGGTACACCACCATGTTTTCAGGATAATTTGATCCTCGCGGTGAGGGACTCGGGTATTCATAAGTGAGGAGACCTGTTGGGAGGGCGCTTTATCTTGTCCCGGGAAGATCTACGGGGACTAAACTTTCCAGATTCAAATATATTCAGATGAAGAGTTGGGCGAAGGCACAGTCTAGGAAGGATACTCTTCTGGGAAAGGATAGTAATATTCAGGAACTTCTTGTGGCAAGGCCCGGGGGTAGGAAGGAGGATGCATTCTGGTGCTGGGCAATTGAGGAGGAGGCAGATGGCGACTTCAAACTTGCTGATGAGCTATGGGGAGAGCAGTTAAACTCTCAGTGTATGCAGGTCTGGATGGAGTAATTTAGTTTATTGCATAAAGTAGTAAAACCTGCCTGGCTGAAAGGAAACCATCTTTTTACAGTACATAGGGCTTACTTTTCTCCTTTAAAATTATCAAAATTTCAGCCTGGGAAAGTATGCAATAAATGTGGCCTACCAGAAGCATCGGATGTTCATATGTTCAAGGATTGCTTGGTAATCAGCCCCTTCTGGGATGAGGTGAAGAAGACTTTGGATTCCATCTTGAAGATTTCAGTGACTATCACTCTTCCTTTAATTATCTTCGGCCTCGATGACAATGTTACGGGCCAAGCCAGATCTTTTCTTTTCTATGCAATCCTCATGGCCAGAAGAGAAATATGTAAATTCTGGGTGGATTGTGCTGCCCCGCCCCACTCAGGCAGGCTGACTTCGCTTTATGAGGTATGTAGGATTGACCTGGCAAGATCCTGTAGTATGAGAAAGCGTACATTTTGGGATCTCCTGGTATGTTGGAAGTAGGATGTCCAGGGTTTTTTTTATTTTCCCCGGGTCCTATGATTATGCCTGTTTCCAGCTCCATGGGCCAGTTCTTCAGGTCTCCCCGGCAAACAGTATGGTCCGACAGGTTGAAATATACCTTGGTGGAGTAAAATGTTCTACCCTCTGTCTCTGGATGCTCCTTCCGCCGTTTATTCGATCGTGCCTTTGGTCTGGATTAACAACCATATGAAAATCCCTGAACTTGTTCAGGAAAGGTACACATGGTGGTTGGCGATTTTCTTAAGCGGGCTAAGGCAAATGAGGACCAAAAAAAAAGAACCTTACAGAGCATCTGGAAGTCCTGCCCTGCTGAACCCTGAAGTGGGACTCTGTCAGTACAGCACATGAAGAAACAGTGCCCTGCAACCTCCAGACGCCAAGGAGGCCACATTTCCCAGATGCCAGTGGGACTGAGTAAATAGCAGCGCAGGAGGGGGGTTTGTCCCAGTGTGTAGTCTCAAGACCCAAGTGGTCTTGTATCTGCCCCTGTCCACTGCAAGAGTTGGTTGAAGCTTGAAGGCCAGCACAGACATTGCTGGTCCTGCAGCAGAGTCTCCCCACCCCGCTTTCCAGAGGGGGCGGCGCACCCTAGTGGGGAGAGACCCCAGTGGCACGTAAAACATGCTGTGCATGGCAGCTGCACCATACGATTGCAGCAGCTGCCTTGGGTTCAACCAAATCGGGTAGGGACCCAGCCAGATCTCCCTGCTGCCTGTGGTTGTGTGCATGTGTGCCTCCCCACCCCACAGTTGCCTACCTTGATAGGGCGCTTGAGCCTTCTTGTGAGGGGGACCACCACAGAGGCCTCGTTTTGAGGAGCCATACTAAAAAGTTACAAGAGCCCCTCCTAGTAGAGGGGAAATTACCATAATCCCCCTGAGAGACATGCAGAGATTCTGGTCCCTCTGGTATCATGGGGCATTACACTAGAGCGTGTTGTAGAACCACAGGGAACTGCACCCTACATATTCATGAGGAAGGTAGGATGATTCATGGATTTACATATTTTTCCCAAACTGCGGCAGTTTGAGGCCCTTAATGTTATATATCGCCTCATTGTGCACTAAATGTTTATGACAAATTAGATTTATGTACTACAAGTGAGTTATGGTCTATAGGTATTATATGTATTCTTTTAGCAGAGTGATTTATCATCTAAGTGATGTCATGACAATTGCCTGGTAGGCAAAATGAATATGTGATCTGTGGTCTAACATGTTTTATGTATAAATACAAAGGATATTGTTATATAACCTTGTGTGGAGTCTCTTTTTGGTGGTGCACTTAGTGTGTCACTGGTATGTGTGTGTTGTGCAAATGCTTTACACACTGCCTCGAAGATATGCCTGATTGCTTTACGAGGCTACCAAGGGGGTGAGCAGGGGTTATTTTGTGTGTGTAACTCCCTTAGTCTGACTAGAGAGGTGGGTTCTGCCTGGCTTAGGTCTACACCCTAGCCAACCAGACACCCCATTTCTAACAGTTCCCCAGTGCTCCAAAGCCCGAGTCTACCAAGAGCATACCTCTCCCGAACTCCTCAACGTCATCTGTAGCCTCTGCATTAAGACCTCTTAAAATGCAACCTGCTCCAATAAGCCATTTCTGATGCCAAAAGACACACCTGCAACTATCCACCGTGGGCCTCAGTTAAGAGGAACAAAGGTGTCCCTACATCCCAGAGCATCACAACTTACCTCTCCAGCTGTTGGTTTCCTTTCACTGACCTCCTGGCCTCAGCTTGCAGCCCTTTTCCGATTGAGCCGTTCTCCACTGTTTCACATTGGGCACTCAAAGCTGTGTTTGCACCCTGTACCCAGCCACCCCTTTGCTGCTGGTGGTGCCTCAACCTCCAGGGACTAGTCCCACAAGCCACTGCTACTTACCTGTAAGCAGCCCCTATCCGATTACTTAAATTAAATTAATAATCTTAAAAATAAATAAACAGTATTTTAAATATATTGAACATATAAAAAGAACACATATTATAATCTTTATTACATATAACAAAAACACACAAATATGATTTAATAAAACATTGAAACAATATTTATTTAAAAGGAATAAATATTCACAAACAAATTATTTAAAACATAAATGTATTTAATTTACTTCCTACCCTATAACACCACACCAATAAAAAAGACCAACTTTTTTATTGCTATTTATTAACATAATTAACATAATTAATAATATATTATTAATATAAATAGAAAAAAACATTCATTCAGTACACATTCTTTAACACTATATTATCCACAACACACACCTACAATTAATAACACAATTACGATTATTATTATGTAATTAATTAAATTAAATTAATTAACAAATAATCATTAATTCATAAAAAAATAAACAATTACTTCCCATCCTTCCCATCATTTACACCTAATAAACACCACAATACACACCAAAAATTAATCACCACAAATAGTTACTAATTAATTAAACTAATTATTAATTCAGCAATGAAAGAAAATTCTTCCCAACCTTCCCACCATGTACACCTAATTAACACCACAACACACACCTAAAATATATTACAGAATTACCATAATTAATTACAAATTAACTACATTTACAACTAATTATTAATTCATCAATAAAAAATAAATTACCGCCCACCCTATTTCCCTACAAACCCCAAACCCGCTACAAAACTAAAAACGGCAAATAAAAAAAAAAAAATGAATGACTACTGTAAATAATCAATAAAATGTGTATAATTAAATTACTTTTCACCATATTACCGTATAGACCCACAACCCGCTACGGAACTAAAAACGCAAAATTCTATTAAAAAATGATTAACTACTAAAATTTTAACACATATAATAAAAATACAAACAATTCTTATACAAAAAAACATTATACACATATAAAATAAATAATTCAATACATAACGCAAATAAAAAAATAATATTTTTAATAACTATGTTTTTACAAACTATATTAAACACTTCGAAATTTTTTAAATCAATATTACTTTCCTAAAATCGATATTCGTGGCCACGAGGATTTTACTGTCGATATTCTTGACCCAGGTTATTTTTAGCACGATATTTTTGCAATTCCATATTTGTACCTTGATATTCTTTCTATGCACTGTTACATATATGTATGCTGAATGTTTTCTTTCTCCAATAGGTTAACATTACAAAGTCTGAAAATTGCACTGTGTTTTTACATTAAAAAGTATTTCTATTGGAAAACTTATTTTTCTAAGAAGAAGTTCTGTGGTTCTGCAAAATAAATATGACCAAGTATTATTTCATAATTTCGTATCGGATTTATGTGTGTCTGTGTGTACAACAAATGCTTAACACTACTCTCTGATAAGGCTAACTGCTCATCCACACTACCACATGTAAGCATTACTATTATCGACTTTAGCCTCTGCAAAGCCTCTGGGATCCACTGGACCCTCTGCAAACTATATCTCTTTTATTATGGCATATAGAGAGGCAGCTTCCTACAGTAGGTTAGAGCCCGAAACAGGAAATGGCCCAAAACAGAAAATGGACACATTACATTTTTCCACTGAAAACTGGCCCTTTTTTGCAATTTGTCCAGCTGTAGATGTTGTGCCCTAAGTCAGCCTGGCACTAAGGGAAACCTAGCAAAACCTATGCATTTTTTAGAACTAAACACATAGGGGCCTCTTCTGATTCCAGTCGGAAGGGCTCCAAACCATTTTCAGAGCCCTTCCGACCGAATCGGAATGTGTCAGCCGGATTCCTTTCCGACTGAGCCATTCCGATGGGCTTGGTCAGAATCGGATCCGACTCAGATTTCCGGATGGCTTACGACAGGCTCAGAGAGCCAGTCTGCCATCCGGGAATCCTTCAGTACTCCCCCGATTGCCTCTTTACGACCGAGGGAGCATGATGGCAATTTTTCACTGCCTTTTCGTGTCGGTGTGTCCAGCACAAAAAGGCAGTCGGAAACTGTCTCTGGGGGCCCCCAGCAGGCCCCCATGGGTGTGAGGCCACCAAATGGCGGCCTGGAGGCACCTATGGTGCCCCTCCGTTGATCCCTGCACCCGGCGGCAGGCACCTTGGGGTGCCAGCCACAGGGTGCATGGATGAATTCCACCCCTGCATTTCACAATGGAGGCATGCATTCCGATCGGAATGCATGCTCCCATTGTGAAGTATATGAGTGCGACCGAACATGGTTCGGTCGCTTCGTACTTGCAGGGCCGTAACCGACCACAGCAGCTTGGTCGGTTACGGCTCCAGACCAATGTCGGACGGACCTGAGTCCGTCCGACATCGGAATCGGCCCCTTAGAAGAATCCAGGATGTGTGGCTCTCAGTAAGGTGTGTTACCCTGAATCCCTTGCAAGCCTCAAACTTTGACTAGAAAAACACATTTTCCTGACGTTTCTGTGATGGAAAGTTCTGCAGGGAGTCAAAAACGTCCTTCCTCCCAGCATTCCCTTAATTTTCTAATACAAATTTTACCTCATGTTTGTAGGTAGGCTTAGTGCCTGCTGCAGGAAATGGCCCAAAAGGCAACTTGGACATATCACATTTTTCCACTTTTTTGCAATGTGCCTAAGTCTTGATTTTGGCCCTATCTCATGGGCAACCTAGAGAAACCGAAGAAACCTATACATTTGTTAATACTATTCACTTAGAGGCATCCAGGGTGGGGTGTCTTGCGTGGCTCTCACTAAGTGCATCATTAAGATGGCGGACCACTGTAACGGCATACGGGACCGACCGCCAGAGGTGCGGCGGTCCCGCTGTGGCCATTAGGATGCAACTGCCACCCTGGCAGTCGCATCCCGCATATTGAACATTGTGGCGGGCAAGCAGCACCCGCCACAATGTCCAAAATGCATGTTGTGCATTGGCATGCCCAAACGTGACAGGCACCGTGCGGTGCCTGCAACCTTGTTCATGCCAATGTTGGAGGGGTACCCCCCCCAAGTTCAGCCCTACAGCCCCCAATGTGAACACCGCATGCCTTTCCATGGCGGAGTCTCCGCCATGGAAAGTCTTTGCAAATGCCACATCCTAATATGGATGGCGGTGTCTTGCAGGCACCGCCACCATATTTGGGGCATTTTTCGCTTGGTCAACAAGTCGACCGGTGGAAAAGCGATGGACGGTCTTTCCGTCCACCGCGGTGCCCCCGATATATAAATATGGCTGGGGAGAACAACAGACATTTGGCTGGCGGATCGCCACCACCGGGCCGGCAGTGGCGATCCACCCGCAATCATAATGGGCCCCTACATTGTGTTTCCAAGTATCCCTTGCAAACTTCAAACTATTTTTCCTAACATAAGTGTGATGAAAAGTTCTTCAATGTGAAGGGAGCCACACATTTTCTTCCACTCACCATGTCTGTAAGTCTTTTGATAAAAATGGTATCTAACTAATTTCGGCAGGCTTAGTGGCCTCAACGGAAAATGGGCCAAAGCACAACCTAGACAAATCAAACTTTTCCATTGAACCCGGACCCTTTTTTCCAATGTGGCCAGGTGTGGAATTCGGTCTCCAGAAGAGCCAGCACCAAGGCCCAAAACACAACATGGACGTATCACATTTTTCCACTGAAAACTGACATTGTTAGTTAAATGGATAAGTAAGTTGGGGGATACCTGAAATTGACATACGCGAGTCAGTTATGCTTGCTAATAGATTTCTTATAACTGGGATGATGAAATCGCAACATTTTATGAGTACACATGACCTTTATTATACTCCCAGTAAAGTTGTCAAATGGAGTACGACAACGGGGACTAAATGCAATCGCTGCGGTATTTATGCGACTGATGCAATACACATGTTTTTCCAATGACCTAAGCTTGCGGAATTTTTTCAACAAAGTGAACTTTTTTGGGGTGTTATTTTAAAGAACAATATTAATATAACCACAGAGATATTACTGATTGGTTTAAGTTCAGGTATCCCAAGATCAAAAGCTATAACTTGTTTTCTTTTCATTTGTATGGCTGTAATTCGAGCTTGCATTACTAGAGATTGGATTAACCCTGATCCCCCATCTTTTTTTAATTGGTGGGAAAGATTACTATCAATGTACAATATAGAATTAGCTATTTATAAAACCAAGGGGCTGAAAAGAAGGGACATGGGAACAAAGATTTGGGCACAAATTACTGATTGGATTTAGATGTATTTTTTTTTGTGTATGTTTTTCTTTTTTTCTTTTACAGGATCTGTGTATTTGTCTCATGTTTTGATCATTGATATTCCCTCTTAGTGATCGTGTGAATTTGAATATGTTGTTTATTTATCTGTAGAATTTGACTGTTCGTTCATGTTTTTCGTTGCATAAAACAATAAAAGCTTTATAAAAAAAATAAAATAAGAAAAAAGAAAACTGACATTGTTTATGCAACATGCCTAGCTGTGGATTATGGGCCCTAGCACAGCTGGCACCTAGAGAAACCTAGGTACTGAGAGGGAGGGGTCCCAGTGTGAGTGTGAAATAATGTAAGCAATTCAAAAAATAGTTTATCAATTGGCTAATTTTACTGTCACTTATTCCTTTCCACCACACCATCCTCACTTGATCACTTCCTCCCTCCCCCCCTGGGGCACTGTACAACCGTTTATGATATTGATTAATTGTTGAGTATATTTAGTATACCTAGTCCCATTGTGAATAAAACAATGTGGATGCATTTATTGTCTGTGTAAATATTTTTTGAATTGCTTACATTATTTAACACTCACACTGGGACCCCTTCCTCTCAGTACCTATTGAACCCAGGTCCCAGTGACTATGTTTGGGTAAAACCCCCCTATATATACACTACTTCGAGCAGACGCTGGTCTGCGAGGTTTCTTTTTTCGTTCAATTTAATTGTCTCTAGCACAGAATGGTAGAAAGAGAACTTCTCTCATATTCTGAGGATTACATTGATAAACTTCTGGAAAATCCTGACAACATCTTTTTTTCCACTAATATTCCAACCATAGACTTTACTCTGAAAGATAAAATATCACGTCTAGAGCGGCTGGAGAAGAAACTGGTCCGAACCAGGTGGCATGGTCATCTTCTAACAAGATATCTCAAGGAGAACATCATCCCTGTGGGATTAAAAATCAAGATAGAACTGGCCATCTTCATAGAAGTACCTAAATTCAAAGAAGGATTCAGTCACGTTGCTAACAATTGCTCCCGTCATTGGATGGTTCTCGGTGTGGAAACTGCCGCTGAACAAGTCCAGCTTATTGCCATGGAAATCAGTGCATTGAAAGCAGAGATAGCGGCTGATGCCAACTTTGCTAGTGCTAAGGAAACCCTGAGTAATCTTGAGGCATCCCTTAAGGACTTTGACCTGACTACCCAGAACCGCAAATTGGAGAAATTAGCCTGTGACATACGTCTGTATGACAAGAAAAAGACTTACCCATACCTACAGGAGGATTATTTCCGCCAGGATAATCAGGGGCGCTTCACGAACAGAGGACGTGGGTCATACAGAGGTAGACGCAACTACCAAACTTTCTCGGATTCATCATATAGCTCAGAGGGCGAACAAGAACGAGCCGGCCCTAGTAATTTTTACAGCCATCAAGACTACTGCTACCAACAACACCAATTCAACCCTTTTTTAGGACAACGCCAAGGATCATGGCGCCCTCCTCGCAGCAGAGGCAACAACTGGCCACGGGGCCAGCAACGTGGTCACCAACAGAACACGAGCAATTGGGACGGAGGACGTGGACAACCCTAAAAACAAGTACATTTCCAACCGGAACAGCACGGCGAGAGGGTAACCCGCAACAAAACCTACCGGTGGTAGATACAACAGAGGCCCTCAGTCCGGTTGTTAATATATCTCAACAAAATCTGAGCAACGATGAACTCAAAGTATTGAGCAAAGGATTATCTTACGTTCCAACCAACAAACCGGATAATTTTACTGTTCGAACCGAACTTTTCAAATTCTTCCGGAAAATCCGGCTCAGATATTTTTTTCGCAATTCAGGACCTCAACCTAATCCATTGTTAACAGGTCTGAGAATGCCTTCTACTTTTGTCCCATATGCAAGCACAATGTCACACAAAATCTTAGCTTATGAAGCGGTGGTCTGGAGAGATGTGCAACAACTTTTATGTGACAAATCATACACCAGGTACAACATAAGCAAAATGGAAAAGACAGCACTGCAATCACTTGCCCGGAACAATCGAGTTGTGATTAAGCCTGCGGACAAAGGCGGAGCAATTGTTGTCCAAGATGTATCCACCTATGAATCGGAAATTCTCCGCAAATTGAATGACGGTGCGAGTTACCAACAATTGCGATCCGATCCTTCCAAAGTCATTTCCCTTGAAATTTTGGAGTTAACACAAGTTGGCCTTGACCAGGGTTTCCTATCTGAGAACGAGTTTCAGTTTCTGAATCAAAAAGACCCTCGACTGGCCACCATGTACACCATACCCAAAATCCACAAAAGCATGGTGGACCCACCGGGACGTCCCATAGTTTCTGGGTGCGGCTCCATTCTCGAGCCTCTTGGAAAGTACATTGATTTTTTCCTTAAACCCCTCGCTGAGTCTACTCAATCCTACCTCCGTGATACTATGCACACAATAAACATCATTGAGAATTCATCCTTCGACCCTCAACACCAAAGATTAGCTACATGCGATGTGGTATCATTATACACCTGCATCCCGCAACAAGAAGCTTTGATGGTGATAATAAGATGCCTGCAACAACGACCTGCTCCAGTACAAGTTCCATCAGAATTTATTGTGGCCCTGTTGAATATAGCCATGACCAAAAACTTTTTTCTATTCAAAAACAAATTCTACCTTCAGACATCTGGAGTAGCAATGGGGGCTCCCTTTGCTCCTGATGTGGCGATTCTCTATATGGCGGCCTTCGAGGAAGACACTGTCCTAAATCAAGTTAATCCATTCAGAGACCAGCTCGGTCTCTGGATGCGATACATTGATGATATTCTTCTAATTTGGAATGGTGACTTAGAGGGACTGTCCTCTTTTTTCACATGGCTCAATCATCAATCTGCATACCTCAAATTTACGATCCAATCAGACAATCAGACCATAAATTTTCTGGACATTACCATTTATGAGCAATCAGGAATATTACTCACCACACTCTACCGCAAACCGGCTGAAAGAAACTCGCTGTTACAATACAATAGTCACCATCCACGAGCTCTCCGCGACAATTTGCCTTTTGGACAATTCCTACGAATTCGGAGGAATTGCTCCAACAAAGACCATTACTTTACAGAATCTGAGGATCTTGCCAACCGACTACAACAACGAGGATATCCTAGACGACTGGTTAAGAAATCAAGAAAACGTGCCTGGTTCTATCCACGAGAGGAATTACTCTCGCCTAAGGACAAGGGAGACCAACAAGAAAACAGGATTGTCTGTGTAACTACGTTTACCACCAAAAGTAACAAGATCAAACGCATTATCAATCACCATTGGCAATTAATATCGGATGATGTCAACCAGTCTGAGACACCATTACACGCTTTCAAGAAAGCTAAAAGCGTCAAAAACTATGTGGTACGGTCACTCCTACCAACTCCTGATGAGCCTAGTATTACCTCATTATGGGATTTGCCCCCTGCGGTTGGCCATTTCAAATGTGGCCGCTGTAAGGCTTGTGACACTGCAATCCAAATAAAGGAATTTCAACATCGCCAACATAAAATCCGGCTAAAGACACACAGCAACTGTAATACTTCTAACATTATCTACGCGATAATATGCCCGTGTCAAATGATCTACATTGGCCAAACACAACAAAAAGTCAAAGCAAGAATTCTCCAGCACATGAGCAGGATCAGATGTGAGGTCCAGGGCGCACCCCTAGTAGACCATTTCAAATTGGCAGCACACCCCCCAGAGAGTCTTCGATGGGTGGTAATAGAAAAAGCAGTTTTGGGACCTCTGGGTGGCAACATCACAAGTATCCTAAATACACGCGAATTGAAGTGGATGTTCTTCTTTGATTCTATCGAGACAGGTCTCAACGAGCAAGATAGCTCTTTTTCACAACTAGCAACCTTGCCCTGAATCCCTTTCTATATGAACACCACACAGCATACATTGTTTCTGAGTTGGCTTATACCCTCATGTGAGAGGTACGCCATAATACCTTCTACAATTATGTGAAAATGTCAGTACGACCATCAACTGAATTGGCCTATACCCTATTGTGAGAGGTACGCCATGAATACAGTTTAATATTTATGTGGTTTCATTCATCCTCATATAATAGAATCCTCGCAATTACCGACAATGTTTATTTTGACTTTATCATCAAGTGATAAGTACGCCACATTTATGTTCCAACTACCCTCAAAGGCAATGGGCCTTGCTGATTGACATAATACCTAATGTTTACATTATCCGTGGCTTAACACTATTTGGTTTCTTTTAAAAATTGTTATTATTGTTGCAATGTGTATAATCATGATAATTAGCATTGATTACGTACTCTAGATGCCAAGTTAATTTCAAAAATATTTTTTATTGTTGACTTACTAACCACAATTTAAATAATGGGCTCATGTCACGGTTTTACCAATACTACCAACATAACTGACATTGATGATAATCGAGAACCTTGGCATTCAATGAATAGCGCGGGGTCTGTCTTTCATGTCTACACGTTAGTCCCGAATCACGTGGTCCGGTTACCATAGTAATATGATAACCAGGAAACTCGGCTCGCCATTGCGATCACGAGCGGCATTCTCTGCTAGATACAATCGGCTGGGGGTAAGTGTGCCCTCGTCATTCTCCCAACCTTGGCGGCTCAGGTTACCGGGGGTAACCCCCCTTTCACATTGTCCTATAGATACCACGGAGTCATTATACCCGCGGACCCGATTTCCGAATAACCTACACTTTTGGTAAGCCCTCGGACTTAGTTAACAATGCCGTGCATGTCCTGCCTTTTCGCGATAACATTTGAGGATGACTGGTTCCCTATGTTCGTTCACAGATATTACTGAACGACCATCTCTGAATAATACTGTTAAATTCGTGCAAGACCATTTTATCATTTGGGTAAGCCCGTTCTATATTTTTGTTTTCAATTTGTTGCTACATTTAATCTAGTCCATTTACATGAACTACCTGCTCCTCGTGTTCTTCCACAGACACCGCGGAGTGATCCCGTGTGATAACCACATTTTTAGACCTTGTGCCATTCTACCTGCCAACTAAGGTAAACTGTGATATATGACAGCGACGCAATTTCCATATTGATTGATAGTGATCGGACCTATCTTGTCTTAGATTTTGCCACAGTCACCGCCCCCGGGCTGGCTCACTGCTCTATACAACTACTCTAGTGCATGTGGATTATTCTTCCTGGTACTAAGACGCTTTTGTCAATTGAACCACACATTGACCCATAGTCCCTACCTATCTCAGATATTTGTCTTTCCTCACATATGAACTACCATATGGAAACGCCAGCTCAGTCTAGCATTTATAAAACGAGTAATAACCTTAATGGTATACTCTCTTTTGTAGTTTTGTGTGCTTTAATTGGTTTTGACTAAACAATATGAGGTATATCCCATTATCAATTAATATAAATCTCCTTTATTTTATATATATCAATTAGGTTGCCTGCCCCGCATTTTGTCCTGATGAAGACCCCACAGCAAAGGGCACCACTAATCCCTGCAAACTTTAGAGGGTCGAAACATCGACAACAACCTGTTTGGTCGTCAACTTCACGCCAACATTTTTACATTTATTGTATCTTGTGAAATATGATATGTTTTGATTTATGCATCGAACCAACGGTCTTATGTTTTGTATATAAGAATTAACTCGTCAACACAGTTTTATCAATTGGCTGATTTTACTGTCACTTATTCCTTTCCACCACACCATCCTCACTTGATCACTTCCTCCCTCCCCCCATGGGGCACTGTACAACCGTTTATGATATTGATTAATTGTTGAGTATATTTAGTATACCTAGTCCCATTGTGAATAAAACAATGTGGATGCATTTATTGTCTGTGTAAATATTTTTTGAATTGCTTACATTATTTCACACTCACACTGGGACCCCCCTATATATACACACCTAGAGAAACCTAGCACATTTATACATTTTTCAAAACTAGACACTTAGAGGAGTCCAGGATCAAATGACTTGAATGGCTCATATTAGGTTGTGTTTACCAGAATCCTTTGCAACCCTCAAACTTTGCTTTAAAAAAACACATTTTCCTCACATTTCTGAAAGTTCTGGAATCTGCAGGGAGCCACAAACTTTCTTCCACCAAGCTTACCCACAAAACGGTCCCTCACTTTTCTGGGTAAGCTTAATATCTGCTAAAGGATACTTCCCAAAAACCAACATAGACACATCACATATTTCCATTGAATTGGGCCCTAGCTCAGTCAGCATCTAGGGAAACCTAGCAAACCTATACATTTTCAAAAGCTTGGCACTCATCAGGTTCTGTTACCATCCAGCATTCCCCTAATTATTTTAATAAAAATGGTAACTCACTTCTATGGATGAGCCTAGTTCCGGTGACAGAACAAATCTAACCAAGGTCAATGAGAGTCCCCAGCGAGAACTCCCACACACTGCCAGCAAAGTACCAGTGCACAGACACTGCCAAGCAGGTGCCAGTCCACACATACCACTCACACTTTTTGTTTTAACAAAAAAATCACAAACGAATTTGAAGGAGATGAAAAAACATCTAATACTACAAACATAACAGGTCTAACTCAATACTTCAAACCACAATACAGACCTGTGAGTTCAGTCAGTCAGTCAGTCAAGAAAACCTTTTTTTGGCAAACATTACCATTACAGCACAATACAATAATAAAAAAAACAGTTACAAATCCACAACCAATATTGTACAAATCCAAAATAACACAGTTAGATAAAAAATAATCCCAGAGCAGAAAGGTTAAACACAATCTTAATTATAACCTGTCACTGGGGTAGTGGAGTGAGCTAAAGAATGATGATGGATTAAACCCAGATCAGTTGACTGGGGGTGAGTGTTTGATTTTCTCAAACGCTCCATCCATTATCCCCTTTGGTATCGCTTTGTTCGTCATAAGATGGCAGGGCATGCCCAGACGTGGGTCCCTTGCTCACTTTGCCACTGGATTCAAGCTAGCCTGGCTGATGACGGCTGATTGGCCAGAAAGTGGTCCCAGGATGCTTGGTTTCGGTCCAGGGAAGACATGGCTTGGCAGTTCAGGCTGGACTGTTCCCATGAGGCACAGGGTCAGACTGATTTGCATATGGCATATCTGAACTGTGGTGGTGGAGTGAGCTAAATAATGATAATGGATTAAACCCAGATCAGTTGACTGGGGTGAGTGTTTGATTTGCTCAAACGTTCCGTCCATTATCCCCTTTGGTATTGCTATGTTCAGCCTAAGTTGGCAGGGTATGCCCAGACGTGGGTCCCTTGCTCACTTTGCCACTGGATTCAAGCTACCCTGGCTGATGACAGCTGATTAGCCAGAAAACGGTCCCAGGATGCTTTTTTCTGGTCCAGGGAAGACATGGCTTGGCAGTTCGGACTGGATTTTTCCCATGAGGCACAGGGTCAGACTGATTTGCATATGGCCATGTCTGAACTGGGGTGGTGGAGTGAGCTAAAGAATGATGATGGATTCCACCCAGATCAGTTGACTGGGGGTGAGTGTTTGATTTGCTCAAACCCTCCAACCCTTATCCCCTTTGGTATCCTCTAGAATCAGGTGGGCAGTAACTGGAGGTAAACGGTTCTCATTTTTGGGCCCCCAATCCTGGATCAGCTTGCCTGCGGAATTACGCCAAAATGAAAGTGAGAGGCTGTTTAGAAAGCAAATCAAGACCTGCCTTTTTACTCTCTAACTCTGATATCCTGTTCATTTACATTTCACTCAAAGAAGAAACTGTTCCTTCATTCATTCATAGCACTCTTACATCAGCCCCAATGCCATCACCATCTTTCTCATGTATTGCAATCCTTTTTCAATACATCCTCTGTCATCACCCTCTTTCTCAACTGTTCCTCTTTTATCACCCTGATACTCATCTATCACACTCCTCTTTCATCAGCTGCAGTATGATCACCCTCATCCTTATCTCTCACAGCCATCTTTCATCACCCCTTTTGCCATCCCCTCATCCTAATGTTTTACAAACATCCTATATCACTTTCCTTCTGCCCTCTTTTATCACCCCGATGTCTCACCCCCATCCACTTCTGACAAAGCCCTTTCATCACATCCTCTGCCATCACCCTAATCCTTATCTGTCACAGTTGTCTTTCATCACATCCTCTGCCACCATGTCCAGTCGTATCTGCCACAACCCTCTTTCATCACACCTACTAATATCACACTCATCCTTATTTCTCACAGCCATCCTTCAGTAATTCCTTCTACCATAACCCGCATACTTATCTGTCACAGGCCTCTTTCGTCATCTCCACTGCCATCAGCACATTCTTATGCCTCACAGCCCTCTTTTATTGCACACAATAGTATCCCCATCATCCTTATCTGATATAGTCCTCTTTTATCACCCCAATGCCTCACCCTCATCTTCTTCTCTCAAACCCTCTTTCATCACACCCACTGACAACACCCTCATCGATATATGTTACACCATTCTTTCATTACCCCTTTTGCCATCACCCTCATCCTTGTCTGTCATAGCCCTCTTTTTATCACCCCAATGGCTCACCCCTATCCTCAAACCCTTTCTCCTCATATCCTTGTTGATTTATGTCACACCTTGCTTCCATCACCCCTTTTGCCATCACACTCATTCTTGTCTGTCAGAGCCCTCAATCAAAACATCCACTGCCTCACCCTCAGACTTACAAGTCACAGCCCTCCTTCATCACACCCACTGCCATCACCATCATCCTTGTCTCTCATAGCCCTCTTACATCACACCAATGCCATCACCATCACACTTATCATGCATAGCTCTTTCATCACACCCACTGCCATCACCCTAATCCTCATCTGTCACAGGTATCTTTCATAACACATGCTGCCAGCACACTCATCCGTATCTCTTACCCCCGTCTTTCATCCTTTCCCTCTATCATCACCCTCATACTTATCGGTCACAGCCCTTTTCATCAACTCTACTGCCTTCACCTGCATCCTTATGTATCACACTGCCCCATCATCACACCCACTGTCATCATCCTCAGATTTATCTGTAACAGCCCCTTTTTATCACACCCAATAACATCACTGTTATACTTACCTGGCATAGCCCTCTTTTATCACCCCAATGTCTCAACCTCATCTACTTCTGACAAAGCCCTTTCATCACATCCTCTGCCACCATGCCAGTCTTATCTGCAGAAGCCTCTTTCATCATACCTCCTGCCATCCCACTCATCCTTATCCCTCACAGCCATCTTTCATTACTTCCTTCTACCATATCCTGCATACTTACCTGTCACAGTCCTCTTTCATCTTGTCCACTGCCATCAGCCTCATCCTTATGTCTCACAGCCCTCCTTCATCGCACCCAATAGTATCCCATCATCCTTATCTGACATAGTCCTCTTTTATCACCCCAATGCCTCACCCTCATCTTCTTCCCTCAAAACCCTCTTTCATCACACCCACTGACAACACCCTCCTCAATATATGTTACACCATTCTTTCATCACCTCTTTTGCCATCACCCTCATCCTTGTCTGTCAGGGCCCTCTTTCATCACCCTGTTACCATTAACCTCATCCTTATCTGCCACATCCCTCCTTTATCACACCCACTACCAACACTCTCATCTTTGTCTATCACAGACCTCTTTCATCACCCCTTTTGCCCTGTCCCTCATCCTTGTTTGTCATAGCCTTATTTCATCACCCCTTCTGCCTCCACCTTTCTACCTATCCATCACAGGCATCTCTTATCATACCTACTGCTATCCTCCACATCCTTATCTGTCATAGTGCTCTTTCTTCATAGCAACTGCCATCACCCTCATCTTTTTCTACCACATACCTTGTTCATCACCCCTTTTGCCATGTCCCTCATCCTTGTTTGTCATAGCCCTATTTCATCACCCCTTCTGCCTCCACCCTTTTACTTATCCATCACAGCCATCTTTTATCATACCTACTGCTATCATGCACATCCTTATCTCGCATAGTGCTCTTTTTTCATACCCACTGCCATCAGTCAGTCTTGTCTCTCACACTCATCTTTCATCCCTACTTTTGCCATCAAACTCCTTCAGATCTGTCACAAACCTCTTTCATCACACTCACTGCCATCACCCTCATCCTTGTCTGTCACAGCCCTCTTCCAACACCCGGTACCATCACCCTCATTCTTATTTCTCACATCCATGTTTTGTGACAACCACTGCCATCATTCTCAGCCTTCTCTCGAACAGCCCTCTTTCACGCCATTATCCTTATTGGTCACACCCCTCTTTCATAACACCCACTGCCATCAACCTCGTTTGTTAAAGCCTCTTTCATCACCTCTTTCGATATCACCCTTGTCTGTCACAGTCCTCTTTCTTTACTCCCTTCTGCCAACACCCTCAGCCTTATCTGTAACAGCCCTCTTGAATTTTGGATCTTCTACCAATGACCCACACCCTTTTCTGTCAAAGCCTTCTTTCATCATCCTCACTGCCATCAACCTCACTTCTTTCTATCACAGCCCTCTGTCATCACACCCATGCATCACCCTCATCCTTTCCTGTCAAATCCCTCTTTCATCACATCCAATGTCATCAACCTCAGCCTTATCTGTCACAGCCCTCTCTCATCACACCCCCAGTCATCACCCTCTCCCTTGACTGTCACACCCTCTTTTTTAGAACCTACTGCCATCACCATTAACCATAAATATCACCATCACAGCCATTCCCTTCTACTACCATGACTCTCACCTCCAAATCTGTTCAACCCTCTTTCCTCACGTATGATTATTACTCTGCCTCTCTGCATTACAATGACACTTTACCACTAAATTGTGTACTGCTTAACACATAGTTGGCTATTAAGCACAAATATGAACTGTACAATCACTTAGATTTGTACACTCCAGACTAAGGGCCTGATTACCAATGTGGTGGTGTATGAGTGGGATGCCATGCCACCGCCCGCTTCTCACTGCCAAACAGAGCCGCCGCCCACCAGATTACAAGTATTATCGTGTTCTGCATGCATGCACCAACATGCGTGGGGCATCCTTTGTTCCCTGACCTCCAGCAGTTTCCTGAAGTAAGAACTTTCATGAGACCGCTAAAGGTGAGGAAACTCATAATATGCATGGCGGTGTCGCAGCTCACAGACAGCAGATTGTGAACTCTTGACCGCACACCACCGCTAGGGAACATTGTTGCCTGGCAGTTGTGGCAGTCATATGGTGGTCTGATTTACAAAGATGTAATAGGGTGGTTGGACCACCAGTGAGGTGGTGTCCAGACATCGAACGCTGCACCGCTGTGAGTTTGGCGATCCGTAATCAGAGCCTTAGTTTTACTCACTGAAACCTGGACTGATGACACTTCGAATCCAGACCTAATGAGGCAATTCCATCTGGCTATGCCTTTTTTAAAGTGGACTGTGTTGGTAAACATGGTGGAGGCATGGCGGTTGTCTATTGGAAGCATTTTTGTATGTCTTTCGAGCGTGCAAGGATAAGACATTGTGCTTCACTTACTTTCAAATGTAAATTGAATAATAATGCCACCTTTAATGGTCTTTTGATACACACGCTGCCAGACCCGAAAGCACTCTTTTTACAACTTAAAATGAGTTTATGTTATCTAGTGTACATTATCCTGGTTGCACCATTGTAGGTGACTATAATTTCCACCTGGAGGATCTTGACGACAGAGAAAATGCCCAACTGATAGACAACTTGAACTGTTTCAATCTAAAACAAATGGTGAACACTGCTACACATGAGGCAGGTCATACCCTAGATGACATTTCTCAATTCATCCAGATGTGATACTTGATGAGGTGATACCAATAACTTGGTCAGACCATTAGGCCATCAGTGTCAACTCTGAATATCACAACAGCTAGGACTACATCAATTAATATGCACTCATGGAATAAATTGGACACAAAGGAACTCAGCAAAACGTTGGCCACTACCCAACCCCACCTGATTAACTAACCCAGTGCTAACACGATTAAGTAATTTAAATGGAATAGGAGAACTGTAGCCAAATTGGCTCCTCTGAAACAAATAAATAGCCACTGGGCTAAACCAATGGTGTCTTGGTTCTCTTCTAATCTCAGAGAACTAAAACAGAAATACTGTAGACACGAGAGATTCTGGAGAAATAGCTTCAAGCCAACAGAAACTACTAAATAGAAAGAATTAATGCACAATTTAAAAAATTGATTATTAAAGAGAAAAACAAGTATTTCACTGATATGAACAATTTTGCAAAAAACCTAATGAGTGAACTGTTCAAAACTGTTAAAAAGCTCTCCATCTCCAACTCAACCTCTACTGGTTTATCAAGCCAGTTGTTATGTGATAGCTTGGCTAATTTCTTGAGAAACAAGATTGAAGCCGTTTATGATGATTTTGACTTGAAAACTAACAGTCATTTCTATCCTACTAGTTAAGATACCTATATGCCCAATAGTCTGGAGCTCAGCGAGTTTTCGCTTCTCATAAAGAATAGAATCAGGCGAGTGCTCAGATCCTTGTCCTCCAAAAGTTATGCAGGACATAGCTGAGACAGTCGCCCCCTTTTTGACCTAACTAACACTAATGAATAGTGTCATTTCCTCTGGTCAGCTTCTTAATAAATGGAAAAAGGCTTCAGTACTCCTTCTGCTAAATAAACCCTCTCTTAATCCCAACAAGGAGAAAAATGATCACCCGATCTCGCTCCTACCCATGACCGCAGAAATTCTAGTATGGCTTCTTAAAATCACCCTTTCACGTTTTTTTTAAAAGGTATGAAATCCTAGATGAAGCTAAACATAGTTTTAGATCTAACCATAGTACAGAAAAGGCATTGGTGGCAGTCTGAGAAGAGATAAAAACGGTCATGGATAATGATGGCAAGGCAGTGATGATTATCCTCAATCTGTCTCCGGCTTTCGATATGGTGAGTCATGGTGTCCTCATGGATCATTTACTCTATATTGGCATCCACGGATCAGGTTTATTCCTTCTGGCATCCTTTCTTTCGTCTAAGGAACAGTTGGTTTGCCTTGGGGATTTCAGGTCAAAATAGTTTTCCCTACATTGTGGCATTTCCCAAGGCTCTTCACTGAGCCATGCACTTTTTAATATCCATGTTGCCCCTTTGGTGAAACTCATGAAAACCTTTGGCTTTTCCACAATTGTGTACGCAGATGATACACAAGTTATCATGCCCATTTTGAGTGCCACGGTCACTAAGCTTACAACAATTGCATGGTCACGGTCACCAATTTGATGAGACTCAATTGTCTGAAGTTAATTTCTGACAAAAGTGAGGTGCTCCTCTTTGGCAAGGACACCTCATTTTAGTACACCTCTTGGTGGCCTCCATCCCTTAGCACTCTTCTTAGTCTGGTTGCGAAAGTTAGGAATCCAAGGGTTGATAGTTGATGTCAACCTTACCTTTCGAGATAAGGTGAGCAAACTCACATCATCCTGCTTTTTTGTTTTAAAAATGTTGAGAAAAGTTCTCCCTCAGGTCCGTTCCTTGATTTCTCTGTTGCAGAAAGAGCAACAAGTTGGGTCATTACTTGTTTCCACAAAAAATGTTGTTGCCAGAAAAAAAGTTCTTGATCTAAATTCAAAAACTTCTTTATCAGTGCTTGATGAAGCTTTCTTTTGATACTATAGGGTTGGAGGACACCAGACAGCTTGAGCATGTGGCTGTTTTGTTGTTTGATATCACAAAAAGAGGTAATAAATTCAAAGTTGTTCCAAACAGCAGGCCCTGAAATATATATTGGCCAGGGGGCCACACATGTTTAAGATGTGAATGCCTTCCTGTTACAGAATCTTTGTGAGGCTAGTGGCTGCACCCTGTTCTAAGTGAGATGGGGGTACTGACAGACATGTACTTGTTGTATAGGGCTGATATCTGCTCTCTCTGGTTATGAATGCCTCTCGCCTGACAAAGGCTCTCTATGGAGCTGTTGCTTGTTTCCTCTCCCTGTAAGACTGTAGTCTGCTGATCACAGACCCTGTAGGAACTGTAGCCTGTCCATCACAGACCCTGTAGGCACTCCAGCCTACCTATCATGTACCCTTTAAGGACTGCAGTCTGTGTATCACAGACCCTGTAAGGACTGTTGATTATCACAGACCTTGTAAGAACTGCATCTTGTCTATCACAGATCCTGTAAGGACTGCTAGCCGTCATTCACAGACCCTATAACGACTATGGACTGCCTATCAAAGACCCTCCAAGGACTGCTGGCTGCCTATCACAGACCCTGGAAAGACTGCTGACTGTCTATCACAAACCCTGTAAGGACTGCAACCTGCCAATCACAGACCATGTAAGGACTGCAGCCTGCCTATCACAGACCCTGTAAGGACTGCAGCCTGCCTATCACAGACCCTGTAAGGACTGTAGCCTGCCTATCACAGACCCTGTAAGGACTGTGGCATGCCTATCACAGACCCTGTCGGTTCTGCAGACACAAATGGCTGGAAAGAGAGAGAGTATTAGTCAGAGGAGAGGCAACTTGTGGCATGCTCAGGATACGCTGTTCTGGTATTTTAATATGGATGAGAATGTCCTGAAAGCCACACTGTGGATATGTGTGGGTGGTACATGTGATCTGGAATCATGTTGCCTGTTACTTATGATCTGTACATGTGTGGCTGCAACCTAAATTCCATAATGTGTGTCCTGTTACACATGATCTGGAATCATGGGATCTGGTACTGACAATCTCTACATGTGTGACTGGAACTTCCAATCTATATATGTTTGGTTGATACTTAAAATCCATATGTGTGCTGCCTAGTAAACATGATCTGGACACAAGTGGCCTGGTACTTGCAATCCATATTTGTGTGACTCGAAAATAAAATCTGTACATGTGTGGCTTGGTACACATGATCTGGAAACATGTGACCTGGTTCTTACAATCTGTACATGTGTGGACTGGGACACATGATCTGGAAAAATGTGGCCAGGTACTTACAATCTATACATTTGTGACTGGTACACATTATCTGGAATCACATATCTTGAAACATACAACCTTTATATATGTGGCTAGAAAACATTTGGCCTGGTACTTACAATCTGTACATAAGGTATTGATACTTATATTTCCGATGTGTGGTTGATACTTGTAATCTCGATATCTGGGACTAAAACATGCAATCAAGATAAGTGAGACAGGTACTTTCAATGTGAACATGTTTGGTTGGTACTTACAATCTGCATATATGTGGATGATCATGTAATGATTATTAGTGTCTGAACAACTTAACGTTACAGATCTACATTTGTCACCTGTGTACTTCGCACTCTGCAGGTGAAGCTCCAGGACTGTAAGAAAGAGGTGGAATCCATTCTGGAGTCTAAACCCAAGGAAGAGGAACAAATCACCACCATGAGGGTGAGTGGCAGCCATGAGTCCTGTGCATTTTAAAGCCAGTCGTTGTATATGTGCAGGTCCCTGCATGTGCCAGTCTGGGTTAGGATGCAGAGAAGCCAATTGTTCACCCTCTAGCCTGGTAAATATACTGACTGCAAAGTCTCTGTCCTGGGGGACTTCGGACGAATATGTTTCCAGTGTACCCCATGAGAGAAGTCAAAGCAAGAATGACTCTTCCAGTCTCTAAGTACCGATCACCAACTGTCATGGTCTTTTTCAGAATGTGTATATACAGATACTAGACATCTGTCTCTGAGTGTGTGCATATGTGTGTGTCTGTGTTTCTTCATTATGTCTGTTGGTGTGTTTGCATGGTTCCAGTTGTCTGTGGGACTGCATTTGTCTCTTTGTGTGTTTTCAATCTCCACTCTAAGTGTGCACTTCTGTGTGTGTGTGTTTGTTGCACCCATCGATTTGTCTGGTTGTGTATGCTCAGGTATGGAAGGATTTGTATGTGCATGCATGCCTATGTGTGAGTGTGTTCATCTGTGAGTTTGTACATGCATATGTGAACCTGTGTATGAATGTGCCCATGCATTTCATTTTTGTGTGCTTTGTTACTGTTGCTCTACAGTTAAAATTTGAATCCTGAAACTTTAAAAAGCTCAAACTTTGATCCCAAAATTCACATTCGGTGTTGAGGTGCATTTTGCATCAAAATGGTACAAGCGTTAGAATATGCTAGAACGAATGAAAAAACAGTAAATGAAATGAGTTCAATATTGTGGTATGTCGGTAGTAGGTGGAGTATTATTTTTGTTGAGATTTGTGCTTGTTGATCTTTTAAGGTCGAGTTTATGAGTATGACCTGAAGGTTTGTGATGGAACAGGTCAACTTAGTGTTCTCTGTAGGATGTGGAGTTTAGCCCCCTAGGAAAGAGATGCATGTCCCAGACCCCTCCTAATCAGGAAAAATAAAAGGTGTTGATGGGTCTTGAAGACCTATTTGACAGCCAGGATACACTGTCAGTGAATATTTCCTGTTCTTAGTGGGTCTGGAAGAACTATTGGACAGCTCAGATCCACCAACAATGATTATTTCCAGTTGTTGTTGGGTCTTGAAGAAACATTTGACCAGGTGAGTTCCACCAACAATCAATATTTCCAATTCTTCATGGATTTAGAACTTTTTGACCAGTTGAAATCCCCTGTCACTGATTATGTCCAGGTCTGGGAGACATTTTGGATCTGCATTGGGCCTTGGGGGTGGTATGGGTGCTCTGTAACTCCTTCCACCCGGACTCCAGGTTTCAGTCCCTCACACCCCCATGGGGTACCCTCTTCCTCTTTCAGCCAGGATCCCTCCAGAAGAGGATGGTCTTATTTCACAGTTGGAAGACCTGTGTCTGTCCCCTGTCCAGGAGCGTGGGAGGGACATAATTGCCATGTTTGACCCTTGGCATCGCCTCACTCTTTACAGCTTTGTGAACAAAAAAGAACATTCTAGATTGAGTCCTGGGTGGAACGGGGAGTCTGTGAAGAGATTGTGAAGTTGAGGTGATGTCTTTTTACAGTTTGGTTTCAAACTCAGACTCACTGCAAATTTCTGGGTTGTTCTGGAGATATCTAATTATTTTATTAGGAAAGTATGTTTACATTTTGACATTAATCCAAATGAGACCTGCCTCCCCTTATCTCTTAGATTTCATTGGTGCAAGTTGTACCTGTAATAAACTTATAACTCATGTGTGAAGTGATCTATTATTACACCTACATAAAAATGCTGTTAGGAGCACATGGACGACCTAAATATCACACCCCAGAAGCGTGAAGGGGTTATTAAACCTGGTGCAGATGGTGAAGTTTTAGGGCGGGAGAAAGAGCTAGTCTGTAAACTGGAAGCACCAATGGCAATTGTGATCTTTTATCTTCACTGGGAAACAACCATCAGCTGGAGCAGGCTGGAGCTTGGCTGTGAACGGTGATGACATTCAAGTGTTCATCAGAGGTATCTTCGGAGGGTCCTCCAGTCATAGAAAGTGGAGTCATCTAAACACACATCTCACAGCTGACTATGTCTGCCATGAATGCCATTCAGTGTTTTTCCTACTCTGTACCCTTCATTCTGCAGTACTTTTTACCACACTAGGCACTATCTCATCTGACACCACAGGGCAGGTGAGGGTCTGTCATTCATGCAGAGGCTGTATGCATGATCATGGCTCTGTGCACCAGTCCTATCTGACTTTGGGCTTTTGCATCATCCTACATCTCGCAGAATGGTTTCCGGGCAATTTAACTGTCACAGAAAATTAGTTGCCTATTCATCCCCAGTAAAGCAATGGGACACATCATTCATTTGAAGCCACCAGAAAGAAGGGTTCAGATATTTTACAGTTCACACCTGGGTAGAGTACACTCTACACTTTATTCTAGTATATTATATGCCTATATATCAAACTACAGTTCACACCTGAACACAGCTCACACTAGTCTAGAATGCTAAGTAAACCAACTCATCCCACTTCACACCTGAGTAGAAGTCACATCACACTTTACTCATCATACTACAGCCCATACATGTGTAGAACTCATACTACACTTTACTCTAAGATGCCATGTACAACAACTCATCCCACTTCACTTCACACTTGAGTAGAACTCACACAACACTTTACTCATCATACTACAGCCCATGTATGTGTAGAACTCTCACTACACTTTATCCTATGATGCTATGTACACCAACTCATAACACTGCTGTTCATACCTGAGTAGAGCTCAGCTACTCTTAAACATTTTCTTATGCTGTTGATGGGGGAAATGGAGTGGTGGAGGGTTGGCAGTTACTGTTGCATTGAGGTGTCTCAAAATAAAACTGTGAGTCACAGATTGGATTTTTGGGGGATTATTCTATGTTGTTTTCCTCTAAATTAGGCAACTAATCTCTATACCAGATATAGTCCTGATCACACATCGAGTATTGGGTATCATTACTGTATCCGAGTTTCAATCTTTTGACCACCTTCTGAGGGTGACATTGGAGCCAGAATACTTATTTTAAACCCCATCACCATTTGTGACAACATTTTTGTGATCTTTGGCAACCATATGTTGAGCATATTACTTTGCTTTTGGGTTTTCATGGAATAAGAAGCACTTCAGGCTGATAATAAGCGTTTGATAAGAAAACTGGACTGGAACCAGCACAATCTGGATCTTGGCCCCTCTTAAGAAAGCAGCCACTCTAGCGTATGGCATAAGGTGAAAGTAACACACTTTGGGCTAAGTGGTTCTGCATCACATGGTTCTCTTACTTGAACAACCTGTTTGATCTTGGCAAATCAAGGTCTCCTTAGGCTTGCTTCCTCTTCTCTGCATTACGTCAGAACCTCCTACTGGCTATTTTAGGGAAATGAGAACAAACAACAATTTCCTAGGACAGGTCCATTGCTCACTTTTAATTTATAGAGAATTATGATCTAATTATAGCTAAATGGCTAAATGGTGGATAGCTGACATATGACGACAACTTGAACCACCACATAACACACAATTTAGCTGCCAAGATGGCTCAGTTCACTGATGACAAATACGATGGCTTGGATTTACCAAATGTGAATCCCTTCTGAGATCAATAAACTTAGTAGCTGTACTCTCTGTCATTTATCACGCATTGGCATGGAAGAAATATACAATGACTGATGGATAGAATGCTTGAATTAATCTCAGCCACTGGTAATTACTCGGGCCACAACCCAATCTAAAATAATTTTTCACATCATGCCACCATAGTTTGGATCCAGCTATCTTGAAATCAGCCTTGACCCTGTTCTAAAGGGAACTGCCCAGGCTAGATTTCTAAGCCAGGTCCTTCTTGAACCAGACCACAAGCAACCCAGGACCAATTTTGTCCTAGTTATGGGATCATCAGCCGGGTACAGCTTGGTTCCTGTGACACAGTGTGCACAGGACCCTCATCTGGGTATCCCCATCCCACATAGGGCGATACCTCAAAATATACAATAAAAGTGATGGATGGAATTCTTGAATTGATCTCAGCCACTGGTAATTAATTGGGCCACATCCCAATCCATTATTACTTTTCACACCATGCCCTCTCAGGGTCATATTTATCAATTTATCACGCAGCGCAGAAAATCACCTTGCTGCACTGTTTGATAGGGAAAGCACAGAAATGCTTCGTACTTAACTTAGTATGGTGCATTCCTGGCATTTCCCAGCTGACCATCAGTTAGGCTGCAGTGGACACTACTCTGTCTCCACCATGGCCAAACCTTAACTATGGCCTGGGGAGTAAGGGTCGTTGGAGAAGTGGCTACACATCCTCTCACCCAATTTATATGGGCAAACATTCAGGCATTTTATTCTGTTTCTCACAGCCAGGACAAAACCTGGCAGCGAGGGACAGTAAAGTCATAATAATGCTCGCCCCACCATGGGAGTATCATTCTTTATGAAAAAAGTAATATTTCCATATTTTTCTTTTGTAAAGAATAAATAAATACTATATGTTGCAGAGCTGCATTCTGTTTACGCAGCCGTGTAGCACACAGTAAAATGCATTCGGAACAACCACCATGATGGCAGGTCCTGGCAATGCATTGTATCCCTTATCAGACTAAATGACTTCAGATCTATCCACATGTTTAACTTTGAGTAATGTGCCATATTGTTTTTAAAAAAAAGACACACAAAATGCCAGCTTAGCATGTGAGCAGCCAAGTTGATCTCAGTATTATTTGTGTGCAGTTAGGAACTTCACAATTTCTGATACCTGACTGAAGACAGGACATAAAGCAGGATTAGGCTGAATAAAATTAACATGATGTCCACAATAACAGTACTGACTAGACCCTATCCAGCATGCTGTCCTGCAAAGGGATGTCATCCTCACATCTCTGCTTGCTTTTCAGGAAGGCTCAGTGGAAAGGCCCATTCCATCGGAAGGGAGCTTAAAGGCAGACATGGACCAAGGCTGGCATGGCCCTAGGGAAAACTGGATCAGGCCCTGGCAGGGTTACAACCAGATGACAATCAGGTTCCTGGTGCCTTATTCCCACATATCTGGAGGCAGCAACACCCGCCTTTCTTGTAATCAATGCACACCAAGTGACTGATAGGAACATTCAAGCAAAAGTATCTAACCTTTTTGAACCCTGGTTTGGCTTGAAGAGTCAAGTAAACTCTCATTAGGAATTCCACAGAAGTATGTCAATCTAGGCACACCATGTTTGTCTGGGATAAGAGTAACCAGGTGCCCTGACTTGATGGACTGCCATCTTGTTGCATCATATTTTATTAATCAGATTCTGTTTTCTCTTTGAGGGGCCGGGGGCTCCCCAGAACAGGTTCTCAGAGTCCAAACACGGTCTCAGGCAGAAGACTGTGGAGGGACTCACAGAGCTCCGACCAAGCTTGGCATAGCTTTTTACCCCAGAAAATATAGGATACCGTTCACAGGCATGCAGAACCCAGTCCTGAACACCATTATTATTATTATTATTATTAACCGGATTTTGTAAAGCGCAAACAACCCGAAGGCCTCGTAGCGCTAAGTACCGTCATACTAAAAGAAAAAAAGGGATCAGATGAACAGGTGGGTTTTTAAATTCCTCCGGAATTTTGAGAGGCTAGATTCACTGCGGAGGAAGGTGGGCAGAGAATTCCATTCTTTTGCGGCGTTCCATGAGAAGGAGCGCCCGCCCCATCTGGCCCGTCTGATTTTATTGACAGTCGCCAGGAAGGCAGTACTGGATCTTAAGGACCTGTGTGGAAGGTAGGGTTTAGCCAAGGAGCAGATCATAGTAGGGGCATTTTTCCACATAGCTTTGTGCATAAAGCAGAGAGACTTAAACAGCACTCTGGCCCTGATCGGAAGCCAATGCAGTTTTCTGAGGGCAATGCTAGCTGAGTCTCGTTTATTGAGGTCTAACAAAAGACGAGCTGCAGCATTTTGGGTTACCTGTAGCTTTTTAATTGTAAAGGCAGGGGCACCTAAGTATAGAGAATTCCCGTAATCTAGGCGGGACAGAATGATGGCTTGAACCATTATTCTGCGGGCTTCAAAAGGGAGAAGGGGCAGCACCTTTCTCAGCATACGCATTAGCCCAAAGCATGTAGCAGAGAGAGTGGTAGCTTGCTGCATGAAGCTGAGGTTGGAATCGAGCCAAATGCCTAAGCTCTTTATATGGCATTTTGATTGAGGCATAGGGCCCATACATGGTGGCCAGTCTAGCAAAGGAATGGGAATGGTTGAGTTGCCTAACACCATAAGCTCAGTTTTCTCGCCATTTAATTTTAAATGCGAGGTTGACATCCACTGAGCCACAGCTACCAGGCAGTTACTTAGATTGGATGAGGACGGGGCTGCCTGATTCAAAGACACGACTAATTGCGTGTCATCGGCGTAAGTTATTATGTCCAGGCCGAAAGAATGGACTATATCAGCCAACGGCTGCATATAAATATTAAAAAGAGTAGGGCTCAATGAAGAGCCCTGAGGTACACCCCGATCCAAGGGCCAGACTTTGGAATAGGCATAACACACAGGCAGGCCAGAGAAGGGACCTATGTAGAGATTTTTTACCCAGTCATACAAGGGCTCAACCCTGTTGTGTTCCCATCTTGGTCTTCAAGTAACATGATGGGCCAGAGGAAGGAGGCCAGGGCCAAAGGCCACCAACCCAAAGCCAGCCGGCGCTCCAACGCAGGCTGTGATTAGATCTTCTTCACCAAGCCAAGCCATGCTGGGCTCTAAATTACACAGAGGGATTAAAGAACAACAGAGTCTAGGGCTGGGGCTTTCAGCCAGCGCTAGCTGGAAGTCTGATCTGGTGCCTAGTCATTGCTTTGTCACCCAGCCAAGCAAGAGAACCCTTCTGGTGCCTCTGGAACCATATCCTGGGCTCTAAGTGACACACTAGGCCAGAGAAAGAAGCCAATTGATGGGAGCTTCAACCCCAGGGCCAGCCAGTGCTCTGACCTAGGGCAGGGTAATAACTTCTTCACCTAGACAAGCAGAGGAGTACTACTCTGGCCTGTGGACTCCGTCTCCTGCTGAGAGTAACCCAACAAGGCAGAGAAGGGAGCCCAGGCCAGAGGCTTTCACCAAAATTAGGATCAAAACAACAAAAATCCAAGTATTAGAACCGTAGATATGCAATTTTAAATGTGTTTAAGAACACAAGCATTAAGGAGCATAAAGCACCAACTACAGGTATCTGGTTGCGGTCAGCTGGGTCCAAGTCACAAGTTCGGGCCAAATGCAATGGAGTGCAGGCGGATAGAGGAGTAGGTTAAGTTTGCTAAACAAGACCTTCGGACTGGGCATTGAGCTATTGAAGTTCTGGCATCGAGATGAGAAGGCCAAGATGTTCACCCGGTGGATTCCTTGCATCGTACAGGAGAGCCAGCGAAGTGAGGTCCAGCGTCAGCATCAAGGTGCCTGCAAGGACTTTGAAATCTTGAGCTTTTGCGAGTTTTATGTCAGACAGGGTTCCAAATCATATGGCATGCAAGTGGGGTGCTTGGGTGAGAAGAACTTCCAATTTAGAGTGGGAGATTCTAAGATTCCCCATACGAACGTGTTTCCCTACTTAGGGGTCCTCTTTGATGATGAGCTTAATTGGGGCCCTTTATTACAGAAAAAAAGGTGGACCTGGCTAGGGCGAATTCATAAATCCTCAATTTTGCCTCTAAATTAGGGAAGAAGCCCACAGGAGCTATGCAACAAAAGTACCAGGCTAAAAGCCTGGCCATAGCTCCATACGGCAGTGAAATATGGGGATACAATGCGGGTCATACCCAACAAGTATCTGAAAACAACTTTTTGAAACGCTTATTGTGTGTCCCACGGGGTACATCCAACTTAGTGGTCCATGAGAAGTTGGGGGTCCCTTATGTAAATGATGCACTCTCCTTGGGACCCTTGATGTGTTGGCTAAAAAGTCAGTTGAACATAGACCTCTCTCTCACCCACCTGATTGCATGGCTCTTGATAACTCGGCTTGCATTTAGTGGCTGAGTTATGTGAAGAAAAGCTTTGGAAGGTTAGGTTGGGATCCACGTAGTTTCCTTGTTAGTTTAATGTTTCATTTAATGGTCTGTCTGGGGCAGGAGGGTTCTCCCTACAGCTCTCGGTTTTCTTCTGGGTCCTATTTCTCACCCTCATTTGGTCCAGGGTCCCCGTCATCATCATCCTCTCGAGCTGCAGCTAACATCCTCTTGACCTCCTCAAAGTCTGGTAGGGCTCTCTGTAAATCCCACTTTGGAAGCCTCCTTGCCCACATTCATCCTACCCTGCTTGCAGAACGTTTGCAGGTCAACCTTAGTGAGGTTGTTAACATTTACTAGCTCCATCTCCAGGGTAGCAGAGGAGGGCAGGGTGCATCAATTAAAAAAAAAAAAAAAAACAGCCACGGAGACTAAGGTGAATTAAAAAAATTATTTATCCAGGATTTTTATAAAACGCAAATCACTGTATGGTACTTGTTAGAAATGGGATTTCTGGTTGGCTGAGGCTTGTGCCAAAGCCAGGCAGAAACCACCTCTCTAGTTAGGGCAAGGAAGTTACACTCCAAAGATAATCCCTGCTCACCCCCTTGGCAACGTGACACGAGCAGTAAGGCTGATCCGGAGGCAATTTGTAAAGCATTTGCGCACGCACCCACCAGCAACAACATCCCAGGCACCCCCACAAAAGGAACTTCCCGCAAGGTTATATATAAAAATAGCCTTTGAATTATACCAAACACATTAGATAATAAACAAACAATTTACACTGTGCCACTGGCACGGGCGGAATTTACAGGGGATTATATACATGGGACAGGGCCAGATGGGCCACCATCAGAATTAGCACTTAGTAGAAGTAGCACTTAGAAAATAGAATAGTTGTAGCACAAAATAACACTTGTTGAACACAACCAGTAACCACTGGTAACAGGTAGGAATACTCTACGCAATCCTAACCACCTTAGGCATATATCACTCAGGGAAACATGAACTCACTAGCATAACTATACTAGGCAAAACAACCTCTTGAGCATATAAACATATTCAGAGGTATAGGCATAAAGGCATTGCATATTATGCATAAATCACATTAGGCAAGTAATCACATTTGCGCCAAAAATCACATAACTGACCCCGGAACAACTTGGCCTCTCAGGGGCTCACAGGCCCAATGTCCAGAATGTCTAGGCTGGCTGCGCAGACAGCCAAAGAAGAATGCACAGAGGTTTCAGGGCCTAAACGATGCAGCTGCCCACTAAGTGCTGGGCAGCTGGGGAACTGAGCCTGGGCACCAGCGTGCGCCCTGGCTCTCCTCTGGGGCTCAAAGAAACATCCGTGCCTCCGAAATAACATGGGAGCCTCGCAGGCTCTAAACCATCAAGAAATGCGCCACTTGTGGGAGCCTCGTGGGCTCTGAAGCGATTGTCCCCCCGCGTTGGAGTTGCCTGCACACTTGCAGGGCAACTCTGAATTGCCAGCAAATACCCAAGTAGGTGTATGAGCCACATGGGCTCTAAAGGAACGATAGTGCCCAGAACAACGTTGGAGCCACGGGCTCTAAAACAGAAATGCTGCCAACACGTTGGAGCCTCGTGGGCTCTAAATGCAAAATGCCCCCTGGAGCCTCGTGGGCTCTGAAACAACAATGCCCCCTTGGAGCCTCGTTGGCTCTGAATGAAACAATGCAATGCCTCACTTAGCCGGGGAGCGACCCGCTGCCATCAGGGCCGCTACTCACTGATATGGGACCCACCGAGATGCCCACACTCACCGGCAGTTGGGAGGCGGCGGCTCTGCTGGGTTTCCCTGCTCCTTCCTGCGGCAGTTCTGCGGGGCTGCAGGCGGAGTTTGGAAAAGCCTCCCAGACTCCATGGGGGCTCTCCGGTCTCTCTGCTTCCGGGGCTCCCTCTAGCACACGGGAGCCCCGCAACACTTGGGCTCCTCTCTGCTGGCGGCCCCGGGGCTCTCCCCACTTCACAGGAGCCCCCGGCCGTCGGATGCCATGACTTGGCCAGCTTCTTTTCTTCTCGCGGGGCGGGACTTCCTCTGACAACCCGGAAGCCCCGCCTACGGTCAGGTGCAATGCTGCCTGACTACCGGTTTCGCCCGCTGCGGTGATTTCTCGCACGGAAGAACGAGGGGTAGGCACCCTCAATAGCACAAAATAAGCAGGGTGGGCACCCGCTAGGGGCACAACAATCAGCACCAAGTCCCTGGCCAGGTGGGCACCCGCTAGGGATCTTAAAATCGGCAAATAGGCGGAGTGGGCTCCCGCGCCGAAAATAAGCAAAAGGGGGATCCCCATGCCGGGGAATCCCTTGAGAAAGGGATCGCTGCTCCAGCAGCGCAATGCGCTATTTTTCCAGGGGGAGGCCAGTGCTTCCCAGGGGCTGGCAGGCAGGAATCCAAAAGTCCAGGAAAGTTCTTGTAGGAGGTGAGGGGGGGAGCAAAGGTTGGGCCCAGGGGCCAGCTCACAGGGTCCTCCAGGCAGGGAGGCAGCCCCCAGTGGCGGTCCTCCTGGTGCCCAGCAGCAGCAGGCCCCTCTCAAGTTAGGACCAGGAAAAAGAACTCCAGGCATCCAGGGGCTGGGCAGGACCCAGTGAGGCGAGCCTTCCCCTGGGACCCAGCAGCAGCACACCCCTGGTAGATTCAATTTGAGCACAAGAACATTTTACATGAGGTCACAGCCTCTTTTTATACACACATTCCCTTTGTCTCAGGCTGCAGGGTTAGGGAAAAACCAGATGCAACTGGTTTTGGAGCACTCTGTTGTTCTCAGCCCCTCTCCCCATTCACAGGGCAGGCTAGGGACATCGGTCGCACTACAGGGGGCGGAGCCAGAATTGTGTAGGGAAAGCCCAGCCCTATTCAGGTCCCAGGTGCAGCCCCTCCCTGCCATCAACATGCAGATATCCCCATTCACCACCTGGGCAGACCCATCCTGACTCCTGGAACCAGGCACACAAGCCAGCTCCAGCCAATCACAAGCCAGACAGCCAATTCACATTCACTGCAAAGACAGGCCAACTTCTAGGAGTGGCACTTCCACACTAGACACAATAAATCCATGCAAATCATCGCGCAGCATTTAATCACACGAGTTCGCACATACCAAACTCGACCCTGCACTCCCCCACATCAGGAACTACCATGGACACACATATTCCCCATGCATTCCTATGGGAGGGCAGACCAATCTCACACACGCACTCAGAGAGCGCAATCACTTTACACTAGGACACAGTGTTAAAGTGCGCAAAGACCAGAAATCACTATTTAACAAAAAGTTCAGGGGTGAACCTGCCAGAAGGGCCAAGTCCAACAGTACTGCACAAACCCAAGCCCTGATTCACACCGCTGAACACCATTGTGAGAATTTCAGTTGTTGGTTGACAGGGGTGTGAGCTCAGGTCAAGCAACAGCCACAAACCTTTGTAAAGTGAACTACAAAAAGTCACTAATTTAACCTATGCTTAATCCTGGGTATCTTGGCAAAGAAGCAGTCAGGCTAAGCTTAGAGGCAATGTGTGAAGCATTTATGCAGTACACAAAAAGCAATACAGTGCAAAGACAACACAGTAAAAATCCCAAATCGATCCAGACAACCCATCGAAATCAAATCAATAGAACCGAAGTTATGAATATTTAACATTTTAAGTGAAAAGCAGTAATTTAAAAACAAAAAGCACCAACCGCTGACATCTGGGTGTGCTAGACTGGGGCAAAGTAAAAAGTTAAGACCAACCGCAATAGAGTGCAGTTTGGATACACAAAGTGGATTGAGCCCGGTCAGCATTTAGCTTTGTAGTAGGAACGTTTAAAAAAAAAAAAGTCTCTGGAAGGAAGTCGTTCAGAGGGGCATGGCTGCAGGAGTGTCCGGGGTGGGGGGTGGGAGACATCATCATCAGATAGCCACAGAGCGAAGCCAGGGTGAAGATTTTTACCACCGGACTTAGGCTTCGAGTTGAACGTTGAAAATCTCCAGTGAAACGAACCAGAAGTCTATAGTGCGACACAGTGACACACTGTTGGATACCCCTTTCGCAAAGGACCACTGAAAAGGATTTGCTGCTGTGAAGAAGACCATAGCGGGAGAAGCTGCCAAGTCAAACTGACCGGTGATGCACCTCGGGCGGATAGGCGGGCCAGTTGGTCCTTGTCTCCTCCTGGTTCTCAGAGCACTTTTTTGGTAGAATTTTGTTTGCCCTCAGTTTTGGAAAATGGCCATCTGGGAACTTTTAGCACTTCAATCAATGGTACTTGAGTGGATGGAGACCCCTTGGGGGTTCGGGACTCACTCAGGCTTGGTCCAGTTGGGGGTTCAAGATGGTGGGAGCCTGGTAAGTCCCTTTGGCTCTGAAGAGGAGGACAGCAAAACTACCCCTTGGAGTCACTTCTGAAGGTCCTGGGTGCAGGTGAAGATGCAGGGCTCCCCAGAAGTGCTGACCTCTGAAGGTTCAAGGCAGTCTAAAGGCAACAAAGCAGTTGTTCTGTGTACAGCAGCAGCCTGGAAGAGTGCACACCTGGTCACAGAAGCAGTAATTCCTCTGTGAGTCCTCCCACAAATTTTGTAGTGAACTGAAGAGTAGGCCTGAAAGCCCTATTTGTAGACCCTGGTGCCCTGCTCTGAGAAGTTAGGAAAAGTTTCCAGAAGGGTGCTTTGAAGTTAAAGGAGTTTCCTGCCTCCCTCGTCCTGGCTCCTACTTGGCTGCTGACAATACAGGGTCATTAGGCAAATTTTATCGTGGCACACCTCAGCCTATTCAGATATAAGTGGGGCTGTGCTCAGATCCCACCCAGGATTGTTATGTGCAGGAAGGTGCATTCTGCAGCACACATAGAAGTTGCAATTCACCATAATGTAATGACTGTTTATGTGCAGGAAGGAACACCTTTTTGGCGCAGGCTCAAATTTAGAGATCCTTATAAATCTGGGGCAACAGGGTGTTGCGGTGGAACGCCCACAGCAACACCCATTGCATGCACCTTTCATGCAGAAAACTGAGTGAAAGGGTACCATGTTTACAAAGCAGCGATAAGCAATAAATGGGGGATTAAGTCCATTTTGCAAATAAGGAGCAGGGCATTGCGCCACTTGAATGTAGGTAAAAGTGACATTCCGATGGCACAACCCCTTTTGAAAAGATGCACCTCTATTATTTCAGGACTAAGAGACTCTATATTGAATGTGCGCTTTCCAAATACAAATATTATGTATTGAAACCATTCAGGATTCGTTTCCCCCTGTGGACTTATCCGGGGCAGCTGATGCTTTCGCCCAGAACGGACAGGTACCATCTTCAGTAGCCGAAAGTGAGCCCATACTATCGGTCTTTCCGCAACTGACTTGCGCAACTTCCTTGGAGCTACTGACCCGGCTTCAATCTGGCTCGCCTCTGGACGTATGTCCAGCAAGGTGTTTGGGCAGGGTGGCTCCGGTACTTAACAACTTGCTGAACCCCCTGCTCAATTTATCCTTGAGTTCCGGAGTGGTGCCGCGGGAGTGGAAACATGCACTTATTCTGCCGCTTATCAAAAAGCCTCAGTTAGATCCGTTGCAGCTGGCTAACTATAGACCGATCTCCCTCCTCCCTGCTCTGGCGAAGGTAGTTGAGAAGCATGTTCAACTCACACTTACCACCTTTATTGAGAAGAATAACATTCTGCATGATTCTCAATCTGGTTTCCGTGCGAATTACAGCACGGAGACGGCCCTCTTGGAGGTGACCGACGCCATCAGGGAGACGCTCGATCTTGGGGGTAAGGCTATGTTAGTCCTTTTGGACTTGTCGGCGGCCTTTGACACCGTCCCTCATGCTGGCCTCCTTTTAAGACTCCGGGAGATCGGCTTGCGGGGGACGGTGTTGGACTGGTTCAATTCTTTCCTATCAGACCGCCGGCAGGTGATCTGGGCTCCCCCGTTCTTTGCCGAAATGCAAGCGCTAGAGGTTGGGGTTCCTCAAGGGTCCATTCTGAGCCCCGCCATATTTAATATCTATATGGCCCCTCTGGCGCTTGTAGCGGAGGCTTATGGGGCCCGGGTCATCTCATACGCTGATGACACCCAGCTTTTGTTCACCTGCAGCAAAGGCGAGGCTTTTGACGGCGACAGGATTAAGAGCTGTTTGAGCGCAGTGTTTGCGTGGTTTCACCGACACAGCCTGAAGTGCAACTCGGATAAGTCTGAGTTGCTTTTCTTCGGCTGTGCCCCTGACCCGGGCTGGAAGTCCTGGTGGCCCCAGGATATGTTCCCCCCTGAGAAATCATCTTCCCAAGTGAAAAATCTGGGAGTGGTGCTTGATGATGATCTCTCCTTTCGCCCCCATATCATGGGGATATCCGGGAAATGTTTTGGCATCCTCAAGATGCTGAGGAAGTTTCTTCCTCTGCTGTCCCTACAATACCGGAAGACAGTAGTCCAGGCGTTAGTGGGATCTAGGTTAGATTACGCTAACGTGCTCTTTGCAGGTCTGCCCAAGTATCTTCTGGCCAGACTGCAAATTGTCCAAAATTCGGCGGCCAGAGCCATCTTCGGCCTGCCAAGAAGAGCCAGCGCTCAACTGCTTTTGAATAGGCTGCATTGGCTGCCTATTTCTAAAAGAATCAGATTGAAAATTCTTACGCTGGCCTTCAAAGCCCTTCATTGCATCGGTCCTAATTATATTAGGAAGCGGATTGCCTTCTATGTGCCGCGGAGGGTGTTACGATCCGCCGATTTGGCTAAACTGGAGGTGCCCCCGGCTAAGCGTGTTCGGATGGGAGAACGATCCTTTCAATTTGTGGCAGCTCGATGTTGGAATGAGCTCCCTCTCCCCCTACGTAAAGCTACAAACCTCCTGGCTTTCAGGAAAGAGCTGAAGACTCTGCTCTTTTCTGTGTAATCATTGTGACAGTAGTGCTGTTTCCCTTTGCGTTTTTAGGTTTCAGGTCTCTTTGCCAAAGCGCCGGGACTCCCTCTTGGGCAGCCGTGCGCTCTAAAAGTACGGCCTTAACATAACATAACATAACAAAAGAGAACGACCCACACTGGTTCCGTAGTTTGAATAAGTGTATCCACATTCTCTATCTAAAGGAAGTATATGAAATTGAGAGAAAAATCACAAACTTTCTTCCAGTTCCAATTCGTTTATTACTAAAAATTAGAATGCTCCACGTATTACTCAAAAACTGCTGTTCAACCAGGAATGGTGTTTTCCTGAAAGCCAATTTCTCAGAGGTGAGAGGACATAACATAAAGCTTGGTCTATATACCAGAGAAGCTGTGGCTCTGTAATGAGGTGTTTTGAAGAGTGTCTGCCTCCAGAGAAAGGGAAGTTGCCTTCCTGATCCTGTAGGTAACAACACTCTCCAGGAGGAGTGAGGTCTATTGCATCCAGCAAGAAGCAGACTTCTCAAGAACAATCTAGCGAGGACACTAGGACCCCAAGTCTTTCATCTAAATTCCTGGTGAGAACTGTTGTTCGGTACTTTCTGACAGTCCAGTTAGTGTTGCAATTGCATGATTGCCATAAACCTGGACAAGGACTGCAACTGCATGATTGCTGTAGGGTCAGATGAGAGCTTCAACTGCCTGATTGCCAAAGGCCTTGATTAAGGCTACAACTAAGGGATTGCCGTCGACATAGCCAGAGCTGTGCCTTACTTAGGTCAACACAAGATCACAACCTCAAGAGTGTGAGCTGTACCAGTTTTGGCAAGGATAAATAAGACTGGTACAGCCATGCCCAAACCTGCTCATGCAGAGGACATTGCATCACAAGTACTCAAACAGGGACTGGGTTGGTGTGCTGCTAGAAATGGCCTCCATCTAGCTCTGACACTCACCAGAGGACTTGTTGGTTCCCTGCAACATCTGCTATGTATTTGTGAGTCCAATACCATTACCCGGTGCCATCCTAAAGACTCAAACAGTGTTGCCTCTACTAAGGAACTATAAGACTAAGCAAAGGCTGGGAGCATTTCAACTGTGGGCACACATAAAGTGCACCTGACCTTGAGTCACACTACTCCTAACTCAGCAGAAGGGAGGGGAACCCTGAAACAGGGGGATCACCAGGGAGAAGAGAGATGGGGAAGAGTAGAGGCTTTGAGGGATTTCACTCAGGAAGACTGTCTTGGTTGTTCATTGATATGTCTAGAATTTAGCACAACTGTGTGATTAAAGAATTTTGTTTCTTGTAAAGAAAAGCACTGGGCTAAACATTAAGGGGCCGATTTACCATTATTTGACACAGAGCAATGCAAGACAAGCGGTGTGAAATAGAGAAAACAGGAATGCACCATAGCTACCAAGATATGGCACATCCCTGCTCTCTCCCTACGCTGGCGCACTATACGCTGCCTAGCACAAGCACACTTGGGCCATGGTGAAAGGGTGATTGGGTTGCAGGCAGGTTTGTTGTTGTGCCAGACGCAATGCCTTCTTGCATAAAAACAACACTTAGAAAGAGGAAACAACAAGGAAAAATAAAAACATTTCCCCACCTTGGGACTCAATTGAGAGCTGTTGGATTTTGATGCATTCCCAAGTGTAAAAGTCTGAGAATGTGGCAAAAAGCAATGGTGAATGAATGGGAATACCCACGCTCCACCCATGTAATGCCGTCATGGTGCACAGCAATGCAAGGCAGTGGCTTATTCTGCCTTGTGTTACTCTGAAGTTACCAAGCCACACAAGGCCAATCGAGGTGGCCTTGCACATCTTGGTAAATCTGACTTAAGGACTGTGTTGCCCTCACCTCACCTTGTTAAATCTAGGCATAGGATTATTGTTGTTGTTGCATGGTAAGCTGAAGCAACCCCACACTGCCTTTCTGAGAGGCCTGTGACTGCTCACCATCGCTACCCTGAGAGTCAATTACGAAGGGGTTGTACTTGACCTGCTTTTGCAGAGCTATATTAGGGCCAGCCACAGGTCATCATTGGCAAATGACTTCAGCAACCCATGGCCGAAGTGCTGTAGCCTGGCCTACCCCGTGCCTCCCCGAACAGAGTCTGACAAGAAGACTGGGCATTCAAGTCCATTTTAATCCGGAGATTGCAAATCATTTATCATTAGTCTATAAACTTCTATTAACTTTCTAAAACACAACTTTATCACATTTAAGTGATCCAAAATCAAATTTTGCATTTGAATCATCACCATTCGTGAATATCTTGGGAGGGAAGGAAGGGATGTGCTCTCTTGGGTGAAATGGTTGATAGAAGATATGTAGATTTTGTTATAGATACAAAGCAATAAAAAGACAAGACAGTCCTCCTGAACTGTTTTCAGTGCACTCCTCCAACTCTATAATATGCTTTTCAACGGTATGCTATGTCTATCAATGTTAGAACTGTAATACATTTTATGTAGTTCCTTCACACTATCACAGATATGATAAATCAGTTCAAATTAACTCTTTGTTAGGGTCTTCAGTGAGCAGTGCACAGCTGAGTTGTGAGCCTTGAGTGCATTAGCTCAGCCCTGGCCTGTGGGTGGGTAATGTGCGGCTCCTTGGACTAACAGAACTTTGGGAAATGTGCTGCTAAGTGGGGGTGTGGCTGGTCAGAGCACAGATGAGTAGAGGTCTTTGTATGTCACTCCAGCTGAGTGGAGGGCAGCTCAGTCCTGCTCTTTGTGCATGAGGAGTGCACACCTCAGTGAGCTGATTGACTAGGGAAACTAGAGTTTGGGCAGTGCACTGCTCAAGGGGGCTGTGTTGGTAAAAAGCACACAGCTCAGGGAGACATGGTGTGTGTGGATAATTACAAAGCTCAGTGGAGAGCTATGTGTGTTCAATGCACAACTCAATTCAGCAGATGCTGTTTGCAATCTGTGTGGGTAGGCAATGCACATCCAAGTGAGGCTCTGTGTGAGTGTGCAGTTTACTGCTCGTGGGGAATGTAGGTGGGCAATTCACAGCACACTTGAAAGCTGTATGGGTGAGCAGTATCAAGCTCAGTGGTGAACTCTGTGAGTGGGCAGTGCCCAGGTCTCTGAAGGGCTATGAAGGTCTGTAGTCCACAGCTCATTGGAGGGCTCTGTGAGTGAGCAGTGCACAATACAGTGGGGGGCTGTGTGGGTGGGGAGAGCACAGCTCAGTTATGCTCTGCTTGTAGGAGTTATGCACAGCTCCCTGTGGGGATTGTGTCTGGGGTTTGCTGAGTAAGCTGTGTACAACTCAGTGGGTGAGGTGAGAGAGCAGTACAGAGTTCAGTGGGGGCTATGTAGGTGTGAGTGGGATGCTTAGAAGTTATGTAGGTGGGTAGTATGCAGCTCAGTAAAGGGCTGTGTGGGTGGGTAGTGCCCACCTAAGTGGAAAGTTGTGTGAAGTGCAAAGCTCAGTGGGGGTCTGTGTGGGGGACAGTGCACAGCTCCTCAGAGGGAGGTGTGGACTCTGTGGTTATGTAGTGTTTAGCTCAGTGGTAGGTCTGTTTGCTTTGGCATTACTCCGCTCAGTTGGGGTCTATGACGTCTGTGACATTGAGCAGTGCACAGCTCAGTGGGGGGGGGGCTATGTTGCGCAGTGAGGAAGGCAAGTGGACAGTGCATAGTCCTGTGAGGAGCAATTTAGGTGCAAGAACAAAGACAAAAGAAGAGATGGTAGCAAGAGTGTGCAGCTGCAAAGAACCCCCTTTTCTAGCTAAGTTTTACATTTACACCACCTGTGCCCCTAAGGATGGCACCAGTCTAGTTTTGGTTTTTGTCAGGATGCCCTTGTGGTCACCCATTCAGCCTGCACACTACATATGACACAGCTTATTGAAAGCTTCCCAGAATCTAACCATCCTTTTTTTGTTTGATGCTGGCAGAATAAGATGAGATCTGAGAAGCAGAGAATTGAGAAGGAGATTGAACAGCTGCACCAGCGCCTGAGAGATGAAGAGCACACACTGTATGAGAGACTGAAGGAGATGGCGAAGACAATAGACAAGGTTGAGAAAGCAAATATGGACAAACTCTCCAATCAAATGACCTCTCTCGAAGCCCTGATAACAGATCTAGAGAAGAAATTGAAAGAACCCGCATTGGACTTCCTGAAGGTGAGACACTGCTTGGTAAATACAAGACGATACAAAAGTGCTACATTTGTATGGAGTGTGAGGTTTTCAATGTAAGTGGGGTACATGCTTGATCAACAGAGAACAGTATTGTACAGTGACCTCCTGTATTCAGACAAACCAACTAAGTATAGAGAAAAGCTCACATTACAACAATCTGACGGGTTCAGTATAGACCGGCCTCCTTTTATATTGATAGCCAACACAGTATGAAGATGATGGGGTGCTGGGTCGTTTGACTCCATTTAGAATATCAGATTTTGCTTTCCTGTCTCCAGATTCAGAATATCTAACCATGGAGTGCCAGGTGACCCTACTCAGAATTTCACATTTTCTGTTCTGTCATTTCAACTTTTTAAGAATATCAAATGCTACAGACCGTTCTGTCACGTGTACCCATTCAAAATGCTACAGACTTTGTGTTGTGTTAAGTGGCCTCCTTCAAAATGACTCAGATTTGCAGTGCCATTTGACAATATTCAGAATACCACAGATTGTGCCCTGTGATGTAACTCCATTTGAAATATTGCAGCATAGGCTGTATTCTTTTTACCCTAAATTATGTCAGTCCATTCATTTCTTAATGTGTTCTTCAAATTGAAAGAATTCAAAGCAAAGTTCATTTTTTTCAGAGATGGTAATTCTGTATGGTAAAAAAACTCCCCCTGCCTTAGTGCCCAACTATATCACTGATGTTGAGTTTTGTTGCCACAGACAAACAGGGATCATGGATGTGCACCCTGACATAGGCCTGTCTCTGGGATTGCAGTTTTGTTGGACCAGGTGGGGTGCCCAAGGTGTTACCCTCATAGTGGTGGAAGGCTACCGCTTTTACTAAGAGTAAAGCTGCTCAAGAGCCATGGAGCCTTGTATTAAGTACTGTAGGAGTGAACAGGTCAATCAATCAATCAGTACATTTGTAGAAAGCACTACTTACCTGTGAGGGTCTCAAGGAACTAGGGGGGGAGCGGGGGTGTTGCTACTGCTCGAACAGCCAGGTCTTGAGGAGTCTCCTCAAGGCCAGCAGGTCCTGGGTCTGTCATAGGCAGATGAGGAGGGTGTTCCAGGTTTTTGCGGCGAGGTGAGAGAATGATCTGCCGCCGGCAGTAGCTCGGTGGATGTGAGGGACGGTGGCGAGGGCAAGGTCAGCGGAACGAAGCTGGCGGTTCGGGTGTAGAAGGTGGGTCGTTCGTTGAGGAACGCTGGTCCAGTGTTGTGGAGAGCTTTGTGAGCGTGGGTGAGGCGCTTGAAGGTGATCCTCTTGTTGACGGGGAACAATTCCAGGTCTTTCAGGTGCGCTGTGATGTGGCTGTGGCGGGGGATGTCGAGGATGAGGCGTGCAGAGGCGTTCTGTATGCGTTGTAGTCGTTTCTAGAGTTTGGCTGAATCAATCAATCAATCAATCAAGAAATTTGTATAGAGCGCTACCCACCCAGAGGGTCTCAAGGCGCTTGGGGGAGGGGGGTCCGCTACTGCTCGAACAGCTAGGTCTTGAGTTGCTTCATGAAGGAGAGGTGGTCTTGGGTACGACGGAGGTGGATGGGGAGGGAGTTCCAAGTCTTGGCTGCCATGTAGGAGAAGGATCTTCCTCCCATGGTGGCTCTTCGGATGCATGGAACCGCGGCGAGGGCGTGGTTGGTCGATCGCAGTTGGCGGGTGGGAGTGTAGAAGGTCAGGCGGTTGTTGAGGTACCTGGGCCCCAGGTCGTGGAGGACCTTGTGTGCCTGGGTGAGGAGACGGAACGTGATTCTCTTGCTGACGGGGAGCCAGTGCAGGTCTCTCAGGTGTCCGGAGATGTGGCTGTGTCGGGGGATGTCCAGGATGAGTCGTGCGGAGGCGTTCTGGATGTGTTGGAGTCTTTTCAGCAGTTTGGTTGTGGTTCCGGTGTAGAGGGTGTTTCCGTAGTCAGTCGACTGGTGACGAGTGCTTGGGTGACCGTCTTCCTGGTTTCGGTGGGGATCCATCGGAAAATCTTTCGGAGCATGCATAGGATGTTGAAACACGATGATGAGACGGCGTTGACTTGTCTGGTCATTGAGAGGGAGGAGTCCAGGATGAATCCCAGGTTGCGTGCATGGGCTGTTGGTTTGGGTGCGCTGCCTAGGCCCGGGGGCCACCAGGAGCCGTCCCAGGCAGAGGGTGATGATCCAGGGATGAGGACTTCCGTCTTTTCTGAGTTCAGTTTCAGGCGGTTGTTCTTCATCCACTCGGCTACTTCTTTCATCCCTTTGTGTAGGTTGGTTCTGGCGGTGGCAGGGTCGTGGGTGAGGGAGATGATCAGCTGGGTGTCATCGGCATAGGAGATGATGTTGAGGTTGTGTTGGCGTGCGATGGCTGCGAGAGGGCTCATGTAGACGTTGAAGAGGGTGGGGCTGAGTAATGATCCTTGTGGTACGCCGCAGATGACTTTGGTGGCCTTGGATCTGAACGGGGGGAGGCGGACTCTCTGGGTTCTTCCGGCGAGGAACGAGATGATCCACTCCAGTGCCTTCTCATGGATTCCGATGTTGCTGAGGCGTTGTACTAGGGTGCGGTGGCAGACAGTATCGAACGCTACGGAGAGGTCCTGGAGGATGAGGGCCGCTGTTTCCCCGTTGTCGAGCAGGGTTCGGATGTCGTCAGTGGCTGCGATGAGGGCGGTCTCAGTGCTGTGGTTGGCTCGGAAGCCAGACTGTGAATGGTCGAGGGATCCGTTCGTCTCGAGTAAGGCGGCAAGCTGACTGTTGACGGTCTTCTCGATGACTTTGGCGGGGAACGGGAGTAGCGAGATGGGGCGGTAGTTCTTGAGGTCGGTGGGGTCTGCTGAAGGTTTCTTCAAGAGGGCGCTGAGTTCGGCATGCTTCCAGCTTTCCGGGAAGGTGGCGGTGTTGAAGGAGCAGTTGATGGTGTCCCGGAGTTGGGGTGCGATGACGGAGTCGGCCTTCTTGAAGACGTAGTGGGGGCATGGGTCGGTTGGCGATCCGGAGTAGGTGGTGTTCACCGTGCGGATGGTGTCTTCAGTGTTGACAGGGGTCCAGGCGCGGAGGGTGGTGGTGGGGGGCGTTGGTTCTGTGGTTGGGTGCGTGGTCTGTTCGCCGAAGCTGTTGTGTATGTCGGCGATCTTGCTGTGGAAGAACGAGGCGAGAGAGTCGCAGAGGTCTTGTGAGGGAGTGATGTCGTTGTTACCGGCGCTGGGGTTGGAGAGCTCTTTGACGATGCTGAAGAGTTCCTTGCTGTTGTGTGTGTTGTTGTCTAGTCGGTCCTTGAATGCTGACTTCTTGGTGGTGTGGATCAGCTGGTGGTGTTTGCGGGTGGCGTGCTTGAGGGCGGTCATGTTGTCTGTGGTCGGGTTTTTTCGCCAGGCTTTCTCGAGGGTACGGCAGTTCTTCTTGGAGTTCTTGAGGTCGTCGTTGAACCAGGAGGCTTTCTTGCTTCCGGGCCTGCTGGGATGGTTTTTCAGGGGTGCGAGGTCGTCAGCGCAGTTGGTGATCCACTGTGTGAGGTTGTTGGCTGCTTGGCTGGGGTCCGTTGATCTGGTGGGAGGGTTCTGGTTCAGTGATGTGGTGAGCTGGTCGGTGGTGATCTTGTTCCAGCTCCTGCGGGGAACCTGTTGTGGGTGGTGGTGAGTCGTGGTCTTTCTGAAGCTGAAGTGGACCCAGCTGTGGTCTGTCCAGTGTAGTCCGGTGGAGTGGCTGAAGGAGATGTACTTGCTGGAGGAGAAGATTGGGTCGAGCGTGTGTCCGGCGTAGTGGGTGGGGGTGTTCACCAGTTGCTTGAGTCCAAGGTTGGCGAGGTTGTCCAGCAGGGTGGTGGTGTTGTTGTCGTTGTTGTTCTCCAGGTGGAAGTTGAGGTCCCCTAGGAGAATGTAGTCAGTGGAGGGAAGGGCCTGTGGGCTGATGAAGTCTGCGATGTCTTCGCTGAATTGTGTGCGGGGTCCTGGGGGTCGGTAGATGAGGGTGCCTCTGAGTGTGGTCTTGGAGTCGGTGTGTATCTGGAAGTGAAGGTGTTCGGCGGTTGTGAGGGTGTCGTCAGAGCTGGTCGTGATGCGGATGGTGTTCTTGTGGACGATGGCGATGCCTCCTCCTGTCTGGTTGATGCGGTCCCTTCGGGTGATCTTGTATCCGTCGGGGATGGCTATGGCGATGTCGGGCGCTGAGGAGGCGTTCATCCAGGTTTCCTGAGGAAGGCGACGTCCGGAGATGTGGTGTTGAGCAGGTTCCATAGTTCCACGGCGTGTCTGTGGACGGAGCGGGTGTTGAGCAGGATGCACTTCAGGTGGTTGTTGTTGGTGCTCGGCTTGGCGGGGGCGAATGCAGTGCAGGTCTGGATGCAGAAGAACTTGCAGGATCGGCAGGTGAAGGGTCCGTGGGTGCATCCTGGGGCGGTTCAGTGGCAGCCTGGGAGTCGGCCGGTGTTGAGTGCGCTGAGGGCGGCGGCGTCGTACGTCCGGCGGGTGGGATGGCATCTGCGGGGGCCAGGGGGTCTGGCGCTGGGCGCGGTCTAGGCGCGGACGGGCATGGACGGGCTTGTCTTTGGCGCGCCTTTGGCCCACCATTGGTGCGCCCGCTGTGCGTGAACGCTGCGCGTACGTGCAGACTCTGCCATAAATGGAGAGTGGGGGGGCGGAGCGAGGGAGCAGCAGCTGGGAGGCGGGAGCGGGGTGGTGAGTGGGGAGGGGAGCGGTGATGCTGGAGGGAGCGGGGGTGGGGCCGCGGGGGAGCAGCGGCAGAAAACAGCGGTGGAGGCACAGAACAATCAGGGGCACAACGATGCAAACGATAACAAAACAAATACATACACAATACTGAGGTCAAGGGGCTGGGGATAGAAACAATACTGGCGCAACACTGGGAGCAAGAGAAGGGGCACAGGGGAACAGGGGTACAACAGTTGACGATGAAAATGAAAAATTACAGGCACAATTCAGGGGGTGATGTAAAAGAACAATTACAGGCACAATTCAGGGGGCAGATACAAACTTGGCAGCGGCAAGCGGGTCCCGGGCACACTCGGGGTGGGCCACGCGGCGGGAGGAGCGACCGGCCCTGACCAGGTCAGGTCACAGCTCCCCGTCTCGCGGACACCACCTTTTGTGTTCAGTGGGAGGGAGGAGCAGCTGGGAGGCGGGAGCGGGGTGGCGAGTGGGGAGGGGAGTGGTGATGCTGGAGGAAGCGGGGGTGGGGCCGCGGGGGGGCAGCGGCAGAAAACGGCGGTGGAGGCACAGAACGATCAGGGGCACAACGATGCAAACGATAACAAAACAAATACAGGCACAATACTGAGGTCAGGGGGCAGAGGGCAGAAACAATACTGGCGCAACACTGGGAGCGAGAGCAGGGGCACAGGGGAACAGGGGTACAACAGTTGACGATGAAAATGAACAATTACAGGCACAATTCAGGGGGCGATGTAAATGAACAATTACAGGCACAATTCAGGGGGCAGATACAAACTTGGCAGCGGCGGCGGCAAGCGGGTCCCGGGCACACTCGGGGTGGGCCACGCGGCGGGAGGAGCGACCGGCTCTGACCAGGTCAGGTCAGGTTGTTTCCTGCGTAGAGAGCGTTGCCTTAGTCCAGTCTCCTGCTGACGAGGGCCTGCGTGACTGTCTTTCTGGTACCGGTGGGGATCCGTCTGTAGATCTTGCGGAGCATGCAGAGGGTGTTGAAGCAAGAGGAGCAGACAGCGTTCATCTTGCTCGGTCCTTTTAACCCTGTTTCACTGGAGTGATTCCTACAGGCTCACTCACCTTTTTGAAAGATCAACTGCTGTGTGATAAGCTCAGTGAGATGTAGAAGGTTGCACATCTCATTGGTGACTCTGTTTGGGATGTGAAGTCCGCTCTGGTGGATGATACTTGCTGAAATATTGTAAACCATGAGTATCCTTGGCCTAGATGTACAGTGCTGCGTAGCACAGGAGGGGAGACTCAGCTCTGGATGTCTGTGTGCCTGGGAAAGGTACAGCACAGAGATAGAGCAGTGCTATTAGTGATTGTACTGAGTGCATGTATGACCGCAAGGAGTGCCTTACATGAGAGCTGTAATGCTGTGCTGTGCATCTGTGATGAGAGCATGCAGCAAGTGCATGTGTGGTTGCAAGAAGCACAATACATGAAGGGTGACATGTTGTGCACGGCGCACATTTTGAGTGTTTATTCTGGCAGTGTGTGCGCCTGGGGTGGCACAATACATAGAGGGGACAGTATTGGACAGTATGTGTGTTGTGTATGTACACTGAGTGCAAGTGTGCCTGAAATGGTACATTACATGGAGGACCCTGGGTTCTATATTGGGAAGTCCAGGCCTGCACGGTGAAGACATGAGTAGGGGAGGAATCTCCCCACACCCAAAGAGATTTGTGTATTGATGCACTGACCCTAAATCACATTTGGTGTCTGGAAATGGACTATAAGAAGGGGTGGTTGATACATCAACGTTTTTCATCTACCAAGTAGCCAGAGGTGATGTGTGGGAAGGGAAACGTGCAAAACGTCTAGGTCTGAACTTTAATCAATCCCATTGCCTCAGTTGTCGTCGGACTATCAGGTTTGGAGTCTCTCCTGCTGTGACAGACAGACTTTGAATAAGAAGAAGAGAGAGATAATTGTACACTTCAAAAAAAGCAAAACCCCAACATAAAACTTCAAATAACCAGACCCTAAATCACATTTGGTGTCTGGAAATGGACTATAAGAAGGGGTGGTTGATACATCAACGTTTTTCATCTACCAAGTAGCCAGAGGTGATGTGTGGGAAGGGAAACGTGCAAAACGTCTTTCTGTGACCAGAACTGGAGGCCAAGAGCTGCTAGTCGGCCAATAGGGTGGGGGACATCGCCCAGGGAATCTAAGACCATTTGCCCTGGAGCTTGGAGCACCAGGGCAAATGGAGCACCTTTCCATACCAACGGAAAACTGTAGCTAGTCATATCACCCTTGAGGCCTCAGGCAGTGCTGCTGTGGAGAGTCTAAGCATGCAGGGTTCTGCCACGTGTCCCATGAGAAATCCACCTCCGCTGAACAGGATCAGAGCATTGCAAGTGCCCACAGAAGGGGCACCAGTAGAAACACTGAATGCTTCTGTGCTGCTGGAGCTAGTAAGGAAAACTCACTGCTGATGGTGTTGCAGCACTTTTGACTATTTCCCAGCAATCAAAGGTAACATTCGGATAAGGCCTACTAGTAAGGATTCTCTTGAAGTAGCCACTTGTAAATGAATACTAACCCTCACCACATTACAAGGAACAGGGTGGTACTTAGAGTTGCCAGATAAACACTACAGCACTGACCTCAAGGTGATAGTGATGTTGCTTACCAATATCATATACCTCTCTGGATGCGTATATTTTTCATTTAAAATAGGTATTTCACAGGACTTTAAGTTATGAGTTCTATTCACTTATCTGTATGTACACTTTCCAGTAGAGAGCCTTTGACATCGTGTCCACAGCTACCACTGACAGTCAAGGGTAGAAAGGGTACCTGGCCCACTATGTCCATAGTTCGTCAGGTCGCAAGACATCAGAAGTAAATAGCCTCAACCACTGTGATTGGGCCCAGTAGCCTCTGCATGCCCCATGGCCCTCCAAATGTGGTTCTGGCAGAGGCTGTTCCAGTTCAACCGATTCTGTGAGAGTATTTGGAGCCACAGGTTTCTAATTAAAGCACCATGACATAGTAGGCAAAAATGTTTTTTTCCAAGATACCGGTTATACCCAGTTCTTGTCTTGCAGTTTGTATTAGTAGAATGTTTCTTAAAGTAATGTGTGTGTTTTCAGCAGGTTATGCCATTTGATTTCAGGAATTTGAGACCATAATAAGTGTGTATTCAGAAAATCATAGTCTGGACTGTCATCTGCCCTCATTCAGAATTTAAAATCTCTGCTGTCTTGTGTGCCTATTTGTGTTGTACCATGTGATCCTATACGGAATACCACAGTGGGTTTCCTTAGATGAGATACTTGCAGGTGTACAACCTAACTTGAATTTCACAACATAGTAAACCTAATCTCTTACCAGAATCGAAAATGTGTTGTGAAAACTGATGTCCTTCTCCCTGTTCTTTTGTTTTGCAGGATATTAGAAGCACCCTGGATAGGTAAGGTTGAATTATTGTCCTCGTCTCAGTGTGTAAGGAGCTGGTCTGGCTGCTGTGTGGAAATGTCAGTATTAAACTCGCACAAATCCACTGTGCTACCAAAGCAATACTACCTCAGGCAATTATAATATGTAGGTCACCTTCTAGCTATTCTCCTACTTTTCTAGCACTCCAGTGTTGAGGCCCCAGAGCTTTATCTCAAAACATCGATAGTCTTAAAAAAAGATTTTTCATTTAAAGAAACATTAATTGACTTTGCACAAAAACAACCTTGAGACTTCTCAAGTTCTTGTCTCATAAAAATACCCAAGGAGCCAAGGGAAACTCTCATGTGTCCACAAAAAGCACAGTTGTCCACAGAAACGGCCTCAAGTTTTTCACAACCCCAGAGTACTGAAAGCATCATTGAGTACTTTCTGATGCCCTTGCCAATTCCCAAACTTCCCTCTAGTGCTTGAAACATCAATGAAAATGTCTTACAGACACATACTCTACTGGACCTGTTTCATTATTTTGTTAGGAAATTGCGTACGGCCATAGACGGCTACAACCCTAGTTGTATTCCCTAGTCTAGGAAACATAGGTAAGGGTTTGTGTATGTCTGTCTGACTGCAAGTGGCCCCCGTACCCAGAGGTACATTACTGATGAAATTGAAAGACGTGAAGAAGGGCAAGATGGCGGCTGTGGTTAAAAGTCGCATTTATTAGCAACGATAAAAACAACATCATAATGCAATCAAATTACTTTCAATGAAAATACCCCGCCCCCCTTCCAGATCCCCCGATTAAATTTCCCCAGTATCGATCCCCCAATGAAATTTCCCCCATATCCCCTAAGAGATTTCCCCCATGAATTTTTCCCCCACATATATCCTGAATTCTCCCCCACCTGGAACCTCTACCCCAACCCCTTATCTCTGTTTCCCTTCTGACCTAAGCTATTCTGCCTGCCCCAACCCTTCCTTACTCACGCCCCTTTTTGTAGCGTGTTTAAATTGAGACATAGCAACCCCAAAAAAACCATAGAATCATTACTGCAAGAAAAAATGTGAATTCTTTAATATCATACATGACCCCAAACAAGAAGGAAAGCCGCTTGTGCAAACCTTAAACCTCACGTACGTAGACCCAAAATATAAGATAACTTATCTTTTATATTTACAATGTACAATTAATTTGCAATAAAGGTTAAATGTACACCATCCAATCTGAAAAATTGAAAGTCGTCTTTACCAATGTCATCATGCAATAACCAGGATATGTCATTGATGAGGCAGAACTGGCGAAGTTCTCTGTTACATTTTTGACGGGCCCTGTCGATAGACAGAAAACTTCTCTGCGCCTCTCCGCACTCGCCTAGGTACGAGTGCAGTAACTACGATTTTTGTATCGGACCAAGAAAGCACAATTCTGGCTAAGTCAGCTTTTACTTCAAGAAGGAGTCCCAGGCCGGACAATTGAACTAAATCATTTTCCCCCAAAATAAATAATAAAACCTTAGGTAATGGCTTACAAGCAGCCAACTCGTTCAAACTGGGTAACAGCTGACCCCACTTCATCCGCTCTTACCAAACAAAAAATGTCTGCATCCTCAACACTAAAACCTAAATTAACACCATAATGGCTTCTGTCTGCTTGCTTGGCCACCCATCTGATGAAAGAATGTCATGTAATCCATACATTCGCAATGGATGGAGATGAAGGAATGTGGAAACCTAGAAAGAGATGGTACTGGTCTTGTTAGGAAAATCCTTCCCTGTGGAATGTGCGCACTTGTTACATAAAACAATGAAGTTTTACTTGTTCTAACGTTCACAATGATTGTAAAACTGTTTTCACGATGGGTTCAATCTTCTTTATTTTATTTTTATTTTCATTGGTTTCAAAAATCCTTCATTAACTCAAAACGATTCAAATCCAATTAATCTTGCATTTGCGTCACATGAATTCAATAACCCAATGCATTTCGGGTCCCTCCATGGACCCTTCCTCAGGGGTCTATGAAAATAATCAACAAGAAGCTAATTAAACATAACATATGCATCAAAAAATTGAGAATTCATAAACATAACGGATTACTATGTTGCGTACAACAGTTTATCCTAATGAATACTTGTATCGCTTCTTCGTCTTCACTGCATTATAAAGCATAATGGTCATGTTTCCCTTCCAATTACAAAATAACACTATTGTGAAAAAGAACAATAACTAACAATCTAATCAAAATATATCGCGGTTCAATATCAGAAACATTATAAAACCCTAATTTAAATGTGTTATTTTCTGTGGCTGCATCTTATGAACTGGTCTCCATCCGCTCTATTCACAATTAGAATTACATATGCAGTGAGCCTCGTGGCTCACACGTGCCAATAGCAAGGAAAACGCATTGATTTGACAACATCGTCTCCACTCAGCATGTGTTACGCTAAGCTCATTGCGTGCATTATACCTCAACAAACTATCGACTTCTCTACTCGCTGCCATATCTCCTTTTTAAGTACTTACTCGGAATTCGTGAATGGCAGTACTCGAGGTTGTCTCATAAAAATACCCAAGGAGCCAAGGGAAACTCTCATGTGTCCACAAAAAGCACAGTTGTCCACAGAAACTTCCTCAAGTTTTTCAAAACCCCAGAGTACTAAAAACATAATTGAGTACTTTCTGATGCACTTGCCAATTCCCAAACATCCCTCTAGTGCTTGAAACATCAATGAAAATGTCTAACAAACACATACTCTCCTGAACCTGTCTCATTATTTAGTAAGGAACTTGCGTATGGCCATAGACGGCTACAACCCTTGTTTTATTCCCTAGTCTAGGAAATATAGGTAAGGGTTTGTGTATGTGTGTCTGACTGCAAGTGGCCCCCGTACCCAGAGGTACATTACTGATGAAAATGAAAGAGGTCAAGAAGGGCAAGATGGCGGCTGTGTGACTGCTGCAGTAGCCACATCCCCGCAAAGCTAAACGTTAATATGGGCCAATAAGGTGCATTGATGTCACAAGAAGCAATGGGATGAGGCAGCACACAGGAATCGGAGCACTTCTGGCTCTTCGGGCAATGACTCACATCGCAGACCGATGGGGATTAAAAGGTTGCTTTTATTAGCAATGATAAATCAGCATCATAATCCAATCAATTCACTTTCAATAAAAATACCCCGCCCCCACCACCCCTCCATGATCCCAACCCTTCCTACCTGCCTCAATCCTGTCCCAATCTGCCTCCCAAGAGAAAAAGGTGACAAATACCAATGAAACCAGGGGAAAAGAACCTCAATAGGTGTAGCTACAAAAATATATATAAATGGGAGGGTGGGTGGGACATAAAATGAGTGCGCTTCCGGCCTACCTGACGCTTTACCCCCAACGGCGCGTTCTAAGGCAGGCGCCTCACATGCACACAATCGCTCTTGGGCGATACCACGCCCCCGAAGCTGCCCGGGGGTGGACAGTCTTTGAATGCCACTCCTAGGACCCTATCGGGCAATGACTCACATTGCAGACCGATGGGGGTTAAAAGTCGCATTTATTAGCAACTATAAGAAAGCATCATAATGCAATCAAATTACTTTCAATGAAAATACCCCGCCCCCCTTCCATGATCCCCCAATTAAATTTCCCCAGTATCGATCCCCCAATGAAATTTTCCCCATATCCCCTAAGAGATTTCCCCCATGAATTTTTCCCCCACATATATCCTGAATTCTCCCCCACCTGGAACCTCTACCCCAACCCCTTATCTCTGTTTCCCTTGTGACCTCAGCTATTCTGCCTGCCCCAACCCTTCCTTACTCACGCCCCTTTTTGTAGCGTGTTTAAATTGAGACATAGCAAACCCCAAAAAAAACATAGAATCATTACTGCAAGAAAAAACGTGAATTCTTTAATATCATACATGACCCCAAACAAGAAGGAAAGCCGCTTGTGCAAACCTTAAACCTCACGTACGTAGACCCAAAATATAAGATAACTTATCTTTTATATTTACAATGTACAATTAATTTGTAATAAAGGTTAAATGTACACCATCCGATCTGAAAAATTGAAAGTCGTCTTTAGCAATGTCATCATGCAATAACCAGGATATGTCATTGATGAGGCAGAACTGGCGAAGTTCTCTGTTACATTTTTGACGGGCCCTGTCGATGGCAGAAAACTTCTCTGTGCCTCTCAGCACTCGCCTAGGTACGAGTGCAGTAACTACGATTTTTGTATCGGGCCAAGAAAGCACAATTCTGGCTAAGGCAGCTTTTACTTCAAGAAGGAGTCCCAGGCCGGACAATTGAACTAAATCATTTTCCCCCAAATTAATTAATAAAACCTTAGGTAATGGCTTACAAGCAGCCAACTCGTTCAAACTGGGTAACAGCTGACCCCACTTCATCCGCTCTTACCAAACCAAAAATGTCTGCATCCTCAACACTAAAACCTAAATTAGCACCATAATGGCTTCTGTCTGCTTGCTTGGCCACCCATCTGATGAAAGAATGTCATGTAATCCATACATTCGCCATGGATGGAGATGAAGGAATGTGGAAACCTAGAAAGAGATGGTACTGGTCTTGTTAGGAAAATCCTTCCCTGTGGAATGTGCGCACTTGTTACATGAAACAACGAAGTTTCACTTGTTCTAACGTTCACAATGATTGTAAAACTGTTTTCACGATGGGTTCAATCTTCTTTATTTAATTTTTATTTTCATTGGTTTGAAAAATCCTTCATTAACTCAAAACGATTCAAATCCAATTCATCTTGCATTTGCGTCACATAAATTCAATAACCCAATGCATTTCGGGTCACTCCATGGACCCTTCCTCAGGGGTCTATGAAAATAATCAACAAGAAGCTAATTAAACATAACATATGCATCAAAACATTGAGAATTCATGAACATAACGGATTACTATCTTGCGTACAACAGTTTATCCTAATGAATACTTGTATCGCTTCTTCGTCTTCACTGCATTATAAAGCATAATGGTCATGTTTTCCTTCCAATTACAAAATAACACTATTGTGAAAAAGAACAATAACTAACAATCTAATCAAAATATATCGCGGTTCAATATCAGAAACATTATAAAACCCGAATTTAAATGTTTTATTTTATGTGGCTGCATCTTATGAACTAGTCTCACTCCGCTCTATTCACAATTAGAATTACATATGCAGTGAGCCTCGTGGCTCACCCGTGCCAATAGCAAGGAAAGCGCATCGATTTGACAAAGTCGTCTCCACTCAGCATGTGTTACGCTAAGCTCATTGCGTGCATTATACCTCAACAAACTATCGACTTCTCTACTCGCTGCCATATCTCCTTTTTAAGTACTTACTCGGAATTTGTGAATGGCACTACTCGAGGTGGTCTCATAAAAATACCCAAGAAGCCAAGGGAAACTCTCATGTGTCCACAAAAAGCACAGTTGTCCACAGAAACTTCCTCAAGTTTTTCAAAACCCCAGAGTAGTAAAAACATAATTGAGTACTTTCTGATGCACTTGCCAATTCCCAAACATCCCTCTAGTGCTTGAAACATCAATGAAAATGTCTAACAAACACATACTCTCCTGAACCTGTCTCATTATTTAGTAAGGAACTTGCGTATGGCCATAGACGGCTACAACCCGTGTTTTATTCCCTAGTCTAGGAAACATAGGTAAGGGTTTGTGTATGTGTGTCTGACTGCAAGTGGCCCCCGTACCCAGAGGTACATTACTGATGAAAATGAAAGAGGTGAAGAAGGGCAAGATGGCGGCTGTGTGACTGCTGCAGTAGCCACATCCCCGCAAAGCTAAACGTTAATATGGACCAATAAGGTGCATTGATGGCACAAGATGCAATGGGATGAGGCAGCACACAGGAATCGGAGCACTTCTGGCTCTTCGGGCAATGACTCACATCGCAGACCGATTAAAAGGTTGCTTTTATTAGCAATGATAAATCAGCATCATTATCCAATCAATTCACTTTCAAAAAAATACCCCGCCCCCACCACCCCTCCATGATCCCAACCCTTCCTACCTGCCTCAATCCTGTCCCAATCTGCCTCCCAAGAGAAAAAGGTGACAAATACCAATAAAACCAGGGGAAAAGAACCTCAATAGGTGTAGCTACAAAAATATATATACATGGGAGGGTGGGTGGGACATAAAATGAGCGCGCTTCCGACCTACCTGACGCTTTACCCCCAACGGCGCGTTCTAAGGCAGGCGCCTCACATGCACACGATCGCTCTTGGGCGATACCACGCGCCCGAAGCTGCCCGGGGGTGGACAGTCTTTGAATGCCACTCCTAGGACCCTATCGGGCAATGACTCACATAGCAGACCGATGGGGGTTAATAGTCGCATTTATTAGCAACGATAAAACAGCATCATAATGCAATCAAATTACTTTCAATGAAAATACCCCGCCCCCCTTCCATGATACCCCAATTAAATTTCCCCAGTATCGATCCCCCAATGAAATTTCCCCCATATCCCCTAAGAGATTTCCCCCATGAATTTTCCCCCCACATATATCCTGAATTCTCCCCCACCTGGAACCTCTACCCCAACCCCTTATCTCTGTTTCCCTTGTGACCTAAGCTATTCTGCCTGCCCCAACCCTTCCTTACTCACGCCCCTTTTTGTAGCGTGTTTAAATTGAGACATAGCAAACCCCAAAAAAAACATAGAATCATTACTGCAAGAAAAAACGTGAATTCTTTAATATCATACATGACCCCAAACAAGAAGGAAAGCCGCTTGTGCAAACCTTAAACCTCACGTACGTAGACCCAAAATATAAGATAACTTATCTTTTATATTTACAATGTACAATTAATTTGCAATAAAGGTTAAATGTACACCATCCGATCTGAAAAATTGAAAGTCGTCTTTACCAATGTCATCATGCAATAACCAGGATATGTCATTGATGAGGCAGAACTGGCGAAGTTCTCTGTTACATTTTTGACGGGCCCTGTCGATGGCAGAAAACTTCTCTGCGCCTCTCCGCACTCGCCTAGGTATGAGTGCAGTAACTACGATTTTTGTATCGGGCCAAGAAAGCACAATTCTGGCTAAGTCAGATTTTACTTCAAGAAGGAGTCCCAGGCCGGACAATTGAACTAAATCATTTTCCCCCAAAATTAATTAATAAAACCTTAGGTAATGGCTTACAAGCAGCCAACTCGTTCAAACTGGGTAACAGCTAACCCCACTTCATCCGCTCTTACCAAACAAAAAATGTCTGCATCCTCAACACTAAAACCTAAATTAACACCATAAAGGCTTCTGTCTGCTTGCTTGGCCACCCATCTGATGAAAGAATGTCATGTAATCCATACATTCGCCATGTATGGAGATGAAGGAATGTGGAAACCTAGAAAGAGATGGTACTGGTCTTGTTAGGAAAATCCTTCCCTGTGGAATGTGCGCACTTGTTACATGAAACAACGAAGTTTCACTTGTTCTAACGTTCACAATGATTGTAAAACTGTTTTCACGATGGGTTCAATCTTCTTTATTTTATTTTTATTTTCATTGGTTTCAAAAATCCTTCATTAACTCAAAACGATTCAAATCCAATTCACCTTGCATTTGCGTCACATGAATTCAATAACCCAATGCATTTCGGGTCACTCCATGGACCCTTCCTCAGGGGTCGATGAAAATAATCAACAAGAAGCTAATTAAACATAACATATGCATCAAAAAATTGAGAATTCATAAACATAACGGATTACTATCTTGCGTACAACAGTTTATCCTAATGAATACTTGTATCGCTTCTTCGTCTTCACTGCATTATAAAGCATAATGGTCATGTTTCCCTTCCAATTACAAAATAACACTATTGTGAAAAAGAACAATAACTAACAATATAATCAAAATATATCGCGGTTCAATATCAGAAACATTATAAAACCCTAATTTAAATGTGTTATTTTCTGTGGCTGCATCTTATGAACTAGTCTCACTCCGCTCTATTTACAATTAGAATTACATATGCAGTGAGCCTCGTGGCTCACACGTGCCAATAGCAAGGAAAACGCATCGATTTGACAAAGTCGTCTCCACTCAGCATGTGTTACGCTAAGCTCATTGCGTGCATTATACCTCAACAAACTATCGACTTCTCTACTCGCTGCCATATCTCCTTTTTAAGTACTTACTCGGAATTCGTGAATGGCACTACTCGAGGTTGTCTCATAAAAATACCCAAGAAGTCAAGGGAAACTCTCATGTGTCCACAAAAAGCACAGTTGTCCACAGAAACTTCCTCAAGTTTTTCAAAACCCCAGAGTACTAAAAACATAATTGAGTACTTTCTGATGCACTTGCCAATTCCCAAACATCCCTCTAGTGCTTGAAACATTAATGAAAACGTCTAACAAACACATACTCTCCTGAACCTGGCTCATTATTTAGTAAGGAACTTGCGTATGGCCATAGACGGCTACAACCCTTGTCTTATTCCCTAGTCTAGGAAACATAGGTAAGGGTTTGCAAGTGGCCCCCGTACCCAGTGGTACATTACTGATGAAAATGAAAGAGGTGAAGAAGGGCAAGATGGCGGCTGTGTGACTGCTGCAGTAGCCACATCCCCGCAAAGCTAAACGTTAATATGGACCAATAAGGTGCATTGATGGCACAAGAAGCAATGGGTTGAGGCAGCACACAGGAATCGGAGCACTTCTGGCTCTTCGGGCAATGACTCACAAAGCAGACCGATGGGGATTAAAAGGTTGCTTTTATTAGCAATGATAAAACAGCATCATAATCCAATCAATTCACTTTCAATAAAAATACCCCGCCCCCACCACCCCTCCATGATCCCAACCCTTCCTACCTGCCTCAATCCTGTCCCAATCTGCCTCCCAAGAGAAAAAGGTGACAAATACCAATGAAACCAGGGGAAAAGAACCTCAATAGGTGTAGCTACAAAAATGTATATAAATGGGAGGGTGGGTGGGACATAAAATGAGCGCGCTTCCGGCCTACCTGACGCTTTACCCCCAACGGCGCGTTCTAAGGTAAGCACCTCACATGCACGCGATCGCTCTTGGGCGATACCACGCGCCTGAAGCTGCCCGGGGATGGACAGTCTTTGAATGCCACTCCTAGGACCCTATCGGGCAATGACTCACATAGCCGACCGATGGGGGTTAAAAGTCGCATTCATTAGCAACGATAAAACAGCATCATAATGTAATCAAATTACTTTCAATGAAAATACCCCGCCCCCCTTCCATGATCCCCCAATTAAATTTCCCCAGTATCGATCCCCCAATGAAATTTCCCCCATATCCCCTAAGAGATTTCCCCCATGAATTTTTCCCCCACATATATCCTGAATTCTCCCCCACCTGGAACCTCTACCCCAACCCCTTATCTCTGTTTCCCTTGTGACCTAAGCTATTCTGCCTGCCCCAACCCTTCCTTACTCACACCCCTTTTTGTAGCGTGTTTAAATTGAGACATAGCAAACCCCAAAAAAAACATAGAATCATTACTGCAAGAAAAAACGTGAATTCTTTAATATCATACATGACCCCAAACAAGAAGGAAAGCCGCTTGTGCAAACCTTAAACCTCACGTACGTAGACCCAAAATATAAGATAACTTATCTTTTATATTTACAATGTACAATTAATTTGTAATAAAGGTTAAATGTACACCATCCGATCTGAAAAATTGAAAGTCGTCTTTACCAATGTCATCATGCAATAACCAGGATATGTCATTGATGAGGCAGAACTGGCGAAGTTCTCTGTTACATTTTTGACGGGCCCTGTCGATGGCAGAAAACTTCTCTCTGCCTCTCAGCACTCGCCTAGGTACGAGTGCAGTAACTACGATTTTTGTATCGGGCCAAGAAAGCACAATTCTGGCTAAGGCAGCTTTTACTTCAAGAAGGAGTCCCAGGCCGGACAATTGAACTAAATCATTTTCCCCCAAATTAATTAATAAAACCTTAGGTAATGGCTTACAAGCAGCCAACTCGTTCAAACTGGGTAACAGCTGACCCCACTTCATCCGCTCTTACCAAACAAAAAATGTCTGCATCCTCAACACTAAAACCTAAATTAGCACCATAATGGCTTCTGTCTGCTTGCTTGGCCACCCATCTGATGAAAGAATGTCATGTAATCCATACATTCGCCATGGATGGAGATGAAGGAATGTGGAAACCTAGAAAGAGATGGTACTGGTCTTGTTAGGAAAATCCTTCCCTGTGGAATGTGCGCACTTGTTACATGAAACAACGAAGTTTCACTTGTTCTAACGTTCACAATGATTGTAAAACTGTTTTCACGATGGGTTCAATCTTCTTTATTTAATTTTTATTTTCATTGGTTTGAAAAATCCTTCATTAACTCAAAACGATTCAAATCCAATTCATCTTGCATTTGCGTCACATAAATTCAATAACCCAATGCATTTCGGGTCACTCCATGGACCCTTCCTCAGGGGTCTATGAAAATAATCAACAAGAAGCTAATTAAACATAACATATGCATCAAAACATTGAGAATTCATGAACATAACGGATTACTATCTTGCGTACAACAGTTTATCCTAATGAATACTTGTATCGCTTCTTCGTCTTCACTGCATTATAAAGCATAATGGTCATGTTTCCCTTCCAATTACAAAATAACACTATTGTGAAAAAGAACAATAACTAACAATCTAATCAAAATATATCGCGGTTCAATATCAGAAACATTATAAAACCAGAATTTAAATGTTTTATTTTATGTGGCTGCATCTTATGAACTAGTCTCACTCCGCTCTATTCACAATTAGAATTACATATGCAGTGAGCCTCGTGGCTCACCCGTGCCAATAGCAAGGAAAGCGCATCGATTTGACAAAGTCGTCTCCACTCAGCATGTGTTACGCTAAGCTCATTGCGTGCATTATACCTCAACAAACTATCGACTTCTCTACTCGCTGCCATATCTCCTTTTTAAGTACTTACTCGGAATTCGTGAATGGCACTACTCGAGGTGGTCTCATAAAAATACCCAAGAAGCCAAGGGAAACTCTCATGTGTCCACAAAAAGCACAGTTGTCCACAGAAACTTCCTCAAGTTTTTCAAAACCCCAGAGTAGTAAAAACATAATTGAGTACTTTCTGATGCACTTGCCAATTCCCAAACATCCCTCTAGTGCTTGAAACATCAATGAAAATGTCTAACAAACACATACTCTCCTGAACCTGTCTCATTATTTAGTAAGGAACTTGCGTATGGCCATAGACGGCTACAACCCGTGTTTTATTCCCTAGTCTAGGAAACATAGGTAAGTGTTTGTGTATGTGTGTCTGACTGCAAGTGGCCCCCGAACCCAGAGGTACATTACTGATGAAAATGAAAGAGGTGAAGAAGGGCAAGATGGCGGCTGTGTGACTGCTGCAGTAGCCACATCCCCGCAAAGCTAAACGTTAATATGGACCAATAAGGTGCATTGATGGCACAAGATGCAATGGGATGAGGCAGCACACAGGAATCGGAGCACTTCTGGCTCTTCGGGCAATGACTCACATCGCATACCGATGGGGATTAAAAGGTTGCTTTTATTAGCAATGATAAAACAGCATCATAATCCAATCAATTCACTTTCAATAAAAATACCCCGCCCCCACCACCCCTCCATGATCCCAACCCTTCCTACCTGCCTCAATCCTGTCCCAATCTGCCTCCCAAGAGAAAAAGGTCACTAATACCAATGAAACCAGGGGAAAAGAACCTCAATAGGTGTAGCTACAAAAATATATATAAATGGGAGGGTGGGTGGGACATAAAATGAGCGCGCTTCCGGCCTACCTGACGCTTTACCCCCAACGGCGCGTTCTAAGGTAGGCGCCTCACATGCACGCGATCGCTCTTGGGCGATACCATGCGCCCGAAGCTGCCCGGGGTGGACAGTCTTTGAATGCCACTCCTAGGACCCTATCGGGCAATGACTCACATAGCAGACCGATGGGGGTTAAAAGTCGCATTTATTGGCAACGATAAAACAGCATCATAATGCAATCAAATTACTTTCAATGAAAATACCCCGCCCCCCTTCCATGATCCCCCAATTAAATTTCCCCAGTATCGATCCCCCAATGAAATTTCCCCCATATCCCCTAAGAGATTTCCCCCATGAATTTTTCCCCCACATATATCCTGAATTCTCCCCCACCTGGAACCTCTACCCCAACCCCTTATCTCTGTTTCCCTTGTGACCTAAGCTATTCTGCCTGCCCCAACCCTTCCTTACTCACGCCCCTTTTTGTAGCGTGTTTAAATTGAGACATAGCAAACCCCCAAAAAACCATAGAATCATTACTGCAAGAAAAAACGTGAATTCTTTAATATCATACATGACCCCAAACAAGAAGGAAAGCCGCTTGTGCAAACCTTAAACCTCACGTACGTAGACCCAAAATATAAGATAACTTATCTTTTATATTTACAATGTACAATTAATTTGCAATAAAGGTTAAATGTACACCATCTGATCTGAAAAATTGAAAGTCGTCTTTACCAATGTCATCATGCAATAACCAGGATATGTCATTGATGAGGCAGAACTGGCGAAGTTCTCTGTTACATTTTTGACGGGCCCTGTCGATGGCAGAAAACTTCTCTGCGCCTCTCAGCACTCGCCTAGGTACGAGTGCAGTAACTACGATTTTTGTATCGGGCCAAGAAAGCACAATTCAGGCTAAGTCAGCTTTTACTTCAAGAAGGAGTCCCAGGCCGGACAATTGAACTAAATCATTTTCCCCCAAATTAATTAATAAAACCTTAGGTAATGGCTTACAAGCAGCCAACTCGTTCAAACTCGGTAACAGCTGACCCCACTTCATCCGCTCTTACCAAACAAAAAATGTCTGCATCCTCAACACTAAAACCTAAATTAACACCATAATTGCTTCTGTCTGCTTGCTTGGCCACCCATCTGATGAAAGAATGTCATGTAATCCATACATTCGCCATGGATGGAGATGAAGGAATGTGGAAAACCTAGAAAGAGATGGTACTGGTCTTGTTAGGAAAATCCTTCCCTGTGGAATGTGCGCACTTGTTACATGAAACAACGAAGTTTCACTTGTTCTAACGTTCACAATGATTGTAAAACTGTTTTCACGATGGGTTCAATCTTCTTTATTTTATTTTTATTTTCATTGGTTTGAAAAATCCTTCATTAACTCAAAACGATTCAAATCCAATTCATCTTGCATTTGCGTCACATGAATTCAATAACCCAATGCATTTCGGGTCACTCCATGGACCCTTCCTCAGGGGTCTATGAAAATAATTAACAAGAAGCTAATTAAACATAACATATGCATCAAAAAATTGAGAATTCATAAACATAACGGATTACTATCTTGCGTACAACAGTTTATCCTAATGAATACTTGTATCGCTTCTTCGTCTTCACTGCATTATAAAGCATAATGGTCATGTTTCCCTTCCAATTACAAAATAACACTATTGTGAAAAAGAACAATAGCTAGCAATCTAATCAAAATATATCGCGGTTCAATATCAGAAACATTATAAAACCCTAATTTAAATGTGTTATTTTCTGTGGCTGCATCTTATGAACTAGTCTCACTCCGCTCTATTCACAATTAGAATTACATATGCAGTGAGCCTTTTGGCTCACCCGTGCCAATAGCAAGGAAAACGCATCGATTTGACAAAGTCGTCTCCACTCAGCATGTGTTACGCTAAGCTCATTGCGTGCATTATACCTCAACAAACTATCGACTTCTCTACTCGCTGCCATATCTCCTTTTTAAGTACTTACTCGGAATTCGTGAATGGCATTACTCGAGGTTCACGGACTGTGAGACATCCTGTTAAGAGAGTTCCAAACACTCTTTCCTAGTACGAGGTGCATGTTAAACGCAGAAAAACACAGTTGCGAGGTCACGTATCTACCTCGCACGGCAGGATTAAGGAGACCTGTACTTTTTGTATGCGGTGCGTGGTCGAGACTGTGACGTGGTCACCTGTCTACCTCGCGCTGCAGGCTGGAAATTAAAGGAGCCCTTTCTTTTTTGTTTGGTGAATGACAATAAAGAAATGTGATGTAAAATAAAAGGTTTGGAATACATACAACAACACAGGTTGTAGCTGCTATTGCAGATAATAATCAACTAAGGTGGCTGAGTGTGTGAAAACAAATAGCATTACTATATTCAATGCACAAATGTATTCTCTGCAATCACAATATAATATTTGAGGAAAACATAAATCAAAGAAGACAAGATAATTCAATACGGTCATTCAACCCTGACGGTTGTAGAGAGTTCAATTCTGATCCTAATATTTGTTTATGCGGATTGATGCCTGGGCCAGTCTTTACAGCTTCCAGCACAGTGTATCTCAGTTGGGACACATTATTTTTTTTGTAAAACAGTTTTTATTGCAGATTCCAAAATTCACACGATAGTGTATACACAGTTTTGTTTGTGCGGGACCTTAGCGTTCACCATGGAACCAAATAGTATGTACACAGCCTCGTAACCCGCATCCCTGAGGCCGGGTGGCAACGATTGCAATCAACACTCTTCCACATTACTCAGTGGTGGCTTATTCAGTGGTCAACCGCCTTCTGCTTTTAACTTTTTTTGTAAACCAAACCCTCCCCTCTAGCATCTCAATAGTGTGTACTATGATTCCTGGTGTCGTTGGGGCAGTGTAACTCCCTCCCCTCCCCCCTCGTTCCCCCCCCCCCCTCCCCTCCGGTGTGCTGCGGTGTCCAGTGCCTGTGTTCGGTAAAAGTGCATTGAAGTATGTGGGCTAGCTACGGATTGTAGAGTAAATCATGGAGTGTGTGTGTCCGTGGTAGGTGCCGGGATCGGCATTGCCTCCCCTTGGATCCCGGGGTCATCTATGTCCTCTTCCTCCTCACTCTCCACTGCATCGTCCCTGAGTGCCTGGACCAAAATTTCCCATGCTAGCGCTGTTTCCTGAGCTTTCTCGTCTGACCCTCTACGTGCCAACTGGTATCTGATTGTGCTTTCTGCTGCCGCCCATTTCTGGAATTCGGCCAGCCATTTCCGGTGTGTTGGCGCCGTCTTTGATTTCCATCCCCTGGTAAGTTCCCTCTTAGCAATAAGTAGGCCCATGTCTATGAATTTGCTCGTCAGTTTAGTGTTGCGTGTGTGTGGGAACCAGTGTAAGATTGTAGTCGCACTGTCATATAACAGGTCCCTGTCTGTGGCTTCGTTCAAGGTGTCGCCCACTTCCCTCCAGAAGTCCTGTAGGTACGGACAGCCCCGCAGCATATGCAGTAAGTCCGCGCCTAACAGCGCACATCTGGGGCACGCTGCGTCTTCTGCGCCAAAGTATTGTGATATTTTCTGCGGGGTAAGGTAGGCCCTATGAAGTATGTAGAGGTGTATTAATTGAAAGCGGGCGTTTCTGGTGCTTTTCCTGGCCCTCTGAACCAGCTGAGCCCACGTAGTGTCCGGGATTCCCTTCTGCAGGTCCGTCTCCCATTGGGTTTTAAGTCGCGTCAGGGGTTGTAGATTAGCCTCGAGTAGTCTAGAGTGTAGACATGTGACTGCCTTAATCGTTCCCGCAGCCATCATTGTGTATTGGCATGCAGGTGACGTTGGAGGTTCAAGCAGCCCTTCCCCCCAGTGCGTCTGGATCACGCGCACCACGGCCGCATGCAAAAGATAATCACCCCTAGGAAGGTCGTACTGTTCCTGCAAGGCCTGGTAAGGCATGAGCACCCCATCAGAGTATAGGTCCCCCACCACATGCAGGCCAGCCTCCTCCCAGTTCTGGAGGTTCGACCAGTCACCACCGTGCGGAAACGCTGTTAACATACCTAGTGGGATCTCAGGCGCATATGGATGACCCGGACCCGCTCGCCTCTGCATGCGATTCCAACAGAGCCTCAGCGTCCGTTCCTCCTGGGATAATCCCCGTAGTAGGAGTTTCTGTTGCAGGGTGATAAACGCCAGTACATGGCGGGGGGTGCCAGTGTCCCTCTCCTGTTCCGGGCCCCGGTACACCCTTGCTACCTCCTGTGTGAAAAACTGCAGCTGGGCAGCTAAATAATAGAGCTCGAAGTCCGGAACCGCGAGGCCGCCCTCGTTCTTCGGGCGGGTCAGGGTCGCCAAAGCTATCCTCCTCCTACCAGCACCCCACAGAAAGGACACTATCTGTGATTTCAGGCGACGAAAGACGCTTCCCGGTACCCACACTGGGAGAGTCCTAAAGATATATAACAACCTCGGTAGGGCTATCATTTTAAGCAGGGATACCCGACCTGTCACGGACAGCGGAAGAGTGGCCCAAAAGGCCATATTCCCTTGTAACGTACGAATACAGCGGCCGACGTTGCCTTCCAGCAGGTCAGCGGGATCATGGTAGACGTGCACTCCTAAATAAGGGAGGCAGTCCGGCTCCCAACGGAGTTTGGGGCGGGCCCAGGGACATCGCTCCGCTTTCCGGAGTGGGAAGAGGCACGTCTTTGCCCAATTCACTTTCAGGCCTGAGACCTCTCCGAATCGCGCCAAAAGGCGCTCCGCCCCCTCCACCGCTTCCTCTGCATTGTCCAAGAACAGCAGGAGGTCGTCTGCGTACAACGATATGTAGTGGTGGATCCCGCCGACTTCCAGCCCCTGGTAATACTCTCCTCCCCGGGCCAGCGCTGCCAATGGGTCCATCGCGAGGGCAAATAAGAGGGGGGAGAGTGCACACCCCTGCCTAGTACCCTTATGCACTGCATAGTGATCTGATATCAGCGCTCCTACCCGCACCCTGGCTCCAACCGACGCATAGAGCACTTTCGTCCATCGCACATACCCCTCACCTATACCAAAACTGTGCAGCACCTTGTACAGGTAGCACCAATCCAGGCTATCGAAGGCCTTCTCTATGTCTATCGCCATGACCATAGGGGCTCTGGCGAGCGGTGGAGGGTCCGCCACAAGCCTCAGCAACCTGCGGATATTGTGTGACGTGTTTCTGGTGGGTATGAAGCCTGACTGGTCCTTGTGAATCAAGTCCTGCATGTGGGACACCAACCTGGCGGCTAATATAGTGCTTAGTATTTTATAATCTGTCGTCAGCATCGACAAAGGTCGGTACGACGCCGGATCAGTGCCGTCCCTACGCGGTTTCAGTAAGGGGACCATAATCGCCTCGCGCATCGAGCGGGGCAACTCCCCCTTCTCGTGCGCCTCGCGGTATACGAGCTGGAGGCGTGGCGCTAGGATATCTATATATTTGCCATAAAATTCCACTGGCAGTCCATCCACACCCGGTGTCTTGTTGCGTGCCATTCTTTTAATGGCCCCTCTAATCTCCGTTAGGTCAATCGGGCCCCCGAGGGCTTCTGCTTGTTCTTGCTCGAGGTGTGGCAGTTGGGTCTCCGACAGCAAGGCGTCAGTCATCTCGGCTCGGTCCACTAGTTCCCTCCCATATAACCTTTCGTAATATGTTGTGAAACAACGCAATATATCTGGTTGGGAGGTGGATGAAGAGCCATCTGCATTCACCATGGATAGTATCGGAGCTGCGCCCCTACTGGGGTTAGCTAGCCAGGCCAGGAGCGTCCCCGTTTTGTCCCCCTCCGCAAGCGCCTTAGTTAGGTACGTTTTGTAATCAAAACTACGGAGGCGCTCCACCACTACCGCCACCGCCTCCCGCGCAGCGCATACCCTGTCCTGCAAATCAGGGCGGTTGGGCCTCTGTTTCTCAACCACTCGCAGAGTTCGCTCAGCCTTGTCCAGGTCATCTACTAGCGTCCGCCGCGCACCCGCAAACTTCCCTATACAGTGCCCCCTCACCACTACCTTCAACGCGTCCCATTCCACGGCCCTGGAAGAGGCAGTTCCCTCGTTCTCCACGAAGTACTGGGAGATCCTCTCCTCCAATGCTCCGCTGAACGGTGGGTCATCTAGCGTATCTGGACGAAGCCGCCATGTCGGGATCGGTGAGACCTCGTCCATCCGGGCCAGCGTGAGGAGCAAGGGGTTGTGGTCCGATATCGTTCGCGCCAGGTATTCCGTTCGGGCCACCGACGGCAATACCGAGCGGGAGCACAGGAACGCATCTATGCGGACATGAAGGTCGTGTATACCCGAGTGGAAGGAGTAATCCCGCTCAGTCGGGTGTTGCGCACGCCAAGCGTCTGTCAGGTCCCACCGCCCCTGCCAAGTAGATCTGTGTTTCGCTAGCCTGTGTACCGGAGATGCCTTCAGTGGTGGATGCGATCTGTCTAAAGTGGTATCCTCGATAGAGTTGAAGTCCCCCCCCATCAGCACCGGCCCAGTTAAATAAGAGGCCAACAGCCTGGATAACCTGGTAAAGTATGAAGCCTGCTCTACGTTCGGTGCATAGGCGCTACAAAGGACTATCTGGCGGCCCCTGAGCAACCCCTCAACTGCCACATATCTCCCATCTGGGTCCACAGTGTGCCTAGTGACCTGGAAGGGAACCCCCGCCCGGATCCAAATTAGTGTCCCTCTAGCAAACCCCGAGTATGTGGTGTGAAACAGGTGCCCTCTCCATCTCCGCTGCAGAGCAGCCCCTTCCTTCTTGGTTAAATGGGTCTCCTGCAAAAAGGCGATGTGCACCCCTCTGCGAACTAGGTGGGAATGTACCTTATGCCTCCTCGCCATCGAATTCAGTCCCCGCACATTCCAGGACACACATTTCAGTGAACCCATACTAGCCATTGCCCCAATATAGTCGTTGCAGTCCAATAACAGTTCGCACCCGGACACCTGACACCATCCCGCCCCTCCCCGTCCCCAACGCCCCCCCCTTCCCCCCACCCCTAACCCCACCTCGGGTCTCCCCAACTACCCCAGGCCCTCCCACCCCCAGAATAGGACCTAACTGCAAAGTAGTCACTCCCATCCAAACCTGTGAGCAAACGTGCCCACGAAACTATTCAGTCCGTAGTAAACACCACGGAGGCCTTATGGGCCCTGTGGCACGTGAACTGGCTACTGACCCTTACCAAACCCGTCCCCCAACCCCTTGCCCATTAATACTCAATGTGACTCGTAAAAGAAAAGTCTTACAGTGGTCTGTCCCAGTGTTTGTGGAGGCATCACCTTCAAAGTCATATCTCACCACTTTCGTGGACAGCTATCAGGGTCCGATGATCTCTCCCGATGTCTGCGGCGTGACCTTCGGGCCCCTGGCGCCCTCCAACCCCGACAAGTCAGTGTCCGAGCCCGTAGCCAGGGCCTCCGAGGCCGAGTCCCTTGTCGATAGGGCCGGCGCTGTTCCCGACACCTCTTTCACCGCCAGTAGTGCCGCCTTCCGTTCTTCCTCAGTCTGCGAGGTCGTTGGCCTCCTGGGCCCTCTGCCACGGCTACGAAGCCTACGTGATCGCCTGATTGAGTGGTTCTGGTACTCCTCCTCCGCCCGGGACCGGGCCCCGTCTGTTCCCGCCTTGTAGGAGTCCCACCAAGTCCACGCTTCTGCTGAAGTTTCGAAAAACAACGCTTTCTCATCCACAATCACTCGGAGTTTGGCCGGGAATAACAGCGAATACTTCAGCCCCTCTGTGCGTAGCTCCTTTTTAATAGAGAGGAAGGTGGCCCGCTGCCTCTGGGTCTCAAACGTGTAGTCCGGGAACAGTGTGACCCTACTGTTGTCCACTTGAAATGGGCCTGCATCTCTGGCCCGCTGCAGGAGCCAGTCTCTGTCTCTATAGTGGAGTAGTTTGAAGATCACTGGGCGGGGCGGTAGGCCCTCACGTGGGGGCCGGGAAGGCACACGGTGCGCCCGTTCCAAGGTGAAGAAGGGAGATAGGCCCTCCGGGGCAACCACCGTTTGCAGCCAGTCGGTCAGGAAGCCCACCATGTCCGTGCCCTCCTTTTTTTCCGGAAGGCCCACCAAGCGCACATTATTCCGCCGGTTGCGGTTTTCTGCGTCCTCTGCCCTCCTTTCCAGGGCGTGTATCCGCTCCATCGCGTCCGTGAGCCGTCCCTCCATTGATTTCTGAGCCGGTACGACAGTTTTCAGGGTATCTTCTGTTTCCTTGACCCTGTCCACCAGCTTCGCATGATCTGCACGCAGAAGCCCCAGCCCCGTCGCCACCTGACCAATATCCTGGTGCAAAGCTTCCTTCGTGGCTGCAATGGCGTCCAGTATCCGATCTTGCATCCGCTGTAACTCCGTGGGGGGTCGTGAGGAGTCGTCTGGCGCTTCCGTGGATGGGCCCCCCTCTCCCTTAGGTCCTTTAGGCTTCCCCATCGTTCACCCTCCGAGCTGGCCCGGGCCTTCAAGGCCGGTCGGTTGGGTAAAGGCGGCGGCCCCGGAGACAGGTGGGTCGGCGGCCCCCGGTGGTTCCGCCACTGGCTTGGTGTCCGGGTGCGTGGTGGTTCTTCTGGGGAGTTCTGTGTGGATCAGGTCAGGCACCAGTCGTGGGAGTAACACCCCGGGATCTCACAGCGCGCCTCCGCTGCCCGGAGAGCCAGGGAGCTGCTTCAGGGTGTGCGCGGCCAGCTCCAGTCCCCTTTCCCCACTCAGCCCCGTTTCGGGGTGTCCGCACCGGGCAGCAGCAGCGGGTCAGAGCCGCCGCTATCCAGAAAAGAGAGCCCCTCCAAAGTATCGGGGGGGGGGCAGGCAGTGTCAGGCGGCCTGATCCAGCTCACAGGGTTGGTGCGCCGGTACTCCCAGGTGGGGTTCGCTCAGAGCACGGGGCCGGGCTGCAGTGGTCCGAGGGGGGTCCCCGCAGGCCTCTCCCAACACCAGCAGGGACGCCGGCCGCTCTCGTAGCTGCAGGTCAGGGCTCAGGTGGCCCCCCAGTGGGCCCCGCCGGCCTCCCCTCAGGGAGAGAGTGCAGACCCCAGCACCCGGGCAGACACAGACTCGGCGCCGCCTGGGTCTAGCGCGTTGCTGCGGCGGCCCGGTCCAAGATCCTCCTGGGCTCTTCCCGCCAACGGTAGCGCCTCGGGGCAGGCAGGGGCAGGGATCTCTATCTTCGGGTCCGAGACTCGGCCGCAGGGCGGGCCTCCCGAGCCGGGCCCGGCTACACCAGGGGTCAGGGCCCGCTCCGAGTCTTCCCCCTCGTCCCCGGGGGACCAGACTCACCGTGGGCAATCTTTTCCCAGCGATCCGTCAGGGTTCAGGCAGCCACACCGGGATCATAGGCCGCAAAGCCGGGGTCTGGATTTTCGGCCCCGCAGAAGGGGCGGAGCCACTCCGGAGCCTCGTCTCCCGGCCGAGCCGCACACCGCCTTCAGGGTCCGCCGGTATGCCGGGGGGGCTGCAGTCTCCCCTCGGCGTGTGATGGTGCTCAGCACTCCTTTCCCGGGCAGCAAGACCCCCTATGTGGGCTCACGGTCGTCTGTTCGCCCCCGCAGGTCAGGCAGCCGCCATCTTGCCCTCCGAGGGTCCGGGAGCTCCTCGGTACGCAGTGCCCTTCACGAGTGCTTCTGCAGCTCGCCACTCTAGCCGGGACAGACCTAGGTGTCGTCCGCGGGATCGACCCGGTTTTAGCGGGGATCCCGGGTCCAAAACAGGATAATTACGTCGGATGATGGGCAGTGGGTCGGGAGCCTCGCTAGGCTGCGACCATCGGCATCGGCTGCAAGCCACGCCCCTCCAGTTGGGACACATTATGTCCTGCTTCTAACCAATGCATCTCAATCGTCGACTTTTCATTCTTCAATCGTATGTTACTTTAAGTTCCGTTATTCGAACTTTGATTTTCCTTTCCGTGATGCCAACATACATTTTGCCACATCGGCACTTGACAGCATATATAGCACATTTTTTGAGTCGCAAGTGCTGTTGTGTTTCAACTCAATTTTGAAGCCTTTTGCGGGATGTGTCAGTTCTTTTCCTTTAATTACATTTTTGCAATGTGGGCAATTGCCACATATTTGCATGCCTTTTAATTTCGCAGGTGACTCTTTTTTGACTTTTTGGGATAACAGTTCCTTTATGTTCATTGACCGTTGGTATGCAAAAATCATCTCGTGTTTATTGATGCATTCCAAGTCTGTTTCGTTCTCGATCAAATGCCAGTGTTTTTTAATGATGTCTTTGATCTTGTTAGCTTCTGTTGAATGCTTTAAAATGCATATATTAAAGTTCTCCTTGGTTTTGATGCTCTGCTTCAACAGAGTAGCTCTTTCTATCTGTTGTGTCTTTCTTTGATTAATTCAGCAAGGTTTCAGGATATCCTCTCTGGTTAAACCTTTTGGCGAAGATGTTAATAGTTTTTTTAGCATCCTCTTCTGTGTTAGTAATCCTTTTGAGCCTTAAAAACTGAGACTGTGGCAAATGTCTTTTCAATAATTGCTGATGAAAGCTTTTGAAATGTAAACAGTTATTGCGGTCAGTAGGTTTTGTATAGATGTTGGTTTTGATAGTACATCCTTCAATTGTTACTAGGACATCCAAACAAGATATGCTCTGTTTATTGTGGGTGTAAGTGAATTTTATGTGTTGATCACATTCATTCAATCTGTTAATGTTGTCAATGAGATGTTTTTCTTCTCCCTTCCAGATTTTAAAAATGTTGTCTATGTATCGTTTAAACAACACAAGGTGATCATTCCATGTGGTCTCTTGGAGGATGTTATCATGTTTGAATTTGGACTTAAAGATATTCGCGTAAGCTGGGGCTCCCGCAAAGCCCAGCGATGTACCAATGCATTGGGCATAAAAGTTATCGTCCCATTGAAAATAATTGTGGTACAGAGCAAAATGTATTAATTCTAAAAGAAAAATCGTATTAGCTCCAATGCAATCATTATTCAGTAGAAACCATTCTATAGCTTCAAGGCCCTCATTGTGAGGGATTGAGGTGTATAAAGAAGCTATGTTGATCGTACATAGCAACCAATCTGTGATTTCATCTTTTGGTAATGTTTCCAGAACATTCAAAAAGGTTGTAGTGTCTTTAATGTATGTCTTCCAATTCTGTACCATTGGCTGAAAGAAATGGTCCAAATACCGACTCACCGGTTCTGATAAAGACCCACATGCTGACACTATGGGTCTAAAAGGAGGTGATGTTAGACTTTTGTGAACTTTTGGTAGCATGTAAAACTGAGGACATCTTGGATATTCACTGTCCAAAAATGTATATGTTATTTTGCTAATCCAAACCCATCTCCAGTGCTTTATTGCGAATTTGTCTGAAGATCATTTGAAATTCCGTATTAGGATCTTTATCAAGTTTCATGTAAACTCCTTGGTCTTGAACATGTATTGACACATTGTAATAACAAAATTCCAAATCCATGGCGACCAGCATTGGTGACAAGCCTTTGTCAGCCTTTTGGAAAGTAAGTTCAGGATTTTTAGCCATATCTTGGAGAATATTCAATTCCTTTTTGGTGAAATTTGATCTTTTTGGTTTACCAAATCTGATTTTGTTACAATCAGTCTTAACCAGACGTTCAAAGATATATATTGTTTTGTGAGAAGATGGTGCGCAGAAAGTGCTCTTTTTCTTGAATTCCACATACTCTTGTTCGACAACCTTTTCAGTGATGGGAGAACATATGCTAAAAAAATACTTAAGTCTCAAGGTACGTAAGAATTTAAAAATAGATATTTCAGTCTCTGCAATGTTACTGCTATATGTGGGGACAAATGACGTTCGTTTGTTCAAAACTTGTACTTGCACATTTGTTATCCCCGTCTTTGATATATTGATAATTAAGTCACTTTTGTCGTACTTCTCATGAATCTCTTTACTTTCTCTGTTTCTGTTTCTTTTGCCCCTGCAGGTTCTTCCATGTTTGATGCGTTGTTCTCTGCAAGGCTTATGGACAAAAAAGCCACCTTTGTTCCTTAGGATGCTTGTGCATTAGTGACTTGTGTAGACGTGCTGGGTTCCCCGTTTATTGGTGGTCTGTTGTGTGCAACCTCCGAGTCGGAAACTATACTTTCTTGCGATGAACTTGGTTGTGCTTTTTATTTCCACCTTCTTTGGTTGTAGACTTCCGCCCAGGTATACACTACCACGAGTTTATATTCTGTGGTATCTCTGTTACACTTTTTTATCTTTCTCTCATGAATCTCCTTGGCGTACTTGTCTAACTTTTTGTTGATGTCATCCAATGTATCCTGAAGATTATCATGCTTATTTAGTTATTCTTTAATGTTGAACAATTCCTCTTCTAAATCCTTTAAGATATTTGATAATTCTTCCACAATTAAAAGAATAAGGTCCAAAGAACACTTATTTAATATTTGATACAATTTTTCAACAAACTTTTTGGTATTCCTGCACAGCATAGGTTTAAGTACTATTCCGAGGCCTCTTGGGATGCGCCTACAAGGATCAATGTTGTAGCGTGAAGTCTACGATTTATTTCTTTCCTGCTTACATATTCCAGTTGTTTTAAGAGTTGGGTGAAAAAAATTCCTAGAAAGAGATACATGTTAGCAAGAACAAAATGGATTTTCAACATTAATTAAAACTTCTAACATTTTAAACAACAATTCGATGACCAGTGACCAAGTCGACGCAGTTGCTGCAAGGAAAAAACCCTCCTGGCATCCTCTGAAGCAGCTCCTATGCAAAATGAATGTGTGCCAAAATCTAGCGGGCAGTCAATTGTGCCCATGAGTAACAGGCGAAAGTGAGTCTTAAGAGTGTGCATAATATCAAAGGCACATCCATGCAATGGCATACAGTTGGTCCAAAGAGTATCCCATTGAACATGAAAGGAATACCAATAGTCGCATTTCAATGAGCAGACCTTTAGTTATTCCAAAGTACAGGGATTCACCGATTCCAAGTTGCAGGAATTCAGAGATTCCAAGATACAGGATGCAGAAATTACAAGGTGAAGTACTGCAAGTGCCCAATGATCATCACTCTAGAGATTCCAAGGTATTGGACGTTAAGGATTCCAAGGTGTAGGACTTTAAGGATTTCAAGGTGTAGGACTTAAAGGATTCCAAGGTGTAGGACTTTAAGGATTCCAAGGTGTGGGACTTTAAGGATTTCAAGGTGTAGGACTTTAAGGATTCCAAGGTGTAGGACTTTAAGGATTCCAAGGTGTAGGACTTTAAGGATTTCAAGGTGTAGGACGTTAAGGATTCCAAGGTGTAGGACTTTAAGGATTCCAAGGTGTAGGACTTTAAGGATTCCAAGGTGTAGGACTTTAAGGATTCCAAGTTACAAGATTTCTTGGACATGAAACTGCAGGGTGGTTAGAGATTCTTAGACGCATGGATCCAGAGATTCAATGGTAGTGGATTTGAAGGATCCCAAGGTGGAGTAGCTCAGTAATTCGAAGATGCTGGGCACCCCGCAATTCCAGGTTGAAGGCTTTCACAGAGAGGGGGCAGGATGCAAGATTTCACAGAAACCTATACTCAGTGCTTCATTTGTAAAAAAAAAAAGTAAGTGCCAGTGACCACTTAAGTAGGCCTGTGCAACTTGCACCACCCATTCCCACAGTCAGCACTGCCAAGGACAGTACTTAAGAAACTACTAATACCCATCACTGCTTCAAATATGGCAATTCAGACTGTTCGAGGTCCCCAAAAGCTATAAGTATGTTTTGGGTGGAAGGTAATAGTTGTTCCTAATGTCTTGATGTATATTGAATTAATAAACAACTGTTGTTTAGCTCATTTTCAAATTACACAAACTGTGCCACCATATCTCAGCTGTCATAAGTGCCGGTGTTGGTAATTAAATGCAGGTGCTAAGCATCGTAAACCACACGCTCAAATTAAGCACTGCTTATACTCAGCACTTCTGAAATACTCATGTGCACAATGCCTAAGAGGCAGAGGGAGAAAGAGAGGAAGAGATAAATAGATACAGAGACAGAGACAAACCCAAAGAAAGTGAGACAAACAGATGCAGGAGTTTGTGAGTGTATATAAGATTGGGAGGCACATATAGAGAGAAAGTGTGTGTGTGATTATTCACGTGTTCTTTTGAGATCCAAAGAACTGTGAGAGAAAGAGACAAACAAATCAGGAGTGTTAGTGAGAAGAGATATTGTATGTGTGTGTTTGTGCATGTGTGTGTGTGTGTGTGTGCATGGAATAAGATGCGGCAAGTGCTGTCCTGTAGGAGCTCCTGTGATTACAGTATTTTATTCCAGTAACAGGATGGATGTGATGTTTTCAGAACTTGTAGCCTCAGAGTGTTCTGTAGTAGTAAAATGATTTGTGTGTCCTTCTAGGTGTTCGCAGGTACACTTTCAGGAGATGAAGGAAAATCAAGAAAAAGAAACAAATGCTGAAATTGGAAAAACTCCGAAATCTGAAGAAGAGATGAAGAACTATGAAGGCAAGTGGACTTCAGCTGAATGTAATTTTGTTTTGAAATCCACAGTGACACCTTTGGCTGGCCTCTACTGTCTCCAAGCAGGTGCGATAGGTTAAAACGTTACCCTCAAGCAGATCTGTAAAAATACCCCTTCTAAGTCCAGAACCCCTTTTTGTCACCCAGAACAGTACCCAACGAAAATTACTAATAACTCAAAGGGGTCTCTTCAGGGCAGGGACTCATAATGAACAAAATCAAACTATAGTGTGTTTGATCCTGGAGAATTGGGTGTGAGCCCTGGTCGAGCTGCAGCCACAGTCTCTTGCAGGGTGACCCACGATAAGTCACTAATTCAAACTGTGCTTAACCCAGGATAGCTTTCCACAAAAAGCAGTCAGGCTAAACTTAGAGGCAACGTGTTAAGTATTTATGCAGCACACAAACAGCAATACAGAAAAATAGAGAACATTTCAATGAATTATTTGACATCACGGTGACAAACATCCAATCAGTAGAACAGGGTTATGAATTTTTAAAGTTTTCTGTCTAAAATAGTGATTGAAAGCAAAAAGCGCTAACGACTGACATCTGGTTGCCCGAGACAGGGGCAAAGTCAAAAGTTAAGGTGACCGCGACGGATCATGATCTGAGTAACTGAAAGGGGTTTGGCCAGGGCAGTACTTACCTTAGTACTTAGACAATTTCTGAAGAAAATGTCCCTGAGTAGGTGGAAATTCAGTGGGGCAAGGTGCAGAAGTGTCCAAGAATGGAGGGTTGTCATCAGATAGACGCAGAGCAAAGCCATAATGAAGATTTATAACTTCGGACTTAATCATCGAAATGGAAGTCAAAAACCTTCGGCATTAAGCAGAAGGCTGTATCTGATTGACAGTTCTACGAGGTTCCATTTCGCGAAGGACAGCTGAGAAGGATTTGGTGCTGTGGAGAAGAATATAATGGGAGAAGCCACATAGTTAATACGGCCTGTGATTAACCTCAGGTAGAAAAGAGCAAGCAGGTTGGTCCTGGTGTACTCCTGGTTCTTAGAGCACTTTTTGGCTCAGCTTTGGAGCTTGGCTATCTGGGCACATTTAGCACCATAACCAAGGGTTGCAGGAGTGGAGGAAGATGTCTTGGAGGCTGAAGACTCACTCAGGCTGGGTTCAGGTTTTGTTCAAGATAGTAGGATGATATATCGCGGTCGCTCAGAACTAGAGGCCAGCAACTTAGCTCTCGGAGTAACTTCTGGGTGAAGGTGAAGATGCGGGGCTCAACGGCCAGACTGGCCTCTGAGTGTTCAAGTAGGTTTCTAGGTACAACAGAAGTCTGGAAGAGTGCAGATCAGGTAACAGAACAGGCACTCCTCTGAGAGTACTTCCACAGGCCCAGTAGTGAACTTAAAGTGGATGTGAGAGACCTAATTTTATATCCTGGTGTTCTGCTTCTAGAAGGTGGAAGATGTTTCCAGAAGGGTTTTTGAAGATCCAGGTGTTGAAATTGTCAGGCTTAGAGACAAAAGAATCTGTTGGCCCAATGCACATTGGGATGCACTCTCTTTCTCAGCTGCTGGAAATTCTCAACAGGAATGATAAATAAATAAGCATATATGTAAACCATACCTAGATAGATCTTGGTTTATTTTGCGCAATAGAAAAATAAGATGGTGAAGATCACAAGAGCTTCATACAACAAAGGAAAAAGACTGTGACCGTGTGTTGATTTTAAAAAACTGTGACATGATAACTGATGAGAGGCAAAACCAAGAGAGAGTGTAGTCCCACAGACTAAAAAATCACTGCGTGAAAAAAACATTCTACTCATTAGAGAAGAGCAACTTACTGATTACGAAGAATCAATATCTATGGAACCAAAGAGTAAAGTGTAATGCATAAGTACCTCTCAATGTTTGTTGATAATGAAAACATAATGTGACCTCCACATAAAAAGCAAACTCAAGCCTACTGGTGGTTTCCTCACTCGTGTTTTGAAAATTTAACAATAAACGATACCCGTTGTAACGAACGTTGCTCCAAGCCATAATGGTGCTGCTACCACTGTAAACAAATATAAAGCCTGTCGTTGGATCAATATAACCACTTTCTGAAAATTGCAATATTCCACTGATAACTAAGGGCTGTTCTTACTTCTGTCTTCCAACTACATTAGCGATTATGATCAAAACTTGGATAACCCACAAATCTCCTTGTTCTCATTTAAACCTTTGCACTGCTGCCCACACTATATAAGGATTGAACCTGCACGTATTAGACCATAGTGAAGCTAAGTCAAAAGATCACAACATTCTCTTCTAACTGTGATTTAGTTCTAGGTCCCCATACCTGTCGAGGACTATGTTGCCTGATTGAAAGATAACTCTAGACATTGCATACTACTCATACTACTTGTGCGATAAATGCTATATAACTCATGTTGACTTCCAACTTTATTGAGACCTGCTTCTGACAACAAGAACACTGACTAGCTATCACCTTAGGTTAATTATTCTGTGGATATTTGCAGACTCTGTGCCTAGTGTAAGTAGACAGACCAAGTATTCCTGTGTTATGATTTCAAAATAGTCTCATTTTATTTGAACTATGGCATCAATCCGTATACATATAATTAGGCTAAAAGGCTGTCTGCTATAAAGTAAATCCCCTCGCACTACCAATCTGCTTGCCCTGTCATCACCAACATACCCAACAAAACAATGACCAAATTTCAAACCCCTCAATTTACCTGAAGAAATATACGAACAAAGAAAACAGAGACAGATCTCTACCACCAACAGAAAAAAAGCCATGAACTTTAATGTGAAGTAAATAAAGTATTTGTAAGTGAGTTTCCTGTGTAGAATATTCATGATCTGGAGAATATATTTCTTTACTATAACAGTCACTTCAAATTCTTTCTGGAGAACAAGATAATTTACAGAAAACACAAAATGTCAACCTGATCGTTGAAGTGACAGTTATAGTAAAGAAATATATTCTCATGAAGATTCTACAAAGGAAACTCACTTACAAATACTTTATTTACTTCACATTAAAGTTCATGATTTTTTTCTGTTGGTGGGCCATACCATGGGACCCAAGATAGAGGCCTGATCATTAATGGGGCGGAAGTTACATTCCCAGAAATGGTCTGCAGTGATAAGATTTGTCCCATCTACACCATCCTGCGCTGAGATTTAGGATGAAGGTGGGACCTTGCGTGTACTATATTCTGGGAATTATTGCTGTCAGAGATAAAGAGGGCAGCATGATGGTGGCATCAAGGTGTGGATGGGTGCAGATAGGTTTCCTTTTATTGCGCCTTTAGGGCCAGTGACAAGCCCGCTACGTGCTCGGGGATGCATCCTGTTAATATGTCCCCTGTGTCCGGAACCAGAAGTGCGGAACCGGAAGAGCAAATAAGAGCTGCACTGCCATCAGCAAAGGGTGCAGAGCAAACTTAGATAAACAGGGGAAAGCACTGTTTTATTTCCAATCCCTGATTTGTTGCTTTGAGAGGCGACAGAATATCATATTTTTTTATTAGGATGTACTTACTGAACATTCAAGTATAAAAGTATGGCCAGAGGCAAACCTTTGCTTACACAAATAGTAGGGAACACTCCACTTTCCGGCACTTCTACTACAGTCCTACAAGATACTGCTTCTATTGGCCTTATTCTAAAAGAGATCTCTGCTGTGGGGCAACGATTGGGATCTATGATGAAAAATTTGAGATCTCACAACAGAAAGGAAGTCAATAAGGATGGACCTAAACTCTTTTCATTACAAAGTGGAAACTCTAGATAAACACATCACTCTTTTGGAATAAAGACTAAATAATGCAAAGTATTGGGGTCCAGATACCTGGCATTTAAAACAAAAAACAATTATTTGGAAGACAGGGCCTGAAGAAATAAAGTTTGATTTTATGTAATACCATAAAAAATGGAAATTAACTTGCTACTAACTTTAATACCACAGCTACTGAACATATCTTTTGAGCATCCCCTTGAGTTGCAATAATTATGAATTTAGTTTAATAAAGAAAAAACACTGCATGTAGCAAGCAAATGTACCCGAGTCTCGGTCTAAAGGCCCAATTGACGAAGGGGGCACTTAGAAAATCCTGAAGGGGTCTGAAAATCTTTCAAAACCCCAGTTACCTCGAGACTTATGAGAGCAGATTCATCCCAAGATGAGTCACTGTATCTATTACCGTTGAAGTGTGGTAAATAAATAAATAATACCCTATTTTTGACTAGACTTATAGCATAACAGATAGCTCAATAAAATAAGAGTCAAGATTCGAGGTAGTAGGAGTTTGTGCAGGTTTATTACAGCATAAGGACAGGATCAGGACAACCTGCATAGAACAGAGGTGACAGGGCCCAGCAGGACAACTGGGGCCCAGCAGGGGAAAAGAGGCCCAGCAGCTGCTGGGGCTAGGTCTGGGATGAGCGCGCTAACATTCAATAACAAAACACAGGCATATATACATAGTGCAAACACATAGCATTACATTGCAGTAGGCGTAGCAGTGGGTGGAGCAGAAAGGCATGACGCGTAGCAGTCGCGAAAGATAACAGTAAAAAGAGGTGTAACTGGGCGTATACATAGACATGTGGTGCAAACGTAACAGAATATGTCATGAATGGGCGGAAACATAGGAGGGGGCTACCTAAGGAGCCGGGACCTCTAACCTAATGGTGCGCGAAAACTGGCAATGACGTGTTACTAGGAGAAGCTGGGGGCTACGAACTCTGTGCTAGGAGCAGAGACTAGAGTCTGGAGGGTCGGAGCGACATGTACCTAAACCCTATCTGGTATCTGATGTTTAGGGAACATGTTGATATAAACTAGAAGTCATGAGGGGAGAAGCTAACTTGATTCTAAGACTGGACCATGCATTATTCTACATGTAGTGCGTGATGAAGAATATTAAATGACCATTAAATACAGTATTTCTCTAACGTGGAGACGAGAAGGCTAGACAATGACGGAAACTATTGATGCAGTTCAGTAGCTTAGGAATGCAGAAGAGGAGGACTGAACTGATAACTGGAACTATAACATACTTTTGGCAGACTCAGAGGCAGAGCCAAGCTGCACCGGGCACTGCGAGGCAGGAAGTAAGTGAAAGGTCGAGGATACAGGTGGGGGCTGTATTGCTCCTCAGCGAGGCTTTCAGGAGACAGGAGCTGAATCTGTGGTCCGGGCCCTTTTGAGGCCTGGAAACGGGGACTTTATAATGGAATAACGTGCACACTGAGAAACGTGGCAACATTACTTTACATAGGCCTGATATTCGTAGTATTCACGAGGACTGGAAACTAACATACTAGAGGTGGACACAACTGGAATTGCGTCATTAATCGGACATGGGGAATAACATATGCATATTGGTCATGCACACATAACATATGATGGATGAGGCGTAGGGACACAGAACATGGCAAAAGTTACTTTTCCACATTCCCTCCTTGTCACTACGTTTCCATCAGGAAACATCAATTTTCATGATACCATCTATCATTTCATACAGTACCATTTGCTCGTCTCGAATTGTCTTGGAACGGGATTTGGAACGGGGCTTGGGACTAGGAATACAAGAGGTAGCACACATGCTGCAAATCGCAGGGCCACATTGTATACAGAGGCAGCAGCTAAATATGATCGCTACTGCAATACCTAGAAAGGACAGGACTTTCCATCCCCATGCGGAAATTATATTCCAGAACCAACCGGACCATGTCCAGGTGCCTGGATCTTGATGTAACAGATGGGCAATTTTATGGAGTCTGGTTATAGCTGAATAAACAGACGGCGCGTTATTTGGAATGAAAATGCAGCAACTAGATCCGATGACTCTACAGGCCCCGCCCCTATCGGCCAGTATGACGTCAAGGACGAGACGATTTTGCAAAACGACAAATCTCATAGCAGATTGTTCCTCGGTTAGGTTACCTAGAGCAGAAGCAGTCTCATTAACTACAGCTTCAAGGGTTCTTGTTAACCTACGGATCAGTTTACTATTCTGGACAGGTCCTACAAAGAAGAAGAAACCTTTATTGAAATCTGTATACTGTTCTAGAGTAGTTTCAGTATAATCGACAATTGGGGACTCCCTTCTATGTCTAATGTGTACTAGATGTGTGTTTCTGTGATAATCAGATGGGGCTAGAAAAACAGGTGGCAGTAGGAAAGCAATGTAACAGGTTCCCTCCCAATCGAGGGGCAGACGGACATATGCAGTTTGACCACAAATAAAATAAGAATGACGTGAAGCTTTGAAAATAGATTTCCCACTGTCACTATACTTGATAATAGTAGTACATTCACTATGACCTATGTGTACAGAACCATAACTACGGACACATAATTCGCCTTTGACTGGTAGTACTGAAATAGCAGGTAAGTCTGGAGTAGTATCAGACTGAACATTCAGGACCATGAAATTCGACGAATAATTACCTAAATTATATACTTCGTTTTCTAGATCTAAACCTGTTCTGTGGGGGAAACCTTGCTTGTCTGGAAAACATGTACTGTTAAGAAAATACATATCTGTTGAGGATGACGTTAACGTGGACCATGCTCCACATGAACCATTGTGTGAGAATGGATAAGGAAAGAGTGGCAGAACTCCCTTTGATGTCTGGAAAGGGGGGAGTCGACCACACACCCAACAATTAGTGGCATTGCTGGTCTGGTGTGAATAATGTAACATACGGATAAATGTGTTGTTGCGCATAGCGAGGCGGTAAGAATATTCGTGAGGAGGCAGATCACTAAACGTGTGTTCTACTGTAGCATTAGCAGACATATTTACATGAGGAACTGGAAAACACAGGAAAAGTGCGTAACTAGTGCAGGAAATCATTATGCTGAGAAATAATATGAAACTCAGAAAAACGATACATTGAAGTGAACTTCGACTGACTCTCTCACTATGGGGGTCTATTTTATACATGTCAGAAACAATCTAACCGTTTCACCTAGGGGAGGACTTATACAATCAAACTGACTGACTTATTTTACTAGACCTTAATTTGAGCTTATACTCCTGTTGCGGAGTTTTCTCTAACAAGGGAGGGGTTGTAATAATGTCTTGTGCGGGACAGTCCTTTAAAACAATGTTCTGGCAATCTTTCGAATCCTGGAAATCCTTGGAAATGTTTTTAGAGGCTGGTTTCAATCCATTGAAAAGTTTTACATGAGAAAGGTGGACCCACCCCTTCCTGCCTTCCAACTTGACGGCAGTACGGGTGGTCAAGAGGACCTGGCGTGGCTCCTTCCAACGTGGTTCCAGCGGACTTGATCTGTCGAAATTCCGGACCATCACAAGGGAGCCTGGAACGATCTCGTGCGGTGCCACCTCGGTATTGTCTGGAAATGCGGCGGCAACCTGTGAACGACATGAGTTGAGGGCAGACATCAAGGAAGCTAGGTAATCTGTCAGCATATTACATGAAATATCGGTAATACTTCGGGGTCTAGGAGTACCCCACATGTTAGGGGGGCGGCCGAATACGACCTCATACGGGGACAGACCTGATCTGGAATGTGCGACCATGCGCATATAAAACAAAGCGACTGGCAGAGCTACTAACCAGTCCACACCTTTGTCCTTACAGACTTTTGCAATGCGGATTTTCAGAGTCTGATTATGTCTCTCTACGAGACCGGCTGCTTCAGGATGGCGTACACAATGGAACTTCCACTGGTACCCTAACAACAGGGAAACGTGCTTCATTAACTCTGAGGAGAATGGCTGACCGTTATCAGAATATACGACTCTAGGGAGTCCGTATCTAGGGAAAAATTCACGAACCAACTGCTTGGCAGTGGTCGCGGCTGTGTAATCTGGGACTGGATATGCTTCTGTCCACCTGGACAAAGCGCATACTACTACAAGGACATACTTGAAACCTCGACATCGCTCCATCTGAATATAATCCATCTGGAGGACCTCAAAAGGGTGGTCAGGGGGCTGGAAACCACCTTGTTCCACCGGGACACTTTTACCTGGATTAAACTGACAACATATCATACAGGTACGGACTTTCTGCTTGGCTGCAGCTCGTAAATGCTTGTTGAACCAAATGTTCTGGATACTGTCTAACATAGCTTTTTCTCCTAAATGTGCTGGACTATGTGCGGTATTGATAATGACTTGAACCATAGAATCGGGGAGAAACCATGTGGCTCTACCCTTCGTTAACCATCCTTGATCTGTCTGGACCCCTCCTTGTTCAGACCATTTCTTGATTTCATTGGGAGTAGCATGTAACTGGATATCTATGACATCTTGTGTAGGGTCCTTAACTGTCATGCATATAATCGGATCTGAAGTATGTGTCATGTTAACTGGAATGTCTGGAGTCTGTGCTGTAAGCTTGGCTGTGCGGTCTGCTAGATCATTACCTTGGGAAATAATGTCAGTAACTTTCGTATGTGCTTTGCATTTCATGATAGCAATAGATGTCGGTAAATGTATGGCATCTAACAGGGCTTGAATAAGGAGACCATGCTGAATCTTGGTTCCATGAGAAGTCATGAAACCTCTCTCCTGCCAGAGTACTCCGAAGTCGTGTACAACTCCGAATGCGTAACGTGAATCTGTGTAAACATTAACTTTCAGGTTCTTGGCGTGTATACAGGCTTGTGTCAGAGCGACTAGCTCTGCTGCTTGAGCGGACAGGGTGTCAATACGGTGTGTTTCAATAACTTCAGTGTCAGTAGTCACTGCATACGCGGCGACTAGTTCTCCTGTACTAGTTCTCATACATGAACCATCCACATAAAGTGTCAGGTCAGGATCTGGTAACGGAATGTCTGTCAGGTCTTGTCTTGGCTTTGTCGTAATGTTAACTACTTCCACACAATCATGTGGGTCTGGATTTGAATTAACTGATGGTAACAGTGTAGCAGGATTCAGAACGTTGCAGCGTCTAATTTCTATGTGTGGCTGGAACAGTGTCAATTCATAACCTGTTAAACGTGCAATTGTCAAGTGCTGAGTTTGTGTTCGGTTTAAAAGAACTTCTACTGAATGTGGGACTTGTACTATCAGGGAGTGTCCTAAAACTATGGAATCACTTTGTCTGATAGCTAGTGCTGTGGCTGCAACTGACTTGAGGCACGCAGGTAACGCCTGGGCGACTGGATCTAATGTGCTCGAAAAATAAGCACAGGGCTTGTATTGTCCTGCTTGATCTTGTGTGAGAACAGACAATGCTGTACCTTCGCGTTCAGTAACAAAAAGTGTAAAAGGCTTACTGTAGTTCGGTGTAGCTAGAACTGGAGCTTGACATAGGGCTTTCTTTAACTCGTTAAAACTAAGTGTATGTTCAGATGTCCAATGGAGGACAGTCGATACGGCTGCCTCCTGTGTCGTTAACTGTATCAGTGGCTTGGCTAGAAATGCATACTGGGGAATCCATTGTCTACAATAAGAAGTAAGGCCGATAAAGGCACGTACCTCCTTCTGGGTTCTGGGCTGGGGAAGACTCGCTATTAACTGGATACGGTCTGGTGTCAACTGCCTACCCCTCTTGGACAGCAAGTGTCCTAAGTATACCACTTGCTGGACACAGAATTGAAGCTTCGAAGGTGACACCTTGTGCCCCATTTCGGCGAGAAAATACAGAACTGTAAGGGATGCTCGCTCGCAAGCACGTTCAGAACGGGCTGTGATCAGTAGATCATCGACATACTGGAGCAGGGCAGTGTCAGTTGGCATGTGAATATTGTCTAGTTGTCTCTTGAGTGCTTGACTGTAAATACTAGGACTTTCCGTGAAACCTTGAGGAGCGCGTGTAAACATATAGCTCCTTCCATTTAAACAAAATCCGAAAAGAAACTGGCTGTCTGGATGAATTGGAACACTGAAAAATGCATTCTTGAGGTCGATAACAGTGAAAAACGTGGCTTCGGAATCAATGGCTGTTAACAGGGAAGAAATATCTGGGACAACTGGGTACTGAGGAATAATACATTTATTAAGCTCTCGTAAATCAATCACTAATCGATATACTGGGGGTGCATTCGGATCAGTACGTTTCATGACTGGAATGATCGGAGAATTACATACATTGGAGTCAGTTTCTACAACTACTCCTTGAGCCATGAGCTCGTCAATAATTTTGGATAAGGCTGCTACAGCCTCAGGTGGCAATCTGTACTGTCTGATTCGGGGTAACACTACACCTGGCTTGAGAGTCACACGATGGGGTGTGATTTGCATGTAACCTACATCAGTTGGACCTCGCGCCCATAAATGCTGTGGAACATTAGACAATCTTGAATCAAAATCTCGTAATACATAGTGACCCTTAAAGTCACGTAGGAACAGACGTATTCCCTCTGGGGAACAGCAAATAACTGCACCTAACTCTTTCAGTGTCTTAATGCCTAATAGATTTTCTGGACATGACTTAGTAAGTAACAGATCAGTAGTACGGGACAATGGACCTACTTCTAGAGTGACTGGCTTTGATATCTCGTTAACGATGGGTTTTCCTGAAAATCCAAGGGAAACATTTCTTGAGCCTGAGAGCGGAGCCCCTGGAACTTCGGCATGACTAATTGTGGTCCTACTTGCCCCTGTATCGATCAAAAATTTTCTGTCTTTCCCTAATACTTGACTGTGAACATAGGGACCTTCTTGATCTACAGGTATCTCGATGAGAGGCAAGCCTACCTCCCTCTCTAGGCTGTTTCATGAATATGACTGATACTCTGGATACTCGGACTGTGCATACTGGTACATCTGTGACGTAACATGCTGTGTTGCAGCGATAGGCTGCGGTGCGGAAACTGTCTGTTGTGCATTCTGTGACTGAGGAATCTGTGAAACTTGTTCTTGTCTTGGCGGACGTGGTCTTTCTTTAGTCTTACCGGTAGCTATGTTGTGTTTCAGAACTGCACACTCGTTTATAAAATGACCTGGCTGTTTACAATAATTGCAGTTCCCTTTAACGGGAGCTGCAGGATGACTGGCTTGATTGGCTTGATTTGGACCCCTCTTCTGACTGTCTTGAGGAACAGATTGTGCAACTAGCACTTTCATTTTCGTGTCTTTCATACGTTTTCTCTCGTGTTCTTGCTCTTCTCTGATTCTATTCTGGTGGTACTGGAGCATCTGGAGCATCTGGGACGGAGTATTTGCTTGCCAGGTGCTTTCGACTTTCAAAACTCGATTTTTAATTTGTGGGCTTGAATTCTCGACTAATTTGGTAACGAAAAGATGAGGGTATGACTCACTACTTGTCTTGAGACCACTATTAATACTAAAACATTTTTCAAACCTAGAATAAAAATCACTAATATCTTCATCTTGTTTCTGTTTACAGGCTGAGATTGCATCCCAGTCTTCTTTCCTCGTTGTCAATAATCTGGGTAAAACTTGAATCAGTAATTCTGGTAATTCTTTACATTTATCTCCAAGACCGGTACCTGGTACTCGTGCCTTGTCTTCAGCTTCTAGAGCTGTCCAATCGATCTTTTTCTCTCCCACCTCCCATTCTTTTTCCTTTAACTTTTCATACACCCCTGCGGGTAACAGGACCTTTAACATTTTAATGATATCTGGGTAAGTGTATTCTCCCATACGGAGCATGTCTTTTAATTCTCTATGGAACCCTGCTGGATCTTTGTCATGACAGGGGATTAATTTCTTCATTTCAAGAAGTTCCATCTTTGATATTGGAGTGTATACAAACACTCGTTGCATTACGCCACCCGCCCCTTGGACTGGGTGGACTTCTCGTAACGGATTCTGTCTGTCTATGTAAAACGATTTACTTTCTGGAGGTGAGACATGAACAAAATGCGGGTTCAGAAACGTTCTATATTTGTGGCGCTGTTCTAGAATGACACTAATTAAATCGGTACCTAGACCTCTCCATCTATACTGGAGTAACTCGTTCAGGATATCGTGCAACGGACCTGGATCAGAATGTTGACCCTCATACAGAGTAATGAGGTACTGGATCATATACATACCCACCAGTCGTTGCTCGGCTGGGGGCAGTTTCAGAAACATTTGTGCCACTATTTCGTCTGGAAAAGTGGTAGAATCAGTAATCCATCGGACTGCTGATCGGGCTAGTTCTTGTTCATGCATGGTACTTAATTCACTGTAACCGATTCGTGATTTCAGAATGTGATCGGTAGCTTGAAATACTTGTTCTAGAGAACCTTGTTCTGGTGCTAGATGAAAAATAGACTTGGGTTCTAGACGTAAATGGCGATCTGGAAATCTGGATTTTCCTACATACGCTATTCTGGCGGGATTCTCGTTCTCTTCCTCTTCAGGATCAGAGATACTTTCTTTCTCACTTACTTGTGCTGCTTTACGCTGGTCGTGTAACCTTATTATTTCTTTACGAATTTTCTTGTACATACTCTCCATGGCACTGACGGTCTTGTGCTTACCCTCGGCTATATTATCACTCCACCTTGTCAGGATTCTCATTTCGGCGGGATCTTTAGACGGGTAATCTTGTTCTCTTATTAGACAATTGATCAGGAACTTTAATATCATGAGCTGAATCTCGGCTTTCCTTTGAGGCATAATCTCGCCAATACTTTCTGGATCATCCCCTGTACGGATGAAACGATATATTCTGTCTAGATCTTCTTTCATATTCGGTAAGGTGACTAGATACTCGGTCACTCTCCTTACACGTAAGGAATATAAAACCATAGTATATTCGCCTGGAACTGGATCATAGACACATTCGTTAAGGGCTTGCCTGATTTCTGTAACAGACTTATTACTTTTAGGAGTACGCTGTGATGCTTGAGCATGTAATTCGAGTGCCGATAAACGTTTGTGTGGCGGCGGGGTTTGAGGAGTAGCTCCTCCTGCGGCCCCTAAACTGGAGTCGTCTACTGAGGCTCTACGTCCTGGCAGAGTGGGAAATGGAACTGTAGGCTGGACCGGGGGTACCGTAACAGGTACTCCGGTGTCTGGAGGAGCGGGAAGTGCCTGATTTACAGGGACTAGCGGAGCGCGAACAGGATTTGCATATTCGGGGACTGTGTCGTTCAAATAGGACGAAATAAAAATATCAGCTGCGGTCGGTTTGTGACGTAGCTTAGTCGGAACTAATGGTGGCGGGAAATTACTGGGTGCCTCTGGGGTCGCTTTTGGCACACCTTCGGCAAGAAGAGGATACATACCCTTAATGAGGGCATGCCTCTGTCTGTCTGACTGTTCGGTTTTGACTTGTTCACCTATCTCGATTAATTCTCTCTCTTGGGCTCGTTCCTGGGATTCTCTACATAACTCTGACTTTCTGACTTCCTTTTCCGTTCTTTTATGCGCTTCTTTACGCCATAACTCGATGGCATCTTTCTGTGACTGTCTGGCTTTCTTTTTCCATAATGCTTCTTCTACTCGCATGATACATTCGGCATCCCATGTACCCGATACGGGCCATCTGTACTTTTCTTCTAACTGTTTGGTATACTCTACCCATAAATCTAGATACAGTATGGCGCTTATGCCATGTTTCTGATACATAAAATGACCTGGACTGTCCCTAGGTGGGACAGGAACCGCTTCCTCTAACAGACCCTTTCTAGTTTTTAACTGACGTAACTTGGAAAATATAGGCATGACTGAACTGTAATCTGGACACAATACAATACACAATAAAAACACGAAATCACATCGCACTCATACCACAACAGTAAATTACATGAAGAACATTATAAATAACAGTTCGAACAGAATTTTACCTGGAATACTGAGAACAGAAATAGAACAGATTTTCTCGAGAACGGAACAGACTAGAGTTACTGGATGCACTGCTGTAACAGTACGGAACATACCGGTCCCATAAAGGGACGCATCAGGACCCGTATCCACCTAGGTGAACACTTCGTTTGTGAGTCTGGGCACCACCAACCCACGGACCAGGAGTCAATTTAAATTGGTCCTGTCTAGATACTACCCCAGCAATGGTACTCACCGGGCAGCACGGAACGGAAGGCCTCGGACTGGACTGGACGACGGACGACGAACTTCGGACTTCGGACTTCAGTTACAGGTGGGCCTCCGGATACCTCGGACCTTGGACTCTCGGCTTGGGCTCTGGTCGGGACTCGCCGCGTTCCTCCACCGTCTCGTTCGGATGCTGGACCGCCTCCTCCGTCTCCTCCGTGGGCCTGAGGGATACTTGAGCAGAAATATCTGCCACTGCGCAGAAGAGTTCCGTCACGACTGCAGAGGGTCAGGGGGTCGGCGTGGCTTCACCGACGCGTGGGGAAAGGGCAAGTCCCTATTCGGGCGCCATTATGTGGTAAATAAATAAATAATACCCTATTTTTGACTAGACTTATAGCATAACAGATAGCTCAATAAAATAAGAGTCAAGATTCGAGGTAGTAGGAGTTTGTGCAGGTTTATTACAGCATAAGGACAGGATCAGGACAACCTGCATAGAACAGAGGTGACAGGGCCCAGCAGGACAACTGGGGCCCAGCAGGGGAAAAGAGGCCCAGCAGCTGCTGGGGGTAGGTCTGGGATGAGCGCGCTAACATTCAATAACAAAACACAGGCATATATACATAGTGCAAACACATAGCATTACATTGCAGTAGGCGTAGCAGTGGGTGGAGCAGAAAGGCATGACGCGTAGCAGTCGCGAAAGATAACAGTAAAAAGAGGTGTAACTGGGCGTATACATAGACATGTGGTGCAAACGTAACAGAATATGTCATGAATGGGCGGAAACATAGGAGGGGGCTACCTAAGGAGCCGGGACCTCTAACCTAATGGTGCGCGAAAACTGGCAATGACGTGTTACTAGGAGAAGCTGGGGGCTACGAACTCTGTGCTAGGAGCAGAGACTAGAGTCTGGAGGGTCGGAGCGACATGTACCTAAACCCTATCTGGTATCTGATGTTTAGGGAACATGTTGATATAAACTAGAAGTCATGAGGGGAGAAGCTAACTTGATTCTAAGACTGGACCATGCATTATTCTACATGTAGTGCGTGATGAAGAATATTAAATGACCATTAAATACAGTATTTCTCTAACGTGGAGACGAGAAGGCTAGACAATGACGGAAACTATTGATGCAGTTCAGTAGCTTAGGAATGCAGAAGAGGAGGACTGAACTGATAACTGGAACTATAACATACTTTTGGCAGAGTCAGAGGCAGAGCCAAGCTGCACCGGGCACTGCGAGGCAGGAAGTAAGTGAAAGGTCGAGGATACAGGTGGGGGCTGTATTGCTCCTCAGCGAGGCTTTCAGGAGACAGGAGCTGAATCTGTGGTCCGGGCCCTTTTGAGGCCTGGAAACGGGGACTTTATAATGGAATAACGTGCACACTGAGAAACGTGGCAACATTACTTTACATAGGCCTGATATTCGTAGTATTCACGAGGACTGGAAACTAACATACTAGAGGTGGACACAACTGGAATTGCGTCATTAATCGGACATGGGGAATAACATATGCATATTGGTCATGCACACATAACATATGATGGATGAGGCGTAGGGACACAGAACATGGCAAAAGTTACTTTTCCACAGAAGAAATAAGAAAGGTACATTGTGGACCATATATCCATTACCTCCGGCACAGTATTTATAAAGATTGGTCTCGCAAAGTAGCAAGTGGGATAAGAAATTATAAGGGACCCTTTAGCCCTTGAAGATTAATTTATCTCAGGATCCGGCTGAGCAGCAGTATACAATGTGAAAGGATTGCGACAAAGATTGGCTTAATGTATATATTGTGAGAGTCTAAACTTGATTTTCATAAAGATGGTATAAATTTGGACAACACCACCTTGGTACACAATTAGTGTTGGTAGCTGGAACCATGGATTTTCAACAGTCACCTACATATTGGCTCCCAGTTCAGACGTTTTCTACACAGAAATGTGTTGCTTATGACAAAGTGTATTGTCTTTTTTACTCTCATTGTCTTCAGTATTGTTTGTCTGACTAGTTGATTCTATAAGTGGTGACTAACCTTTTTGTTAAATGCTGCTATAATATTGGTGCTTCATTTTATGAGTATGAAATTAGTGATTTAATATGTTATGATTTTTAACTCAATTTTTATCTTCACAAATGTTTTTAACATTTTTAATAAAAAAGATATGCATAACTTCTACTATTGACTTACTTCTGGTGAACTGGCTTTGGGTTGGAAACTAGACTCCCTTGTGCTAATTAGATGTGGCACTATATGGTTTGATGACTGATTGAGAGAGGTGTGTAGGATTAAGTATACCGAAAGCAAGAATTGTTTTGTACCAGTTTATATGATCAACACATGAACTTAACACCACCAACCCTGACCGAAACAACAATGAACAGTCAACTTCAATTACAGAATGATCATCAAAGCCACTATACTGGTAGATTACATGTCCTTACCTTTAAGAAACAGTCTGACAGAGATATGTGGTCCGCTGTAAATACCAGAGACAAATTGTGATCACCTCTAAAGTCATCCTCGTCTTTTGATAAAGTAACTGATGATAAACCTTTTACAGCTGAATATATATATACATACTAGGTATTGATATAATTGTATTGCTGTTTTACTGCAATAATTACCTTTGTTGCATATGAATCATTTCAATTTTCTCCTACATTGTAAGTTAATACACCATATACATCTCATACAGTATTTGTATATGCAGACTTTCTCCTGGATGTACTATTTACCATGAGTGGTTTTCTTTTCTCTCCTGAAGAGTCTGGGACTCACATCAAGGTTTAGACCCACCAACCAAGCATACTTCGTAGTTTAGTATTAACAGTATTTTCTGATTATATTTGCACATGTTGGTTTAAGGTTTATTTTACTCCAGATAGTTTTTTGCTTCAGTAATTTTCCATTACCACATTTGCACATCATTTATCAACCGTATTTAGCATTTTTACCCTTTGGATCCATTCGTACACAATAGAAACATACTCTAACATTTCCACTCAGCATCATGACAACTAGTCCTATGCACATTGTGTCCATCAACGTCAATGGCTTTACTAATTAGATAAAAAGGAAGAAAATGCTTTCCTTTTTAGCCTCCAAACATACAGATATTGCTCTCATTCAAGAGACACATCTATCCGGTATAGAATCAGAAAAATGAACACGAGATGTCAGGAGATCCTATAACCCCATACTTCTACTAGAACATGTGGTGTAGCCATTCTAATATGGAAAACATTGAGATGTCAAATACTACAGTTATGGTCAGATGAACATGATCAGTTTGAAGTTTAAAATTGGTGATAACATATTAGGATTGGGTTCGATTTATGCCCCCGTTGGGGCATAAATAGCTAAATTTTTCCTTGTCTAAACAGAATTCTAATGGAAATGGGAATTCTCAAAATAGCTCTGGGAGGTCATTGGAATCTTGCCCCGGATGTGATCTTAGACAGAGCGGGCCCCCTAGACATGACACACCACAGAGATAGAAAGTTACTGTGAGATATCCGTGAAGATCATGAGTTGATTGTCATCTGACTACATCCATCAGATAAGGGGTTTACATATCACTCTGAGGTACATGATTCCTATTCTAGAATAGACTATTTACTTATTTCACATTCTATTATACGACAAGTACTTGATTATGACATTTTAGAAATTGCACTTTCAGATCATGCTCCTATCAGTCTCGAGTTTGATTGGGGTCTGAAACACCTTTGTAGGAAACCATAAGGTGTACACATATCTTGATACAAACTACCAACAGAATAATCACAATTACAATCACGTTTGACTACTTTTATGAAAGACAGCCAAGGTCCAGTTTCTTTTCCACAAATGGTATAGACAGGTGCAAAAGCAACCCTTATCGGGAAAATTATGAGAGATGCTGCCATAGCCAGTAAACGTAGTATAGAACAACAGACCATTTTAGAAAATTATATAAAAACCCTGACAATAACAAATTTTACCAATCCAAGGAAGCTTACAGATGTAGATTGGAAAAGGTAAAAATGGAGCTTAATACACTATATACTTCAAAAGCAGAATATCTGTTATATAGACCTACGGCTCTAAATTACGAGCAAGGAGAAAAAGCTGGTCATTTACTAGCAGCACAAATAAAACAGAGAGAAGCTATGACAGCTATTCCAGCTGTTTATAACTCTGAAGGTAATCTAATAACTGAGACACAGAAAATAGCAAATGCATTTTCAGATTATTGTGAGAAGCTATATAGTTCAGTGGTTGATGAAGACCACCTTAAACATCAGGAATTCTTTGATAAAATAACACTCCCCCGCCTCTATGAACAGGATCGGCTCATAATGGCGGGCGATCTCCAATCTTCCATACAATAAAATACCTGTAGAAGATGGTTTTCCTGGGGAAATTTACCATAGGGTATAACCAAAAGCAATAGACAACCTCTATAAAGAAGCAGAGAAAACTGGTAGTCTCTCCTCACTCTCCAATAAAGCTATCATTGTGGTTCTTTCCAAATCAAAGAAAGATCCATTATACTGCAGTAGCTATCGACCAATTTTTCTTCTGAATACAGATTCAAAGATATTAGCCACCATTCACCAAAGAACCAAACAAGTTTCCTCTAAATTCATGCATAATTCTCAAGTGGGATTCATACCAGGCAGAAATTCTCGTATCCATTCATGCACTTTGGCTCACATACTCTGGCTTTCCAAGGATGCTGGAGAACACATAGTAGCCTTATTCTTAGATGCCGAGAATGTCTTTGACCATATTTAATGGCGCTATATGTTCAGTACATTACATAGGTTGGGATTAGGTAATGAATACATCTCTAAGGTCCTACCAACCTGAGCAATGTCTGGGATACACTGAAAGCAGGGATAAGAGGAGAATCAAACAGGTTTCGGTGGGAATCGCCGAGAGAAGAGAAAAGCCTTCTGCAAACACTATATAGAGATCTAGGTGTGGCAAAGGCCCAACTAATAGAGGTACTTTCTGCTGGTACAGACTCAGAGGCAATTCAGCTGAAAGTTACAGTCGCTAGATCCGCAATCATACAAATTTTAGCTAAAAAAGCAGCCGTCAAATATATGACATGCAAAACCCGGGCTTACGAGAGTAGCGAGAGAATAGGCAATTTATTAGCAATACGCACCAGGGAAAAAATAGTTCATGCCAGAATAAGAGAAATTAGGGACCCGGGGATGGGTCTGGTGTCGGAGACAAAAGATATTATTTCAGCCTTTCAGAAATACTACCAAAATCTGCATACCGAAGACTCTCAGGAAGGGCCCCGGGAAATTCAGGAGTACTTATCGGGGGTGGCCTTGGGTCAGCTCTCAGGTGAAGAAAGAGGGAGATTAGATGAGCCGATCACCTGGGAAGAACTTTCAACAGCTATAGATATGTCCCCCTCAGACAAAGCTACAGGTCCAGACTTAATCACAGGGGAGTTTTATAAAAAAATTTAAAGAACAGATCATGGGCTTGATGCTGGAAGTCTTCCAAAGGGCTCAACGGGACCAGGCCACCTCAGATACTTGGAAAGGGGCTAACATCATCGTATTTCCAAAAAAAGGCACACCTATCGCCGAACTAGGGTCTTACCGGCCAATAACCCTTCTGAACAGTGATCTGAAGATTTACTCTAAAATTCTGGCTAATAGGCTGTCATCAGTCATAGGAAAACTAGTCTCTGCACTCCAGCACGGATTCGTTCCAGGAAGAGGCACGGTTGATCACATTAGAAGAATAATCATCGTGTTTGACCTGGCAAAGGTGTCAGGAGACCCTGTTGCAGTCATTTTTCTCGATGCCGAGAAGGCTTTCAATAGGGTCTCCTGGCCCTTTCTTTGGGCCACTATGGAAAGGCAAGGCTTGGGTAGTAAACATATTAACGCAATAGGCTTTATGTATCAAAACCCTGAGGCTAGGATCACCATGATGGGTGCTGCGTCGGATTTAATAAAAATTACACGTGGCTCTCAGCAGGGGTGTCCTTGCTCTCCCCTACTATTTGCGCCATATATAGACCCCTTTATTAGGATATTTGTAGGGAATAATAACATCCGGGCAATTCAAACTCTGGGGGGGGAGTCAAAGATTTTAGCATACGCAGACGATCTTGCTATAACAACTACTAATCCTGCGGACTTAGTAAGGGAGGTGGAAAAAGAGGCCAAAAAGTTTGTTGAAGTCTCAGGTTATTTTTTGAACAGGGGAAAAACAATGATTGTCAGAAATTCCGGGGCAGACTTGGTGGATAGCAGAGTTACAGAGACGGCTAGATATTTGGGGGTGGAAATTTCTGCTAATGTGGATGATTTTGTGCAATGTAATTTGGAGCCCTTGCTACTTAAAACCAAATCCGATTTCAATAGAATGAATAGTTTACTTTTTGACACTGCTGGGAGGTGCAATGTTATCAAGATGCTGTTCTTGCCCATAATTTTATACCTCTTCAGATCCAACCCACTGGAAGTTAACAAAACTTGGCTTTCTGCCTTCAACCAAGTTATCTCTAAATTTTTATGGGCAGAGAAACATCCGCGGAGAGCGTTGAAATTCATGACCCTCCCTAAGACCCGGGGTGGGTGGACCGTCCCCGATATCCAAATCTTTTATTGGGCTGCAAATCTTTGTCAGATGACTGATCTGTTGGGGAAAGGACCCCCATGTGTTCTAGACGGATCTTATCCCTCCATTTATAGGTTACTGCTTGGGGAGGAGGCACACGGGTGTTTGATGCAGCATATTGACTATGCCTACATTAAAAGAGTAACGTTTAAGGTCTTGTTGGGTGCTTTCAAAATCTGGACCGCAATTAGGAAAAAACTTAAGCTGAATAGGATCCATAGGTATACGACTTTGCAAAATAACCCACTTCTACCAGAAATTTTTAACGATGGCTATATGGAACTATGGAGGGAGAAAGGGATTAGACATATTGGGGACCTAATAAGGGATAACACAACTTTATTGTTTGACTCAATTAAGGAAAAATTTAGAGTGGGATATAACCACTTCTTTAAATTTTTACAAATCAGGGATTTTGTTTAGAAAAATAAGATTCAGGGCTATAAAATCCCCCTTATGGAGGCGTCCTTGGGTACCCAAGCTGTATCATCTCTAAATTTTACACACTGCTTAGTGATACAATGGAGGATGACCTCGCTAAACATATGGCCCGGTGGCAGGATAAGGTTCAGGCGGACCCAGGGGTGTGCGAGGATTCCTTGCTGCTAAGTTCAACAGCAGCCATATCCGCCAACATACAGGTTCAAGTGGGGAACCTTGAACCTGGGGAGGCTCTACAGGCATTTATTGCTCTCGCTGTGGAGAGCTCGCTTTTGATAGTGTCCACTTGTTTGCTACTTGCTCACGCTTAACTGTATTGATTGGAAAAATGGCTTACTATGTCAAGCAAATTTTGGAATTATGATAAAACACTGTCACCACAAGTAATCTTACTGGGGGTAAGCAATCAGGTTCTGACAGTGCCCAAGAAGACCTTGCTTTTTATTATGATGGCTGTGTATAGGCTTTCCGTAGCAACTGTCTGGTTAGATAAAGATCCTCCCTCAGTCCACAGCTGGCTGGGAAAATTGTTAGTAACGTTTCGCTGGGGGAAAGAGGTATACAAACGCAGAGGCCTGAGAGCTAGGAAAAAAGTGGGTGATATTTGGTCTCCAATCAGCACCTGGATTAATGAACCTATGTTTTAAATTTTAGTTGAAGAGGATGGTCATATGTGCTTGAAATATTCCAGATATGATGGAATTCTGGGATGCTACAGATGATCTTAGGGAGCTGACAGGAGACTCAACTGTACAAAACGGAATGTAGATTATTGGCATCCCTCCCTGCAATACCTGCTTCAATCATGTATTTATTTCAGGAATTCATATGCTGTTTTCTTTGTTGCAATCTAATCCAAAGTATGGTTTCTCATGGTTCTGGGGACAGGGGTGGGCCTCTGGGGAGAGGGGGGCAGGGAAAACAAAAATGTATATACACTATGTTTATGCTTGTGCGGCATGTATCATTCATAATTTTCTCTTTTTCTTTTATGTATCTGTAATGAGCATATGATTTGGTTGACTAAATAAAGATCTTAAAAAAATTAAAAAAAGGAAAAGGGGAGTCAGAAGGCACGTATGGAGATGGCATGGACAGAAGGAGTAGTCGGAGGTCATGAAGAAAGGAGGCATGCACAGAAGGGGCAGTCTGAGGGCACATGGGCAGGCATGGACAGAGGGGGTAGTCAGGGGTATGGGGGCAGGCACAGACAGAAGGGTATTCTGAGGGCACGACAGAAGCAGGCACGGACACTAGGAGCAGACTAAGTGCACAAAGGGAGCAGGCATGCAGAGAAGGGTAGTCTGAGGACAGAAAGGGAGCAGCATGGATAGAAGACACAGTCAGAGGACACGAAGGGAGTAGGCATGGAAATAAGTGACAGTCTCAAGACACGAAGGGGACAGTCATGGGTAGAGGGGGCAGGAGAGGTCACAAAGGGAGCAAGCATGGGCAGAAAGGACACTCCTAGCGCAGGGCCAGCCACAAGGCATAAAACAAGAGACGGGGAGGCATCCAGGGGCAGGTGGAGAGTGTTGGCAGGGTTCTGGCAGGCAGGGGGAGAGGGTGACAGGGAGGAGAGGGTTGGCAGGGTTCTGGCAGACAGGGGAGAGAGTTGACAGGGGTGTATTAAATGAATTTCGGCGTGCGTGTTTGCCTGATGGGTGCATTTTTCCTCCAGTATGCAATGATAACACCGAGTGGCTCTATCTTAACTTGGTGGAATTTAACTCCAGATTAACCAAGAGTTCTACTGGGTTTGGTCTAGAATAGATTAGAAAAATGACGATTGCCCTGTCTGTAAATGCATATCTGAAGATGTTTTTTAAACATACTACCCTTTTTTTAAATTTCATTGTAAATGCATATTCCATATATTCAATAGCGAATATGCATTTACAATTAAATAAAAAGAAAGTGTATTTTGTTTAAAAAACATCTTCAAATGTGTGTTTACAGACCGGGCTATCGTCATTTTTCTAATCTATTCTAGACCAAACCCAGCAGAACTCTCGGATGGTCCCTGAAAGGGGAAGGCATTCAAATATTACTGAAACATCAGTATGGTCACTGGCTTCAATACAGCCTCCCACGCCTGAGATCACAACGCATTTACATTCTCGATGAGAGAAAACGTATCAGCACATAAAAAAAAGTTTGTTTTTCCCCTTTTACAACTGTTATCTTTTTATTTTGTTACAAATATGCTTAAATACCTTCATTGCATCCCAATTAATTTAAGGAAGACAACAGGAAGTACTCCCGAGGTCGGGCTTACATCCCCACCCACCTGTCCACCGGTAAAAAAATGGGGGAGGAGCCACGGCCAACTGCCAATTAGGTCAAGGGAGCCACGGGTTAAAAAAGTTTGAGAACCACTGACCTAGACCCATTCTAGTCATCACCCAAAAAAGATATGCCCATTCCACACAGTCAAATACCTTTTCGTACTCCAAGTGGAGGGCCAATTTGTTCTTACAATCATCCTTTGTATGCCACAACATGTGAGCTAATGTCTTGAGATTGATATGGTAACATTGACACAACACAATGCCCACCTGTGATGTGTGAATGAGCTGTGGGATCACTTTACAAAACCAGGTCACCAAGATTTTGGCCAATATTTTAAGATCATCATTGACCATTTAAATTGGATAATAACTGGCACAGTCCAAATGGTTTCTGTTCTCCCTAAGGAGAAGGGCAATTGGTTCCTCTCAAGATATCTCCTGCCCTTCCCATTGAGCGTGGGGTGATGTAGAGGAGCCAAGGAGACATCAATTTGTGTTGTAGAAAGAGAGGAGAAAAACAAGACAAAATAGTCTATTATATCCTGGGAATGAATTACGATCATGCCACAGGTATTGCAAAAGCTAGTATTAAAAGAACATGCTATGCCACACAAATGTACTAGAAACAGTATGCACACCACTGCCCTCTATTAGTTGTCATTTATGACTCTTGTTGATGTAATTAGAGAGCTCACAGTCTTCCTGCGTTTTCAACATGGTCATACCTCTGTCACTGTATCACTGTAACTTGACTAAATCATTTTCAGAAATTGTCATGAAGTATTAATTGAGGCAAGAATTAGCTTCCTCCAGGTTCATCTTAATTGCAGGTGTGGGCGGTCATGTATATATACCTATATATACCGTTGAGATCATGGACCTCAGCTCTCAAGTGTACCACACACCTGAAATACAGCCGATTCCCATGAGGTGATGCTAAGTTTTTCACTCCATCTGAGAAGAAGTGTTAAAGTCTGATTTAGAGTTTGGAGGAGGGGGTTACTCTGTTACAAATGTAACGGAAATTCCATTCGCAATATTATGATTCCATTATGTCCTATGGAAATCTTATTATGGCAGATGGGATATTCTTTACATGTGTGACAGAGTAATCTGTCCGCCACATTCCAAATCAGGCACTTAGACACTGTCTTACAATCCGCGACTGGCAGTTGCCCCCAGAGGGAGGGGGAATATCATAAGAGAGAAAAGAGACAAAAGGCTTAAGCTGCAACAGTTTTCCTTCACTTCTCATGGAGGAGAATTAACGTGCTGTTGACCTTTCCACAATGTTGGAGAAATGGCATTCCCAGGAGGTGTAGTGCTGAACAATCAAAGCAGGGCACATGTCCCTAAAAAAAGAAGTGGGGGGACTAACCAAGTTAGGCAGTATGCAAGTAAAAGAATGATGCGTGCCATCACAGCGCATGATGTCACAATGTGTTACATTGTAGGTGATATCACAGGATGTGACATACCATGAAGTGACATCAGATATTTAGACCTCACACATTTATTTATCAGTTATAGCACGAGTACATTTAAGCGCATTGAAAGAATTAAAAAATGAGACTTTGCTTTGGGGTTATTCCAAAAAAGTGGTGCAATCCTGACGCAAAGTCTGGGCCCCAAAAAATAAAAAATAAATTTAAACCCTGCCACAAAGATATTGGAAACGAGGAGAAAGATGGCAAATTGGTTGCAAAGGCTCATATTAAAATATTTGATTGGGTTAAAGCATCTGCTGCACAGGTGCCCAGGAAATCTCAGGGAGTAGTAGTAATAGTGAGAAAACTCTGGAGGTTAACGCATTTTTGGGAGAAATATGTGTTCTGTGAAGTCCCAGATCTGAATCAAAGTAGTATAGAAGGTTAATATGACTCCTGCTAAGCACATCAGGTAACATGCAGATGACAGATTTGTATTTTATGGAGATAGGTAAGTGGGTTACTGCCTTTAACCCCTTCCGCGCTCATGACGAGCTGAGCTCGTCATGAGTTGCGCCGCTCGCACGCTCATGACGAGCTCAGCTCGTCATGGAACGCGGTATTTTAAAAAAGTCAGCGCACAGCGGGAAAACCGCTAGCGCTGATGCGGTTAAGACACAAATAATTTTATAACTTCGAGTTCATACATTGTAATCCTTCTAATATAGTACAGTGAGGTATGCAGGACATGTGACTCCTACACCTTGAAACCCTGTCTCATGTCACTCATCTTGTACATTGATTTACACAATAACATGATTTACTGTCAACGTATAATGTGTATGTTTTGTAAAGCATTCTGACACCCTACAATGGGTGGTTTAGCGCTATAAAAGAAATGAAACAGTGCTATTGAAATTGTCGTGTAGATACTAGAACAGACCAACACATCTGACATTCTTACAGTGCATGCACTTATAAATAGGGACTGAACAAAGACAAAAGCATGCCTCTCTTAAGCACCTGTGAAGAGATAGCAAGCTGTGTGCCTTTGTTTCCCCTAGTTGCATTTACTTTTAAATGTGTGGTTCCAGGCTCCCTCCAGTCCGCATATTGAAACAAAAGTAGGATTGATAGCCCCTAAACGTCGGCCTTTATCTTCGGCCCAGCTGGAGGCGAAAAAAACAGCCCCATCGTCGCCTGCACGTTGCTGCTGGGAATGGAAAGCAGACAATGTACATGGACTGCTGAACGTGTCCCGGTGTCTGAACCATACACTGGGACAGGTTCAACATACTTTGTGGCAGAGTGTATGGCGTCCACCCCCTGAAAATAGTGGTTGGACGCCGTATACCTGCATGTACCCCCGACTTGTGACCTAAAGTTCATCTTCTCAAAGAGCACGAGAATTAATCATTACATATCACCAAATGATCCTTTTTACCGTCTAAAACACCAATACAATAATATCGACCTAGTATATGCTTTACCTATAATAAATACTCTCCATATAAGAGATAATACAATATTGAAAATATGAGGATGAACCCAATTATCTTTTAATCCTTTATTTACATAGAGAAAGATCCAGTGAAACGACCGGCCAGAGAAACAGCAAACAGTAACTGACCATCAGCCACTCCACATGTCACCATTCCAGGATGGGATGTACATCATGGTGGCATGTGCTACACTTGTTTAATTAAAGAAACATTAACACATCAATTAAAGAAACATTAAGATCAAGACACACATCTTCCCCCTTTACATTTGAAACAAAATATAATACAGCAATATCATAACCAATCAGAAGGAAAAGAAAAAAAATAAAGATTACACATAATCCTTGTATTTAACAGGAACGTTACGCACTCTTGCAGAAACTCTGATCAAAGATTTATCCTGTGTAGAACCCGATCCATGATGTACAGAAACGGCACATATTTAGATTCCGAGCTTGAGTCAACATGCAACTTCTGTTCAGACTGCAAATTCTGTTTAGACAATCTTTCCATGTTTCACCATTTACCATCCTTTAACATCACCGATCTGCCCCTTACAGAAACAATCTGTTTGGAACAGGTACATTTAGAATGACACTTGGCAATGTAACTAGGCAACCTAACTTTGACCCAATCTCCTTCTTTGAAACAAACTTGGTTCCTTCCTTTACTAGATTCCTTGGTAATGTACTTTCCCTGAGCAATCAGATTCTTGGCCCTCACTGCATCAGAATCAATTTTGGAAGCACTCAAATCACCCATCCAAGGCCTGACCAACTTAGAAAAAGCTAATATTCCTTTCAATAAAGTAAAAGGAGAGACTTTGGTGATAGCATTAGGAGGAGTTCGTAATGCCCAAAGTAAACAGCGCTCTACAAGACCATTACTGTGAGGGTGATATAACGAAGTAGTGATGTGTTTAACACCCCAATGGGACAAAACGTCTTGAAATTCCTTAGCCATAAATTGTACCCCATTATCTGTTACTAGTTCAACAGGCAGAAGCGAGCCCACTGTGAGGAGGTCCATTGCGTGTAACAGCGCAGCGGCACAAAATTATGATTCAGCGCGAAGTAAGCGGTGCCCCATCATAAATTAAATAGGAAGCTGACCCCACGAAATAAGAACTCGCACAAAAAACGGCCCCCTCTTGTGTTTATTGGAGGACAACCATTGTTATAGAATATCGGCTTTTGGAGCTTTGAACCCAGGAATTGAGTTTACATTGGTCCTGAGGAGAACCCTGGCATTCACGGGGTTTGAAACGCGTCGACCGACCCGGTCCCGGGTCATATATAAAAAATCCTTTTTCCACAATTATTTTTGCAAATAATAGGAGGAATAATTTTGTTGTTCCCCTTTTTTGTTGAACTTTATAAAGAAGTACAAAGTGTTGAAAAAACAAGGATCAATTATCTTTCTGTATAGTATTGCTGACACCGGGACTAGTATGTGTGTGTATGAGTTGTTGGATGAATGTTTGGCCAAGAATGTTTGAAAAGGATAGCGTGTTGAACTTTTTGTGTATATTAACATTTCATTGTTGTATATAAATGTATATAGTTTGTTTTTCCATGCATAAAATAAGTATGTGTTAAAATTGAATAATTCTTTGAAGCAATAAAATTATATGTTGCAATCCATAAAGCAGGTTTCCATGCTACATTCATGTTGACCATATTTCAGGTTTAAAGAAAATTGAAACTAATGTTCTCAGTACTGGCAATTGTATTGTTTCTTTAGTATAGTTTGGCTCAGCCTTGCTGAGATTTCGAGTCAAGACCCTTTTAGTTTTTTGACTAGTTCAACAGGAGCACCGTCTCTTAAATATAACGATTGAAGAAAAGAAACAACCTCACTAGTAATTGCAGCCCTTACAAATTTTACTTCTGGCCACTTTGACCCGTAATCTATTAAGACTAAATCAAATCTAGACCTCTCATCCAACACATACATGGGACCAATGACCTCCAAAGCCAATTTGACCCAAGGTATGTCTGGAACAGGAATGGCTTCAACTGGACTGGGAAAAGTCATCTGAGTTTTGTCACTAGTCGCACATTAGATGCAATCCCTAACAAAATGCTCTACAGAACCGTCCATACCAGGCCACCAAAATACCTCTCTAAGTCTCCTTTTCATTGCTCTCATACCAATATGACCTTCGTGAGCAATCTCCAAAACTCTACTCTGGAGAGAAAATGGAACAACTAATAAATCCAATCTCCTAAGTAAACCACATTGAAAATTCAATTCCAGAAAAACATGTTTGAAAGCACCAGTTCCCTCACCATTGGATACCCAAACTTTACTCAGCATTGAAATAATCTCCTTAAACACTACATCCTGCTCAACAACCAATTTCCACTCATCCTCTGAGATGCATGCAAAATCCGAATCCTCCGCTAAGGAGGCTACAATACAAAATTCTTCCTCTTCTGACTCAATATGATGTTCTGTGGTTAAAGGGAGTCTAGAGAGACAATCCGCAAAAATGTTCTTCGAACCAGCAATATATTCTAAATGAAAATGAAATTCCATTAGTCTATAATGCCACTTAGCTATGCGTGGGGTAGCATTCCCAGCACCCTTGGTCAAAAACAGATTGACAAGAGGTTTGTGATCCATTCGTAAAGTGAATTCAGAACCCCACAAGTACTGTCTGAAGTGATTAACACCCCACCCGCAAGTCAAAGCTTCTCGCTCCACAACTGAATAAGTTGATTCAGCACCCCTCAAAGTGCGTGAGGCAAAAGCTACAACCTCTTCTTTGCCATCCCTTTTTTGGAGTAATACCGCACCTAGACTATATTGACTAGCATCAGTGACAATAATAGAATGGTCTTGTGTGTTGAAATGCTGTAAAGGAATGGAACTCCAGTTTGATCGATTGGAATTCATTCTCCAGATCACTTGACCACACAAATTGTTGATTTGTTTTCATGAGTGACCTTAAACAATGTGTTTTACTACTACAGTTCGGTATAAATCTGGCATAAATTCTAACATACCAAAAAATGAGCGAAGTTGATCTTTGTTCTGTGGACTAGGAAAACACGTTATAGCAGAAACCAGGTCCTCCTTGGGTTCTATCCCTTTTTCTAATATTTTGTACCCCAAATAATTAATTTCTTGAACTGAAAATTTGCACTTCTCAGCCTTCAAAGTTGCACCACGATCAGCTAAAATGGATAGAACAGTAGCTAAAGTTTTGTCATGTGATTCCATGTCTTTGCCATAAATTAGCATAACATCCTGAAAACACTTGATATTGGGTACATTGGCAAACAAAGATTCCATTACCATTTGGAACACCGCTGATGCCAAGGCTAACCCAAAGGGCATTCTCTCAAAGTGATAAGCACCAGATGGAGTTACAAAGGAGGTAAGGTGACGACTGTCTTTTTTAAGAGAAATTTGGTGATATGCTGATGACATATCCAATGTGGTAAAAACTTTTGTACCCTCGAGAGAATTTAACATTTCCGTGATATTCGGCAGAGGATGTCTGTCCACCCAAATTCTCTCGTTAAGATCCCTCAAATCAATGCACATTCTCAGAACTCCATTCGGTTTTCTGGCCAAAAGAACTGGAGAAAGCCATTGTGAGCTTTCTATAGGTTCAATTATTTTCTGCTTGCACAGAGCATCTAACTCTGAAGCTAATTCTTTTCTCATGGCTAAAGCAACCTTTATGGACTTGTGTACCACAGGTTGAGTGTCATGTTTAAGTATAATTTGAGGTGACAAACCTTTAATCTTACCCAGCCTATTAGAAAATACAGAAGGAAAAGCTGATAACCAATCATGAGAATTTATGGTGCAAACAGGCATAACTTGATCTCTGAGAAGAACTTGTTCCTCACTATTGGGATCAAGAATTCTACCCAGATTTTTCTGTTCCAACCAGCCCAGAAGAGAAGACTTATCATCAGCAACATACACTGTAGCTGGGACAGAGCGTGTCTTAAAGGTTAATGTACAATCAAATTCACCTAAAACATCAACTGGTTTACCCCTGTAAGCTACAGGTTTTATGAACGATTTCCTTAAGGAAACACCAGATGATTTCAATTTGAGCCACTCATCAGGACCAATTAAAGTGAAAAAGGAACCTGAATCAGCCATCATACCAATTTGCTTACCATGAATTTCTACTTGACAATGCGGACGCTTAATGTTAGACAATTGTACTTTTAAAAATTGTGAAACACCTTCCTCACAAATGGATGAATTCTTCATGATTCCTTCACGCTCGGCTTCATAAATCCCTTCACTGTTTGGCTGAAGATGAAGAGAGCAAACTGTGTACTTTCAAAAGCACCCTGTCATGTAAATTATTTTAACGCTTGGCTGCAGCACAAATGTTTAATGAAAAACAAAGAGAAAGCCAATTCCGCGTTTAATAATATTTCGATCAGGGCTTGTCACAAAAATGTTCCAAAATGTTACGGTACACAGACACTGCCAAATTAAATATTGTTCAGTGAAGGAACAGTTATTTAACAAAAGGCCAGTAAAAAAGCTTAAAAGGTCACTGTTGCAAGGGCAATAAATCGTGCTGGGTAGTCAAGTAGACGAAAATCAGGGAAATCCAAAATCTTACCCAGCTTCGAGTTAAATAAACTCCAAAGAATTACAAATGCTGTCAAAAGGTGATGACCTTTAAGAGAGTTCTGCGCCGGTCTAGGGTTGTTCTCCCAATCGTCGCCAGTGAAAAGATGGGGATGAATCCCATTATCTTTTAATCCTTTATTTACATAGAGAAAGATCCAGTGAAACGACCGGCGAGAGGGACAGCAAATAGTAACTGACAATCAGCCACTCCACATGCCACCAATCCAGGATGGAACCAACATCATGGTGGCATGTGCTACACTTGTAAATACACACATTAATTAAAGAAATATTAACACATTAATTAAAGAAACATTAAAACCCAACAAATATCCCTTGATTAAAAGTCTGAAAGATTTGTCTCTGCATACTGTTCTCTGCACAATTCCAGAGGATGGGTTTGTTCAAAGTTCTCCAAGAAAGCTGGTTCTTAAACAAGTCTTGAAATAGTTTGTTACGTTTTAAAAAAAGTCTCTAGTCTCACAACTAAGGGCCTGATTTGAATTTGGCTGAGAAGGTTACTCCTTCGCAAACCTGACAGAAATCCAATCCACTGTATTACGTTCCCATTATAGACTATGGATATCATAAAGCGGCGGACAGGATAACCGTCGGATACAGTGACGGAGCATCCCATCCACCAAACTCAAAATAAGACCCTACATTTCTTCAGGTTTGCTTGCTCTGATATCCAACGTAGCTTGTGAAATATTCACTGTATTTTTATGTGTTCTTTTTTTTCTTTAGATTTGTCTAGTGCGAATGAGTTTTGATAACTTGTTCTTTTCTTTGCAGGCATTCCACAAGCCGCTCCTGGAATTACAGATGATCCGAAGACAGGTAAGTGAAGATGATCTCTGTGCTCTGAGTGGGTATCAGGAGATTCATGAGAGAGGTGGGATTCTGTTGATTCAAAGGAGATGAAGCTAATCATTTGCATGCGGTTAGGATTTGGCTTTTATGGACCGTGTCTCAAAAGGGCCTCTCTGCTACATGCAGAGTGTAACCTTGTGGGAACACAGTGCAGGGAATGAGATGCTCCACATGATCAGTGCATTGTTATAATTAAAGGATTACTAACATAATATCAACCACCAAATTATTGCATTCAAAATAGTGATAACAAAAATATCATCATCATATCTTTATAACGGTAAGTACAAAAAATAGAATTTTTTATGTCATTAATATCATTGCCCTTAATATCATTTTTAAATATATATAAAATAAATACATATTAAATACATTAAATAATAGTATTAATTAAAAAATACAAAATACATTTCATATATATTTTAACAAATATACGAAATTAAAAAGTTAAACAAAAATATATCATTATTATGTATATTTACATATAGCTACTTAAAAATATTTTTTCAACTAATCCTTTTATTTTATATTATAATTTCAAAAGTATTAAATAAGGTAATATATAACAGTAGCCCCTAAATATCAGCCTTTATCTTCGGCCCAGCTGGAGCTGAAAAAAACAGCCCCATCGTCGCCTGCACGTTGCTGCTGGGAATGGAAACCAGACAGTGTACAGGCGCTGCTGAACGTGTCCCGGTGTCTGAACATTACACTGGGACACGTTCAACATACTTCTATGGGGCCCACGTTAGTGGCAGGGTGGATGGCGTCCACCCCCTGAAAATAGCGGTTGAATGATGTGTACCTGCATGTACCCCCGACTTGTGCCGTGAAAAAAGGAGCAAGAGAATTAATCATTACATATCACTAAATGATCCTTTCTACAGTCTAAAACAGCAATACAATGATATCCACCCAGTATATGCATTACCTATAATAAATACTCTCCATATAAGGGATAGTACAATAGCCCTTGATTAAACGTCTGAAAGATTTGTCTCTGCATACTGTTCTGTGCACAATTTCAGAGGATGGGTTAGTTAAAAAGTTCTCCAGGAAAGGGGATTCTTAAACAAGTCTGGAAATAGTTTGTCAAGTTTTAAGAAAAACTCAACAAGTCTTAAGTAAGTCTCTAGTCTCACAACTAAGGGTGTGGTTTAGAGTTTGGAGGAGGGGGTTACTCCATCACAAACATGACAAATATCCCATCTACTGTATTACGTTCGCATTTTAGACTATGGATATCATAATGCTGCGGACAGGATAACCGTCGGCTACAGTGAAGGAGCAACCCATCCGCCAAACTCAAAATAAGACCCTAAATCTCTTCAGGTTTGCTCGCTCAGATATCAGACGTAGCTTGTGAAATATTCACTGTCTTTTTAGTGTGCTTTTTGTTCTTTAGATTTGTGTAATGAGAATGAGTTTCGATACCTTGTTCTTTTTTTTTGCAGGCATTCTAGAAGCCGCTCCTAGAGTTATAGACGATCCAAAGACAGGTAAGTGACGATCATCTCTGTACTCTAAGAGGGTATCAGGAGCTTCAAGAGAGAGGTGCGATTCTGTTGAGGTGAAGCTAAGAATTTGCTTGAGGTTAGGGTGTGGCTATTATGGGCTGTGTCTCAAAATGACGTCTCTGCTACATGCAGAGCGTAACCTTGTGGGAACGCATTGCTGGAAGCTAAATGCTCCATGTGATGAGTGCATTGTTATAATTACTAACAGAATATCAACCACCAAAATATTGCGATACAAAAATATTGCTTTCCAAATATTGATAACAAAAATATCATCATCATAACTTTATAATGGTAAGTACCAAAAAGAAAAGAAAAACATTGATGTAACTAATATCATTGCCCTTAAAATCCTTTTTTAAATATATATGAAATAAATAAATATACCATAAATTAAATAATTATATTTATTAAAAATTGCAAAATACATTTAATACATATTTTAACAAATATAAGAAATGTACTGAATTTAAAAAGTTAAACAAACATATATAAATAATATATATACATATATCTACTTTAAAACAATTTTAGCTAATAATTTTAAGTTAAATTATAATTTCAAAATCATTAAATAATGTAATATATAAAAATATAATATATATAATTAATTAATTGTAATGACTACATAATTACAATAAATTACTTCCCACTCTTTCTCACTATACCACACAGTCCACAACCAAAAGAACTAATCAAACAAGGAACATCTGTAATTGATAATTAATAGTTAATAACAGTTTACCCAAAAATATCAATTAATTAAAAATAACTTTCTACCCATCCTTTACCCTAAGAACTCCTCAAACCACACCCAGAAAAGTTAAACAATTAACATATTTATTTTTCCATTACTCAATTAATATTAATCAACAATTCATTAATAATTAATTTAAAATAAATTACTTCCCAACCCTCACCCCTATAAACCCCAGAAATTGCTTTAAAAGAAATATATTAGCACACTGAACATAATTAAATATCAATAAAATAAATGTTTTTAAATAAAATAAAAAATACATTAGGTATAATTAAGCAACTTCCCGATCTATACCCCTATAAATCACACAACCCGCTACGAATCTGAAAACAAAATTATGTGTACACTATTATTGTTAACAAATTCAGCCATGTCCCATTAACTGGTTACAGTGGGCAATAGGCTTCTTATTGTTTGTTCCATAGATTGCCCAGTTCCATCTGCCCATCATTCTGGGAACGATAGAATGACTATATGGCAACATCCATGCCTAGTGATGTACAGAGACTACACCAAAACTTATAAGTGAATTGGGGCCCCCCCATCAGAATGATTTGGGTGGGAAGCTTGTGGTGCCGAACAATGTTTAAAACAAAAATGCCACTCAGTTGTCATGGGGGCCCAGATGATAATTCTCTTTCTGGTTCCACAGGACAAAAGACAGTTCAGGAGTCAACCACTATGACAGGTAGGTCTCCTTTAAGATGATAGCACTGCAGTACGTTGTGGGTCTGGTGTCTCCAGTGGATTACTAAAAGATGCCGCATTCACATCCCACTCCACCACAAAAGAGGTTCATTCCACTTCCAAATATTGGTGCTGTTGTTCGTCCTTATAGCAACCCCAAGAGCCTTTACCAATGCATTGGTCTGGGAAGATTTCTCACATCATCCTGACAGACCTCTGGATGGCTGGACAATTTTGTCTCCTTTAAATTCTAAGACACTTACTGTGTCATTCTTTTTGGTGGTGCGATCTTTATTTCCTTTTACCCAAACAGGGTGGTACTTTCCAACAGTCTTGTGACCTGTGTAATTGCCTTCTTGCTGCTTTCCCCATCTCATGCCTGTCAGAATATTGTCCTTGCTGTGGTCTGCCATGTTCCTGCTTCAGAGGAGGATCAGTGTCTTCTCTCTGTGGGCACATGCAAGGCCCTTCTCATTGATTCCGATAGGCCGTTGACTGGGCTAGGGGTTTGCCAGTCTGCAATCTTCTTTTCTGCCCCTACTTTCTTTCCTGGTTTGTTGTGAATTCTGGAATTGTTTCTCGTTGGTGTTTGACAGGTTGAGGCTGCCAGTCAATGGGTTGATACTGGTAAGGAGTGTGTTGACATATATGGCGAGGGAAGAAATACTACATCTACTAGGTGTAAAAAAGGAAACAGGTCTCCCAACCCATTTTAAATTAAAGTGTTATCTTTCTCTGGGTGAGGGTCTGCATTTATAAGGACCATGATAAGCAAGACTAAACCCTGGAGTAATGAAGATTAATAGAAAGCAGTAAGAACATTAGGGACATTATCACAGTGCTGATACCACAAAAAAGTGCACATTTAAGAAAAGTTGTTTTAATGGTTTATACTGGCTGTTTTCTTATACATCTCTACGTTAAGGTTACCAGATGACTCCAACTCACCAAAATGAGGTGGTTGCCTTGCGCACAACGCCCATTGGGAACAAAGGGCCTCAACCTCCCTCGTTGTGTGTGGCAGCCTGGGCTGAGACAGCTTGCAGACACACACACAACCACACCTGTGTGCTTCAGGGGTTTTTAAAAGACCATTCACTTGTAAATTAGGCTTTGTTGTTTTTTCACCCCTTCTAAGCCCCTGCAAAGCCCCTGCATCTCCACTCTAACTATTTCTGGAAGAGTCAGCCCCTACAAAATGTTTTCTTAGCCCACCCCGCAAATTTGGCTCTAGTTGCACCCCTGGGTGGTTCAGTCTGTGTTTTGTCATTTTATAATTTAATACATTATGGGATTTGTAGTTTTGGTTCTGTTTAGTTAATGTAATACAACTCCCACACTCCAGAACAATTATGGGTAAAATAAAGACCCAGGACTAGATATTTCCAGATTCTTGGGAAGGTAAGACCATGGATGCACTGTGTAGTTGCTGCACAGGGGGAGGAGCATGGAAGAGGTGCAAGACAGATGAAGATGTTTATGATGTTATTTAAACCCATTGAATTCTTCACTCCTCTTCCTCTAATATTGTTTAATATCACTCCTAATTATGTGTTTCCACAGATGGTTTGAACAGAGGAAAAGTTGAACTGAAGATAATCCTTGTCGGCAGCGCCGGGGCAGGGAAAAGTGCCACCGGAAACAGCATCCTGAGGAACAAAGTGTTTGAGTCCAGAGGCTCAGCAGTGCCCGTGACCACACAGTGCCAGAAGGGAGAGGGAGTGTGGGGGGACAGACGTCTACTAGTGATGGACACTCCGGGCATTCTTCCCTCCACAGTCCCAGACGAGCTCTCCACAGAGATAAAGCGGTGCTCACAGCCCTCCCCCCCAGTCACACACGCCATCCTACTGGTGCTTCAGGCCGGACGGTTCACCTTGGAGGAGCGGGAGTCAGTGCAAAGGATCCAGCGCCTCTTTGGAAAGGAGGCGCTAAAGTTCACGGTGATCGTGTTCACACGGAAAGAGGACCTGGAAAGTAAAACGTTAGGATCCTTTGTCCATGAATCTGAGAAGAAGCTTAAAGAGCTGATCAAGAGCTGTGGAGGGAGGGTCTGTGCCTTCAACAACCGAGCGACAGGAGCAGAGAGGGAGCAGCAAGTGGGGGAGCTCATTCAGATGATAGACAATATAGCGAAAGGTAATGGCAACAGATATTACAGGCTGGATCAGTCAGGCACCCCTCCAAAGCCTCCTATGAAGTGTGTCCTTTTCTGAACATTTTCTGAGACACAAGTGTAGTTAATTTTATCAACTACCAGGTTTAATAAAGAAGAACAGCCAGAACTCCCAATATAACTGCCCCTGTCGTGAGGACGCCTTGGACCTGAGTTGCTTCCCCCGTTTTAGTAGCTTAATCTCGTGTTTTATATTTTATACATTTTCAGTCAGTCAGTCAATAACTTTATTGCGGTCACTAGGACCATAAAAGTACATCATTACAAAAACACAGTAGACATTAAATGTGTGCACACTAGCAATCATATAAATACAGTCACGACAATTATAAAAATGCATCCTCTGCTTCTCTTAAAATCCATTAAAAAGCTACCATTGGGTTAATGACAGACTAAAATATTCACAATTAAAAACAGTTTCATTACGTAAAACATCCCAGAATGTTACTTTGGGAAGCCCCGCCGCATGGACCACATAGTCTTTAAAAAGTGTTATACAGCGAATACGATTGGAGGGTGGGTATCGTATTTCAAGACTCGGTAGGCCTCTAAGCACGCCCAAACCCTAGGTTTCTACATATTTGAATTAACCAGCATTTGCGAGGCAGGTAGTGTGCAAGGCAGAAAAACAATACAAGGATTTCTGACTCTAGCCTGTAATTGCACGCTGGACAATCTCCCCTGTTCTCCGTGGCCCATTTGCTAGTGTGGTTCATTAGTGGAAGGTTCGCATATCTAAATTGTATATACAATTTCCTGGCCAGTGGGGGATAGATCACATACAGGAATTGTTCTTTACTGTATTCATCCTTTACTTGTAGGAACTCTACTGTCATCCGACCGACAGTGGTGCTTTCCTTTAGGGACATTAAGTTGGATTGCCTATAGTGTTGCACGAGATCCAGCCTGGAAATCGATGCACATGATATCACAGGGGTTTTCCAGAGGTCCTTCCCGCCTAGCCTAGCAAAGAGATGCCTTATGTGGCAAAGCCACTGTATTTTCTTAGTAGTTGGAATAGACAGGATCTCCTTGAGCTCAGCTTTGTAGAAGGACAACTCTGGAGTCACCCACACCCAGTGCCAGAATCGAATAGGCCTAAGGGCAATCTCTTTGTCAATTGGCCTCATGCCCAAATCCATACAGAGAGGAACTAGGGGGTGCTACAAGGAAGTCCCAGTAACTTCCTCATGAAGTTGTTCTCCACTTTCATAAGGTTGGAGGAAGAGCAATGCCCCCACAGTTCCGCCCCATATAGAATGGCCCCCCTTGCTTGGGCTTTATATATTTCCACAACAGGGGCAGCTGGCTTGAATGTAGAAGTTCTGTGAAATCTCATAATCCCACCCACATTCTGAGTTAACCTAAGTCTCACCTTGGCCATCTAGGAGCCCCACTCAAAGTGCTCTATTAGAGTAATACCCAGATACTGGAATATCCTCACCCTTTCCAGGAGTGTACCATTTAGGGAAGGATTTGGACGAGAGGTTTTGGGGGATTGAAGACCATATATTTGGTCTTAGTTAGGTTGATCTCCAAGCCCCTCATGTTACAAAACTCAGCAAAGCCATCAAGAGTGTGTTGTATACCCGTTGGCGATTTGGACAGTAGCAAAGTATCATCCTCAAACATCAACGTGGGAACCTTCCCCGAAACTACCTGAGGGGCGTCATTATCCTTGATGTTATTTAGGTGGTCTATGAGCCCGTTGATATAAAGACAAAATAGAGTGGGGGGTGAGAACACATCCCTGGCGTACCCCCTTTTTGACAGGGAAACGTGCAGAAAGTTCTCTGTGTTTTCCACATCTTACTTGGGCATAGTTCCCTAAATGAAGCCTCACTAGCACATTGAGGATGTACTGTGGAATCCTAAGGTCACTTACTACTTTCCAGAGTTTTTCCCTGGGTACAAGGTCAAAGGCTGACTTCAGATCGACAAATAAAAGATAGAGGCTGCCACCCTCTATGGTCACCGTTTTCCAGAACAGTATTTGTAATCTGAAAATCTGGTCTATGGTTGACATATTTGTTCTGCCGCAGTCAGTCTACCTCCTCCAGACTTTCAAATCTATTATTCACCGGGATATTAAATTGAGGGCGCCTGTTGTATGTGTCCCAGCTTCCCTCCATTAGAGTCCCTGGCCCAATCATTTGGATTGCAGGTATTTCACGATGTCTTATGATTATTTGCAGTTGAGGATAAAAAAAGTCTAAGGGACGGAGTCTAATTCCTGTTGGGACATTGTGACAATTAGTGGTAGTGTTCAGTAGGTTTAAAATTAATAACAACACACTCCCCTGGATCTGTTTTCTGACAATTTCCCAACCACGCTACTCTTTGGACCATTATGATCTTCACTGCTCTAGCATGCTCAAAATGTTTATATCTTGCAAGCCAAAACCGGCATTTGTTTCTGAGTTCGCGTTGGGTTTCCATTGCGTTGGGTGCGATTGGCGGGGTTCCTGTCAATATAACTATATATAGGGCACATGCCGGGGGGAGATTTATGTTGGGAAAGTGGCTATCAACAATCACATTCCTCTCTACATTATGGCCTTGTATTAGTTGCCTGCTCTTTTTTCTAATAGCATCCAGGACTGGAGGTGAGGTTTATCACTACTTCGGTAAGCAGGGGGTGCGGTTTTAACGCTAGAATTGTGTCTAGCACTCCTATTTCCCTTCTCCTTGCTGATACTTGCTTCCCCTATCTCTTGGGTAGTAGAAGAACCCTCTGTGGTACGTGCCCCCACCGGTTGGTGTGTTGTGATTGAAATGTCCACCTGGCAACATATTTCGATCCCTCCTCTCACTTTGCTGGTAGAATAATCTTGTCGAGCGGGTGGCCCTACACCCCTGCTGCCAGTGATTTCTCAAATGTATCTAGTCGAATAATTAGGGGGGCTAGTTCCTCTTTAATAGTGGCTCTCAATTTATCATGAAGTGCTACCATCAAATTCTGTGCCCACAGTGGATGAGTCATATCCACACTGACAGATTGAGGGCTATCACGATTGTGTTCTTGCTGCAGGTCCCGCTCGAGGTCAGCTGTGGTGCCCTCACAGAATTTCTTTTTCTTGGGTCCGACCTCAGTTGTTAGTTTGCATTTACCATTCATAGTGATGTTTGTGCATGTTCTGCCCTTGCACAATGATTTCTTTGGTAGGACATCCCGTGGGGGTGACCTGATGGGCTCAACTACCTGTAATTGAGTTGTGCTTGTCGGTGTGGATGGATCCGGTGCTTGGATAAATACGACAGGGGTAAGTGACAGCCGCCGTTCCGTAAGCTCAATTTCAGTGTCCACCGCCCAAATAGCCCTCTGTAGCATTTTATCAATTGATGTTGGAGGAAGTGAGGGAGCGCTGGTGATTTTATTTCTACTTAGTCCTACCTTTATTCCCATTTTATCTCCACCTGTCACTCAAATAGTACACACAATTTAGCTGGAGATTGGGCAAAGAGAAAACACCCAACACCACAGTTAATTCAATAGTCAGTGTCAAAAAAGTCTATGGAGATCGAGATCCGGTTCAGTCCTTCATATTGGTATCCAGGATAGGAGAAAATAGAATAAGACACACAGTACCTCTACAGCAAAGTTGGGGTCTGTGGGGCAGGTGATGGGGGTGGCCCAGCCTCATCCGGTCACTGACGGGCAAGGACCGGTGTTTGAATGCGCTTTTGAGCGTGAAGCTGCTGCTCTGCTCTTCCCTCCTGGTGGAGCAATGGATTGTGGGCACTGGAGTCCCCATACCAGGAGCAAGCTGGCTTCTTCCCTTGAAAGTACAAATGGGCCGAATGTCAGATAATCAGCTTTATCTCACGGCATATATGCGAAGTCCAGAGCAGCGGTGAAGAAGCTCACAAACGCCTCTTTCAAGCAGGGAAATGCGAGAAGGAATCCTGATGCTCCATTCAATGATAGCATGAACAGCTTGGAATCTCAGCTCACCCCTGCCCCATTTATACATTTTGGCTGCATCGCTTTCTCTGCGTGATGTTCTTTTAAGACTGTGCTGTACAGCGTGCTTGTTTAGTTAGTCTTTTCTCGACATGTAATCAGAATTTTTTTTTCAAGGCTAAGAACAATGTACATGATATCCTGCTTCTTGCGATGCCCATTCAGGCGAGCGCTTCTAACACCCGGACATAGCAACGCACCAGAACTGTGCTTCGAACACAGTGTGGGCTCATTATATAAGCAAAGCACTGACCCGGAAGGGGATGAGGGGCAGTCCAGCTGTGACCATCCTGGGATGAATGCTGCATTAGGCATGCTTTTAGGAAAAACAAGGGGACCCAGTAGGTAGCCAAGGACCAAGGGTATATGCTATTTCAAAAAACAAAGGTCCTGAGCACATTAAGGAATGCAAACCAATATAATATAGAACACGATGGTAGCTATATAATTCTCCTGTCCAGCCGGACCAGGGATTTATTTAAATAGACGAATGAGATTAAATAGAAAAACAACATGTATTGAAAGTAGGGGACAGTCCTGTACCGTACTTGTGAAGGAGAAAAGATAATAGAAAATTCAGAAGTTAGAGATTTCTGACAAAGAGACAGAGCAACCTGGACACTATTTAGATCAGTGTAGGTAGTGTTCTCCAGCGTAGACTATACACAATCATACACAATAGTTACATGTATGTCTACTTGAAAAAGTCGACGACGTTTCGATCCATCGTTCTAATAGAAACGGATCATCATCAGGACTAAAATTGAAATTATTTTGCCTGGTTTGATTAGTACGCCTGTTGAAAAAGTAGAACAGGGAGGAAAAACAAGGAGTTTTAAGAAAGTAGCCAGAGTCAGCATTTTAAAAACGTTATTACCACAGTTAGCATTTTATCAGAATCGCAGTAAGCCCACTGGTGTTGTGCCTTGTTTAGATAACCAAAACAGGGGCGACTTACGGCGGTGCGACCTGAATTGAGAACATAGGATAACATTGTGAAGGTCGGGGGTGACCATGCTGCGGTGCGACCTGAATTGAGAGCATTAGATTACATTGTGAAGGTCGAGGGTGACCATGCTGCGAAGTGCGTACAATCTGCGGTTATAAGTGCGTAAAATCCGCTGTGAAAAATACTCTGATCGCCTAGTGTGATAATTAACCAGTAAACGAACAATTTCGTGCATATCAATTCGTGGTGATGGGCCGGGACAAGACTGATTTCAGGGCTTAACCGGGGTTAAGGCAAGGAGGCATCGACCTTCACAATGTAATCTAATGCTCTCAATTCAGGTCGCACCGCAGCATGGTCACCCCCGACCTTCACAATGTTATCCTATGTTCTCAATTCAGGTCGCAATCGGATGAGATATCTGTATTTTTGTCACCTTGTGACAGCTTTTTATGTTTTATAACAACTTGCATTTAGAGAAACTTATGTTTCGTATGTTTGTATAGAGGCAGCCTGTGTCAAATTTTTTACAGGTATTTCTTTCCTATCTGGTTGCATGGCAGTGTGTGCTGCTTTTTTTCCGTTTAACCGTGTTACCACTGGACCTTCCTACTCTAATTTCATTTAATTCCATACGGACAACACCTCCTTCATATTTTAAACAACAGAGAGAGGATGTGGCATAACAGCTACAGCGGCTGCTTCGAAGCTTGTGAACCGAGTTTGAATCTCGGCGTCAGCTCAACATCCAGTCATTCTGAGCAAATCACTTGGGGGCAGATTTACAAGCTCCTTGCATCACTTTTGCGTCACTTTTAACATGGGAAACGTGACGCAAAAGTGGCGCAAGGGATTGTAAATCTGCCCCTTAATGTCTCCGTAAAAACAAAAATGTGTCCGTCTGTATGCAGCTAGTAAGACATCGTGATTTATATCTATATTTCACAGCAATAATATTAGTGTACAAGGAACCGGAGGGGTTATATTGTTTATTTTAACGAAAGAAGCACCTAGGTTTACATTTTATCCAAAAATAAAACAGATTTAACTCTGGATATGGAAACATATGTGATGGCAGAAAGAAACAGTGAGCCGTCTCACATGACATGAATGACACTTAATTAGACTGCTTAAAGGAGCGCTGAGACTTCCTTCCCTTACAGAGTTTGGCCTCTCCAGTAAAGGATTCTCTGATAAAAAAGACAGAAAAGCCAGTTCCAGACCTCTCAAGTTTTGCGAGAAACTCACAGAGACCAAGGGGTAGATGTATCAAGCCTTTTGCGATTCGCAAAGGCGAAATTCTGCGAATTTCGGCCTTTCGGCCTTTGCGAATCGTTTAAGGCTTTTTTGCATTTCTGGGAATGTATTAAAAAATCGCAAAATAAGGAATCGCAATAATTTGCGATTCCTTATTTTTCTTAAGCATTTAAGGAATCGCAAATTTTGCGATTCCTTAAATGCGATGTATGTGGGGTTCTGAAATTGCGAATTTTGTTTTAAGAAATCGCAAATTACCACCAACTTGTAATTGGTGGTAATTTGCGATTTCATTTAAAAATGCCCTATTTGGCATTTGTGAAGGTGGCATGTGACGCAGATACATGCCCATAGGGCATGTATTTGCGCCATATGCACACACATGTAAATTTCAGGGGTGCAGCAGGGCATCTTTGAGACACCCCTGGACCCTTGAAATTATTCTCAATTTGCGAATTCGCAAAATGCGATTCGCAAATTGAGAAATATTTCGCAATCATTCCTATGGGCCTCCTGGCCCATAGGAATGGAAATTATTCCTTATTTGCGAATTCGCAAATAAGAAATACTAAGAAATCGCTAAAAAATAGCCATTTTTTACATACATTCCATTTTGCGAATTCTAAATAGCGATTCCTTAAAAATCGCTATTAAGAAATCCCAAAATGGAATTTTGATACATCTACCCACAAAAGTTTTCATCACAAGATCTGTAGCCCTGTTTTTGCCTCTATAAAACTCGGGCCTACGAGTCCAAAATGAAGAGCTAAAACCGGGACTAGATAAACGCCTCATATGTGGGCATGGGAAACGTGAGCGCTGTGCACTAGCGATGGTGTATGCAGGGCACAAGTCCTATAAAAAAAGTGGGGGGACTGATCAACTTAGGCAGTATGCAAGTGACTTCATGACGCGAGCCTTCGCAGCACATGACGTCACGACGCGTGACATTCCACGTGGCATCACAGTAAGTGACCTCACTGGAAGTGACACCACAAGAAGTGACATCAGATTCTAAGACATCACACATGTATTTATCAGGTGCATCATGAGTACATTTAAGTGCATTATGATATTTAACAAATCAGATTTGGAGTCGGGGTTGTGCCGAAAAAGTGGCGAAATCCTGACGCAAAATCTGGGTTTCATCTAATACATATTTTTTTTTAACTCACGCACTGTTCCTGAGCGGGTGGGATTGTTGAACCACTATTTTGTTGCTACCTTCTTCGCGTTTGTTATTCATGATGTCGCAACACATATGGTGTGCATTTTATACAGTGTTGTGAGCATAAATGTATCACTTAATTATGCAATAGTGCTTTGATATGTATATTAGATTAATTTGCACACTGACATGATTTCTTTTGAATGGATAATGTGTATGTTATGTTAAGTGCTCTAACACTCTGTATAAGGATGAGTAGTGGTATAAAATAAATAAAATACTGCTATTTAAATTGTTATTTGTGTAAATACTGGGACAGACTAACCCATCTCACATCCTTACAGTGCATACACTTATATACAGGGACTAAAGCAAGTAAAAAGCATGGATCTCTGAAGTACCTGTGAAGAGATAAGCAGCTGTGTGCTTCTGTTTCCTCTCCATTGCATTTGCCTTTAAGTGTAAGGTTCCAGGCTGCCTCCATTCCGATGCTCTATGAAAAGGAGGCCTGATGGCCCCTTAACTTCTGCCTTTATCTTTTGCACAGATGAAAGTGAAAACAATGCCTGCACATTGCTGCTGGGAATGGAAAGCAGACAACGGTGGAGTAGCTGCCAAACGTGGCCCTGTGTCTGAAATTTACACGAGGACAATTTCAACATATTTCTGTGGTGCCCAACTTCTTAGCAGGGGGACGGCGTCCACCCTGTGAAAATAGTGGGTGGACGCTGTGTATCTGGGAAACATCCTTTACAACGCAACTTTTACCACGCAGTGCTTTTACATCGCAACTTTTACTGCGCAAACCATTACAACGCATTGCGCTGGGGGGTGCTCTAGGATAGGGAATAGATTTACTTTACTATCCAACACCTTCCCTACTATCCACGGGGACTGGAGTTGGAATAGTAAATTAAACTATTCACTATCCAGCACCCCAAAGCGCTATGCGTTGTAATGGCATGCGTTGTAAAGGCATGCGTGGTAAAAGCATGCGTTGTAATGTCATACATCCCAATATACGGCACACCAGTCTATGCCACTCCACTCTACACCACTCCACTATACGCCACTCCACCCCACACAATGTTATCCAACAACACATTACGCCACTTCTCTATGCAGCACTCCACTCTATGGTGTATGACTAAGAGGATCTAGGTGTCCAGTGGTCAAAGGCTGGCTAAGGCATGAATCAATTTAATTGTTTTTCTGCTTGCTGGCTCGCCCAGTGACACTAATAGGCGACTGAAATGAGAATGTTGTTGGGGCCTCAAATCCTGTTTGGGCTGGGTCCCAAGTGGAACAGAGATGCCCGGGAGTCCACACTGTCACTGTGATGTTCTGCAGTTCTAAGATCTCCTTAGAGTTTCTTGTTTCTTAAATAGGTGTAATTTCTGATAGTTATATGTTTCCCTTGTCTTCATTGCTTAATTTTGCTCGCGAAAAAGTGTCACTCATACTCTTTGAATTGTCACTCATATTAACATTGTAATTGTGAAAATGTCACACTTAGCAATCTGAAACCTTGGCAGCTATGAGGAACTCCCGCCTGACCTCCCAAACTGAACAGCCTACATCCACATCAGAATCAGTGTGTCAAAAAAACTTTATTCGATCAGTCCAATATTTTCTGTAGCTTATTTATCTGCAAATGGCGAGGCCTCTCCCTAAAATGTCATCAAGTATTATATCATGAAAAAACAGGTATCTAGAATAAAACAAAGCAGTGTTAAAACAAGCCTGGGTGCTTTAAATACCAGGACCAAAAAGTGCACAAAGCAAGAAGTTTTATACCCTCTGTAATGCACCTTCCAACAAGCATTGAAAATGCAACCGGTTTCACATTTGTTTGTGTTAGAGCTATTGGCATAGCACCCAGGCCTTCCAGCATTGAAGTCTCCGATAATGCATGCACTGTAGGTTTAATTCCAGAGTTGAAAATGCAGTAATGTGTAAATGGTGTTCATTATGCAGTAACAAGGAGATTCTGAAATCTTCCAAAAGGTTGAATGTCACTAAATATAAATAAAAAAACTAAAATGTTGAGCGTTTAGCTGAAGTAATCAACGAATCATTCTAAAATGATCATGAACCCGTCTTTTTAGTTAGAAGACTGTGGTGCTAGTCAAGTAATTCAACAGTAATTTTCAAACAATCCTAAAACCACCAGTACCAATGCATCTTGTGAAGTAATCAGGGTCTCAGTTTCCAGTCATCCTCAAATCATCAGGAACAGTAACACCTTGTGAAGTCATCGGATAATCATTTTCAAATCATCCTTAAATCATCAGGGTTAATCACATCTTGTGAAGTCATCAGATACTAATTTTCAAATCATGTTCAAATCATCGGGCTCAAGTTTCTATACTCTGCTGATGACTTTAAGAGCTTGATGATGTCTGATGACATGCACATGACTTCTAGAGTAGTTGGATGATCATCCAATGACTCTGGGATGGCTTCTAAAGTAATCTTGTTTGACCTGGGAGGAGGGGGGCATGCGCGGCACTATAGACAATCCCAACTTCGTGGCCAGTGTTCAATTGTGCACCATTAAATACAAAAGCTCGGGTTCGGCTTCCATTTATCCAAAATACTCAATATAGCCACTCCCATTTCTGACCATTGCCACCTGGGAGAAGCGTAGTGGCCAAACATAACAAATACCACAGAGCATCTATGCTAGTTAATGTGCATCTCTCAGCTGGGATTCATCAAAGGCCTATGCACAATGGTTCAGCGGTGCCTAGTGTCTTCTAAGTCTTTGGGGCGCTAGGGAGTATCTGTGTCTGGTTTTGTACAGTCTCTTTTTTGCTACTTTACAGCTCCTTTGTCCCGCCCCAGAGACTCCGCACCAATCCGCAGCCTCGAGCGGGCCCAGGTTCCCAGGTTGTCGCTCCCCCAGAATGCAACTGCCAGATGAATGAGGAATCAGGTAGGACAAATAAGGAAAGGAGTGATCATCTGCAGGTTTCCTCACAGTAGCTTATCAGCCGGCATCATGTGAGCAGGTAATCTAAGTGGGTAAAAAAAGGTTGTTATTTTGCAGAAATCCTTCGGGCAGGTAGTCGCGCCCAGAAAGCAACCACCAACAAGTGGGGCCATGTGCCAGTCGCAAGGAGTCATCAGTGATTCTAGGCAAAGCCTGGGTAATTGCCCCCACCACGGAACAGGAGTGCCTTACTTGGAATCCTCAGGGGTGCCAGAGAGTGTGGGGGGGAGCAGCCAGTCTCGCTCCTGGTGTGAGCTCAGTGGCCACACACTGTTCCACTCTTAGGGCCGCACTCACCAATATGGCCGAAGTGCTCCACTGTCATGCGCCTCCCATAAAGGATCGTCAGCTCCACCAAAGCATCTGGGGTCCACACCCAGTGCTGTTCTCTGGGATCTCCGCTAGTTTGCCACTAACAGCAGGGTCCCCACCCTACTTCAACTGGCCGTCCTGTCGCAAAAGCCACGCGGCATAGAGGGACGCTACTGTCTGCTCCCAGCAAGGAGATGAGCCACAGCAAACTTATGGGGTCAGATGGGGAATTTTATTGCAGAATGATGTTGCGGATTGGTGCAGAGCAATGCAATTACACGTCTGCTATCTTTAGCTGTTAAACCACACCCCAGGTCTCTCTAAACCTTATATCGTTAATAAAATTTCAAGTTTGTTTTCAGATTAGTGCATATTGTCTGTATGTTTGTGATAAGAAGAGTACATGGTTTATGGACTGCTACTGCATCATGATGTAATGTTCAGGCTGTCCAGATGGATATGGGACTATCATTCCAAATCTTTGGAGGATTAGCACCTTTTCCTTCCACACTTATGCAATTGAACTGTGGCGTCCTGCAGTAGAAAATCCTATTCTGGAAGTTCTAATCCACCCTCTGCATTACGTAGGGATCAGTTTTTCAATTTTCATTGATAGAGCTCATAACATATTTAGTCAGACCAATCTTGTTCAATGTCGAATGACGCTGACCAAGTGCCTAACTTAACACACCACTGGAGGTCTTCCAACCCCCTGAAGATAAATTCTACGAAAGCTTAGGTGCTTGTAATGCCAAAAGCATCACCCAAATGTATGCAACCTCATTTATCCCTAACCAAGGACATATACAATCTATCTCAACACCAATCTGTCACTTTAAGCCTAAGTGACAAAAGTGTCTGGTATGTGCTTTGCTACCTCACGACCTCTAAGAACCTTTATACTGCATACACACACGTGGCACATAACAGTAGTCAATGACTTTAATTAAATCTAGGTTGGATTACATTGAGGTCATTGGCAATTATTCAAGTCACCCCGGCAAATCTCGGAATCTACTTCAACTTCAACAAAATGCTGTGGCCCTTCTTATATTCTACATCTGGAAACATTGCAGAAGATCAGCAATCTTAGGAAGCCTGCACAGGTCTTGAACTGGAGTTGCCCTGAGGGCGTTTATGATCGTACACACAATCTTACATCATCACTGTCCTAACTTTCTAGCCTTCAAATATTAACCTTTTCAGCCAAGCGAAACCTTATGCACCATGATCAGTTCTTACCAACTGTGCTCGAATGACGATTGTAAATAGGGACAGATACTTCTCCACTGCGGAACTCTCTCCCAGTTTCTGTTCACTTCAAACCTATTTTAATTCAATTCAGAAAAAACAATAATACCTTGCTTTTTAACCAATAACTTCTACTTCTCTCTGTTTGGACTGGTTCTGAAACTGCTTTAGCTGCACTAAGCTTAGCATAACTCCCACCTTCAAATAAACATAGCACAATACAACATTTGTTTTATTTCCAGACAAGTGAGAAATTAATGTGAAAAAAAAGACCATGTAAGCAAATTCTGTCAAGAAAGTGGCAAACTGGTAGACTGGATATTTCACTCTTCAATATGTTCTATCAACCCAATACAATTTCAGCCCTTCTTTAGTAAAAGCATGTGGATCCTCTTTCAGCATATAATAAATGATTAATTAATTACTTCTTCAACACAAACAAATTAGAATTTTACTGAATGGACATGGCTGTGCCCAGTTGAAACAAATTGTTGGTATTTTGCACAATAATGAACTATTCCCACTATTCCCATTTCAGTGAGAAAAACAGTAAGGAAAGTGTTGAATAGTGGAGGTATTGAGGACATCATTACCTGTTTTTAGGAAAGTAACTAGAACAAAATTAAATGTTAGAAGATCAAGCCAGAACAGGGGATTGAGGCTATTTTACCCGCACTGGTGATAGGATCCCTATGATGTATATGTGTATAGGTGCAGGTGGTCTGGGATACAATCCCCTAGATCCCAATATTAGAAAACAAGAACCTTGTTTTACAAGTCAAAAAAGCAAAGTGACCCCGCACACTTTAACAGTGATTATTACAGTATCAATAATATTGTACAAGCTGTTCATTGTCTCTCCAAACATTCTCCCAAGGATTCCAAAGTCAGGTTTCTTCAGTAGACAAGATTCTTTATTCACAAGAGATATTTTAAAACCAATAGCCAACGCGTTTCGTCCGTTACCGGACTTCTTCAGGGCTATATTAAAAAATACAAAACATAAAAACATTTACATACAGATGACATTATTCCATTCAGAAATGATCTGTACAGATATTACACACATTATTGATATCATTGAGAATAACCAGACAATTAATGATAAACAGTCAGAACCTAAAAATGGAAAACTTCTTTACCAGGGAGAACATATCTTTTGTGAGGATATCAAATATAACCATCATATGAGAAGCATTTACAGCCGAAAAACGTATTTATATAGAGTCTTTACAAATCATTGACTTTTGTGGTAGAAGGATTTATTCCAAAAGTGGAAAAAGTCTCATTTATTTCTCGTTTTAATAATTGTTAATCCAAAGTGCTCAGGAAACAGGAGCTCAATTAAAGGAGTGTGATACTAAGATGTTTAGTCATTAAATACCTTGTTAGAAATCTCTATTTAACAGAACTTCACAATGGTCTTCTAGCTTCGTACTTGAGTATTCTGTTAAAGGAATAACGTAATTTTAACATTTTATTCGACTATCATATATTATGTAATTCCGTACTTTAACAACAGATCCTAAATAGCACATTTTATTATTTCATAGTCATATAACAGATAGACAGTCTAACTATGGAATTCACAGCTCTTCATATCAGTAATAAGTCAGCATTTTTGTTGGATATCATTGTCTATCATGTTTATACATATCACCTGTTATATAACACCACAAATAGGGGATAGGAGGGTTATCGTATATAGTTATTACTCAATTAGTATGTTTTTTTTCTCTCTTCTATGCAGATACCATCTATAATGAGTCTATTAAAGACACGAAATCAATTAAGCTACTTACTTCAGAAAATCAGTTTGTCATCCCAGTTCAAGGGTCTACCAAGTTTCCCTTATGATTTTTAGGAATTTAGTTTATATAAAAGCCTACAGAGGAAGAGAAATTAAAAGTGTTTGTAAGGATATAACACGCTCGCACTTGTAAAAGTATAATATACTCTAACACGCTAATATTAATGTAATATACAGTTCTAACGTTTATGGAAATATATAAAGTTGGTGAGAATATAAAACGCCAACATTTGCAATGTTGGAAATGTATAGCACGCTAATTAGATCGACAGCATCCTAGTTCGCAATAGACTGCCTGCTGTCAAGTCAAACTTTGTTGGTAGCAACAGGTTAGTTTCATGAGCAGTAAATTACTAAATGCACCATGTTGATACATTGTCTCGAACTTCAAATCAACAAAGTAGCATATTAAGCAGTCACCATTTTATCATGTGACATTTTGGGCAATCAAGAAACAGCGGAATCTACACATAGGATTTATTCAAAATGTGTATACTAGCGACGGTATAAATCAAGGTACAGATAAGATTGACAAATGTCCGCCCATAGAAGTGTGGTTTTTGTTGCTACTCTACACAAATGAAATTAAAACATTCGTATCATGAGCTAAAAAGTTATTACGGGCGCCATAGTAACCGGTCTCGATATTCTAGTTGATAAGAAAAACAACAAACGGTCGCCATCTTTAAATACAATGTCTTGCACTCAAAATCTCAAGCCCACTTTCTCATCGGGCTTACTCGACACATGAATGTTATCACAATGCGAGTCTAATTACAAAGATCAAAACAATAGGTATCTACCACATGAAACGAGAACCTATGTTTAGTGTAACGCAACCCATTCTTCCCTCGAAGGTTACTCACCGAGAACAAAGTGACAGCGTCTCGTCAATCATGCGGTCGTCTGGTACAGTAGACTGCTTTTTGTGACGGTATATTTATACCCCCCTCGAGCAGTAATTAGCAAACAATTGGTGTCACTAATTGGTAATAACGATAGAATAGGTCGCACGAAGATGACGTGTGCAAATACCTCATGTTGTCAGCCATCTTGTAATGGTAGGAGATACATCAAAATAAACAAAAGTATTTATCGCATTTCTCAATTCAGACGTCCAAAAGACAAAGTTATCATTTAATATGTTAATCTAGTTCGAAAGGGTAAGTTTGTACCCCCCAAGGTCAATCTCTGGCAAACGAATAGCGACACTAGTTAGTAGTAAAATCAGATGGGGTAGAACGACGATGACATATACCTCTATTTAATAATGTCCGCCATCTTACAGTGGTCAAATATACATCGTGTACAATAAAAAATAGTTCAAAAAGTTTCTCATATAGCCGTCCCCTTTTGTACAAATGCCATTAGGCAATACCCATATTTATACTGTTTAGAAGTGACCCGTTATTATTAAAAGAGCTCACATTGTACGGTACTGATCCCGAATATTATCCGATGATTGTAAATACATATGTGAATGCCCTACAAGATATATCTATATGTAGGCTTGCATTCGATGATAATGTATTTAGGTTTACTTAATATAAGTTGCCATCTTGGATTGGTCATGGTCCAAGGAACTGGGTGCAGTATGCACCACTCAAAATAAGTCATGGATCAAAGATTATCCGTATGTTTTTTGGCAATCACACAGCATCAGCCATGCCTGTCACAAATTTCAAAATTGGCCAATGATATTAAATCTTCAGAAAAAGGGGCAAATTGCAACCAGTATATTGGCCCCATTGTTACTCTTAAATCGCCAACATTATAGACCGATGTTATATTTCTAAGATGTCTTGACTTCAAAGTAAGGTGTAGAATCAAGTGGTCATCAATACAATACGATATATCAGTATAGTACAAGTTACAGTCGTTCAGTCCATAATATGTAAGATTCAATCCACATTAGACTCACATTTGGCAAATAAAAGCATAATTTTGAAGGGTCAAGAATCAGTAGTGGTATGAGAATGCCACAATATTTGATGACAGGGGCCACACCACATCATCCTAAATCATATTATGGAAAGGATCCATGATATCGAAAATCTAAATAACAGCATTGATAATATAGAATCCAAGATTCAACACATCATACTTATTATTTCTCTTGTTTCTCTTTTCTATGTTCCTCTTACCAGATTCAAGTATGCATAGATCCAGGAAGGTACAAGCTTCAGCAGAAGTAATAAGCTAATGCATGTGTTCTTACCGGATTTTGAGCTCAAGTGTGAACAATAGCGAGGCAGATTATGAGAATACAGATTTCTACAGGAAATGATGAAATTCATTATTTATGTTTAAACCCTGGGTCACTGATCTCAATCTACAGATCCAACGTGCCTCTAATTGCCTGAGGCACCTTGTCCTACTACCACCCCGTTTGCCCATTGAGACTCTGTCAATCGCATGGAATGTAAATCCTTTTTCCAGAGGATGATGTTGTACGATATGTTGTGCCACCGGGCTACGAATATCATTGTGTCTTATATTCCTTAGATGTTCTTGAATGCGTATTTTCAGGCATCTAATACTACTGCCTACATAAATCATTTGGCAGTGGCAGATGATGACATAAACTACAAATGTGCTGTTGCAATTTATGAATGTCGTGATTGAATGCTTCTAAGGACTGTTATAGCTGAAGCTATTCATCTTATTCACTCCACATTCACATACTGAGCAATTGCCACATACAAAGAAGCCAGCCATTTTCTCTGTTAACCATGCAGAGCCGCAACGTTTAGGTGGGTTTACATAGCTGGGGCAGAGAATATTTTTGATTGTAGTGCCCTTTTTATAAACAACTCTCGGTTTGTCGGAAACAACCCCTGTTGGTAATATGTCAGATTTCAAGAGGTGCCAATGTTTCCTTAGGATATTGTAAATATGGCCACTATACATTCCATATTCTGTTATGAATGAGCATTGGTTCAACGATAGATTAGCTTTCTTTTTCGGTTGTTTGATTATAGTATCAGACCGTTTCTTTTTTCTAATCTTGTTCTCTGCTTTCAAGGTGTCATTTTTAGCATATCCTCTAGATACAAAATAATTTTTCATTCTATCAATGGTGTTCTCAAAATTGGCCTCCTCACTACAGTTGCGACGTGCACGTATAATCTCACCATATGGGATGGCTGCTATGGTGTTTCTAGGATGACAACTCTCCGCATGCAGTATGCTATTGCACGCAGTCGGTTTTTTATACATATCGCTATGAATTACACCTTCCTTTACATAGAGTTTTAAATCTAGGAAAACAATTTCACTTCTGGAGTGATTGATAGTCAATTTTATATTCCGATCATTATCATTCAGATAACGAAAGTAATCAGTTAGTCCATCAATACTTCCCTTCCAAATGAGGAAGACATCATCGATGTAACGGACGTAAAAGATTATGTCATCCATCCATTGTGCGGCACCACGGCCCCAGGCATGCTCCATCTCATACAAACCCATGAAAAGGTTTGCATAAGATGGAGCAAACCTGGAACCCATGGCAGTGCCCTGTCTCTGCAGGTACCAATCATCTTCATGTAGGAAGACATTCTGTGTCAGTATCAACTCGGCCATACCCAGCAGCATCTGAGTGTGTTCAAGATGACAGGCATTATGTTTGTATAAAAAATGCCTTAGGGACCTAATTCCATTTTTCAGTTTGATACAGGTATATAGGCTTTCCACGTCCATGGTTACGAACGTGAAAAGATCCTCATCCCATGTCATATCCTCTAGTTTGCAGAGCAACTCCCTGCTGTCTTGTAAGAAAGACGGCAGATTCCGTACAATCGGTTCAAGGAAGGAGTCCACAAATTCAGCTAGATGTTCAGTTGGGCCTTTAGTAATTTACTGCTCATGAAACTAACCTGTTGCTACCAACAATGTTTGACTTGACAGCAGGCAGTCTATTGCGAACTAGGATGCTGACGATCTAATTAGCGTGCTATACATTTCCAACTTTGCAAATGTTGGCGTTTTATATTCTCACCAATGTCAGCGCTTTATATATTTCCATAAACGTTAGAACTGTATATTTACATTGGAAATATTAGCGTGTTAGAGTATATTATACTTTTACAAGCGCGAGCGTGTTATATCCTTACAAACACTTTTAATTTCTCTTCCTCTGTAGGCTTTTATATAAACTAAATTCCTAAAAATCATAAGGGAAACTTGGTAGACCCTTGTAACTGGGATGACAAACTGATTTTCTGAAGTAAGTAGCTTAATTGATTTTGTGTCTTTAATAGACTCATTATAGATGCTATCTGCATAGAAAAGAGAAAAAAACACACTAATTGAGTAATAACTATATACGATAACCCTCCTATCCCCTATTTGTGGGGTTATATAACAGGTGATATGTATAAACATGATAGACAATGATATCCAACAAAAATGCTGACTTATTACTGATATGAAGAGCTGTGAATTCCATAGTTAGACTGTCTATCTGTGATATTACTATGAAATAATATAATGTGCTATTTAGGGTCTGGTGTTAAAGTACGGAATTACATAATATATGACAGTCGAATAAAATGTTAAAATTACGTTAATCCTTTAACAGAATACTCAAGTACGAAGCTAGAAGACCATTGTGAAGTTCTGTTAAACAGAGATTTCTAACAAGGTATTTAATGACTAAACATCTTAGTATCACACTCCTTTAATTGAGCTCCTGTTTCCTGAGCACTTTGGATTAACAATTATTAAAACGAGAAATAAATGGGACTTTTTCCACTCTCTATATAAATACGTTTTTCAGCTGTAAATGCTTCTCATATGATGGTTATATTTGATTTCCTCACAAAAGATATGTTCTCCCTGGTAAAGAAGTTTTCCATTTTTAGATTCTGACTGTTTATCATTAATTGTCTGGTTATTCTCAATGATATCAATAATGTGTGTAATATCTGTACAGATCATTTCTGAATGGAATAATGTTATCTGTATGTAAATGTTTTTATGTTTTGTATTTTTTAATATAGCCCTGAAGAAGTCCGGTAACGGACGAAACGCGTTGGCTATTGGTTTTAACGTATCTCTTGTGAATAAAGAATCTTGTCTACTGAAGAAACCTGACTTTGGAATCCTTGGGAGAATGTTTGGAGAGACAATGGAACAGCTTGTACAATATTATTGATACTGTAATAATCACTGTTGAAGTGTGTGGGGTCACTTTGCTTTTTTAAAATTAAATGTTCTTTGACCTTCAGAAGCAAAACCCTGGACCCCCTTTTTCTGGAACTAACCATGCTTGATCATGATTGAGAGGTCTAATGCAGAAGGGTCCTAACGTGTGCCGTATACCAAGTGCCCAAGGGAGGGCTTTTTTCTGGGACTCCACCAAGATCCAGGCCTTCCCCCTCTAATCCTTGTCACACTGGACCATGGCTCATAATCCTTGATGACGAGAATCAATTCTCAGCTTCTAAAGGTTCCCTAGGCTCCCCAATCCAGTACAGAAGCCAAAGTTCAATTCGTATCTGCCATCATCTTTTAGGCTGACTGACCATTGTTTTAAATTAAAGATTTTGGTGCTGTGACTGTGTCCCCCCTCCGACCCCACTTAATGGAACTCTGCTCTCATGGTTTTTGGGTCCTGACCTGGGTGCATCTTGCCATTTTCAGGTGGTTTCAATCAATGTCCACTACCCGGGTCCGCCATTTTGTGGATTCTTGTCCTTTCCTTTGGTCCATTGGATTCCATCTGGCCGACCTTTGGTCATTTCTCTTTTGCTGGACTGCCTTATCTCTTTCTCCCCCTCAGGTCGCCCTCTCTGTTCTCACCAATCTCAGCCTCCGACTCTTCTCCCCCCCCCACCGCTCTCTACTCCTTTTGATTTTTGTCTTATTTCCCCATTAACTCTGTAAATATGTGATATATACTTGTCCAGCCTAATTGCTAGTAAAATGTAATCCGGAGAAACTCTACTATTTGTGTATATATGTATATAGAGATAACTCTAACCACAAGTATATGTAATAGACCCTTGTACTCACTACCATTCCTATGTAATTCTTAGAGTTTATCCATTCGTATCTCTTCCATAGTGTAACTTTACAATTTGTACATTTGCAATGTTTTCTGTTTGTATATTTTATGTAACTCATGTAATCCTAAATCCTTATGTATCGCAACTGGTTCTTTTGTAAAGCACTCTGACACCTTCGAGTAATGTTTGCGCTATATAAAATTGCATTAAATAAATAAATAAATTCAGGGCGGGTTCATTCCCAGTTTTTACGTGCCTCCTTTTTTAGTACCTTTAAAGGTAAAGATTACTTCAAGGCATAAAAGACCTTCATTCAAGTTATCATGTTAAAAATAGGGGAGGGTGAAACTCATGGAGTTTCACTTTGTGTAATTCAGCAGAGTTAGAGAAAATCTTTACAAGATTCTGGGGAGTTCCACCAACTGGTGGAAAATAGGCATGTAGCATTGCAATTTAGATTCAGTATCACAAGAAGTGCTGAAAAATCAGTGCGAATTGCACAATGTGGTGCACAAGAGTGCGCAGCCATTTGAGTTGATTTTGATGCCACTCTAGTGGATAATCAGCTCGAGCAGCAGTAAATCTACCCAAGAAGCAATGCACCTGGCTGCCTGTGTTAGAAAATCACACATAGGGACACCAAATCTTGCTCTCAGCTTGCATTTGATACACTGTACTACAATAGCCTAAGACAGTTGAGATGTTTGTAAATGTAAATGTTTTTGAGCTTGTAAAGCGCACTGCTACCCGTCCATAGGTCTCCTGGTGCTGTATAACTCTGGGGAACCCGTCCTGGCTTTCCCTGTGGGATGGTCCCTTGCTGGGAGTCCCCAAGGTGGAGCCAGGCATCCCCGGAATTGGTGGGGCCGTTGTGGAGATTAGGCAAGCTAATGCCCAGGGTCGCCGAGTGGAACCCCTGATTAGAGTAAGCACCGAAGCGAGAATTATCGAGTCCGCTGACCAAGGTCCACGACCCTGCCGCGTCGGGAATCAAACCCTGGTCACAGGCCGACTTCTGCTCTAGGGCCTGCCGCCTCTAACCAGTGAGCCACACTACTCCATGTTTGGGTAAAGTTAGGAATGTATCTGGGAACAATCTCCTATTATTACAGTAAAGCATGCAAATCTTTATTTAATCAGTAGTAGTCAGACCCTGGTGTATTAAGACATTAATACAAGATCGAAGACAGTTTGCGTTAGTATAGGCTCAATTTATGATGCATTTAAAGAGAGACAAAGAAAAAGAACTCCACATACCTCTTTTTAAGAAACCATCTGCAGCCCCAGCCACACTTTACAAATAGAGAACAATATTCGTCCTACCATACCCTGCAATGGTCTTAGAGAACTAATCAATAACTCAGGAACCATCAGCTCCTTGACACCATACAGTCAGGCCCAAATACAGTAGATGTCTAAATGATCCTTGACACAGAAGACACAGCAGCACTTATTCTCCTGGCCCTATCTACAGCATTTGGCACAGTCTGACACCCCACCCTCACAAGGCACCTGCATGGGATTGGCCTCCAAGGACCCACTCTCTGTGGGATCTTCTCCTTCAATGACAAAAAATTCAAGCTGTCAGCCATGCACCTCACTCCTTGGAAGTCCACAAATGTATCTGTGGAGTGACACAAGGCTCATGAACGACTCCTCTGGCCAACATTTGCTGTGCACATGAAATCTATCTCCTCTCCTATGCCAATGGCATGCAACTTATACTCTCACCTTCAGAAATGACCCCCAACACAGGAAACAAGTTCACCGCCTGCATGGCTGAAGTCTCTAAATGGTCAAAATCCAGCTGTCTCAAGCTCAACACCTGCAAGACAGAAGTAGTGATCTTTGGCAAGAATATCTTACTTTGGAACCGCAACTGGTTGCCAGGCAAACTAGAAGTTTAAGAAATTGGGTTACTGGGGGTGAAACCCTTCTCCAGCAGCAGCCACAATTGTCCTCAGGGTGACGTCACAAGCAACCCTTTGCACAGAGCAGTCAGGATTAACTGAAAGGAAATGTATAAAGTATGTGTGCAAAATTTCAAACACTTACAGTGAAGACACACCACAAAGAATCCCACAACTGGTTTAGAAAGTCATCTACTCTTTAATAAATAAAAAGGACCATAACAGCAAAAATCCAATGTGTAGAACTGAAAATCTTCAATTTTAAGAGTTTTAGTAAAAATAGCAACAAAAGGCACACAGTGCCAACTGTGAATATCTGGTTGCGCTGGACGGGGGCAAAGTGACAAATTGAGGCCAACCACGATGGATCCCGGGCCAGCTAGAGGGACTCAATTAGGCTGCTGAACAAAGTACCTTAAATCCTGGTGTGAGGAGCATTGCTAGGATCTGCATTGAAGATGTGTTTCACAGCTTAAGTGATTCATTGCGTTCAAGATGAGATGAGGCTGCAGTGCAATCTTCTATGTCGTTATCAAGGACTCTGCCAAGGAGGGCTTGTGATGCAATGTCCAGCATAAAGGATGAGTCACGCTGTTGGGGTGATGCGTCAGTTCAGAAGTTCTGTGAGACTGCAATGCGAAGTTCGTTGCCATGATCGAGGCTGACATCAATAAGGGCCTGCAGCTCAAGATTTGTCCCAAAGTGGGGGCTGCATTGTGTTGCAGTCTTTGCAGCAGTTCTACAAAGGTCAACAAAACAACAGCCTGTCTAATTAAATGATGGGACATAATATCTCACCTTAGTATAGAATGCTAAAGCATCACAATGGAGCCAACTGATTCAACAAATACATAAACAAAATATATCTCAGTTTGTTTCACATGGAATATTGTACAGCATTTTTATTCCAAGTTCAATGTAACATTTTTATACACACAATTTGAATACATATACTATATCATAAGTATACATATAGAAGAAACACAATGAACTTAGAAAAACTCGTTCTATGGATGACTGTACATCACCTCCCAATCAAACACACACAGTCACTTGCATGTTGCAAACACATGTCATATCACAAATATCATTCATGCAGAAAACACCTATAAAAATATGATGGAAATATTTATCGGAGGCCACAAGGATAGTCTCTTGTCCAATCTATTTATAGATATTTGTCATGTAAATCTTCCATACATTTAATGCTTCAAATTAGGTCAGTCAAATCTGAACATTAATCAATTCATATATTCTACTGCTTGTTTTTCCTTCTCAGGTAAGCACTGACGCGCGTTTCGGTGAAGACCCAGATATCGGCCACACCTTCTTCAGGGCAAAATGAAGTAATTAAAACCAACCTGAAAGGAGGAAGATGGGCTAAGGCATATGTCAGAATGAGGTCATATTTGAAAAAACAAAACCAATAGAATCACCTGGCCAGCTCAACAAATAATAAACATACATGTTGAGTAAGAGTGGCATACCTGAACAGAAAGCCCCAGATGCATTACACCACACATGAAATAAAAGGGAGTCAAACTCGCTCAGAAAAGAAAACCATACTGAAAATCCAAGATAACTATATTGCATACAGGAAAGGGCAAAGAATGCCCAACGTTTTATATAATAGTAGGGGTATCCTACAAAAAGGAAGAATAAAAACAAATGAACAAAAGACCTGTCTAACTCCAATCAGGTATAGGGGCTTAAATAAGTCCAGTAAGAGGGGTGGGGAGGTATGAGAGCAAGTCACATACCTTAGCGGGATCCAATCCACCTGGGAGGCACTAAACAGGGGAAGCTAGTCAAATCCCATGCTTCTTTATAAAGTTGTAATTCTCCCCCAACACAAGTGCCTAGATTGCAGGTTGGCACCATGGATCAAAATGATTTCTGAATCGGCAAAGCCAAGGTAAAAACCATGTAAACATACAAAGCTGGAAGGTTGAAATAGTAAAAGCTGTTTAAACAATTGATGAAGGCTCAAAGTCCACCATGGAGGTATGGATTATCTTTTGCCTCCAATGGCAGTCATAAAAACTCCTAATAGTGAAGTGAACTCCCTAACTAGTCCTTTTCAATATTGAAACACCATTCTAAATGGAGAAAAGGAGAGAACCCAGCCATTGAAGGAAAACACACAGCATTTTATCCCAGGGCAATATAAGCAGTATCATGCCGCCCAAATAATCACAACAAACGTTAGGATTCCAGCATACTCCCTAGATCATAAGTTAGAGACTGAATGTCACACCTACTTGCTAGATATAGTGTATTTTCTACACAGTTTTGGCATTTTACATTTACACTATCTATGTTTACTATTTTTTGTGCTTTCAACCTCCTTCCAGTTAGTGGTAAAAATGGGTGAGAAAGCAATAATGGATTACAGAAAGCTTTACATTTCAGAAAAGTAGACAACATTCTGAATTTAGCAAGGGGTAATATGTATATATCCTTCAACGCTTTTCTATAGAAACTAACAGTTGAAATAAAATAATATTGAAATTGAGTTAAAAAAACAGGCTTTTGCACCAACGTTTTCACCTGTAACTTCTTCTAACTATGGCTAATTTTTAAAACCAATATACTGATAGATCCACTGTACACTTTTGGTTGTGGTGATTAATAGGACTGTAGGTTTACTTAGAATCCGAGGTACCCAGAGCCACTAACTATGCTGCACCTTGCACTGGGTTTTCATTGTGTATAGCAATTTATTTGGTAAAATATAAAGAGTGAAAGATAGGCATCAAAGACACATATGTATTTCCAAAATGGGAACAAAATATATAGTTTAAAAGCAGTAGTCATTTGCAATTGTAGATACTCATACTAGCATGTGAATTAGAGGGCATTTTTTTAATTTACTTATTTTTTACACACCTTCTTACATTTGGAAGGCAGAAATGCATAGAAAGTCAACAGGTAATAACACTTGTCCTACAATTTTGTGTTCCCCTAAGTCTCCCAATAAAATTATTCCCTCACTTGTGTGGGTAGGCCTAATGTCTGCAACAGAAAATGGCCCTAAACGCAACATGGACGTATCACATTTTTCTAATGAAAGTTGACCCTTTTTTTTACAAAGTGCCTAGCTGGAGATTTTGAACCCTAGCCTTGCCAGCACCTGGAGAAACCTAGCACACCTGTACATTTTTTAAAACTAGACACCCACGGGAATCCAGGATGGGGTAAATTGTGCTACCAGGTTCTGTTACTCAGAATCCCTTGCAAACCTCAAATATTTCATCAATTTTCTGTGATGGAAAGTTCTGGAATCTATGGGGAGCCACACACTTTTGCCCACACAGCATTCCCCCAAGTCTCTCGTTAAAAATGGTACCACACTTGTGTGGCTAGGCCTAGTGCCAGTGACAGGAAACAGCCCAAATAGCAACATGGGTGCATAACATTTTCCCCAGTGAAAACTGGCCCTTTTTTCGCAATGTGCTTACCTGAGGTTTTTGGAGCCTAACTTAGCCAGCACCAAGTTAAACCTAGTAAACCTGTAAATTTTTGAAAATTAGACACCTAGGAGAATTCAGGATAAAGTGACTTTATTGCTTTCACCAGGTTCTGTTACCCAAAGTCCCATGCAAACATCAAACGTAAACAAACACACATTTCCCCCAATTTTCTGTGATTGAAAGTGCATTGGGTCAGTGACAGATCAGCTATTCGGACAAGTCGGACAATTTCTCTATCTAAACCTTCCTTAGTTATACCATTATGCGGGCAATGTACCACCCCTACATGTTGCAAATCTATGTGTTCCCCTTCAGTGGTTGGTTGGAAAGACGAGGAGAGGACATCACACCATACTAAGATAATGTAATTTCTGTTTGATTCATATTGATTGAATCTCCACCCACAATTTACTTTCCCATGACTTTATTCCACCCAACAATATTGGCATACAAATCATATACATTGTATTTATTTGAGTCTTCTTGCTTCCTCTTTTGAGGTCAGTAGAGCAGGTTCCCAGGAACATCGTGGGTAAGATGCTTCTTGGCAGGGTTTCAATACCAATACTTCAACAATTTCAGAGTCAGAGGGCGCATGTTCAGCATCATTTAAGATGGAGGATGAGACAATGGTCAGCCCCAATGTACGAACTAGTAGCAAAGTCAAAAAGAAACATATTGGAATATAAAAATAAATGAATGCACTGTATACCACTAACTCCATTACTTTATTTTAAATTGTGCGTTAATAGTTAAGCAGAACAAACAAGCTTAGCACAAGCTGCAGAATAAGCATTAGCATGTGAAATTTAAAGCAGCCATTTCTGGCACTAGTGCGCAGAAGTGAGAAATTCCCACCAAGCATAGAGGTACGTAATACCACAGGAGTGTGGCAGACGCATGCGCAATACAATTCCCACGGTTTCGGCGGCCATTTTAGTTCACTCAAGTTAATGTTAGTAAAAGCACATAGGCAAGCTTCCCCTAGATACTAGATATGTCGTGTTTGTGCAAATATTAGTAAACAAAACATATTGATTAATATATTACAAGTTAAATTGAGAGGGTTGAGTCCAAGCAAGTATCAGTTTATGTGAAACCTTGCTCCATCACTGTAATCTCCTCTTGGAACAGACAGCTACAGTAACGCAGCCTTTTCACTGCTGTATATACCTCTTGTACGTTTTGTTTGTTTTATTTAATGATCTACTATGTTGTATTCCTGACTTTTGTAATTACAGAAGTATTTGTTCATCTTAAACCATCTGTAACTTCCATGTAATTAAATGTGTAAAGCACTGTAGCATCTTTGGGTAATGTCCACACTATTTAAATATGCATAGATATATACATAGTCAAAAGGAGTCAGACTGTAGCTTGAAAAAGAATCTTCAAAGAAGTTATTGTGTGAAATAAACTGGTGCCATTAGGCACTGGAAGTTGTTGTGTACCATTGTGATAGAATCGGATTCTCAGCACTGTTTATTCTGCCCTCAAAGCATTACTGCTCCGTGTGAGAAGCTTCCAGAGGTTCTGTGCAGGTGTGGAGGGTGTGACCCTGCACGCCGAGAGGCTGGAATGCAGCACGACCAGCTCTGGTGAGAGCAGAGTTAACACTCACAGCCTGAGAAGCGTTTCAAGTAAGTGAGCCTCACTTCCCTCTTGTGCTCCTGCTGGCGAGATGGCGTCTGCAAACCCTCTGCAGAGTCTGAAGGATGAAGCCACCTGCTCCCTCTGCCGGGGGTTTTATAAAGATCCGGTGACCACGGAGTGTGGACACAACTTCTGCTGCACATGTATCACTAAGCGCTGCAAGGGAGCAAAGCCCAGCACCCCCTGCCCACAGTGTGGAAACATCTGTGCACAAGATACCCTCAAACTCAACAGGAAGCTGCTGAGGATGGTAGAGCTGGTGAGACAGCTCCCTGTGGGACCAGAGACACCCAATGGGCAGCCTCTGTGCGATCAGCACCTGGAGCTGCTGAAAGGTGCCCGGAAGGAGGACCCGAAACCCCCCTGCCCGGTGTGCAGCATCCTATACAGTGCTCACATTTACAAGTCTCAAACAGAAGCTGATGCGGACCCCAAGGTAGGAAACCATATGACTTCATGCCAATACTTCTTTTATAACAAGCATTTGCAATGCATCGGTCTCGCATTTGTCAGAGTTAGGGCTATTGGCATTGTAAATGACAATGACTTTTACCAATGTGTTTTGCTTTGGAGTGTAGTGGATGCATGTGGTTTGGAGTAGATTTTTGTGGGTTGAACTGAAATTGTTAGCTGTGGAATTGTGTGGGTCGGAATTGTGTGGTGTGTAGTGTATTTGTCTAGGAAATTATGCGGTATGGTGAACAGCTAGGAGTGAGAGCTGCACATAGTAGACAAACACAAAGATAGAGAAGGATTGGTAGTTTGTGCAGGTAGTGGTTAATGAACTCCAGACAGAGAAGCAGAAAGAGTGTGTGAGAAAGAAGGGGAGAGTAGGCCACAGTCGAAGAGGAGGAGAGCATGAGTTTGAGGAATGGAAATGTTTAATAGGGCACGGAAAATAAAGACCTGAAGTAAACCAATATGACAGAGGCTGGCAGAGAGCGTGAAAGTTTCCTTCCTTTAGTGGACCGGTACAGGTAGGGCAGAAACAGTGCAAGCTTTCTTTCTACAGAGGACTAGTACAGGTAGGGCAGAAACTGCGCAAGCTTCCTTTCTATAGAGGACTTGTACAGGTAGGTCAAAAACTGTGTAAGCTTCCTTTCTTTAGAGGACAGGTACGGGTAGGGCAGAAAAAGTGCAAGCTTCTTTTTTTTTAGAGGACTGATGCAGGTAGGGCAGAAACAGTGCAAGCTTTCTTTCTATAGGACACTGTTAAAGGTAGGGCAGCACAGTACACATTTCTTCACCACAGAACATATCCCTGCACAGGAGGAGATTGCACTATCTGTACTGTTGCTTCCTCCTCTCAGTAAATGAATCCTCCCCTTTGCACTAATGTGTGCACAAGATGTCCCTGCCATTGCAAAATTACGCAATGTTTACATTTTTGGGTACCACCTGCTTTCTAGGCAAAATGTTGTTGCCACTGTTTGCCATCTTCGTATGTCAGTAGAGGATGCCAGGCATCAATGCATGGGTTAGAACAGGGGTTTGCAGCCCCCAGGGTTAGTTGTGTGAAATAAATAAGCAACAACTATGGCATTGTTGTATATAATATTGAAAATGGTTCAGTTCTGAAATGATGAGACTGTGAAGGAACTATAACAAATTTCTTTGAAGTTACCTCAAAGGCAGGGAAGGGTGGTAATGCGGCAGGGTTAAGATATTTATTCACCCTGATGGCAAAAATAGAGTGCCCAATACAGACCTATCTCAGCACCTGCTTTTTTGCACTTCCAGTGCTGAGCTTGTGCTCTCAGTTCAGCATCACAATACAATACCTGGATGTCCCCTCGTAGGATCGTGCTTCTTTCCAGATGTTCAGGTCTAAATATTTGCGCAAGGTCCAATTAGTTTCCAGTTCTCCCTGTCACAGTTCCCATGTGCAGAGGATCACATCACTCACAAGGAGTCAGGTCATTGTGCCTCTGAAGCCGTGCTATCATTAACCTGTAACCGAGAAACAATTCTGTCTAGTCTGCCGAGGAGGATGGTTTCCCCGTGCCCCTGCTGCTCTGTAACTTTGCCTCAAACCTACTGCAATGAGGAAGTGGCGACGGCAGCAGTGAACCCTGTGCTTTTAGGCCACGCAGCCTCGCACGTCCCCAAGCAGCAGGTGCTGAGACACCCGGTCACAGGCAGAAGAGAGCACTGCACACACCGAGGAGGATGTGCAGTAACCCGAGTGCAGGTAAGAGAAGCTGTGGCCCTGTCCACTGTCCTGCCAGAGACTCTCTCATACCCATCAAATGTTGCATTTTAACCACTTCCAGCCTGCACCTTGAAGTTCGAAGCACAACTTCATTTTTGCAGAGCAATGGGAGAGATATTATAAACCAGAGGGGCCGCATCACATACACAATGCACTAGTGACAGCAATAAGCACCGGTGAACAGCAAGTTTGTCATCAGCTTCTAGTCTTTGTGCTTCAATTTCAGGCCCTGCCTACAACGAGGCACGTGCGCCTGACTTCAGGATTGCGCTGCTTTCTCCGGCGCCAAAGTGCGGGGTAGGCTCCCCCCTTTAGCTAGGCAGAACTGCGGGTGGGCTCCCGCCTCAAGGAACACAGAATGCATGGTGGGCTCGCGCTCAACCACAATGCTGGGTAAGCTCCCACTCAAACAAGCATTTTCAATGCAATACGACTCTCATTTATGCAAGACGTATTGCATTAGAAATGGGAGAATGGGCATGAAAGAAGGCACAAACGGGAGTGGAGAGGGTGGGGGGCGAGAAGTGACGAACTGCGGGATGGGGACACAGGCCAGAAAATAGTGTTGGAGTAAAAGGGCCAAAAGCCAGGGAAGGATACAAATGACAACATGGCTGTCAGGAGGAGGGACAAACAAGCCTAAAACCAATCAGAAGGCAGCATTTAGGATGTAAGCCAATCAAAAAGATGGGCAGAGAGTGGGCGGAGCTTCCAGAAATCTTCCGCGCTATAGTATATACTGCATGTCTCAGCAAGTCAGCGCAAGAGCTGCCTAGGCGAGACCTAAAAAACAATGTGTCATGTGCAAAGTTTTGTTCAGTTGCCCAATAGGGGAGAGGATGTGGTCTCACAGCTAAACTGCCATGTTAACTAAGAATTCACAACACAGCGGTACCATGCGATAGACTTCAGATAACGTGTCAAATGACCACGTTAAAATCAAGGCGACTCCGCAAAAATGCAAAACACGAATGCACAAAAAGTTGCGATGAGGCCAATTGCAATACAAAAATCTGCAAAAACCATCCTAGGCCTGCAATTCTCACAGGTCAGGCTGGAAAAATCACCATAAAAGTAGAAAACAAACAAATGCCAAACAACAGTGAAGCACAATGGATGTTGCCGGAGCAAGTACGGAGGACAACCAGAACCCCACAAGCCCCCCGGATGACCTGCCTGGGACCTCAGGTTTAGGGAAGGCCAAGGAGAAGAAGAGTAGGAAGAAGCAGTTCAGTCTGCAGGAAAACAGTACTCTGATAGCGGAGGTGGTAGAACACTATCAACTACTGTTCTTCACCTCCACTGTGTCATTGGCAACCAAAAATGGACTATGGCAGTCCATCGTGGACAAGGTGAATGCAGTCGGAGTGCTGAAGAGGACAATGGAAGAGGTCAAACGGCGCTGGAATGATGTGGTTCTTATACCACTATCTTAATATATGGTGTGGTACGCCCCTTGGGCTCAATGTATCTTGTGCTAATTTACTGTGTTCTTAAGTTTACTGAATGTACTTTTGCCTCCAGCCTCATAAAGGGACTAGAGGGATTTGTTTGGAATAAATACATATATTTGATATATATATACCTGGTGTGGTTCTCCTTTGATTTGGTCATTCACGAGATTATAGACTGGTAAAACAAGCTGCTTTGCATTCCTCCAAGACTTAGCCTGAAGGCTGCTCTTTACAGCTACCACTGGGATAGCTTTCAATAAAGGTTGTCTTTAACCTACCATCAATAAGGGTTGTTTTGACTGGTGCAAGGTGCCCACTAGAATAGTGGAAACATATGCCAGGCCCACTTCTCACAATGTGGAACTGTATGCACAGAGCCAGGTCACCAGACAGTTACTCCAGTGATTTTGGCTCACGTGGCTTTTGTAAGCTTGCTTGTGCGCTCACACCTGACACTTGCTTTACTTTTCAAGACCTAAAACCACAGCTGTTGTCGAATTGGGGGCTTCCTAGAGTGTGCTCCTTCCGTTACTGCTCTGGTAGGGATGCCTGAGTAACTCTGACTTAACAGCTGAACCTGTTTGCCGCCAGGCCGCACTGGAAAGGGAGCATGGTTTTGTGGGAGCATTTCGTCCTTGGAAAATGTGCAAAGACGCGGGTGTGTGTGTGTGTAAAGAAAGGGAGTATTTCACCATTCCACCTTAGGCTTCTTTAATCCATAACCAGACCCTCCCTGCCCATTTACCTCCCTCCAGAAAGTTTTTTTTCATCCGTGCTTTCTCCATTTGTTATTGTCTCCCCTATTTCTCTTCCTCTTTCTTTCACACTTTTGGGGCTTTACTCTCTCTTGCTCTAGTTCAAAGTCTGTTGAGGAAAAATAAGTGTTCGGGGGCCCAACGCGCCCACTGCCTCAAATTAAGCACTGCTTCCCCTAGTTCAGTGGGTACTGCACTTTGCACCAGTGCAAGGCTGCTCGTATTAGACTCATCTTACAAGTTGCAAGTTTCCATACAGCATGGAAGGAGAGCAGCTCACCCAATCTAATTGGACATCAGATACAGGCAGTAAGGTAGATCACTGGGTTAATATTCCTCTTGGGGCAATTTGCACGCACTGTGCCCAACTGAATCCTTTATCCTTCTACAGCTGATAAAATGTCAATGTCTGAATAGAGTATTGATTATGTCTTTTCCTTCTGTAACTAGCGCCCTAGCTTGTAAGCATGCTATATGTGTATGAGAAAATGGACAATAGAAGGTTTTGCTTATGGTTATTTTAGGACCGAAGATTCCTCCGTAGGAGATATATTGATTGGTTGCAGCACAGTTCCGCTTGTGCTCCGTAAAGAGTATATCTGAAAATACTAATGTTAATTTCCAGTATTTGCCTCTGCTTCTCCTAGCATCAGTTCACATAGCCTCTTCCACAAGAAACTTGAATTTGGATTCACACAATAGGTACTTTGGAAATGCACATTCAGTGCTGTCACAGACTCAAGACTGGTGGAATCTTTCTTTTATTTAAATGCACTTAGGGATGTGTCAATGTCTCCCGACTTGTTGTTGATATTCACATGCTAGCTATCATTACACGTTCAGGGGGCCACAGAGCAGAGAGAGGCTTCTAACTGTGGTGGTTGAGGTCGGCTGACAATGGTGTCTTGGCGTCCGTCCTACTATGGCTGTGCAAACTGAGCCAGGTCCAGCAGACCTGCAAATACACATGGTGCCACCACGTGTCACACAATGCCTTCTCTGTATGGACATTTCCCGATGAGGAGCTGATATCATGTGGTGGAAGATACATGTTTTGCACTAGCGGCAGCCTTGGATGCTTTTTTTTAAGGGGATGTTTAGATGGGGGATTGTGCTAAGCACTGTTAGAAATGGGGTAGCGTGGTGCAGAGCGGGCAGCCAAACTCCAGAGGACATGCGTAAAGCATCCACGCAGCACACACAGGCGACACACATGGCACACTACAAAAAGAGACCACACCAGTTTAGGTGAAAAACAGTAGGTGTATTATGCAGGACAGCAAGAGGTAATCACAGGGATGAACATGGTGCCAACTGACACCAGGTAGCAATACAAAAGGGGACTATTTACAGGGCAGCGCCCAATTGGCCGCTGCCTGAACCATCGCTGGTACAGTTCGGGTAAATGGAAGGGTGAAGAACAAAGGTAAAGTCTATTGCAAAATCTATAACAGCCAGGGTCTTCCGGCTAGGGCCAGACCTGGGCAACCTTGTGGAGAGTACCAGGCCTGAACATAAGGCATCCTCATTAGCATGAAGCATAAACAATGGACCCAGAATAACACATCAGGTCGGTATATAAACACCCTATACGCCAGCCTGGAAGGGAAACATTAGGCATATAATAGCAGGATCATCAGGCATCAGTCATGAGGCATCGATCACATTGGGCATAACGTAACCTTGGACATAACCTTATGCAAATAAGTACATTATACTTTATACCCACACCAGTACCTTGGGCCGCTCCTCAATGGGAACATCCGGCCTTCCATCAGTGCAAGGCATCCAGCATAAAATAAAAACATTAGGCGTAAATCCCGTTAACAGTGGGCACAACATTAGCGTGGGAAGCATCACCTTTAGAACATAGGGATCCTGTCCTTAGACATCAACTGGGGCCAAAGGCATCCTCCTGTGGCAAAGAGCACACCCTGCACAACGTTGGGCATAAACACATGCATTAGGCACGAACTGGAAACATCCTAAAATGACCTTAGGCAGACTCCGCATTAGCATAAACCCATGGGGCATTTCACATGGCTCTGCACTCAACTTCGTTCATTTTTCTAGCATTTCACATGAAGCCTAACGGCTTGAAACACAATGGGGCATTTACCTTAGGCCACAAGGCATTAGGCATGAACTCATCAGTGTGCACATTAGAGGAAGCACCAACACATTTGCAGTGAATAACATTAACCAAGGGCACACCCTCACTTCGAATAAAGATGCCCAATCGTGGCCACTGCCCCCGGTCCAACGGGGCAGTTGTGTGACAGTAAGTTAGTTCAGGGCCCGGTGGAGCCCCCTTTCGGGCTCAGAGATTCCACCAATGCCCCCACATCACTAATGGTCCCAGAATGTTGCAACGGCCTCTTCTGCTGGGCTGCTGTGGGGCACACAAAAATTCAGGTCCAGCTGGAGTTTTCCGGGCCCCACACACAGGTGGCTGCTCATTGCAGCTGCCAATTTGAAGCGGGGCAGCTCGGAAGACTGGTACCCTCACTTTGGTCCTCTGAGAAGGTCCACCGGGGGCTGGCACTGACCGCGTGCCCTGTTGTCCCCTCCCTGCCATCGGTTCCCCAATGCCCCACTCACCGGGCTCTTGGGGCTGCAGGTTTTAGACCTCTCTTGCTGCAGGCGCAGCAAAACACAGGTGGGGTGGGCTTCCGCCAGGCCCAAGCTCTCCTCTCTGGCACACGTGGTGCTCTCACTGACATTCAGGAGCCCCGCTAACCATCCGCCACATCTGCCTCTGCTGGGCTTCACCCGGGCCCCCTCCTTGGACCCGGGACATCGCTGCAGAGCTCGCGAGGCTCTGCACTTCCCGCTTCCGCGGGGTGGGACTTCTTGGAGTTGCTCCCACCTGCGGCAATCCCAGCGCGCCTCCCATGAAGTCACGCAGAAACCCGCAGGGCGCTCCCAGGCCGGCGGCGATGATCCCGGCAGTGTCTTGGTTACTAAATGAGGGGTAGGCTCCCTCCAAAGTCAAGGCGCGCATGCGGGGTGGGGACCCGCTTATTTCCAAAGGAAGGCGCGACGCGGCTCTCTCCTGTCTCTTGCTCCGGGCTGCAGCGGTGATTCTTTTCCTGGCAACAGTGCGGGATGGGCACCCGCTACAGGCGGTAAGTGCGGGGTAGGCGCCCGCCGTGTTGTCAGGCAGCAGAGTGTCCTCATGCGGGGTAGGCTCCCGCTAAACCAGCATCCAAACCACGCAACCAAGCCAAGCAGCGCCCCACTTCTCCACACCACACAGCGCGCCAACTACAGCGCCCCCGAGGTATTAGGGCCTAGAGACCCACAGTCCCACACAGCAAAGTAGCCCCCACGCTCCTCACCTCCTGGGCAGTAAAGATCAAGCGCTCTCCTTCAGGGCAATGACAGATAGCCCTCTGGAGGCACTAGGGAGCAGGCAGTAGGGCACAGTCACTGGAATTATCACGCTCTCGCAGCACAGCGCGGTAGGTGTCAGCTCCTCACCTCCTGGGAGCGGAGTTCAGTCCAATATAGCGCTCCTTTCTCCTTCAGGTGCTAATCAGCAGGCAGAGCACGGTTGTAGCACTCACTAGGCGCTAGGGCAGGAGAGCAGGCATGCAGTGCTAGGCCAGGTCAGTGGTCAGTGGGTACTCATCAGTACAGGACAGCAGCTCCTCTGAACCATTGTCCCCTGTAACGTGGCACTCCTCCTTGTACAGCAGCCTGAACTCCACTAACTGGCCCTGTGGACAGGGGAGGGGTGCAGATGGGCTCAGGGGCCAGCACACAGGCCCATGTGATGGCACCTCCTGGCGGCAGGTCCCCTCACATTTATTTCTTTGCTCTGACTAAGCACATGGTGGCACAGCCTCCTTAGTTATACGCCCTTCACCCCACCTACCAGACAGTGCCAGCAGCTTCTAGAAGCATCTGGGGAAACTGGTTCTAACTAGTCTAGGGGGAGGAGTAGAGCACCCTGGGTGCCAGGTTTCCCTCCAAAAGCTGGGATGGCTGGGAGCCGAACAGCTAGACTGGCAACCCACCTCAGCCAGACCATGGCATCCATTTTAAAAGCGACATTTACCAAGGTGCATTCTTACACTGGGGGAATTACAGGTGCGCACACCATTGCATCACATTTAACATTTGTAATTCACATTCTTCACCATGACATGTTTAAATAGGGAAAATCAGTCTGCGCACGCCAATGCGCAGCATGTACTATGGCATCTCACACCACACATGGCCTATACATTCCTCTACCATGGGGGAGATATCTTCTAATGGGGGGGTGAAAAGCAAAAAATTTCAGGGAAAAGGGCCAAGCCCAACAAGCACAAAGCCCCGCTCCCTGTCTTTGGTCCCGCCTGTTCATGCCACATAAAAGGCTTGGCAGTTCGGGCTGGACTGTTTCCATGAGGCACAGGGTCAGACTGATTTGCATATGGCTGTGTCTGAACTGGGGTGGTGGAGTGAGCTAAAGAATGATGATAGATTAAACCCAGATCAGTTGACTGGGGGTGAGTGTTTGATTTGCTCAGGGGCTCCGTCCATCATCCCCTTTGGTATCGCTGTGTTCGCTCTAAGTTGGCAGGGTATGCCCAGACGTGGGTCCCTTGCTCACTTTGCCACTGGATTCAAGCTAGCCTGGCTGAAGACGGCTGAATAGCCAGAAACCGGTCCCAGGATGCTTGTTTCTGGTCCAGGGAAGACATGGCTTGGCAGTTCAGGCTGGACTGTTCCCATGAGGCACAGGGTTGGACTGATTTGCATATGGCCATGTCTGAACTGGGGTGGCGGAGTGAGCTAAAGAATGATGATGAATTAAACCCAGATCAGTTGACTGGGGTTGAGTGTTGGATTTGCTCAGGCGCTCCGTCCATCATCCCCTTTGGTATTGCATAAAGGGAATGGGCTGAAGAACCCATCTGCTCTCCAATCCTGCTCCTTTAGGCCCTCCCCACTTACAGGGTGCAGTTTATCTCAAAGTTGGTACATCATTTTCCCCACTTGACTCCCACAACAGAGAGGAAGAGCATCCTAAGGCATTTCAGGGGGTTAGCGTGGGAGACAACATTTCAGGACGCAACAGTCAACAAACAGACACAATTGCACATTTCCAGCCTTGTGCTTATCTTTTAGAATAAGAAAGCAATTGATTCTCACAGCAAAACTAAATACTACACAGTTCAATAGGAAAACAATTACAGGACTGGTGTTTCTTTTATGATCTTCAGTAAGGGGTTACACCTCCCTATAAGTATTCTTTCCCTGCATTGATATGTAGTGACTACAGTTCCCAGTATACTGTGGGTACACCTGGGTGGAGAACTCTGCTCCGTTCATGGAGTTTGCAGAGTCCTCTGCGCTCCGTGGAGTAGGCAGAGTTTCAGGAGTTTTTTCCTCGCTGGAGCTTGCTAACGTTAAGTTGGTGAGCGCGAGCAAGGAAAATCTAATGCTAGACCATCTCCCAGTGTGGTTTTTCAAAGCGGGCGATTGTGTATTGTCGAGTTAGCTTACGTTGAAAAATCATCCGTTCGCAATGAGAAAGCCACCACTCAAGTAGAAAATCTACTTGAGCGGCAGAAAGAAGCAGCGATCCCTTGCACTGCACGTGGTGCCATTCACTGTGAATTTCAGCACGGGACAAACACCTGGCACTAAAAATCAAAGCAGACCTGTGCAACCTAACAAACGCCACCACTTGCAGAACTTCACTCAGTGCTGCAGAGCTTTTTGGTCACTTCGCAGAGTGCTGCATAGCAGCTTCACTTCTGTGGGGTCCACAGCAGGAACCTCATGTTGGGACAAAGACTACTGGATGAAGTTGCCCTGGAAGGCCTGGCTGGAGCACTCATCTTCAGCAGTGGCCGCATCCACAGCCAGGTGCAGACAGGTGCTCAGGTCCGGCATCTGCAACCTCCAGACTGAGTCATCTGCAAATGTGTCTCTTTGGAAGTCGCGATCTCTGGGCCCATCAGAGCCTTCTGCTTCCATGGGGATGTGGCTCCTCGCCCTGATATTTACAGCGGCAACACCAGTCTTGCAGGCCAAAAGATGGTTGCCAGACGAGATGGGGATGGTTTCTCTTGCAGACGTTTTGGCGCAGTTCATTCAGGAAATGCTCAGAGAGACTGGGGGTCCTTTTACCACATGGGTGGCTCCTGGCGTTTTTCTCTGTGGTAGTTAAGCTTTCTCTGGTGCCTCCTTGCCAAGAGTATGCTTCCAACTCCACTTTTTGGGGTAGGTGCATATTTTTTATTCTTTTGGTACCTTATAAATTGAATGCGTTACCAGATAACGGAGCTGGTGCTCATGTAAAGCGCTCTGATACCAGAAGTCAAGGTATCCGTTTAGAAATTCAAGGAGTATAGTATGCTAATTTGTTTGACTGGGGTAAGATATGTTCTCTGATCCTCTATGTTGCCTTGCCCGCTATGTTGCTAGGGGGCCAATTATCAGCCATAGTTGCAGAGCAGGTTGAGGGGGCACAGTGGGTGGTTAGCTTTGCGGGTTTTGCATGCGCACGTAGCGTGTCAATCCCGTTTGTGCTTCGGGGCAAATTACTTACCTACCGTGCCAAGTACATTGTAATGCGTCAATACAGTTGGTGGGCTTCTGGGCTTATCACTTATCTTCTGAGGCCTAATATCCCCGTGGACCCTGAGGTGCAATGGCGCACAGTCTGTCCTACAGGCGGTTGTACATCTGTACAACTGGGGGGGTCGCTTGAACTCTCCGCCCCTCGTAGGGGGTGGGCGTGAGTAAGGGGGTGGACCGACAATTCACCGGAAGTGGGAGGTGCTATCTCCTCACCACAACCACTAAGCACCGATTGGTGCCTATGTACAAGGGAAGGCGGTGCGCAGGCTACCGCTACAGTACTGCTGTATTTATTAATACAGAGAGCAGACCATTTAAAAACAGGATTGACGCTGTATTGTTTTAAAACTATACAATCGAAATTCTAGTCATCCCTGGACATCATTGTTTTTTCAAATTTTCTGGTCCCTTTTTCATGGAAAAAACGTTATCCTTCACCCCACGTTTTGGAATAAATTAAGAAAACGTATTGCTCAGACTGCACCAGGTTAATAAAAAAAATAGCCGTTTCCCAGGGTTCACCAGAGGTACTTGTACACAGGGCTCGTCCCGGAGCGCATTAAAGCGGTCTTTTCTATTCCAGGTCAGAACCAGTCGTTGGACACGATGAAAGTTGGGCCATCAGGTGGTAGGCCGCGAGGGGCGGCTTGCCTTTGGATCGCCTGTAAGATAACCCACCATGTTGTCATATTTGGTATGCTAATAAACCAAAAAAAGGTGGCTTGTCTGCTTATTTGTGTTACCTGTATGTTGCTGCGAGAGGGCTGGTGAGTGTGGCCGATATTGGCACTATGTGCTTAGCATAGTGAGCTGCCCGACTTGCATTTTGCTGTTCCTGTCATTGTGTCCAGATAAAAAATACAACAAGTCACAACATACCTACAAGTCAGGACTATTGGCTTTGTCAATGGTTGTTAGTTGCATAAGATAAACAGGCAACAACTATGGCTTGTATATAATAGGAAAAAGCTTAAATTTAAAGCCCTAGTCGTGACACCAGGACAATGTTGCTGCTCCTGAGATTAAAAAAGAGAAGGGGAAATCCAGAGAGAAAATGACTCTCTTTAATGGATTTCTCTTCCCCTACAATGCTCACTGTCACTGCAGTCCAAAAAAAGCGGACCGCCTGGGCCAGGGCACAAAACATAGCCCGATAGAGACCTGTTTTGAGGCCCCCTTAAAATAACTGCCTGTGCTCAGACCCGGTGACACCCGGCCCACTTAAAGCCCTGTGCTGAACTATAAATAACCCAGAAAATGAGCATTTCAAAGGTGGCTGTGCCTTGAGTTCGTGGATTGGTACCCGCTGAGTGTTTTGTTTTTGTTTGTTGGGAGGTTGCCTCTGTGCTCAGCCAGCAATTCTTCCTTTCATTTGACAGGCACCCTCTCCAGTTACCAGAATGGCAAAGTACAAATCTGGTTTCTGCCCGGGTGTTTGGCATTCGAGGTTCCCAATAAGGGTGGGCCGAAGTTTTGGAGTTTCATAAAAACTCTGCAAGATTCACCATGCGGGAGGAATTTGGCACATTGCACTGATTTGTAGCTCTGTGAACTTGTTCCATGCTGTAAAATCAGTGTGAACAGCATTCACACCAGAACGCATTCCTTTTTTCAATTGTGAGTGGCAGCTTTCACAACAGGAATGGTAGCAACCTGCCAGGACACCCGATTTGAGAAATCTCTCAGGGAGGCGTTTCAATTTTCTCGCTCGCCATTTTAACATTGGCCAGCCCCGCACAAGATAAAACTCTGCCGCGCGGTAGTTGCTGGAGATTTTTTGGGAACTCTGCCCTCCAATCTCTGTGAATTCCACTGAGTTTATCGTCCACCCCTACTTCCCACCTGCTTGCAGGGGGGTGGATTGCCTTCAGCTCATTCATTTGTCTGCAGGCACTGCTGTGAGAAGTTGTCGTGTTATCCTCCATTGTTCTGTCATTAACCCCTTCCATGCTCATGACGAGCTCAGCTCGTCATGCAGCACAGTGCTCGTGTGCTTATGACGAGCTTAGCTCGTCATGACCACACCCGTTTTTATTGCTGTCCAGCACAGCAGGGGAAACTCTCCAGCAGCGATGTGGTTAACCGAATGGCTTGGACGGAGCAGGAGAATGTATTCAACTCCTTGAAAGGATGCTGTTTTTTTCAAGTTTTCACTGCACCAATTGTTATCAGTTCTCTATTTCAATATTTGAGTCATACCAAAGGCTATTTTTGAATAGCTCAAGCCTTAGCTTCCCTGTATATGAGTCCCTTGCTCACTTTGCCACTGGATTCAAGCAAGCAGGGCTGAAGACGGCTGAAATGCCAGAAACCGGTCCTCGGTAGCTTGTTTCCGGTCCAGCGAAGGCATGGTTTGGCAGTTCGGGCTGGACTGTTCCCATTTGGCACAGGGTCAGACTGATTTGCATATAGCCATGTCTGAACTGGGGTGGCTGAGTGAACTAAAGAATGGTGATGGATTAAACCCAGATCAGTTGACTGGGGGTGAGTGTTTGATTTGCTCAAACGCTTTGTCCATCATCCCCTTTTGTATCGCTCTGTTCTTACATTAAGCCGGCACATCAGGTTGTGCTCTTGGTGGGCAAATGCAGTCCTGAAGGCAATTTTGAGAAATTTGCCTTTGTTTGAGGGAAATGTTATTTTGGCCTCAATTTGTGGATTTATTCAAGAAATCCTTGGAGGATAAGAAGTTGATGGCTGCAGCTCATCCTTCTGCAAGAGGCCATTGGACAGTTTTCATTTCAGAAAAGAGCAAGAGGAACTTAGGTGTGTGGCCAGAGTATATATTCCTCTAACAAGCTCCAGTCCCTGCTGAGTGGAGCTTCCTAGTCAACTGCCCAATAGTCCTGACCAAGCTGGTCAGGTCAGCGGAGGGCTTTTTCAATTCCTACATAAATGTAAGGAATCAATATCAGAGGCTTGGAAGTTGAACATCTCAGAGGAAGGTTACAAAATAGAATTAAAACATTTTCCAAAAGAAACTCGAGTTCCTAGCAAGCCACCGATGAAGGCCACAATCCTTCACCCATTCAGGATTTGATGGAAAAGAATGCAATTATTTTTATTACAGGACAAGAAAGAAAAAAAGTATTTTACGAAATTTTCTTGTGGTCAAAAAACCACCAGGAAGCCACAGACCCATTCTAGACTTCAAGCGTTTGAATGCTTATGCCCATTACAGAACTTTTAAAATGGTAACTCTGCTATTGATTTTTCCTTTGACCTATTATTGGGATTTTGTAGCCCCCATAGATTTGTTGAATGGTATCTTCATGTACCTATTCATGCCCCCTTCCAAAGGTTTCTATGCTTTTGTGTCATAGGACATCACTATCAATTTAGAGTTCCCTTTATCCAATTCTTTGGCTCCCAGGGTTTTTTCTAAGGTTTTTGCCCCTTTGGTACGGATCCTTACATTATCAAGGCAGAAATGTGTTTCCCTACCTAAACGATTTACTAATTACTGAATCTTCTTTTTCAAATTAAAAACTTCAGGTGCGAACTGTGTGAAGTGTCTTGCAGAATCATGGGTTTCTGCATTTACTGCATCGTACATGCAAGATTCAGAGCACTGTTAGTCACTATGCTTGGTATGGGTGGTGATCACGCCCATTCCCGTCATTCATCTGGTATCGCAGTGGACAGTTGGGATCTCTCCTCTCAGGCACCCCCTCTCCCTTGGACCACAAACTGCTCTCTCTTGGTGCACTGGTGGGCCCGCTGACCCTAGCTTATGGCCAGGATCGCTATGGTCATGTTCTGTCTAGCTGAACTGGTGCATTGAATTTTGAATTGTAGTGGCCAGGTGACTGGACTTGGAAATCAAAAGCGGAAATATTGTTCGATAAACTCAAAAAAAACATTGGAAAAGGTCTGCCGGGAGATGATGAAAAACCGGGAGCTTCCTCAAAAATCCAGGGGTGCCTGGTCACCCTGGTGAAAACCCACCTCTGGAGGTTTGGAATCAACATCATGCGGAGGCCTTGCACCTTACGTGTTCTACTTGTGTGCTGTGGAGTTTGTAGGGTTCTATTATCCCTGGTGCATGGGGATCATAGTTCCCGCCACTGAGGATAGCTTCGCTTTTGAAACTGAAAAGGAGCCTAAAATGAGCAGGGGATTCTAGTACTTTGGAGTCACTGTTGGGACTTCACTCCATGAAGAAAACATTGGTCCTGGACATGGGGCTCAAAAATGGGAACACTTCAAAATGATGATTGGAACCCGTCCCTACTGTTTTTATTGCCCCTAGACCTGGGTATCAGGTTTTCAAAACAGTTTTCCTCCACATCAGTCTGCCCTGCCCCTGGGGCTTGGCCACCCAACTCTGCACTGAGGGATCAGCAACAGAGTTGGGACCTTTCCCCTTTCCTACACCGTCACTTCGGATGACAAAATTGGTGCAGACCCCCAATCGACACTGTCCTCAGTGGCTCTAAATTTCTGGATGCAAGTAAAAATTTTGAATTCCTACTGCTGCCTTCGAGTTCTTTATTTGGTCTAGTATTAGTTTCGGGGACAAGGGTGGTTATTTGTTATGGACATGGGCTACTGATAGATGAGTTGGCGTACCACTGGTCTTCATTTTATTGTTCATTTTGGTCCTGTGAATATGTGAAGGTGTTAGCTTTTATTTGTTATGGACATGGGCTACTGATAGTTGAGTTGGCATACCACTGGTCTTCATTTTACTGTTCATTTTGGTCCTGTGAATATGTGAATGTGTTAGCTTTTATTTGTTATGGACATGGGCTACTGATAGTTGAGTTGGCGTACCACTGGTCTTCATTTTACTGTTCATTTTGGTCCTGTGATTCTGTGAAGGTGCTTATTGTTACCTTTCCCTGCCAGGGCTGTGGCCTTGGTGAAGATTTTACTGGGTTACCTGTCTGTGGTTGTTGCTGCCACATCATTGGATTGTGCTAAGTCTTAATTTTTTTTAATGTCTCCTTTATATTAGCTGAAAAATAGGCATTCAAATAGGGCTGAATTTTCATGAACTGATGAGAATTAATTACTGACCAAGCATGTGCTTTTGCCACTAATGCTGGCTTATCCACAGTAAGTGAATTAATTTTATTATTTTTTTGAAAACCTATTTAAGACTGGGCATTGCCATTCCTGAAAACCCAGACTGCAGATAAAACTCTGAAGGCATGTTAAAGTATGGGATCACTAGGCTTCTGTGTAAATGGAACACATTTTTTCACACCAGCAATTGTTTGCTAGAGAGTCAGGATAACATAAAAGCAGAGAATATATATATTTAAAAAATGACACTTGCACTACCATAGACTGTCTTTGGAGACCAAACTACAATCAAACTTCAATCTGATTTCGGCTTTGACAATTGACCTGGGGATTCCAAAGACTGATTTATGGACCTTAGTTACTAATAAATCCAATGACTTAGCATCTTTCTCCCTAGTTAGAGGCGTGCCATATGGAATTGTTGGCTGTAGCTTGGCTGCCAGGACTTTAATGAAATGTTCCTATGGTTGACACCTCAATGATTTGAAAGCATAAATTAGAGACAATGTTTTTGCCCTCAAAACGTTAAAATGGCTTTTAACCCCTCCGACGCTGGTGATGGAACCGCTCCGTCACGCCCCTCGGGTGGGCTGTGCTGGTGACGGAACGGTTCCGTCACGGTCCGCTCACCGCGCCTGCGCGGCGCGTTCTATTGAGCGGACGGGGCCGTGACGGAACCGTTCCGTTACAAGCACAGCTCACCCGAGGGCCGTGATGGAGCGGTTCCGTCACCAGCATCGGAGCGCCGCGCGCCCTCCCCTTAGCACTGTGGAGGAATAGCCGCAGCAGCGAAAGTGTTATACTGGACTTTATTATCAAATAAAATGGCCAGGTATTTGTATGTCTTCACCACTTTAATTGGCCCACCTCTAGATCTCCATGGTTTAGTCTTAAAGTTCACTGGGCCATTTTTCATGATCTTAGTTTTTTAACATTCAACTCCAGACCATTAAATAAAACGTAATCATCAAATGCATTGATTAATCTTTGTAGGCCTATCAGAGTGTGACTCAATGAAATCATATTGTCAGCATATTGCAAATAGCTGAGATGCATGTCAGCAAGTTTCAGAGAATGGGCAATGACAGACTCAAAGTGCTGTAGTAGGTCTGACATAAAAAGATTAAAATAATACAGCCTTTTTTAAGGCCATTACTAGTTTTAATTTTTGAGAAAAAGTAAAACTGTCACCTAACTTGACCTGAACCCAAGTATTCGTATACAGGAGTATTATAATATCTATAAACTTTTTGGGGAATACCCTATCATGCACATTTTTGCCATAATAATACTCGTGGCACTGAATCAGAGGCAGTTTTTAAATCTGGAGGACCATAGAATGAATGTACAGTTTTTATTTTTTTTAAACAGCCTGCCAACAGCCAACAAATTAGTAATGGCGGTGTGGCCCTTACAAAATCCTGTCTCCTGTTTTATGTAGAAATTGTCATACTGATCAATTAATCTCTAAATAGTCAAAGCTGCTTACAAAACATATTATGCACTACATAAAATATTTATCCTGTTAGGAACTTTTTCTGCAGAACCAAAAACGTTGTGTGGAACATACTGGACACAAGTCATCAACTGTCACCTGCACACAGAGTTGCTCCTCAATACAAAGATGTATACTGTGTTCACTACCATGACACACCTATGATACATTAGAGACACATGTATTTTGCAACCACTGCCAACTATTAGCTGGACACAGGCTTCACAAAAGTTGGTAGAGATGTAACATGATACTTACCTGCCACTATGTAAACTAAAAGAAAAACCTAACACACTCATTGAAATGTTATTTATTTTTGCAGTAAATATTCATTACATGGCCATATTTCTAACTAATTTACAACACATTTATAGAAAACTATGTGAGTCTTAAAGCCAGCAACACAAAACAGAAACAAGCATTTACAATGCAATAGGTCTCGCATTTACACGAGTTTAAGCTATTGGCATTGTAAATAACAATGCCTTTAATTTATGTTTTAAAAACCAAAACAAAAATAAAAGGCATTGTTATTTGCAATGTCAATAGCTGAAACTCGCGTAAATGCAAGACCTATTACATAGCAAATGCTTGTTAAACCTTGAATACTCTCCAAAAAGGAGTTTGTACAGTATACATCTTAACAGGATCACATCTTAAACGCCTAATATGATCTGCAATTGTAAGTCAAGAGGTTGACTGGCAGGTATGCATTTTCCTCTAATAAAACCCCTTCACTTATGCCCTATGGACAACCATCTGTAGATAAGCACAATGACATACAACCTTAGAGCCATGTTTACAAATCCAGTAGGAGTTAATCCACCTCTTGGAGAGCCACCCCAACATTCTATATTATTCAACAATCAGCGGTGCATCCAAATGTTCAGTAAAGTTCTGGAAATAAAAATATATGCCTTATTAACTTCCTTGTTACATAACATTTGTCTGTAGCACAGCATTACAAATATTTAACATGGGCATCTGCCCAAAAACCCTCAGGTGGTAAGTCTATTGTCAACAGATGCTTTAGCTTCTCTGACAGATATTTGAACATGCTTTGGCTTTAAGCCTCACCTCCTTTAAAACATGCCTTTGTACCTCACTTCAGGTGCGCTTAGCCGTTACTTTGCTTAACATTGAGTACTACTTGCACCCAAAACTTTACTGGTTTGTAAATGTGCACCATATAACTTTCAACATGCACAACCGCACTTGCCTCCACAGCTTAATCTATTTCCATTCCATGCACACGCACATATTCACATTAACTCCATAGTGTATATGACTATCGGCTTTTCACTAACAACTCTCTTTTTTTAAATGATTTATGGGTTTAAGAATTAATGTGAATAGCAGTGTCAATAATTATGTCATCTGACATGTAAACAATGAAACGTAGTGCATTATAGGGGAGCAAGTTTAAATTGGTTCACTAAACTATAAGTGGGGTATTTCAGCCTTTTTTGGTTTTTAACTGTTAGGTCTTATTTCAAAATGTAGTATAATGTTACTTTAACATTTACATTTTCTTTTTTCATTGAATACGCATACATGCGAGCCTTCCAGTGGAAGTTGTTCTTGAATGTTCCATTTGAAATTTAAAATGTAAGCTACAGAGACACGATTTACCTCATATATGTTTTTATGAGAGCTCTGCTAGAAAAATGAGTGTATTGAAGCTTGACATGATATATGAATTTACCCTTGATGGACAACCATTAAGTACACACATTTGAACATAACCAAGCATTCGTATTACATCCTAATTGTTTTTTCAGCTTTTGTGGTCAATCAAGTGATACTACTCCCTTCCTCTTTTCCAGAAGAAGACTTTGGGATATCTTGTTAGGAGTAGGCAGAAGGATAGGCACAGATCATTATGGTGCTTACATATTGTATCTATATCCAGGAGTTCAAGCCTCAGGGAGATTTACTTCACGTAAAAGAATTGACCATCTACAAATCAATCATTCGGTACAGAGAATGGTCACGTCTAATATGGCAGCTAGGACAATATCAGAGTGTATCTAGGTTATATTTAAAATTGAAACAAAGCAGGAAATGTAAGCAATAACAATATGGATTGGAATGCTTCAGCAATACATGCACGATGTGGCACATGAACATATGGTATCTAACATCTGGCATAGATTAGCACTGTCACCGTTTCCTTGGTCATTACAGCAAATAAACCTTGCTTTGCACATATCTGATATTTTCTGGCCCATTCATTTTTGCTCTTGTTTTAAATTTTTGAAACGAGAGCACATTTTTATCTACATCACTAGGGTAAACGGCATTTAAATCTGAAACCATGAGGCTACCCAGACTTTAGGATCCCTTATGCAAATTACACCATAAATTACCTATGCTACTAACATCCAACAAAGTAGTAATTACTAATCGATCTCAGAACAGTGAGAGGCGTCATTGGCTCTCACGGCTAATGAACTTGAGACATGTTAAGTACTCAGATGTGGGCAGCCCATAAATTAGGGAACTGTGGGGCATATTACCAACCAATAGAGATAATTTTTGTGTCTAGCTTATTTAGAGACAAAAATTATCGCCGCAAATCGGCGATTTTTATCGCAGATAAACCTTGCTATTAGCAAGGTTTATCGCAAATGCGATAAAAAACGGCCGCAATGCATGAATATCGCTGAAAAGTCAGCGATATTCATGCATTATCGAGCAAATGCTCTTAGCCATGTTATCCACCTCCCATTGGATAACATGGCTAAGAACTGCTCCTGGGCAAGTGTTAGCTTTTGGAGATATTCGCGCTTAGCGCGAATATCTCCAAAAGTTGGTAATAGGAGATAGCGATGTTAGCGACTGTTTCCAGTCGCTAACATCTTGGCACGCCCACTTTGCATGTCATTAGTGATAAATATCACTGACATGCAAAGCGGGGCCCAAGATGGTCACTATCTCCTATTAGCTGTCGCTAACTGGTGTTAGCGACAGCTTGGTAATAGGGAGATAATTTTATCTCCGCTTTCTTGGCTTTTAAAGCCAAAAAAGCGGAGATAAAGCCCCTTGATAATATGCCCCTGTATTCTTTCTCTCTCTCCCCACAACAGTGTAGGTATAATGCTCCTGTTCCTACAAGTCTTGAGGGAGAGTCCCAAAATCGTGCCTTCAAAAATGGTAAAAAAGTAATTAAACGCCGAAACGTGAGATTATCTGAAAAGGTGATCACTTACCATCAGTGTAGTTTCTTGCTAGGTAGGTTGTTAGCGAAGGTTTTGTCTTTTTCCATCTGCACCGATTTACACAGGGAATGAAAAGGAATAGAGGCAGTCAGACCTTCTCTTGAGGTCAGCATGTGCAGGTGTGAGCACAGGCATGGACGCTGTTGTCACTTTATCTCTGTGTGCCCTTGTGTAACAAGCGCGAGTGTTTTAAGAAATAGCATCTAAGCAAAGCAGATGACAAAATATAAACAACTGCCCTGTTACCGTAAACTTCCACGTGACAGTAAGTCAGCACGTCACACTTTGATTCAGAAGTGCAGCTTACCTGCAGTGGCACAAAATGATTTTTGCAAGTATATAGTTTGACGCTTCACTTTGGAACTAATGCTTGGCTGGAAAATACATCCTTTGTTGCTTTTACTGCCGAAGAACAGGTGGCAGAAATTTGCATGTTGGAGATTCTCAAACATCTATCGCTTAATGTATCATCGGAAAAAAGCAATGTGTTGGCCACCTCTTTATATTAACCCCCCTCACCTGAATGTACTCGTGTGAGATTTCCGAAACGACTAAAAAATAAATCTTAGACATTTTGATCTGTTTGTATTTAAACTTTGAGGAGTAACTGTGCTTTTTTAAGGAACTCGTTTTGCGTTGAAATAGTGAAACTCCTTCAAGTACACTCCTTGGACATATGAATGACTTATGCAGAAACAATTCGTATTCTACAGACTGCAATTAAGTTTAAAGACTATTACACCTGTACAGAGCGCCATCACATGCCCCTTATAACACATTATACCTACTGATGAGCACTCTTTGTATTCACTTACCTTCCGGGAGGTCGGTCACTATGGCTTCCGGTGAAATGCATACACCGCGGTCATACACCGGGAGATCACCAGAAGCCAAGCTCTCAGGCCACACGTGGTTGTATCTTTTCATGAGGGGCTCACAGCCATCCCTTGCCCTCTGGAATAAGGATTTACAGGGCTTGATGGGGTCGTGCAGGAACTCCAGGGTGCAGATGGGTGAATACATTGCACAGAGGAAGAAACCGAGCACTGGGCTGCAGTTGATGTTCTCCAGCTCTTTGTACTGCTCAATAGCCAGGATGGCACATGGTCTGGGACTGCCGGCCACCCCCCGCCTTCACATGCAGACTACAGTTACACATTTATCAGACCAACAACAGAATTCTTTGGAAGGCAGGGGGTCTCGAGCCCGAGACCCCCCGGCCGTATTTATTAAAATATGAAACAAAATTAAAAATTTGTGATAAAATTAACATTTACATAATTATCAAATGCAAACTTCAGAACATTAGATTTACATCCATTTTAGACAGGTATGATGGGCTAACCTTAACAAATTTCTAATACAGCGTGGTTCCTAACCGAATCTAACATCCTGATATTAAATTTGCATTCTAATAATCTCTGGTCCTACGGCAAGGTCGCTAACCGGTGTCAGATCCTTTTACCAGCTACGCTCTCACGTCCGAGATGCGCATGCGCAACAAGGGCCCGTTTACCCGCGTGCGCTTCGTGAACTCCATTTAACCATAACGGGAGGGCCCTTACACTCGCGCCCCTTGATGACGTCATAGTGTATGTGAGGGGTGGCTACCAGCCTGAGGAAAGCGTGACTCCCTCTCCCGCACCCTTCTAAGCGATGGATATCCTGCCCTGAAGTTCTGGGAGAGACCAGTGGCCCCTCCCCCTGGGCGGCCCCTTTCGTGAATGGGACCGCCCCCCCCTAATGACCTTAAATTGCTGCTCACCGATTATGAAATTAAACGGCCCCACAGCGGGGCGAGGAGCGAGCCTGGGAAGCGCAGGCACAAAGAGGCCGCTTCCCGCGCTGCCCAGGCTCTTAACCCCTCCTATGCCGCGGTCCCGCCCCTTGACCCGGAAGCGCAAAACTGCTTCCGGGGCAAGGGAGGGATGCGCGAACCAACCAGGACTGGCCAAAGGGGGGGGCCGGGCCAAGCCATGTGTGTGTGGGGGCCGAGCGGCCCCCCTTTCCTTTCTCCTGCGTGCTGTGATGCAGGTGGCTGGGCATCCGGGTGATTTTCCATGGCATGGTCCTGCACATCGGGATCCGAATGGCTTTGCAAGCAGCAGCATGCACTCCCAGATCAAATCTGATCCACAGGACCACTGTGGCGAATGCTGTCAGCTTCTTTGAAAGGCTCGGCCTGCTCAAACCTTTCAGATCTGCTCTGTTCCAAAAACAAAAACAACAAAAATGCAGGTGGGAACCCTGGGCTAGATGTAGGTAAACAGGATTTACCGTTTCTAAAATACCGAATTTTACCGTTTCGGTATTTTAGAATCGGTAAATGCTATGTAGCAAAAAATTAGGTAAAACTTACCGAATCGTTAAGATTAGGTATTAACATTCCAATGGACCTGGAGGCACATAGGAATGAATTTCAATTACCGAATCGGTAAATACCGATTCGGTAAAATAGGGAAAGAGTCAAGGGTGGCAGGGTGTCACATTGATACCCTGTTGCACCTCTGAATAGTGCTTGTGTGCACATGTGGCGCACATACATGCCCTAAGGGCAAGTATGTCTGTCACATGGCACAGTTGGAAATGCACAAATTTGCATTTTCAAACGTATTCGTTATTTACCACCAACTAATAGTTGGTGGTAAATAACGAATCCTTAAAGCACAGAAGCCCTCTTTAAAGTGCTTCCTAGATGTCATTTACCGAAATAATGATTTGGTAAATACCCAATCGGTAAATACCAATGGCCAGATGTAGGTGAGGGACATTTACTGACTCATAAATACCGAATTTTACAGATTCGGTATTTATGAATGGGTAAATATGAAGGAGGGAGATGTAGCAAATGTTTAAAATAGAATTACCGAATCGGTAACATTCGGTATTTACCGATTCGGTAAATACCGAATCGGAATTTCCTATTGATTCCTATGGGCTGTGAAGCCCATAGGAATCAATGGGAAATACCGATTCGGTATTTACCGAATCGGTAAATACCGAATGTTGCAAGGGTGCAGGGGGTGTCACTTTGACACCCTCTAGCACCTGAAGTAAAGGCAAGTGTGACATGTGGCACACATACATGTCCTAAGGGCATGTCTGTGTGTCACATTGCACAGTGTGCATGCACAGATGTGCATGCACACCTGGATTCGGTATTTTACCACACAATAGGATTGTGTGGTAAAATACCGACTCTTAAGGGCCTGTGACACTCTCAGGAGTGTCACCTACATATGGATTACCGATTCGGTATTTTACAGAATTGGTAAATTTACCGAATTGGTAAATTTACCGATTCTGTAAAATAATGGCCCCTACATCTGAAAACCCAAATACCGGTCGGTAACGGCCTAATTCGGCCGTTACCGACCGGTATTTGCTCTCCTACATCTGGCCCCAAATCGGTAAATACCGATTCGGTATTTACCGAATCATCCCCTACATAGGAAATGGCCCAATACCAGTCGGTAAGCCTGAAATTTACCGAATTTCGGCTTTACCGACCGGTAATGGGCCACCTACATCTGGCCCCCTGTTGCTTATTCTAGAAATGTGGATTGTTGCTGTTTGATGCTGCGAAATGTCACTCAGTTTCAAAGTCGACAAGCAGCCTAAGAGGACACCTCACCCTTGTGTTCATCACAAGGAACTTTGTTGTTGTTCAGTCTTTTATGAGTGATCTGATTGCAGACAGCCATGGAAACTGCAGGAAGACTTTTATACCAGAGCCAACAGCGACGTGGGGTCAATCCATTTCTTCGGGGATGCATCATTCACCTTTTTTCCCCTTCTCAGCCTGGGTGACGTCATCTCTTTTGGTTTTAACCCCATGTCGACATCACTACGTTTCTCATCAGCTTCCATCCTGAAGTTCAGACGTTCTTTTTGATGTCTGCAATAAAAAAGAGAAAAGGCTCTCTCACTTAATTTAGATTTTGCAGCAAGTGCGAATGAAAAACAAGGAAAGAAAAAAATGTGAGTGATGCACAAACAGCAAAGGCAGTCTTACTTGTGCTGTAGTCTGACTTGTTTCCCTCTTTCCTCTCTCACGTATGCTGGATTTCCAAACGTTTTTCAGTCTTTTATCCTGTTTTTCTTTCCCTCGCCGAAAGGGGGCTAAGACTTCTTTCTAATTTGTCCGAGATGCGTTTTCCCTTTTTGAGGCATACGAGCAAATCTAGCGCCGAAAACGTTCCTTAGACAACTGAAAGATTGTGTGTTATTTTTCGCAGCAACCGGAGTTCCTCTCCGGGGTGCAAATAAAGATCGCACAAGACAGGCTTTAAAGAAAGTTGCTTGCAGAGGACCTGCTGTATTACTGCCTGATCTTTGGCTGAAAGAGAGTACATGGGGCAATTCTACTGTACCTCATCCCTATATAAATCAATTACTGTGGGAAACAAAAGAAGCACTCAGACACGAGAATATGATTGCAGTGTTTGTCCTTTACCCAGTGTCTGCACTGGAGTTTCAACTAACTCTGTTGGATGTCTTGAATGTGGATTGAGGGGTGCAGCCCATGTTTCCCCTTCAGCACTTCAAACAATTAAAATTGCTTTTACTGATAGGCAGTGGCGGCTGGTGACTTTTGAAAGCAGTGGGGCGTAAACGTTGGGGTGAGTGTTCCACTGAAAATATAAGCAGTTGTAAATCAATCAACAATGTGCGCAGATAAAATAATTATGTAAAAAGAAACTCCTTAGATAACAGTGTTAGTACAGTTGTCTAGTAGTTACTTTCCAGGCAACATAAGTAGTATAAGCTGATACCATTAATCCCCATTCATGACCGGAAAAGTGACAGGTCCAACCCCCCCCAGGGACCCCCACCCCCCTCAGTGTGACCAGAAAAGTGAGTGGTGTGGCAGGAAAAAGTTGACATGCGTGGCCAGAAAAAGCTGCATGTCCTTAAATGCGACAGGCCTCAAGTCCCTGGAAATACAACCGGTGCAGCATGGGGTCCTCAAGGGGTCATGCAGGGGGTGCTGCTTCTTTTGGAGTCTTCGGCAAACCATAGCCCTATGACACGTGTATGACATAGTTGTGGAGTAGAGGGTACGCCCTTTTTGGGGGCTGTTTAGGATACATATAAGGCCTCCTTAGGAGTATTGTACAGCAACCGGAATCCTGAATACACCGCAGTTCCCACAGCAAGAAAAAAAGAAAAAGGAATGAAGCGATACAACCCCGTCGTGAAAGGCCCTATGTGGGGTGGGTCCCAGACCACTCTCAATAGATATTACAGCTGCTTGCCACCCCCGGTGGTGGATGAGAATGCTCAACAAGAATCACCTGGGGATCAGGGCTGCGACGTTTCTGGTTTTGATGCTGACCTGTGTCGGAGTATGGAAACCCCTCGTCCCAAGGCTTGCGACTGTTGTATATCCCCTATTAAGAGCGATAGCAGCGGGAGTGAAGACTCTTGTAATGACAGCGCGTCTGAGGGATTCCAATTTGTGGAGTTGGACAGCTTGGGAGATCCGGTAGTTCTGCCTGCCACACCCATCTATGAAGACCTTGGTTTTCAGGAGGATGCGAATCCCGAGAAGGACGTCGTGCAGCCGTCGGGTCCACCAGTCGAAGATGATGGGTTTTCGAAGGACATTAGCGACTCTCAGGATTTCAGAGCGACCGCCGAGGGATGCGCCTACGGCATAACCGCTGTTAAAAAAGCTGTAGAACATCCTAAAACACCCGTCTATGAAGACATGCATCTTCGTGAGCAGACGGCTGTTGAGAAGGTCGTTCTGCAACAACCTGGCACAAGCGTCGAAGATGATGGGGGTTCGCAGGACATTAGCGACTCTCTAGATTTCAGAGCGGCCGTAGAGAGCTGTGAAATCTTGAGAGTCGCTAATGTCCTGCGAAGCGTCGAAGATGAACGGGCTTCACAGGACATTAGCAACTCTAAAGATTTCAGAGCGAGCGCAGAGAGCTGTGAAAATGCGGAGGTTAGTAAGAAAACTGTTTTGCAATGTCTGGTACGTACTGTTGTATTTTATTTCTCCAGCTAAACTAATGATCTGTCAATCTTTCCTCTTTTACCACCTAGGGCGGAACCCCAAAAAGAACTAAGGTCGGGGAGTCTCCTACAAAAACGGACAGCGTGAATTTTTACTGTCTATGTTGTGAAAACCAGACTGAAAGTTCCACAAGTCAAAGTGCTGATGTTCCTGTGAAGCGGGCCGTTGCCTCTAAGAGAGACGCTGTTGTAAAATAAGTTCATGCAATATCCTACGACGATTTGAAGTCTGTTAAAGGTTTCGTAGTGGCTGTGGTGCAAACGTGTGTCAAACATGACTATTACGATCTTTGTTATGGACATAAGGTGACTGATACTCAGCAGGACGCGCACGATTGTCTGCTCGATGCATACATAGACAGGGTAACCCGTGATATATGTAGTGCGTTAGACCCTCACCGGGTGTATAAACTGCTAAGGGTAGTTTACGGGTTGTCAGCAGAAAATAAATATGTTCACTCTGCTATGGTTAAGATCATCACGGCGACACTCGCGGAAGCCCAACACGACCCACATCCCGATTTAAAACTGCTGTGTATGCGGGCGGTGTGCACAGTTAATGATAGAAAGATGATAGAAAGACTCATAGAAATACGGGTGTGTAAGCTGTATAAAAAAATATAAGAATAAGGCCGCTGGCTCCTCGAAGACTATTTTAAATAAATAATGTCACACCTAACGGACCCTGATAGCGTGTTTTTTAGAATGAAGTAGTAGAATGTTACACCTCGAGGTGACTAGAGTTTAAGCAGTTCTTACACCATTTACTGTGAAAATGTAAAATACCTTCTGTTTATGATTTGTTAAGATTCACTATTTTTTTAATAAAATGTCCTTTACGCAGAACAAGTGTCATTCATTTACTGTGGTGTAGCTGTTGGTATCATGCCGGGGGAGCGGTTAATACAACTTTATTACGATACTGGCGGGGTGGGCGGCTTGGGAAGCGCCGAAGCTCTGTATAGAAGGGTTGTAGCTGAAAACAAGCATGTAACAAGAGCCCAGGTCAAGACGTGGCTTTCAGGAGAAGCGGCGTATTCCCTCCATGAACCAGCCAGAAGACGTTTTAAGAGACGCCCAACAATCGTTAATGCACAATTAGATTATCAGTGGCAGGCTGATATCATAAGCCTTCAAGATATAGCAAAACATAACAACGGCGCCCAGTATATATTAAGTCATAGACGTATTGTCCAAGTACGCCTACGCAGAAGCGTTACACGATAAAAGTGGTACGAGTGTCACGGCCGCTTTTAAAGATATCTTCGCTAGGGGACGAATTCCTCAAAAACTACAAACAGACGCTGGTAAATAATTCTTAAACAAGACATTTCAGAAATTATTAAACCATCATGGTGTTCAACATTTTGTGACACACACGGAGGTAAAAGCTGCTGTTGTAGAACGGTTTAACAGAACTTTAAAGTCTAAGATGTGGAGGTACTTTACGGCCAGCAACACCTACAGATTCGTGGATGTTCTTAAGGCTTTTTTAGATGTATATAATGCCAGTTATCACCGGACCATCAAAACAGCCCCCGGAGAGGTGACTCCTATTAATGTTTTAACTGTATGGAGAACGGTGTACGGGCGCAATTTTGCTACAAAGGTCAAGAAGCCTATTTTAAAAAAAGGAGAGCACGTCAGGATTTCAAAATTGAAAGGTGTCTTCACAAAGGGCTACCAGCAGACATTTAGCGACGAGATATTTATAGTGGGAAGTGTGGAGCTCAAAGAGGGTTTGTATATTTACAGGTTAAAGGACTACGCTGGGGAAGAGGTGTCGGGTATCTTCTACAAGGAAGAGCTACAATCGGTACCTGATGATCCGAACCGTGTGTATAGGGTTGAAAAGGTTCTGAAAAGGCGGGGTCGAGGGGTTAACCGTCAGGCACATGTCAAATGGAGGGGCTGGCCTGAGAAATTTAACAGTTGGGTGTTGGCCAGCTCTCTGAAGGGCGTGTGAGCTAAGGCCCTGTTACAAGCAGCTGAGAAGATGGAGACGGAGCCCTTTTATGTCACCTTACCATCCAACTCTTCTGAGGTCATGTTCCCCGACAACCAGATTTCTAACTGCATCGTGAAATTGGCAAACCCGGTGGACCTGAAAGGGGATTGGGAGGTGGCCCTAACAGAAATACAATACCCTAGAACCTGGAATACCTTTACATCCAGCTAAGAACATTTTTTCATAAAGCGTGAGGACAATGTGAACATGCACTCCGGCATCCCGTTTGGCTACTACCCATCAGTTGCAAGTGTTGTCGACGCCATCAACAAATCCATAGAAGCCCTCGAAGGATATGCAAATATTCATCTGACGCTAGATCACGTCAGAAGGAAGGTTTTTCTTAAAGCCCCGACTCGCGGCACGTCGTTTAAGTGCTCCGGTAAATTAAAAATGGTTTTAGGCACAGTGATGAATGCAAATTCGAAAGGTTTGGCGGAACAGGATCAATCTTGCCCGATATTAACGGAGGGTTCTATACGCTCTATGTATATAGCGATATAGTAGAGGCCCAGAGGATCGGCGGTAGCTGCTCGCCTCTGTTAAGATGGGTCCAGATACAAGGTGAAAATAATGGGATGGTCAATATCAAGTTTCATAAAACTGACTACGTCGCAGTTTCTAAAAATCATTTTGACACTATTTCAATTATGATCTACGAAGATCAGTCTGAGCCGGTTGGGTTTAAATGCAGGAAAGTTATTGTCAAGCTTCATTTAAGACCGAGACGCGATAGCGGCTATAAACAGGCATCATGGTGGTCGTGAAAACATGCGGTGACCCTTCTATGTACCGGGACTATTACAGAAACCAAACCGGCTATGGAGGGCCGCCGTACTTTCAAGGATCACCGGTTATGTACGGGGCTGGTTTAGGGGGATTCTTCAGGAGTCTGTTTAGAAGAGCGATGCCATTCCTGAGAAGAGGCTATGAAATTGCAAAACCGCATGTCAAGGCTGCTGCTACGAGCATTGCCGGGGTTGTGGTCGGTTCTGTTACATCGGCAGTTGCAGAGCGCATGAACAAGCAGCCGCAAGAAGGATCAGGGTTGGTGTACGCACCACGTGTGCGTGTTAAAAGGAAGCGTCGTGCTTCGAGCCCCAGGGGCCCACCGGCCCCCTATAAAAAAAGAAGGAGCTCTTCCAAGCGCACACAGAAAAGAAGAGCTCCAAGACGAAGAGAGCTACGCCGAAGAAGAGAGCCGCCTCTAAAGTAAATATTTTTTAAAAGCCTCGTAAACTAAACCATGGCCTTTGTACATTGTGCATCTGGCGAGTGCGCCAAATCCGAGTTAGACCTGTTCACTCTAAAACCAATGCAGACAAGCATCGAAAACAGCTTCTTCATGGAGGTATCGCCTTTAGCAGCATTGACGCCTCTGGCCCCTATAGAGTTTTATGTGTCAGAGTCCGCGGATATGTAGTTGGATCTCAACAATGCTGCATCTTGTGTGTAAAATCACGAAAGCGGATGGGTCCGCAATAGCAGCAGACGCTAAAGTGGCGACGATCGCTTACCCCATAGCTACGATGTTTAATCAGGTGGACATTACCCTGGGCGATCGACTCATCACACAGAACGACAACAGCTACGCCTACAGAGCCTACCTCGAGAGTATTCTAAACTACGGCAGCAATGCCCTTGACACACAGCTTTCAACGGGTCTCTTCTACAGGGATACATACGCACAGTTTGAAGTCACGGCTCTGGACGGCACCAATAAGGGTTTTGTAAAAAGAGCGGGACTGGCAGCAGGCAGTCGCAACTTTGACCTCCTGGACCACATACATTCAGACCTCTTCTTCCAAGATAAACTGTTCGTCAACAGGATTGACCTTAAGATCAGACTCACTCGTAACAAGGACTCATTCTGCCTCATCAGCGGGGATGCGGAACAGTACAAACTGGACATACTGTCTGCGAGTCTGTTTGTAAAGAGAGTGTAAGTATCTCCGAGCGTCAGATTAGCGCACGCCGACGCTTTACAAATATCAAACGCCAAGTACGCTGTGGAAAGAGTAGCTCTGAAGGTGTTCAGTATCCCAGCAGGTACCCGCTTAACACAGCAGCAGAATTTATTTCTGGGGCAACTACCCAAACTTATCATCATCGGTTTTTGCGGACAATACAGCTTTTAGCGAAACCTATGCCTCAAACCCCTTCAATTTAAACACTACGGTATCAACTACGCGGCGTTGGTCCACGAGGGCAATGTGATTCCTGCAAAACCATACACCCCCAGTTTTATAACATCCAACTACATCAGGGAATATCAGGGGTTGGTTTCGATAACAGGGAAACACCTGAGGGACTGCGGTGTAGCCGTGTCACGAGAAGGTTATGGGGCCGGATACACACTGCTCGCATTCGACCTGACACCCGACATGGAAGACAGGGATCACTACAACCTGGTCAAAAACGGAAATCTAAAAGCTGAAATACGATTCAGTAATCCACTGCCTACGAATGTGAACATGGTCGTATTCTTGGTGTTCGACAGCGTCATTCAGATCAGCCACGCCCGACAGATTTTGTTTGACTATCTTTAAAACATTTGTGAAATGGACACCGTGCAGATCCAGGACTTCTTAAGCAGGCATAAACACGCTAGGAAATACTTTTTAGGTGTTTTCCCTAGCGATGGGTTACCGTCTGAAATAGGGGCAGAAAGACCCCGCACCCTAGTCTTTAACACGGATCCTCACTACAAGGGTGGAACACATTGGGCGGCCTTGTTTATAGATAATGAAACGGTTACGGTTTTTAACAGTACAGCCGAGTTCCCTGAACATCGTCTACATACACAGCCAATATTCAAGTTTGTGAAAAAATTTGCAGAGCGTGTGGTGTATTATAAGGTGCGGGTACAGGATACTATAGCCATGACATGCGGGGAACACTATTTATTTTATCAGTAAAATGTCAGAGGGTGCTTTGTTTAGAAATTTCTTAAATTCATATTCGCGGGACCTTGTTAACAATGACAGTATAGTTGTGAAATATGTAAAAGAAAACCCAAGGGTATCGGTCAGACCTGTGAAAACCGAATATATTGCTTGTCAAAATTGTAAGAGCTTATAACTTATGTTTTTAATGATGAACGTCTAAAAATAAAAGACAATATATTTTTTTTTAAATCAGGCATTCAGTCTCTGTATTTTTATTGCTTATACATGCCCCATAATTTTTTTTTTTTTTTTAAAAAGACGTTTGAGACGGTATGAAAAGTTATAAGAGTGTTTATTACAAACAGGACTGTAGGTTGAACATTACAATGACAAACTCTGGCGAATAAACATATGAAGAAAAATCAGACACGCTTATACACATAAACTGTAAATTTTTATTTAAAAACCATTAAGGCTGAATCCAAGTATGGGTTTTGGACAAATGTCTTTTTCGCCGTACAGTCGGCACCATGGGGGTACTCCACAAGGGGGATAGCAGCAGCGGTGTGTCCGAGCCTGCAGGCGATGGAGGGAGGGGTGTCTTTAAATGTTCAAGCAGACGCCGGTGCTCGTTGTAACCCACGAGAGTGGAGGGGATGTTGAGTTCAGCAACGGCTCGCAAAAACTGCTCCCAGCCGCGAGGTGCATTTTGAGGCGTTAGGATTTTGGGGTGTGTGAGCCCTTTGACTAGATCGTACATGTGTGACCCTGCAACCGGTTGTCCTTTGTAGAGAAATTCTCCTCTCTCATTCCATGATGTTAGGTCTTTAGAAGCTGATAGTTTACTTATTAACATTTGCGCGGACCCTCTATGCCTTTGACTTATATTTTTTAGGAGGTCCCCAACAAAGGTATCAGGGGGTGGCGCAAGGTCCGGCGGTGCTTGTAGGGGTTGAGGGCCATGCTCAGGGGCTGCTGCTTATTCAGAGTCCGGGGTATATAGAGTCAGCTTCTTTTTTTCAGTATTCCTCTGGCTGTAGTAACTTAAAAAGTTTTTAAGGGTGCTGGTGTACAGGTTAGCTTTGTCGTAGGGGTTTAGATCAGTACGGTTCAAAATGTCTTTAATTTCAGCATCCAGTCGTAGAGTCTCATTTCTGCATATATCCCAGGCGTTGTCCGCGGAAGAGCCCAGCTGGTCCATTTGTTTTTTAGGAACCAAATAAATTTTTGTGGCGTGCTCCATCACCGTGCCGCGAAGAGGCTTGTGAATACTGGTATAGCTATACGCAGCAAAGCGCCTATAAACCCCCCAGACTGTTTCACCAGCTTCTTCTTGGTAATGAGTGAGGCCCTTTTATTACTGAGCTTCTTGATAAGACCCCGCTTCTTCTTCAGAACCTGTAACTGACTCCTTGAGATAGGTACGTTGCCTTTTAGGGTGTTTAGGGCTATTTCTGCAATGGCAGACACTACGTCATCAGAAGCAGCGCACAGGATGGCCTTTCTGTGTTGGGGACTGGCTGTAACCAGCATTTTCAGGAGAGATAAATTGCGTTGTAGACGGTCCGACATGGTCAACACCTTGTATTATAAGGTCCTGGTTGTAAATGTCTCTAAAAGTCATCAAACCTGCTTTTTATAGGACCTGTTCTTGCGTTTTGGCATGTAAACGACTGGTAGCTCGGGGGGAAAAATATCAGCCCTCAATCTATAGTCTTCTAGAGTTTCATTTTTTAAGTCGACAAGTAGGTAACCGTGGGGTTTTGCTGTAGCGTTGTTAAAGGCTTCCATGAAGAAGTGGGTGTTTCCGGTGTACATTTGTTTAGCTATGACGGCTATTTGTTGTTTGTCACGGGGGGGTTTAAATAAAACAAGATACGAAGCGTTGAGAGCTATAGATCTGCTGTTCTTACCCTTGTAAAACAAGTTCTGCACAATATAACAGATACTTAGATTGCGATGATGTGAATATTGAGTAAAAGCTCTCTCTAACTCCGGATGATCGCCCCCTTCATGCATAAGGTCATCGACAATTATCATGTTAACCCTAGTCGGTGGCAGTAACTCATCATCGTTGAGAATATCCGGTATACCCTCTATAAATCTGATATGGGGGAAACTGCGGGCCAGGGCTGTATAAAGCGGCTGCCAGCATGAATAAAGCCATACAATGTTATTAGGGGTCTGGGATAGAACAGATGCAGAGTTTTCTGAGAGCTTTTTTATAAAGTAGCTCTTACCGCAGTTTGAGGGCCCTGTTAACATGCAGGAGAATGGATGTTGTAATCTGGTGTCCATGTTAGGGGGCGGGTTTGTCTCTCTAATGGGGTCTAACAGCCGTACAGCAGCATTTTATAGCCGGTGGTCAGGACCCTTTTATCAAAAACAATGCGTAAGGTTTTATGTAAGGGCTGTGTTGTAATTTCCCACTTCTTTTTGGATCTGACAATGCACGGCTGGTTCACAACTGTGGTTTTAGCATTTTCACAATCGGCTGATGCTGCGTATTCGTGCACCAGATTCTTTAGACTGTCAAAATTGATTTTTAGGGTGTTGTTGACGTTTAGGGTTATGCCTTTGACCTTCATACACACTTTGTTCTTGTTTGTGCGGTAGGAGTATGTTTTAGGTCCGGATAAAGTATATTCTATTATATGCTCATCCTTATCGAGCTCGCTGGTCAAATTACCAAGATAATCTCCAAGGGGAGGGTCTACATCCCCCGGCTTACTAACAAAAATCACAGAGTCGGTATCGTGATACAAACAGCGGCGACTGGAGTTTATCCATAACTCTGTAAAGCTCTAGACGGGCGTGGGCTGTCGTGAAGCTTGCTATGAAGATGTTTATGTTGTTACATGTTGTGGGGTATGCTTTTGTGTATTTCCAGCAAAGTGCTGCGGTATCGTCATCAATAAACTTGCAGCTGAACACCTCGTAACAAGGGGCAAAGTGGTACTTAAACAGTTCGTCAGGATCTGTTATTAAGGTTGTGTTTGACAGATTTGTACGCTGAGTGAATTTTCCCCATAAGGAGTTGAGACAGAGCTTGGCTAACTGTCGACGGGCTGGGTTGACCTCTATCAAATTGGGTCATAAATGGATACCCTCGTGAAGGTAGTAGTCATCGATGTACTCCTGCTTTGCATCCTGACTAGTACACCATTCGGGATACCCAGAGGCTTCCTGCTTGTCTCTGAGAAACAGATTAATGTACGGGGTAAAGAGTTGTGTAGATTTCCTCTTAAAATGCCACACCTCGTGGATCCTCCCGAGCCTGTAAACTTTCTCTAAGGCAGCTTCTACCTCGATGCTGCACCAGGTCCCTGTGAGCATCCTTTGTTCTTCGGTGTGCCCACAATAACTACCCTCTTTAAACACAGCACATGTTCGACAGAGGGGGAACATCAGTTTACCATCGACTCTGTATGGTAACACAGGAAAGTAAAGCTGTCTTGGAGGATAGATTTCACATTTGACTAGCCCAAAGTATTCGGATATGGGCTTAAAATCTCTATATATGATGGTGGGATGACCTAGGGGGTATACCTTCATCTTGTTCACAAACGGGTACAGACTGGTGAAATCATAGTAGTGTATTTTCTCACCATCACCCGCTGCCCTGTACAATTGTATGGCATTTGTACGACCTCCGAATAGGGCGTCACGAGGTTCCAGGGGTTCGGGTAAAGCACGATTCTGTAGGAAAGAACAGAGCTTGGTGTTGGTTGCTAGCATCTCTACCCATTCGTGCTCCCAAATAACCCGCATAGCATAGCCACATTTTTCAACATACTGAGCCTTCAACAGAGTACGTCTGTGTAAGTGTTCAAATTTGGCACCCAGCAATCTGTTAAGCTCGTGAGGCTTGTAACATTGAGGGCAGCCATGGTAAAAACAGCTGTTGTATTCGAAGGCCGTCGGCACTCCCTTAATTTCAGCGTACCCATCCAGGTAATAGAGACCCACACGGTGTTCACCGCCCTGTAAGGCATGGTGAATCTGTATGTCCTCCTTCTCAGAGATGTACATGAGCCATCGGATAGAGGGGGTTGAATAACGTTTCTGTTTGCCGTTATAGAGATCTGGAGGGACTAGAGTGATACTTTCTGGTTTTAAAAACATGTGTTTGTAGATGGCCATACACATGGAGGCCAGTGTGATGCTTTGAAAAGGGTCGATGTATTCGATCTCCTTTGGCGACTGATCCTTCCCGGGTTTAAAGGCCTTGCTTTTCTTTGTCGTATTAGGCTTCTTGGGTTTCATAGCTCTGACCGTCGTTGGCCTTTGAGGCTTCTTGGGTTTTAACAGCTTGACTTTCTTAGTCATCCCCACAACAGCATCTCTGAAGAGGTTGCACGCTTGTCGTAGGATCATCACATCAGCCTGACAATAAGCTTTCAACTCTATTTGAAAATGAAACTCCTTATCCCTGTTTTCAGAGTACCATTGTAGAAAGTTCTCTTTCTCGTCTGGCATCATGTATTCAACCCCGTAACTGTCAGGAGGGGGCATGGGGCCCACATAATTCTGGTTAGCCCATGTATTAAAAAAAGTGTGGAAAATAACCTTTACACCCGGGGAATCCAAAGGCTTTTGGAAGTTTGCTCAGTTTCATGGGTACAAAATTCAAGGTGTCTATAAACCTTATTTGTAACTGGACGGCTGTTAACAGCATCAGCTTGGAACCCTGAGTGATGAGGTCTACTTGTACTTTTTCACAAATCATATTTTGCAAAATAAAGAACGAGTCGTAGGCTTTTGAATTGTGGGCCAACATGGTGTACCCTTTGAATTCTGTTTGAATGAAGGTGTTAAGGAAATCACCAACGCACGTTCTACCTTCAAACTCCCAGCTGGCGTCGGAAGTTAGATGGTGTTGGACTTGGCCCTTATGGCAGGTTCACCCCTAAACCTTTTGTTTTTGGTATGTGATCTATGTTAGTGAATTTTGGGTCTCTGCGCACTTTTTCCCTGTGTCCCAGAGTAAAGTGCGTGCGTGTAGTATGGCTGGCCTGGCCTCCCATAGGAATGCATGGGGAATGTGTGTGTACCTGGTAGTTCCTGATGCGTGGGGAGTGCAGGCTCGAGTTTAGTATGTGTGAACTCGTGAGAGTGAATGCTGCGAGATGGTGTATGCGGCATGTGTGTGTCTAGTAGGGAAGTGCCACTTCTAGACATTGATATGTGTGTGCAGTGAGGGTGCTGGAGCGTGATTGGCTGGAGCTGGCTGGCATGCCAGGCTCCAGGAAGTCTGGATGGGTTTGCCCGGTGGTGAGTGTGAGAGTAGCATGCTGATGGCTGGGGAGGAGTGTACCTGTGTCCTGAATGAGGCTGGGTTTTCCCCTGACAATGCTGGCTCCGCCCCCCTCTGGTGTGTCTAACGACCCTAGCCCTGCCAGTGAATGAAATGGGTGGTTGAGCCCATCAACAGTGCTCACAGACCAGCTGCGACTGGTTCTGCCCCCACCCTGCACCCTGAGACAAAGGAATGTGGTGTATAAAAATGGGGCTGTGTCCCCACAGAAGTTGTTCTCTTCCAGGATCCTGCCAGAGGGGGCTGTTGCTGCTGCTGGGGCCAGGAGGACCGCCACTTGGACTGTCTCCCTGCCTGGAGACCCAGTGTGCTGGCTCTGGCCCAGCCTTGCCCCCCTGCCTGCCTCCAGCCCCTGCTGGAGCTTGTGCTGTGCCTACAGCACTGAGAGCCCTGCTCTCTGCCCTTCAGCGCTGGGGAGCGCTGAAATCCCTTGCCTAGCGCTTGAGAGCGCTTCATTTGGCTCCTAGCTCTGTGAGCGCTTTATCTTGTCCTGTGGCGCTTGGGAGCGCCTGTCCTTCGTTGTTAGCGCTGCTAGCGCTTTGGGTGCCCAGCCGGTGCCCACCCGCCATCTGCTGATTTGATGGTGCCCCCTATTTGATGTCCGAGTGCCCACCTCGGATTATTGCTATCTAGAAGCCGGAGCCCACCCGGCACTGCCGTGTCCTCGCCGCCGAGGAGAAACCGAGAAGCAGGAGCCGCCCGCGTCATTGCCAGGCTGCGCTGGGATTGGCCCGGCCGGCCGAGCCTCCCGCCGCGTCATCGGGGGAGGAGAGGAGAACCAGGAAGCGAGGCTCCCCGAGGGAAGAGAAGCCCGGCGGCGGAAGGTGCAGGCGGAGCTCCATTGTGACAGAGGAGCCCGCGCCGCCCACGAGAGGAGAAGCCGGCCGTGTTTCCCGCCGCCCGCAGCACCAGTGAAGTCCCGGTGAGTGCGGGGCGGGTTCTCTTTGATTCCTCGAGCGGCCCCGTTGGGAGAGGGCCGCTCCAACGTGCGCAGCAGTTCCTTGTTCGTGAGCCTGCGAGGCTCTTGGGGGCAGTTGCCCTTGTTCTGAGTCCCCCGAGAGGGACTCCACCGTGCCGGCCATTGTGCTGACGAGTCCCGAGAGACTCGAGGGGGCCAGGTCTTTTGTTCTTTGAGCCTGAGAGGCTCCAGGCCCCTATCTGTTCGTCAAGCCTGAGAGGCTCAGGGCATTCCCGTTTTCGAGCCCCTGAGAGGCTCACTGCCCAGATTCGTTCTGAGAGCCCAGAGAGGCTCTGAGGGTGCCAGTTGCTTTGCGAGCCCAGAGAGGCTCGAGTGCCCATTCGTGTTTTGAGAGCCTGAGAGAGGCTCAGGGCACCATTTCTTGCCCTAGAGCCCAGAGAGGCTCATTGTCCGCATTTGCTCTTGCCCAGAGCCCAGAGAGGCTCAGCAGTGCCACAGTGGTTGTTCGTGAGCCCACGAGGCTCCAACGTCGTCCTAACTTTCCTGCAGCAGTAGCCCAGCACTTTGTGGGCAACTGCTACGTTTAGGCTTGTGTTCTTGGCTGCCCGCGCAGCCTGCCTAACATTGAGACTCAGGGCATTTCAGCCCTTGTTAGGCCAGTTGGCCTAGGGACAGTCACAGGTGGTGACTTATGTGAGTTTGGCGCAATTGTTCTTTTCCTGCAACTCTGAATGTGTTTTTATGCGTTATGTGCCTTGTTCTTACACCTCTGAATGTATTGTTGATGCATCATGTGTTTTCCTTCCTTACACCTCTGAAAGAATGTTATGCATTGCATCATGTGTTATGTTCTTACACCCCTACAGGTATTGTGATACTTAGGTGGTTGTTTTTCTCCTAGTGCAGGTGGTGCTAGTGAGGTCCTGGTTGTGTGCTACATGTGCTAGTTTTATGCTAAAGTCATTATATGATTTATGTGCTGAGTATTGTTTCTACAAAGTATTCTTTCTACAAGTGCTAAGTTCTAAAAGTGCATACCCCTGACAGTGGTCCAGGTGGCCCTGTCCATTATCCCTTGTAAATTCCACCCGTGCCTGTTGGCACAGTGTAACAATATGTGTGCTTTATCTAATGTATATTTATTATAATACAAAGGCTATTTTCATATAACCTTGTGTGGAGTTTCCTTAGTGGTGGGCCTTGGGAGTTGTTGCTGGGGGTGTGCGCGCAAACACTTAACTTACATCGCCTCCAAGTTTAGCCTCGCTGCTCGCGCCACGTTACCTAGAGGGTGAGCAGGGGTTATCTTGTTGTGTGACTCCCTTGCCCTGACTTGGGAATGGGGATCTCTGACTTACTTTGGCGAAAGCCCTGGCCAGCCGGGGGTCCCGTTTCCAACATTGTGCGTAAATGTAAATGTAAATGTATTGCGACTTATATAGCGCACGTATCACCCGAAGGCATCAAGGCGCTTGCTTAGGGAACCCGTCCTGGTATTCCCCTGTGAGATACCCCGGCAGGGTATCCACAAGGTGAAAGCCAGGCATCCCGCCGCGAGGGGCCGTAGTGGAGATTAAGCAAGCTATTGCCCAGAGTCGCAGAGTGTGACCCCGTGAGTCGAGTAGGCACCGGAGCGAGAATTGTCGAGTCCGTGGAATTTTTTAGCCCGAGTCCTGCCGAGGCGGGGAATCGAACCCTGGTCCACGGCCGATCTCATCTTCCGGGTCTGCCGCCTCTAACCACTGAGCCACACTTCTCCACTAAATATAGTTAGGCTGGTGTACTCCTGTCTCCGGTGTGCACTCTATATCAAACACGATGTATGATTCAGTTTTGGTCTGGGGCCTACCTTTAACCATGTAGCACTGATGGTTGGTACCAGCATCAAAAGACATCTGACACCGGGGGCATTTCATACCCCTGCATTTGTGATCATCAGCCACATACCGACCACACTCAAAACAATCCATTTTAGGGCTGCATTTAGCAGCCTTCCTATGAATGTTCAAACAGTCTTGAGAGCGACAAAACATCTTACAGGTGCGACACCTCACCTTCATGGTTGCGTCTACGACGCACTCATCCCTCTGGCACATCTTACAATGCATTTCACACTGATGACGTTCCATATTGCTGTATATGTGGTCGCAATGTGTACACACGTATCGGACTCCTAGAAAACCTTTAAGGTTCAAGATGCCGTAAAAGTGCTTATCATGGTAAAGAACATATACAGTCTTGTGCCCCATACGGGCCCCTGTTGTAAAGTACTTCCAAGAGCCGTTGTGATAAAGAACTTTCACAGTCACCGAGAAATAGTTCTCAAAAAGACCGATGTCACCAAAGCCGACCAGACGGTCCGGAGGTATTTCAAGAACCTTATGGGCTTCAGCCAGGATGACCGCGTCGGTGGTGTCGCGCCCCATCAACAACCCCGCGATGCTGGCCGCAAGACATGTGTTGGTTGTGTCATTGTTAAAGTCGAGCAGCCAACGCTGTTTCTTACCTATTATCTGGCGGTATAGCACGCTCTTTAAAGGGCAGGAAACACCCCCCTCATGGCCCCGTACAATGAGGGCTATGACTCGGAAAGTGCCATAGGCGAGTAGTTCAGCCTTGCTCTGTAAAAGCCGCGAAAGGTTTTCTAAAAAGTCTACGGCGTCAAACACATCTCGCGATGCCCTTCGGGTGAACAACGGACTATCAAAACGCTGCCCCTGGAAACGTAGCTGGAGAAAATCATTGGGCCCCACATCGCGTAACAACCTTTCTATGAGTGATTGCACCGCCTGATGTATAGCAAAAACACCGTGATCGGTGGACGTTATTCGGTGTAGGTTAGCAAACCTAAACTCCTCATAGTGCTCGGTGGCCTTAAGTCTCTCCACATTGCGCCTGTAGCTTCTAACACTCTCTAAAAAGACAACCTCTGAATCCTCATCTTGAGGGGTTTGACTTTCTGGGGAGCTTGTTGCGGTATCATTTTGAGGGTTCTGGTTTAGTAGGGGATCTTGTTGTCTTTTAAAGCGCCTTGTAGCACATATTCTGGCTTTCTTTAGCTTCCTGATTAAAATTCGGCATTGTTTAGCGCTATTGGCCCACTTTTGTTTTTTATGGGGCCCTGCTTTTCTAGGTTCCAGACCCCCGCCTATCTGAGCAGTATGTACTGTACCTATGTGTGGAGTGTTTGTTGAGGCCTCTGCTATAGAACCACACACCGACTCCTCTAAGGGTTCCGGTTGGAGTTGTGTTGGGGCTCTAACACCAAAACCCTTCAATGGGCCACCCCTCTGACTGTCCTCTCCCGCGCAAGTGTTCTGGTGTGTGGCTGGTATCGTGGTATATGATTCGGACTTGGCTTTTGAAACAGCATGCCTCTGTTTACGGTGTTCTATACACTTTTTATGACCGCGTAAGCGTAAGAAACGCAGGGCTTTTGTTACAACTGTTTGGACCTTACAGGTATATTTTGAGGTACGTCTTTTACTAACCCCGGGGGCCTGACGTTTCTTTAGGAGCTGGCGGCGTCCTAGTCACGGTTGTATAGTCCCTATGTCTGATCCTGCTTCCTGACAAGTTTGGAGGATCACTCTTTTACAGATGTCAACCCTTTGCAATATCTTCTGTTGTGCCGCCACCATGGATCTGTCACAGCTACCCCCCCAACCCCCATTTTAATTTTGCGGTGACCGCTTGGCGCTTTAGTTTTCTGACAGCCAATTGTATATCCTTTACATACGCATCTAGTACCGGTTTTGGATTTATAGAGTCAAATTTTGGAGGGTTGGGGGTGAATACAGGGCTTGTGTGTGTAGTAACCTCTAACGCACCAGGGGCCTCTCTAGTGTCTTCAAAACCCCCACCATTCTGTAACTGCGGGCCTGGGGGGGTCATGGAAACAGGGTCCCAGTGCGAACACCCCGGGGCATCTGGGGGCGGGATCATACTAAATGCCCCCTCCATACTATGATTTGACCATTCGCCCGACCCTGTACTGTCAGTAGTGTATATTGCTGGGGGTGTCGCTGGGCTGGTTGGGTCATAAACTCCCTGAGGGGGTATAGGGGACATAAGAAGGGGTGCGTGTAATTGACTGTCGCAATAATCATGGGTGCTACAAGCTAAGGCCCTATCATAGGGTTGGGGAGGCGTAGGTGTAACACACGTTTACAAAACCACATTGCTATTGTTAGAAGGGCCCTTGTACGCTTCTTCTGAGGTTCCCTCAAGGCGGTCTACCGTTCCACCTAGTGGTCACCCCTTTTCAGACACTTTGTCCCTAAAAACGGATGGAGCGCCTATCAAAGTTTTTAGGGTTTGGTCCAGGGGACACGCCTCTGCATGATTCGTTAGTTTGTTTGAAACTCCCGAAGGTTTCATAGGCGGATAAGGGGTCTGAGGTTTAACAGGTTTGCTTAAGGGGACCTCAGGTGTTTCTACTTCTGACACATCTAACCTATGCTTATTCTTAAGATATTTTCTTGAAAACCTGCTGACTTTAGGGGTTTGTGGTTGTAACAGAGTTTCCGCAACAGGCGTCACTGTCGATGGGTCCTTAGAGAGCATCCGGGTAGTGGGCTCGCTCCCCTGCTTAACAACATTTTTTAAAGATAGATCTAAAGGAGTCGTCAGGGGTTCAGAAGCCACAGGTTTCTTGCTGAGGTCTAAGGGACCTGGTTGGGACATATGACCGCCCTTCTTCTTCTTGAGGTTTATGTAAATGTAAATGTATGAAACTTATATAGCGCAGGACTTACCCTGGGGCATCTCCGCGCTTGCTTAGGGAACCCGTCCTGGTATTCCCCTGTGAGAAACCCCGGCAGGGTATCCACAAGGTGAAAGCCAGGCATCCCGCCGCGAGGGGCCGATGTGGAGATTAAGCAAGCTATTGCCCAGAGTCGCAGAGTGTGACCCCGTGAGTCGAGTAGGCACCGGAGCGAGAATTGTCGAGACCGTGGAATTTATGAGCCCGAGACCCGCCGAGGCGGGGAATTGAACCCTGGTCCACGGTCGATCTCAGATTCCGGGTCTGCCGCCTCTAACCACTGAGCCACACTTCTCCACTAAGTTTATGGGCCCGGTATGGGGTACGGGTTTCAGCTGCTTTTTGTTAAGGACAGGCTTGGTTGTGATGAGCTTCCCTTTTGAGGCCTTAAGAGGTTTCAGATATGGTGAGGGTTTTACACAAAACTGGCTGGGGTTGTGAGCACTACTCCACGGTTGACACCCACCCCTGGTAAAATAGACTGTCCTGTAAAAGGGTTCAACAGTTTGGCGGTGGGCTTGGTTTGACATTTCTGAGATGTCCCTGTTCGCTGGTGTATATGATTGTAATAAGAACAGAGTTTATCCTGGCAAACACGCCTACTCACACCTTTTGCTGTAGACCCCTTGTTCAGAACGATCTGTGTGATATCCGCCAACGGATTCGTAGCTCTCTTAGCCTTATGAGTATCAGCGCCAATTTTCTTTTGAGCTGCTCCTAGAAATGTAAAATAAAAAAAATATATATTAGAAACACACATGAATCTTGTATAAGATGGGGGCGTGGCTTGATCGCCGATGGCGGAGGTCGCCTAGCGTCTCGGCTCTGCGGCCGAGCTCGCATTAATCCTGTTTGGCGGAAGGGTCTGAGGCCACCTGCACCCCGAAATTGGTTGCCCGATGCCCTGGGCTCCCCCTCCTGCAAGCCGGGGCCAGAGCCGGCCTCGGAGCTGAGGAAACCGGCGGAGACGCGAGGTCCCGAGGGAGGACCCAAGATGGCGCCTGCTCCTTCGCTACTGCCCCGGAGCTGAGAGGAACCGGGATCCGGGTGAGGCGGACGACTCAAGGCCCCCGGAGAACCGGATGATTCGTCCCCTGGTGGGGCGGACCCCTGCAACTTTGCCCCTGCTGACCCCCAAGGGGGCCGCCACTGCCGACCGGTGACCAGAAGACGCAGGTCACACCGGAGTGGGGGAGGGGCGGAGGAGCCTGCTCGCGGCCGCACGGACATTGAGGCGGGGACCACGGTGAGGACCCTGACGCCCGGACTGGAGGTGAGCGTACTGCACGGAAGATGCGGACCCTCCCCCCCCGTGATTGTACTGCGGGGACCGGCGCCGTGTGACGGGAGTGGAGAGCGCCCAGGGGGGCACCGGAGGTGGCGGCGGAGTACCCTGCACTACGTCCCTCCGTTGCACAGAGGGACTTATTGGAGAGAGGGAGGCGGACGACGCGACCTCTGAGGAGGGGCGCCCACCGCCCCAGCACTACCGAGATCTGCGAGCCGGCTCAGACGCCGCTTGGCTGTGGGGACTCTCGGGTGAGCCGGGTGGTGGAGGGTGGACCCAAGGCAAGGTGGGGTCCCGTTGCCCTCAAAACTTTCACCACGCTCAGCTGGGGCGGTGCTACCACTACTGCGGAGCCTGAGAGCACACCCTTACACGGAGGTTACTCGGTGCGGGGACCCTCTGCCCGCCATCTTGGACCCCGGGCTGGCCCGCACTCGGACGGCTGGCCTGGTTGACGCTTGGGGCCCTACTGGACTTGAGGGGTACCGGGGAGACACGGGGAAACCGACACCTGAGTGGCGTTGATTTTGAAGGTCGCGACGCACCGGGGGTGGCCCCGGCTAGACCATCCCTGCTACTGCTGCGGTTGAACAGTGAACCCTGCCCAGCATGGGGAAGCCACGGGGGCCTAAGGGAGGTACCCAGGCCGCATCTGACGCAGAGCCACCGGATAATGAGGAGCGCCTTCATGCGGAGGGGCCAGGGAGCCCCCTTATCCAGGAACAGCTCGATAAAATCCTACTGGCCATCACGGAGACCAGGTCGGCCCTTCGGGAGGACATTGCTCAGGTGGCGACGGGCTTGGGCCTTCTCCGAGCGGATCATGGCAAGCTCTCCGACAGAGTGAAGGAGGTCGAAGGGTCGGTGCGACACCTGGAACCAGCGCAAAAAGCTTTGGACGCCACGATGAAAGACGCTCTATCCCGGATAGAAGCGCTGGAGAAGCGGGCAGAGGATGCGGAAGGGCGCAACAGGAGAAATAACATTCGGATAGTTGGCCTGCCGGAAAAAATTGAAGGGGGGGACATGGTGACGTTCCTTGAAAGGTGGCTACGGACGGCTGTGGCACAGGAGGGGTTGGCCCCCTTCTACACGTTGGAACGGGCGCACAGAGTGCCGGCAAGGCTGCCACAACAGGGCCGCCCGCCGCGTCCAGTGGTGGCAAGGCTGCTCCATTTTCGCGACAGAGACCTCATATTGCAGGCTGCCAGACAGAAGGGTCCTTATCAGGTGGACAACAGCCGAGTGAACATTTTCCCGGACTATACCTACGAGACGCAGAGGCGTCGCTCCTTCTTCCTGGCCGTCAAGCGAGAACTACGCGCCGTGGGCATCCAGTACTCCCTACTATTTCCGGCGCGACTACGTATCATTGTGGACGACTCCACTAAGTTCTTTGAGACCCCGGACGAGGTGTGTAGTTGGCTTGAATTGTACAGGGCGGGCAAAGACGGCTTCGGAACTTCCTCTCATCCCACGATGGAGGACATGGTGCAGAGGAAACCCAAGAGGTTCAGACACCGAAGGGGCAGGACAGCTCGCCCTTCCACAGTGGAGGCTGCGGCGGAGCGGCGGGGAGCGCTGGAGATGGTCTCTACTATATCTGGCCCTCGGGACGACCATGGAGCTGGGCTTTCGGAGCCCGGAGAGAGCGGGGACCGCTCGGACACCGAGGGGTCTGAATCGGACAGTGTGAAGTTCCCGGAGGTCACCCCTGAGACGGCAGAAGGGCTGCTGGACGAACAATGATGCCTGAGGGTGAGCCGGTTCTGGTTGGGTGGCTAAGGGAGGGGACGGGCACATGTGGCTAGTGGGACCTATGTGGAAGAATTAATTACTTGCTGACGATGGGAGGGGTTGCAGGAATTCTTCTTACGAGCCCTGATGCTTTCGAGCTCGGCCGTGATGCGGCTAGCAGCGGGACCCCGGGTCGACGCTAGGCCCCCACATTGCCCTTAAGGCATACCTACGGTGGCCACCGTTAGGTTAGTAGGGAGGGAGGTTTTGGAGAAATTCGTTTGGATGGGGACTGGATGGCACTATTTGGTACCTGTTCTGGGGGGGATGGAGGGGAGTTCATGTTTGCAAGTTGATTTATTGTTGTTCAGGGGGGGACTCGTCATCGTTGTGGATTTCGGTGGGCGCTTCTTCATAGCTGTAGTGTGTTCGGTGTGGTGGGTGGACGAGACATGGGACTATGGCTGACTTGTCGAATCTGAAATGTGTCACCTGGAACGTAAGGGGTCTGCACACCATGACTAGACGACACAAGGTCCACGCTTACCTAGTGCGTAGGGGAGTACAGATCGCGCTGCTACAAGAAACACATCTCAACAAAACTGAGGGACTCGCGCTGCAGCGTAGATGGCGTGGGCAGGTATACTGCACTACCTACTCAGCTTATGCGAGAGGAGCGCTCATTTGGATAAAGGCGGGGGTACCCCTGCAGGTTGATAGCCACACTGTAGACCCAGAGGGGAGATACGTCGCATTGGCAGGGAAATTAGGGGGAAAGGAGTTGAATATTTGCTGCATTTACGCGCCAAACACTGACCAGCTCGCCTTTCTAAATGTGCTGTCGGGCTCTCTGGCCCGGTACCTCTCGGGGCCCATCCTGATATGGGGTGACTTTAATGCAGTGCTAGATGTGGACTTAGACAGATCTCATCCACCCCTCCCAGACTCCCCGGCGACTCGGGTTGCTAAAGGTAGGTTAAACTGGCAGGCGAAATGGGGACTGTCGGACATTTGGCGAGTGCACCACCCACATGCTCGAGATTACTCCCACTTTTCGGGCATGCACGAGTTGCATGTGCGACTAGACGGTTTATTGGGATCGGTAGAGGTAGCTTCCTCGGCTGTGCGATCGGAATATCTGGCGAGAACAATTTCCGACCACAACCCATTGTTGATCGCCCTGTGTTGGCTTCGATGCGCCCCTTGTGTGTCTACCTGGAAACTGAGGCCCGAGCTGCTGGAAGACCAGGTGTTTCGCGGGGACCTGGGGGACAAGATCTCGGGATACTTCGAGATAAACGAGGGCACGACAGCGGAGAGGGCTACGGAATGGGACGCCTTCAAGGTAGTGGTAAGAGGCTATTGTATAACGCAAAAAGTTGGAGTACGCCGCGTGCTTCTGGAAGACTTGGCCAGATTTGACCGAGGCCTCCGAGACTTGGAGATCGCCCGTCCTGGCCGTCCGGAACTCCAACAGCGGGTCCTAGCTGCAAAAGAGGCGGTAGCGGTAGAGGTTGAACGATTGCGCAGCTATGACCACAAGCTGTACTTGACCAGATCGCTAGCGGAGGGTGACAAGTCGAGTGCACTACTGGCTTGGCTTGCTAACCCCACGAGACGTACCTCGCCCATTGTGGCGATGAGGACTGATGGGAATGGGGAAGTTTACACTCAACCCGAGATCCTCAAATGCTTCTGGAGTTATTACAGGACATTGTATCGTAGTCGACTACCGCCGGACATTTACCCGACGGACTCTTTCCTGAGGGACCTGCCGATTCCCACCCTAGATTCAGAACAGGCGAAAGATCTAGGACGTGATGTGGAGCTGGGTGAGATAAGATGCGCAATTAAGAAAATGGCACGTAATAAAACACCGGGCCTGGACGGCCTACCTGTGGAGTTTTATTCCACGTACGTGGATATTCTAGCCCCCAAACTCCTAAGAGTTTATAATGAGGCGAAATCTGTAGGACACCTACCGGGTTCGATGAGGGAGGCCCTGGTGATACCTTTCCTTAATCCAGACCGGGAGGGATCGGACCCGGCATCTTACAGACCGCTCTCAATGCTCACGGTCGATTATAAGATTTTAGGCAGCATACTGGCCGCCCGACTGTTGGGACACATGGGGTCACTAATTCATGCTGACCAGGCGGGCTTTATCCCCAAGCGCAACACCACGATGAACATCCGTCGACTCTTTAGATTGTTGGAGGGAGATCACACAGACGCTTCAGATCCTATGATTCTCTCGGTTGACCTGGAGAAAGCCTTCGACAGCCTAGAATGGATTTATCTCCATAGGGTCCTTGAGCGATTCGGTCTAGGGGAAGGATTCCTGAAATGGACCACGGTATTGTACACCTCGGCGGTGGCTAAGGTGAAATCGGGCCCGCTGATATCCCAACAATATCCAGTAGAACGAGGGACACGACAGGGCTGTTCGCTATCCCCATTGCTATTTGCCCTTGCGGTGGAGCCGCTGGCTATCTCGATACGTACGGGAGCCCACTACAGGGGGTTACAATCTCCGACGGGCCACCAATATATCTCCCTGTATGCTGATGACGTGCTGCTTTTTCTCGAGGACGCTGGAGCGGCCCTGACTGGCGCGGAATCAGTGCTTACGACCTTTGGGGAGATATCGGGACTCCGGGTGAATTGGACTAAGACCTGCTTGTTTCCGGTCCGCAGAGATAACCCTCGGCCGGCCACACACAGGGAGATCAGATGGGAGTCGGCTTGCTTTAGATACCTGGGAGTGCATGTTTACCATCGCCCTGTGGACGTACTGGAGGGTAACATCTCCAGGGCCATCCGAGCGCTAAAGGGTAGCATGTCCTTTTGGTCCACCCTGCCTCTCTCAGTGGCGGGGCGCATAACACTGTTGAAGATGGTGGCGCTACCCCGCCTATTGTACTACTTCCGGACACTGCCAGTATGGATCCCCAGATCCATCTTCCGGGGCCTGGACTCCACAATAGTGGCGTTCCTATGGGGCACGGGCCGCCGCAGAGTGGCGCTTAGGACCTTGATGAGACCGAGAGCGGAGGGAGGGTTGGCAGCGCCGGATTTCGAGGCGTACTATTTGGCTGCCCAGCTGCAATGTTACACCCAGGAGGTGGCGCGTGAATTCCATGGACCGGAGGAAACAAGAGGCAGAGGAATACCCAGGCACGTCCTATCATATATTGCGCTGCAACAGAAGCTAGAGTTGAAAGATCTCACACAAGAAGAGCGCACCATACGGTTATGCTGGAACCGACTGCACCGCAGTTCGGGCAGACCGCGCCCTTATGCCCCAGAAATCCCGCTGGGGATGCTTACGGCGTTGCCCCATGGCGGAAACTGGTCGCGACTAGGTGTCTGGGAGGAAATGGGTGTGCAGATTGTAGGCGACCTTTACGAAGATGGAGCACTGCTGCCCTTTCAGGCGCTTCTGGACCGTTATGACGTCCCCCGAGGCGACTTCTTGCTTCATGCGGCGATCACTGGGGCACTTCAGGCCCACTGGAGAACTGGACATGAGGAACCACAGCTGTCGATGGCATGTCAATGTGTCATGATGCCCGCAGGGACAATTAAAGCGGTATCCTGCTTATACTCCAGGATGGTGGAAGAGAGGTGGACCCCCCTGGCGGTCCTTAAGGCCCGGTGGGAGGTTGATATAGGGAAGGAGATCCCTGAGTCCACGTGGTCCCAGCTACTGCAGCGGTCCTGGAAGGGAACGCGGAGCGCCCGATTCCAATTGGTCCACTTCTATATCTTACATAGAGCTTATCTAACCCCGGAGAAATTACGGAAATATTTTGGCCTGGAGACGGCAGACTGTCCTAGGTGTGGAATGGACGGGGCGGACCTTCTCCACATGCTGTGGTCCTGCCCTGTGCTGACCTCCTACTGGCTGATGGTAGAAGACACGCTGACTGCAGTGACGGGAAGATCGTTGCAGATGGATGCGGCTGTGGGGATTCTGCATTGGTTTCCGCACACCCCTAAAAACAAAATCACCAGTAAATTTATTGATTTAGGATTACTTCTGGCCAAACGGGACATAACTAGACATTGGAAGGCGCGGCTTGGTCCAACGGGCGCTAAATGGCGCAATGAGCTTCTTAAGTGGGCGGGGAGTGAGAGCACATTAAGATTTCAGCAGGTGAGGCTGCGACAGGATGAGCGGGCCCTAGAGGCGGCGCAGGCTTGGGAGGTGATAGTGCAGGCTCTACGCGACCATGCTACACATACTGACTCAGACAGTGCAGATGAGGAACAGCCTGGACCCCACTGACAGACTGTTCCTGAATTGTACCCAAACTGGAGAATTACAGCTCACGTATCATGATACTCGCCCATGAGATTACCCACTGATGACGAGAGGGGGGGAGGGTGGGGGTGAGAGGGAGAGGAATGGCAGTTGTTACTACCAACCGTTGGGGTCATACATCATGCTGAATGACACTTTGATCCTCTGGGGCAGGGAGTTGGTTGAAGGGAGGGTGGGGAAATTGTTGGGGGTGTTTAATAAAGCAGACGAAATTTCTATTTACCACCTGTGATACATGGCGAAAATGTAGAACTGAACACTGCACAAAGTGGCACACGCCGCCCAACCCCAGGGTTGTGGGCTGAATGGCCGTGTATAGCGTTCTGATTAATACTAACAGTACTGATTTATTTTCGTATCAGGTGCCAATGATGTGATTTTGTTTGATTCCTGCAATAAAAACATATTTAAGAAAAAAAAAAAAAAAATGAATCTTGTATAAGATGCTTACACTACCCTCCGCAGGACCATGGTACTCTAAGTCTGAGGGCCCCTTGGTTTTGAGAGAATAAAAACCCAGAGAGTTCTTTTTTTGTTTCACACCCTTTTTGTAAAAACACACCTTTTACATGACTTTTCCCAGATCCTTTCTTTGTCGCCGTTCCGTCTTTAGAGGCTGTAGCTTTCATTTTCAGGGTTCTTTCTTTCGGGCGTTGGGGCGTCTCTTGCACAATCACGGTGTCCTGGCGTGACTCTTGGGGTCCTGTAAAAGAAAAAATAATCACAATTGTAGTATAAGAAGTGTTTTAGGGTCCACCTCTCAGGAGAGTTCCTCTAGTTCACAGATGTGTTTTTTTAGGGGGGGGCTAGACCCACCTACCAGGTCTTAAACCTCTGAAAACCACAGCCCTTTTGATTTACCTGTAGGAAGGGGATTAGCCTGTGCACTCAGCGACGCGTCTTGAGCCCCCTGGAGGCGTTGTAGCTCGTCAATAAAGCTTTGTAGTTCGGGATTCATATCTATAAAATCACATATACAGGAGAACACATTAGAAAAAGCAGGGCTTCTAAGATACAGGTGTGTGCATTAACTCGGAAGTAAGCATCTCTTAATGCATATACCAGTCTGTGTGGTCTGCATTTGCGAGTCTGTGAGGAAAATTCCACCAGGTCCGAGTCTGTGAGGGTTAATACAGGCAGGTCTTGTGGCTGGGGGTAAATATATAAAATGAAAAAGGGGATGCTTTAAAACACACCTCATAAACACTATGTTACAGTTACATACCTCATAGAAAAACACATATCACACCTTGAAAATCAACACATGAGTATTAGCGTTTACTTATGGGTAGCTCCATAAAATAAACAAACAGCGACTTTATGCGTGTATATAATATTGAAAAAAGCATCCGTTTAAAACCACCTCCTTCAAGGGCTCTTCCTAATTTAATTCACACCCTCTCTATAATCCGAAGGAAGACCTGCCATTATAGGGAATTCTATTCTACATGATTATAGAAATGCCTTACTAGGGGTTCTGCCATTTATTGCATTATTATCCTTCTACATATGCTTGGCACTCTGTTGTAACATGCACACGTCACTTTTCTCATGTAACTCCCTGTTTGCTACCTCTTACATTTTGTTTGCTATAGATACTTGCACAAGTGCCACCCTTGCCTGCGTAATGTTTGTTATTGTGTTTAAGTGTCTGTCATATATTGTAGTATTATACATCTATTTGTATTTTGGACACTTTTGTAACCTGCACACATGTCACTTTTTCCTTCTGTAATACACCGTTTGCGTTCATTTGTATTTTTGTTTGCTACCTATTGTCACTTTTGCAGAATGAAACATAACGTTCACTTTTGTAATTTGTTCACATGTAATGTTCTCCTCATGTATTAGGCCTCTTGTGAAGCGCTCTGACACCTTTCGGGTAAAGACAGCGGTATATAAAAAAAAAGGCTAAATAAAATAAAATAAAAAAATAAAACCTCCGACAATGCAGCATCGCTTGGGGAAGTCTTACAGGGAGCTCCCCTCACCGTGAAGATCGAGGGTGGCCCCACCCCTTCAGTGATGTCACCGGGATTCCCTGTGACATCCCTGAAGGGGCTGGGGCCACCCTCGATCTTCAAGGAGAGGAAAGCTCAAGACAGCCACCATTGGGACCCTTGTGGGAACCTCACAAATGCAGCCATCCGCCCCAAACCCCGGAGCAGCACAGGCCATACGCTTGCTCTGGGTTTTTGTTTTTTCAAAAACAAATGTGGGGGCTCGCGCCGCAGCACATCAGCACTGGGGGCACAGGAGCCCCCCCCCCCCCCAAAAAAAAAGCAGCCGCACATACCCCGGAGCCCGAATGGAGCCACAGCGGTTCTCCGGGGTTTTATTTTTAAAACTGGGGCATGGAGTCCTACCCCCGCAGCACCGGGGTCGTCAGAGCCCTCCCCACAACAGACACACATGCCCGAGAGCCCGCATGTTGCCCATCGGTGCTTCAGGGGTTCACATTGGGCCTAACACAACACAACTGCCTCAGCGGGGCACTTGAGCAAAACCCCGGAGCTCCGCATGGAGCACCTAGGGCTCCAGGGTTTGATTTTTAAAAATGCTCCACACCTACAGACTGGGGCACAGGAGCCACCACAACCAATGCCGCACAGACCCATCGGAGCTCCGCATGGAGCACATGGGCTCCGGTGGCGCATCAATTTAAAAAAAAATAGGCCTCCAGAACACAGAGGGCATCACAGGACATGGGAGCCCCACACCAGTGCCAAGCCCCTGGGGTGAGTACTTAAATAGTTTTTATTATTTGTAAAATTGTTTGGGTTTATTTTAGCTGTCTCTGGGGTCTCTAAAGCAGTAGGCATACATTTAATACTGGTGCTAGACACTGTTAGGCCTTACAACTACAACCATATTCTACAGACCCCTCTCGTGACACTAAGCCGTCTACCCCACACCCATATTAAACATTAATTCAAACAGCCACACACCATGCATTAGACAAGCTTTAAAAAAGACACCCTTGTTTATATTAAATACAAGCCCATGTTGATTTGCATTGTTTATAAACTCATTACAGCCGTGTTTCACAGTCCCCATTATTCATATTAAAGAGCATAACACAGATCCTTAAACATTATTTGAAACAATGTGAGCACTGGCCTATATAGCTAAAAAAAAAAACATTTTAAAATGCAACTCTGTTTACTTAAATGCAACGCCCATACATTAAATAAAATCAGCATACACCAACCACCCAGCCCCATATTTATTTACCTTCCTTAAGTTGTCGCAGGCAGCGTTAATCTGGTCTAAGTTGCTCTGATCCATTATTCCCTTTAAAGTCCTGGGACGGGTCTGTACCACTGCAAATCACCAATACGACCTTCCAGAAGTGTGGCCTCTGTATGTGGTTTGTGTTTGAGACCTGTATTTGTAGGGGGTTATACTTTTGAATGGTCTGCTCATTATACATGCAGCCTTTGTGGAGGTGGGCTCCTAATGGGTGATAGTGCATTGATTTTGCTGCTTCATTTCTTGACACCGACCCTGAGGACATACCTTTGAGGCCCTCTTAAGGTCACTTCACATGGTCCTAAAGGTCATCCTTTTGCGTTCATCTTATCACGGTATCTGTGGCTAATTACATTTCAGGGACTTTAAGTTGCTGGCCTTTGTGCTCATTTTGTCCTCGGCCGTAATTATCTTTCACGTGCTCTAGGGCGTCTCCTGCGACAGTGTGACTTATCCCAGGGACCTCTGCTAATCCGTCCCTTCACCTCTTTTTGTGGGGGGGTCGTGTGCCCTTGCAACTGTGTTATATTACATTTCATGCCTTAGGAGACTCCTTGTCCACCTCTTTTGCAGCTCCATCTGTGCTTAATTACTCTTCACAAACCCTTCTTTTAAAAACGCCACATTTAACTCTCTGACACAAACCCAATGCTGCACCCTTTGTATTTCCAGGGACTTGAGGCCTGTCACATTTAAGGACACGCAGCTTTTTCCGGCCATGCATGTCAACTTTTTCCTGCCACACCACTCACTTTTACGGTCTCACTGAGGGGGGCGGGTGTCCCTGGGGGGGGGTGGGTACCTGTCACTTTTCCGGTCATGAATTGGGATTAATGGTATCAGCTTATACTACTAACATATATGTATGAAGATACTTGATTAATAATTTGTCAGTGCTCATATCCGGTTCACATACGCAGCTGCACTGGTAAAGTTGCTCATATGTCACTGTCTTGGATCCTGAACAACCTCCACCATCTTAAACCCTGGACTGCGCACCACAGGAAACCAAAGCGGTGCCCTAAACTGGTGCTCCTATCTCCCCACCTATCCATGGAGAGTGATCTGCCCCCCTTCTCTTTTGACCCTGCACTGTGCACTTCTGTGTGTGCTCTGCGGCCCCTTGTGCCCTGTGCTGCGTTGCCCATGTGCCTGGCACTGCTCTTTCTCCCGTCCCCATAATAAAAATCATTGTGTGAGGGCTGGAAGGTCACAGTGCTGAGGCCCCATGCTCTGCTTGTTCTGTAAGCAGGAGACGTTTGCACTCGTGTGCTCCTGTAGTATGTGTCCTGTTTTAGTGTATTCAACTATTTATCCACGATCTACCTTTCTTCGATTCTTCTATCCACACATTGTCACCGTTCCATCATTTTATGTAAACATTCACTCCTGAATTCACAAAGTCCCTCGTCCATCCTTTCACGTGATCATCGACTTATTTTCATACTAACACACTCAGCCTTCCATAAATCCACAAACTAACAACACAGCTGTTGGCTTTGTGATTACGTTTTTTCTTCTGTTTGTCGATCCTACCTAGCAAACTCGAACCCTGGAGCAGGGTGCGCACTTTAACAGTGACCAGTCGCGGCCGGAATTACGGGCGGGTGGGGGGGGGGAATGGGGTTGTCGCACCGCGGAGGGGATGGGGGGGAGGCAGGAGGGGTTTAAGAGGAAAAAAATATAAAAGAAAAGTAATTGTAAAACTTATCGTCCCACTTTCGGTGAAGTCCCGAGACTCCCGACTCCCGCTGTCCTACATTTTGAATTCATTCAGACAGTGTGCTCTTCATCAGGAAGGCGTCAGGAAGCCTCCCTCCCCTCCACCACAGCGCAGCGCTGTGATTGGTGAGGCCGCTCCCCCACCTGCGTCATTTTCTCTCTGTATGCTGCAGCATACAGAGAGAACAGGGAGAGTGGGCTGTGTTGCTCGAGGGCAGGGGGGAGTGGCTTGCCCACTGTTGTTAATACTGACTGTTTGGGCAGCCTATAGAGGAGCCACCACCGCTGATAGGATTTTAATCATTCATTCCCCGCGTCGATTTTTGGGGCTGACATGAAGTCACTGAAGGGTCAATTACATTGTTTTCTTGGTAAATCTTTTCAAATTCGCACAATCTTCTCCTTTCTAGTGGGGTGCATTTCCGGTCGCTCGCAGACACATCATGACACCAGGAGACGTAAGCTGAAGCCCACTTTCAAGGTAAACACCATTGATATTAATTGGAAATTCGAGGGCTGCCCTGTCACTGACGCAAGGAGAAGTGCACCTGCATTCTTGTTCCCTTGAAGAGCAATACGTTTAGTGGAGCCTTCAGTTTAAATATGACATAGAGAAAATATATAAAGATGATTTCTTTAATCAGATTATTAACAATATGGGGGAGGTGGCCAATATAGGGCCCGAGGAAGCAGTATTTTTTTGAGATTCGGCCAGGGCACATGAAATATCCTTCCCCATCCTGTGGAGAAGGTCCTAGGGTCATTCCTCAGAGTGTGGATTCCTCCGAGGCATGCTGGATGGAGCTCGCGGTCCAGATCTCGCCCGCTGACGGTGCTATTGCTGGTAGGATTTCCGGGGCCAGTAAGGAGCTTCGACTGCCACACTGGGCAGTTCACTGGGGGGGGGGGGTAAAGTGGCCCAAGGCAGTAGCATAGTTGCCAACATTTGAAAACTAGAAAAGTATAATAAATAAATAAATACATAAAGTGAGCGTGGTGCCTAAAGCTGGCGCTGCGCTTATTAAAGTAAAGTAAACCAACCTTTGCAGCGAGCAGAAAACAAACACGAGCGCCTCGCGCTGTGGGGGGGAGAGGACGGGGGCAGCGCCATTCACTCGCGGGAGCGATAATTGCTGCCAGATGGTGGCACGCGCTCCTGCGAGTGAATCTCCTGATGTGCACGTGCTGCCATTGAAGGCAATAGAACGCGTGCACATGCTTGGCTGAAAAGCCAAAGCGACGGGAAAAGGTATTTTTGCCTTTGCAACGCATGTGCGTTGCGAAGGCGAGACCTAAAACGGGGAGGTGGATGCAACAAATGGATGTTATTTCTTACACTCAAGATATGTACATTTCAATATCCAAGGAAAATTTAAAACCAAATCCTGAAAGCACACGTGTGTCTCATTTATTGACCAAGTTGGCCCAGGCAGTCTGGATCTTTGCCAGGCATTACATTTATGTATTGCTATGTAAAATGTTTTCACATTTTTAGTTAATTATATGAAAATATATTGCAAGTGTTTCTCCCATATATCTGTCTTTGATTTGTACCTCATGAACTAATGATAAACGTAATTTTTGTATCATCAATCTTGTGTCTGATCTTTTGCAATAATTCTACCATATTCGATGTAAACTCATCACCTTCATTTTCTCTCTGTATTGCAGGATTGCAGAGGCACCCAGACCAGGTAAGGCTGGTTTGATTTGAGGCCAACCGTGATGGCATGGGTCATGACTGAGCTGTGTGGGTCTCACGAGTCAAAAGTTTTACTTTGGGAACTTTTTTGGCTTGAAGTTTCTTTTGGAAAGGGAGACCACTAAAAAGTGTAAGTGTCCCTCCTTAGGCAGCATGAATGAACCTTTCTAGGTTAAATGATGATGCCTTCACCATGTCTTATAGAGATCATAAAACTGGTTAAGAGGCTGATTTAAATGTTGGATGAAAAGCCTACTCCATTGCAATGGCAACAGAGAGCCCTTTTTACCAAACTGAAGGTCCACCCCCTCATTTAGTTGGGCAGGCATTTACTGTCTAGACAGTGGAGACTACTCCGCCTATACACACCTCTGAAGAACATGCAGAGTAAGGGCCATCAGAGGTTTAGTTATCTGTTCACCCCTTATATTTATATTGCACAGACACATAGCTAATCTTCCCTGTCTATCACCTCTATTAAAAATGTGCCAGTAATGGGCAGGGAAAGCCTTTAAATTACCCACTTCCTATGGGAGAATGCTTCCATGGAGAAGGGGGAGGTTATTGTACTTTTTATTTTCAAAATGAAAATCCCACTTTGGGATATTCTTTTTTTTTTAAATAAAAAAAAAGTTTTAAGTTTGATGTACCACTACGTCTACGTGATAGAGCCCTCTGTCAAACTTACCATGCATTTCAAGGAACCACCGTGATGGCAATGGGAATTACTTCCTCTGACAATAATTAAACCTGCCCCAAAGTTTTGGTTCTTCTTTATGATAAGATCATCTCTTCTGGTCTCTAACACTTCTCACCAGTCCTCCAGCAGTGGTTATAGGCTCCAATTCTCTCTCAAGCTAGGACTCCTGCAGGGTCCAATGCAATCTGCCCCTGGTTGAAATGCTGCTTCTTTCACATTTAATGAAGTACTTCTTCAGCATTTTGGCTCTCTGATACATCTTTGGAATCCACCCAGAGTATCAGTAAAGAACAATACTAGTTCCTGTGTTCAAGTGGAAAGCAGGAGTCAACTCAGACAGCTCAGGCATAATTCTGCTTTCTGATGTTAACAATCAAGTAATGGCCTGAGGAAATTAGTGGAGGAATGTATTTTTTGTCCAGGCCATAGCAGGTGATTGTAGATTTCCCAAGAACAACAAAATGCAGAGCACAACCAAATGATCAAAGAAATCACTGCTTTTTCCATTTCATGAAAGTGTTTGTCCCACAGTACTTATCCTGTCTTTATAAGGATGTGTGTTGTTTCACTTCCATTTGTGGAAAGGAAACCGAGAAGGAAAACTTCTATGACTGATATGCTTACATGTAGAATACCAGTCAACTAGACTTTTGATAAATTGGTAAAACTACTTATAAAGCGCGTTTTTTTTATTTTAATGGCAAAATTGTAAAGCATAGATTGTATTCACAACCAGGCAACTCTTTGTGAAATTGGCAATTAACCGATTTAGGAAACATGCTATGATAGCTGTTCTCTAGAAGAATATACTTTTCTTTTTTATTTTATTTTCCTTGCTCGCATCCTGGCTAGATTTTTCCTTGTTTGCGATCATTAACATCAAGTTAGCAAGCGCGAGCGTGGATAATAGACCTCCTGTGAGATTTCTCAACACAGGGTGCTCAGGTTTCTCATTGCGAGTGGTTGGATATGCTCACAACCGCTCAGGTTGAGAAACTGCCTGTTTGTGTTGAGAAAGCTGCCGCTCGAGTAAAAATCTACTTGAGCAGCAGAAAGTAAAGCAGCGCACGCTACAGGCCCATAGGAATGAATGGGAGTTTGCATGCACAATTTGCGAGTACCAATAGGTACTCGGAAATTGCGTCTGCAATTTCAAGCATGCAAGGGTGTCCAAATCACACCCTGTTGCAACGCTGAAATTGCTCTGTGCACACATGTTGCGCACGCACATTCCCCAAGGGCATGTGTTTGTAACCTACAACTTTGAAAAATGCACTTTAGTGCATTTTTCAAAGGTTTTGCAAATTACTAACAAGTTCAACTTCATGGTAATTTGCGCCCCCTAATAGGCAAATCGCTATTTTAAAGTAGTTCTTGCATTGTATTTAAGGAATCGCAAATTACGATTCTTTAAATGCAATTGCAATTTGAGAAATTGCAATTCTTTGCAAATTCCTAAATTGCCAGCGCCTTGAATCTTGATGCATCGCAAATTCCCTTTTTGCAGGCACACACGGCCGTTTTTTGCTAATCGCACCGTTTGCGCTCACAAAAATGGTTGATGCATGTGCCTTTTAGTCCACTCAGTTTTCAAATGAGGTAGGCAGAGCTTGCATGTTTTAGGTGGTTGGCAGGGGCAACATCACTCCACATAGAGGTGCTCTTTAGACTTCTCACTGAGTGGATATAATGGGATCACTGTCCTGCTGACATGGTCCAGAAAGAAGGCATTAGTGCACAGCCACTCAGCTAAGTGCCAGCTTTATCAGTGCCAGTTTGTAGGCTGTGCAAAAGTTGAGTTGCCTGTTGTCTGGGAGACCTTGCTTATTAGGATCTTCCTCAAGCCCAATCACAAACTCACCCCAAAAAAATATAATACAGCCTTTGTGGCAGTGGTGATTACCATCTGAAGATTATGAAGTCTTTAAATTAAACCGTAACAGAAACTATTGTTTTATGATAGCATCTATGATGCATGGATAATGCTTTGTGTTTTTTTCAGAAGTGAAACTAATGCAATTGAGGAATCAAATGCGTCTACTAAGAAACAGAATGGTATGACAATTTATATATTTATTTTCTGAATCTCTTTATACCTAATGGAATTTATTTAAATTTTGCAATTAAGATGACATGTCTTCAAGGGATCACTGACATAATATAGAATGACAAAATATAGACTTACCAAAATATAGTCACCATAATATAGAATGCCAAAATATCGAATTCCTATCTACAAACAGGTAAGTACAAAAATATCGAATCCAAAATATAGTCTGTAAAAAATATAGTCAGTCAAAATATCAATTTTTTTTAAATGTCTTAAAAGTAATTTAAAATTAATGAAATAATAAATATAATTAACTAAAACATACTTAAAAATACTCAAATAACCTTAAAATTAAGATATAATTAATTTAAGTTATCAATAAAAAATGTACAATATTTTACCGTAGGATAGCAGGAGGGTAACATTTAATATTACCACTCCAGTGAGTGCAACAGTAGGGAAAGCATTGGATAGCATAGGGGTAAAAAATACTATGCCCACTCCAGTGAGTGCAACAGTAGGGAAAGCGTTGGATAGCGTAGGGGTAAAAAATACTATTCCCACTCCAGAGAGTGCAACAGTAGGGAAAGCTTTGGATAGCGTAGGGGTAAAAATTACTATTCCCACTCCAGGGAGTGCAACAGTAGGGAAAGCGTTGGATAGCGTAGGGGTAAAAAACTACTATTCCCACTCCAGAGAGTGCAACAGTAGGGAAAGTGTTGGATAGCGTAGGGGTAAAAATACTATTCCCTCTCCAGTGAGTGCAACAGTAGGGAAAGCGTTGGATAGCATAAGGGTAAAAATTACTATTCCCACTCCAGAGAGTGCAACAGTAGGGAAAGCTCTGGATAGCGGGAGGGTAAAAATTACTATTCCAACTCCAGAGCGTGCAACAGTAGGGAAAGCGTTGGATAGCGTAGGGGTAAAAATTACTATTCCCACTCCAGAGAGTGCAACAGTAGGGAAAGCGTTGGATATTGGAAGGGTAAAAATTACTATTTCCACTCCAGAGAGTACAACAGTAGGGAAAGCATTGGATAGCGTAGGGGTAAAAATTACTATTCCCACTCCAGAAAGTGCAACAGTGGGGAAAGCGTTGGATAGCGTAGGGGTAAAAAATACTATTCCCACTCCAGAGAGTGCAACAGTAGGGAAAGCGTTGGATAGCGGGAGTGTGAAAATTACTATTCCCACTCCAGATAGTGCAACAGTAGGGAAAGCTTTGGATAGCGTAGGGGTAAAAATTACTATTCCCACTCCAGAGAGTGCAACAGTAGGGAAAGCGTTGGATAGCGTAAGGGTAAAAATTACTATTCCCACTCCAGAGAGTGCAACAGTAGGGAAAGCGTTGGTTCGCGGGAGGGTTAAAAAAACTATTCCCACTCCAGAGAGTGCAACAGTAGGGAAAGCGTTGGCTAGCGGGAGGGTAAAAATTACTATTCCAACTCCAGAGCGTGCAACAGTAGGGAAAGCGTTGGATAGCGAAGGGGTAAAAATTACTATTCCCACTCCAGAGAGTGCAACAGTAGGGAAAGCGTTGGATATTGGAAGGGTAAAAATTACTATTTCCACTCCAGAGAGTACAACAGTAGGGAAAGTATTGGATAGCGTAGGGGTAAAAATTAATATTCCCACTCCAGAGAGTGCAACAGTAGGGAAAGCAATGGATAGCGTAGGGGTAAAAAACTACTATTCCCACTCCAGTGAGTGCAACAGTAGGGAAAGCGTTGGATAGCGTAAGGGTAAAAATTACTATTCCCACTCCAGAGAGTGCAACAGTAGGGAAAGCGTTGGTTCGCGGGAGGGTAAAAAAAACTATTCCCACTCCAGAGAGTGCAACAGTAGGGAAAGTGTTGGATAGCGTAGGGGTAAAAATTGCTATTCCCACTCCAGAGAGTGCAACAGTAGGGAATGTGTTGGATAGCGTAGGGGTAAAAATACTATTCCCTCTCCAGTGAGTGCAACAGTAGGGAAAGCGTTGGATAGCATAAGGGTAAAAATTACTATTCCCACTCCAGAGAGTGCAACAGCGGGGAAAGCGCTGGATAGCGGGAGGGTAAAAATTACTATTCCAACTCCAGAGCGTGCAACAGTAGGGAAAGCGTTGGATAGCGTAGGGGTAAAAATTACTATTCCCACTCCAGAGAGTGCAACAGTAGGGAAAGCGTTGGATATTGGAAGGGTAAAAATTACTATTTCCACTCCAGAGAGTACAACAGTAGGGAAAGCATTGGATAGCGTAGGGGTAAAAATTACTATTCCCACTCCAGAAAGTGCAACAGTGGGGAAAGCGTTGGATAGCGTAGGGGTAAAAAATACTATTCCCACTCCAGAGAGTGCAACAGTAGGGAAAGCGTTGAATAGCGGGAGTGTGAAAATTACTATTCCCACTCCAGATAGTGCAACAGTAGGGAAAGCTTTGGATAGCGTAGGGGTAAAAATTACTATTCCCACTCCAGAGAGTGCAACAGTAGGGAAAGCGTTGGTACGCGGGAGGGTAAAAAAAACTATTCCCACTCCAGAGAGTGCAACAGTAGGGAAAGTGTTGGATAGCGTAGGGGTAAAAATTGCTATTCCCACTCCAGAGAGTGCAACAGTAGGGAAAGTGTTGGATAGCGTAGGGGTAAAAATACTATTCCCTCTCCAGTGAGTGCAACAGTAGGGAAAGCGTTGGATAGCATAAGGGTAAAAATTACTATTCCCACTCCAGAGAGTGCAACAGTAGGGAAAGCGTTGGATAGCGGGAGGGTAAAAATTACTATTCCAACTCCAGAGCGTGCAACAGTAGGGAAAGCGTTGGATAGCGTAGGGGTAAAAATTACTATTCCCACTCCAGAGAGTGCAACAGTAGGGAAAGCGTTGGATATTGGAAGGGTAAAAATTACTATTTCCACTCCAGAGAGTACAACAGTAGGGAAAGCATTGGATAGCGTAGGGGTAAAAATTACTATTCCCACTCCAGAGAGTGCAACAGTGGGGAAAGCGTTGGATAGCGTAGGGGTAAAAAATACTATTCCCACTCCAGAGAGTGCAACAGTAGGGAAAGCGTTGGATAGCGGGAGTGTGAAAATTACTATTCCCACTCCAGATAGTGCAACAGTAGGGAAAGCTTTGGATAGCGTAGGGGTAAAAATTACTATTTCCACTCCAGAGAGTACAACAGTAGGGAAAGTATTGGATAGCGTAGGGGTAAAAATTAATATTCCCACTCCAGAGAGTGCAACAGTAGGGAAAGCAATGGATAGCGTAGGGGTAAAAAACTACTATTCCCACTCCAGTGAGTGCAACAGTAGGGAAAGCGTTGGATAGCGTAAGGGTAAAAATTACTATTCCCACTCCAGAGAGTGCAACAGTAGGGAAAGCGTTGGTTCGCGGGAGGGTAAAAAAAACTATTCCCACTCCAGAGAGTGCAACAGTAGGGAAAGTGTTGGATAGCGTAGGGGTAAAAATTGCTATTCCCACTCCAGAGAGTGCAACAGTAGGGAAAGTGTTGGATAGCGTAGGGGTAAAAATACTATTCCCTCTCCAGTGAGTGCAACAGTAGGGAAAGCGTTGGATAGCATAAGGGTAAAAATTACTATTCCCACTCCAGAGAGTGCAACAGTGGGGAAAGCGCTGGATAGCGGGAGGGTAAAAATTACTATTCCAACTCCAGAGCGTGCAACAGTAGGGAAAGCGTTGGATAGCGTAGGGGTAAAAATTACTATTCCCACTCCAGAGAGTGCAACAGTAGGGAAAGCGTTGGATATTGGAAGGGTAAAAATTACTATTTCCACTCCAGAGAGTACAACAGTAGGGAAAGCATTGGATAGCGTAGGGGTAAAAATTACTATTCCCACTCCAGAAAGTGCAACAGTGGGGAAAGCGTTGGATAGCGTAGGGGTAAAAAATACTATTCCCACTCCAGAGAGTGCAACAGTAGGGAAAGCGTTGAATAGCGGGAGTGTGAAAATTACTATTCCCACTCCAGATAGTGCAACAGTAGGGAAAGCTTTGGATAGCGTAGGGGTAAAAATTACTATTCCCACTCCAGAGAGTGCAACAGTAGGGAAAGCGTTGGTACGCGGGAGGGTAAAAAAAACTATTCCCACTCCAGAGAGTGCAACAGTAGGGAAAGTGTTGGATAGCGTAGGGGTAAAAATTGCTATTCCCACTCCAGAGAGTGCAACAGTAGGGAAAGTGTTGGATAGCGTAGGGGTAAAAATACTATTCCCACTCCAGTGAGTGCAACAGTAGGGAAAGCGTTGGATAGCATAAGGGTAAAAATTACTATTCCCACTCCAGAGAGTGCAACAGTAGGGAAAGCGTTGGATAGCGGGAGGGTAAAAATTACTATTCCAACTCCAAGCGTGCAACAGTAGGGAAAGCGTTGGATAGCGTAGGGGTAAAAATTACTATTCCCACTCCAGAGAGTGCAACAGTAGGGAAAGCGTTGGATATTGGAAGGGTAAAAATTACTATTTCCACTCCAGAGAGTACAACAGTAGGGAAAGCATTGGATAGCGTAGGGGTAAAAATTACTATTCCCACTCCAGAGAGTGCAACAGTGGGGAAAGCGTTGGATAGCGTAGGGGTAAAAAATACTATTCCCACTCCAGAGAGTGCAACAGTAGGGAAAGCGTTGGATAGCGGGAGTGTGAAAATTACTATTCCCACTCCAGATAGTGCAACAGTAGGGAAAGCTTTGGATAGCGTAGGGGTAAAAATTACTATTCCCACTCCAGAGAGTGCAACAGTAGGGAAAGCGTTGGATAGCGGGAGGGTGAAAATTACTATTCCCACTCCAGTGAGTTTAACAGTAGGGAAAGTAATGATTTAATATATTCTTAAAAATAAATTAAATATCAATACCAATAAAACATTAACTGAAATTAATAACCAATTTAATATTATGTAATAATTAATTAGAAATACAACCACATATTTGTTATTAAAAATTAATAACCTATTCATAATTATTTAACAACTAATTAATTTTCAATATGAAAAACTAATTAATAATAAAAATTAATACCAATTAAAAATTAACAGTAAATTAATTATCAATACACAAAAAGTATTGTTAATATGTAATTAATTACAATTACATTACTTCCCACCCTATTCCCCAATAAACCCACATTCCACTACAGAAAATACATGAATACAATTATCATAATTATCAAATATTTAATTAATACGAAATAATTACCAATTAATACAAATTAATTGCCAATTAATAGAAATTAATTACCAATTGAAAATTAATTAATACATTTAAAATCAATACCAATAAATGAAAATAATTATTTACTTAATGACAATTAAATTACTTCCCACCCTATTCCCCTATAAACCCACAACCCGCTACAGAAAATAAATGTAGAAAATTAACATAATTAACAATTAATCAATTAATACAAATTAATTGGCAATTATTACAAATTAATTACCAATTAAAAAATTACAATAAATTCAAAATGAATACCAATACATATATAACAATATTTAATTAATTACAATTAAATTACTTCCCACCCTATTCCCCTATAAACCCACAACCCGCTACAGAACTAGAAAGCAAAATGTAATTAAAAATTATTCATAATTGCTAAAAATTAATATTTAATTTAATATAATTAAATTACTTCCCACCCTATTCCCCTATAAACCCACAACACGCTACAGAATTAAATTACGCAAAAATTAAATAACATAAAATTCATTACCTAAAATACATTAAACATACATTACAAAAATTAATATACACTTTTCACACATATACTAACGTACAAAACACTTAAAAAAATTATATGATTAAAAAATCGATATATTTAATGCCTATATTGTATACTTCGATATTTTGACTTCTATATTTTGAAAATCGATATTACTTACCTTAAATTCGATATTTTTAACCACTATATTGGGTCCATTCGATATTTTGTCCATTCTATATTTTTACTTCGATATTATGTCCATTCTATATTTTGGAATCGATATTATGACTGTTTAACGTCTTCAAGGGCAAACAATGCATATGTGATGTCACCATTTGAATACGTAGCATGCACAGAAGATGATAATAATATATCCTGTGTTTTCTAAAGCAATGAACTGCTATAGGAACAGAAGGGCAGATTTAAATGGAAAGTGTTCAATTAATATACTTAGGGCCCGATTCACAGTACTAACTTAAGACAAAATCCTAAACTTACTACCATTTTGGTATTCACAGAAGGCACTTACTCATTTCGGTATTCACAGAAGTTAGGAGTCCTATCTTTAGGACTCCTAAATGCCTTCTAAGAATACCGTAGTCTTAAAATTAGGGTTTTTCTCAGTTTAGGAGTAGTAAAGTTAGGATTACTAACTTTAGGATTCCTAAATGCCTTCTGTGAATACCAAAACTCCTAAAGCTAGTATTTTTCTAAGTTTAGGAGTAGTAAAATTAGGACTCCTAACTTTAGTACTCCTAAATGCCTTCTCTGATTACCGAAAGTCTTAAAGTTAGGATTTTTCTCAGATTAGGTGTAGTAAAGTAAGGACTCCTAACTTTAAGACTCCTAAACTGAGAAAAATCCTAATTTTAAGACTTTTGGTACTCACAGAAGGTATTTAGGAGTCCTAAAGTTAGGACTCCTAACTTCTGTGAATATCGAAATGAGTAAGTGCCTTCTGTGAATACCAAAATGAGTAAGTGCCTTCTGTGAATACCAAAATCGTAGTAAGTTTAGGATTTTTTCTTAAGTTAGTTGTGTGAATCGGGCCCTTAATACTTAAATAATCAACATGAGTATTTAAAAGATCAGTCAGAATTGTATATTACAGTCCATTTGAATAGCAAGTCTCCGGATTTCTTAAGTCCTGGTTCTACAAACCCAAAGAGCTAATCCAAGATAATTAGCAATGTATGCATAATCTGAAATATACATTGTGCTGTTACTTCTAACATTATTTCCGACTTCTCTTTCCAATCATCTATTAGACTGTTAAGAATGTCTAGGGGGTACTGAATGAGGTTTAATATATTGCCCACCTTGACAAGAGTAAAAACAGATGGTGGTTAACCTGGGAACTAATGAACATTGACAGCTCAGGCCATGTCAATCAGGGTCAACATGTTTCATGTCTCACGTGGTTCAACCGGATATTAGGCAATTTGTCAGTATCCAACCCTATTTAAGTTAGATATTAGCCCCTCTAGGCTGGTAGAGATGGGGAGGTCTCGGGCACTTTTCCTCGATGGATCACTTCTTTTCCTGCAGCATAGCGCAGTCCTCTGCCCATTCCTAAGGGGCTAAAGAATAACTCAAATAGGGCTATATTTCCCATGCCCTGTACCGAAGAAGGTATAGTTGACACAATAAAGATATTTTGGTTGGTTACCTATACTATCACACAACTTGATTCCCAATCAGGTGTAGTTTAGGTGTCACATTCTGGTCCGGACAAATTGCCTATTACCCGGATGGACCAAGTAAGGCATAAAAAATATGGAGCCTAATTCACATTACCTGAGCCACCGCCGGTTGTTGCTCTTGTCAAAGGTACCATTACGTTAAATCTCATTTGGTACCCCCATAGACATTTTTTGCCACACACTTCACACCACTCTACACTCACTGCACCCTCACTTACACTCATCATTACAGCATCTTAATTTACAGTCTTGACCCAACAAGGAGCTGCCCGATGATGGAGCACGACACCCATCTGGGTATATGAGAGCCATTGCTTATGATCAATCGGGTACCATGATGCAGTTGGTCAGCAGCTGCCAGGCCGACACTTCAGTTGCTTCCACTCAGCAAGCATAATTACCCAAATTTTCCAAAGTTTACAAGCCACCACTGCGGCTTCCACTGGGACTTAACACTTTGGGGCATATCAATAATCTCCTATTGCCACCATAACGTCACTTGGTGGTGATAGGGGCTTCACATTATTTACAAGGCTGTGTTACGCCACTTAATGAGGCTTATCGCTTCCTTGTAAATAAAGCACCCTTTCACATTGTATTTTACGTGAAAGGGGAGGGCAATGGGTGTTGCGGTGGATGTTCCGCCGCAGCACCCATTGATTTTGACACTACCCCGTATTTACAAGGGCAGCGTAAATAGGAGGCAGCGCCAAAATTTAGACCAAGGAAAACTGGTCTTAAACAGGCAAAACAAGGAGAAATGCTTTATTTCTCCTTGTGTTGCTGTTTCCATGTATGAAGCGTTGTGAAGCAAACATAGGAACAGCAAAATGCCAATGATTGTTTATATGGAGGAAGGTCCCCCCTCCTGCACATAAACAATAATTTAATAAAAACGCTGTCTATGTGTGCTGCTTAATGCTTCATACATAGAAGTTGCAAAATAGAATTTAAAGATTGTTTGAGTACAGACCTTCCTGCACCTTCCTCCATGTATGAAGCGTTGTGAAGCAAACATAGGAACAGCAAAATGCCAATGATTGTTTATATGGAGGAAGGTCCCCCCTCCTGCACATAAACAATAATTTAATAAAAACGCTGTCTATGTGTGCTGCTTAATGCTTCATACATAGAAGTTGCAAAATAGAATTTAAAGATTGTTTGAGTACAGACCTTCCTGCACATAAACAATCTTCCCCTCAACATAGGCTGCGTAGGTGCTAGGCAGCTAAATTTAGCGCCAGCGCAGGGGTAAAACCGGGGTGCACCATATTCTAGTAAATATGGTGCAGCCCTGCTTTTTTAAAGTGACGAAGCGTGTCGTTAGCCTTCTTGACTTAATGACACGCTTCTCCACTTTTTTGTAAATATGCCCCTTTGAGTTTTGTAAAATAAATACATTAAGCATGTGCAGTGCAACATTTTATGATTAAATAAAAAATAAACTAAAACATAAGCACATTTTTTAGCAAGTTGATGCCATGTTTCATAACTGTGAATAAATGAAACATGATGATTCACCTCTGTGCCTTGCATGAGTTATAGTGCATTGCAACTTATCTTAACCTCTTCGACGCTGATGACGGAACCGCTCCGTCATCAGCCGCGGTGGCGCTGTGCTGATGACGGAGGGGTTCCGTCATGGCCCGCCCGACGCGCCTGCACGGCGCGTTCTATTGAGCGGGTGGGGCCATGACGGAACCACTCCGTCATCAGCACAGCTCACCCGAGGCTGGCGACGGAGCGGTTCCGTCACCAGTGTGTGAGCGCCGCGCGGCCCCCCCGCCCCCTTAGTGCTGCGGCGGAATAGCCGCTACAGCGAAGGTGCTAAATCAACATGAATTAACAATAAGAAATATTTAAAGTCAATGGCATAGTTAATATTTAATACATTGTCTATATCAATTAAAACAAGTTGAAATGTTGTCTATCCCTAAGATTTAGCAATACAATTCTTGTTGCAATATACATTAGAAGAACTATTAAATCATGACAGTTTGTGGGATAAATGATTAGGCTCCCAATGCTTTTCTGTGTTTTGTGGCACTATACTTCTTCCGGTGAACACATAATTGTTCCAGTAATACAAAGAGAAATCAGGAATGCACCACCAGCCTATCAGCACCCTGATACGAATGGCATCTAAAATGTAGATCTGTCTGTGTTACCTTGTATGTAGAAATTGTAGGGTATGGTATCTAGTCATACTACCCCCAGTACAGAAAGTAATCCAAAAGAAAGTGATTATTGTGATTCAAATTTCATTTTAAAGTAATACAAACCTATAACTGTTAGAATACAACAGCATATACTTGAACAGTCATGCATTTGCAAATATATATTACCTACCTGTGCCAAGTCCTGATTGGTTCTAAAATAAAACATAAGTATACCTTTTTTATACTTACATAATTGGACTGGATTTTGTCTCTGAGTGTGCACCCTCAGCCTTGATTGAGTGAATAAAATAAATGTTTAACACAACCTCTGGATAAGCCTAACTGCTCGCCCACACTATCACAAGGAGAGCTGTTAGTCCTTACCTAATTTAGCCTCTGCTTAACCTTTGAGGCCTCGACGGACTCAGTGCACATCATACCTTACTTTGGTATAGTATATACAGAGCCAACTTCCTACATGGGTGGGTCAGCAGTGGGATGTAAAGCCGCACCCCTTACTCTAACTTAGAGGTTAAAGAGTTAAGACTTTGCTGTAAAGCTAAGCAAATAGAAATTGGGTCTAACCCTACCGGAATGAAACTCCTGGAGTTTCTGGCAGTGTATGCAAGGGACCACCCCACTGCTGAAGGAGAAGACCCTAGGGAGAATGAGGAAAGTAGTGAGGAGGATTAAGTCTTATACCAAGCCCCTCGACCACTTAGGGAGGAAGGAAACTTTGTGGCCTACCCTCCACACCCAAGAGGTACGGGGGCTAGCTCCTACAGAGTTAGGACCAACTCCATACCAGACTGTAAGGACAACCTCACTGAGGGGAATCTCCTTTTAGTAAAAATGACCAGAAGACTAGACCCAGGGGCTAGTCTCCTACCTCTAGAAAAAGCAAGAGAAGAGATGGACCTAGGACCCATTAATGGTGGCAGCAATTTAAAAAGCTTAGAAAGATAATGATCCTATGATCTTAAAATCCCCAAAGGGATTGTCCATAAAGTTGAGGATGGTGATGACAAAACCAAGTGGTTCAAAGCCTTTGAGAGGGCTTGTATATCCAGAAAAGTGAGGAAATCTCACTGGGGGGCACTCTAGTGGGACCTGTTCTCTGGTAAGTGAATCAGACTTCTGGCCCTTAGTGGGGCAGGAGTAGAGTCCTATGAACTCATGAAGGTTAGCCTGGTTGAGGGAATTGGGCTCACTACTGAGGAGCACAGAATAAAATTCAGTCAGTCAGTCCTGGGTAGAAATTGTATACTACTCAGTAAAACACTAAGGGGCACATTACGATGGAGGATTTTCCGCATCCTCCGGGCCGGCGGAAGCCACCGCCGGTCCGGCAGATGCGGAAAATCCTCTGCGGACCCACCAAAGACCCACCGCCACATTAGGATGGCTGGTGGGTCCTGGTTTCAGTCCGCTGCTTTTCCGCCACGGTTGGCTTACAACCGCGGCGGAATAGGCCTAATATGGTGGCGGTGTCTCTCAGACACCGCCAGCCATATTAGGATGTCTGGAGTTCTATGCCTTTACACGGCGGCATTTCCGCCGTGCAAAGGCATACGGATTTTTGTTTGGGGGCCCGTTGCGGGCCCCCAGGATTGAAGGGGGGGTGGGGGGTTGCACATGGGGGGTACTTATGGTACCCCCCTGCATTTGCGTGCACAGAGCGGCAGGCACCGCGCGGTACCTGCCGCTTTGTGCATGCAAATGCACAGCTTTCATTTTTAACATTGCAGCGGGTCCTGCTTCAAGCAGCACCTACCGCAATGTTAAAAATAGAGGATGTGACCGCCAGGGTGGCGGTCACATCCTAATTGCACATGAGGGAACGCCGCAGCACATGCGGACGTTCCCTCTTACTCAGGGCTCGCGGACGGACGCAAGTCGGTCCTCGATCGTAATGGGCCCCTAAGTGGCTGGTTAACTGGAAGTAAAGGGCAAGATTATGATGGTCTTTATAATTTGTTTATGAAAGAACACATTTTAAGTAACTGCATCAATGAAACGTTGCACCAGCATCCGGTAGACCTAAGTTCAATTTCTCCCCAAGAATTGGGTAAGAAGGTGGACCACTGGGTCAAGACAAGGGTAACAAAGACAACCACTGAGGGTGACCAAAAGAAGGGGGACACAAAGCCTCCCCAGGGTAAAGAGGATGAGAAACCCAAAGATACAATACAAGAGTCTTCTAAAGCCCCCCAAAATCCTTGTCAGGGAGGTGGGCCCAAGAACTCTTCCCAGCCCACTAGTGGGCACAAGGGGAAACATTTTGATCTTTCAAAGGACTGGTGTTACCAATGTAACAAGAAGAGACCCCCAAACTAGAGATGATGCTTGTCCAAACAAACCAGCGCCTAGACCCCCACCAGTTCCCATCTCCAACTGGGAACAACATTGTGCCCGGAGCAAATCAGGGTTCACACTCAGGCTATTTTGGGCTCTGAAAGAGAATGAGGATTAGCTACGTTGGCTGTCCGGCCCCCTAATTGAAGGAAATATGTGCAGTACTCTTAGTGGGACCAAGATAGAAGCCCTGAGGGATACAGGTGCCAGTGTCACTATTGTGAGAGATGCACTGGTTTCCCCAGAGCTATACCTAACTGGGAAAAAAACTATCCATTTACCATCGCTGACAGTGTTACCACTAACCATGCCATGGCTATGGTGATATTAGACTGTGAGGGGGGGGTTGCTGACCTGAAACAGGTAGTGGTCTCTTCAATGCTTCCTGCCACCTTTCTGCTTGGAAATGATCTTGAAACCCCAGCATGGGCTGAGGTAGAACGACAGACACATGCATCCATGCTGCAAATTCCCAACACAGTGTGTTTAAAATCCCAAGCACAATTCCTGACACAGGGTGAACAATGAAGATTGGAGCCTGAAATTATGAAATTATTGCACAGCCTTCCAAGAGAAAGGATAGGAAGACTGGTGAAGCAGCTTCCATATAGCAAAAAGATCAGGTGCACTTTTTCCATGGATAGGGGGAACTGGGCCCATAGAGCTTGAACCTTATCAGGTAGAGCTCTTGGGACCAAGGGGACCCTCTAGGGAACAGGAGCAGATAGATGTCAATGGTTCCCATAAATTCTATTGGGAGGAAGGGCTCCTGTACACTGAGGCTAGAGACCCCGAAGCTGGAGCCACTAGGAGAGTGGTAGTGCCTCAGCTGTATAGGGAGTTCCTATTCAATTAAGCACATGACATCACCCTAGCTGGGCATCTGGGCCAGACCAAAACATGGGAAAGATTGGTCACCCACTCTTATTGGCCCTAGATGTCCCAAACATGAAGGAGCTTCTAAGCTCCTGTGTCACCTGTCAAGCCAGTGGCAAGAGAGGACGGTACCCAGAAGCCCACTTAATTCCACTACTAGTGGTTGGGGTTCCCTAGGTATCCCGAAGCCATCCTCCTTAGGATTACTACAGCCCCTGTGGTAGCCAAAGCCCAGATTGATATATTCACCATGGTAGGGTTTCCTAACAAGGTAATATCAGACCGCAATACCGGCTTCATGTCTGCATAATTGAAACATATGTGGGATGAGTGTGGGGTGAGCTACAGGGTCACAACACCTTATCACCCACCAGCCAGTGGCCTTGTTGAAAGGTTTAACAAGACAATGGAAGACATGATAATGGGACTCCCTAAAAACCTCAAAAAGAGATGGGGTATTCCATTACCGTACCTTATTTTTGCCTACAGAGAGGTGCCTCAGAAGGTAGTAGGGTTCTCACCCTTTGAACATCTGTTTGGTGACCCTGTAAGGGGACCTCTCTCACTTGTGAGGTAAGGATAAAAAAGACCCCATCAGGTTCCAAAGCAAGATTTGGTGGACTATGTAATAGGCCTTCATTCCAGGATGGCAGAGTACATTCAGAAAGCATCCAAAGACCTTGAGGTCAGGCAGGTGCTCCAGAAGCTCTAGTATGGGCTAAAAGCTGCACTGGTAGACTTCTGACCAGGGCAACAGATATTGGTTTTAGAGCAAGTTGCACCAAGGGCAATCCAGGACAAATGGAGTGGTCCAAACCATATACTTGAGAAATAAAGTGAGATTACCTATTTGGTTGACCTGGGCACTAGCAGGTCCTCCGAAAGGGTCATACATGTGAACGAACTCAAGCTCTATTCCGACAGGGCTGATGTAACCATCCTGATGGTTACTGATGAGTGAACCTCTCCCTGATCTCCCCAAGATGGGTCAGTGCATGGGGTTGTCTACACAGACACCCTCCGTGCCCAACAGCAAGCTGTTTGCAGACAGGTTCTACAACAATATGTACAGCACTTTTCCTTGACCCCTGGACAGACCCCCTGGTGTACCCATGATGTGGACACTGGAGAAAGCTTGCCTGTCAAAGCAAAAATATATCGCCAGTCTGACCAAGTCAAAGAAAGCATCAAAGCTGAAGTTAGCAAGATGCTGGAGTTCGGGGGTCATTGAGCCCTTTAAGAGTTCCTGGCCCTGCCCAGTAGTCCTAGTCCCCAAACTTCACCCCCAGGACTGATAAATAGATAGATAAGTTAGGGGCTGCCAAATATTGAAGTACCTTTGACTTGACTGCAGGGTAGTGGCAGATTGGCATGGCCCCTGGAGCAAAAGAAAAGACAGCATTCTCCACACCTGATGGGTACTTCTAGTTTACTAAGATGCCCTTTGGTTTAAAGAATGCCCCTGACACCTTCCAAAGGTTGGTGAATTGAGTCATTGCTGTGTTGGAAGGCTTTAGTGCAGCTTAATGGGATGATATTGCTGTGTTTAGCTCTTACTGGCAGGATCACCTGGTCCACCTGGATAATGGATTTAAAGGCCCTGCAAGCTGCAGGCCTAACTATCAAGGCATCCAAGTGCCAGATAGGGCAGGGAACCATTGTGTACATAGGCCACCCTGTAGGAGAAGGCCAATTCGAACCCCTCCAACCCAAGATCTAGACCATCCTGGATTGAAAAGCTCAAAAAACCCAGGCCAAAGTAATAGCCTTCCTTGGTTTGACAGGGTACTATAGGAGGTGTGTTAAGACATAAGGGTCCATTGTGTCTCCCCTCATAGAACGTATCTCCAACAAGATGCCCAGGAAAAGGAACTGGATAGTTGGCTGACAAAAGGCTTTAGACACTCTAAAAGAGTCAATGTACTCAGCACCTATTCTCAAAGCTCCAGATTACTCCAAGCATTTCATAGTGCAGACTGATGCATCTGAGCTGGGGAAAGAAGCGGTCCTATCCCAGACAAATGATGATGGACAAGACCAACCTGTTGCTTTCATAAGCCGAAGTATCCTCCCAGACAGCAGCGTTGGAGTGCCATTGAGAGGGAGGTCTGTGCTGTATTTTGGTCCCTGAGGAAGCTGAGAAAATACCTGTTGGTACTCACTTCCTAGCTCAACTGACCACTGGCCTCTCAGATGGGTAATGCAGATGAAAGGAGAAAACCCAAAATGTTTGATGTAGTTCATATCCCTACAGGAAATAGATTTTACACTGGAACATAGACCTTGGACTACCCATGCCAATGCGGATGGTCTTTCCTGATTTTCCACTTAAAAAATGAAGACTCTCTTGGGAAAGGTTAGTCTCATCCTCTTTCGTTTGGGGGGGTTGCTTAGTTAAGTGGCTCTTTTTAAATGGTTACCCCATTTTTTGCCTGATATCTCATGCAACTCGACGTGATTTGCCCTGGGTACCTGCCACTCAGTTTCCCAGGGCCTGTGTTCTTTCCCAAGACTGCACAGTTGTACCCAAAATTGGTACACCCCTGGCCACAGACAAGCCCAATGTAAAAGGTACCATGGGTACCAAGGGCACTGTGACCAGGAAGACTTCTAAGAGCTGCACTGCCAATTGTACGAACCTCAGTGGCCCAGTACCTTAACCCACTCACTCTGCTACTGCACGCTATGTGTTTTGGTGCAGAGAAAAGTGAAGAATTGACATGATACACATCCCTGTGTCCCATGGTTGTGATCTACTGCCTAGGGCCTAGGTAAGTTATACCTCTAGCAGGGTGCTCTAGCCCTAAGGTGAAGGTACAGAGGCATGAGCCCTGTACCCCTACAGTGTCTAAGTCCATTCTTAGGCATTGTAAGTATAGCAAACCCAAAAAGAGTATATGGTCTGGAAGGTGGTCACTACGAACTCCATAATGGCTTCACTAAAAACCGGGAGGTTTGGTTGCAAACTTCTCAGCACATTCAACCCACACTAATACCAGGGTGGGATTTAATGTAAAATGCACTCAGAGGGCATCTTATTGATGCTCCCTGAAAATCGACCAGCCCTGGGGCGGTCCCTGAATGGCTGCCCACCATTTACCACCACAAGACAGGTTTCTGGATCCTTGGGTGGAGGGTTTCTGCTTTCTGGGTCCAGAAACAAAGCCCATCCTGCGCAGATGTGTCAATCCTCCTCCCCCAGGAATTTGATGGGTTCACAATAGGGGATGCTTCAAAGGCCTGCCACCCTTGGGCGCTGTCCCTTCTTTTTGCTGCCCCCAGCAGCTAACTCCCACCGGTTCCGGCCCCCACTTTGGATGGGAGAATCAGTGGGAAACCCAAGCTAAGAAGAGAGATATGCCTACCTTTGCTAATCTCACCCCTCGGGTGGGAGAAGCAAGGTTAAGTACTAATCTCAGTCCCCTCCAATTTGAAGATGATTGGACTCAGCCAATTAGGAAGAGGCTCATGCCCCTTCCACTGGAGTGAGGCGTATACCCACCACAAGGAGGGGACCCATTGATCCCGACCTGCACCTCTTTTAATGCCCCTTAATTTAGTATTTAGGGTCAACCCTGAACTTTGCCTCCTCAGATTTCAGGAAAAAAGAAGAACAGAAGAACCGTGAGGACACAGGAAGGAGAAGAGGACACCAACTGCATTGGCCCTAGCCCTAACGGCTTGCCCCAACTACGACTTGCCTACAGTAAAGAACCCAGCGTGTTCCGCAGCAGTAGACCATCAGAGCCCGGAGGTCGTGCTCTGCACTCAACTGATGAACTCTGTCTCCCTTAATCACCTGAATTGCTTAAACAAAAATGAATCCCCAGAATCCAGATTCTGTCAACTCTATGATTCTGCACCACTCTGCACCTGGCTCCACGGCCGAGACCGAGAGGCCCAACATCCCAAGGAGGTTTCCCCAGTAATCCTAGCCTGGGATCTGGTGACCCCCATCTCCCTCAAGCTACAAGACAAGACATGCAACATTAACCTGAAGGTGGTAAGATGAACTCTACCTTAACTAAAGCGGTCCAGGAAGCCTAACCGCGATCGACCGACAGACTTCAACCATGACCGACCGCAGACCAAAGAATCAGAAGACACCCCTGCACCAATGTCCCACAGTGTTGAGTGGCCCAACCAACAGTGTCCAGGCATCACCCAAGATCTCAACTCCCCCCTGCACTCTTCACCCGGATGCCTCAGTGCCACTGGTAGTACAAATTGAGTGCCCATCTAGACTTTGGGGAACCTTGGTCCTAACCCCAAAAGCGCACCCTTGTAAGTCGAGTACATACCTCCAAAACTGATACCACTTTTCTCCCCTGGGAATCCATGGTACGAGATTTTGGGGAACTGTTAATGGATGGGGAAAAGTAAACTCTAATGCAAAGTATAACAATTCATGCTTGCCTTGTATGTAGAAATCCTAGGTTGTGGTATCTACGCATACCACCCCCACGAATCAAAGTAATCCAAAGTAGTCTGAAAGTAAATAGAAAGCAAGTATTGTGTGATTTAAATTGCATTTTAAAGTGATACAAATCTGTCACTGTTACAATTGGAGGTACAACTGAATTTCCTTGAACAGTTGTGCATTTCCAAATATATATTGCCTACCTGTGCCATGTCCTGCTTGGTTCTACAATAAACCACAAGTATACCTTTTTTATACTTACCTAATTGTCTCTGAGTGTGTACCCTCAGCCTTGATAGAGTGAAAACAATAGGGGCCATATGTATCATTCCAAATTGCGATTGCAAACGCAATTGGGCTCAGTGGTATGTATGAAAGTAAAACTGCCTCGCAAAATAAGGAATCGCAAAATTTGTGATTCCCTATTTTGCGATTGCATTTAAGGAATCACAACTTGCTATTCCTTAAATGCAATGTAAGAAGCACAGAAAAGTGCAATTTGGCCTTAAGAATCACAAATTACCACCAACTTCAAGTTGGTGGTAATGTGCGATTTCTCTAAAAAATGCACTTTTTTGCATTTTTCAAAGTGCCATGTGGCACACATACATACCATTAGGGCATGTATGTGTACCACATGTGCACACATGCACATTTCAGGGGTGCAACAGGGTGTCTTTTTGACACCTTGGCATCCTTGAAATTGCATTCTCAATTTGCGATTCTCTCATTCAGAATCGCAAATTGGGAATGTCTTCCCATTCATTCCTATGGGCCTATAGGCCCATAGGAATGAATGGGGAGGTATTCCTTAATTGTGAATTTCAATTTACAAATACGCAATTAAGGAATATGTAGGATTCACAAAATTATTTGCAAATCCTACATACATAGCATTTTGCGATTCTCAAATAGTGATTCGCAAAAAATAGCAATTTGAGATTCACAAAATCAGAGTTTGATACATATGGCCCTAAATGCTTAACACATCCACTGGATAGTCCTAACTGCTTGCCCACACTATATCAAAGAGAGCTGTTTGCTCTTACCTATTTTAGCCTCTGCTATACCTCTGGGACTCCGTAACTTATTTTGGTATAGTATATACAGACTCTAAACAATTGCGAGCCCAGGGGGGATAAAAGGATATGAACAGGTCGCTCCCACTCTATACCATATCAACAACAAAAGACCTGCCCCTCTATTATGTAGAAACAGCCGTTTCCCGTATACCTTAACTGATACCTATCATAAGGTGTCAATCACCAGTGATTAATTATTACCCTACTGCTTCTATATGCTATAATTGTCATTACCTTGAGTCTAAACACATCTATAACTGTGTGTGATACTGCAGCAATCCACAACCCCTCACAGACCCTTCTAAGAAAACAACTTTCAAAACTTTCAACTTTCTTCTACGGGGGCGCTGGTATATATGAACACAGCTGCTACCTGGTACAATAAATGAAGAATTAACGTACAGTACAGAGATCGAGCAGACCCAAAACCCTGATGAAATTGCAGGTAAGTCTATCACTGCAATGAAACATGTTGGTTTGATTTTAATAGAGTGGGCACACAGCATGGAATAAAAGTAATTTAGCTAGTTCCAGTTGAACCTTCACTCCTGAGGCGGAAAGCCGGGAGTCTTTTTCTTAAAGCTGTCTAACTTTTAAACCTATTCACTTGCGAGTCACTATATTATTGTTGTGTTTGATTTTTAAAAAAAGCACTCATCAAGCATTCTGCTGATCGCTGGTACACTGCGCTGAGGATTCTATCACAGCTGCGGCCCCCGGTAAAACCTCTCAGCTGCCGCCATCGCCGGCGTGCACACAGGCCACGCCCCCATCGAGGCCACGCCCCCTACCCTATCGAGGCCACGCCCCTTTGCCCTATAACTGGCGCTGAAATACGAGCGTAAAGTAAAGTAAAGTCCACATTTGTAAAGCGCACAATCACCCGTAAGGGTCTCTAGGCGCTGGGGGGCCGTCGGGAAGATTAAGCGAGCTATTGCCCAGAGTCACATGGTGCTCGGCTGACCTGCCGCCGGAGCCGGGGATCGAACCGTGGTCCCCAGATTCCAGCGTCAGTCGCCCTGGCCGCGGCGCCACACCTCTTCGTCCAGTTGAACCTTCACTCCTGAGGCGGAAAGCCGGGAGTCTTTTTCTTAAAGCTGTCTAACTTTTAAACCTATTCACTTGTGAGTCACTATATTGTTGTTGTGTTTGATTTTAAAAAAAAAGCACTCACCAAGCATTCTGCTGATCGCTGGTACACCGTGCTGTGGATTCTATCACAGCTGCGGCCCCCCGGCAAAACCTCTCAGCTGCCGCCATCGCCGGCGTGCACACAGGCCACGCCCCCATCGAGGCCACGCCCCCTTCACGTCACTCCCTTCGATAAAACATGTGTATGGGGAGGAAGCGCAGCGGACGGGCGCAGCGGGCGCGCCGACTGCGCGCCGAAGGCGAGCCTAAGGCAAGCCCGTCTGGGCCCGTCCGGGCCCGGACGGCCCCCGGCCCGGACGCTATGCCCATTTCGCCAAGGCGCTGCCCTACCTATACACGAGACATGCTCCTGGCTCTGAACCCGCATAAACTCCCCTCCTGTAATTACACTTATACGGGAGATGACTCTTTCATCCGCTGCAATCTCTGCAACCCGCCCCGCGCGGAGACAGAACATCGTAGCCTTCAACTCGGCCTCCTCAATTGCAGATCGATTGTCAAGCACGCCCACGAGTTAAACCTCCTAATTCTAGATCACGCCATTGACATTCTGTTTCTTACAGAAACATGGCTTACTTCTAACAACGGCGCCGATATCGTTAATGCCCTCCCTCCCGGCCACCAAATTTGCACATTGAACAGACCGTGTGGCAGAGGAGGCGGTTTAGCGATAATCTACAAAGATTACCTTACCTGCAGAATTGCTGACGGCAACATTAAAGACTGTGAAAGCTGCCACTACACCGTACAAATTTCGCCAGAAAAGTCCCTGTCTGGGCTGCTGGTATACCGCCCTCCAGGTCCACTTGCCGAGTTCACCAGCAGGCTCATTGACCATGTAACTCTTATGGCCACGACGTCCCCTAACTTCCTTCTGTTAGGAGACTTGAACCTCCACTTCTTAGACCCAGTGGACACCCACGCAGCCGATTTACGGCTGGACCTTGCCTCTATTGGTCTTCACCTAATGAACTCTCAGGCCACTCACGACAAAGGTCAGCTACTGGACCCGATTTTTACAAACATCCAGGACCTTAAAACCTGCCCGCCACTCCCCCTGCCCTGGACAGACCACCTCCTGATTCCCATCGATTGGCACCTTAACACCTCCCTCCCCCAACTGCCTAAAAACAGAACTCTTACTAGGCGTTGGCACAAACTTATACCAGAAGACTGGGCACTCAAACTCAGGGATTCCATCCCCTCTCCCACTCAGAACCCTATAACCGCCGACATTGAATTTAATGCTTGGATCACCCATTCTCTGGATTGCCTCATACCCCTCTCTAGCACCCTCAAACGCACCAAGAGAGTTAACCCTTCCCCTTGGTACACCCCTGAACTGAATGTTCTACGGAAGGAATGCAAGAGAACTGAACGCACATGGAGGAAAGACAAATCAGCAGACAAGAAAGAAATGTTCCGGTCCACCTTAAGAACTTACAAACTTGCGCTTCATAAAACTAAGAGTTCATTTTTTGAGGAAAAAATTAAAAACGCATCCTGCTCCGCTCAAGAAACCTTCACTATCCTAAAAAAACTTCTTCATGTCCCAGATCCCCCAGTAAAACCCACGGATCCTAAATCCGCGGAAAACAAATGCATTAAGCTGGCTACTTTTTTCGACGAGAAAATCCCAAAAATCCTTTCCTCCCTTCCTTCTATTGACAGCGGTGGCACAGGCTCAGACTGCCGCATCCCCCGTTCTTGTCATGGCCGGCACGTCGATTCCTCGGTACCCTCTCTTGACACTTTCGGTCCAGTCACCACAGAAGAGGTAGCCACGACGCTTGCCACAATCAAGAGTGGCTCTCCCTGCGACCCGGCCCCCCTACGCTTCCTCAAAAAAGTGGCCCCCACCATCATCCCTCCACTCACGGCCCTCATCAATGCCTCTCTACTGGAGGGAGAGGTCCCTCCTAGTTGGAAAGCAGCTGCTGTAAAAGGGCTCCTGAAAAAACCTTCATTGGACCCTCAGGACTTAGCCAACTACAGGCCAATCTCCCTCCTCCCAGGAAATAGCAAAATCACAGAGAAACTTGTGAACAAAAAACTATCTCTATTCCTGGAAGCGAACAACCTGCTCAGGAACTCCCAGACAGGCTTCCGCCCAGGCCAGGGCACCGACACCGCCCTCCTGGCGGCAGTGGAGAAGGCCAGAAGCATTCTAGACTCAGGAGGATCAGTGGCAGTGATCCTCCTGGACCTCAGTGCAGCCTTCGACACTGTCAATCACCAGGTTTTAATCCAGCGGCTGAGAGACACGGGAGTGAAGGGCACGGCCTTCAAGTGGCTTGCCTCGTTCCTCGATGGCCGCTCGTTCCAAGTCTGGGAGAATGACAGCCACTCCCCTGCGGTCCACCTCCGTTGTGGAGTACCGCAGGGTTCATCACTAAGCCCAACGTTATTTAACGTTTATATGTCCCCGTTGGAGGAGCTGGTCACCCCGTTTGGAGTGACGATTATCAGTTGCGCTGACGACACCCAGCTGGTGGTGACCCTCTCACACCCCAACCAAGAACCCTCCAATCTTCACGGCTGTCTTACGGAAATCCATGGTTGGATGAACACCTCCGCACTCAAGCTCAATGGGTCCAAGACCGAAATCTTGCTGCTTGGACAAAAAGGAGCCTCCCTGCCACCCAACATCTGGCCCGCCTGCCTAGGCGACCCCCCTTCTCCCAAAAATGAAGTTAAAAGCCTGGGTGTATGGCTCGAGAAAGCTCTGACCTTCAGAGTCCAGGCAAAGAAAACAGCGGGAATATGCTTTGGACTCCTTAGAGCTTGTAGGAAGGTGCTCCCCTTGTTACCCCCTATCTCCCAGAAACTGCTGATCCAGGGCCTCATTTTGTCCAGGCTGGATTACAGCAACGCAATCTACTTGGGAGCCCCGGAAGCCACATTCAATACCCTACAGAAAATCCAAAACGCCGCTGCCCGGCTCCTAACTAACACCCCAGCAAGATCATCAGCAAAACCTGCCTTGAAGCAACTTCATTGGCTTCCAGTCAGAGAGAGGGTGGTTTTCAAGGCCCTCTGCCTGGCTCATAAACTCCTTCACAACAAAGGTCCCCCAATTCTCAAAAATTTCATTACCCCTTACGCAGCTACCAGGTCACTCCGGTCAAACCAAGAGAACTTCATCATGGTACACAGAGTGAAAAAAGCCAGGTCTGGAGGCCGCCGCTTCTCGGTAAATACTGCAAAGCACTGGAACAACCTCCCACGCAAACTAAGAACCGAACCAAACATTCTCCATTTCAGGAAATCTTTAAAAACTTTCCTTTTCCCATGATCCCCCTCTTCCTCCGCTGCTGCTCCCTCTTGATTCTGCAGGTTCTAGCGCTGGGATGCTCACGGGTTACTACGCGCTCTACAAAAAACCTCAAATCAATAAATTAGTGTAGCTCTGCTCTTTTTAAACGGTGGTGGTGCCACACTTTGAGGTCAGAGTGGGCCAAACCGCATTAGGTCACTTACACAGAGAACATATATGGTTTTTGTTTTCTGCACTGTTTGTTATCCCCCATTTTTGTTACAAGTCGGCAGAGGCTGATGATGAGAACGTGAGGACACAGACGAGTACCAGTCTGTTTATTCCTCCCCGGGTGTTGCTCCCGTGAGGCCCTGCCGACTTCCCTCCCCCCTTTTTTGAAAGTTGTTTTCTTAGAAGGGTCTGTGAGGGGTTGTGGGTTGCTGCAGTAACACACACAGTTATAGAGGTTTTTAGACTCGAGTTAATGACTATTATAGCATATAGAAGCAGTAGGGTAATAATTACTCACTGGAGATTGACACCTTATGATAGGTATCAGTTAAGGTATGTGGGAAACGGCTGTTTCTACATAATAGAGGGGCAGGTCTTTTGTTGTGGATATAGTATATACAGAGCCAGCTTCCAACAAGCACCAAGTATCTGCTGAGTATCTGCCATTGGGCATCTAACATGAGTCCACTCCGTAGGTATGTGAACTTAGGGATTCAGAATTATAGGAAATGGAACCAGGAAGGGCATCAGCGATATTGTGGCAGAAGCTTTCGACCCTTCATCCAGGGCCCCCACAGCTGCTTTGTTGTCTGCATGTATTTAACACTTTTACTCATGATCCTCTTCAGGGTGAGAGATGATGTCAAAGTGATGTTGCTTTTGTGGACTAATGTCACACTGGCCTTCAGACAATTACCATCCAGTGCTATGTATCTGTTTCTCACTATATAACGTGGGCAGCAGAATGCACTAAACACATTTACACGATGAAACATTATGAAATGGCCATGAACAGCTGATAACAGCCGAAAATGAACTGCAATCAGCTGGGAGGGCTTTATATATTAGGAGTGGACATGGAGATTAAGGGGGTTGTATCCAAAGCCTTGTGAGAGGCCTCAGTGTGAGGCGTGAGACACAGGAGGTCTCATTACTGAGCTGGAGCAGTTTGAGGTGAGTGATGTGCCTCAGGGAGGGGGGTCAGGAGCCATTTTAGTCAAAGCTCAGTAAATGGTGTGGAAGTCCTAGACATTGGTTATTTACCCAACAACACTAGGGTAGATATCCCTAAATAGCTACACTTCACACCCGTCCTTCTTTTGTCCTGTAGAGGGAGCTCCAGAAGGGGAAATGTGAATTAGCGTTTGCACTATCATGTAATGAAATCTCTCTCTTGATCAGTGTTTGAACTCACTTGTGAATGTTCCTTCCACAGATGGATCAGCTGAACTGAGGCTAGCCCTCATTGGCAGCACTGGAGCCGGGAAAAGCGCAACTGGGAACAGCATCTTGGGGAGGAGAGAGTTTGTGTCCAAAGGCTCGGCAGTGCCCCTGACCAGAGAGTGTCAGAGAGGGAAAGGGGTGAGGAAGGGCAGGCCTCTACTAGTGGTGGACACACCCAGCTTCCTTTCCCTCAATGTAGCTGCAGAGGTGCTCTCCACAGAGATAGAGCGGTGTGCACAGCTCTCCTCCCCAGGCCCTCACGCATTCCTCCTCGTGCTCCAGGCCGGACGGTTCACCACGGAGGAGCGGGAGTCCGTGCAAAGGATCCAGCGCCTCTTTGGGAAGGAAGCGCTGAAGTTCACGGTGATCGTGTTTACTCGGAAAGACGATCTGGAAAGTGAAACTCTACAAACCTTTCTCAATACATGTGAAGAAAAACTAAAAGTGTTAGTCAAGAGCTGTGGAAACAGAGTCTGTGCCTTCAACAACCGAGCAACAGGAGCAGACAGTGAGCAGCAAGTGCAGGAGCTCATTCAGATAATAGATACAATGGTGACAGGGGATAGGGACCAATATTACAGGCTGGGGCAGTATCTTGTGACTCAAAGGCAGAATCATGTGGTTCGAGGGCAGGATCAGGCGGCTCGAGGGCAGGATAAAGTGGCTCGAGGGCAGGATCAGGCGGCTCGAGGGAAGGATCAGGCAGCTCAAGTGCAGGATGAAATGGCGCAAGCACCGGATAATGTTGCTCATGAGCCAGTTCAGGCAAATTTATGGACCAGGTTGAAGAAGTGGATTTTTGGGTAAATCTACCATTGAGAGAAAGTTTGGGAACTGTATAATATTAGCACAAGGGTTATTAGAGGGGATCCGAAATGACTTTACTTTGAGTAGTCCTGAGCACCCTACAACCATGGTATGTGCCACAGGAACCATTTCAAAGCCACACTATCTAAACATATATCACATTAGATAGTTTGTGAAGAAAATGTATTTTGATAAATATTTAAATCTATATTATAGATCACATATGTTTTGTTTGTAGACCCAGTTAATTGAAAAAATGAATATTCTAAGTGATTATTTGTCAAGAGCTGGGTTAGACCTGGCAACCTTGTCGGGTTTCCCCTGGCTTTATGCCTTCTGAGCACCTGTTTTTGCTGACTTCGATTTTGCTGGCTTTAGGAATCTGGGGCTTTAGCACTGCTAACCAGTGGTATAGTGCATGTGCTTTTACTTAAAATATAATAACATTGGTTTATCCACAGTTGGCATATGTGATTTACCTCTAAGTCTCTAGTAAAATGAACTACCTGTACTCAGGGCATGTACCTCACATGTTACTAGTGGGCCTGAAACACTCATTGTGCCACCAACTTAAGTAGCCATTTAAACATTCCTCGGGCCTTCCATTGCAGAGCCTCTGTGTGCAGTTTTTTAAACTGCCATTTTTACCTGTCAAGTTAACCTACTTGCAGGCCCAAACCTTTCTTTTTTTACATATAAGTCACCACTTAGGTAGGCTCTAAACATCCCATTGGCAGGGTGCAGTGGTTTTTAAAAAGTAGGGCATGTGCCTTTAGGTTTCACATGTCCTGGTAGTGAAATGCTCTTAAATTAATTTTTCACTACTGCAAAGCCTTGCTCTCCAATTGGATAACATTGGGTTCACCTTATTACATTTTATAAGTGTAATTTCCAATTCGAAAGAGATAGAACACCGAAATATGGTGTGTGTGGAATCACATTTTAAGAAAACAATGTAAGATAAAGTTGGTTTTTAATCTGCAATTCTGAAAATGCCACTTTTAGAAAGTTTTCTGATTGTAACCATTTGGAGCCATCTTCCTGTTTCTAGATTACATGTCTGGGGTGAGTGACAAATGGATTCCTGTATTTCCGCTAGACAGCTACACTGAAAGGAAGGGTAGGTATGAATGAGTGGCCATCTGCATGCTTATGGGTAATCCTGAGCAGGATGAAGGAGAGGAGCTGGCACTTCTAACAGAAAGGGCTGTGTCCTGTCCCCACATAAAGGCTTTTATACCACCCTGTTGTGAGTCTGGTGCCAGGGCAGGAAACAAAGAGACGTTGTGCACTTTAAAACATCTCTTTGAATTCTCCCCACTTCAGTGGCCCAACTGGGTATGAGTACTGGACCTCTCACAGCACCAAATCAGAGCACTTCCAGAACTGAGGACATTCTACCAGGAAGAAGGACTGCTGTGCTGAGAGGAGGGACTGCCACTTTGCTGAACTACTTTGCTGTTCTAGCCTGCTGCTTGTTGCCTGGGAGTGAGAAGGACAGGACCTTCATCTCTATATCCCAGAATGTAAGTATCTCCAAGGGCTTGTTGGCGTGCTTCCTGTTTTTGAAGTCGCAGGGATATCAAAGACTTACTTCTGCAACTTGTAACCAGCACCTAGACTCTGTCTCCTGTGAGTCCTGCTCTGAACAGTAATACCAATCTAGTCCTTGGCCCTTGGAAGTGAGTGTTGGTGAAGCTGCCGAAGAAAATCCACACATCAACTTTGTTGTGCTGTCAAAAACCAGTATATTTCCCAATGCATCGCTGCTGTTGCACGAACTACGGACACTGCATCACTGGCAGCACAACACATTATCCCCATATTCTGATGCATCTCTGACATTGAGTGGCTAGGTGCCAATGCACCGCTTTGTTCTGCACACATCTCCTACAGCCCAGCGGTTCGACGATGATGCATTCCCTCAATGTTCATTGCATCTTGACTCTCGACACAGCATCAGCTTTGCACAACTCAGAATGCATGCATCGTATTGCCTTCCTTGCTCCACGCATCATGTTCTATGAGCACACATTGAATCTATTGTTCAGTGGGCCTGCGTGACTCCTATATCTGGCCAGCGCTCTGCTGTGGTCAGCTTGAACATTTGGATTATGCCCTTTTCAAGTGTGATCAGATAGCTCCAGTTGGCGCTCTGTGCTTTTAAGCACTACGGATCTGTTTATCTTTAAAAGTTCATAACTTTACTTCTGATTATTGTATGTTTGCTATTTTGGTCTTGATTTACCTATGAGAATATTAGCTATAGTTTCTAAACTGATGTGGAGTTCTTTTGTGTTGTTTTCATAGTGTTAGCATGTGTGTGGTGTGCACAAATATTTTACATATTGCCTCTTAGTTAAGCCTGACAGCTTTGTGGCAAGATACCAGGGTATGTATAAGAAAAAACAAGGGTAACCCGATAGTTTTAGAAAACCTGGGGTAATGTAATGTGTTTATATAAACAACCGTTGACAGGGAAATACATCGCTTTTAAAATTTTCACTAGCCGGGAAACTAACATGCATATGCAAATCTTTTTGTGGACAATTAACGGAGGAAGCTTGGACACACACCAGCCCCTTGTTAATATACACACAAGATACCAGGTGGTGAGCACCAGTTAATTTAGAGTGTGTTCCTGACTTACCCTGACTAGGATTGTGGTTCCTGCTTGGACCACATACCTTTACAAATCCGAAAACCAATTTCTAACAAGCTGCAACATCAACAAATTGTGTGAATCATGAATATATGGATTAGTAATGCTAAACAATTGCCCCTAAACACTGATGATCACTCATCCTCACACTTTCACTCAATCATAATCACTCGTAATCTCACATACAATCTCTCTTTTTTATCATTATCTCTTTGACATTCTTTCTATCTTTAACTCACTTGCTGTTCTGTTTCCTACACTGTACCTCTTGTGAATGCCAGTCTAGCAGGCCGAATTATTGGACTGGAGGAAGAAAACAGAGAAAAGCCAAATTTACAAAAAAATATTCTCTTCTCTCTTCTCATGCACTTGCACACAGACAGGCTGCCTAGCACCATGCACACAGGTTTTTATCATAATGCAACCAGAATAATTCAGGGAGGGAACTGCCATCTCGCTGTCTGCCTTAGTATTATGGGTTAGTCTTATCTGAGGTTTAGTCTTCCATTCCACCACCCTCTCTGGCCCCATTCCTTCTAGTGACAGCTTCTGATGTGCACTGAATACATGTACCAGTGTCGCCAGTGCAACCCAGGCTCCCATATCACATGACATATTTGCCATGTGTCATCGTCCTGTTGAGCACAGACCTCAACATATCTTCCCCTTCCCTCCATTTGCATCCTATTTTTTCAAGTGAAGTTTGTGGACCACCCATCTAACAGAGACTCAGCAGCATCAAGGTTTTCCATGCTAGCCTGTGGGTCTAAGGAGTTTCATCATATAATCTGGCCCTGCTCTGTTATATTACTATTTCTGTAATTGTCAAATGTCCTGAATATCACAGATAACCAGCACCTGCACTGCTCACACAGCACAGTGAACAATCTGACTTAAAACTGATCAGTGTGCACACGTCACATACTGAGATGAACTCATGTTTGCCTTAAAACTCTCTGCATTCAAGTTGTTATGTTCATCAACCCTACTACTCTATTCAGCCTCTCCCATTAATGGCCTGTATTGCACAACAGTTTTTACCTTGCTTCCATACATAGGTTTTCTATTATATGATCCACATTTCTCTACTTTACTCATAGATTTTTAATTCATATTTGTATAATTTGAAGCCCTCTGGTACCCTACAATGGATTGAGAAACACAATATAAGAACCCACAACTACAAATATGAGTATATGTATAAGATAGATCTGGGCCAAGCAGTGCTTGCATAATGGGCAGTGTTTTGCTTGCTTCCCACATCATGTCTTGACAAGATGCCAGGTGCACCTTCCAAGCAGTGTAGCTTTGGTTCCATCAAGGGCACACCTTTCTGAAAAATCTGAAAAAAAATCCTGGAACCAAGTGACCCAAGATAGCCTGTTATAATCTTCATCACGTTTGTATTTTTAGGTATCTCCCTTTCAGTTATGTATGTTCATTTATTTAAGAGATTAATGTTATGTTTAAATTCAAGTGCACAAATGCCAATAATGTAAAAGTATGTGTTTCATTGCAGCTAGTACTTCAGCTTGCTTGAACGTATTCATGTTTTATTTTAACATGGTGTATATTGCAATTCTAGTTAATGTTTTTAAGCAATTATTATTATTATCATTATAAATTTATAAAGCGCTTGGTTACACCCGCTGGTGTGTCCCCGCGCTGGTAGCTGCTGTTCGTTTCCTTTAGAGTGGGATTCTGGTTGTAGTGAGGGGCCCTATTTGAGGCATTGAGGGTTGGGGAACAGGATAGTTTTCAGTTCTTTACGAAATATAAGCTCGGATTTTTCTAGGCGCAGCTTTCCTGGCAGCTTGTTCCACAGCGTAGCCGTCGAGGCTCTGAAAGATTTTCCACCCATTCTTGCTCTTTTTACCTTTGGGACCTGTACCAGCCCCGTGCCACATGATCTTAATTGTCGTGTAGGCTCATACCGCTTCAGATAGTTGAGCAGGTACCTAGGGCCTTTCCCATGTAGGATGCGATGTCCTATGAAGAGGGCCTTGAAACTCACCCGTTCCCTGATCGGGAGCCAGTGAAGTGTTCTTAGAGCCTTTTGTGAGGATGCAATTCTGGGTAGTTGAAGGATCAGGCAGGCCGTCGCATTTTGTATACGCTGCAGTCTAGTAATGCATTTTTCATTGGCTCCTAGGTATAGTACATTTCCGTAGTCCAGCCTGGATGTTATCAGTGCATGGACTAGGGTTTGGCGCACCGGAGTAGGCATAAGGTCAAGTGTTTTTCTAAGGACCCGTAGTATACCAAAACAGGTGCCTGCCACTTGTTTGGTCTGGTGGTCGAAGGATAGATTTTTATCCAGCCAAACTCCTAGATTTTTCACTAGATTTCTGGGTGTGGGTAGTTCACCCAGCTCGTCTGGCCACCACGCTGAGGTCCACACTGATGGAGTTTTGCCTATGATTAGTACCTCTGTTTTGTTGCCGTTGAGACGGAGGCAGTTGTCTGCCATCCACTTGGCCAGTTCCTGCATGCAGCTCTTAAAATTAGCAGCGCATTGCTCTTCTGGTTGCATAAGCGTCACGATCATTTGTGTGTCGTCTGCATATGACACTGTCTCAACCCCAAAATTGTCTGTGATCGCTCCAATAGGGGCCACATATAGATTAAATAAAGTGGGGCTGAGACTGGAGCCTTGTGGTACTCCCTGCTTAAGTTTTATTTCATTGGACCTGAACTGTCCTTGTGCAACCTGGAAACTGCGGCCTGTGAGGAAGGATTCCAGCCACTCCCATGCCTTGCCTCTTACTCCTCCCTGTTTAAGAAACTGTAGCAGTGTGTGATGCGCCACAGTGTCGAAAGCGGCACTGAGATCCAGCATGATCAGTGCCGCTGTCTGGCCTTCATCCGCGTAGCTCCGTAGAGTTTCCGTTGAGGCCAGTAGGGCCGATTCCGTGGAGTGTAGAGCGCGGAATCCCGACTGAGAGGGATGGAGCAGTCCTTTGGTCTCTGCGAAAGCATAAAGTTGTTGATTCACTACTTTCTCTGCGATTTTTGCAAAATAGGGGAGAAGGGAGATAGGTCGCAAGTTGTCCAGTTTTGCAAGGCTGATGTTTGGTTTTTCCTCAAAGGGAGGACTATTGCTCTCTTCCAGGCAGCAGGTACTTGTCCTGATGCAAATGAGAGAGTGAGTAAGTGGCTGATGTATGGCTCCAGAGCGGTTAGACTACCATAAAGTTGTTTTGGTGGGGCTGGGTCGTTAGGTGATCCTGATTTGATGCTGCCTGCTATATGGCATATTAGTTTCCGTGAGGGGACCAGAAATGCCGAGAGGCTGTTACTGTTCTGTATAGTTGGGGGGGTTTCCTTTTTCCCATCCCCTACTCTAGCTGCCTCCGGAAACACCGTATAGATTTTATCCACTTTGCTGGCGAAAAACTCTGCTATTTGATTGCAGGCTCTAACTGATCCATCTGTCGGGCTGTCAGTGGGGCGAGATCAGATAAATGAAAAAGGTTTCCTAGAATGTCACAATACACTATAGACTGTAAATAGGAGAAAGGTAAAGGAGCTTTAAAATTGTTTGCTCTGAAGATGATCAACAACATGAAAACAGAGTACATACAATGTGATTCTTAGATAGAGAGTGGCATCGCTCTAGGGAACCGAGACAGAGGATCATTCAGTAGCTGCAAAAATCTTTTTCGCTGAAGGGTAAAAAAAAAGGCACACCAAGTACTCCATGCAGCTAGCATATCTGCCAATCTTTAGGACATGGTCACTGAAACGTGGGCAGAGGAACAGCAAATGCTATTTCTTTAAGGAACACTGCTATCATTTTTCAAAAAGGCATTCTGATGTGAGGCCCCTATGGCTCATTTTCAGTGCTACATTCAGCTAACTTGACCAAGGGAAATGAGTGGTTTGAGGATGCACAAAGACCTTACAATACTGTTACTACATTACAATCTGTTATGTATTTTTTTTATCTGCTCATATATATCATTGTCACAATTATTTTTATTGATATAATACATTCTAATCATATTTTGTGCACTAGGGTAGGATTCCGATTTTGAATACAATTTTGAAAACATATTCGCGAGTTCCCAGTGTTCTTGAGTGTGTCTGCCCATGATGAAAGACAGTGGCAGCTCCTCCGCTTAGGTGGAGGAGCATCGCCTAACCGCTTTCCAAGCAGTTGAAAGAGGAAAAATATGATTATTATAACACAGCGTTATTATTGTTTTAGTTCTCCTTCGGCAGTGGCTCAGCTTGTTATGTGCTGGCAGAGCTGGGCTCCGTGATGCCAGAGCACTGCAGTGCGAGGAGCGGTGGGCACTCAGTAAGTGTGCATGATGCTTTGGCTACCTTTCTCGGGTCGGCCAAAGAGTCATAAGCACTGTGCATGTTCTCTACCCAGCCTGGGTGGAGAACATGCCCAGGCTCCCACTGCCTATCTGAGCCCTGAACCATAATGCTTAGACCAATCACAATGCTGCAATGCTGTGGAGAGCCTGGGAGCCCGGGTGCTTCCTGCTGCCTGACTCAAGGAAGAAATAGAGAATCGGGTAGAAGCGGCAACTGGCGCAATTCCAGGTAAGTGTGTGAGTTTTTTTTGTATCTTTTTCATCCCTGCCCCACTACTCCCGTCCGGAAGTAGCCACTACTGATGAATGAGCATTAGAATTCCACAATTAATTCTTTGACTTTTTATAGGGCTAATCACTACCAAATACTCAGGTCACTCGTGAGATGCTCTGTGGACTGCTGGAAATTGCAGCCCACTGGCTTCTCAGTCTCATGTCGACAATCAATCAATCGATCTTAGCATTTGCAAAACGCACTACTTACCCGTGAGGGTCTCAAGGCGCTGGGGGGGGGGGGGGGGGGGGGAGCTGCTAATGCTCAAAGAGCCAGGTCTTGAGAAGTCCCCTGAAGGTCAGAAGGTCTGCCATAGGTGGATGGGGAGGGTGTTCCATGACACATTGACTAAGGGGATGATAACGAGTTTGGCGGTCCATGGGACCACCACAATCAAGGGTGGAGATGCAACCACCACACCAGCAGTCTGGCTGCTGTATTACAAGTATGGTGGTCAAGCCTCCAGAGAATCGCCGCACCATCGCCAGGGATCTGCAACCCATGGCGGTGGTGTGGCAGTCTTGAGGCTGCAATATGCTTGGTGGTGCCACTGCGGCACCACCAAGCATTTTATGAGTTTCCTCACCCCCAGCAGTCTCTGAGTGGTTCTCACACCATGAAAATGCTGGTGGTGAGGAAGGGCCATGGGGTGCCTGATCAGGGGCTCATGTTGTGCTCCCTTGTGTGCCGTCACCCCCTTTCTTGCATGGCATGGACTTTACAGTCCATGACGTGCATGAACGGTCTTTGGCATTCCCATTGCGGTGCCTTTTTAATAGGCACTGCTGTGGAAACGCTAAAGGACCGCCCACCAGACCACAAATTACTCATAATCTGTTAGGAGACCGGTGGTCGATTTTGGTGGTCCTGGAGTGGGGTGCTGGCATGGCGTTCCACTCCAGGACTGCCAAAGTGACAATTAGGCTCTAACAGCCAGAATCATCAAGGGAAATTGCGCTCGCAAAGGGCCCGATTCTGAGAATCTGGCCTTTTGCGAGCGCAATTTTTGCATTTGGGATTCATCATCCCAAATGCAAAATTCGCTATTACAGAATTCGAATTTTAGCAAGGAATAGCATTTAAGGAACCTTAAATGCAATTCATGAAACTTTTAAAATTTGCGAATTCGCAATTTCCGGCCGCTACTTACCGTGAAGTCTGACTTCGTGGTAAATAGCGAAAACTTGGAAAAATGCACTTTAGTGCATTTTTCTAAGTGGTATGTTACACACACACATGTCCTTTGGACATGTGTGTGCGCAACATCAGGCTACATTTCCATTTCAGGGTTGCTACAGGGTGTCCTTTGGACACCCCTGGCACTCTTGAAATCGCATTCTTATTTACGATTAGCTAATTGCTAATCGCAAATAAGGATTGACTCCCCATTCATTCCTATGGGCCTTTAGGCCTATAGGAATGAATGGGGAGTTATTCCTTACTTGTGATTAGCAATTTGCTAATCGCAAATAAGGAGGCTGTAGGAATCGCAATATATTTTGCAATTTCTACATGAATCCCGATTTGAGAGTCCTTAATAGCGATTCCTTAATAATCGCTATTAAGGACTCGCAAATTGGGACCATGATGAATCTGGGGGTAAGTCCTTGATGCCAGGCGTTCTAGAGAACTCTCTACTTTTTCCGTAAGGTCTAGAAAATATATTAAGCCTTAAATTTAATGGTGACACTGAAGATTTAAGAAAAACACAAAATGGATGGATGGAAATAAAGAACTTAAATAACACATGCTGGAAATTATAAACCGGTACAAAAGGGGGTGGTGATGGACGGAGCATCTGAATCAATCAAACACTCACACCCAGTCAAAAGATCTGGGTTTAATCCATCACCGTTCTTTAGCCCACTGTGCCACCCCAGTTCAGACATGGCTATATGCAAATCAGTCTGACCCTGTGCCTCATGGGAACAGTCCAGCCCGAACTGCCAAGCCATGTCTTCCCTGGACCGGAAACAAGCTTCCGAGGACCGGTTTCTGGCATTCCAGCCGTCTTCAGCCCGGCTTGCTTGAATCCAGTGGCAAAGTGAGCAAGGGACTCACATCTGAGAATACCCTGCCACACTTATGGTGGCCAAAAGCGTTACACAAGGGGGTGGTGATGGACGGAGCATCTGACTCAATCAAACACTCACACCCAGTCAAAAAATCTGGGTTTAATCCATCACCGTTCTTTAGCCCACTCTGCCACCCCAGTTCAGACATGGCTATATGCAAATCAGTCTGACCCTGTGCCTCATGGGAACAGTCCAGCCCGAACTGCCAAGCCATGTCTTCCATGGACCGGAAACAAGCTTCCGAGGACCGGTTTCTGGCATTCCAGCCGTCTTCAGCCCGGCTTGCTTGAATCCAGTGGCAAAGTGAGCAAGGGACTCACATCTGAGAATACCCTGCCACACTTATGGTGGCCAAAAGCAGTACAAAAGGGGGTGGTGATGGACGGAGCATCTGAATCAATCAAACACTCACACCCAGTCAAAAGATCTGGGTTAAATCCATCACTGTTCTTTAGCCCACTCTGCCACCCCAGTTCAGACATGGCTATATGCAAATCAGTCTGACCCTGTGCCTCATGGGAACAGTCCAGCCCGAACTGCCAAGCCATGTCTTCCCTGGACCGGAAACAAGCTTCCGAGGACCGGTTTCTGGCATTCCAGCCGTCTTCAGCCCGGCTTGCTTGAATCCAGTGGCAAAGTGAGCAAGGGACTCACGTCTGAGAATACCCTGCCACACTTATGGTGGCCAAAAGCGGTACAAAAGGGGGTGGTGATGGACGGAGCATCTGAATCAATCAAACACTCACACCCAGTCAAAAGATCTGGGTTTAATCCATCACTGGTCTTTAGCCCACTCTGCCACCCCAGTTCAGACATGGCTATATGCAAATCAGTCTGACCCTGTGCCTCATGGGAACAGTCCAGCCCGAACTGCCAAGCTATGTCTTCCCTGGACCGGAAACAAGCTTCTGAGGACCGGTTTCTGGCATTCCAGCCATCTTCAGCCCGGCTTGCTTGAATCCAGTGGCAAAGTGAGCAAGGGACTCACGTCTGAGAATACCCTGCCACACTTATGGTGGCCAAAAGCGGTACAAAAGGTGGTGGTGATGGACGGAGCATCTGAATCAATCAAACACTCACACCCAGTCAAAAGATCTGGGTTTAATCCATCACTGGTCTTTAGCCCACTCTGCCACCCCAGTTCAGACATGGCTATATGCAAATCAGTCTGACCCTGTGCCTCATGGGAACAGTCCAGCCCGAACTGCCAAGCCATGTCTTCCCTGGACCGGAAACAAGCTTCTGAGGACCGGTTTCTGGCATTCCAGCCATCTTCAGCCCGGCTTGCTTGAATCCAGTGGCAAAGTGAGCAAGGGACTCACGTCTGAGAATACCCTGCCACACTTATGGTGGCCAAAAGCGGTACAAAAGGTGGTGGTGATGGACGGAGCATCTGAATCAATCAAACACTCACACCCAGTCAAAAGATCTGGGTTTAATCCATCACCGTTCTTTAGCCCACTCTGCCACCCCCATTCAGACATGGCTATATGCAAACCAGTCTGACCCTGTGCCTCATGGGAACAGTCCAGCCCCAACTGCCAAGCCATGTCTTCCCTGGACCGGAAACAAGCTTCCGAGGACCGGTTTCTGGCTTTCCAGCCGTCTTCAGCCCGGCTTGCTTGAATCCAGTGGCAAAGTGAGCAAGGGACTCACGTCTGAGAATACCCTGCCACACTTATGGTGGCCAAAAGCGGTACAAAAGGGGGTGGTGATGGACGGAGCATCTGAATCAATCAAACACTCACACCCAGTCAAAGGATCTGGGTTTAATCCATCACCGTTCTTTAGCCCACTCTGCCACCCCAGTTCAGACATGGCTATATGCAAATCAGTCTGACCCTGTGCCTCATGGGAACAGTCCAGCCCGAACTGCCAAGCCATGTCTTCCCTGGACCGGAAACAAGCTTCCGAGGACCGGTTTCTGGCATTCCAGCCATCTTCAGCCCGGCTTGCTTGAATCCAGTGGCAAAGTGAGCAAGGGACCATGATGAATCTGGGGGTAAGTCCTTGATGCCAGGCGTTCTAGAGAACTCTCTACTTTTTCCGTAAGGTCTAGAAAATATATTAAGCCTTAAATTTAATGGTGACACTGAAGATTTAAGGAAAACACAAAATGGATGGATGGAAATAAAGAACTTAAATAACACATGCTGGAAATTATAAACCAGCATGTGTTGATACACTTAGCGTTGGCTCCAAAGGTCTGACTCCATTTTGAGTAGGCATCAACTGTTCTTCTGTGTGAAGGCCTCGATTTTACCAAATTTATGCAGAATCACTGTCACGTCTGCCATCGATGCAGTTGTTGTCTGACTTTATGGTCCAAGTTCTGTGATAATGCCATGTCACTCCAACAATGTAACATCAGTCTGGGACACGTTTCCAGTTATAACACCATCGAGGTCGAATAACAGCAAATCTAGACATATAGCAAAACAGTATAGTCTGAATTGATGTCCCTTTGCATTATAAGATCCCCAGGATATGCCTGGGACATACACCTTGATGCACATAAAATATCTCAGAAATTCCCCAACTTATGTCAGAAATTCCAATCCTTGAAAGAAATCACATAAAAAGGATGCCACCTGACCGTTTGTTAGAAAAGGTCCTTCCCCCAGACTATTACACAAGATACTGCTAGAGACTGTCTTGACTGTGGTCAATGCATTGAGAAGATGTTACACCACATTTGATACGGATAGCAAGCTGAGTTCAGGAGAATGGACGCTGTTGTGTGTGTGTTTTCTTTTCATAGGGAACACTGCTTCATGCCTCTAATGATCACAGCTGTTGCTGTCAACAAGGTCTGCAGTGTATTGCTCCCCCGTAAGAAAGTACACATTGCAAATTCTACTCTCTGTGCTCTCCTAGAGTAGTGTTTAGAAGTAGGTTTTAGGGTGCAAGACTTTTAAGATTGCATTTTAACTATGTTTGAAATGTTCATTTTATTCTAGTTATTAGCAACTTGCAATTTTGTTGTTTTTTATGGGTGGGTGGAACTCAAGTAATTTGATTTCATAGAATTCTGCAGAGCTACATAAAAACTCCATGAGATTCAATGGAGTTCCACCAATGGCCAGAAAATGTGCAGCTCATGCTGCAATTTAGTGCCCCTAGTTTAATCAGCGCTAAAAATCTGTGCAAACTGCACCATGCTTTGCACATAGCGCACAGCAAATCAAGTTGATTTTTCCCCTGCTCAAGTAAAAATTCGACTCGAGTGACAGCCCTCTGACTGCGACCGCTTGTGACCACCCGCGTTAGGTCATCGGGCTTGGGGATCCTAAATCTCACTTGCGCTCTCTAGCTTGCGTTCTCTGGAGCCTCTCAGGAGAAAAATTCCACCATGACACGATTGGCTGAATTGACCAGACATCCATGTTAAAGAGTAATGTGGAGTGACCGAAACTCCACTGATTCTGTGGGCAGAACAATCATTTCACCCACCCCCATTGGTTTTATGATAACATGTGGGGTTATTTTAGATGTGCTGAGAAACATTTATCCTATTGTTATAAATACTTTAAGCTAAGTATCTCTTCTTCGTAGTTCCATTCATGTTCACAATATTGTAAAGAATAAAACAGGTTTGTTTCTGGTACCACGATTCCCCAGATCCCATTTTTAGGGATTGTTAGTAACCCAAGGGCAATGATTCCAATTCAACAATGAACTGGGTTGAATTTTATAGGGATACAATCACCTGTATTTCACAGTCAGTGCTGCTGCATCGAACTTAGATCGCCCGTATCACACATGAGTGGGAAAGCAAACCTTGGAGAGCTGCACCAGAGTCGTAGCTCACGCAACAGTTGGTGCCTAACATGGGGCCCATATCTTACAGTTACACTGTGAGTACATTTTTCAATATTCACACTTATGTGAAGCAATATTAAGTCATTACTGAGACATGCATAGTAATTATGGTTACCTCCTAATGTGGATAAGGGAGCACCTATGTCCATAGGTTTGTCAAGCTTGACTCATAAATAGTTATTCACCATACTTTGGATTTTCTAATTCTTTGATTCCATTTTCAATTGAATCCATTCTTCCATTGTGATAGAAGCCAATTACAGGGAAGCGAACTCGCCAGGTGGCACTGAGAGCAGTTACATTGGTAAGAGCTGAACATGCCCTGTATGCTTTTAGGTCATTTCACGCATGAGTGGAGTATGAGCTTCTTGGGGCAGTTTCAAGGTAACAAAGCAGTGCAACTATCGGCACACTAAAGGGCTTACCAAGATACGGAAATACCTGGCTTGCTGGTCAGCTGCCACATATATAAATTTCCATGTTGGGCCACTGAGCAATGAAGAGGCGACATGTCTTGTCCTGCTGACTGGTTACAAGCCTGTTCTTTATCTTGACAACCAAGCACTTGCTGAACCAGTCTTTTTGACAAAAGTACAAACCATTAGTCTACAGACTATTAATGCTATCATGGGAAAGTAGCCATGAAGTGTGGTGAAATAGCTTTCTGAGTTGCTTGTGCGACTAACCAGTTAAACGCTATGTATCCATACACTACACCCCAAGACAAACATAGCATACTATGTGTCACCCATGTGTGATGGTGCCAACCGTATAGGAGTGTAACACCTGGTGAAGCATGCTTCCATTCATTTACACCAGCACTCGTGGCACGCCAACATTGGCAGTTCTCTCTGACATACTTATTCAGGTACAGAAGGAGCATGGAGCTGCACCAGCTCTAAACATAAGAATGCAGTTAATGAGGAACTTCTCCACAATTTCCTCTTTCATATCGAGCAACATTAAGGAAGAAGCTTCGGTTCTGTAATGTAATGTAATGTGTATACTTGTAAAGCGCACTGTTGCCAGTCGGCGTCCTGGCGCTGTATACCACTGGGGAACCCGTCCTGGCTTTCCCTGTAGTATGGTCCCTGCTGGGAATCCCCAAGGTGGAGCCAGGCCTCCCCGGCGTTGATCGGGCCGTTGTGGAGATTAGGCAAGCTAATGCCCAGAGTTGCCGAGTGGGACCCCTGGTTAGAGTAAGCACCGAAGCAAGAATTATCGAGTCCGCTGACCCTGGTCCATGACCCTGCCGCGTCGGGAATCGAACCCTGGTCTCGGGCCGACTTCTGCTTCCGGGTCTGCCGCCTCTAACCAGTGAGCCACACCACTTCTGTCTATATGTTAGAGGCTGGAAGTGGTTACAGTTCCAGATCATGACTGGGATCTACAGAAAATAATTGCTTACTATATACATATGTGGAATGTGATACCTTAGGTACAGGACCGGTTAAGCTACATTTAAAACCCCAAAGTTACAATGAGGGTTCTATTAAAGAGAAATCTGCAATGGAGGGGAATAAGGAACAGGGGGACTCTAGAATGGGTGGTTACAACTTTAGGGACTGCTATAAAACTAAAACACCTTAACAGTATCAGTATTTTGACACTGACAGTAAATGAGCTGATGAGGGAGAGTCCATACAAGTACTGAAGAAAGAAGGAATATAGCAGAAACAGAGAAGCAGGACACAAGACTGTCATCAGTACAAAGAGGGCGGAAAAAAGGATTGAACTTTAAAACTCCATTAAAGAAGAAAATATCAGGACTACAAGTACTTTTGCGAAACAGAAATTGGGCGAGAGCACTTCTAGACTGTACAGCACAAGCCACGATAGTGCATTAGATGCTTCAGAGGTGTCTGGATGCAAATCCAACTGAATATTCAAATTGTAGGGGATATACCACATACCATTGAAACAGTCTTCTGGTTACACTTGTCTAGTGATTAAAACATCATCCTAGCTGAAGAGGAGAGGTTAGCATCCACTTTCTGCTTGTTGCTGGGCTGGTTCCTAGTGCCAGATCGCTTTCCCAAAACAGTACCACGATTGGCACAGCTTTGGCCACCCCTGAAAATCCCTAGTAAATGGTATTCCTGGTAACTAGGGCATGGGTAAAGAAGAGGGTCCACAGGGGCTGCAGCATAAATTGTGCCACCCTAGTGAGCCCTCATCAAAGGCCATGCACACTGACACTGCAGGCTGCATGTCTTGGTGCAGAGAAAACTGACGTGTTGACACGGCTTACAGCCCTGTGCAAGAGAGGGGAAACTGACATCTCCGTTCCTAACTCACAGCGCACTGCGCTAGTTCCTAAGGTTTCTGCTGGAAGTAATTCCTTTATGGTTGAGATAATGGAGTTTCAAAACAGTTTCAAAACATAAGAAATTTGCTGAACACGTCAAATTCAATATCCAATGTTTTATAATCACATTGATGAAAACTTACTGCATCACATTTATACTTTACAAAATCCAATGTAAGTATATACAATACAAACCGAGAACAAAAACTGCTTGTTTAACAATTCTTGAAATCAGACCCAATGCATTTCGGGTTTCTAAGAACCCTTCTTCAGGGGAACATTTTCATATGAACATGGTACGTTTTGTACCACCTGCCACCTGCCAAATACAAATTCAAATTCAAAAAGCTTTATTCGAAATGTAAAAACAATTCAAAAAAGCATATACAACAATCACATTCATTAAAAGTGGTAAATAAATAAATAATTACCGGTACTATTTTTCTATGCATTAACTGAAAAGGATAGCTCAATAAATAAGAGGCAGAATCCGTGGTATCTGAGTCATACGGGCTTTAATCAGATGGCTCGAGCCAATGGACCATCGGGTTCCATCACCCGCAAAGGTTCAGGAAGGGACAGACACAGGACAAAGGGAAAAGAAAAGCCTAATGTCATATTAACATCATACAGTATATATAGTAAAACAGTACAATTGCATTGAATACAGTAGGCGTAACAAGTGACAAACGGAAGATAAGAACATATGGGCGTAAAAAGAAGGCGTGCACAGGGCGTGCACGGAGACATGTGATGTAAACGTCACAGATGTGTCATAAATGGGTGGATACATGGAGGGGGCTACCTGGGCAGCTGGAACCTTTAACCTACTGGTGCGCGCAAACGGGCCATGACGTGTAACTGGGGAGAGCTGGGGGCTCTGACTTCTGGTACTAGAAGAGGAGACTAAAGTCTGGGATGTCAGAACGACCTGTACCTATAGCATATCTGATATCTTGTGTTTGGAGTACATGTTGCTTGAATCTAAAAGTCATCAGGGCAAAGGCTACTTGTCACTAAGGCTAGTGCATGCATATATTTCCTAATGTATTGCGTGTGCTATGAATCTTCTATGGATATTAATTCAGTAATTCTCTTGCATGGAGACAGAAAGACTAGACTATAGATGAAGATGTTTATGCGGTTCGTTAGCTAGGAATGTGAAGCCGGGGAGCTGAACTGATAACTAGAGGCATAACATATTCTTGGCAGACAGGCAGGCAGGCCAGGCCGGGCACCGCGCTGCTTGGTAGAAAGTAAGTGAAGGGTCAGGGATGCGGGAGGGGCTGCATCGCTCCTCGGAGTGGTTTCAGGAGACTTGAGGCTTGAATCTGGTGTCCGGGCCCTGTGAGGCCTAGAAACGAGGACAACTCGATGATTTAACGTGCATAATGTAAAGACGTTGGCAACATAGGCCTAAAAGCCTAAATCACGTTGCTCTCAGGAGGACTGGATAACTGGCATACTAACGTTGGACACAACTATAATTGCGTCTTTATTCGGTCAAGGGGGTGAATATGCATATTAATCATGCACATATAACATACGATGGGGAACACGTAGGGACACATGACAGGGCAAAATTCAATTTTCCTCAGTAAGTACAAGTAATAATTTAAAAATAGGAAGTCAGGTAATAACATTTAGTCTAACTGGTTTCTTAGAACTTAGCACAGGTTTCGATAAGAGCATATAATAATTAAAGAATTAATTCATCGTGGAAGCAGGTATTATTCGAAAAACATAGAAAGGGTTGATCTGCATTTGCCCTCCAGTGGTGATACTTTCCTTTAAAATTACGTATTTACATACGGTAGGCATTCACAATACTACCCTTGCGTCGTGTTCACCCTTAATAGGGGCAAGTTAATAGCGGATTCCATGTTTATATATGTTGTGCGCTGGGGGAAAGCAGTTAGGTGCGGAGGCATAGGGTTTTCTACCCATCACATATTTAAAATTGTACCCTACCTCTGGTCTTAAGGGGGGTATGTATGGGATAAAAGTCATGTAAATCCCAGATCGATATTGGGCCATTGTCTTCTTGTGGCTGCCAGGATCGAAGGTACGGGACAATATGTCTAAATCTAAATTTTACCAACACCAAATCACCAGGGATGTCTTTTGGGAGGGAGCCTAACCAGCCCACCCTTTTAACACACATTATTGTTCCAATCAAATCCGATGGCAAAGGTCTGTTTATTGATAGCCAGGAGGTTAGTTTATTTAGTAGGTCGTGTTGCCTTTCGGATTTCCCATGTTTGATTGGTGGTACTCCAGAGAGCACACACATGTATGGAACGGCCTCAGGTGGAAGGTGTATCGAAGGTGCCTTCTCATCTCTAGCAATAGTATGCTGTGGTGATACCGAGTTGGGGGCGATCGTAGGGGTTATTTTATTGGGGGCTAGTTTGTGAGTTATAAAATTGTTACATAGTGTAAGTTGCGTTGGCACTATGGGGGCAACAGGAGATTGATGACGATTAGTTATTTCGGTGATTTTAGCGGGAATTAAGTCAATCTTAATCAATTTCTCTATTTCCAGCAACTTATTCTCCAAGGTATTTATTTTCTCCAACAGTAGCGATATAAGAGATTTAAGCAATGGTTCAATCAGGGATGTTAGAGCCAATTGAAGAGGGGATGCTAAACTATCTAATTCTTCTGCAACCTCTCGGATCAAGGGGGGGTTAGTGACAGTCAGTGGCGCGCTTAAGTGCAGTTCTTGTACCTTTAAGTCATTCTCATTATGTGGTGCCTTGTCACTTTTGCAGTTAACGAGTGAGGTCTGTGTAGGCGCTGCGCTTAGAGTGTTAACTTTATATGTAATGGGGTGGAATCCTGCGCAGAATCATTGTAGAGCGAAGAACTAAGGCTTTTAGCCGTACAGAGAGAAGCACTATCTAATTTAGGTCTCCAATCTATTTGGGCATACTTGGTATTACACAGATTATTAAGTTCCTTTAGCAGTGAGAAGTTTTGGGAGATACCTGATGTTTCTAAGGGAGATTGTTCACTGGGGATACTAGCTGTCGCTTGACGAAAAAAGTTCACATCTGAATCAGTGGGTGTAGGCCATGGTAACCTGGTTAAATGGTGGTCTTGGGTACCATTACACGAACCCCTCTGGTTGATAACATTTTTGGAGGGCCCTTTCTGATTCATTGTTCCGTTCGGTTGAATAGGGGTAATATGTGTCCTCAACACGGGGCAAGAGTTTGGAGTTTACAACTACGTGTCCATTAGATGTAAGGAAGCATACGATAGTTCATCTCACTTTACCTCCTCCGGTACGGAATGCAATGGGGGTGGCCCGTCCCGTCCTCCTCGGCCCTCTGAGGGTCACAGAGGGCCCGCCCTTTGCCCGGGCTTCGCCCGGCGCGACCCGCGCTGCGGGAGATGCTAGGCGTTATATAGTGACGTCAGCTGCGAGGGCGTCCCTCCCCTCTGTCACAGGTGAAGAGTGCACGGGCTCCTGGTCAGTGGAGTCCCGTGCGCTAGGCAGCAACAATTGTCCCAAATTAGCAAACCCCTCCTGGGCGGCAGATTTCTCCCTCGGCGCGGGAGCTTTGTGATAACCCCTCCTTGGGCAGGAAACAGCACCGTGAGCACCCGCTCAGGACAGCGATGCGGGACCCGCGCCAGCGGGTTCCGCGAGGTGTGATGTAGCCTGGCTGTCGTGACGTCAGCTGCGAGGGCGTCCCTCCCCTCTGTCACAGGTGAAGAGCGCACGGGCTCCTGGTCAGTGGAGTCCCGTGGGCTAGGCAGCAACAATTGTCCCAAATTAGCAAACCCCTCCTGGATGGCAGATTTCTCCCTCGGCGCAGGAGCTTTGTGATAACCCCTCCTTGGGCAGGAAACAGCACCGTGAGCACCCGCTCAGGACAGTCAAAAAACAAGCAAGAATCAACATTGTTTTTCTTACACAATTAGAGAAACAAAAATGCGGTAGTATGTGCTGGTGCCCACTGTACACCAGAAATGCCATGCACAAGGTGTCCATGTAATAACCTATAAAGCATGAGGAAGTACACGTATTACCGTGCTAACCAATAGTCCGTAGTGTGTTCAGACAAGTGATTTAAGTGACAACATGCTAACTATCCTAAAACGTGCCGTGTGACTGCTTAACTGCGTGTGTGTTTTTTTTAAGACGAACTATTCCACTGCGTGTTCAAAATGTAGGAGTGAATGATTACCTCCTGACACGGCGAGTTCACGAGTGAACCCCCTGTGTTTTAATTGCATACTATATCTGTGGATAACAAATGTAAAACTGCGCATAAACACAATGCTGTGTATAGCGCTGTAAAATATGAACTCCGTGTGTAATCGCTTACCAGCGTCCAATGTGTTTCAACATAGGAAATTGCAAACTGTGAAAAAAGGAAACAGAAAGTTTGCAATGTGTGCCATGGCCCGACCTAAAATAACGTTCGTATTGCTGTCAAAAAACCTTACCTTCAATGTACCTTCAAAGTACAGCCAAGTCAGCATGCTGTTGAAGGTGCTCCGAAAAATAAAAAATAAACACCTCGCGCTAAACTTGTTCAAAATTCTGTGTATCTCATAGTACGACCGCTACTGCAGACACCGGACTCACCAGCGTCTGACGTCTCCAAGATATCCTGGTCACGTGACTTCAAAGAAGGTGTGTGTTAAGGAACTCATTCTTAACCCAACAAATAGTCTACCAGGGTCAGTAGCAACTCCAGAGTGTTCAAACTTTATTGACAGGTCGATGCACAACCATAGTCTAGCCGTTTCTGAATGTTATGTTAACATTATGTTATGTTATGTTATGTTAATAACAACTTCTAAAGAGCACGGACACCCCAAGGCTTCATGGCGCTGATAGTAAAGAATGTCGCAGCCGGATAACTATGCAAATGCTTGTTCGAACAGCCAGGTCTTTAAGGCTTTCCTGAACCCCATAATATTGTGACAGCTCCTGATTGTCAAAGGAAGGGAATTGCAAACTTTAGGGGCAAGGTAGGCGAAGGGGCAGCCTCCTTGCCGCTTCCGTTTAAAGGAGGGGATGGTGAGCAAGTGAAGGTGAGCTGAACGGAGACTTTGGGCTGGCGCATACTTCACAATCATGCTGTTGATGAACCTGGGACTTTTGCCATGAAGGGCTTTAAAGGCCAGACAGCCAGACTTGAAGGCAACCCGCTGGGCTATAGGTAGCCAGTGGAGATTCGACAACAGCAGTCTTGCCGAGAGCCATTTAGGTTGTTTATGAATAAGTCTGGCCGCTTGATTTTGAACAATTTGTAGGCGCCTAGTTAAGAATGCTGGTAAACCCAGGTAGATGGAGTTTGAGAAGTCCAGCCGTGAGAGCACCAGAGCTAGCACCACCTGTATGAGAGCCGAGTGGGTCAACAAGTGGGCAATTTTTTTGACTTTACGCAATTGATGGAGGCTAGAGGAGATCACAGCTCCCACCTCTCCTCGAAGTGAGAGATCTGCATTAATGATGATCCCGAGACTTTTCACCGAGGAAAAGGGCGAGGGAGGTGGCCCTAGCTCTGTCGGCCAGAAGTGCGGGCCCCAACTAGCCTCACTTTTCCTAGGAAGAACCAATTCTGTCTTACCTGGGTTAAGTTTCAGGTGGTTTCAGTCCGTCCACCGCTGGATGTGAAGCATGGTGGCCTGAAATTCAGTGACAGAGTCCGGGGAGTTCAGTGGGAATATTAGCTGCAGATCATCGGCATAATTAAAAATTGTGACCTTTCTGTTTTTTAAAGAGTGTAGTAGGGGCCTAAGGTATAAGTTAAACAAGAGCAGGGACAGGGAAGAGCCTTAAGGGACCCCGCAAGTGGAGATAAGCTTGGGAGCAGTGAAATTCCCGAGCTTGACTTCCTGAGTGGGGTCAGCGAGAAAGGATTTGACCCAGCTAAGTGCAGAACCTCGCAGGCCGACCTGTTCGACACGGTGCAGTAAGATGGTATGGTCGACCGTGTCGAACACAGCCGACTGATCCAGGAGCACTAGGGCTTGATGGATAACCCTATCAGCGTTGGATCTGATAGTGTCCAGGAGTGCCAGGATCATAGGCTCGGTAGAATGCACCGGACGAAAACCGGCTTGGTTGGGTTACAGGTAATCTGAAGATTCAATGAAGTTGGAAAAGCACATAGCCATATATGCTTCCAATATTTTAGCTCCAAATGGGAGGTGAGATATAGGACGGTAGTTAGAAATATTGGAAGGGGGACCACCGTTGCATTTTTGAATGCGCCAGGGACCATGCCCTACAAAAGTGATTCGTTAAGAAGGGAGAGTAAACTATGAGGTATGGCCGAGAAAATATATTTTAAGACGTGAGGTGGACTGCAGTCATTGGGTGATCCCGATTTTACCCGGGTCGTAAGTTCTGCTAATATACAGGGGTCGATAGGAGGAATGAGATCCAGTGTGGAAAGGTTGCTAGGCATGTCTTCCAGGGAGTCCAGCCTGTCACTATTTGGTATGCTGTTTTAATAGTGGATATTTTGTCCAGAAAGAAATCATTTAAGGAGTTGCAGAGCACTTGGGCGGGTGCTGTTCTATCGTCATTATACAAGTTATTCACTACCCTAAATATTTCCTTCGATTTATTATGAGCCTTTAGTATTCTCACAGAGAAATAGGCCGCTTGGTGTTCAATATGGCTTTTTTATATTCTCTGCGAGCAATAGTGTATTGCTCCTTGCCTTCTGTGGAGTATCCATGTCTCCACTTCCTCTCGAGTTGGCGTATCTCAAGTTTTTGTTTTTTAAGGTCAGAGGAGAACCATTTATGAGCATCTGAGTGGCGGGAGCGAGAGAATTTAGTGAGCGGGGCATGTTCATCGCACGCCCGCTGCGCTACCACGATAGACCCGGCATTGTGAACCTAGCCCCGCCTCAAGCACCTCCTCCTGATAGGCTGAGGCCTCGGGAGAGGAGAGCAGGCAAGGGGAGTGCCGACTAAGCAGTGAGTATTTGCAGAGTTTTTCCTCAAGGATACAAATTCAATTTACAGTTTTCTAAAAACAACTCAGAATGAGTGACAGTATTTTTAAAAACAGTGCTAGCAGTCAAACGCGCTGCAACATACAAACAATTGCCTCAAATAAAAAAATAAAAATGAAAATTATTGAAAAAGCGATCCTGTACGAGGTGACTCAATATAGTCAATGCTGCTAGCAAATACCACTGTTATACAATCCCTGACCCCTGTGCACCATGCTCTCATAAACTACATGAGATATATCGGTAAGCCACCACTAATGCATGCCTTACAGCAGCCTAATGCATGGTGCACTATATCCCATTTGTGAACATATCTGCATGAGTAGATATGGCCCTGCAATATATGAGTTATTCTTGGACATTATAAGTGCAGAGGGAAGCCGTAGAGAGTACATGTATTGGATATTCTTCATTAAGAGTTTCCTAGCTCCATGATGGCTTCACTATACCATAAGATGTTTGGTACTAAACATCTTGTCTTTATAAATCTTCACTGAGGCCAGTGTTGAATGTATTATTAAATGCACACAGAAGACCCTTTACAGGGTTCCCTGAAATCATACCAAGCACTGATTTGGTTTCTGACTGGTCAAAGCCAGCCTGCTATCACCAGGCATGTTTTTGACCTCATTGTTTGAGAGCCAGAGCTCTCAAAGCCAGAAACAAAGCCTGCTTCAAACCTCCTCTAGGCCTGAATGGTCTTCCAGAGTGAGAAGATTCAAAGGTGATGCTACCTTTGAAATGTAGCCCAGACTTTCCCAAAAAGTGGGGGAGGCCAACCCCCTTTCCTGCTTCACATTTGGTCGGAAGACAGGCAGAAAAATTAGGTGAGTCTCCACGCTTTAACTCTTACGGTGTGGCAGGCGATAGGGACCCCTCTGTTGGAAATCCACCCTCTTGAGATGGTGGGGAATCAACCTATTAGTGCTAGAGTAGTGCCCCTTCACCAGGAAGTCTAGAAACCCTCCATCAATCAATCAATCATGGACATTTGTATAGCGCGCTACTCACCCGGTAGGGTCTCAAGGCACTGGGGGGAGGGGTCCGCTACTGCTCGAAGAGCCAGGTCTTGAGGAGCTTCCTGAAGGAAAGGTGATCCTGGGTCAGTCGAAGGTGGATGGGGAGGGAGTTCCATGTCTTAGCCGCCAGGTAGGAGAAGGATCTTCCCCCGGCGGTGACTTTGCGGATGCGTGGTACGGCGGCGAGGGCGAGGCTGGTCGATCGTAGCTGGCGGGTGGGCGCGTAGAAGGTCAGGCGGTTGTTGAGGTAATTGGGGCATAGGTCATGGAGGGCATTGTGTGCGTGGGTGAGGAGCCTGAACTTGATCCTCTTGCTGACGGGGAGCCAGTGCAGGTCTCTCAGGTGGCCGGAGATGTGGCTGTGTCGGGGGATGTCCAGGACGAGTCGTGCGGAGGCATTCTGGATGCGCTGGAGTCTTTTCTGAAGTTTGGATGTGGTTCCGGCGTAGAGGGTGTTTCCGTAGTCCAGTCGGCTGGTGACGAGTGCCTGGGTGACTGTCTTCCTGGTTTCAGTGGGGATCCATCGGAAGATCTTACGGAGCATGCGCAGGGTGTTGAAGCATGATGATGAGACGGCGTTGACTTGTCTGGCCATTGAGAGGGAGGAGTCCAGGATGAAGCCCAGGTTGCGTGCGTGGTCCGTTGGTTTGGGAGTGGTGCCCAGGGCAGGGGGCCACCAGGAGTCGTCCCAGGCAGAGGGCGGTGATCCCAGGATGAGGACTTCCTAAAAGTAGGTAGGCCATTGACTACTGCCTGTTTCCCCCTTAACCCTTCCTACATTTTGCATTTGGGTAGCATCTCTTGAAGCTTAGATTCCAGGGACAAGAAGAAGACACAAAGAAGCGCTGCTGCAAAGAAATTGGCACCAAACCCTGCCTGCAGCCCCAAAGACTAAACAATCATGGCTATGCACTCTCGTCCTGAGCCTGTGAAGACTCCAAGAACCCTGGAGCTTCTCGAGCCTTCAGGGAATCATGGAGAACCTCCCTTGGAGTGAAGGTATAACTCTCCAGCACTCTGCAGGCACCAATACCGGTAAGTCCGGTTTGTCGAATAGCTGCCCCCGGCCACTTTGTTGCAGTACCCAAACCAGAAGAGATGCATAAGCTCTGGAGGGTCAGATTTGTCTCCACATAAGGTTTGGGGACACCAGTACCTACCGGAGCCACACCTTACCAGTTCTCAGGGTACCAGACCCCCATTAGCAAACAATGAGACAAAGTGTCTGTTCCGAACTCCAAGTACCCCAGCAGCAAGAACTCATCAAGGCACATAAAGATCCCTGAGACCCACATTGTGAGTTGTCCAGCTGTCCTGAAATAACATCTCCAAGTTGCTTGCTCCTGACCCCGAGGACATCTAGATACATGGCACACGGCTGAACTATCTGCTCTGAACCTGGCCCGACCAGCCCCAGATATGCTCCTGTGGTCATGAGACCTTTGTGACCTCCTCCCCTGACTGTGACACCTGGACTTACCTTTAAGTCATCCTGTGCAGGTTTTTTCAAGTGTCCCCCATCATGTTAGCGTACCTGCTACAAACACCCTCAGCATCCTGCTCCTGGACAAATCCGAGATGCCCCCAATCTTCTGCTTCTGGAAAACTGGACATAGTCCTGCTATCGACCTAAAACAAGAAGGTGAACTTTGTTAAAGCATTGCTTGATTTTATATGCATTTTTCTACTTTACGCTATCGACTTTAATGGCACGTAATACTACACATAAATGATATACTTTGTGAACTCATAATTTGAAAGTTCTTGATCTTAAAATTTACACAAAAATCAATCCTCTTTTTATAAGTTGGACTCGGATTACTTTGTGAGTGTGAGTCTCATTTATTGCCTCTGTGAGTACAACTAATGCTTAGCACTACCTTCTGATAAGCCCAACTGCTCGCCCACACTACTTGAAAAAGTGCATCAATATTATCTACTTTTGCCTCTGTAAACCAATATGGTACTCACTGAACTCTCGGCACAGTGGTCTTCATTTTAGTACACTACATAGAGAGCCAGGTTCCTACAAGGGAATGCTATTCTAGTGAATTGGCTGTAAAACAGGCTCCGGCCATGTACTGAAAAAAAGTGGGCTCTATTTCTCATGTCATTCTCCTGCGCAGCGAACCACATGTGCAGGCTCAATACCCTTTAATGCTAGAAGAGAAACCCAATATTAGATTAATTGCAACATCAGGTCTGACACTAATGAAACCTGCCCTTGTTCTCGTCTATAATCGATGGATCCTACAGGGCAGTGTTAGACTACAGGAATCTACATTCTTATATGTGGAACTATTCAGGGCAAAATGCTCATAGCACAGGTTTAATGACCAGCATGGTGTTGAAAAAATATAAAACTGGACATCTCCAATGGGTTTTTCAGTCAAAACTAGAGTAAAGCATTTGTATGACTTGATTGCTCCTATGTTTTCATCAAAACACTGGATGAATAAAAACACTGCTATCTTGCATGCTCTGCAAGCAGACACGCTAGAGACGCAATATTGACAATCTAGAGACATTATGACCTACTTAGTTATCGGAGACATGTCAGATGACACAGATTACTTTGTTGTGTGTCGATTTTGATTCCGAATGAATTTCCTGATTCATGCCCTTATATAGGTACAATTCACATTGCCCTTATTTTGGCATAGAAATTCAGCCCTTATTTAGGCATAGCCCATGCTAACCAAATACAAGCATGGCTACTTACATCCGTTCATCTACGTCACAAAGAGTTCCAGGAAAACCAGACTCTTGAGCCTTTACTACTTCTCCTTGCTTTAATATTGATTTCTCCAAGAATTCATTTATTATGCATGAACATCTATTCTTTAGGGGTTCATGCATGACGTTGTTATGCCTGACTTTTACGTCACTACTGGCATTCCTAAACACCTTCAAGGTATAAATATACCTTCACTTGCTATGGCAAGGCACTGTGCGGGTCTTGCACGAAGCAGTTTGCCACAACAAGTCCCGAAGGAAGTCAACTCCCAAACTGACGCACTGACCAGACGCTGTCATCCTCCTCGCCTAGAATCCAGCTCCAGTGTTTCTGACTACCCTTGTGGGGTGTTAGAGATCGAGTCCCGGGAAAGAGATACCAACCTCTCTCATTCTAAGGTATGGAGCTGATTAGAACCTAGAGAAACCTTTGGCAATTCTTGGCACAACTAAACTAAACTAAACTATTGCTAAAACAGCACCTACTTCTTCCCTTGTACTAGACTTAGGGTAGGTACACTGGGGTAGGATTATTTTAGAAGCACCAGTTGAGTATTTTAGCCTGTGTTATTTATGTATGTATTTTTATATATGTCATAGCTACAGACCATGCTATTACAGGACTATTTTATATTACTGTTAACGCTTACGCATTATACTTTGCATTCTGTCTTAAGATTGTAGCCGTTCATATCTGTTGCATGAGAAATAAGACTGTTCAATAAACCCCTTTTATTGAAACGCCCGTCTCCCTATTTCTGTGCAAAAACTCTGTAGAAATGAAGCACGCATGATTGACTGGGTGAAATGCTTATCCATAGTTTCCACGACTCTGAAGTTATTATTCCGACTCTAAGGGAAACAAAGCTGTCATGTTTATGCAGTTGTCAGAAACATCCCTTCTTGTTCATTCGAGAAAGTTTCTAGTGACATCAGGGTTAGCTGGAACACACAAGTAATTAAGTTTAATGTACTTGATAGAGACATACTGACCTCAGTCCTATGTCAAAACTATAGTGTATATTATTCCAATGTGCAGAGCCTATTAGGGATATAGAAACTACACTACAAGCTGATTTTGGTAACTTCAGGAAACCAGGTTCTATAACTCCTCTTCTGCAATATTTATATTGAATCTAACTGTAGCAAGTTGTTGGATGTATTGTATCTATTATTTTGCAACTTTAAATAATTGTTCTTTCTAACTCATATCAAAAGATAAACCTTAAAAATGTTAATAAAGCCTTCACATGTTAACCTATCGAGCTAGTTCATTACAATTAGAACAAATAAATTGGCAGTTTTCCCTCACCAGGACATAGAAAACACCCTCTACAATGTCCCTGATTTTTGTTCACCTTTGGGGTACCTTGTACAGACCTTAGGTATGACTTACATTTATAAAAAGTTGGTTTAAGACTTTGGACTTACTTTTAATTCCAAAGTCAAATTTGGGAAATCTTTCATTTTAAAAGCAGCCTGCACAGCAACCGGCAACTCAGCAATGCACAAATTCACTGGGGTCTCTAAACATACATGCCCTACCATATAATATGGACTTAAAGGTAGGTTGTCAGATTAATTGTAATTACACCTAATTAGCATATAACTTTCACACCGAGCACTGACCCTAGGGCTGGTTAGTAGGGCCCAGGGCATGATCAGAGTCATTTGGGGGGAATATGCAATAAGCCCTGTTTTCTTACATGTACCTTCATTCATTTCATATGCACAAGCATCTCTATAAATTGTAAACTCAAATTCATTTAGGTTTTGTGATTGGGGACGGTGGTTTTTAGGGTTTGGATGTCTACTTTGGGTCCTGTAGCTGGCCTGCACCCCATCAAGTGTGGCCTGAACATTTAACTTTGCCCCAGTCCAGTTCTACCGTGTAACCATGATTGACACTTATTGATTCTAAGCTCTAGAACTCTTCTTATTTTTAAAATTTCATATCCCAAATTCTGATTACTGGATTTAGTCAATTTCAATTCAATTCAAAAAGCTTTATTCGGGTTGTGATGACAACCATATAAGCAGAACATTAAAAAAGATACATGATTACAACCTCCATATCATTCTTGGCATCAATAATACTTAGCATGGGAAAATATTTAGAAGTATATACAAAATTTGCAGAATTCATAATGCGCAAATTTCATAATAAAGTGGCTGGTGCTTACAGTATACATAGCCAACAGCGATCACCCTGGAATGTTTAAGCCTTACCGAGTATGTAAGTTTCACAATAATATTATATACAATTCATACGAATGTAATCACAGATGACAAATACTAACATAGTATATTATGTGCAAATTACACTATAAAGTGTCATGTATAAAGTGACTAGTGCTTACAACATACTGGGTTACAGTTATTGATGTTGTATATTATGTGCAAATTGCGCTATAAAGTGTTGAAGGCCGGCTACATTTCCTTTCATGCAAATTATGCATAAAGTGCGCAATACCTTCAGATAGCAAATTCATAATACCGAATCATACAAGCTTTAGAAAATAATAGATTTCCTAGCAGCAATGCATTTTAACACCATGGATGCTGCAGATTTTCCTCTGCTGTGTTGGGCCATAATCTTAATGGGTGTGGTCATGACGAGCTCAGCTTGTCATGAGCACAGAAGAGGTGTACCTCATGATGAGCTGAGCTCGAGCATGCGCTTCGAAGGGGTTAAAATGTAAGATGCCACATAGAAGCAAACATCCGGTAGATGTAGATACTAGCCTCATAGTCTTTTTGGTGGATCAAGCATGATAGTTTAAAAACAAAGGTTTCAGGTAAAATGTCCTTAAAAACCGATAAAATTTACAAAACAATAAAAAATGGCAGGAACTTTGCTTGGACATATTGTCACATGGTCATGCAGAACTGGTTCTTCTTTTCATAATCGGAAATGCTACAAGGTGATGAACAATCCCTAGTCTTAAGCGAGTCAAGACAAAACGGTGGGAGGTTTTTGTTACATCATCTAGGTATGTCTGAAAACCAGTTTTAAGGTTTCATTGCTGGTAAAAAACAAGGGTAGGTTGTTGCCCAATTAATCTCCCTCGTACCTCTCTTTTATAGGCTAAAAATTTTCCTTTAAGCTCCTTTTTCGCAATTGAGGCTACTTATTCTGGTTCTATAAAAATGTTACAGTTAAATAAAAGGCTAACCAGTGATGAATGAAACTCAGCCAAGGGATATGTGCACAGTGGTCGAGCTTCGGACAGTCTTTACTAATACATTGTGTAAATACAGTTTCCCCTTTTGCCCAGATAGAGTGCCATAATAAAAGAGGTCGTAATGCGTCTAAATCTGAGATATAATTAAGACCCACTTCCTGGTGTGTTAAGTCTGTGGAAGCCGATGGTGGAACACTCAACAAGCGTTTAAGAAAATTGTTTTCATCTTGTTGTAAAGACTTTTCAGAGTGGTGGCCCCAGACACCTGCGCCGTAAAGTGCAGAAGATACACATCTAGCATTATATATGGTCACCATATCTTTGACTCTTCGTACTCCCACTTTTTCAGAAAATCTAAAAATACTATTAATATTCCTGCTCATTTTGTGACGGATATTATAATATTCACGTAACCATTTCCCATTTCCTGCAAATGTTACACCCAGATAAAAAAATGATTTAACTGATTGCATTTTTTTTACCATCCAGAAAAAAAGCCTTTCTGGGTTTGGGTGCTATATTTCCGCATGTCATAACAAATGTCTTGGATTTATTGATAAGAAGTTTCCTACCATTAATAAAAAGTGTAAAATTGTTAATAAGACGCTGGAGGCCAATAGGGGTATGTGATAGTAAAACCGCATCATCTGCATATAATAAAATTGGGAGAGCCTGGCCATTAATCGAAGGGGAATCCGTGGGTATCTGTTTTAGTGTTACATCAACTTGATTAATAAATAGCGAAAATAAAAGTGGGGCTAATACACAACCCTGCCCGATTCCCCTTTTAACCTTTATTCAGGGGGGTACATTCACCTGCCGGGCCGAAGCCCACTTTACTTGATAATCTCTCGTAGTCCCTTGCCAAGAAATATACAATTTCTTTTGGGGCACCAGTATCCAATAGTATTTGCCACAATATGGAATGGTCCACGAGACCAAAAGCGCTACTAAGGTCCGCAAAACATAAAAACAAATTAGCCCCTTTGGCCAGTGTGTATTTACTAATAAGAAGATCCAAGTTAACACACTGTTCCAAAGTGCCTAAACCCTTCCTAATCCCATATTGAGCTGGTGAGAGTATTTTGTTGTCTTCGCCAATACTTCGAGCCTTTTCAACATAACCCTACTCATTACATTAAGTAACAAATCCAGCAATGATATGGGTCGGTAGTTACAGATTTAGAGCCTTTTTTTAAAAAGGGGAATAATTAATGAATGGCCCGATGATGGCGGGTACTTGCCTTCCAGAGCGGCATTAAAAATCCCAGCTAAAATCTGGGCCCATAAATCCATTTCACTCTTATATAGATCAATGGGCACCCGGTCAGGCGCCGGAGCCTTACCCCCTTTACTGTCTTCTAGCCCTTCATGGACTTCTTCCATATTTATCAATAGGGATAGTATGGGCCACGTGGAATGAGATAGCAAATTGATATCAATCCTATCTGGATTAAAAATCATTGATCCAAGCATCACTATTTACATGTGAGGTTAGTTCTGGTTGACTATCATCCTTTAAAAACGGATTAATTAACTGTCTCCCTGAACAATTTGCTATTGTTGGTGGCTGCTGCTAAACTAAGTTTATCCCATGCTTCGCCTTGCAGTTCTTTTTTCCGGGCCTCAATGATATGTTTATAATTAAAACGTAATTCTTGGATGTGCTCTTTGTTGCGCGGCCTAGTTCCTAGTGCAGCCTTCAGGTTATGTATGGCCTGGGTGCAACTCCTATCAAACCAACCTACACGTGTTTGTTTTTTGGCACTGTTATTCTTAGTAAAAAGCCCTTCTATAAGTACATTGATCCAAAGAAAATTGGAAATCAGGGACCTTGAATTATCCTCTTCACTCAGACAGTGATCTATTTCCTGTCTGCATTTGACAATCACTTCCTTTTGTATTTTCTTTGGATCAACACCTGCCCATTTTAACCTCATGCCATTTGTTCTTGTAGGAATAATATCGGTAATACATTTGGGTTTATTGATTTGTCTATTCCTCCAACATAGTAATGATAATGAAATGCTATTATGGTCACTAACCACCTGATCTGTGATTCATAGATTAGCATAATCGCTATTACTCGATATTAAAACATGATCAATAGTTGTAGTGGCATCCCTGCCAGTGAAAGTAGGGCAAATAATATTGTCCCGATTCATAGTGCAACTTAGAAGTTGAAGGTCGTATTTTGCTATTATAGAATTTAAAGCTGTGCCATATTTACAATGAGGAAAATGCATAGAGTCATCGCTCTCCTCTGAGGTGTGGCCCCTTGTAAAGCCACAAATATTTGTGTGGACCAGTAGGCACACTTGGATGTTAAAATCTCCAACCCAGAGGATTATAGCTTGTCTATTTGGCACTGCCAATGCCCTGTCTATTTCTTTTTCTAAATTATAAGTTGCACATCCCCTATTATTGCTAAAGATGTTATTGTAATAATTAACTAGGAGCAAATCTTTGCCCTTACTGAATCAGAGCCTCAATAACTGACAGTAAGAGTCTATTGTTATACAACTTACAATTTTACATTCAACTACTTTATTGGAAACAAGTATCAAGAGACCACCCTTAGCCCTTCCTGAGATAGAGTCAATGGCTTGAATCCAATTTGAGGTAAAACCCTCTACAAAAATTGGATCTCTATGCCAAGTCTCCTGCAGGCAAATTATATCATAATTTGATGCAATAAGATCTTTTCAGAATGGCGTTTTTAATTTACTGTTAAGGCCTGCTATGTTCCATGTCATAATTGTATAACCTTCATGTTTGTTAACTGTAATGGGCATATCAGTTAGGTGCAGAATATTTGCACTCTCATTGGTTGTAGGCACTGTCATTACATCTCTAGATAGTAACTGGCTTTCTGATAGCCCCCCTAGGTTAGGTAGTAATAGTGTGCTAACTGGGATTATAACCGATTTGGGCTTAGAGTTATTAAGGTCCTGATATCCAATAGATAAAGAAAATGGTGAACTGACCTTTCGTACTTCTTTTTGGATTTCGGAAGCCCGACTCCCTATTAGATTGGTCTTTTGTGATGTTACCTCAACTGACATAAGTCAGTCATTGTTTTCCAAGGAACTTAATATCTGGAATCTATTAAATAGAGTGACATTTGGGCACGGTAATGGCAGGGCTGGTAATAGAGGCTGGTTATTGGGGTTGGGATTATAAATTGTGCCGCCCTGATTGATGTTCCTCATTGAATGTCTGTAAAAATATCCTAACGGCAGGGGAGTCATGTTGTACTCCCATTGAGATGGTGGGGGGGCATTTGCTAGAGCATTCCGCGCCCAAACCAGAGATTTAAAATTTATGATAATACAGTCACTCTAAAACTTTTTCTTAAGGGGACCAATCCATCCCACCCGTTGCGTTAGCAATATCTGATTTGCTCCCGTCGTCGGGAAGCCACAATTATTCGACAGCCAATGTAGGGTTTTATTTTTAAGTGCAGCATGATTTTCCCACTGTTCTTTCCCCAGTTTAGGTACATTCACCAGGACTGCCACATAGGCCCCACACTCAGGGGGCAAGTCAATAGATAAGGGAGTTTTGTTTATATTAGATGGCGTAGCGTTTAAGTCACCTATTGCAGGTATGTCTAATACAGGAGGGTTCCTAACCCCTGAATTTATTTCCTCACTTTGATCCTTATCACAATGAACAATGGCAACATGCTTAACTTTGTTCTGTATGGGGTTTTCTTTTGTTACTTCATTTGGTCTTGATTTATTTATAAAATTATTGTTTATTTTTAAACCATTGTTGAGTCTTTTTTGTGGTGTTTTCATTGTGTTATTTTGTGTGTGTTACACAACTACTTTATACATTGCCTCTTTAGTTTAGCCTGACGGTTAATTGTCACGCTAACAGTGGGTGAGCGTAGGTGATCATTTAGTGTGTATCTAGTTTACCCTGACTAGTTGTGCTGACATGGTTCATGCTTGGACAGGGTGCATACTGACCCCACACTGCTGATCACGACCTCACACACAGAGAAGGACACACACTGGACCCGATCTTCATGGCCAGCGACAGAATAAAATACAGCCTCAGATAGACCACTCCATCATCCACTTCACCATCGCAGGATCACCATGCACTGCCACCAGCCACACCAACACCACCTTCCACAGCTGAAACAAAGTAACACAGACTCAATGGATGGTTGCACTCAACACTGCCCAGCCTGGCCCGGCAACCAACCTGGAACAAGCAGTCCAGGACTTTACCACCTGGATCACAACACTGCTTAGCGATTCTCCCCCATCCCCATCAAATAGGCCAAGACCTGCAAAGCCACCAATACAAGCCAGCTGGTATGTACCAGAACTCAAAGCAATGAATCACATCTGCAAACAACTGGAAAGAAAATGGCACACAAGCAGAGACAGGACAGACCGAGCCATTTTCAAAGATGCAAAAAAAGACTCCCTGGCAAATCGCATTAAAACAAGGAGCAACCACACCAAGGAGCTCTTTAATATCGTCAGAGAGTGTTCCTGCCTTATGGCCAAGGAGAGAACATGGTACCTTCTTCACAAGAACTCTTTGATGCCCTTGCAGACCACCAAGAACTTTGAGCCCCAACCTACTGACCTCCACATCCTCCTTGCGTGAACGAAAGCCTCTCCCTATCAGCCATTCACATGTTTGGAACAGCTCACTACACAGAACACTGAACACCACAGATATCATGATCTCCATCCTCTCGGGAGTATCCATGGACCCCTGTCCCCACCACCTCTTAAACCTCGAGGGCAAGGATATCAGCCACCAATTCATCCTCAATGCATCCATCGCCATAGCCACCTTTCTCGACACATGGAAACACGCAGAAGTCCGACCTCTCCTCAAAAAATCTCCAATGGGGAACTGGCAGGATCTAAGAAGCAAGATGGCCACCATGAAGAAGAACCCAAAAGGAGCTCTGCCATTTGGGATCACAAATCTGTGAAAATCATACCATAATCCTACCACACCCGTCTGTTTCCTAACATGCAAACAGAATTCAGTCTAGAGTGACAAAGAGTTTTTTTGTTGATCTCTACTCACCAGGATTGACAAGTTGTGCCTGCTGCGAAACATGACTTGCTGCTACGCCGGATCGGAAACTGACCTTCTCGCAAGTCTGAAGTAGATGCCCTGGTACCCGGTGCCAGCCTCTACAGGGGTGTGATATCGGGAATGGGTCTGCTGCGAAGCCCGGAGCTGTTGCTGTGGCTCCCGGCACAGACTTCCATGAAAGACTGAAGTGGTTGCCCTGGGCCCCGGCGCCAGTTACTACAAGGGCAGAATGGCAAGACCAGGCCTGCTGAGATGCCTGGAGTAACTGCTGTGACTCCTGACATAGCCTACTCGGGCCTGACCTGCGGAATGCTGCCGACTCCCACCATCATATGTCTGGACCTCCGAACTGGGACAGGGAAACTCTGCCGGGAACCAAACGGTGATCCGCCCCCTGCAGCTGCTCCACCCTATTACCCTGGGGAGACCCACTACCAGAGATCCCATAGCGGAAACCTGTTCAACTGTGCGCAGACAACATCAAGACACCCACTGAGGCAAGATGCCTATTGACCTATCTCCCTCCCTCTGCCCCTCTATGAAATGTTTGAAAACCTACGGCTCTAACTCATTCTCCATCATCGTCCCACCTAATCTCTCACTAAAAGCAAAAAGAAACTTCAAACATAGGTTGATTAGACAACTTACGGAAACTCTCATCGCCGATATATACCACTGCTCCTCCAAAGGCCAAAAGAAACTGGATCGCATCTTCCACACCCAATCTCCCACGAAATGGAACGGAACACCACAGTTAGATCCCACCTCCACATATCCAAAACAACTAGCACCCCTCTTAGCTGCAAACTAACGATCTCTAACGAGAAACACCCTTCGCGGAGTGGCACCACCTCTGCCACCATCTACAGGAACGGTATAGTCCTGATCTGATTCAAGCCGACAACATCAACCTAGACTCATTTGACTCCCTATTCCACACGCTATGGAACACTTTAAACACTCACACAACCCCCTATCCATTATCACCCTTTTCCCTAACTTACCATCCCCTCACATGAAACCACAAAAGAATCTCTAGACGCAGTCCACCGGAGCTAATCTCACTCCCTCCGACACCACCCTCTCAGCCAGAGCAAAATAAATAAACCATCACTTACCGGACACCGCACGGGTTCTGCCTGATCTGTGCGAGGAACGGGAGCATCGCCGCATCTGATGATCTGATGACTGGCACCTCCGACGACCTCTCACGACTCCAGGACATCTTGGACCGGATCCAATCGAGGAAAAGACGCCACTGAACGGGGCTGAGAACGACACCGAGGACCAACCAAGGACGACGGTGGTACGGGGAACGGCGGACCAGGACGGTCTCACCCCCCCAGCCTGTCCCCAAAATGGCGCCCATATAGGACAACGCTCCAATAATGCCCAGCAACCACTGCCACCAACAAGAAAAACAAGGCTAAGTGTAAAGAGGGGGTCCACACAGTCCAGTTTAGCAATAAGTAATTCAATTTATTCAGCACATATGAAGAGACCTCCAGCTCCTTCTCCAGCTTCTTCTTACTGGCATATCTTCAAGACAAAACATTCTAAGCATCCTAGCAACTAACAGAGAGTTCTATTGAGCACAGATCTATTGAGCTTAGATCCTAACACACCTCCCCCATTACAATTAATAAAGTAAATACAGCATGAACAAAAATAATGCAGTTATTTTGGGAAAAAACAGAATGTATTAAGGAGCAGAACACTTCGCAACATTACCACAGCTCCAAGCAGAACCATCTGTTAAAATGAGAACATTTCTTTTGACACATTTGATTTGCTTAGGTTGAGAGAATTTGCTGTCACCTTTAACCACAAATCCTCCCTTCCTTGTCACTACCCAATCACCCACTTTAAAATCATTCTCACGTACTCTCATTCTCAAGTTATACGACAGAACATTATCACCTTGCCGTCTGTCAACACTATGCTTTACTTCTTCACGGTCAACCCACACACACTCCTTGCTTCTCAACCAACCTGGAACTTCTTTCACCCCAGGCTCACGACCTTTAAGAGAAATGAACGGTGAAACACCAGTAACCGAGTGCAGAGTGACTCTGTAAGACCACATCATCTTTTTTAGTTCGTCAGACCAAGTTAAACCATTGGTAAGAGATAATTGGATATTCTCCATTAACAATCTATTTACTCTTTTTACTAGACCGTTAGCTTGTGGCCTGAATAATGCCACTCTTTCATGACAAACTCCCATCCCATTCAGGAATTCCTTCATCTCCCTAGAAATCAATTGCACACCGTCATCTGACACTAAAGTTTTCGGAATCCCTTCACTCAAGAATGCTCTTTCCAAAAACCCTATAACTCTCCTAGTATCTATAAACTCAGTCGACTCTACTACAAACCATTTAGAAGGATAATCTACTAGTACCATCAAAAATTTGTTGCGCACACCCAGTCTGTGAATTGGACCCAAAAAATCGATAGCCAATTTCTCCCACGGATGTTCTGGAAACTCAACGCATTGGAGGGGAGGTTGTCTGACTATTTTGGTCTTGTCACTACTTGCACACGCGTAACAATTCTTTACGATTTCGTCAATTTCCCCATCCATTCCTGGCCACCAGTAGGATTCTCGAATTCTTCTTTTTGTCATGTTGCGACCCAAATGGCCTTCGTGTGCTAAGTTCATAATTTTAGTTCTAAGACTGCATGGTGGAACCAATCTATTTCTACGCCATAACTTTCCATCTGTAACACTCAATTCTCCCTCCACATGAAAAAAACCTTTTAACCGAATATCACTACTAGACTCCTTAGACCAACCGCCAGATACATTATCCATAACTATTTTTAGTTGATGATCACCACTCATAGCACCTTCCCACTCAACTTTATCAAATGCTAAAATTTCATTGCAACTGGCATTAATTTCGTCACTTACAAACTCCTCTGACACCACTTCAATAGGCATCCTAGACAAATAATCTGCTACAACATTTTTCTCACCTTTGACGTATTGAATATCAAAATTGTATTCAAGAACTGACAGAATCCACTTCGATATCCTAGGGGTAACATTCCCTTCTAGACCCCTACTACCTTTGAATAAATGCACCAGAGGCTTATGGTCTGTCCTTACTCTGAAAGGCAAACCCCACAGAAAATATCTAAAATGCTTGATACCCCAAGTACAAGCAAGAGCCTCCCTCTCAATTACTGAATAAGAAGTTTCCGCTCCCTGAAGTCTCCTGGATGCAAAACCAATAATCCTTTCAATACCACCAGAAATTTGGGTCAACACTGCTCCAAGCCCCACACTACTTGCATCTGTAGTTACTAAAGTTTTTGCTCGAACATCAAAATGACCTAAGGTCGGCGCATGTAATATGCCATCTTTCACACTTTTAAATGCCTCCTCACAGTCTTCACTCCACTTAAATACAACACCATTCTTCATTAGCAACCTTAAAGGTTCTACAACATTAGCAAAACTTTTTATAAATTTTGAACAATATTCGGCTAAGCCTAAAAACGACCTAAGCTGATCTTTGCAAGTAGGTATAGGAGCATTGTTGATCGCAGAAACTATGCTTTTCTTGGGTTTTATTCCCAGACCAGATATCTCATGACCTAAGTAGGTCACACAGTCACGTTTAAGTTGACACTTTCCCATTTTTATTGTCAATCCATTCTTTTGCATTCGTACTAATACCTCTGTCAAAATTCTATCATGGTGTTCACAATCTCTCCCAACCACCAACACATCATCTTGAAAACACAAGACATTTTCTACACCATTCAAAACCTTCTGCATTACTCTTTGAAACACTGCCGAAGCAGATGCCAGGCCAAAAGGCATTCTGCAATACCTAAAGGCTCCTAGCGGAGTCACAAAAGAGGTAAGGTGACGTGACTCTTCAGCTAAATCTATTTGGTGATACGCAGCTGACATGTCGATCACACTAAAAATTACACCACCTCCCATTGCACTCAGCATTTCCGAAATATTGGGTAAGGGTTGCCTGTCTACCCAGATATTCCTATTCAAGTCGCGTAAGTCCACACATAGACAAATTTTTGCTCCTCCGTCCTTCGGTGCGACCACAATGGGCGCAAGCCACTCAGAGGCATCAATAGGCTCAATTATTTTCAATTCCAACAGCTTATCCAGTTCATCTTTAAGGGGAGCTCTCATTAGGTGTGGAACATTTCTAACCTTGTGAACTACAGGCACTGCGTTTTTCTTGAGAATTATTCGGTGCGAGAACCCTCTTAACTTACCCAGTCTATCAGTAAAAACATCTGGGAATTTTTTCATGACATCAACTTCAAAACCATCAATGTTGAGAACAGTGAAGGAGGATACTGGTTCAGGTGCATTGGGATTTAACACTATACCCAGATCTTTTTGGTGGCGCCACCCAAGCAAATTAGAACCTTGTTTGGTCAAGTAGACTCTTCCGAACACTTTCTTGGAGGAAAACGTTATCACCATCCATTTTAATCCCAAAATGTCTATGGTCTTTCCACCATATCCCACAGCTTTGATGTCTGGAGCCCCCCAAGAAGAAAGATCACTATTCTCGGCCCAAACATGAACGTACATTTCTTTAGAGAGCAATGTGTAAAGACTTCCAGAATCAATTAGCATGTTAACACTCTTGGATCCAGGACGTTTAGGATCTCTGCAGTCAAAACTGATTAAACTATGTGGTTTCTCCAACTTATCTGTACTCTCAGTGGGAACGTCAATTAAGCACACAGGATCTTGAGAAGACTTACCACTCTTCTCATCTATTCCATCAATACATAACATTAACTTCTGAACATCCTCACAACAGTCGTCAACCTCATTAACAAATTGAGATTTCACATTATAAACTTTAGCTAAATGTCCCCTTTTTCCACAGTTTCTACAAATGGTATTTCTCGCCATACAACGTGTACTTGAGGCAATATGTCCTGGAGCCCCACACCTATAACATTTCACTTGGCGAAAGCTTCCCTGCTGTGAAGAAGTCACAGGATTTGGATGGAAATTGTTAGAGGATCTCTTATTATCTCTGGAATCAAATTTTCCTTGAGGTTTAACAAGCTTAGTTTCATTAACACTAGTTTGAACAAGAGGAGGCTTTTCGTTAACTTCAGATTGTTTCGCAGGACCCTCTGTGGACGTCACTGAATTAGTGCACTTGTCCATTTCTTTAATCCACAAGTCAGTGTTTTCAAGTCCTTTAGCAATCTGAATCGCCTCTTCTAACGTACAATCTTTTATAAGTAATTTTTCTCTAACTCTTTTGTTATTGGTGCATCTCACTATTTGGTCGCGGATTAAAGAATCATCTAGATCCTTGAATTGGCAATTGATAGACAAACCTTTTAAAGCTGCTACATAACTTGCAATATCTTCCTCATTTTTTTGTGCACGACAAAAAAATGTATGTCTTTCCAACACAGTATTAATTTTTGTCATAAACCTTTTTTCAAGCATTTGCATACTCATTTCGTAGATGTTATTAGGCTGCCCATTTCCAATCCCTAAAGAAATCTCGGGTAAATCTTCATATAGTCTTCTACCTTCTACCCCTAAATTGTGAAGCAGAATTGCTTGTTTGCGAATAGGTCCAAACTTGTCTGAACCTGTCGCAAGAATATAAGTTAAAAACAATTTCTTCCATTCTTTCCATGGTATTGTAGGTTCCCCAGGGGTTGGAAGAAAAGCAGGAGGGGTAGCAAAAGTTTGTTCAGCCATAGCCAGTTCAATGTGACAGTAGAAAACCAAAAGAAGTAAAGTATATTGAGATTCCAACAACAATAACCCCAAAGTTAATTAAGAACAACCAATTAAGTCACCTTTTTAAATTCACCACTTCAAAAGCTGTTGCACATGCTCCATAATATAATTCTGACGATCGCTGAAGAAATCGCCAAGTTTCCAGGCAATTGAAGCGCAACACTTCACTTTGTAAGATTGACTTTTACCGGCAGGTTGTTCTCGGGTAGGTTGCTAGGCAACGTAGACAACAAAGATGGCCGCAGGGTTATGTAGCGTGAAAGCGTGCAAGCGCGATGACATCACAGGGTCATCGCGTCTATTGATGACGATCTGTAGACAGAAGATGCCGGATGTCGGATTCCGAAGAGAAGACTCCAATGCAGAGCGTGACGGTAAGCGCGCTGCAGTTAAGGATTTTCAAAGAATGCGCATCAATGGGCACATTGAACAGTTAGGTTTTCGAAGGAAATTGATGGAGATAGGATTATTAGAAAACACTCACGCGTGGGTGGCAGCTTGAGGGGGGTAACAAGGAATTCCCAATAATTGTAGAAGTGGAAGGTTCAAATCCAATTGGAAGGAGTAAATGTATACTACCAGCTCCAGGTAGTATCGTCCAGGGATGAAGGTCCAAGGCACTCTGTTCCCTGCCAGAGCTTCTCCACCTCGTCGCCAATGTAAAGAGGGGGTCCACACAGTCCAGTTTAGCAATAAGTAATTCAATTTATTCAGCACATATGAAGAGACCTCCAGCTCCTTCTCCAGCTTCTTCTTACTGGCATATCTTCAAGACAAAACATTCTAAGCATCCTAGCAACTAACAGAGAGTTCTATTGAGCACAGATCTATTGAGCTTAGATCCTAACAGTAAGAAGGTACAAGCGACTGGCTTCCCCAGACACCCACACCAGCCCTACGGAGGGGCAATCGCAGCTACTGCACGACCAGAGACACCATCCACAGTGAAGGACGGAGAGAACGCGGACCGCGACGATCTTCACCCACAGCTTGTCTTCAAAATGGCACCACATCCAAGACCTCACCCTTAACACACTAAGTAACCCTACCAATTCCCGAGGAAACCAGCAGTAAAGAGAACCCGACTGTCCTCCCCTGCTTAACCCACACGACCTAAACACAAGCGAATACATCGTTATCGGAGACACCACAGACTGTGCCCGATTCTCGCCCGCCTGACCCCAACATGGCGATGAAAAATGGGACATAACAAAGGATCAGACCTGGCACCACGGCGATGGCGCCGGATGTTGGAAACCCCTCTGCTTCACCCTCCACCAAATAACACAGGGGCAAAGAGCACCCTAATGCCATCCCCCAACTAGTCATTCCATTGCAGAAGTCTTCGACTCTGACCGACTTCCCCCCCCTGCCTGACCCCAAGATGGCGCAAAAATCGGGAAACCCTCGGGAACACGCCCGTCACCACTGTGACCACGACCGGCGTCTTCAGCCTCACCAGTTTCTCCTTTACCCACGGATCGGACACTCTCACAACCTCCAAATTAACCTGTGTTCGCAGAGTTTAAGACCGAGACCGCCCCCCCGCCTGACCTCAAGATGGCGCCCAAAATGGGACTTCTCCCCTGAACTACACGAACTACACCCTACACGAATTAAGGTATGTAGCCATAACCTCTCGGCCCAGCTTGCCAGTAGGATATTCTCCCACGGTCACTCAGAGGAAGCCCACTCCGACCAAGCGCGGGACCCTGAATCTGAGACTGACCCCCATCCTGCCGGACCCCAACCTGGCACCCACATTGGGACACCAACCGTAAAGCCCCCACTGCGCATCACATCCCGTAGCTCCCACACCCCAACTCTAGGGTTCCGCAACGGACGCACAAGATCACTAGACGCGTCACAGCTGGAAATTGAGCCACCTAACTCCCTATAACCGCACCTCGCCACACAGGAAACCATCATAGCTCCCTACCCATATTCACCCCTACCCCTACCCTTACACCGAACACCCAGTAACCAACGACCCCCTTAGTTACTCTCCACCTGTACCCCACAGCCCCACCACCCTCCACTATGACTAGCGACTCCAACCCCCTACTCTCTCCCCTCATCAAACGTCACGGACCTAACTCCTTCTATTTCACCCCCCCACCCAACATCTCACCCAATGCTAAAAAATCACTGAAACACAAACTAATCAGGCAATTCCCCGAATCCCTCTTCGCAGATGTCTACCATTGCCCCTCAAAAGGTCAAATAAAAATGGACCTCATCTTCCACACTGTCAGACCAGGCTACTGGATCTCCAACCTAAGAGAAAAACGCCTAATCACTAAGAATACAGAGACGATCCATAGCTGCAAGCTATCCTTCCTCACCCCGAATCACAGACCCAACCACGGGACTACCTCAGTGACCATTTACTCAAATGGCACAGTCCTGATCCAAGCCAATAACAGCAATCTGGAGGTTTTTGACCTCCTATTCCCCTCTCTACGTGCAAACCCTGTCACAAACCCCTGCCAAGCACACCAGCCCCTCACGTTACGCATCCACCCCACACCACCCCCCAGACACACAGTCCCCCCTTTGCTTCCTATGCTCATCCCAAAACCCCATGAAAACAAAGACACAACCCTGTCCACCACCTCAGCCCACTCTCTAGAAACACCCCCGACGAAGTACATCCCCCCCATAGCCCCAGCGAACTACAAAGCCAGACCGAAGTCTCTCCATACCGGACCCACACCCTCCCTCAAGAATAACCGCCCTGCGCAACCAAATCACCATACCCCCCCGCCCCAGCCCGCATCCCAAGCAGACACCTCATCCCTCTGTGACGTCCTAACTAACCACAACTCCCAACACAAGCACAACATCTCCGTGAAACATCCCCCCCCAGCCGCAGGAGGTCCCCCTCGACCGCCTCACCCGCATCGAAAACCAAATCAACACTATAATACAAGGCCCGAATCTCATCCTCACCAACGTCTCGACTCCCCACAACCCACACCCTGAATACCAACTCTCCCTCCCGCACACTCCGGCCCCCCCCAGACCAACTAACCCACCACCCCTCACCGCCCCCACAGACCAACTAACCCACCACCCCTCACCAAACCACACCCCCAAACGTACACTCCCGCCCCCCCAGACCAACTAACCCACCACCCCTCACCGCCCACCCCAGACCAACTAACCCACCACCCCTCACCAAACCACACCCCCACCCACCGCCACAGGGCTGGAGACCCAAAAGAGCGGCGAAAGCCATATCCTGGGAAGAGGCGCTCGAACTGGCCGCCTCCTACTCTACCCCCGCCACCCTCCCCTCCCAGTCATCTATACAGGTAATCACCAGCCTCAGAAACGAGCATCCCCTACGCAAACCCCCCCGACCCCCGATCACCCTTATCACCATCCCCACCGAACCTAGAATAAAGGAGTCCCCCCAGACCAAATGTATGCTCATAAATTGCAGGTCTGCCCCCAAACACTCCACTGAGCTAGCAGAGACCATTCTCAACCATAATATTGATATAGCATTCATAACTGAGACCTGGCTAGACGACTCCTCCCCACCTATCCTAGATACGCTTGTCCCCCCAGGCTATTCCATCATCAACAAAGATAGAAAGGACCAAAAAAAAGGAGGAGGTGTGGCAATTATCCACAACAACAACCTCTCAGTGGCAGAATTCGACTTATTCAACTACAACTCCTTCGAATGCCTTACATCCAACATCAAAACCACTGACAACAATCTACTACAATGCCACCTAATATACCATCCCCTAGGCAACAACACCATGTTCACAGAACAACTATCAAACCTGATCGCCAACTGCTCCCTCAAACAGACCAACACCCTCATTTTAGGGGATCTTAATCTGCACTGGAACAAGGAAAACAATGCCACAATAAAATCCCTAAACGAACTTCTTCACTCAAACAATCTTTCCCAACACTGCTTAAAAGAGACCCACAACAAAGGCGCAACCCTGGACGCCATCATCGCCAGAGATGATACAATCTCTATTGAACACATCCTCCTGGTAGATTGGTCAGACCATCACCTAATCCTATTCCACCTAATTCAACAGGTCAAGTCTCACCCCCCCCATCGCAGCCCCCCCACGTGGTCCAGGAATCTAGCACAAGTCAACTCAAAGGAACTAGAAGAAAGAATAGCCTCCTCAATGCCAAGCTCCACAGAAGGCCTCTCAACCACTGAACTTATCTCACACTACAACACCACCACGTCCGCCATACTGGACCAACTGGCGCCCCTAAAACAAAAAAACCAAGGAAAATCCCATTGAGAACCTGGTTTAACAAGGACATCAACGAGGAAAGAAGACTCCTCAGAGCCACAGAACGACATTGGAGAAAAAAACCCTCCTTCAGCCGCTGCGAGGAACTCAGAGAAATGAGAAGAAGGTACAAGAATCACATCAACAATGAAAAAACAAACTTCTTCTACAATGCGCTAGACAAGGCAAAAAACAGACCAAGAGAACTCTTTGACATCATCAAAAAACAAACCTCCAAGCCATCCACTGTCCACGCCCAACCCTCCAAAACGCTATGTGACAACTTCGTCTCCTTCTTCAATGAAAAAATAGCCAAGATCGAACTATCCCTAGACATCAACCCTACTACGACCGACAACAGCATCCTAACCTCAATAGTCACCACTTCGGGAGATCCAACCTCTATCGTATGGTCCTCTTTCGACCTCGTCCATGAAACCGAGATCCTCAATATAATCTCATCCTCCAAACCCTCCTCTCACAACCTTGATCCCATCCCAGCCCAAATGGCCAAAGACCTCAAACTCACCCTTGCACCACTGCGGTTTAAAAACATCAACAGCTCTCTAAAAACTGGCATCATCCCGGAATGCCTTAAAGTTGGCCAGGTTACTCCCCTCCTGAAGAAACCAGGTCTAGACTCAAATGACCTAAACAATTTCAGACCAGTCTCAAGTCTTCCCTTCCTAGCCAAAATCCTAGAGAAATGCGTATTACGCCAACTCAACAACCAGCTTCTTGACCATAACCAATCAGGCTTCAGAAAAGGCTACAGCACCGAAACCGCACTCCTGAACATAGTAGACGACATCCGCAACTCCCTTGACTCAGACCAGTGCTGCCTACTCATCCTCCTAGACCTGTCAGCGGCTTTTGACACGGTTGACCACAAGCTCCTCATCAAAGCCCTCAAAGAAAGAGTAGGTGCGGACGACGTGGTCCTAAAATGGTTCGACTCCTTCTTCCAGAACCGCTTCCAAAGAGTCAAAATAAAATCCTTCGCATCTGACCCTCTACCTGTGACCAGAGGGGTCCCCCAAGGATCCGTTCTTTCCCCTCAACTGTTCAACATATACATGATACCCCTCACCATCATACTGAAGAAAGCCAACATCCCCTTCCATCCATACGCGGACGACACACAGATCTACATAGAAACCACCTCCCCCAACGACATTCTAAGACTCAATAACACCCTAAAAGAAATCCAAAACTGGCTAGGGGTGAATCACCTCAAACTAAACCAAGGAAAAACAGAGATCCTCCTCATCTCCAACAAAGACGACAACCCGCAAATCACTGAATGGGTGAAAATCATTGACGCTCTCAAAGGAAATCTCACCCTGACCAACTCAGTAAAATCACTTGGAATCACACTTGATGGCAAACTTACAATGACAAACCACATCAAGAACTCCGCAAAAAGCGCCTTCCTCAATCTGAAGCTCCTCAACAAAATCAAGCCACACATCCCGCAGAGGGATCTCCAACAAGCCACCCAAGCACTGGTCCTGTCCAGACTGGACTATGGAATCGCAACCCTAACCGGCACAGCCCTCTCACACCTGGCACCACTAAAAACAACCCTCAATGCAGCAGCCATAATGGTCTCAGGCGCAAGGAAATTCGACCACATATCCCCCGCACTCGAAGATCTAACATGGCTCCCAGTGGAAATGCGAGCAAACTTCAAAACGGCCTGTCTCACACACAAAGCCCTGCACACAGGGAAACCGGAATATCTAGCCTCCAAACTCAAGAAGGCGGGCCAATCCAGAAATCTCTGAAGCTCAAACTCCCTATTACTCATCCCCCTGAAAACCCGGAAACAAAAAACCGCCAGCCGCTCTTTCGCCGGCAACACACCAAAAATTTGGAACTGCATCCCAGTGGACATCAGAACTACCCCTTCCTTTCCCGAATTCAAGAGCCGTCTAAAAACCCTCTACCTCAACCGTGCATTCCCGAAATCTACCTCAATAGCCCACCATGGAACTATGACTACCTCAAAAACACTACCTCAAAACCGCCCCTTAGGCGGCAAACAACTTTGTTAAGAACCGATCTTGGATGTATCTTGTTTATTGTTTGCTGTACTGCTCCGCACTTATTTCACCCAGACCGACTGGTCTGGGTGATACCCCTGGGTCTGGCCAGCGCTATAGAAAACTCCAAAAATAAAAAAATAAATAAATCTCCAACATGTGTCAGATTGGCCCTCACAAGACATCTTGAACCTAAACTTTCCTGACTCACTGAATATGTTTCAAAGACTCTGGTGGAAAGTAAACTGGAGATTATAATACAGGGCCTAAGCAAAATATTATCGAACATCACCACACATCTGGAGCCTATCCAATGTTTACACTCCCCTCCTACTGTCCCCAACAATAAACACCCAAGCCCTCACAATCCACAGACACAAAACTGGAGCTCAATCCCCCTCATTAACAAGCCTCAGAGACCCAAAAGAACACACACTGCAATGTCCATGAAAGAGGCAACTGATCATGCCAACTCCTATGATTTCTCTACAACTAACAACCCCAACTACACGATCCAGGTAATCACAGGTTAAGGGAGAGATCACATCACAACTAGTATGGAGAGGCCACCAGTCCTCCTCACAAACGTACCCATGGCCCCTCCTCAAAAGAAACCTGACAACAAGACAACGACTCACTACATGCTTATAAACTGCAGCTCTGCTACCAAACATGCAACAGAACTGGCAGAAGCCATCCCAACCCATGACATTGACATTGTGTTCATCACAGAAACTTGGCTGAACAAATGCTCCTTACCTATCTTTGACATGCTTGTGCCCCCGGATTTTCAATCATGTACAAAGAAAGAAAGAACTATTGTGGCGGGAGTATTGCAATCATCCACAAGAGCAACATCTCTATAACCGAAATTGACTCTCTCTCTTACAACACATTTGAATATCTATCCTCCACCATTAAGATGAAGGAAAACAAAATGATACACTGCCATCTCCTCTAACCCCCGCCAGGCAACATTCCCTCTTTCAGACAACACCTCTCTGACCTGATATCACACTGCTCACTCCTAGACACCGACAACATAATATTAGGGGACATCAACCTAAATTGGAATGATGCAAATAACACTCTGATTCAATCCCTAAAAAAACTTCTTCTCAACCATAACCTTATCCAACACTGCACAGAGCAAACGCATAATAGAGCTCAATCCCGGACACCATTATAGCTCAGGAAGATACAGTTAGTATCGACCACATCCTCCCTGTCCACTGGTCAGACCACCACATCATTCTATTTCACATTAACCATCTGACCCACTGCCTTCCCTGTCCACAGGATGCCTTTCATTGGGTGAGAAATCTAAGACAGATTACCCTTGCTGATCTGGAAGAAAGGGTAACACTACTCCCCCCAACTCATATGACCTATCTGCAACTGAGCTTAGTACACACTACACCACAACAATGACAACCATCCGCACCAACCGCCTGCGCGCCTGGACCAGCATCAACAACATCGACACCATCAAGATCATGAACACCGTCCACTCCAGATCCCCGGAAGACCCCTGCCCACACCACATCTACAGCAAAGCCAGCAGCACCATCGCACCCCACCTCCGGAAAACCAACAACATCTCCTTCGAGACAGCGACCTTCCCGGAGAGCTGGAAGCACGCAGAGATCAACGCCTTACTAAAGAAACCCAAGGCGGACCCGAAGGACCTCAAGAACTTCTGACCCATCTCCCTTCTCCCGTTCCCGCCGAAGGTCATCAAAAAGGCTGTCAACATACAACTGACCAGCTTCCTCAAAGAGAACAACATCCTGTATCCATCTCAGTCAGGATTCCGCAGCAACCACAGCACCGAAACAGCCCTTTTCGCTGCCACCGACGACATCAGAAACATGCTCGACAACGGAGAAACCCCGGCCCCCATCCTTCTGGACCTGTCAGCCGCTTTCGACACAGTCTGCCACCGCACACTAAGAGCACGCATCCACAATGCCGGAATCCAAGAGAAGGCCCTGGACTGGACCACCTCCTTCCTCTCCGGGAGAACCCAGAGCGTCCGCCTCCCCCCCTTCCACTCCGATGCCACCGAGATCATCTGCTGCGTACCCCAAGGCTCATCTCTCAGCACAACATTGTTCAACGTCTACATGACACCACTCGCCCACGTCGCCCGACAGCACGACCTAAACATCATCTCCTACGCCGACGACACCCAGCTGATCCTCTCGCTCACCAAGGACCCCCACACCGCCAAAACCAATCTCCACGAAGGAATGAAGGCCATCGCCAACTGGATGAGGAACAGCTGACTGAAGCTGAACTCAGACAAGATGGAGGTCCTCATCCTCGGCTCCACCCCCTCGGCCTGGGACGACTCCTGGTGGCGACGGCACTAGGAGCACCCCCTACACCCACCAACCATGCATGAAACCTAGGAGTCATCCTCGACTCCACACTCTCCATGACAAAGCAGGTCAATGCCGTCTCCTCCTCCTGCTTCAACACCCTCTGCATGCTTCGCAGGATCTTCAAGTGGATCCCACCGAAACTAGAAGGACGGTTACCCAGGCCCTCGTCAGCAGCAGAATGGACTACGGCAACGCACTCTATGCAGGAGCCCCGGCCAAACTCCTGAAACGACTCCAAGGCATCCAGAACGCCTCAGCACACCTGATCCTCGACATCTCCCGCCACAGCCACATCACACCCCACCTGAAAGACCTGCACTGGCTCCCCATCAACAAGAGGATAACCTTTAAGCTCCACACCCACGCACACAAGGCACTCCACAACACCAGACCAGCGTACCTCAACAGACGACTCAGCCTCTACACCCCTGCCCGCCAGCTCCGCTCCACAGACCACGCCCTTGCCACTGTCCCCCGCATCCAAAGAATGACCGCCGGCAGCAGATCATTATCCCACTGCGCTGCCAAGACGTGGAACACCCTCCCCATCCGCCTACGGCAGACCGAAGACCTTCTAACCTTCAGGAGACTCCTCAAGACCTGGCTCTTCAAACAGTAGCAGCAACACCCCCCAGCACCTTGAGACCCTCACGGGTATGTAGTGCGCTTTACAAATGCTATGATTGATTGATTAGACCAAATAGCCCCCTTGAAGCAAACAAGAGTCAGTAACAACCCATCGAGAGCCTTGTTTAATATATACCTAAACTCTGAAAGAAGACATCTCAGAGCTACAGAACTACTCTGGCGGAACAACTCGTCCTCAACCCACCTTGATCAACTCAAATCAGAATGCAGGAACTACAAAAAACATATTTTTTTTGATTTCACAAATTTGTATTGGTAGTTTCCAAACAAAACAAATAATATACAAAAACACACATTAAGAAAGCATAGGCGACACTGGAAAGCACAGGTGATATGGTAGCGAATACAGTAAGTAAATAAATGGAAAACTATCTGTAGAGAGAGTGACAATCACATTAAAATCTGAGTAGATTAAATAATTAGGTAAATTCAGTAGATCAATACTAAGACACAAAATACAGCAATAATAAGTGAGGGTGGCATAATAACAGTACTTAACTTCATATAAATCATCTACATAGGAGTGGTGGTCATTGGTATACAAATATCGACCCTCCCTGGGTAAGGTCAACCAGAACAGGCGAATAAGACACTGAATAGGCTTGGTAGTAGGCACATCCGGTCCCATGGGTGTAACGGACACAAAGTTTGAGAGGGAGTCACGGAGGTTTATGTAAGTAATTGTCGAGGGATGACCACATTTGTCTGTGAGGGGGGCGCCATGGGGTGTTTTAGAGTGCGATATTATCAGCACCTCTCAGGTTCGTGATCCAATTTAGCCAACATTTAAAGGAGGCCTTGCGGGTGTCTTTCCAGTTATTCAGCATTATTTTCACTCCAGCCGTAAGCATAAGGTCAAGTAAGGCCCTGTCATCCTCCGACAACGAAACAGCTCTGGTAAAGCCCATCACCAAAGTAGAAAACTCTCTGGAAGGGGAAAATGAGAAAACCTTTGCGATGAATGCATATATTGGGTCCCAAAAGGCGGTAACACATACACAACTTAGTACTAGGTGTTCAAGGTCACCAAAAAACATATTAAGAATGAAAAATCTACCTTCTTCCGCAGTGCACTAGACAATGGCAAAAATTGGCCTAAAGAAGTCTTCAATCTCATCAAACAACACCTGCATCAACCATACAGGCTTCCAAAGAACTATGTGACACTTTTGCTAATTTCTTTCACAACAAAATCACCAAGATCGAAAACTCCCTTGATGAACACCACCTGGCAGCCAACAACAACCTGCCTCCCATCAATGACGGAAACAACCCCCCTCGGCACCCTCCATGCAGCTGGAAGACATTCAACACCATCTCCAAAGCAGGCATCACAGAAATGATTATCAGATCCCAACCTTCCTCACACATAGCTGATCCTATTCCCATCCAACTGGCTAAAAAGCTCAGTTATACCATTGTTGAAACCAGATAGGTCAGTCCAGAGGTCTCTATATAGTGCATAGTAAAAAGCTCAACCTCACCTTAGCCCCTCTCTGGATCAAGCTCATAAATAGCTCTCTGAGTACTGGAATCATGCCAGACTGTCTAAAGATGGGCCAAGTCATGCCAGTATTTTAAAAAGTGGTCTCGGACCCAAGTTACCCCGACGACTTTAGGCCAGTCACCAATCTCCCTCTCCTATCCAAAATCCCGTAAAGGTGTGTTCTCATTCAACTTACCCAAAATATTGACTGCAACACCCTTCTAGATAGTCACCTAGCAGGCTTCAGGAAAGGTTGCAGCACAGAGACAGCGATCCAGAACATAATAGATGATGTCTACAAATCACTTGATGCAGACCGTGGCTGCTAACTCATACTCCTTGACCTATCGGCAGCCTTTGACACGGTTGACCACAATCTGCTCATAAATGCACTCCGAGAAAGAATTGGTGCAGATGAGGTGGTCCTACAATGGTTTATCTTGCTGGAAAACAAACGGGACCCTGGAAATAGGAGACAACCCTACCAAGGAAAATACTGGTATGGAAAAGAAAAACACCGGGCACAGTACTGTTTACCGTAGAAGGGCATATAAACTCTAGATATCTATATGCTTTAACTAATTGTAAATATCATCAAGAAAATAATTTAATAATTTTCTACATGTGATTTTTACATGTGAAGTTTTTTCTATTCAATATGAAAAGTATTTTCTAAAAAAAGAATAAAGATAAATTAAATGATCAAAACTTTTGTCTTGATGATATTTACAATTAGTTAAAGCATAGAGATATCTAGAGTTCATATGCCCTTCTACAGTAAACAGTACTGTGCCCAGTGTTTTTCTTTCCCAAACCCCTACAATGGTTTATCTCCTTCCTTCAGAACCGCTCACAAGGAATAAAAAGTAACAACTTCACGTCTGACCTTCTCCCCCTAACCAGGGGAATCCCACAAGGATCAGTTCTCTCCCCATCACTGTTAAACATCTACATGGAGCCCCTCACCTCCATACTCAAAACAGCCCACTTCCCTTCACCTCAGAAACCAAGAGCACCATTTGTGGCAACCTGCAAGATTCATCCCTCAGCCCCACCCTCTTCAACACCTACATGACACCTCTAACCCACACTGTCAGAACCAATGACCTCAATATGATATCCTATGCTGATGACACCCAGCTCATTCTCTTGCTGTCAGCAGACCCCATCACCACAAAGACCAACTTCAACAACTGCATAAAGAATGTTGGTGACTGGATGAAGAACAACTGTCGGAAGCTCAACATTGACAAGACCAAAGTCCTGATCTTTGGAAACAATAACTCCCCTTGGAATGACACCTGGTGGTCCACCGAACTCGAACCCACTCCCACACTGACAGACCATGCCTGCAACCTCGGCATCATCCTGGAAAGCAAGCTCATCATGAAGAGACCGATCAATGCAGTCTCCTCTGCCTGCTTCCAAACTCTCCGCATGCTCTGACGAATCTTCAAATGGCTCCCCATCGGCACAAGGAAAAACATTACTCAGGCCCTAGTAACCAGTCGGCTGGACTACAGCAATGCACTGTACGCAAAAACTCATGAAAAGACTGCAGACAACACAGAACTCATAGGCCAGACTCATCCTTAACCTGCCCAAATTGGCCCACATCAGCCCACACCTTAGAAATCTCCACTGGCTCCCCTTTCAGAAAATATGCTATTTCAATATATTGGCACACACCCACAAAGCCCTCCATGACCTGGGGCCAGCATACATCAACCACCGCCTGAACTTCCACCAATCACCAAGAACCCTTCACTCTGCCACCCGCACCTTTGCACAGACCCTACATATCTGCCAGAGTGGAGTCCATTCCTTCTCCTACATCGCCGCTAAGTTCTGTAATGGCCTTCCCCTCCATCTACGGACATCACCCTTACTGGAGGAATTCAGCAAGAGCCTCAAGACCTGGCTTTTTGGCTGAGCTTTGCTACCCAGCGCCTGGAAACACTCATGGGTGATTTGTGGCACTCTACAAATACTTATCGTCTGCCAACCAGAAACCACATTTCTAACACCTGTCATTTGCAAGAGAGGTCTGAAAGGAGAAGCCAATTCCTCTTCACACTCTACTATGCAGACTTTGCACTTGCTCCCACCTATCGAGAGATACAAAAATGCTCCTGCCAGGCATAAGCGCACTCAGATTTCCCTGCCCGCCTCAGTGCAGGCAGGGAAATCGCTGTGTCCCAGAGTGGGCTCCCCAGGACATATCTAGTGATCAGGCCCCGGGTCATGGGGTCCCTGGGGCTATAGAAGGCTTGGGGAAGGGGAGCCTCACTTGCATCCTCCCCCCTTTTTTAGCTTTTTGGTCAAGGTGCCTATAATATCTTCGGGCAAAGGGGCTGTGCTGCCCCATCCCCTTATTAATGAAATCAGCCCTGGGGTATGGGGTACCTGGGGCCTCTGGGGGCTCAGAGAGGGGGGCCGCACAGCCCCCTGTAAAGTCGCAGGTTTAAAAGTAGATTTAAACACCAATACAAGCAGTGCCTGGATGACCTTCCTTCCACTCCAGAACACGCAGGTAGAAGGAGAAGGAATGGAACAGGGTTTACAGAAGAAAAAAAGATATGCACATGAGGGCGCGTGTCACAAATGTATAATTAAAGTGTTACAAAATATATACAGGAGTCCTGCGGGATTGTGTCAATATTTGCTCAATTTGATTGTTTGTGGGCTGGAGGGAGGGGGCGGTGGTTCTCTATATCATTGTCATTGGACCTAGAGGGGCAGTGAATGTGAGTGACCCCTGTGAGGGTGAAAGGTGTCACTTTTAGCGCCACACTTTATGTATCACGACGGGCCATTGTTCACTGTGAGAACTGGGTTCTGGTTCAGCAGCTTATCTGTGGCAAGGGGTAGATTCCTGGAGGGTGAAAGGCATCAAAAGAGAGAAATGCTTTCACTTTCCATCCCGTGGGCGGGGCTCGTGGCGGAAGGTGCTTTGAAGACGGGAGGGGGTCATAAGCCGCACTCGGAGCAGAAACACAAACCATCCTCAGACGCGGCCACGGCAGAGGCGAGGACAGGCCGCCCCACCGCAAAATCCGGACCGTGAGTACAGATTAAACTCTTTATTCTTGTAAACAAGTTGTTGGTAATTGATTCAGCTTACAGGAAAATAAATGCCCACAATTCAAAATATATAAAATGTTGCTTCTATCAAGAACGCTTTGTAGTTTGTTAGAGAATTTCACGCTTTGGACAGAGTTCGGGGCTCTTGTACAAAGAAGTGACGGCGCACGGCGTTAGCCTGCTTGGCTTAACATCGCATTGCGCCATTTACAAAAATATGGTGCAGCCCTGTGTTTCCCCCTGCACTGGCGCTACCTTCAGTTGCCCAGCATCCACGCAGTCACCCTTGCACCAGGGTGCCCACGTTGTGGGGAGTGATTGTTTATATGCAGGAAGGTCCCCCTTTCTGCACATAAACACTCAGTAATGGCGCTTTGTAACTTCTATGTGTGCTGCTTATGCAGCACACAAAGGAGTTACAACTTGTCATTTTTAACCCCTTCACTGCGGCGGCTATTCCGCCGCAGTGCTAAGGGGGCGGGGCGGCTGCGCGGCGGCCGCATGCTGGTGACGGAACCGCTCCGTCACCAGCGTCGGTTGACCTGTGCTCATGACGGAGCGGTTCCGTCATGGCCCGCCCCGCTCAATAGAACCCTCAGCGCAGGCGCGGAATTCGCGCCGCGCATGAGCGTTCTATCGAGCGGGGCGGGCCATGACGGAACCGCACCGTCATCAGCACAGCGCACCCGCAGCTGATGACGGAGCGGTTCCGTCATCAGCGTGCAAGGGGTTAAAATGATTGGTAATGCACAGGAGATTGTTTATGAGCAGGAAGGGACACCTTTCTGCACATAAACTGCCAATGGCACTTTACTGTATATATGTGTGCTGCACAAGGCAGCACACAAAAAACAGCCAAAACAAGGAGAAATACCGCATTTCTCCAGGGTAAGACCAGATATCTGGGCACTGACCCATATTTCAGCCACTCTTGTAAATATGGGGCAGCTTCAAAATCAATGGGTGTTGCAGTGGAACGCCCACCGCCACACCCATCACCCTCCCCTTTCATGCTAAGTATAGCGTGAAAGAGGGCCTTATTTAGAAGGCGGCGTTAAGCCACATTAAGTAGCTTATCACTGCCTCGTGAATAATGTGAAGCCTGTATTGCCACAACAACATCAAAAAAGTGATGTTCTGGTGGTGATAGGGGCTTGTAAATATACCCCAGTCTGTGTCCAAAGTTCACGCCCTGTGTCCCGTCACCATTGCTGATGGACCAAGGGGATGTAAATGACTCGTGGGATCTCTCGTTTGTGGCAAATAGTGGAAAAAATTGACAGCTGAGGTTATACCATCACATGCTCATAAATCTGACAATCTGGACTTTTCCAATCTTTTCATGTTCTCCGATAACAAATGGGCAAATAGTGCCGCCATGTGGTGGGCTGTATTAAATAGGTGACGGTGTTAAGGATCAAGGACCGGTACTGAGCGCCAGAAAACGCTGGCATAAACTAGGCACTGCGTTGTGTACAACCCAGGGCGGCGCACAGATGTTTTTGGAATCAAGGCCGGGCTGCACTATGGGGCCATCAACATATTCAAGAATCACTGACAGCTTTTATCATTGACACATGCGAGTACACCATCAACGACTTTTAGATCATGCTTTCAGTAAAAGTGAAAGCTTTAGCCTGAAAATATACGTCTCAATCATGTGTCTTTTGGGCAGATTTACTGAAAAATGAAGCAACACAGCGCAGTCAGCATAGGAGCTATGCTGCATTGCTCTTATGGGAGACAGCAGCACCATATCTACCAATATATGCGGTGATGCTCTTTTCTACTGTCCCGGAGGTCAAACAGGCTGCCTTGGTGTAAAGGTGTGGGCATCATATACAGTAAAGGCTCTGTACTGGAAACGTTTTCTTTCCAGTACAAATTGCTAAGCTTAGATCATTTGTTTAACATTTAACACATTGCATGTGTGAAATATGGAACGTGAAATGTCAGGAGAAATAAAAACATGTCTCATGCTTTGCGTCTGCCTCAAAGAGGCATTATTATTGGATGGAAAGCAAACAATGTTCGTAGACCTAGCTTGGCCCCAGAGACCATGGATGGTAGTGTTGCAATTAGGCCTGGGCGTTAAATTCCGTTCCGCTCGTGGATTGTGCAGAATTTGGGTTATTTCGCAAAGAACGCAAAATTGCTCAAAATTCTGTGTTCCGCAATTTTGCGAAATGATTTGCTTGTTCGCGTTCTCAAATGCATGTTCGCAAGATATTTCCCCCCGAGAATGTAAACAGCGATTGCGAACAGTAAAAAAGCATCGCGAACAAGCAATTCCGCGTGTTTGCGGAATTTCTGCGTGTTCGCTGAGATTTTTTACCGTTTTGCTGAGATTTGCGTAACGCGATTACGCAAATTCCGCCAACCCCTAGTTGGAATGCCCGGATACCATCCAAGGAACAGCACCTTGATGCAGTGTAGTGCTAAGCACTGCTTAGTGCTAGTAATGGTACAAAAAGGGCAACTTTCCAGTACAAAAAGGTTTGCACCAGAAAGTAAACACTATGAAAGTTTAGCACCACTTTACATGGCTTTGAGCAAGTGCAAAGGGGCATAGTAGTAGCCTCACTGTACGCCAGAGTGTCACTTTTTGTGATGCTCCAGTGGTGCAGATTACAGAATAATATCTCTGAATGGATGTAAAGTAAGGCAAGGTGCTGCAAATACCTGCGTTGCCTTACTCTGTGCTCAGGAACCGTTCCATGGGCATTGCGGTGGGTGGGTACACACAACACCCATGGAATTTGATGCTGCCCCAGATATACAAGAGCATGTAAACCTGGGGGGGTGCGAAATCCTTACGCCTCCCGAGGTGAGGTGCAACAAGGAGACATTTTGGAATTTGTCCTTGTTATTTCCTCTTTCTATGTGCGCTAGATTCTGCAGCACACATCAGAGCAGAAAAACACCATGTAGGATGGTTTCTGTGCAGGAGGGTGCCCCTGCCTGCACAAAACAACCCTGCCAACAACACAGGCACCCTTGCACCATGAAAGGGCACCAATGCAGGGACAAAGGACAGGAAATCCCATACTGCATAATTACGGTACATTCCTGCTCTTTCTCTTTGTTGTAGGGTAGCATAGCCCAGTGCCTTGCTGTGCTGCCCAACGCCAGATCCCCATAAATGAGGGTCAATGTGTTGCTAAATCTGCCTGTTATGTTTTAAGAAGTTCATCCAGAAATGCATTTGAAACATACTGAATGTGCTGTTCCCTTTGCTCTCAGAAGTGTTCATTATGGCCTCATACATCTAAATCTGATTCTGCTTAACAGTCCAGGAAACAAAATTGGCCTGCATAGTTACACAAAACTCCTCCAAAATGTGGTGCAATTCCCCATAATTATTCTAGAAACCTGGTTCTCTATATAGTGTACTGAAACGCAGTACACTGTGCAGAGAGTCCAGTGGGTTCCAGATTGGTACAGAGGCAAAAGTAGATAAAACGAACTCTCTATTTGTAGTAGCGTGGGTGAGCAGTTAGGCTTATCAGAGGGAAGTGCTAAGCATTTGTTGTACTCACAGAAGCAATACATGAGGCACACACTCAAGAATACCACTGACTTTTATATAATTTTAACGCAGACATTTGCTCGCCGGTAAGTTCTGTTTAATAGCAGATTTGAATTAAATAGGTGTTGTTAAACCTGGCATCATTGGTGTCAGTCTCCCTTCCATTTTTACAGATTGCCTCCTCTGTTTTTGATATGTTTTGCAGGTTAGATGTTTTGGGCACTGTGGCACTGCTATTCAGTGCCACAGTGCAGGTGCTCCCTATGTTAAATTGATGTATTGATTAGTGACTCCATGATTGGGTTATTTGATTTTCTTGCAAGACCCTAGTACAGTGCACCATGTGTGCCCAGGCCTTGTAAATCAAATGCTGCTGGTGGGCTTGCTGCACTGGTTATGCCACCCACAGAAGCAGACTGTTAAGTGTGTCTCAAGCCTGCCATTGCAGAGCCTATGTGTGGTCTAGTACTGCCATACCGACTGGCAAGTTCACCCACTTGCCAGTCCCTAAACCTTCCCCTTTCTTCATATCAGACACCCCTATGGTAGGCCCAAGGGCAGCGTGCATTGTAGGGATAAGGTAGGACATGCCCTGGTGTGTGTGGCCTGTCCTAATAGTGAATTACAGCCATTTTCGTTTTTCACTATTGTAAGGCTACCTGTTCTCCTAAGGCCATAATGGGCAGTTTGATTATTACATCTTATAATCCTAACTAACTCAGGAAATTTGGTAGAAATTCGAATTTAGTATGCCTGAACTGAGAATGATAAAATACACCTTTTAGTAAAGTTGGATTTAACATTCTGTGTTTGAAAATACCACTTTTAGAAAGGAGGTATTTTCTTGCTTAACTATCCAAGCCTGCCTCTGCTAGGTTGTGCATTCCTTGTGTGGAGTTTGAGTAACAGGGGCTGAGGGATTTAAGGAGAGAGGGTGAGTCAGCACAGTGCTGAATGAAAAGGTCTGCATCTAGATGGGTGGCATGAGTTGCATCTGGGAACTGAATAGGTCTGTGCCTTCCATCCACAATGCTGGCTCCACCTCATGTGGTGTGTCTGGTGTCTCTGCCCTGCACTGTGAAAGGAAAGAAGGAGTCATGTCAACAAAGTGCTCCAGGACCGACCAGAACTGGTTTGGACTAGGCAGAGGCCTTTCTGCCTTCAGAGAACAAAGAGAAAAGTAGTATAAATATGGGGAACCAGACCCATGACTTTAGATCACTTCTGGTTACAAGACAAACCTTTTGCCAAGGAGAAGAACCAAGGAAGCTGTAGGAGTTTGGACTACCCCTCTGACAGTGTGCTGTTTTCTGGGTTGGCCTGAAGTGGTTTTTCATTGCCAATTAAAGGAGCAGGAACTTTCAAAGAACTTTCATCATCTTGCAGAATATTACTCCAAGGGCTTGAACTTGTGCTTGCCTCCTGCTGAAGTCTCAGGGACATACGACTTCACCACTAGCTCCTCTCTGAATTTCCTTGCTGGGAATTCTATCTGCAGAACCCTGCGTGTCGCTGGGAGCTGAAAGTGCAACGCAATGAGAAGAAGCGGGTCGCCGCCGCAGCTGTAGTCGTCGCATCACCGGAGAAGCTTGCCGCCGCTGCATCTCTCCAGAAGCGTGTCTCCATCACAGTTGATTGCTGACGCATCACCGGAAAAGCGTGCCACCCCCGAGAGGGTTGCCGTCGCATCATTAGAGAATCGTGTCGTAGGGTCTGTCGCAGCTCCAAAGTACAGGGTCGTCGCAAGGCTGCCAGGGCGTGTACACATCGTCTTCGCATCGTCGCATCAAGGGCGCCATCTTACGCATCGCACCAGGATTGTTGCAACGCAACTGGGCCGCGGGCCCAGAACCTACGCATCACCTCTGCACTGATAAGGATCAAGACACATCCCCTACTCTGCACAAGCATTAAGGCGCGACACATCATCTCCCCCGGAGCACAGAACCGACGCATCTCCCACTCTGCAAGCCTTTTGTTTGTTTTGCGTTACGCATCCAGGTACTTTTGTGCGAACTGTGTCGCATTTATCACCCACTTGAACTAAGTAACTTCTACTATCTTTAAGTCAATTTTGAGTACAGTATTGTGGAGTTTTGTCATTTGTGGTCTTGTGTTAAATCTATATAAAGAATACTTATTTTTATAAAACCTGTGTGGTGTCCATCTGTAGTGTTTTCACTGTATATACACTGTGCCAACCGGCACTAGGCAATATTCACAGGGGATTATATACACCTGACAGGGCCAATTGGGTCACTCTGAACCATCACAAGCACAAACAGTAAATGTAGAACAAAACCAGTAACTACTGGCAAAATACTGTACTCTGCATCATCTCCTGCAACATAAATCATATAATGCAAGCAGCATCATATTAGGCGTGAAAAACATTCTGCGCCAACTTCATGAGCAGAAACACATTATGCGATAACCTCACCAACCTAAACGCATTAGACCATAACCTCTCAAGCATAAACACATCATACAGTAACCTTATAAGTCTAAACGCATTAGACAATAACTTTACAAGCATAAATACATTATGCACTAACCTCATAAGTAGAAATCTCCCATTAGGGAATAACCTCCTAAACATAAATACTAGAGGCATAAATCACAGTGCATAAATCACAGTACATGCGCACCACATAAATCACACTAGGGCCTGGCACCCTATTAACCTCACAGTCCCCCTGACCAACTGGCTTTCGCAGTGGGCTCAAATGCTCTATATCTCAAATGTCAGGGTGGCTGCCAATGCAGCAGAATCCATGTGAGCAATTGCGCTGGGGTATAGGAGTGTATCTCACTCCTGTCTCATCCACAAAGCCCCCAAAGAAATGATGGCCTAAATGTTGCAGCTGCTGCTAACTGCAGTGCAGCTGTGGAGCAAAGAAGGCCCAGCACCACTGTGCACTCTCCGGTCCCACTCCGGGACTTCTAAAACATATGGGCAAAATGTTGCTGTTGCCCGCTACGGCGGCACTACTGAGAAATGAGCAAGAGGCCCTGCTCTGGGGCTCTCTCCCCAACCATGCACCATGTTGTAGTTGTCGCCTATGGCTGTGGAGCTGTGACACTATCCCTAAAGGGAGCCTGGCACCTCTGCGCCCTCTGTACCCCACGGGCTCTAAGAACAAAGATGCCCCCTCATTGGAACAGCCCGCTCTCTGCGGGACCGCTCAGGCACCGACAATGTGCCTGGAAATGCACCCAAGTCCCAACCCGGGGACTTGGTAAAACAACTGGCCCCCATCGGTGCAGCTGCCCTCTAGCAAGTGGGGCAGCTGTAGGAAATGGCCAAAACTAGAAGGCACGGTCCCCTCTGGACCCTCTAACAACAAACGTGCCCCCATAATTGGAGCGGCCTGCAACTGCGGGTCTGCTCATGGAACAGGCACTCACAACATGCCAGGACAAGACCTCACTCACCGGGCTCTCCGCACATCTTCCCCTCTCTCTGCTGGGACCGGCACTGACAAGGTGCCGCATTGGGTCCCGTACTCTGTTCTTCTCCGGGCAGACGACTCTGCACCTCTTCATCCGGTCCTTCTCCTGGGGTCGGGACTTCTCCTCGGGGCTCGTGGAGGCGGGGGTAGGATCCCCTCCTTCTCCACGCATACAGCCAAGCTTACCCTGGCTTCCGGCTGCACTTTCTTCTTATGCCCTGCCCACAGTCAGGCAAGGCAGCCTGACGACTTCCTGGTAGCGCCAGGCGGCACAGGATAGTGTTCAATAACTTCTGACTTTCCCAGTATCCATAAATAAAGGCCTCTCCCATACTTTTAGTTTTTTTTTTACTTTTTATCAAGTCATCGTCAGTAAATCTAATAGGGCAATACCCAAGAATCAAATGAAAAACCCAAGTCTCGTAGCTGACCCTCAGTTTTCTTTGTCCATTCTGTGCTGTCAATGAGGTTTACAGTTCCACACACCATTGCCTCTTTTCAGATTTTGTAGTTTGAAGAATGAGATTTGAGCTGTCTGTCAATGCTCTGCAAAACTCAATAAAAAGTGTGTGAAATCAAACAAATACCTCATATACTGTCTTTCACAATGTAATGCAACACATGTTTGTGTTATTTACCTTGTCAAGTATTTTTTTTTAAATTCCAGGAAAAGAGAAGGGGAAACCTTCACACAGGAAAGCAGAACTGCAAACAAAAAAGAGAATACATGGCTACAGGTATGGTATGATTCAAAGGTTCTGTAATACCATGTGGACACTTAGTATTCAAAGGGACTTATTTCCCCAACTTAGAACATGCCGGGGGATGCGTTTGCAGAGTGGTGGAGAAAGGGGGCATGGCTTTTGTCCACTTCGCTGCAATCCTACTGTGTGGAGCGTACTGGAGGTTAGAGGTAGGCTAGTTGGCCCCAAAGGACTCCAGCAGCAAAGGGGACTTCAATCCCCATCCAAGCGTGCACCAGGGAGCACGTTTGCTAATTGGTAGGCAGAGGGGGCGTGGCCTGCTATGAGAACTTAGCAATCCTGCTGTGTGGGACTTACTGGAGGTAATTAGAAGGGTAGTTGGCTCCCAAGGATGTCCTCGGTGGCCAACTACCCCTCTTGTTACCTCCAGTAAGTCCCACACAGTGGGATTGCTAAAACATCTTCGGAGGCCATGCCCCCCACTCTGCAACGCACCTCTTGGCAGACTACGGGATGGGGGATGAAGTCCAATTAACTACTCAAGGACTTTGGGGGCTAAGAAGCCCTCCTCTAAGTCTTACGCTGCGGAATTCCTGAGCGCTGGTCGGAAGCCCAGCACCCTTTTTACACCACTCTGCAAACGTGACTACTAGTTGAGAGAATTAGAGCTATTGGCATTGCAAATGTTAAAGTTTTTTACTAATGTTTTTTGGAGTGGAGTGGATGTACATTGTGTGTAGTGGAATTATGTGGTATGTTGTGCAGTGAATGGGATTGGGATTATGTGGGATTATGTGTTATGGAGAATAATTATGTTATGTTATGTTATGTTATCGGCATTTTCGGGCTGTCCTTCATCTAGCCTCTCACCTTGCATCACTGCTGCCTGTCCGCGAGCGCTGGGATGCCCCGTTGCTTGGGTAGCCATGTGCTGTTAACATAACATAACATAACATAGCATTTGCAAACCTAAAATGGTCACCTGTTACTTATTGCTAAATGTGAGTGTTAAATTGGTACTAATGGTGTGCAAGGCACTCTTGCTTCCTTCTGCACCTCTCTTGCCTCCTTCTGTATTTCTATTGCTTCTTTTTGCACATGTATTTCTTTTTCTTTTATTTTCTGCACCTCTCTTACCTCTTTCTGCACATCTGTTGCTTCTTTCTGTACCTCATTTGCTTCTTTCTGTACCCCTCTTCCCTCTTTCTGGACCTCTCTTGCCTTTTTCTGTATCCCTCTTATATCTTTCTGCACCCTTTTTGCCTCCTTCTGTACCTGTTCCTCCTTTCTGCACTTCTGTTGCTTCTTTCTGCACATATCTTGCCTCTTTCTGCAACTCTATTGCCTCTTTCTGCAGTTCTCTCACCTCCTTCTGCACTTCACCTGCCCCTTTCTGTAACTCTCTTGCTTCTTTCTGTACCTCTATTGCCTCCTTCTGCACATCAGGTGCTTCTTTCTGCACCCCTTTTGCCTGTTTCTGCAAGTCTCTACCCTCTTTGTGCAACTTTCTTGCCTCTTTTTACACCTCTCTTGTCTCTTTCTGCACTAGTCTTGCCTCTTTCTGTATCTCTGTTCCTTCTTTCTTCACCTGTCTTGTCTCTTTCTGCACCTCTGTTGCTTCTTTCTGCAGTTCTCTTCATCCTTCTACACCCCTCCTACTTATTTCTGCACCCCTATTGCCTCTTTTTCCACCTCTGTTGGTTCTTTCTGCACCTCTTTTGCTTCGTTCTGTGCTTTACTTGCCTGTTTCTGTACCTCTCTTGCCTCTTTCAGCACCTTTGTTGGTTCTTTCTGCACTGCTCTGGCTTCTTTCTGCACCTCTTTTCCAAATTTCTGCATCCCTCTTGCCATTTTCTGCAGCCCTCTTCCCTCTTGCTGTACCTCTCTTGCCTCAGTCTGCCCACCCGTTCCATCTTTCTGTACCCCTTTTGCCTGTTTCTGCAACTCTCTTGCCTCTTTCTGCAGTTGTATTGCCTCCTTCTGCACTTCACTTGCCTCTTTTTGAACCTCTGTTGGTTCTATTGCACTGCTCTTGCTTCTTCCTGCACCTCTATCACTCATTTCTGCATCCCTCTTACCTGTTTCTGCACCCCTCTTGCCTCTGTCTGCACATCGGTTCCCTCTTTCTGTACCTCTTTTGCCTGTTTCTGCAACTCTCTTGCCTCTTTCTGATGCTCTCGTGCCTCCTTCGGCACCTTTGTTGCTTTTTTCTGCACTTCTCTTTCCTCTTTCCGCACCCCTGTTGCTTCATTTTGCATTATCCATGCTTCTTTCTCTACCTGTCTTGCTTCTTTCTGCATCCCTGTTGTCTCTTTCTGCACTTGTCTTCCCTTTTTCTGTACCTTCCTTGCCTGTTTCTGCATCTCACATGCCTGCTCTGCACTTTTCTTGCTTCTTTCTTCTATACATCTGTTGCTTCTTTCAGCAATTCTCTTTCTGCACCATTATTACCTGTTTATGTACCTCTCTTGCCTCTTTCTGTACCTCTCTTGCCTCTTTGTGCATCCCTCCTACATATTTCTGCACCCCTCTTGCCCCTTTTTGCACTTCTCTTGGTTCTTTCTAAACCTCTGTTGCTTCTTTCAGCACTTCTCTTGCCTCTTTCTGAACTTCATTTGCTTCTTTCTGCACATCTCTTGCCTCTTTTGGCACCTCTGTTGCTTCTTTCTGTACCTCTCCTGCCTTTTTCTGCGCCCCCTTCCCTCTTTGTGAAACACTCTTTCCTCTTTCTACATCTCTCTTCCCTCTTTCTGCACTTCTCTTGCCACTTTCTGTACCTCTGGTGCTTCCTTCTGCACTTCTCTTTCACCACCTCTGAGGTAGAGGTAGTTTTAATCCCCCTGCCCTAATATGTTGAGGTCATGCCAATAACAGGGGTACCCCAACCCATAGTGTACCCTAGTGTATGTAGGTGTTTCCACTGCATTCTAAGTGTCTTTCAGCAGAGCACTGGCTCTGGGCCTGGTTAGTCCGAGTCAGTTACCACCAGTACCAGTCAGGAAAAAGTTAGGGGCACAGGATGACTTTGCAACAAGGCCTCTTTCTGCACCTCTGTTGGTTCTTTCTGCACTTTTCTTTGTCTTTCTGGACATCTGTTGCTTCTTTCTGTATTTCTTTTGCTTCTTTCTGTGCCTTTCTTCCTCGTTCTGCACATGTCCTACCTCTGCAGCCATAGTTAGAAAGTAGCATTTAAGAAACCTTTGAAATTCACTGAACAAACCATAGGTTTCACGGACGTTATAGTTAGAAATTAACATTTAAAAAACCTTTGAAATTCAGACAGGATTCAGGGACCTTATAGTTAGTTGGACATTTAACTCGTACAAAACCAGAGAAATTTGGCCATTATAGTTAGTTGAGCTATCTATAACTCGTGCCCCCACAATGCACTGCTAATGGCGTCACATTTTACATCATTCATGACATGGTCAGTGATGACATCACTTATGACATCTCAAATGACATCACTGATGACATCATCCATGTGATAATCTGATGCACCTCTTCACACCCTAATATAACCTTTGATACACCCACTCTAAAATACAGACTACCATTTTATTTTCGAAACGATAGATACACTAACACCAGTTACTACATACCCACTTACTGATTCCTAGGTCTACACATATATCCACTCATTCATCCATACAACCACTCATACATGCAGTCACTCATCAATACAGAACTATCATATGAACTCATACATCTATACAGACACTTACACACCGCCACTCATCCATAGAGTTACTCACTCACCTAGTCAGTCATGCAAAGAATCAATCACACTCTCATTTACTCACCTATACAGTTATACACATATCACCTCACTTATTCATACAGATACTAACACATATTTACTCTCTTAGACAATCACTAATAGAAGCTCACACTGATCCATTAATGGAAACACAAAGGGTGACGGCAACTATCCCCTAATCGTTTTACAGTTATGTATTTGGGTGCAAAGGATCCAGGATGCAATACCCTTAAATCCCCTATGGAACACTCCAGATAAACAATGTTGTACACACAATAATCCAGCACTCCAACAAGTGATATAAACTCTTATAACAAACACATTTTCAGGGAGCAATCAGCAGGTCGTAGTATAGCTTCTTTATTCAATGTTCTTTTCTTTAACAATTACGACACGGAGTAGCACTGATCCATACAGCCACTCTCACAATCACTCACTCTCACATATAGTCATTTATTTACTCCAACACCCACATATACTGCCTTTCACATTTGTAGTTACTCACACATGTACCACTGAGACATCCATTCACTCACTAACACACCCATACACACACTCACCCAGCCATACAGCCTTTCACAGCTACAGTCTCGAACACATACACCCAGTGAATCATCCACTCACACATCTAGGCACAGAGTCACTACACAGACACTCAGGCACCCATACAGATGCTGGAACAACCAATCAATAGCCCATATAGATCCTCATATAGCTACTCACCAACCCATGCAACCACTTACACACCAACTGACAACCTAAACTGTGTGAATGTCTGTATCAGCGCCGGGACACCTCTGTTTGAGGTAGTTGTTGCGCTGTGTCTGTATTAATATTGTTATTTGTCGCTAACACATGCATTAATTAAGACACAATTAATTACTCACTTATACAGTCAGTCACACACCTACTAACTCATCCATCCTGACTCTTATACACCCATTAATTCTTCAATACACCTTGGCATATATATAAAACATATTTACATTTTATAGAAACCCATAGTCACAGGATGATGTCATCAGTGATGTCATTTGAGATGTCATCAGTGATGTCACTGACCATGTCATGAATAATGTAAAATGTGACGTCATCAGCAGTGCATTGCGGGGGCGCGAGTTATAGTTAGCTCAACTAACTATAACGGTGACATTTCTATGGTTTTATATGAGTGAAATGTCCAACTAACAATAGCGTCCCTGAAACCTATATTTTTTTAAGTATATATACTGGGTCCATGTGTGTTCAGGAGGCCATTGGATGTCGCAAGCTCCTCCTCTGAAGAAGGCCGATGCGGCCGAAATGCATTAGGACAGTGGAGCCTTTTTAAATGGTGGAATAAAGTGCGAAATCTTACCTGTGATGTGTGCGGCTCACTTCTTTCCGTGAGGAGAGGTCCTGGGTAACATAATACGGCCGGGTCCTGGCCACGGGTGACGCACCTCCAGTGAAAGCGTGCCAGAGACTTGCCGAAGCAGGACCACGTTTGATACCAGCGAAGGCCAAAGACGGGCAGCGGTAGCCACCAGGGACTGGTCCTTGGATTGGACATCTGCGCACTCGAAAATGGTGCTAAAGGGGATGCAGGTATCACCTAATTAATTAAATCATGATGACATCGCCCACTGATGGGAAGAAATCAAGAGGCCAAAGACGCACTACAAAGACCAGCATGCCCAATATTGAAGCTCGATTGAGGCACCCACCTGAGGGCAATTATTGAAAGGGAGCAATACCCTGGTTCTATGTGTGTTCGGGAGGCCATTGGATGTCGCAAGCTCCTCCTCTGAAGAAGGCCGATGCGGCTGAAATGCATTAGGACAGTGGAGCCTTTTTAAATGGTGGAATAAAGTGCGAAATCTTACCTGTGATGTGTGCGGCTCACTTCTTTCCGTGAGGAGAGGTCCTGAGTAATATATGTATATATATATATATATATATACATATATACACAGAACGCTCTCGTAAACAGAACCTGAATCAAAAGGCATCTGGACAACGCGGAAAAATCAACCGCATCATACCGCCGCGCCACAGACTGGTCGAGCGCCGATGTTCCGAGTCGGAGGACGCGGGTACGTTCGGGAGTCTCCCAGGTAAGCAATCTGCCGCAGTGGGATATTTGTAAGATATCCATTTTTGACTACAGCAAGCGAAAAGGGATAAGTAATATGATATAAACAGACGAAACTGAACTCGTACGAAACCAATCCCGGTCAGCAGTAAAGCCATAACTGTGGGTAGGAGGCATATCAAAGGCTCCGGTAAAAAGTATAAACTAACCGACGAAGATTAACGGTTTGTCCCGATCTGAACACTTTGAAATAAACACAACAAGAAAATAATAATAAAAATCAAGACGTTACAACTGTAAAAACGAATAACGTGAAACTTCACGCGAACCACTGGTAGTGAAAAATGGAAGAACGTAAAGCCAGAAGGGCAAACAAAGCAGAAACTATGTTCCAGAGGAATACAGCAACCAACAAACGTAGTGAAGATGCAAGGAAAGACACACAAGCAAATGTGAGCAATATCAAGCAGTTATTTTTTCAACTTGAAAAACTGATGAGAAAAGAAATTTCACGCTCCTGGGAAATAATCACAATGGAGAAATATCTAGAGTGTAATATGGTACCTAGAGGTTTGCGTATCTTCACACTCCCCAACCATCCTGACACTAAACCTGAGATGCTCGAGGAATGGGGGCGCAATAATATGGATTGCTTACGGAACATGATGCTTACAGTAATAAAATATGCGAGACAGGAAGTAGATGAACTGCATCAAAAAATATCTGAAATTGAGGCACAAATAACAGCATTGAGAAATGATGTGGATACAGGCAAAAAATTGAGAGAAGACATAGAAAAAAACCTTGACAAACATGAGGAAGAAGTCCAAAACAGGAAGCAAAGAAAGTTTCGCAGAGATGAAGATGATTACGAGTTCGGCACAATTCTTACTTTTGCCAAAAAATATGATGTTATAAAACAACAATGGAACAGCACTCATGCAGCCAATCAACCATCCATAAGCGAAACGGAATCTGAGCCAAGTGACGGGGAACGGAGAGCAAAGGGATCAAAAAACTTCTCTTTTTTAGACGAGCTGAAACTGCTACATCAAGAACAGCAAGCTCCCAAAAGAAGACCAGCAGCCTGGGGCACAAGTCGAACACATGCCAGAGGCAGGGGATTCTTCCAACAAGCAAATCAAACCGCAAAACCAGGAGAAGTCGGAAACCAAAGCGGCAGATACAATCTACGGAACCGCCCAATAACGAAAAAATAGACTCTGGGCACAAACATCTGACGCAAATTCCTGAATTAGTCATCAATTTGTCAAGATACAACCTACCATAAGTGAAAGCAATCTCCTCAACAAAGGACTCTCGTTTTGTCCTGAAATACATCAAGACATCATTGAAACAAAGATTGACCTTTATAAATATATACGTAAACTGAAGTTAAAAAAACACTTCAGCAAATTTCCAGTGATGCAGACTAACAAAAAAGACAAAGGAGAAAAAAATGACGACTCACAATGTTTCAAGGCAATGGAAATACGACAATTACGTGTAGCCTATGAACTAGCAAATGAAACGACAGGCTCACAAATAACGGACACCCAAATACTTCATGAAATGGAAGTAGAAACCGGAAAGAGGCCGGCAACTAACTTTAAAGGAAAGTCAAAATTCTGTCCAATCTTATATCCAGGCAACAAAATAGATATCTTCTATGACTTGGTGCTAGGGGATTTGGAAAAAATGCAAAGCACACAAACTGGCAAAAAAGAAAACCTTAGCAAAACTGAATGCCTAGCTATCCAAACTCTAAGAAACAACAACTCTATTGAAATCAAACCCGCCGACAAAGGCGGGAACATAGTCATTATGGAAAGAACAGACTATGTAGAGGAAGCATTACGGCAATTGGGAAATACCAACAATTATACAATCCTATCAAAAAACCCAATAATCAGCCTGACAATAGATTTGAAAATCAAACTGGATACTTGGAAAAATGAAGGATTACTGACGGAAGAAGAAACCAAATATCTCATGGTGGAAAATCCAATCACACCAACCATCTACTTTCTCCCGAAAGTTCATAAGACTCTGAATAAACCACCGGGGAGACCCATAATATCGAGTTGTGGAAGTCTTTATGAACACGTATCAATTTATGTGGATCACTTCATTGCCCCAATTGTACCAACATTGAGCTCCTATCTGAAAGACACTGGTGATTTCTTACGTATCTTATCTAACACAGATTGGCAACCCAACTACCTCCTAGTGACAATAGATGTCATCTCGCTCTACACGTCAATAGACCACGAAATTGGCATCAAGGCTATCCAATACTTCCTCCAACTACGCCCAATATCTGAACACCAACATTCGAAAATGCTGATACAAATGATCACAATGTGTCTCTACAACAACATTTTTATATTTGACAAGAAGGTGTATGCGCAGTGCTGCGGTACCGCTATGGGCATCTCTTTTTCCCCGAGCTACGCAAATCTCGTGATGGGGTGGTGGGAGAGATGCTTGGCTTGGGGAGAGGAGAACGACCACCACATGGCGGACGTAGCACTGTGGCTGCGCTTCATTGATGATTTATTTCTCCTATGGAAGGGTACTGAAGATGGATTAAAAAAATTCTTCGACACACTGAACAACAATAATGTGGGCTTAAGATTCACATACAACTTAAGTGCAAAAGAAGTTGAATTCTTGGACACCAAAGTGTATGTCAAAAAGAATAAAATTCAGACCACTACCCACCGGAAGAAAACTGCTACTAACAGCATACTGCACGGCCAAAGTTTTCACCCGGTCAATTTGAAGAAAAGCATTCCATATGGTGAACTCTTGCGAATGAAAAGGAACTGTTCGGAAGAAAATGAAATGGAGAAAAAATTCTCAGAGACAAAAAAATGATTCATACAAAGAGGGTACAAGAAAACGGATATTGTGAGAGGAGAAGCCGCAGCCAGAAACAAAAGCAGAACGGATTTACTAATGAACAAAGCAGAGAACGAAAGTGACAATGAATTAACAACTGCAGAAACTAAAAAACATAAGAATAAGCAGAAAGGAAAAAACACAACTAATGATGAACAACCACGCATGATAACAAGATATACCAAAGAAAGCAACAAGATCAGACAAATCATGATGAAATACTGGCATGTATTGAGAAAAGATCCGGACATTGGAAAGAACATAGGAACATATCCCAAGATAACATACACAAGAGCACCCAACCTTGCTGATCATCTGGTTCAAAGCCACTACCAAAACAAAAAAACGAACTCTTGGCTAGACAACAGGCGGAGTGGTTTTACAAAATGCCAAACATGCAAAGCGTGCAAAATCAGAAGAAATTTAAAGAATCTGCAAGATGCCGCTGGCAAGAATTTCATCATTAGGGAAACGATCACATGTGAGACTTCATTTGTAGTATATCTGTTACAATGCAAATGCGGAAAAAGGTACATAGGGAGTACCACTTGTCCCCTAAAAAAGCGAATCTTGGAGCATGTCCGTGCCATAACGAACAGAGACCAAACACATGCCATGGCCAAACACATAGCAAGCCATGAAGGACAAACTTGGCTGGACATAACATACTCAGGACTGGCAGCTGTCCCCCAACATGAACAAGGGGGTGACAGAAAACTCAAATTAAGGAGGTTGGAGTCTAAACTCATCATGAAATTCAAAACCAAACAACCTCTGGGACTCAATGGGGACGAGGAACTGTATGTTCATCTATAAATATGATGTGAAAAATCAACTCTGGCAAAAATCAACTTTTGTAAAAGTAATATAATTTGTTCTTGTAAAGATAACTCCATTGAAACATAATACAGAATGAAAAGAAACAAAGGTAACAGAAGATGGTTAATATGTTAAAAAATGATTAACTACCAGAGATTCGAATCGTGCTTTCATAAAATATCCTCAAGGAAACATGCTTGCTTGGTCAGCGGTGCAAAGGGCACTCAGCCCTAGAAATAAGGAAACCCCCAACACACAATATATGGCATAAAATGTAAATCATACAAGCCATTCTAACTGTCAAATATTATTCATCATATCTGATAAACAAAGTGTGTGGGGGCTACACACCGCGTAGCCAAACAAGCATCGAGTACATGGGGACAGTCACCTAATAGGCTAACAAATATCCATAAACACATCTAATCATACAGTTGTAAAAACACAAAAACATGTAATTAATGTGGATCAATGTATGATGTAAATAGGACGGTGAACCAATATGTCCAATTGATTAAGTCTTCCAAATTCAAAACATTGTGGAAATTAGACTTGTAAATATCGAATTATAAAATGTGATTCAAACATGATAAACTACGTATCCCAGAATGCACTGTATGTAGAATAAATACAGAAAGAGACAAGGGACAAACTGTAAAAAACTGCAGTGATCAAGAACTTGTAGTTCGAAACGCGTAGGCGAACACAGTTTGAATAAACTACTTTATAATGGACTGCTGACTGGAGTGCCTTCACTTGTTTACTTGTGGAAAAATTTAAACGGGACATTGTCTTGGTCCCGGTGACAGCACCGACTGTAAAAGTGCTCCTTCTGCAAACAGGGCAATTTGTGGAACAATATATATACATATATATATATATATATATATACATGTACAATTTTCGACATATATGAACTATAGTGATGAATGCTTCAATTGATCGAAGGTTTCTTTGCATTTATGCAGATATACTAAATTTCCCAGCCGTTTGTAAATTAAGTGCAGTGATGGTGGGTGTCATAGTCATTTGCATAGAAAAATGTGTTTTCCATGTCTATGCACCATGTGATTCACTCAGGGGGTGGAGCACTGCAAAAACAAAAAAAAGTATTTAAACTAATGCTGACCAGGTGCATGGTGTGTGATCAAGAGCACGAGTTGCTCGAAACGCGTCGCCTGAGAGGTGAATAAAATCTCCCTTACTGCAGCCTGGGGTCCGTGTCTTCTTTTACGCAAATTGAAGATTTGGTGTTCATATAATACGGAGGTGAGCTGTCCCCGTTGGCGGTACCCACTCGTTGTCAATGAGGTCGTGCTTCTACAGCTGAACGCGCTTTCTTCCACGAAGGAAATTTGGCTAGACCCCCTGGACCATTAAGAAGGAAACCGCGTGGAGTACTGGATGAAGACGCGCTGGCGGTTGGTCTGCTAGGCGAGCCTGAAGCGGGTGTCATCCAATCACAACGGCGGTGACATTTTTTGGATAATCCAGGTAACGAGTACAAGGCGTATTGCAGTAAGAAGACCGGATTTGGCGTTTGCCATCGGTGCGTTATTGTTTAAATCCTCTCTCAATCACAATGTCAGCAAGTTTGGAGAGAGAACGTGAAGACGCGGCGGAAGCGTTGTTCAGCAATGTACACAAGAACGCTACCAAAGCCGCTGCCGTTATCAATCAACCCAACAGTGTGCAATTGAATGCAAAACAACTATTAAAAGCCCTTGAAAAGAAGACTAAGGGAGAAATCACGAAATGGTGGGAGCATAAATCCCTCACCAAATACGTGGAGGCAGGCAGGATTCCACGGGGTCTTCGGATCATGCTGGCGCCGAGTTTTGAGGACCCTAATCCGGCAATGTTGAAGAAATGGGGCGAGTTGAATCTTGATGCATCTATGAACTTGGTGAAACTCCTGGTCGAATATGCAGTAATAGACCGGGAGGTTTTACTTAATGAGATAAACAATTTGAATGAACAACTGGATGCGGTGACTGACACTGATACTCAGGCGTTAATTACAGCAACTCGTAAGGAGATAAGGGAACGCCTAAACAAGCATGAGGAGCGCATTAAAACCAGAAAAATCCACAAGTTTGCCAGAGACCTGAACGACTACACCACGGGTCAAATATACACTTTCTCGCGCAAGTTTGACAAAGCTAGACAGTCGAAACTGACTAAACAAACGGTCACGGGCGGAGATGTGGCAAGAGTGAATGTGGATGAAGAACGAAGCGAGAACTCCGATGCAATTTCATTGGCCAGTACATCGAGCACATCGCTCTCTGAGTTGAGCGGGGCAGAAGGAGGTCAAGCCGGTAGAGTTTTGAATCTTGCGGAGGAAATTGATTTTTTAGTAGAGGACCGGCTGCAAACCCTCCGTCCGAGAACGCGAAAGAATCAAAACGCAAGAGGCGCAATGCCAAACGCCATGCAAGAAGACAAAAACGAAAAGCCTCAACAGCAAAAGCAACAAAAGAAAAAGAGGCAATGGTACAACAAAAGGAAGTAGGCAAGGATTGTACCATTACGAATTTAACCGATGTAGTCCTATCAGTTGCTGAAGAACAACTTTTAGCATTAGGATTAAATTTTTGTCCCGAGAGTGCGTTCAATTACACTAATACCAGAGTGGATGTTTTCAAGTTCATTCGCAAATTGAAACTCAGAAAATTCTTCGCCACAAAACCGGCATTAGAGAAAAAGGATAAGACTTCCAAAAATAGTAAACAGCCGGTTACCTCTACAACAGCGACAGCAGCACGGGATGCGAGACTGCTTCTCACACTTTGTGATCTGGGAAACCCAGATAGCTCTACCACGAATGATGACGCCACTCCATCTACGCAACAAGAATTACAAAATGTGGATATTCAACAGAAAGGAGCTGGCGAAAGTCCATTTAAACCGGTAAGCACATTTTTGCCTGTAATGCCGAAGGATGCGGTAGACATTTATCATGAATGTGTGATTGAAGATCTCAAAAAATTAAACCGCAAGACACAGGCACAGTTACACAGGGACAATGCTTTGGTGCGTGATTATAATGTATTAATGAAAAAACTGAATCAGAACCAAGATGTGGTGATCAATAAATCAGACAAAGGTGGTAATATTGTGTTGTGGAGAAAAACTGAGTACGTGGCTGAAGCCATGAGACAATTAAATGACACCACCTGCTACGAGATATCTAATGGGATGACATACAAACGAGCTAAGGAGGGCTTAAAGAAGCTTCTTATGTCATACAAAAGGAACAATCTGATTTCACAAGTTGAGTTTGACTTTTTACATGTTGAACATCCGGTCATACCCATCTTATATCTGATTCCAAAAATACACAAGCAGAGAGTCCCTACGCCTGGTCGACCAATCATTGCAGCCATCAAGAGTGTAGGGGAAAATATTTCAAGTTATATTGATTTTTTCCTACAAGACATTGTGCAAAACTTACCGAGTTATATAAGGGACACTGGCGATTTTTTGAATAAATTATCGACGATCACGTGGCAAGAGAACTGGTGTTTAATTACTCTAGATATAGAGTCATTATATACATCTATAGATCACATGAAGGGGTTAGAGGCGGTCAAACATTACTTGGATCTACGAACCTGTGAATATTATGCCCACAACAAAATGTTGTGTGAACTGATACATTGGTGTCTACATAACAACTATTTTATGTTTGCTAAGAACATTTGGAGACAAGTCCGTGGTGTGGCGATGGGATCATGCTTCTCCCCCAGCTACGCGTGTCTCCACGTGGGCTGGTGGGAGGAGCGTGTTCTAGTTGCCACACCAGGTTTCAGGCATGTGAGACACTGGAAACGGTTTATAGATGATGTCTTTTGTATTTGGGAGGGTGATGAGGAGAGTGCGCAGAGATTTGTTGATGCACTTAATACTAACAGTGAGAATCTTTTTTTCACCTCTCAAATTAGTAAAACACATGCGGACTTTCTAGATGTCCACATTAACATTGAAGACAACAGTATAAATACATCGCTTTTTCGTAAACCGACTGCCGGTAATAGCATTCTCCATGCCGGTAGCAGCCATCCACAGCATGTCATTAACAATATTCCATATGGAGAGTTGGTGAGGGTAAAACGAATCAGCAGTACCCCTGAACTGTTTGAACAAGAAGCCAAGAATACGATTTGCAGACTTAAGGCCCGAGGGTATAACGACAAAATTCTGAACGGTGCATTAAAACGCTGCCGTGAAAAACCCAGGGAGTCACTTTTTAGGTCTGACACATCATTGGTGACTTCAGAGAATAATACTCCCCGCCTGATCCTGACTTATAGTAAACAGGAAAAGCAGATCAGGTCAATTGTAAGAAGGCATTGGCCTGTTGTGATGACAGATGGCTTCTACAGTGAGATTTTGCAGGGCTCTCCTACTATTACATATAAGAAATCGTTTAGCATGCATAACAGTCTGGTCAAAACTAGTCCTGAGTCAAATAGTGGCAGTACTTGGCTCAAATACAAAGGATTCTACAAATGTTCCTCATGCAGGGCGTGCAAGTTTGGTGTAAACACCACTCACTATAGCACACCCTTTTGCCCTACTAGAAAGATTATCCGTGGTAATTACAACTGCCACAGCGAGTTTGCGGTATATGTTCTAACCTGCACCTGCGGGCTGAGATATGTTGGCAGCACCAAGTTGCAGGTGCATGTTAGAATACTGCAACACTTACGGGCAATAGTCAACAACGACAACACCTACCCGGTAGCACGCCACTTTAAATCAACCCACAACAATGATTTATCCCAGTTGACGTATTTTGTCATAGATGTGGTGGCTCCTTCAGCACGGGGAGGTGACAGAGAGGGACGTCTCAGAAAAAGAGAAACTGAGTTCATAATAGAACTGGACAGCAAATATCCAAATGGTTTGAACACGACTGAAGATTTACACCATATGTTATCACAATGATTTTTCAAACTAGTCTGATGTGGGCATAAGTTGATTTAATGTCTTAAATGAACAGGAATTATACACATATATAGTTTTTGAAGTGAATATGTGTATCTTATTTGTGTCTCAGTTTCTTAGGGCTCTAAGAAAACCTAGATATCATGGTTTGACAATCTTGAATTGGATCTGTTGCATCAAAAAGCACCTTGGGGGACTGGGTGTGACATCACATCTGTTATAAAAATGAATTTGATAAACGAGCTAAGTGACTGTCGAAACTCTCTCCCAAAAATCATGTAAACAAACAAAATCACTGTATATAATATATTCACTTTTTTTAGTTATTTGTAATCACAATGGGTGCCCAGTGGCACTTAGTTGGATTATTAATTATTTTATTATCACCCAGTAGTTTGTTGTCACTAAGGGTATGAAAATGGGCATAGAGGATTATATTAGTAACTTTGAACCTTTGATCGTATGTATATATATTTTCATGACCTGTTCTAATTAGGGTTATGAGTATTTAGGCATTCATGTCAGAGATTGCAGATTGTCCACAATATAAAGATGTATATAATTGTACAGTGATGTAATTATGTGAATAGGAGAGAACACGTATATATTTTTATATTGATATATATATATTTTGGTATGTGTATATACATTGTTTGGTTAAGCACTATTATGATTACATTTATGTTTTGGTTTTGATAGGACATGTACAATTTTCGACATATATGAACTATAGTGATGAATGCTTCAATTGATCGAAGGTTTCTTTGCATTTATGCAGATATACTAAATTTCCCAGCCGTTTGTAAATTAAGTGCAGTGATGGTGGGTGTCATAGTCATTTGCATAGAAAAATGTGTTTTCCATGTCTATGCACCATGTGATTCACTCAGGGGGTGGAGCACTGCAAAAACAAAAAAAAGTATTTAAACTAATGCTGACCAGGTGCATGGTGTGTGATCAAGAGCACGAGTTGCTCGAAACGCGTCGCCTGAGAGGTGAATAAAATCTCCCTTACTGCAGCCTGGGGTCCGTGTCTTCTTTTACGCAAATTGAAGATTTGGTGTTCATATATATATATATATATATATATATATATATATATATATATATATATATATATATATATATATATATATACACTGAAAAAACCATAGGTTATAGACCATATATAGCTAGGAATTAGCATTTACAAAACCTTGAAAATTCACTGAAAAAACCATAGGTTAGAGACCATATATAGTTAGCTGGACATTTTATTGACATAAAACCAATGAAATTCCATATATAGTTAGTTGCACTAACTATATATCGCGCACCCGCAATCCACTGCTGATGATGTCACATATTACATCATTCATGACATGGTCAGTGACATCACTGATGACATCACTGATGACATCTCAAATGACATCACTGATGACATCACTGATGACAACATCCAGTGACTGTGTGTTTTTGTAAAGTTTAAATATGTTTTACATATTGAAGAATGAGTGGATGTATGGAAGACTGAGTGTGTGTGTGGCTGGCTGGGAGGTGTGTGACTCTGTGCATATCAATGTGTACTTGTATCAGTGATTGTATAAGAGAGTAAGTATGTGTTAGTATATGTGTGAAAAGTATGGTGTTCTGTGTTTAACTATAGATGAGGAAATCGAAGTGTGATTGATTCTTCACAGGACTGACTAGGTGTATGAGTGCATATGATAGTGTTCTAATAATAAGTGACTGTATGTATGAGTAATTGTATGGGTGAATGAGTGAATGTGTGTGTAGACGTACGAATCAGTGAGTGCGTATGTAGTAACTGTTATTGGTGTGTCATGATGTCATCAGTGATGTCATTTGAGATGTCATCAGTGATGTCATTTCAGATGTCATTAGTGATATCATCAGTGATGTCACTGAAGTATGGTGTTCTGTGTTTAACTGTATAGATGAAGAAATGGAAGTGTGATTGATTCTTTACAGGACTGACTTGGTGTGTGAGTAACTCCATGGATGAGTGGCAGTGTGTGACTGTCTGCATAGGTCTATGAGTGCATATGATAGTGTTGTAATAATGAGTGACTGTATGTATGAGTGATTGTATGGGTGAATGAGTGAATGTGTGTGTAGACGTAGGAATCAGTGAGTGCATATGTAGTAACTGGTATTGGTGTGTCATGATGTCATCAGTGATGTCATTTGAGATGTCATCAGTGATGTCATCAGTGATGTCATTTGAGATGTCATCAGTGATGTCATCAGTGATGTCACTGACCATGTCATGAATGATGTAATATGTGACATCATCAGCAGTGGATTGCGGGTGCGCGATATATAGTTAGTGCAACTAACTATATATGGAATTTCATTGGTTTTATGTCAATAAAATGTCCAGCTAACTATATATGGTCTCTAACCTATGGTTTTTTCAGTGAATTTTCAAGGTTTTGTAAATGCTAATTCCTAACTATATATGGTCTATAACCTATGGTTTTTTCAGTGAATTTCATTGGTTTTTTAACAGCTAATAACTGTAGCTGTAAAATGTATTCTTCTTTAAATCCAAAAATATATTTTATATGTTTATTAATAACCTTTTTTTTTTTTTTTTTTTCTTCGTTCCCGCTTCGCGAATCGGGAAGTTTCCCGTCAGCTGACCTTGATGCCGCGAAATAGACCGCGAGCCGGTAAACGTTTCTTTACCGCAACTGCCGCGTTAGAAAACAACATCGTCACGCCTCCCGTCCGCATGACGTTTCGCGTTGTCGCGTGATACGTCATATGACGTGCTACGTTAGCGAACTGGTACGCTTACCGAGTCGCAAAGCACAGGTTTCTGGAAGCAAACCGGGAGGCCCTGCAAAGCGCGTAACGTAAACACAGCAGGTCATGTGACTTGGTAATAACACTTTTCATTGGTTCATTTCACTTTTGGTTTCCTAATGATGTAAGACTAGGTCATATAATATAAAATGAACACTTTTCATTGGTTGAGAACTATTGTTTTTCCCAAATGACAAAAATCCCTCCTTCTTTCCTCACTCTGACTTTCATCATTGTGAGAGAAAGACCCTTTGTTACCAGTGAGCAATGGCTTCTTTAGTAGCTTCAGCTGGTGCTTCCCCACCACCTCCACCACATCCAAGGAAGAGTGGACCACCTGCTGAAGTTATAATTCAGCAAGAAGAGGAAGAAGAGGAACAGGACGACGAGCACGAAGAGAGGCACTTTTTGCCTGAGGAGCCCAGGACGTCTCACCGGAAAGAAAACTTCATTTGGCAATTTTTTAAAATTCCCAAAGGTCAGAAAAAAGTAAATGCAAGATACGTAACTTGCCTTATATGTCAAGATAGACTGTCCAGAGGGACCGACAAAAAATACAGTTTCGGAAACTACACAATGCATCGCCATATGACTAGGTGGCATCCTAACAACTACAGTGCTGCACAGTTTCGTAACGACCTAGATAATCTCCCTATTATGGCCAGAAGATCTGTTGTACCGGAAGTAACGGGACCAGAGGGCAGGGAGATGGTGCCAAATATACAAACGAGATTTCGTGAAGTAAAACAAGTCTGCGTACATTGCAGTGGATTCATTTGCTACGGAGAAAGTAGCATCACTCTGATCAACAGAGCTATTGACTATCATATGCAAGTTTGTACGAAACGCCCCAAATAATAAATTCTTTTTTTTTGTTTTGTTGCTCCTGTTGAGCCCTTTACAATGAATCGTTTTCGTTGCCCCCTCCGAAAAAAAACCAAAAAATATATAAAACTGTTCAGAAAAATTCAAAAAAAGTAAAAAAATGTTCAGAAAAATAATAAAAAAAATATAAAACAACAAAAACAATAACAAAAAAAAGTTCTTTTCAGAACTACCTCCCCGTTATTAAAAAATTGGTACAATATTTGGAACTGTGCCAACCTCTATTTCTCTTAGTTCGCTTCCCAGTTCGCTCCCCGGTACGCGAACCGGAAGCGAACCAAAACATTTTTTTTTTTAAACAGAACAGTAAGTATAAGGGAAGGAAAGAGACAGTTATGTTAAAAGAAAGACAGCTATAGGGGAGTAAACTAGAGATACTATTACCCGTAATCCACTGCTGATGATGTCACATATTACATCATTCATGACATGCTCAGTGACATCATCAGCAGAGGATTGCGGGTAACAGTATCCCTAGTTTATTCCCTATAGCTGTGTTTATTTTAACATAACTGTCTGTTTCCTTCCCTTATACTTACTGTTCTTTTTAAAAAAATTTTTTTAGATCAGTCAGAAACAGTTAAAGTAATGAAATATAAAAGACTACGTAGAATATGAGCACTGTATGCAAGAACTTTGACACTTACAGAAGCCTCTCCTTCTCCATGCCTCCTACACAGTTCTAAATGTACATCATAAATGGAAACAGTACAGAATTAATTATACATGGTAAATGGTTTATTTTTGCTGTTCTCAGAATGTATCAAATTTCACTAAAAACAGTGACTTGAAGGTATTCATCATATAACAGCGGGGAAAAAAAAACACAATCAAAATGATTGTGTTTAAAAAACCCATACAACATAACAAATCAGAATTCAGAACTCCTTAAAGTTAACTTACTTTCCATGACGTCAAAGGATGTCCTATGAACAGCTTACACTCTGTTGTGCTGTTATTACTTTCAGCCCGCCACTTTCTGAAAGAAAACCTCCATCATTTTGAAAAACATGTTACATACAATAAATGACTTCTTGCTCTCTACCACAAGTTTCCACAAGGCCAAATCTTGTCAGAGCCATTTATAACTCTTGGATTTCTTGTAAGCCAATCCCGTCATTTGGCATTTCCGCAACTTTCAGAATTAAAATGTTGAAGATCATTTTCACAATCCTGGACTAGTAATATCTTCCCCTTCTTCCTCAGTCATGTTCTACATTTCCTATGACACTGATACTGCTTACTATGAAGCAGACTTACACTACCTCTATGACTACTACAATTATTTAATTCTCTACATCACTTTTAATCACAAAGCAATGTAAAACAGTAGACAGCATTGCAGACTTACATTCCCTCTACTCTATGTTTTGATTGGCTGCTTCAATTAGCTTATAAAAAGAAATAGTTTTTCTGAACTCATTCAAAGTGCACTTATTTCTCCATGATGTCCAGTCTTATGGTTAGAAGTTATGTCTCTGAACTACACTTATCCTCAAGGCCAAATCGTGTAGGAGCCATTAGAACTTCTTGAAATTCCTCAGAGCACATCCCGAGATTCTTTCCCTAAAATTTTGGTTTTAAAAACACCAGGTAAGAGTTTTTAAGGTCATACGGCAATTTTTTTTTTAAAATTAAAACAGAATCATTGCAGAATGACCAGCCATTTCTACACTTTAAATAAGCTGTATAATGTCCTGATGTTATTGAAGGACCATAATGATATATAATTGCTACAGTTACAAAAGTCCTTCCTGATATTGACAACTGTGAAGCCACAAAATTTTTAATTAAAGTTGTCAATTTTGTTCCATCAGGCCTACATCGTTGGAACATTAAAATGACATACTGGCCATATGTTCGTATAAATAATGTGGACATCATTTCAGATTTACATTGGCTACACTCCATGTTGTGATCAGCTGCTTTTACTAGCTTATTAAAAGAGACTGATTTACTGTCTGGCAAAGTTAAATATATAAATCTTTCTGAGTCTACACTAGTAGTACTTGATACCCTACAGTTCTCGCAGTCATGCTGCCATTGATAAGAAAGCCCAAACAGGTGATCTACATCTACACCTTCATCATGCAATACATCAAGCATATACATTAAAAACTCCTGACAATCTTGCTGACTATTTTGAGAGAATTGTGTTTGGCCTGAACATCTGTCTAACAGATTTCGAATTTCAGACACACTTTCTATGTTTGTTCTATCAGTGCTACATTTCTCTAACACAGAATTTAACAAACTGCAAAATCTTTGATCAGAATTGACCACAATCTCTTCTTTTACATTTTCTAGAGAAAACAAAACATTAACCACTACATTAGCATAGCAGTTGACACCAGAACTGTTTTCAAATTGAAAACCAACAACATCTTCAACAGAATCCTTTTTGTTTCTGCTTATAATTTCAGGTTCATCAACTTTTCGTCTTTTTGCTACAACTTCTCCAGTATTGGTCACATTTCTTCGTTTCCGGCCTACCACACGTTTCTCAAACAAAGGATACTGAGGCAAATGTGGCGTATACTCTCTTCTTAACCTATTGTATTCCTTAACACAATCTAGATCCGCACAAATGTTTGTGACATCACACTCAATCAAGTACAATCCCGATAAAGTTCTAACTCGTGACAATGCCACATATGCCATACCCTCCTTGAACACAGAACTGCCAATATTCACCAATGCACAGTCTACACTTAAACCTTGCGATTTATGGATTGTCACCGCATATGCCAAGCAAACAGGAAACTGCTTACGACGAACATATAAGTCTTTCACAAGCAAAAATCTAGCAGAACAACGAGCAATTAGCTGTACTTCCTCAATGCCATCAAATTTAATTTTTAAAAATTCAATTCCATCTCTATTTCTGTATTTCACAAAATCAACAACATTACCCATTGATCCATTTACCAGACCTCTTTCAACATGTAAATTCCTTCTTAAAATTATACGGCAGTTCAAGCACACATTCAGAGTCTTTTCAAAACCCGCAGTTTTAGATATACTCTTCTCTAATGAATCCAATTTTGTTTTCAGATTCTCAGACAAAATAATTGTTGATCCCATATGCTCTACTCTGTCAATAGCTTCCAGTTTCACAATCTCTTGCTTTTCTAAATGCAACATTTTGTTGTTGAATTTGGCACATTCTGCAAGAGTTGGCATCAAACATATTCCAGATTTTTTCTCAGTAACTTTCTGAAAAATATTCTCAGGCACAACATCTTCGTCTGGATATAAATTTGTCAGTAATCGTGCATGTAAAGCTTCTTTCCCATGCTCGGTCACTTTTCCAATTCTAACATCTTGTAGAATAGTCTTGTAAACTTCATCCTTTGCCTGACGCATATTTTCATGCAGTTCAGCATAATTGAAGTTTAACCATATATTGACGTTGCCAATGCTCCCTAAGCACTTCCTGGTATCTTCATGCGTGAGCATTTTGAACACAGGTTGCCCTTTCACTGGTGTCAGCTGCAGAAGATCTCCGAAAACAATGATGTGTTTGCCACCAAATAACACATCATACTCTGTTTTGAGAACTTCTTGCATTCTCAAATGCACAAAGGCAAGCATGACATTGGAAACCATGCTTACTTCGTCAATGATAAGAAGTTTCATTTTCCTCAAGACTCTTGAAACTTCAAAACAAGCATCTCCAGATAGCTTGTGATATTCTAATTTGTTGTCATGCTCCACTGGCAGCATCAGTAAACGATGTAAAGTAATCCCTTTAATGTTATGTGCTGCCAGTCCAGTTGGAGCGGTGACAACACAAGACAGCGATGACTCTGTCCTTTCCTGCAAATAACATGAAATTGCTTTAATAAGGAAACTTTTTCCAGTTCCCGCTTCTCCACTCACGTACAGTCGGACAGGCTTCAACGACGTACATGAGCACTCTTTCTTGTCATGACTTAATCCATGATCAATTTGCATGGTAATCTCGTCATATATTTTCCTCTGCTCAACGTTGAGTTGTCTTTCCAACTCTTCTAAGTTAACCGCATCCTCCTGAGCATGTGCCATGGCTCTTTCCACTTCATTCATAGCAGTGGCAGCTTCATTTTCGATAAGAGGTCCTCCTAGTGGATCCTGACTCAATGAAGCAGAACTCTGACTGTCCTGAGAACTGTCTCTGGCAATCTCGGCTGCAATCGTTGCTTCCTGCTCAATTTCCACATTCAACATTTCTACATATTTGGGAAAAGCAGGACATTCTATGGTCTCCTTGGCAGCATTGAATGAGTCTTCGTAACAAAGGAAATCTCCAAGCAGTTCCTCTTCTGCACGCCAAGGCTTAAAAAGTTGCAAAAGTGCTAAATATAAAAACTCCTTTTTTTCAGGAGATTCGCCACTCAATTTTCGATGGTTTATCAAGTGGCTTTTTCTTTGCTTGACCAGACATCCCTCACTTCCTATTACAGCATACACTCCTTTCTCAGTATCTTCTTTGATGTTCCTCTTGAATATGTAATTTTGCAGAACCTCATACAGACAAACATTCTCAAGGTGACTGCTTCGATTTGGATAATATGTATCCAACATGTTGCTCTTCAAAATGTCGGTACTGTTTGGCTCCTTTTCCGCCAAATACTCAATTTCCCGCACAGGTTTCAGAACTCGATTACGCGTTGCAGCAAGACCAACACTCGCCCAAACGATACTCCTGGACTTGGCATAGAGACTTGCTGAAGACAACCGGTCAGAACATTCGTAAGCTCCGATTTCTCGATGCGACAACATCTTCAGACTGAAACTGTACAACTTCTTGCTGAGGCTCTTTTCATGGGAAATGTCCTCCCACATATCCTTCAATTCTGTCTTCTCTTTTTTGGTGATGTAAGATGTCACATACCGAGCCACAGCCATACAGTTATCAGCCACAAACTGTATATCCATGTTAGCATTCCACATGGACAAAATCACCGGGTTGTAGTCGTTGATGTACTTAGACTCTTCGATCCTCTTCAAATTGTATGTGTTTTTAGGTGATTTCTTCATCACATTATGTCGCAGCGAAGACATCAAACTGTTCACTCTTCCTTTAGAAATCACCGGTCGTGGAAAGCCGAAACGACATTTGGTGTAGAACTTGTCTTTGTTCCGGAATTTACGATGACAGTACTTTCCACATCGATGGCTTTGGAAACGTAGAACTTTTTCTCTTAGGCTTTTTTTCTCCTTTGCGTTTGGAACAGCACACGTAGAATACTGTTCTATGAAACTCATCACTGAGTCTTCTGCATCCGTTCCAAATTTAGGTGCATCCTTGATCCACAGCAACATATGTATATGAGGAGCACCTCTTGCTTGGTACTCCTTCCTCCAGAAGAAATCCAACACCTCTCCAAGAGGTGGATTCTTCTTATTCATGATGAAGGACATCATACCTTCAAATCTATGATTGAAGTACCTACATACATTGACTGGATCCAAAGAGCACAGTTCTCCGGGTGTCTTGAATTCGATGTTTTCTACGTTAGCATTTGCCTCTCGTAGAAATTCAAGTAAGTCTTCCCAGCCATACTCAGCACAGCTCAAAGTGAGGAACCATGTGGGAGTTCCTAAGTTCCTCAGCATACATTTTAAATCACCATGACGACGGTACCAGTACTCATTAGTACCACGCTGACACGCCATGAGATTAATCAGGTGAGAATCCAAAATACTGTCTTGGACATTGACTTTATCCATAAAGTCACTTGCCGAGATGTTTTGCATGTGTATACCACTTTTCAAGATGTGGTTCACTGCATATGACAGTCCAGACAGATCGCTTTCAAACAGGAGATGAAACAAATAAGGAATGCATTGTCGAAACCTAGGATCTCCTGCATACAATCGCAAAGTCCGGTATTCAGAAGCAGGAATTTGATGAGGTCGCTCATCATATCTTCCTCCCTGACCTGTTGGAAAAAGCTGTGGGAAACACCGAGCTTCCAAACTTTCCTCCCAAACACTAATGGGACTCCCTTTCGCTTGTTTCATTTGAAACAACTCAATAGCATTCCCCATGACTTCCTTGGAATGCAAAGGATGAACACTATAATGTTCATATATTTCTTCACTAGTACAGGGTTCTACTTTCTCAATTTGACCAGCACACAAATCGCTATCCTCTTCCTCACTTACTTCCTCTTCTGCAACATATACATTTTTATAGTATTTATTATATTTTTTCAAATACAATGTTGCCCTTTTGACTTTCCTAACATCTACTAAATCTTGCCATATTTTCTTATTCTTTGTCGGAACCCCATTAACTAAGATAACAAGAGGTTCCTCTTCCACTTTTTCTACTCCAATTGTGTTAATGTTTTTCTTTAAATCTAGAGGCAAATAAACAACTCTTCCCTTTAATCCTCTCTGTAAATCTGATGGAGGCAATTTCCCTGTCTTTGGCTCCATTCTTACAATAGCCTGAAAGGGATGGATACTTTGAATCAAAATAGATTCATAAGTATTTAAATCCTTCAATTCAGAAGGAATCTCAACCAATTCCAGATTATTATGAACTGCTCTAGCAGGCATCTGGTTTTGATTTAATTTGTTACAACAATAAGTACACACACGTTGATCCAATCCCAAATCAAAACAATTTTCTACCATCAAGTATGTTGTAAAATCCTTCCATTCACTATTATTTTCCCTTTCACTTTTTCCATATAAATCCACTAACTTAGTCTGATTCTTATAATAAGTGCGTCGACAACACACACAAGTGAAATTTGGCCTCTCACTTGATTTCACCTCAAACGTCGCAATTTCCCTCTGGAAATTATCTGTACTGGAAACCTGTACACTATCTTCCACATTACTCTCTTCTTCTTGGTCAATTTCAACATTCTCCTCTTTACTTCCAAAGTAACAAAACTCAATTTCTTCACATATATTCTTCACATCTATTTCAGAACCATGCAAAAGAGCAGCGCATAATTGTTTAAGCATAATTGCTGGACTCTTAGCATAATACAACATTCTAACTAATTTCCTCACTTTATTATGATGCACTGCTAGCATCCTGAAATGATGAAAAACACTCTGGCATACTCTCCTGGAAAGACAAGCCAGTGAATGACCATGCAAACCTATCACTTCTCTCACTCTGCAAGGATCTAATTCTTGCAACAACTTCATTTTCTGCTTCAAACTTTTCTTATTAAATGACTGTATAAAATCACAAAGCAAATTGATGGAATCCTGTCGTACACTGCAAATACTACTACACTTCCAGGTGTACACAGGACCCTTAGGACGTCTCCCTAAAACCTCATTACCTAACACCTCTTCTATCTCTGTTGTCACAAGTTTTTCTTTTTCAACTGGACAACCATCTTTCACTTCATAAGCTCGACCACTGGTGTCAACTGCATGCACCAAATCATTATCCTGGAAATAACTCTCCTCATTAAAAAATGCCTCAGAGCTTGAACTATGCATCCATTCTCCAGAAAAAACTTCACAAAAATTAATACGATTAACTATTCTCTTCCATCTACTATTTCTTTTGAAATCATAAATTGCCTTGTTTAGCTTCCTAATTCTATTGATTGTCAAAATAAATAACTTACGTTTAATTTCAAATGCCTGATCAATAACTTTCTCAACTATTTTTTTTCTCTTATAAAAAACCACTTTCTGTTGACCTTTCTTAATATTTTTTAACAAATTGCCAATTATCCTGTTGCGGAACATTCGTTTACGAATGTCCCTAAACTGTTGTTTCCTTCTACTTTCATGCATAGAGTTATCTCTTACTCTAGCAGTAACATTTCTCATTGGCCTTTCCTTACCGTTTGAATTGCTTCTCCTTTTCTGGACTGAAACATTTTCTGTAGTAATATTTTTTTTACTAGAAATATTTCTTATGAATGTTTTTGTGCTTTCTTGGTGACTTGACAAATCTTTTTGTTAGAGGACTGCTGCTTTTTTTCATTCACCTGCTGTCTTTGACGTTTTGCAGCCTTTCTCACTCTTTCTTTGCTTGGCATCCTAAAATCTTGAAATAATCTGCAGTTGAATCTGTGGTAAAATATAATAAAAAATGTTATTAACCACTATTACCCAACAGTAAATTAATAACAGTCATCAAAAACTTAACACACTACTTAACATTTTTACATAGAAGAATTTTTTGTACATGGCAAATTTAGAATACAGAAATAGCAGAAAAGAAATGGAATTTATATTCATTTTACCTGTCCTGTTTTATATATGAATCTGATCTAATTTTATGACCATATTTTAATATTTTATTGAAGACACTACACATAACCTGTTTTTGAAGGTGTCTTTATTTTTAAATTAAACGGTTTACATATTTACTTTTTATTTATTATAAATTTATAAAATAAATGTTTATAGTTCCATAGGCTCAAGCAAGTCAGCTTCCCATCCTATGTCATACAATTCTGACAAATCTGCATCCTCATCACGTTCTTCTTCATCCTCAGGATTGAAATCATCCAAGGGATCAACATCCACTGATGTTTCTATTACGAGTTCAATGATGAGGTCGAAATCAACTGATTGCTGATTATCGCTCATGTTGATGTTGTCTTTATCTTTAAAGAAAGATAACAACAATGAGATGTTGCACAGTAAGAGACAAATCTCAGAGATTATAATAGTAAAATTGTTTAACAAGAGTAACATTTTGCAGCTATTATTTAACCATGTCCAACGATGCTGAGGAGCAGAGGAGGTGAAGCCTATCTCCAATTTTTCACTGAACAGGACTCATCTCTTCTTAACCTTGGATAAACCTCACCGACTCTGTGTCCCCTGCACATAATTAAATGTAAAGGGGCAGATTTATATTAACTAGCACATCTCCAGGGATGCACCAGTTAACGTGCACCGCTGCTCTGCCACCCACGGTGTGCCGCATTTACAATCAGATAGGACAAAGCTACATCAAAACCCTGCGCCTGCTTGAAGCAGGCATAGATCTTGACGCAGGTAGGCTGAAAGCTAAAGCAACAACTAAGTGTCGTGTGTAGAAGTTGCAAAAAAGGAAAAATGGCGTTTAAACCAGTAATGAGCCCATGCTAACTTAACACAGAGTAAAGATATCCAGAATCTACATCAGTTTGGGGTTCACGAACCTGGCAGGTACAAGGCACTGAGGCTTTGCACCGTGCATGTCTCATCCCAAATCATATGTTGTTTGTGAATGAAACAATTTCCCAGACCAAATGCTTTGGATTGGCTACTTTAAAAAAATTAAACACCCCTACTATCCCGGAGTTACAGGAATATAATGGTTGGAGTAATTTTTCTCGGTTGTCCATTAAAGATTTACAGGCCCTACTCCGTAATTCTTCCTTTAACATTTCCAGTATAAATCCAAAAGGTTGACTGCTTTGGCAACGTGCCTTATCCACGGTTTAATAACGCTGCCTTTTGCTTTATATAAGTTTTCAAATTGTATGAAATATATACCAATAGGTCGTTATTAACCTTTAGGTAGTGGTTTTCTTCATGAGGTCTGGTCGCTTCCATACACATACAGATTTTCAAAGATGATCAAGAAGTTTATCTGAATGGAGAGGGATGCACTGAGACGCCAGATCATTCACTAATGTGTAGGCACATACAGTTACACGGTTCATGCAACAAACACCGACCAAATATGGCTTGCGTGTTGCAAAGCACGCCAGTTCCTGCTATCATCCCCACGTTCAAGTTGTTGGAAAATGGTAGTTATTTGATGCTCAATAATGAAGATTGTTCTGGGTTAATTAAAAGTATTCCTTTTATCGTAACAGTAAGTGAACGGGTTATTTGCTGCAGAAATGTTCTATTTCCTCCCACACATGAACATAGGGAGTTTTCAATCTGGCCACAAATACCAACCTTGGGAGCACATTTCAACGGCATGGCAAGAATAAGAGCTCTTTTGTCTCAGAGAGAGGTGGCCTTGAGTTCGGCCCGTGAAACTTTCGTGCTTCACATAGAGAACACCCGTACAGAGGTGCAGACCCTTTTCAATACAGATTCGCCTTTCCATTTCAGCAAGATGGTTCGGACTATCTCTAACGCGTCCTCCACAAAGGGCCTGGCGCACTTTTTTAAAGTTGTTACCAGTGGTCTCGTGACTTCATTTGAGAAAATCTTTGGAGTCATCCCTGCTTTCTTTCATTCTATTTTTTCCACTGTGCTTGGTGGATTCCCATTTTTACTTGCATTACCAGCGGATGCTCTTGTGCTTTTTTACATTTTTAAATATGGATGTCCCTCCTGTGCAAGCTCCCGCCCTGCAGCTGCTGACGCTGTTCCGCAATCGCATGCTTGAATATTATGGCACAATGCCGTTGGCAATATTAAGCACGGCATATGGATGGTCTTTTCGATTCTCCTACTTCACCTGTGTCCAGCCTGTATTTCACTGCCTGACCTGTGATTTCGATTGGGCCATTGATTTGTGTCTCTGCGGACCGGTTTCTCCTGACGTCGACTTTAATCAGCTGATGAGTCCTATCATTACTCACGAGTTGGTTTGTCCTGGCGAAAGGATTATGGCTGTGGCATTGATGCATGGACTAATTGGTCCCTGGAATTTACTGGCGGCAACACAGTCTTTCTTGGAACAGAGCTTTCTTGAAAACCCACCGAGCTGTCCTCTGATGGTGATAGAGGATCCGGTGCTGGGAGAGCACGTATGTTCTTTTCCGCTTTTAAATTGGATGGCTGAACTCTTTTCGGATGAAGACGGTGACTTCCTATTAGAGGCTGTTGCAGCTTATTTTGCATACACAGTTATGTCATAGACCTTTTTCATGTTTGATATGCTGAGTACTAGCATTTCATTGACAATTCATTGACTTATTTGTCAAGTTTTTATTATTTAGCTTGCCTATTGACTTAAGCCTCGATAAAGTAGTTGGCTGTTTTATTTTTCTTTAGCATTAAATTTTCCTAGTTTTTAATGTTTTACCTTGCGGACCGTCCACATATAAAGTTGCAATCTGCTCTCATGAGATGGCACTTCTATTATCTTATTCAGTTCGTTTCCGGATCATGGGGAGGTGTCATGTAGATCCTGGATATCTTTACACCGTGTTAAGTTAGCATGGGCTCATTACCGGTTTAAACGCCATTTTTCCTTTTTTGCAACTTCTGCACACGACACTTAGTTGTTGCTTTAGCTTTCAACCTAATAGTTCATCGTGATTTACATGAGAATAATATGTTATTGCTCTACTATCTGCTTTACTTGTTAAACTATATCTGTACAACGAGTGCTGAAGTTTCAAGAACAACACGATACAGAATTGTTATGAGGTCTGATCTCCACGACTTCATACTCATAACATAAGTGCAGCTTCTGCCAATTCTGGGCATGAGGCGGGTTTTATATTGCTTTGCCGAACACACATACACAACACTTGATGCGGTTCACATGAAGAGAGAGCTGGTGTATGCTGATGTGATTCCTTCAAATCTAAGACACTAAAGTATGGGCACGCCCTAAACCAACACAAAGAGACCTTCTTAGCAAATAATATAATATGTGTATTAGGGACGGTGAGATATAAGCAGCCGCGGGCCGTGGAGGGAGTTACGGTGGGGCAGGGAGGCGGGGAGGGGGAGGGGCAGGGTGGAGCCCTCTCCACCCTGCCCCTCCCCCTCCCCGCCTCCCTGCCCCACCGTAACTCCCTCCACGGCCCGCGGCTGCTTATAAGTGTTGCTAACTCTTATTCATTTACAGCATGTTAACATACTGTCACCATTCGCTTTTTATGTACTAGTAACTATGCTGGTAATTTTGCTACTTATAATATGTGTACTTGTATTATCTAAGATACTACGCCTGACAAGACGGCATTAGTAAATAAACATTTCAAATACACATGTGTTCTTCTTAACTCCATGTTCTGGTTTCTAAGAAATATATAACGACCGACTGTTCATGAGTTCCACGTATCCTGAGGTACTATAAGTTCATATTCTGGATTGTCTAAACATTGAGAGTTTGTTATATCCAATGTGACACTGTACCTAGCTTGCTAAGGGGTTTTTGATTACTAAGGTGAGTTTTGGGGCACCCTAATTCGCCGAGGTTCCAATCCTCTGTCCACAGTTCTGTGTGAGAACAGAAACCCTGCGACAGGGGCACCCCTGAGCCTTGCTGGAGCTTCATCACACTTGCGATACAACTCCAGCAATGCGCCACCTTTACAGCACAGATACGTCACGCATCTGTGCTGTTTTTGCCCCATGATGCGCCGCATTGTAAATGCAGCACACCATAGGTGACGGAACAGCGGCACAGAATGACTAACACATCCCTGGTGATGCGCCAGTCATCATAAATCTATCCCTATGCTTCTTATCTTGTTAGAGATGAACCGCCATATGTATCATCAAAGTTTTTTGCATTTCCTAAATAGCGAACTTTAAGGAATAAATAGCGATTCTTTACCATTCCTAGTTTGCGATGAGCTATTTGCTAATTACAAATTACCCATTCATTTCCATGCAGCAGGAGGCCCATAGGAATGAAGGTGCAATTTGCGATTAGCAATTACCTCATCGCAAATTACGAATTTTTCCGAGGGTGCAGGAGTGTCTCAAGAACACCCTCCTGCACCCCTGAAAAAGAAATTTGGGGGCATATGACGCACATAAATTTTGAAAACATTCCTTTACCTCAAAAACGATTTTCAACTCATAATTTGAAAACACTACACATGGGGAAATGACTTAAAATGTCCTTAAGACACATAAAAGCGTTTTTTGATTGCCTTTGCAGCATGTTTCAGTCACCTTTAACATGCCTATATAATGCAAACATTCAAAATCTAAATTTGCCATGCACAGGTGGCAGCATATTTACAAGCAATTTGCTCCACAGACAAACTTCTTACATTGAAATGGGAAAAATAACATCAGAGACTCTCAATTACCTTATAAACAAGCAGACACCATTATGTCCTTGTCATCAATATTAAAACCATTGCTTTTTTCTCAAAAACGATTTACAAGTCATAATTTGAAAACACTCCACAGCTCCTATGCACATAAAAACCCTGTCAGTACTAATACTTCACATTTTCTCCAATTATTTTTTCTCAAAGAAACAAAATCTATTTGTAAAACACTTGAGACAAAGCAATATTTGAAAAACATAACTTTCTTCATAATTTTCTCCTTAAAGCACACTATTTTCTATCTAAATTAAAGAAATCTTTTCTCACCTTAGCAAATACTTTGAGTTTCAAAACAGTCTCAGAAACACACCAATTTGTCTTCAGCAGAGCAAAAGGTATGCACTCCAGAGTCTGCAGCTATCAAAAGCACAGAAATGCTGTAATTCCTCACACATATCTCTCATGTCACCCAATCAAAACTCTTCCCTCACTTTTTTTCAAATCAAAACCCTTCCCCCCTCTGCCCCCTCTCTGCTTTTTCTGCATAGCAACCACCTCTTGCAAGACCTCTGGTGTTTCCAAGTTCACACAACAATGTTGCAATTGAACTCTGAACTCTCAGTGCACCTGCATATCCAGTGCAATCTTTCATTTAATGATTTTTTCTTCGCCACTCAAAATACATCTTTCAACGAACTCATCCATGCACCCTAACTTTCTGTTTTCAGCAATCAAAATCCACCAATCACTCTTACTGCTTCATTAACACAGAAACTCCTCAGTTTTTTTCATTTTACACTCTCATTTTTTCAACTGCCATTTCATTGCCACACTTCATCTGACTGCAGGAGAACCTTCTCTCGCCATGTTTTCTGTCTGGATTGTTGGACATAGTTACATCTATTGGGCTCAGAGGTACGCTGAAAACAGGAATTTACCTAACCTCAATTTACAAGATGTGGAAATTAAGTGGTTTGGCCACAGAGGATTAAAATGTCACCAATTGATACCATTGGTGAAAACCTTTATGCATTTGCCAAAACCTGACCTGTTAATTGTGCACTGTGGAGGTAATGATTTGGGCACTTTGACTGGGGTAGGTCTGGAAATGCTTTTAAATGACACCTTTGAGCAATTGATGGCACTTTTTCCTCAGACTGCCTTGGTATATTCAAATATATGCCAAAGACAAAAATGGAGGTGGTCGAACCAATTTTGTCCACAAATTGAGAAATCGAGGAAGCATGTAAACAAATCTGTTTCAGCTTACATGAGAGACCATGGAATGGGCTCCCTGTACAACAATAACTTGCGTTACTACATGCAAGATATCTACAGACGAGATGGAGTTCACTTCTCAGATGAGGGCAACAGAATTTTCACTCTGAATTTAAGACTGTGCATTGGTACCTACTTATAAGTACCTAAATGTACCATAAACCCAAAAGCTCTTCTCAGAGCTACCCTACATCTGATCACTCACAATTATTATTTTACTCTAACTTTTTTCACCAATTTTCAAGAAAGTACGCTCCCCAGAACGCTTCCCGGTTCGCGAACCGGGCGCACTCCACGCAAAAAACCGAAAAAAACGATATATTTTTTTTTTGCCCTGCGAGACCCTTTTAAAGCCTCCACATCAAACCTAGGGGGTCAGAGACGATCTACTATGCCCCCTTATGGTCATTTGCCCCTTCGCTTTGGCCTCCTCTTGTCTCTCGATCCTACCGAGAGACAAGATGGCGGCCGCTACGGACTGTTTGGAATGTTTACAGACGCCGAAGAACCAATCAGCTTCGAAAAAGTCCGTTACGCAAAAAGTACGCGAAGCGGAGCGCTGTTACAGATATATATCTTTTTTTTAACGTTAATTTCTCAAAATCCACTGGAGCACATATATTGAGACCTAGCAAAGGCACATCGGGCTACCAGTCCCTACAATTTTGCCAAGTTTCGTGCAAATCCATTCAGCCGTTCGATTATTATTATAATTTTTTTTTTTGCCCCGCGGGACCCTTTTAAAACCTCCACATCAAACCTAGGGGGTCAGCGAGAATCTACTATGCCCCCTTATGGTCATTTGCCCCTTCGCTTTGGCCTCCTCTTGTCTCTCGATCCTACCGAGAGACAAGATGGCGGCCGCTACGGACTGTTTGGAATGTTTACAGACGCCGGAGAACCAATCAGCTTCGCTTCACAAAGCTCTGTTGCGCGAAAAGTACACGAACTGGAGCGCTGCCCGGTCCGCTGTTACAGATATATATCTTTTTTTAAACGTTAATTTCTCAAAATCCACTGGAGCACATATATTGAGACCTACAAAAGGCACATCGGGCTACCAGTCCCTACAATTTTGCCAAGTTTCGTGCAAATCCATTCAGCCGTTCGGGCTAAAAGTGAGGCCAACCGCCCTATGGAAAACTCAATGTTAAAAACACGTTTTGGGACCCCCCTTTTTTCTCGACCCCCCCCTGGACAAACCCCCCCCAATTTTCAGGGGCTGCTCAGAAACAAAATGTGCCATTTTCCAGAAAATTTCAGCCAATTCCGTCGACAAACGCCAAAGTTATTAGACATAGAAAGAAGTCGCTGGCTGTAGGTGAGTTCATTTATTCTGTTACACAACTTGCAAACAGACTCTCAGCAAGAAAAAGCACCCAATTCATTTTAGGTAACCAAACGCGTTTCAGGAATCTCGTTCCCTTCGTCAGTGGCGCTGTAAATGTGGATCTGTGCACCTGTTATTGCAAAGTACCTGCCCCAATGGGCGTGGCCACTCTCCTGGCCTTCTGGTTCTTGTGGTCTGACAAGGTATACTCTAGTGAGTCTGCTCGATGAGGGTCAAAAATAAAAACAAATGTTTACCCCAGTAGGTTGATGCCAGATTCTTGTCCGAGTGTTTGCCCCGCTTTCCAGTTGAAACCTGAACACACAGCCTCCCGATATGCCGGCTCCCTCTTGGTGCCAGCTCGTACCTGCACACACGCAGTGGGCTTCTCTCGGGAGACGAATGGCCACCGATGTTGGGTGCTTTAGGTGCGAAGAAGGGATGCTTGACTCTGCAGCCACGAAGACCTGGAGACGTCGAGGATGACCAGTAGCTGGACATGAGGTGTCCCATGAAGCATGTCAAGTGCTGAGTAAGTGTGGGCCCAAAATCCGTTCCGCTCGTGGATTTTGAGGATTTTCGACAATTTTGCGATCTGCGAATCTCGTGAAATTGCCAAACAATTCGCTAATCAGCTCGCTGGCGGATTTTGGGCAGTTGAGTAGAGGTATCGCACAAACCGGTGGCGTTTTCTTGGATGAATATGAAGGGCAGGGTTCATTCTGGCACGATGCTCCTGTCACAAAAATTAAACCTCAACAGGAAGCACTTACAGATATAAATAAAGCAGGTGCCCGAGTTGAAGCTCAAGTTCAGTAACGCATTCATCAGCCCAAAAACAATCGTGAGCTTTGTTGAGGCTGTGCAGGTGTGCTTTCTCCCCATATCTTTCGTCGTAAATTAGCTGTGATGCTGGATAGAGGCCTTTGCATCCTTCACTTTCACGAGCGCAATCCCCATGCAGTTCCTGTGACCAGGAGCTTCTTTCTCCTCATCTGCTGCTCTGATCGGTCTCTGACCTTTTATACACACACGAGGCATGTGAACTCGCATAGAAGGCCCGCCCGTTTGGCTCCGCCCACACACTAGCGGTGTGCACCGTCTTCCCGCCTATTATCCACTATGATGGACAGCTCACTCAAGGGACCCCTTCCGCGCGATGGCATAGTAAGTTAACACACACATGGTCACTGGAGACAACTCTTCTGGCACTTTACACAGCTGTAGTGTAGGAAAAGCACTATACATTTACCCAATGAGGTCGCACTTACTGTGCAAATCTGCGAGTTCGCAATTTTTTTTACGAACTTGCAGATTTTTTTGCGATTTCGCGCAAATTTGCGGACCGCAAATCTGCAAAATTCGCCCATACCTAGTGCTGAGGGGTCGGTGTCCGGCGGAAGCACCAACAAGCCTTGGCAAAAGCCACCCATGCAAGGAGATCAAACCGGTTACGGTGTGGATCAGGAAGGTCTAGGGGATTCACCAAGCAATGGGGAGTCAGAGCACATCCGTAGCAACCAGGAAAGCCCAAGAACAATCAAGTTGACCCTCAGGGCGTAGAACCAGGAGTTGCGAGGGGACCTCGAGCAAGATTGCAAAGCATAAGGCTACAGAGCACATGGTGTGAGGAGGCTGGAGTTCTTTAGTGCAAATAATGTTCAGGGTAGGACTGCACAGACTCTAATGCACAAGCTCAGGAATCATAAAGAAGCATATGCACTTTGCAAATGGTTGCAGTGCACAGGGGTTCGGGTTATGCAGCCCCCAGAATGGATACTGGCCTCAGACTCAGTGAGAATACAGATCGACCTCAGGGACCTTCAGTAACCTACCTCCTGTGTTGCTGAACTCTTCGGAGTCCACAGAATCTCAGTAGCAGCAGACCGGTCAGTTGCACTTTAGGTGCCTGTGAAGCAGGTGAGTGACTCCTTCACTTCAAGGGAGAACCTTCAGTTGTCTTAAGTGCACCACCGGTCCTGCACGGAGCCTGTATGGAGCAAAGGCACAAACTAAGCTTTGGACAAAAAGGCGGACGAAGCCGTGCCCAGTCGAGGTCTAGCAAAGTCCAAGTGTCCCGACGGTCGAAGGTCAGTGGTTTCTTCTTTGTAGAATCTTTGTAGAATCTTGTCCACATACAATCCAATGTCCTGTAGCCAGGTAACCCAATTTCTACCCACGGGAGAGGTTTGGACAGATTCAGGGGACCCTGCTAGGGGAGGGGCAGGACAGAGGGGTAGCTACACCCATGGCTCCAGAACTGGTTAGAGCTGGACTATGCACAGGGACACCAAATACGCACCCATTGAAGACTTTCTGGCACTCTCGGAGTGCACCCACCCAGCCCCAGTACAATAAATCCTGTTTGGGAGGTGGTCACACCTCCCTGTGACAGGATGCCTATTGTGCTGCCTTCCTCTGCTTGAACGTGGTTCAGCAGCAGCAGGGCAGAAAGGTGTCTCTGGTCGGCAGCATCCATTTTATGCTGTCCGGATTGAGAAGGCTGTCACTGATAAGACCAGTTACCCTACGAAGCTCGCTTCAGAAGGGTGTTACTGGTTGGTATTATTCCAAGGTGTTTCATACCAAACTCGATCTGTTTCTATGCTGCCGTTTTCGAGATAGCATTTACCGCGAGGTTATAACGCACCTTTACCTATATGTCCGGCTGAGTCCCAGACAACCCGGGAGAATGGTCTCCGAAGGCTGCAGAGAGGCTCTGCTCATGCAGGGGCACCCTCTCACATAAAAACCCAGCACCCTGCCACAGGATTGTTAAAGCCTGCTATAGGGGTAACTTATAAGTTTTAAGCGTAGTGACTATAGATTTAGTGAACCTATATCTAATGTAAGTGGTGCCAGCACCATGTTACACAGGCTGCAGTAGCAGACCTCGAGTTCGATTTTGCTTGGGTGGCATAATACATGCTTCAGCCCATGGGAGGGCTCTGGTGTACCTATGCTTTGGGTACGTGGTGTACCATATACTAGGGACTGATGAGGGTACCCAAGTATCCAATCTGGAGTGTACCAAAGTACACATATGTTAATTTAGGGGAGAAAGCAGATAGACTGGGGTCACCATAAGAAGCAGATACTACTTTCCTATACTCCCTCTGTATATTTTCCCAATAGAGAAAGAAAAGAGAAAAAGAAGGTTCAGGTTTGGGGAGTATATTGATACTATTGTACACGTCCTGCCTAAGAGAAACCCTTTAACCACCATCACCCTTTCTACCTTATCTCTTTTGCTGCGCATTGGTTGGAATTGTAAGGAAGAATGCAAACGTACAGCCACCCTAGTATGTTTAGTAGAATTTGTAGATTGTAGGGTATGCTTTATGTCATAGTCTATTATCCTCACTGCATTAAAGTTGGGTTTCTTGAAGAGCGACTATATCATATTGCTTATCCACCAGATACTTTAATAATTTATGCCATTTAGTTGGGGATTTAAGCCTTTTGACGTTGCACGTTAATGTGGTTAACACCATAATAGTGTATAATAATTAGGAGTAAGTCTGGTCACCTCCTAGACACCCTTCCCTGGTGCCTTTAATCCTCTCCTTCTCTCAAGATTTTTATCCTCTCTCCCACCCACCCCACCAAACAACTCTGCATGTTAATATAATCTCACTCATGGTAGTCAAATTAAGTAACATTAATAATAGCAAATGGTAACGGTTTATGGGAGCGCACAGCAAAGTATAGGTATCAAGTCAATAACAATAATAATCTGTATGGTTGGTGCTCAGGAAGAGAGTAGAGATTGGTTACCACAACCTCTGAAGCGACCAAAGTCAATATAAAGATAATCCTCCGAGCACTCAGCAATCAATGTCTTTATCAGTAGTGATCATCATTCATCAGTATCATCAAATCTTCAATCCACAATAGTTAAATCGTCTTGAAAAGTTCTGAAAGTTCCAATTTATTCAAAAGCGCAGCCAACACGTGTTTCGTCTGTCTGTAAGACAATGACTTCCTCAGGGCTGCAACCCAAAACAATTACAATTAATTCTAAGTACAGTATCAAATACGTTGTCAACATTTGCTTCCACAAGAAGCAGTCGAAGTAAATAAAGGGGAAACACCCTCAAACCAAAGTAAATTCACAACTCTATCAATGTGAATGATGAAGAAGAAACAATCGCCAAATTCGTGATCCTATATTCGTGAAAATATATATATATACATTAACTTTTTAAATTAATTAAATCTAGTGAATGGTTCGTGTTCACCACATGATGCATGGTTAGTCGGATATGGCATTGCATAATATCTATAAATGAGATAATACACTCACCCTTGACTCAGTGTAATCACACGTGATCCAATCAGAAACTGTCACAATTGATCCAATAATATATGAATATATATCTGACCCTGCAAGAGAGTCCATAGTAATAAGATAACTCCTCAATTCAGTGTAAAGGTTGATAATGTCTCACATATGAGACAAAAAGTTTGTAAGAGCTCACCAAAGAGTGTATATTTACGTTCTCTGTCAGAGCAGATCAGCAACTGACCGGGTCATTATTGTATCATTCCGTCCAGGTTCAAATTATCGTATTCTCCTCAAACGTAGTGAAGTACGAAAATTTCTACAAAATGCATTAAATAAATGAGTTTACCTATCTAGCTCATGTATTGATCGGTACAAGGCACCTTATATCCCTTAATTGGATCATGGTCTCACCTAATGTACGATGTCAAATCAAATCTCAATATCCAAGGTTCTCAATTCAAATTCCAAACGTAGTCATATTCTCCACATGTGTTTAAAGGGTAAGAGCACATCTACAAAAAATATATATATATTAAATTAAATTAAATGAGTCTCTTATCGAATACCAGAACAACCAGCTTACATAAATACATTTGTATCTGGTACCTTATAGCCCGTTTAGTACTTAATCTCACCTAATATACTTTGTCAATCCTCCTGAATATCTCTATATTCCTAGTTCTCAGACTCCAAGAGTTCTAGTCCATACGAGTACGTATCTGAAAGTCAAACCATATAATATTAAATATATCTGTTAGTGCTATCTCTCATAATAGTCCCACCAGTCATTGACTCACCCTTCAGTATCTCCCGAGTCGCGTGGTTCATGGCGTACTGAATGCGCGCCATCTTGTAATGTCTTTATATAGACATGTTGACCTCGTATAAAACCACATTACTACGGGCGCCATCTTGTAATGGTGTTTACTGCCCTATGTAATGTATCGACTTCTCGTCACCTGACTGTACAACGGACCCTAATTGTGACATTACTCAAGTGTAATGATAATATTGCTGATGCGAAATTATCCTTAAGCCCAGGCGGCTGAATAAACTAATTGCGGCAACATCTAAAAAGTTTTTTCATGTAAGATACCAAAAGTGCGAACGACGCACCAGTGTTACGGGCGCCATCTACGAGTGGTGAGGTCTATACAAAAGACACACAATCGTCTGTCTACATTGTATGGTCCGGGGCACCATGTCCAATAAATCGAAATAAACCAGTTGTTATTTACGTGCCATATCTTACCTATCAATGATTAAGTATGATGCATTTTAAATAAATAAATGTGCTGGAAGTGCCACATTCGATTAATTGTAGTCAAAATTTCACAAATTCTCTAGCTATTAGTCTAAATAACTAGAGCTGTAATTGTAAATTCCAATTCAAATTCATGGTATATCTATATCCCAATAGTTTACTAATGTACCTGTATTTACTGCAATGCAATAACCAAGCGGTCCACGATACATGTGAGTTACACGGACCATAGTGTTTCATAACTAAGTCAAAAATTTATTACCAACACAAGGTTAGTGGTAGCTGAAAGATAGGTGTCCTTAGCGCTATAAATTGTGGTCAAGTACAATAGAGCAACTCAACAGTATTATCTAATAAAATGTACACTTCGGATATTGAGTATGTCTATGGGGCGAGACAACAACAACATGACATGTCAAAGGACATGTTCCAGCTCTTCATTCATATTGTAAATTGTACATAATATTAAAATTTAATTACCCAAGTAGAATTCAAATTCATGATCCACATTAAGACCGCATTCTACAGCTTTCAATTTGATCAGCCATTGAACTTCACGTCTTCTCAACTGCAAAAGTCTATTTCCTCCACGTGGGTCTGCTTTAATGTGATCTATACCATGATATGTAAAACAATGCTGATCTTTGTTTGCAAAATTCTGTACTAGATGGGATGCAATCGGATAGCGTATATCACCATTCTTTAGAGCTCTAAAATGTTCTGCAATTCTGTCTCTAAGTCTTCTAATGGTGCTCCCTACATAAATCATACCACAGGAGCACGATATCACATAAACCACAAATGTGGTGTCACAGTTAATAAACATCCCAATTGTATATGTACCAGAATTGTTATATTCGAAGGTTAACACCTTCTTTTTGGCCCATCTACAGGACACACATCTACCACATTTATAAAACCCTTTAAAGCTATTAAGCCAATCAGTTTTATTCAATTTGTTAGGGTAGCTAGGGCTTAATAAATTCCTCAAAGTGATACCTCTCCTAAAGGTTAGGCTTGGTCTGTCAAACAAATGTGGTTTTAAATCATTATCCATTGTAAGAAGGTGCCAGTGTTTCTGCAAAATTGTGAATAGTTTAGAGCTGTCTACGCCATAATTCGTAATTAGTCTCACTTTCTGATCGCCAATTTTACCATCCTTATTGTGTCTCTTCAGGGTGGATTCTCTTTTAATTTTCCTAACTTTAGATACAGCTGATCTGATTGTCTCCTCATTGTAACCTCTGTTACGAAATCTATTTGACATGTCCAACAGATTGCTCTCAAAATCATTGTCATTCACACAGTTGCGACGAGCCCTAATAAGTTCACCATAGGGTATGGTTCTTTTCTGACAACTGGGGTGACTGCTCTGTGCATGAAGAATAGCATTGCAGCTCGTCGGTTTTCTAAACATCCTACTCTTAATTCTGTCACCCTCAACGAATAACTCAACGTCCAAGAAAGTTATGCTCTTTTTATCATAAGACGTAGTAAATTTCAAATTATATACGTTGTCATTAAGGTATTCAAAGAAACCCTTCAGCAAGTCAACCGAGCCTGTCCATATCAACAGGCAGTCATCAATGAAGCGTCCCCAATAATGTATATATTGGGTCCACTCACTTCCCGCTGGGCCCCAGATTCGCTCCGCCTCGAACCAACCCATGAATAGGTTGGCGAAAGACGGAGCGAATCGTGAACCCATCGCGGTCCCAAGGCGCTGTCTGAACCACTTTCCGTCAAACATAAACACATTATTGTCTAAGACTAATTCTGTCATTCGCAGTAACATTTGGGTATGGTCATACATTTCAGCTGGTCGTTGGCTAAGAAAGTGGTCCAGAGCACGTATACCTAGACTATGATCAATGATAGTATATAATGATACCACGTCTAGTGTAACTAACAACATGCCATCATCCCAAATTATATCTTCAAGTAGATTCAGAACATGCTTTGTGTCCTCAATAAAGGACGGAAGGTTGTATACATACTGTCTCAAAAAACAGTCTATAAATTCAGATAATCGTTCAGTCGTACCACCTATGCCGGAGACAATCGGCCGCCCTGGCGGTCTGTCCCGGCATTTGTGGACCTTCGGAAGAGTATACAGGCAAGGTGCCTTAGGACTACTCAAAGACAGGTAAAGGAATTCATCGTGATCCAATAGTGCTAAATCATACCATATCTTAATCTCCCCATTAATCTTGATGATAAGTTCTGGTAATGGATTGATAGTAAGTTTTTCATAGAAAACAGTATTGTTGAGCTGGGAGTAGACTTCATTGTTATAATCTAAAGTATTTAAAACCACAACATTACCACCTTTGTCGGCACTGCGTATAGTAATTGATTTGTTATTGATAAGTTCTTGTAATGCCTCTCTTTCACCAAAGGTCAGATTGTGCTGAAACCCTCTCATACCCAATCTGCGAGATATATCAATTTCTCTATCAATTTCAGTACTGACCATTTTGAAAAACACATCTATGGTATTACCTGGTATAAGTTGTGGTGTCCACTTGGACTTTGTTTTGAGTCCACTTCCCTCCCTCTGAAATCTAGTGATTTCTAAGTCTTCCATCAGTTTAAGCATGGTTACGGGGTCATCCTCTCTCTCAGTTAGTGATAAAAGAAGTTGAGTATCTTTCAGTTCTTGTATAGTCAGTTCACTAAGTACTTTATTAGAGGATTGTTTATCTTTCTCTGACACAGATGTAAAGAACTTCTTTAACTTCAGAGTTCTAGTAAATCTAAACAGATCTATTTTGGCCATACACCAATCCATACGAGTTGCAGGACAAAAACCCAAACCTTTTTTGAGTACAGACAACATGTTATCAGACAAATCATAAGAAGATAGATTGATCACCTCAATGTTACATGCTGTAGTATCATCATTTTCCATTATTGTTTCCAGGATCTGAGAGTTCTTATTCTTGCGCCCGGATCGCCTGCCGCCCCTGCTACCTCTCCTTGTCTTTTTACAGTGGACTCTCGATTCCTCAATTCTGAGTCCCGATTCCCTCTCCTCAATCTCTGTACCTCCTCTAAAAAATTATTCGTATTAACAGTCGAGGCTGCCTCAGGTACATCTTCATTCTCACTACTCGATATTAAAGAGGATGCATCTGTATCACTCATTACGGGGGTGCTGCCACTCATGGTATTGGGAGAAGCTTTCTTGATCAAATAGTCAAACCTTTTAGCGAATGTGTACACTCGCCCCATTCTATAATCTTTCTCATCACGTTTAAGTTTGTGAGCCTTTCTTCTCTTGATGTCCATCTGTAGATCATTTAGTTTTTCATCAAGGATAGTATAATTCTTAATGGTAAGTTCGGGTAAATTCATTTCCTTAATCTCGTCTTCTAATTTGTTAATTTCAATTAGTAATTTAGCTATCTTCCTGTCCGCATTATCTATCAAAATCTGTATTAAGTTCCGCGAACTGCTGTTCAACTCCTTCTCCCAGATATCATATAAATCAGGTTCTAAGTCCTCATAGGTTGGTATTATATTAGATCTCAGTCCCCGTGGGATCCTGTTAAGAATCAAATATTGTTTCAAGGTGGCAGCATCCCACCACTTGTTGAGTTCAGTACGTTTCAATAGTTCTAGTTTCGCGAATTTGGCTCTCAAGCCTTCTTTCTTATTAATGGTAGGTGGACCTACAGACTTCCCTATGGTACCACCTGCAGCTAAGTTACCAAATAGTAATTCTGCCTCCTTGTCCCTGTTCATGTTGTAACCTATGCGGCTGCTCTCTCAACCTATTAACAATAATAATAGCAAATGGTAACGGTTTATGGGAGCGCACAGCAAAGTATAGGTATCAAGTCAATAACAATAATAATCTGTATGGTTGGTGCTCAGGAAGAGAGTAGAGATTGGTTACCACAACCTCTGAAGCGACCAAAGTCAATATAAAGATAACCCTCCGAGCACTCAGCAATCAATGTCTTTATCAGTAGTGATCATCATTCATCAGTATCATCAAATCTTCAATCCACAATAGTTAAATCGTCTTGAAAAGTTCTGAAAGTTCCAATTTATTCAAAAGCGCAGCCAACACGTGTTTCGTCTGTCTGTAAGACAATGACTTCCTCAGGGCTGCAACCCAAAACAATTACAATTAATTCTAAGTACAGTATCAAATACGTTGTCAACATTTGCTTCCACAAGAAGCAGTCGAAGTAAATAAAGGGGAAACACCCTCAAACCAAAGTAAATTCACAACTCTATCAATGTGAATGATGAAGAAGAAACAATCGCCAAATTCGTGATCCTATATTCGTGAAAATATATATATATACATTAACTTTTTAAATTAATTAAATCTAGTGAATGGTTCGTGTTCACCACATGATGCATGGTTAGTCGGATATGGCATTGCATAATATCTATAAATGAGATAATACACTCACCCTTGACTCAGTGTAATCACACGTGATCCAATCAGAAACTGTCACAATTGATCCAATAATATATGAATATATATCTGACCCTGCAAGAGAGTCCATAGTAATAAGATAACTCCTCAATTCAGTGTAAAGGTTGATAATGTCTCACATATGAGACAAAAAGTTTGTAAGAGCTCACCAAAGAGTGTATATTTACGTTCTCTGTCAGAGCAGATCAGCAACTGACCGGGTCATTATTGTATCATTCCGTCCAGGTTCAAATTATCTTATTCTCCTCAAACGTAGTGAAGTACGAAAATTTCTACAAAATGCATTAAATAAATGAGTTTACCTATCTAGCTCATGTATTGATCGGTACAAGGCACCTTATATCCCTTAATTGGATCATGGTCTCACCTAATGTACGATGTCAAATCAAATCTCAATATCCAAGGTTCTCAATTCAAATTCCAAACGTAGTCATATTCTCCACATGTGTTTAAAGGGTAAGAGCACATCTACAAAAAATATATATATATTAAATTAAATTAAATGAGTCTCTTATCGAATACCAGAACAACCAGCTTACATAAATACATTTGTATCTGGTACCTTATAGCCCGTTTAGTACTTAATCTCACCTAATATACTTTGTCAATCCTCCTGAATATCTCTATATTCCTAGTTCTCAGACTCCAAGAGTTCTAGTCCATACGAGTACGTATCTGAAAGTCAAACCATATAATATTAAATATATCTGTTAGTGCTATCTCTCATAATAGTCCCACCAGTCATTGACTCACCCTTCAGTATCTCCCGAGTCGCGTGGTTCATGGCGTACTGAATGCGCGCCATCTTGTAATGTCTTTATATAGACATGTTGACCTCGTATAAAACCACATTACTACGGGCGCCATCTTGTAATGGTGTTTACTGCCCTATGTAATGTATCGACTTCTCGTCACCTGACTGTACAACGGACCCTAATTGTGACATTACTCAAGTGTAATGATAATATTGCTGATGCGAAATTATCCTTAAGCCCAGGCGGCTGAATAAACTAATTGCGGCAACATCTAAAAAGTTTTTTCATGTAAGATACCAAAAGTGCGAACGACGCACCAGTGTTACGGGCGCCATCTACGAGTGGTGAGGTCTATACAAAAGACACACAATCGTCTGTCTACATTGTATGGTCCGGGGCACCATGTCCAATAAATCGAAATAAACCAGTTGTTATTTACGTGCCATATCTTACCTATCAATGATTAAGTATGATGCATTTTAAATAAATAAATGTGCTGGAAGTGCCACATTCGATTAATTGTAGTCAAAATTTCACAAATTCTCTAGCTATTAGTCTAAATAACTAGAGCTGTAATTGTAAATTCCAATTCAAATTCATGGTATATCTATATCCCAATAGTTTACTAATGTACCTGTATTTACTGCAATGCAATAACCAAGCGGTCCACGATACATGTGAGTTACACGGACCATAGTGTTTCATAACTAAGTCAAAAATTTATTACCAACACAAGGTTAGTGGTAGCTGAAAGATAGGTGTCCTTAGCGCTATAAATTGTGGTCAAGTACAATAGAGCAACTCAACAGTATTATCTAATAAAATGTACACTTCGGATATTGAGTATGTCTATGGGGCGACACAACAACAACATGACATGTCAAAGGACATGTTCCAGCTCTTCATTCATATTGTAAATTGTACATAATATTAAAATTTAATTACCCAAGTAGAATTCAAATTCATGATCCACATTAAGACCGCATTCTACAGCTTTCAATTTGATCAGCCATTGAACTTCACGTCTTCTCAACTGCAAAAGTCTATTTCCTCCACGTGGGTCTGCTTTAATGTGATCTATACCATGATATGTAAAACAATGCTGATCTTTGTTTGCAAAATTCTGTACTAGATGGGATGCAATCGGATAGCGTGTATCACCATTCTTTAGAGCTCTAAAATGTTCTGCAATTCTGTCTCTAAGTCTTCTAATGGTGCTCCCTACATAAATCATACCACAGGAGCACGATATCACATAAACCACAAATGTGGTGTCACAGTTAATAAACATCCTAATTGTATATGTACCAGAATTGTTATATTCGAAGGTTAACACCTTCTTTTTGGCCCATCTACAGGACACACATCTACCACATTTATAAAACCCTTTAAAGCTATTAAGCCAATCAGTTTTATTCAATTTGTTAGGGTAGCTAGGGCTTAATAAATTCCTCAAAGTGATACCTCTCCTAAAGGTTAGGCTTGGTCTGTCAAACAAATGTGGTTTTAAATCATTATCCATTGTAAGAAGGTGCCAGTGTTTCTGCAAAATTGTGAATAGTTTAGAGCTGTCTACGCCATAATTCGTAATTAGTCTCACTTTCTGATCGCCAATTTTACCATCCTTATTGTGTCTCTTCAGGGTGGATTCTCTTTTAATTTTCCTAACTTTAGATACAGCTGATCTGATTGTCTCCTCATTGTAACCTCTGTTACGAAATCTATTTGACATGTCCAACAGATTGCTCTCAAAATCATTGTCATTCACACAGTTGCGACGAGCCCTAATAAGTTCACCATAGGGTATGGTTCTTTTCTGACAACTGGGGTGACTGCTCTGTGCATGAAGAATAGCATTGCAGCTCGTCGGTTTTCTAAACATCCTACTCTTAATTCTGTCACCCTCAACGAATAACTCAACGTCCAAGAAAGTTATGCTCTTTTTATCATAAGACGTAGTAAATTTCAAATTATATACGTTGTCATTAAGGTATTCAAAGAAACCCTTCAGCAAGTCAACCGAGCCTGTCCATATCAACAGGCAGTCATCAATGAAGCGTCCCCAATAATGTATATATTGGGTCCACTCACTTCCCGCTGGGCCCCAGATTCGCTCCGCCTCGAACCAACCCATGAATAGGTTGGCGAAAGACGGAGCGAATCGTGAACCCATCGCGGTCCCAAGGCGCTGTCTGAACCACTTTCCGTCAAACATAAACACATTATTGTCTAAGACTAATTCTGTCATTCGCAGTAACATTTGGGTATGGTCATACATTTCAGCTGGTCGTTGGCTAAGAAAGTGGTCCAGAGCACGTATACCTAGACTATGATCAATGATAGTATATAATGATACCACGTCTAGTGTAACTAACAACATGCCATCATCCCAAATTATATCTTCAAGTAGATTCAGAACATGCTTTGTGTCCTCAATAAAGGACGGAAGGTTGTATACATACTGTCTCAAAAAACAGTCTATAAATTCAGATAATCGTTCAGTCGGACCACCTATGCCGGAGACAATCGGCCGCCCTGGCGGTCTGTCCCGGCATTTGTGGGATCCGATTGCATCCCATCTAGTACAGAATTTTGCAAACAAAGATCAGCATTGTTTTACATATCATGGTATAGATCACATTAAAGCAGACCCACGTGGAGGAAATAGACTTTTGCAGTTGAGAAGACGTGAAGTTCAATGGCTGATCAAATTGAAAGCTGTAGAATGCGGTCTTAATGTGGATCATGAATTTGAATTCTACTTGGGTAATTAAATTTTAATATTATGTACAATTTACAATATGAATGAAGAGCTGGAACATGTCCTTTGACATGTCATGTTGTTGTTGTGTCGCCCCATAGACATACTCAATATCCGAAGTGTACATTTTATTAGATAATACTGTTGAGTTGCTCTATTGTACTTGACCACAATTTATAGCGCTAAGGACACCTATCTTTCAGCTACCACTAACCTTGTGTTGGTAATAAATTTTTGACTTAGTTATGAAACACTATGGTCCGTGTAACTCACATGTATCGTGGACCGCTTGGTTATTGCATTGCAGTAAATACAGGTACATTAGTAAACTATTGGGATATAGATATACCATGAATTTGAATTGGAATTTACAATTACAGCTCTAGTTATTTAGACTAATAGCTAGAGAATTTGTGAAATTTTGACTACAATTAATCGAATGTGGCACTTCCAGCACATTTATTTATTTAAAATGCATCATACTTAATCATTGATAGGTAAGATATGGCACGTAAATAACAACTGGTTTATTTCGATTTATTGGACATGGTGCCCCGGACCATACAATGTAGACAGACGATTGTGTGTCTTTTGTATAGACCTCACCACTCGTAGATGGCGCCCGTAACACTGGTGCGTCGTTCGCACTTTTGGTATCTTACATGAAAAAACTTTTTAGATGTTGCCGCAATTAGTTTATTCAGCCGCCTGGGCTTAAGGATAATTTCGCATCAGCAATATTATCATTACACTTGAGTAATGTCACAATTAGGGTCCGTTGTACAGTCAGGTGACGAGAAGTCGATACATTACATAGGGCAGTAAACACCATTACAAGATGGCGCCCGTAGTAATGTGGTTTTATACGAGGTCAACATGTCTATATAAAGACATTACAAGATGGCGCGCATTCAGTACGCCATGAACCACGCGACTCGGGAGATACTGAAGGGTGAGTCAATGACTGGTGGGACTATTATGAGAGATAGCACTAACAGATATATTTAATATTATATGGTTTGACTTTCAGATACGTACTCGTATGGACTAGAACTCTTGGAGTCTGAGAACTAGGAATATAGAGATATTCAGGAGGATTGACAAAGTATATTAGGTGAGATTAAGTACTAAACGGGCTATAAGGTACCAGATACAAATGTATTTATGTAAGCTGGTTGTTCTGGTATTCGATAAGAGACTCATTTAATTTAATTTAATATATATATATTTTTTGTAGATGTGCTCTTACCCTTTAAACACATGTGGAGAATATGACTACGTTTGGAATTTGAATTGAGAACCTTGGATATTGAGATTTGATTTGACATCGTACATTAGGTGAGACCATGATCCAATTAAGGGATATAAGGTGCCTTGTACCGATCAATACATGAGCTAGATAGGTAAACTCATTTATTTAATGCATTTTGTAGAAATTTTCGTACTTCACTACGTTTGAGGAGAATAAGATAATTTGAACCTGGACGGAATGATACAATAATGACCCGGTCAGTTGCTGATCTGCTCTGACAGAGAACGTAAATATACACTCTTTGGTGAGCTCTTACAAACTTTTTGTCTCATATGTGAGACATTATCAACCTTTACACTGAATTGAGGAGTTATCTTATTACTATGGACTCTCTTGCAGGGTCAGATATATATTCATATATTATTGGATCAATTGTGACAGTTTCTGATTGGATCACGTGTGATTACACTGAGTCAAGGGTGAGTGTATTATCTCATTTATAGATATTATGCAATGCCATATCCGACTAACCATGCATCATGTGGTGAACACGAACCATTCACTAGATTTAATTAATTTAAAAAGTTAATGTATATATATATATTTTCACGAATATAGGATCACGAATTTGGCGATTGTTTCTTCTTCATCATTCACATTGATAGAGTTGTGAATTTACTTTGGTTTGAGGGTGTTTCCCCTTTATTTACTTCGACTGCTTCTTGTGGAAGCAAATGTTGACAACGTATTTGATACTGTACTTAGAATTAATTGTAATTGTTTTGGGTTGCAGCCCTGAGGAAGTCATTGTCTTACAGACAGACGAAACACGTGTTGGCTGCGCTTTTGAATAAATTGGAACTTTCAGAACTTTTCAAGACGATTTAACTATTGTGGATTGAAGATTTGATGATACTGATGAATGATGATCACTACTGATAAAGACATTGATTGCTGAGTGCTCGGAGGATTATCTTTAAATTAAGTAACATGACAAAAACGTTTGGGTGAAAAATATTCCCCAACCATGAAACAGATATAAGACAGAATGTGTTTTTGTAGGCATGTTTGAAATGAACAACTTTAAGCACTCATGCTGTCATAGGTAATCACATAGAGGTTAGTGACAGGAGTTCTATGTCTCTCCATGCCGGGGCATGGAACCTTAGAGTCTCATTCACAAAGAATTACCGCAGCATGGTGCCACAAGCCATTTGGCTGTGCTGGCCTGCGTGAATTCTAAAGCACAGGGATGCGTCATATCGACAATTATATGACAGATCTTTTGGCTCTCCCCTGCACTGGCGCAATTTGCTGACATGTACCGATGCAGGCACCCTTGCACGATAGTGCAAGGATGCCTGCGTTACAGGGGTGATTGTTTATGTGCAGGTAGATGTTCCTTACTGCACATAAATAATCTTAAATGGCGTGTTTCAACTTCTTTGAGTGCTGCATTAGCACACATAGAACTTGCAAAACATCAGTTTTTTAATGATTATATGCATGAGGGGACACCTTCCTGCACTTAAACAATCACCGGAGGTGATTTCCTTGTTCTGTTTGTGCTACAGAATGTAGCATGGATAAAAAGGGGGAAATAAAGAGGAGAAATTGAACATTCCTATTCGTTGCACCTCCCTACGCCGACCCTACGGAGGCATAGCATTCAGATGCATTTCCACGTTCAAGATTTCTCGTAAATCTAGAAATGTGCCAGGTTCCATTAATGTTGCATGGGAACACCCACAGCAACACTCATGGAACGCCCCTTTCACACAAAGTGCTGCCTGTAAAAGAGGCAGATTTACAAGGACATGAAAAACCACGCAGAAAATGCGTCGCTGGTGCATCACAAAAAAAGTAATGCACCGGCAGCACAAGAGGCTTGTAAATAAGCCCCTTAGTCTGAATCTCTCTTGCCTCTATGGAGATCAGCTGGGACAGAGTAGGAAGTCTCAAATTAATGTATGATGCTCTGGCACTAAGTCCTCCTGATGTCTTTTTAAGTTCAGTTTTTCCCCCCAGGCAACAGTTTATAGTCTCTCATCTGTATCGTGTTTCAAGAATCTGCATGTCTATTGATACTTGGAGATTTTTGTTTCCACTGATTTGGGTGGTCCAGTTCCAAGATCGTTAGGCCTGGCAAGGCTGACGTTTCCTGAAATTCTATGAAGTGGACTGGTTTATCCTGAAAGGTGAAGGCAATTCCAAAATGATAAGTCCATCTGTGTTTGATGTTGTCTTCGCGTAGTTGATCAGTAAGAAGGCTGAATGGTAAGCATCGAGCAAGAGTGGCCAGGAAAATATCTTGAACAAGCATTTGCAATGCAATAGGTCTCGCATTAGGAAAGTTTGAGCTATTGGTATTGTAAATGACAATTTTTTTATTTCTGGGTTGGTTTTGAAAATAGCTAAATTAATAGCTTTGTCATTTACAATGCCAATAGTTATAACTTTCGCAAATGTGACACCTATAGCATTTGTAATGCAATATGTGTTGTATTTACGTGACTTAGATGTATTGCTATTACAAATAACAATGGCTTTTAATTTTTTTAAATAATTAATACTTAAATAAAAGTTATTGTAAGTTATGATGGCAATAGCTTACACTTTTGTAAATAACTTTTGTGAAGATTGTGTTCAGTGTATTTTATTGTGACAAAAATCCAAAAACAGAAGTTAAATATTAACATCTTTTTGTGACATTTGTAATAAAGTTTGAGACATTGAGAGAACATATTTGAACCAGTTGTTGTTGAATGGTTGCACCGATTGATGCTGTGGTTGCACAGATTGATGCTGTGGTGGCGCTGAGTGGTGGTGCTGAGTGAGGGCGATAGATAGATAGAGTGAGGGCGATAGATAGATAGAGTGAGGGCGATAGATAGATAGAGTGAGGGCGATAGATAGATAGAGTGAGGGCGATAGATAGATAGAGTGAGGGCGACAGATCGAGTGAGGGCGATAGATAGATAGAGTGAGGGCAATAGATAGATAGAGTGAGGGCGATAGATAAATAGAGTGAGGGCGATAGATAGAGTGAGGGCGATAGATGAATAGATAGAAAGTGCCCATAAATAAACCAATCAAAAACATAAACACCTAATAAACAAAAATGCCTGATTATTGAAAAGGAATAGACCAAGATATTAGATTTCTGCAAATACAATAAACAGAAGCAAGACAGTGAAGGGGCAGGAGAGAGTGAGACGGAAATAGAGGAACAGTGGAGAGGCCAAGACAGTGAAGGGGCAGGAGAGAGTGAGACAGAAATAGAGAGATGGAACACACAGAACAAGCAGGAGGTGGACATGGTACAAACAATTATTAAGTTAGAACCGAAGGTGGAAAACGGGGACAGGTCAAGGTTACACCTTTAACTACCTAGAATGTTGCTTTGTTTGGATACAAGCCATTTTGGAACAAGAACGGTGCCTCCTTTAAACATCCAGGAACTCGGGAATAGCAAGGACAGGTTTAAATAGGCGCTTGAATTATATCCATTAGTTGGGTCAAAAACCTCGAACCAAACATGGTCTAGGGTTCTAATACAGTAGCTACACCCCACAAAAATAATTTTAATAATTTTTTGTTTTACATGTATTTCTTCTTTAAGTCCTTGGGGTACATGTTAAAACAATTACAAGAACATCCGCTTACAATACACGGGTACACAGCTGCTTTAAAATGCTAACAAATTGATGAACATGCTGTGAAGTTATAAAAACAACTTACAGAAGCAGAACATGACCTTTGTACATCCTACCCCCACCAAACTCGACAGCAGACTATCAAAACTGTGAAACACACCAAGCATAAGCAAACACTAACTAGTGATGAAAAAAAAAAATCCAGTGTCGAACTGCAATTATCCAAATAATGACAATCATTATAACGATGTTATTTAATCAAAAAGAGACTAGCTCATATTTATTTTAGATTACAAAAAAGGAGAAGACTCTGGTATGTTTCGTCACGGAGTTGGAACACCTGGTGAGTGTGTTCAGAAAGCCCTCACCCACCAACCTAGTTGGTGGCATGCTTCATCATGGGGCCCACCCAGTGGCACCTAGCGTGCCCCGGGTGTGCTTCGACGCCTGATTACAGCGGAGCTGGTATATTGCTGAGTGTGCAGTGAAGACAGTTAAGAAAGTGATGTTAAAACGGCTAGGCGGGGGTCCCAGTACCCGAGGGTGACATTAGACTTTAATACCTTGACTGTGGAGCCATTCTTCACGAGTAGCTCTGAGAACAGGTCCATCACAAAAGCCTCTATGTCTGGCCCCTCTGCTCCTTCTTCCAAATGTCTCAATCTGATATTGTCGCTTTGGGAGAAATTATCTAGAATCTTCACATTTTAGTATAGTGGCTTTTTCCTGAGTTTGTATATGTGATGAGGAGGCTTCGAGTCGGCCCAATGATTGATCTGGAGTTTGGCAGGTCGTTTCTAATTCAAGTGTCCATGCTCCAATGGAGTCCACATCCTGTTGGAGAGCAGTGAGTTTCGGGTTGAGGTCTGACCGAAGTGTCTCAGAAGAAGAGAAAAGATCAGCCTTGAGCTCCTCCCATAGTTTCTTTTTTTAAGTCCTGAAAGAATATTAAGTCCTCCTCAGTTACAGCCAAGGCACCAACTCGGGGTGTAGATGGACGTTGATCCCTCGCTTCAGCCTGTTGGAAGTAGCTTGAAACCCTATGTGTCTGCATTTTCTGATGAGGCATGTAGAGCCTGACTAATGTTAGTAAGTGGAGAACTCTTGAGCGCCCACTCCAAATATTTCTTTTAAAATGTCTCCAAGTGTTAAAGCTAATTCTAGAGAATCCCCAGAAACACTAGGGAGAATAAAAAATATTGATCTCACCTCCATGCAGCAGCCACTCGGTTTCCCTTTGCCAGGGTAGTGCTTAGTAAATTCCTTGCCTCTCTTAGGGGGAAAAATGCTTCCGTCTAAGTTGTTAGGGCCCAGCTCCTAACAATCAAGTCCCCAACTTCTACGCTATATGTTGACCGAGACCAGGAAGACCGTCACCCAGGCCCTCGTCACCAGCCGACTGGACTACGGCAACGCCCTCTACGCCGGTACCACCGCCAAGCTCCAGAAGAGACTCCAGCGGATCCAGAACGCCTCAGCCAGACTCATCCTCGACATCCCACGAACCAGCCACATCTCCGGACATCTGAGAGACCTTCACTGGCTCCCCGTCAACAAAAGAATCACCTTCCGCCTCCTCACCCACGCCCACAAAGCCCTACACGACCAAGGCCCGAGCTACCTCAACAGCCGGATCAACTTCTACGCTCCCAAACGCCACCTCCGATCAGCCAACCACGCCCTCGCCGCCGTCCCCCGCATCCGAAGAGCGACTACAGGAGGAAGGTCCTTCTCCTACCTGGCCGCCAAGACCTGGAACTCCCTCCCGACCGACCTGCGCCTGACCCGAGACCACCTCTCCTTCAGGAAGAAGCTGAAGACCAGGCTGTTCGAGCAGTAGCGGCACCCCCCCACCCCCAGCGCCTTGAGACCCTACGGGTATGTAGCGCGCTCTATAAATGTCATTGATTGATTGATTGATGGTTAGTATGGCATTGCCTGCCATGATCGTCACTGAGAAAAGTGGGACCAGTTTTATATAGTTCTGTTGATCATAATAAGAAAATGTTCCACTGTATTTAATCCACCAGCTCAAATAGGAGAGGATTTCACCACTCTCTTAGCCAATTTTGCACTCCAAACCCCTCTTTGCCGAGTTGCACCTTCCCAGTTCAATAAATATACTACTCCCATTTAATATTGGGACTAAAAGTACTCCAGTTCCAAGAATGCAAATAACATAGATCTGTCTGTTCTGCACATGGCACTTGGATAGTTAAAACATTGTCATCTTTAAAGACATTGCTCATGGTAACTTTTGACAGTACTAACATCTTAAATACATGCCCTCTGCCAGATACAGTTCATCTGATATATTTTTTCCATATCACTTTGATACTATTTTTTGTCAAGCTCCCACATACATATTAATTTCGAATGTAAATTGTTTTAATAATTTAAACGTTACATACATACAAGTGAATTGAGTTAATATATTATATTGTTGTTTTACCTCTTTCTGGATAATTTTGACACTGTTAAGATTTGTAAAAACTAAGCACAAGAATGGTACACCACTCTCATAGAAAGTAACTTTGAAATGGCAACCTCTTCAACTTTCTACTCTATGATCATGAGAAAGGCAGCAAATCAGGTCTTTCATTTTAGACTACTGCATCTCCACTTATAAATGGTTAGCATCTGTTAAACATTACCCTCTGTTTCAAAAGGAGGTTCCTGTCCCCACGTGTTCGCAACGTTTTTGGGATGATCGCAGACAAATTGCGAATTAAAAAGGGAGTCCAAATCTATATTTAGCTTCAGGTTTTTATTTATTAAATACTGAACAACAGTTTATTACATAGTCCTGGGCTGGAAATTAAAGTCTGCCATACTTAAATTGCATCATAACTCTTCAACTGTCTCTTTAACACCCTTCCCCCCAATACACTCTTAGCTCAATGTACCTAGCAACCCAGTGGACCAGTAGGCTACACGTTAACAGCACATTCTAGAAGTAACAATCTACTTCCAAATGAGATATAACAGGTGTAATTTACTCCACAGATTCAAAAGCATGCCCATGTCTGTTTTACATTTCTTTTTTTAAACAACTGCCAATAATAGGACTTCTTGCTAAGGCATCAACACACTACATAATTGTATTCACTTTCATGCTGACAGCATCCAATAATATTTATCCTTTTTATTGTAAACACCTCCATTTCTATTGCTTTTCATTTAGAAAACTACCTCGTTCAGCTCCAGCCTTCTCCTGACTGCTGTTACTCTTTCACTTCAAAATGCCTAAAGTATGCAGTGGGCCACAGTTATTTCTTTTGGGATAAAGAGGCTCCAGAAAAGAGAGGCATTGACAGGGACTTGGGTTTTCCAATTGTACATATTACTTGGTTTGGCTAGAGAGGGTGAAGATTCTCACCTCATGATTGTGCACTGAGGTGTCAATGCCCTAGGTACATTGACTGGAGTAGGGCTGGAAATCCTAATGAAGGATACCTTTGCAAAACTGATGTTGCTTTTGTCTCAAACTGTCTTTGTATACTCTAATATATTCCAAAGAAAGAAATGGAAATGATCAAATCAATTCTGTCCATAGATTGACAAAGCAAGGAAACATGTTGATAAAACTGTTTTGGCATTCTTACAGACCATTGCATGGGCTGTATCAATAACAACAATCTGCGTTTTGACATGCATGAAATTTATAGAAATGACGGAGTGCATTTTAAAGATGAAGGCAAAAGGGTGTTTCTAACTAACCTGAAACTGTGCATCTGTTGTTATGTGTATTTGTCATAAACACACAATAAACGCTCTTGTCAGAGCCACCCTAGTACCCAAAATATTGTTAATTTTGTTTAAAAGAATCCTTTTTTTAGTGTTTGGAAATCTTTGCAATGACGTTGCAATGGTCACAGAGACATTAAGAGAACAGGAAACAAAAGCAGATATTCAATGGCCACCAGCACATCGCAAAAAAATAGGTAAAAATCGATTCTGAACATTGCGCTACACACATTACTATATACATACTTCTTTAAACACATGTTTAAACTCATGTGTTGGTACTAATTTCCTTTAAAATCCATCTTTAGGACATATTTTCAGTTTTCTTGGTCATTCGGGAAGTCGCGACAATGCCATTAACCGCAACGATTATGCCTTTCCCATCAAGTGAAAAACAGAAATCTGCAGACATATTGCAGTATTTTACACACTGGGGGGCAGATTTACAAGCCCCATGTGCCTCCTTGCTCCGCCACTGTGTCACTTTTTTTTAACGCAATGGCGGTACAAACAATGCGGCCAAATTACAACATAAAGCATGTATGGAGATGCGTTACGTTGTAAAGCCCCGCGTTACATTGTACCTGCACCAGGTATAATGTATGCAGGTTAGGCGTTCCCAAGCAAAAAGCCATGAAGAACTGACGCAATCAGATTTACAATATTTCACTGTGTCACTCTACTTCTTCACGGCGCCAAAATCCCTATGCCTGCTCAGACCAGGCGTAAGGAATGATGCAGGGATTTTTGTATCTGTTGTGCCACATTGCAGGAGTTGCGACACTTTCATGAGCAACCCCAGCGATGCCTCACTTTTGTGCCAAACAATGCATCATTATTTCTAATGCATCTGTTAATTCTTGAGCCATGGAGCACTGTATTGTAAAAACAGCACATCCATGATGGCGCAAAGAAGTTTGGGACTGGTGCAAGGAAACTGATGCATCAATGAGGATGTGTCAGCTCCTTGTAAATCTACCCCTCGGGTTTATTACTCTACACTTCAAACTCATGATTTTCTAGTGTATTTGAGAACAACCATCTCAAAAACCTAGTTTTTGCGGTGAGGTCGTGGATTGCGATGACGTTGGTGATCGCGATCCCCAAGGATACAGCACAAAAGCAGAAAGCAAAAGCAGGAACTCAATAGCCACCACCACATAAAAAAATTATAACTATAGTTAATTCTAACCATAACACTAGATAACTCACTATCTAAATTACTCTATCATAGCATTTATCAGAATCTCAATATCTCTATACCAATGTGTATTAATGATTCACTGATATATTTTTTTATATTTCCATCAATATTTGTGATGTTGCTGCGTTAGTCGCAACCTCCCTGCGATGGTGTATGCGAGGCCACGCAGGCCGTCTCGGCATCGTCACAAAAACTAAATATGGACACATAACCTGTGTCACCTACTTACCCATTTCTCAAACATGGGGTCAGAGTGCCTCCATCCTGACCCCTTGTGTTAGGTTTCAAAGAAATTTTCAGCAGTTCCCGATCTAAATAATTATGGCCATAACTTCCTGTTCAGGTTGAGTCCAGCCAATGAGAGCATTCCTGTTGGGGCGTGCATTAGCGATTCATCGTGATTAATTGCAAAACCGTTGCAAAATATCCACGGCCAGAGATCTATCTATAATTTTTGGCTTTCATTTCTCAAAAACTCCTGGATGGATTGGCACCAAATAACAAAAAGCACAATCTCCGTAACAACATCTAACTTTCTACCAAATTTGTTATAATTCCATTCAGCGGTTTGGGCTGTAGTTTTGAAAACGTGGTCCTATGAGAACTAATATCACAAACGCACCCTTTATTCAATAATTTATATGCAAAAAAGAGGCAGAGCACCTCAAATGTCTGCTTTTCTTTCAAAGTCTTTAAGCATAGGATTAGCACAGTGCCATCCATGCCGAGATAGCAGGGACAAAGTATTTTGCCATTTATACAGCAAAGTCTTTAAGCATAGGATTAGCACATTGCTATCCTTGCTGAGCTGTAAAAAGGCAAAAGCCTTCTATCACTCCAGGCACAGTATTACAGCTTTGGATTGGTGAAACACCACCGAGCGAACCTGAAATTAATAAAAGCAACCCCTGACACATGTTTAGCTCTCATTAGAGCTCTTATATATACATATATATTACCTACTGGCGGTCAACAGTAGGTAGTTATAGTTAGAGTTAGAGTTAGAAGCTAGTTTCCATAGGAAAAGCAATTTTTGATTGGCTAATAACTGCAAAATTCTCAAAAAAATAAGGTCTATCCTGGTCAGCTGCCATCCTGAAAGTTTGGGGGTGATTGTCAAGCGGGGCTGAGAAAAAAGTGGGGTCCCAAAACGTGTATTCCCCATGTTAATTTCCATAGGAAATTTTATTACAGACTGCAGCCCAAACTGATGAACGGAATTACACCACATTTGGCAAAAAAGTAGAGCTTGGTTCAGAAAGCGACCTTTTTTTTAAATGGTGTAAATCCATTCAGTGGTTGCTGAGAAATTCAATAAATAAAAGTTTTGATATCTGGGGCAGCGGTTGGTTCGCGCACCCTCCCGACCACGTGCTTCACTGTGATTGGCTGCCACAACCACAAGCTTCACTGTGATTGGCTGCCAACACTCCAAACCAAGGAGTTTTGGCAGTCATCGTGTGACTTGGTAGAACCGAGTCACAAGAAAACAGTCTAAAAAATGTTAAAAGAGAAGAAAAGGAGGGAGGGCAGAAACACCCTGACCCCCTAGTTCTGCTCACAGGGGTCCAACAAGGACCCCCAGGCCCAAAAATTATTTTTTATTTACAAATACAATTGTCGGAATGCGCGCTGGGTGAGCGAATCTGTACCAAAAAGCAGCGTTCACAAGGAACTCATTTTTAATATAAATGACAATTTGTGACATACAAAGTAATTGCAATGCTTAATAAACAATTGTATACTGGTTATCTCTTATATATATCAATGAATTGATCATATAACCCTTTAAGACAAGCTCACAGAACATTCAATTAGTTGTACCAAACTTCAGCCGAAGTAGGCACTTTTATTTTTTTACAAAAGGTAAGCAATTTAATAAATTTTCACATAAAAACTATTTTTGTGACCCCAAGTGTAGTGACCATAACCATATATACAGTGAACATTAAGTGACATATTCAACAAAAAACGGTTATAAGTAAATTTCACAAAAGGACAAACTATAAAGATAAAAAAAATGTTGTTTGTTAAAGTTGTCTCTTTTCGTAATTTCATCGACGGCGTTTCGACCCTCTTTAGAGATACCGGGTCTCATCAGGACAGTGTATCTGGGGACTAAACATGGACAAATTATAACTATAGACATATATGGGATAGAGTGAACGGAGCTTGTCAGGGAGATGAAGGAAGAAGAGCTTACCAGTACTTGAATGTAGTACAGTGGCGCATCCAACCTGTAATTATGGAGTACATCATTAAATCTAGTAAGTTTGCAGGGTTAATCTGAATCATAGTGCTCACCCTGTGTATAAAAATTCATAATAAGGTTTTAACTAACTCACGATAAGCAGTCTCTTAATCTGAGGCAGAGGGCAGCGATGGAATTCTCGTTTTGATAAACGCTTCGATAGCTCAACCGCCTACAACAAGTGGAAGGGTTAAACAACCATCTTCACTAAGTATGATGATACCATAGTATATGGTCTTTTCAAGGTACTTACTCAGTAGCAGTAGAGCCTGTAGCAATTATTTCACTTTGTTAGCTCAGATGTGGTAAGAGGGAGTATAGCTCTCATGGAAGATGACCATCAGATATCTCGTCCACCTATAACGAGTGGACCATTAGATAGATATCTTCAATGCAGGCACAGGTAATATGTTGTATCGTTATTTAAAAATTATTTCAAAATTGACTCACTAGATAGTGGAGAGAATAAGGAGTTATTACGTCTCCTCGATTCGGCTGCAGCAAACGCTGATTTGCGAGTCAACCGGAACCGGAACTTTCAACTATTATTATTGGATGGCGGAATTACTATGCAGTGCGGGCGCCATATTGGAGTGTCCTTTTACCTAATAGTACCCAATTATATTACGTGGAAATGCCACAGTTTAAGGATATTTCTCAGCTCAATCCATATTTCATTTTGAATTTGTAGCAAGTGTATCTTGTCTGGTCAGTCGCCGATACGGTCTATAATGTTTAACTGCATATATTTTTTACGATTTAAATCAAATAAAACCAAATTTATACTCACAATTATACACGTAATACACATAATTCGTAATACATAACATAAATCAGTTAAATCATTCACGTTGTCTATTTAACATAATCCAATCAGTTGTATTACCGAATTCATACCTATACGAATTTCATCTATTTTTAAGAACTTTTCAAAAATTAGTCAAGAAGGCGATATAATCAATGACGGTCTGGATTAATGAAAATTCTATCTTTTCATAAATGCAATATACAAGACATCACATATAGTATACACCTGTATTGATAGACTAGCATCAGTGTAGAAATACAATGCAAGTAGTATACAGATAGACAGAGCCCTGTCTATGTAAATGTAGAAGGAAGACAAGTTCAATGCAGACTAATGAATTTGCGCCATTCCTCTAAGCTATTCAACCCCTTACGGATTGAACCACACTTATCTATCCACTTACATTCTAGGGATTGAAGAATTACTGACATATCCCCCCCCTCTTGGAGGTAGTCTGGCTTTTTCAATGACTTGCCATTTGATGTCATTGGCAGAATGACCTTTTGCTTTGAAATGTTCTACCAAAGGTGCATTATCCACCTCACATCTAATGCGACTTCTGTGCTGACTGATGCGAGAATTTACAGGTTGACTCGTCTGGCCAATATAAATTAGGTCGCATGGGCACCATATACAATAGATAACATTCGGTGTGGAGCAATTCGTGAAGTCTCGAAGCTTAGTTTTTACATTACCATGTATAAATTCTTTGGTTTCCACAGTTAAGTCACAGGCTACACAGTTAGAGCACTTATAGTGACCAGTGATGGGAGGCAAACACCATAGATCCTGAATGGTTGTATTTACTGAATATTTACTCGTGTCAGAGTGCACCAAGTGGTCTCTAATATTTTTGCCCTTTTAAACGCAAACATCGGTATTTCAGGACATATCTTAAGTGTGTTTAAGGTGGACCAATGTATTTTTATAATTTTCTGTACCTGAGTACTCAATGGACAGAAAGTGGTAACACATACACTTTTCTTTGTATTTTCTTTTTTGGTTTGATTTAGGAGACATTCCCTTGGACTGAACCAGGCTCTTTTCATACATGTTTTTACTAGCCTTCTTGGGTACCCACGATCTCTAAGTCTGGAGCTAAGGATGTTGGCTTCTCTAAAAAAGTCTTCTTTTTCAGAACAATTACGCCACAGTCTCAGAAATTGACCATACGGTAAACCATCTCTTGGTGCCCTAGGATGGAAGCTATTATATTGCAGTAGGGTATTCCTGTCTGTTGGTTTGCGGTATAAGGTGACATTAAGATGACTGTTTCGACATCTAATCTTTAAATCCAGGAACGGGATCATTTCTTTATCTTTTTGGTATGTAAATGTCAATGCTGATTGACAGGTATGTAGATAAGTAATGAAATCATCCAGACATTCATCTGTCCCGCTCCAGTTCCTGGATTTAAAGATTAGACGTTTTTTGTTGAATATGTCACTTAATGTTCACTGTATATATGGTTATGGTCACTACACTTGGGGTCACGAAAATAGTTTTTATGTGAAAATTTATTAAATTGCTTACCTTTTGTAAAAAATAAAAGTGCCTACTTCGGCTGAAGTATGGTACAACTAATTGAATGTTCTGTGAGCTTGTCTTAAAGGGTTATATGATCAATTCATTGATATATATAAGAGATAACCAGTATACAATTGTTTATTAAGCATTGCAATTACTTTATTTGCCACAAATTGTCATTTATATTCAAAATGAGTTCCTTTTGAACGCTGTTTTTTGGTACGGATGTACTTACCCAGTTTGTAAGGACATATGGATTGCTCTTGTTACTAATAATAGTGGGTGAGCGAATCTGGACAAAAAAATGTAAAAGCAAACTGAAGCGGGACTGCCCCACTAAATTTAAATGGGGTGGGCCAGGTTCCGTGGGGCAATCCTATAATTATAACGTGGGGGCCTGAGGGGCCTCCGCAACCCTGGGGACCACCACCTCTCCCGGGCTATGTAAATTAGGTGCAGGCTTGTTTTGTCATTTTTGGGGGCATCCGAGGCCCCCCTAAGTCCTGAGATTGCCACCCCGGGGTTTTAATTAAATATGCAGGGGTTCCCTGAAGCCCCAGGGAACACCACCTCCCTGGAGGTTTGAAAATAGAGGGAGGGGGGCCAAGCGGCTCCCCAGTTGGAGCCCTTGATGGCCCTGGGGACCGCCACACCCCAGGGCCGGATCTTGCAATGTCCTGGGAAACTCACCCCCGGGACATTGTTGTTTGCTATGAGAGGGTGAAAGCATGTCTCGCACACTGTCATATCAAACCACTGTTGCTTCGTTGAAGTGAGAGGAGGAAACCCTGCTCTTGGTTCAATGAAGCAAAGCAGAATTGCTAGTGGGCAAGGGAACCTGCATGTTAGCAGGTCCCGTTGCCCAAAAGGAATGCTGGCCCCAGGTGTAAAACTTCCGGTTCCAAAGCACCTTATTGCCTGTTTTGTACTCTCCTCGCCGATCTTGCTGTTGGTTGCAAAAGTTGTGAAGTGGTGTGTTCGCTCCTTTTTGCACTGGAACGCCTACTCTGCATCTCATTAGCAATATTTGCCGGGGTCATCGTGACAATGCTTTTTGAGGCCCGGGGCCCACGAACAGGGCACCCCCCATATCATGCCACCCCATTCTGCATGCCACCAGGTCTAACATTTGGTACTGGGTCTTTGATTTCGCCATGGCAGAGGACATACTGGTGCACCCGGCTTCATCGTAGGCTCCACACCCGCTCAGCCCTTGCGTTGCCACTAACTCTGTGACCAACAAGGCCACGTCATGTGGCGTTAGGCCCCCGATGTCCGATGGCTCAGGCCTACACTACGGTCCAGCAGGGTGCACAAAACCTGAGCTGTCTGGACCGCCGCGACGGGGCATCATCGCAGGATGTATACCCGCTCAGCAGTTATGGTGCCCCTACCTCAGGGCACCGAAAGTCACCATCCCATGGCGGTGTGCCTGTGCCGGCCGCTGCGCATCCGGTACCACCAAGTCTGTGCCCCAAAAGTCATGAACTCTGTATGATTGGGATCATGTAATTTCCGGGCTGGCGGAATGTGATGTCGTAGGCCCATAGGCCCCCATGCCCACATGCACACCACACTAATGCACCCTGAGAGAGGTCAGAAATGGCATTGAGCATGTGCGCCTTGCCCTTTTTACTGGCAGGGTGACGTGTCCTGTGATGCCAATGCTACATGGGTGTAAACCAGCCATGAGGGAGTGGCTGTGGCATGCTGACAACTAGACCTGTGATCAGCAGATCACTACAGGGAAGACTTGGGACATGTGGCATTGTCGTTCCTCCCTGTAAGCGTAAGCAGAGTGGGCTGGCCTGCCGTATACCTGTCCTGTGTGAGGCTGTGAACAATGACTCCTGCGCTATGGGCGTGGTTCCGTCCTGGGCTGTAAGAGGAATGAACTGATGCAGGTGTCTCTGTTATAGTGTTGACGCAACGTGGGCCGCAAGCGCCAATGTGTCACCCTGTGACCCAAGTCCCACAACATGGCCAACATGGAAGGTAGGGGGAATCACTGACCCTATATTCATCCATAAATCCACACATGAAAGATCATGCACATGATATATCTGTGTGGATATGAATGTTTATTGCACATTCAGTGGAGTGTTGCAGCTGTAGCAATACAGGGCCATGCAAAGCCCAAATTTGTGTTTTAGGCACATGAAGGGCTGCCAATTAAAGGCACGCTTGTGCTCAGGACTTAGGATCCACCAACATATGTACTTATCCAATCACTCCGCCAATTCCAAAGTACTAATAAATTCACTTTACACTCTCCTTGCAGTACTCTAATGATCCAGTCTCTACCTGTGTACTTATACAATGACCGAGACAAAGTTACATAACCTAAGTTTTCACCAATGGCAGAGGTAACATGGTTGCGAGCGCTGTCCACAGGACAATGTAATGTGGTAGGGCCCTGGGGCAGCATCATGCATACATAATGAACACACGGACACAGTTAGATAGATAGTGGAACTGCGTACGGGCACGTTCGCTCAGCCCCTTTATATTACCAGGGTCACATGTTCAGTGACGTCTGTGCTGGATGCGTGTGGGGTGAGTGTAAGCCAACCCTCAGGAAATGGTTGGTGCTGGCAAAAACTACAACAGTGTTAATCGGATTACACACAGAGATACAATCATGAAGGGTCCATGACGTGTGGTGCACTAAGGTAGGGGCACCAGAGATGAGCGTGCTGATGTGAAGAAATTGGTAATGTCCCTTTGGGATATTCCTGCTGCATGAGGTGACATTGTTGCATCCGTTGTCTACAGCGCGAAAGTCAATCATAAAGGGTACATGAATTGTGATGCTCAGAGTTAGTGCCCCCTGAAGAGCTCTGCGTGTGCGCAGTCAGCGATGATGGCGTGTTCTTGTAGAACAGGATTGGATAAGATATGTGTGAGACCTGCTGACCGCAGTGTAGGCCGGAGGTAGCGGTCAGCAAGGGCCTATAACTACGTGGTGTTAACTTGTGGTGTACTGAGTTGGGGGCAACAGTGGCGCTCAGCGTGTGCGCAGCCAGCGATGATACGTAGTTCGGGCAGGCTGCACTGGGAGCAATGTCTTTTTCTTAATGAATTCTGCCTCAGTAAGGCCACTTGGCAGGGACTTGTGGTGCACGGAGTTAGTGGCATCAGAAGCATTCAGTGTGTGCGCAGCCAGTGATGATGCGTGGTATGGGCAGGCTGCACTGGGAGCAATGTCTGTTGCCTACTGGACTGCATCATCTGCAATCGCGAATTGATCAGAATTGTGAGCCCTGCTAACCACAGTGTAGGCCAGTGGCAGCGGTCAGCAAAGCTCCACAGCCACATGGCATTGACTTGAGCTGCACAGAGTTAGTGGCACCTGAAGCACTCAGCTTGTGTGCAGCCAGCGATGATGCATCGTGCGGGCAGGCCACAGTGGATGCAATGTCTCTTGCCTACTGGGCTCTGCAATTAATAAATCAAGACTGAATTTGAATTTTGAGCTCTGCTCACCACCACAGTGTAGGCGTATGGAACAAAAGATGAAATATATATGGAATACATTGTCCAGGGACCTTATAAGTAGTTGCCTACTGGACTCTGAAATTAATGAATCAAGACTGAATTTGAATTGTGAGCCCTGCTGACCACAGTGTAGGCCGGAGGCAGCAGTGAGCAAACGCCCACAGCCAAGTGGCGTTGATTTTAGCTGCACAGATTGGGAGCATTTGGTCTCCTTAACCGAATATACTATCTTACACAATTTGCATCTGTACTAATTTTGAATTGTGAGCCCTGCTGACCGCAGTGTAGGTCAGAGGCCGCAGTCAGGAAAGACCCACAGCCACGTGGCATTGACTTGAGCTGCACAGAGTTAGTGGCACCTGAATCACTCAGCGTGTGCGCAGCCTGCAATGATGCGGGATGCACTGGTAGTAATTTCTGTTGCCTACTGGACTGTGTCATCTGTAATTGCGACTCTATCTGAACTGTCAGCCCTGCTGACTCTAGTGTAGGCTGGAGGCAGCAGTCAGCAAGGGTCAACAGTCACGTGGCATTCACTTGAGCTGCACAGTTAGTAGCACCAGAATCACCGAGCATGTGCGCAGCCACAGGTGATGCGTGGTCTGGGCGGGCCGCACTGGTAGCAATGTCTGTTGCCTACTGGACTGTGTCATCTTGATCTGAATTGTGAGCCCTGGTGTCTGCAGTGTAGATCGAAGGCAGTAGTCAGCACAGACATCAAGGATTGCTTTTTGTCACTTCCTCTTGACAAAATCCGAGGACATAGAGTACAGTTCACTCTGCAATTAATAAATAAAGACTCAATTCAAATTGTGAGCTCCGCTGTCCGCAGTGTAGACTGCCATTCATTGTTCCTTTGGACTTGCAGGATGAATTTGGTCATTGTACTAAAGCTATAACTGATATAAAACAAGTTCTTGAAGCAAGGATACTAAAAGGATATTATGTAGGTTGGAGGGACGTTATACTTAGTTGCCTACTGAAATCTGCAATTAATGAATCAAGACTCAATATTAATTGTGAGCCCTTATGACCGCAGTGTAGGCCAGAGGCAGCGGTCAGCAAGGGCCCACAGCCACATGGCATTGAGTTGAGGTGCACAGATTCAGTGTCACCTGAAGCAACCAGCATGTGCGGAGCCTGCGATGATGCGTGGTCCAGTCAGGCCGCACTGGGAGCAATGTCTTTTGTCTAATGAATTCTGTCTTAATAAGCTACGTGGTGGTGACTTGTGGTGCAGTGAGTTAGTGGCACCTGAAGCAACCAGCGTCTGCGCACACTGCAATGATGCGTGGTCCGGGTGGGCCGCACTGGTAGCAATGTCTTTTGTCTAATGAATTCTGCCACAGTAAGGCCACGTGGTGGTGACTTGTGGTGCACTGACTAAGTGGCACCTGAAGCACTCAGCATGTGCGCAGCCTGCGATGATGTGTGCTCCAGGCAGGCCGCACTGGTAGCAATGTCTTTTGTCTAATGAATTCTGCTTCAGTAAGGCAATGTGGTGGTGACTTGTGGTACACTGAGATAGTGGTACCTGAAGCCCCCAGTGCATGCGCATCCTGCGATGATGTGTGGTCTGGGCAGGCCGCACTGGGAGCAATGTCTTTTGTTTAATGAATTCTGCCTCAATAAGGCTATACGGCTCTGACTTGTGGTGCACTGAGTTAGTGGCACCTGAAACACTCAGCGTGTGCGCAGCTCACGATGATGCATGGCCTGGGCGGGCTGCACTGGTAGCAATGTGATTTGTCTAATGAATTCTGCCTCAGTAAAGCTATGTGGCGATGAATTGTGGTGCACTAAGTTAGTGGCACCTGAAGCAGTCAGCATGTGCGCAGCCTGCGATGATGCGTTGTCTGGGCAGGCCGCACTGGGAGCAATGTCTGTTGCCTACTGGACTGCATCATCTGGGATCATGACTCGATCTGAATTGCGAGCCCTGCTGTCCGCAGTGTACATCAAAGGCAGTAGTCTGTACAGACATAACTCTGTGGTGCTGTGCTGCTGAGTTCGCAGGGGGCCTCTGTCGAGGAGGCCAGCGGTCATGGCGGCGGCCTTGTGGCAGGGTGAGGGCCTCCACTGTGGCAGACATGTTTGCCTTCTCAGAAGTGAACCACACACAGAGCCCCGGCCTATTTATTCACACTCCTACGCTGGGCGTACGTTGGACCAGCCCACTCCACATCCTCTTACGCTTACAGGGGGGACGACAAAGCTATATGACCGAGATCTTCGCCACTGCCTGAGGTAACATGGTTGCGTCCACTGTCCACAACACTACAAGCACAAGCAGTATATATACACATGGAGAGGTCTGCGCTCTGCATAGTAAGGTCTGTCCTGTTGGGAGGGGACACATGTTAGACCTGGCATCCTTGGCATAGTTTACCATGATTTTTTGCATTCTGACCTCCTGTTTTTTACTGTTTAGCTGACTTCATTTTTCCTGGCTTTAGGAATCTGGGCACTTAACCACTGCTAATCAGTGCTAAGTGCATGTGCTCTTTACTAAAAGCATGGTAACATTGGGTTATCTACTATTGGCATATTTGATTTACTTATAAGTTCCTAGTACAGTGCACAACATGTATCCAGGGCCTGTAAATTAAATGCTACTAGTGGGCCTGCAGCACTGATTGTGTGTCCCACTTGAGTAGCCTTTTAAACATGCCTTAGTCCTTTCACCACAAAGCCTGTGTGTGCAGTGTTAAACTGCCATTTCTACCTGGCAGGTTAACTGACTTGCCAGTCCCAAAACGTCCTTTCTATTACATACCGGTCACCCCTAAGTTAGGCAATGCATAGTCCATGTGCAGGGTGCAGTGTATTAAAAAAGTAGGATATGTACTTCTAAGTTTTACATGTTCTGGTAGCGCAACCCTCCTAAATGTGTTTTTCACTACTGCAGGCCTATCTCTCCCATAGGATGACATTGGGATTGCTGTATTACATTATATAAGTGTAATTTCAAATTAGGATGAGATTGGACCCCCCAAATGGGGTGTCTCTGGAATCACAACTTAAAAATACAACTTATTCAGTTCAAGAAGTCTTTATTCGATTGATTCATCATAAAAGACGTAAAATACAAAATTTACATAGTTAAAACATCTAAAACCAATATTAAATTTACTTATACAGGCTTCTATGAAAGAATACAAAATTGGCTATACAACAAGGATTACCAATAAGCATAAAATATAATGGACCAGTCATTAACAGGACGCGAACATACATTGTTAAACCACAAGCTACTTACATTTAATGTATCTTGTTCTAAGCAACCAAGCCCACCCCATATATTTAGCAACCCCCACGACAATTAATGGGGTAAGGTTAGTTTTCAGAATTCTGCTTGCTTCAATGGCCGAGCGGGTACCCAAGCATTTACAAACCGGACTTAACCATTTGGCTCTGGGGGCTATATACAGAGGACAAACAAACAGAAAATGGTTCACACTTTCACTTAGACCATGACAAAATGGACAATGCCCTGTCCCACCAGAACCCCACTTTTTAGTTACCTCCCCTAGAGGCAGCGTGCCACATCTGAACCGGTGGAATAATTTGCGATCCAGGGGCTTTGTTATTATGTCCCAATATTGTTCTAGCTTGGATGTGTCCTTAAAAACAATAAATTGACTTGTCAGGTTGCTAGAATACAAGCTCGAATGTCTGTTCGAAACCACCCAGTCCCAATAGTGCATTTTTAGTTCTTTTTTGGAGGGAAAAATTGCTGATTCGGGACCAGACCACAAATTACCATACCCCAGGGCGGATAGGGTAGAGCTTAAATCCTTGAACCAGCCTATATTTAAAGAACCAGAACGATCTTTAACCTCCAGGCAGGCCTTGGCATAAAAGAGGAGTTCCGGCGTTGTCCATAGACGTCGCCAGAATGCCAAAGGGCGGAATCTCGCTTGATCCTCCACCGGTTGGCACCCGAGATCATATAAAAGCGGGATCCGCGGGGTAGACTGGGGTAGTCCTGTTGCCATCCTGAGGAATTTGTTTTGGGCTGTTTTCAAGGGATCCAGTTTACTAAAGCCCCATAGTTCTGCCCCATATAGAACTGAGGGTAAAACTTTTGAGCCATATATCTTGATTAGTGGAGAGATTGGCCGGGTATACGAGCATTTATGCTCTTTAATCAACGCACCACTTATCTGCAAATGCTTTAGGGCCATTAGCTCAACCTGGTGAGACCAACTAAGGGTCTCACTAAAAGTAACACCCAGGTAAGTAAAGAATTTAGTTTGTTCCAATGGGATACCCCCCATGGTTACCCTTGCACTAATTTGATTGTGCCCTCTTAAAACCATAAATTTGGTCTTGGACACATTTACTTCCAGCTCATGTTCGCTGCAGAAAAGCTCAAACCTCGACAGGGCATGTTGTAGGCCCTGTCTGGTTTTCGAAATCAGGAGCGTGTCGTCAGCGAACATGAGCAAGGGGATTTTCATTCCGGCCAGAGTGGGTGCGTCCGTGGAATAGTTTTCGAAATACTTGGTTACCTTGTTAATATATAAAGAAAAAATGGTTGGGGCCAACACGCACCCTTGCCTAACGCCTTTAGCCACAGGAAACCTATCCGTCACCTCCCCAGGTTTGCCCCAGCGAACCTGTGCATAGGTGTGTGCATGTAGGTTCACCAATAATCGGACAAGGGGGGGTGGCATGCCCTGATCTAATAGGCAATTCCACAACCCAGCCCTTGGGACGAGATCAAAAGCAGACCTCAGGTCCACGAAGGCTGCGTAAAGGTTGCCTTTACTCAAGACAACAATCTTCCAATAAAGAAGCATAGAGCGGAAGGCCTGGTCTAGAGTGCTCACATGGGATCTGAAGCCAGCTTGAAGAGGGGTTAAAACATTATGCTCCTCTATCCATTCCTGAATCCTGGTAAGAACAAGACGGGCTGTGATTTTCTGCACCGCGTCGATAAGACTGATCGGCCGATAGTTGGATGGGACCGACCGATCACCTTTTTTATAAATAGGCAGGATTTCAGCGCCTGCCCAGGATTCAGGAACCCTAGCACCTGTGGCCAGAGCATTCGCCAACTGGGCTAAGTACGGTACCCAGAGGTCGTGATCCTGTTGGAATAAATCTGCAGGTATGCAATCGGGGCCAGGTGCTTTTCCCCTTGGAATAGATTTCAGAACAGCTTCAACTTCTCTGACCGAGAACACTAAGGGGTCATCCGACAGTGGCCAGCTTATATTATCGTGCACATCACTGGAGCACCTAAATTGTTCCTCGAAGTAGCGAACCCATTGTTGTTGGTCCACCGAGGCTGGGCTCGGACGATCATCCTGGGACAAACCCCATTTAAGAAGGTGCCAAAATTGTTGCATCCTCGAGCCACACGCTTCAGTCAGAGTCAACCAACGATCTTCATCCCAGTTGGCCTTAGCTGAGCGTTTGGCAGCATTGAAAACCTTCCTGCAATACCTAATTGCAGCGAGATTCTTGAGTTTTAAAGCTTTGAATAATTCTGCGTGGGTTCGACGACACTCCTCATTGAACCAATTAGAGGGTTTCTTGGGCCGCCTATTACCCCTTTTGGAGACAGACTTTGTGAATAGTTTTTTTAAAGACATAAACAGACTGGCATGTGTGTCAGTAATAATAGCGTTAATCGCCTCCTGTGAGTCACACTGAGAAATTACGGCCAGGGAGTTAGACACCAAGGATCTGATTGTTTTACGTGCGTCAGCATCTGCAGAAATCTTTGGCCAGCGTACCCTCCTCATATCGTTAGTAAGTACTACAGCCTCCTGAATTAAATTGGGCATGCAGTTAACCGGCCCTAGAAAGCTGAAATCCCTAAATTACGCCACCAGTGGATCGTGATCACTTTCCGGACGTGGTTTTACTTCCTTGTCCACTACCGCATGCCACAGTTTAACATCCAATAGTATGTAATCAATACGACTACTATGTCTACCATTGTCAAATGTGTGTTTACCCCACCTGTCTGAACATACTCGACCGTTAAGGGCACGTAATCCCTGATCCAAACACAACCCTTTTATAAAGATGGCCGCTTGCGACCATTTTTTGATCGAAGGGAGGGAAAGTTGAGGAATCCCCCAGGCCAGATCCTCTGCCTCTGTTGTGAGGCCATCGTCCGAACTGAGTGGTTCGAAACAGGTGTTAAGATCACCCGTAACAACCATATGACCAGCTACCGAAACATCCTTTAGGAAATCATCCAGACAGAGAAGAGCAACTGGAACCCTACCACCCTGGACACCCCTAGCATATATGTTAATCAACAGTATGTTCAACCCCCTGGTAGATTTAATACTAACTATTAATACGTCTGGGCTATCAATGAAGATTTCCTCTGCTGACACTCCCTCGAATTGGCGAACCCACACTGACAAACCTCCTATAGCTCGACCTCTATGTCCTCTGGTTGCTGGTTTACTAAAATTCAAGTAACCAGAGAGGAACTGGGGAAAAAGTGCCCAGGTTTCTTGAAAGGACCAAATGTCACCTTGACGAATAAAATTGATCCAATCAGGAATACAAAAGCGTGACTCGAGGCCAGCTATATTCCAACAACCCAGGATAGTACCATTTCTTAGTGCTGGGGCGCTAGATAGATCTTTAACAGAAGAGTGGGGATCGTTGTCCAGGGGGTTGACTACTTCTTGCGAAGGCACAACTCCATCCATGTCATCAATATAGCTGCACTGGGGCCCACCCTGATTGCCCGACACCCCGATCAAGCTCTCAGCAGTTACGCCTGGCACTGTTTCACCACTCTCTACATTTTGGTCAGCAGATAACATTCTCAGGGGTACCATATCAGTATCATCAGATGCATACAGATACTTATTGTGAAGTAGATTTAACTACCTATCTGTGGGATCGATCAGGGTTTTTTTTATGTGGGTGCGTGTTTGTCCTTGGGTTAAGTCTAACCCCACCTGTGACCTATCAATCAGTAGGCCTATGTATAATTGACAGCAATTATACGAGTTTTTGCGTGTGTGTGTACATGTAACATGGCAGTCATTGATATCATATTTGCCGATAATCTCATTATTATACGTACAGTTGTTGCATTGCACATCAACATTGCATTCAATGGAATTTACGTCATTATGTTGGCATAAGTTACGGTGGACATCAACATGGATTTACTGGTACTGACATCACTGTGCGTGCAGAGGTTACAGGGTACACTGGCATTGCATTTACTGGTATTAACAACAATGTGTGTGCATAGAGTACAGCGCACATCAATATTTCATTTATTGGTACTGCCACTGCTATGCGTGCATGTATCAGGGTGTGCATTGCTATCGTATTTATCAATCTCATCAATTGTTTTATCAGCATGTTCATAGAGGACACTACTTAAAACACTCATTATTCCTCTGTCCAATAAAGTAAAGATTTCCAGCTCCTGATCTACCTGCTTTCACAATATTTCCTGTTTCCATTCCTGCAAACAAGCCCAATAGACAATGTTGTAGAGCAATTCCAGGTTAGATTAAGCCTTTTGACACATTGAGCTTGGGCTCTGAGGCTAATGGTATGAGAGGGGAGTGTGCGATGGTAATTTTGGCACTCTCTCACATTTAATAGTACATTCCAGTTTGAAGCAGTCACAATACCCACAACGAACCCTGAGGCAGATGACTGATAGGATAAAAGCAGGGTCCTTCAGCAAATATTGTCATGGAATACTGTCAAACCAAGTGTTACACAAGACTCAACAGACCTGCCAATCACGATTTGACAATGTTCTTCAAAAGGAAGCCCCCAGACTGCATATTCTGTTGAACTCAGAGGAGACATCTCTGTCCATTCAGGTGAGCCTATTGTTTGCTCCTGCGAATAATTTTACCCCTCAATATAACCTGCTCTAGACTGAGCACAGGCTTGGACTAACTGGAGAGCTGATGCAAATTAGCCTCTGGGAACTTCAGGCAGGGAAAGGGGAATTTCTAAAAGTTAATTTTCCTCGATATTAATTGAATTTGATTTTTAATAACTATTACAAATAGTTGTTTGATTATTATTCTTACTGGTTCCATTCCCAAATTAGCAGTATTGGAATTTTAATATGGACTCAGGTTTTCTACGTAGGATAGGTAGGCCTAATGCAGTGAAAATAGCTTTGTGGTCCCTGCAACTGTAGGGACATGCTAACATTACTTTTAAAATATTGTTCACTCTACCTTCAGGACTGCGGGGCTTACATAGGTGTGACCTACTGATATTTAAAAGTGGGGTTTATACCTGTCAACTAGGGTTATTTTAACAGGTAGCATTTCAGCAGTCAGGCTCCAATGGTTGATCTGATGCCAAGGTTGCACTTCCACTGTAATGGAAGGCACCATTGGTGCTGTAATTTGCAAGTGGAAAAAACAGGGTTACCACTCAGAAAATGTGCATTACCTACAGTAGTGTTTCAAACTTTGTAACTGCATTGATACTTGTAAATGCTTTAAACAATGTTTCTAAGTTAAGGTGGTCTTCTCTGTGTTCTAGCTACCAGCATTTGATCCTGGGGTTTAATTATTGAAACTTTTGCCTTGAAAGTAACTTTATGACTTATGTTCGAAACCAATTTACCATAACTAATAAATCAGTTTCACACAATATTCTTTTGGGAGAACACCATCCTTTGTGCATTTTTATATCAGCAGTGAAGATATTTAATGATAAAACATTGTTCAAAATGGAAAAGAGTCTGTAGCTTAGTTACTCCGCAGTCTTTACAACAAATGCGTCGTTACCACACATTCCTTTACTACGCATATGGTTACAACCACTTGCCTTAGGGAAAGCGCTGGACTTTGGAGCAGTATAATTTACTATTCCAACTCCAGTCTATGCAACAGAAGGGAAAGCGTTAACCTTAGAAGCCCAGCGTCACTTTCCCTGTGGCGTGCCGTTGTAAGGACATGCGTGGTAAAGGAATGCATGGTAAAGCTGCATTAGTTGTAATGGAGACGTTGAAACTTCAGCGCGAGGTTCGGCTGTCGTTGTAAATGCTGTTTACCTCCATGTAATGTCCAGTGATACAAGAATGGCCAACACATGCTTTCAAGTTCTTTCTTCAAGTAAAATTGACTTTTTTGAGCCTATAACTCAGCACACAGATGAGCCAAACCCCAAAATGGCTTTTGAGTCATAAACCAAATCCTCAAAGCAGTTATTTAACCAAAAAAGATAACAGAGTATTAAGACACATGTAGGTAATTCAATTGTGAGGTTACAGCAATTAAAATGACAGAGATGTAACACATATGCAGGACCTTGCTCAATCTTTATAGACACATGATTAAAAACATAAGGGGCAGGGGAGAGAGTAAAACGAACAGCTGATGGACAGAATGCAGAACAATGTCCTACATTCTCCCCAATACAGAGATCTGGGCCTAAATCCATAGTTTTTTTGCTCACCATGGCATTCCAGTTTGGACCCAGCCATATGCATATTAGTCGTGACCCTGTGCCCCATGGGAACAGTCCAGCCCGAACTGCCAAGCCAAGTCCTCCCTGGACTAGAAACAAGCATCCTAGGACCGGTTTCGGGCTTTCAGCCCTCATCAGCCAGGATAGCTTGACTCCAGTGGGATAGAGAGCATGGGACCAATGTCTGGGCATACCGTCCCACTCAGGGAGAGAGTAACCAGTGGTGGAGTGATCATAGTGAGTACTAGGGGACAACAACCTTGACAACTTGGACGCCGTGGCTGGACCCTAGCTGCTGCTTCTTTGCTTTGCCACCGTCTGCCATCTACCGCTCTCCCGACCCGCTGCGCGGGTCCCGCAGCGCACCATCACCTGCGGGAGCTATGGAAGTGACTGCGCCTTTGTGGAGGAACTTTGTGGGCAGTGTTGCGGCGGAGCAGGGCTGCGAGTGCTGAAACAGGGACTCCATCTCCCAGGAGTCCCTGTGCGCCCAATTGCTACCACCTGGGCCACTCTCCCTGCTGGACACGCCCCCCGCCCACCGAGGTTAAAGTGGTTGCTTGCATTGTCCTGGTGGGACACCAATCTTGAAAACTTGGACGCCGTGGCTGGACCCTAGCTTCTGCTTCTTTGCTTTGCCACCGTCTGCCATCTACCGCTCGCCGGACCCGCTGCGCGGGTCCCGCAGCGCACCATCACCTGCGGGAGCTGTGGAAGTGACTGCACCTTTGTGGAGAAACTTTGCGGGCAGTGTTGCCGCGGAGCAGGGCTGCGAGTGCTGAAACAGGGACTCCATCTCCCAGGAGTCCCTGTGCGCCGAATTGCTACCACCTGGGCCGCTCTCCCTGCTGGACACGCCCCCGGACATCTACCTCCCTATTTAGCCAGCCATCAATCCCGCTGCGCGGGAGCACGCCGGGAGAAGCCCGGGACAAGGGCGGGACCGTCTGTGGCCGTCCCTGGTCGGACGAGGTTGTGTTGGGCCACCACCCTTGACCTGTCCTATTAATTACCTATATCCCTATCCAATGTTATTGGTATAATTATGCCTTTACGCTCTGGAAAGGAACAATCTGTTCAGTTGCAGACAACCAGGGGGGTGGTTTCTGGCCCCTTGGATGCCTTAATCACTAGGGCAACATGCATTTTGGAAAAAGAGATAGCTGTGGCTGAAAAACGGCTCTCAATTGACTTAGTTGGTGGGAAACGCTCTTCGTTGGCCACAATTGCTACAATACCTAGCCCAGATGCCCCGGTACCGAGTGCTAGTCTCTTTTTGGTTACCGCACCGTTGGACGTGCATCGAGAGGCGGCGGGGGAGGGCTCGTCCCTGATCTTCTCTGATAGTGAGATCAACCCTGGTAGCTTACATGGCAGTGGGGCAGAGGGTAGTGTGCTTCTGGCTAGTCAATCTCAGCCGGACTCTTCCTCAGACGAGGACTCCTTGAGAAACCTATCTCGTAAGAGAAAGAGACGTAAGGGCCGTCAGAGGGGAGGCGCAACCAAGATTTTAAAAACAAATGGTTTATCTCACCCAACCATTACTCCCGAAGCGATCCCTACTGCACTCCCTGCCTTGTTCTTAGACGATCCCCCGCACCCTCCAAAGTATCCTTTTGGACTTTCAGATCCTTGTCCTACGTGTTACAATAGCGATGACGGCTTGTTGGGTAAAATGGAAGCTTTATTTAAAACTCTTTTACTGCCCGTTTAGGAAAGAACTAGATTGATGACCGCAAAATTGGATGCACTTGAGTACCTTGTCAACACCAACACAGGTCTTTTAAAAAAACTAGTTAACTCACAAAGTGCTATGGTGAATTCCATTCCCTCCAGCAATCCCAAATCACAGGGAGCAGTGGCCACGGGTAAGTCACCTTCTATAGTAGCCGCCAAGCCAGCATCCATAAGACCTGCTCTAAATAAACCCGATGGGACGAGGGTAGGGGGCAGAATTGCGAATAGTGATAACTTACCCACATTGGCCAAGACTATACAGGTCCCAAAGAAGGCTAGCTCTAAATCCAACCCCTTGGGTCAGCCAAGTATCCCCAAGCCCGCTGTGGCCATGCAGGCCCAAGCCCACGTGAGGGGCGATCCTAATACATCTACACAGCCCAAAAGAAGTAATGGAGTATTGGGGAGTAGACCTATCAATCCTTCCACTCTCTCTTTAAAGGTAAAAAATCGGGGTCCCCCCAGCACAGACCTACCTGTTGAAGCCACCCCATATACGATTGTCCTAACAGGTGTCGCACCCCTTAGGGAGGACCAAACTGAATACTTTGGGGATCTTAAAAACAAAGTGGTATTTTGGTTAAATAAACATCGTCCCCTTCCTCCATCCTCAGACACAGACATACTGAATGTGCGAAGAGTTGATTGGGTGGGCCACTGTACTAAAGACTTAGAAGGGGATTGTATTATCATATCCTTCAAGGACCGTTGGGTTGTGGACTTCATACGCAGGGAAGCTAGGTTTGGTAGATTGGGTGATGTGCAGACACTGGGTCTTGGGTATTTTTATCCCCATCGATTTTGTGAGTTCCCCCCCAATCGTATGATCCCAAGAAGACCTATTAGGAGATACCAAGCGGATAGAATCCCCTCTACCCCGTATTATCCCACATTGTTCAACCGCTTCGAATCCCTTTCTGGCCTAGAGGGCATTGATTGACTTCACCTGTTGTTGGAAGTGGGAATGATTCCAGTAATCATGTAGGTGGGGCATAAGTAGTCTGTACCATGGAACCGTGTCTGGGGGGAGGCACCCTGGAGATAGAGAATGGGACAGCCCCAATACATAATATGGTCGCTAATCTGGAGGGGGGCCCTCAACCCATTAAGTGTGAGAATTTGGGAGTGGCCCATTGTGTTCAGAACGCCACGGCATCCTCCAGTCAAGAGGTGTCGCTCAAATTAGCTTCATGGAATATAGCGGGGTTAAAAGGGCGCTTGGGTTCAGAGGATTGGGTAGAGTTTATCGACACCTATAACATCCTATTGTTCCAAGAGAGATGGGCACCTGGTCCAATCCACAGGGTAGGGTTTCTAAATTTTTTTAAACCGGCAGTGAAGGGTCATAGGGGTAGAGCCTCAGGGGGCCTAGTCATCGGGGGCAAACAGTCTAGTGGCTATCGGCCAGTGGAAATTGTTGTGGACAACCCGGATATGCTGGGAATTAAATTACGTAAGGAAAACTGTCAGGATGTTGTAGTTATTAACTTCTATGCCCGAGGCCGCCCTGGAGGGCGTAGTCCTATCATACTAAATGTATTAGATTCTTACCTCTAAGGGATTGGGAGAGACAAGTTTCTCATCTTAGCAGGGGACCTCAACTGCACCTTTGAACCTTTGCTTAGTGCGGGAGAGGACCTGGGGCTGGAGGATGACACCGTGTGGAATATCCCAATGTTGTCCTTGAATAATATTAAAAGGGGCACAGAGGCGGCATTACATTGGGCGGGATTGTGTCTGGACTGGGGTTTGAGAGCCGCCAATGGTCGTACGGCCACTGATAAATCCGGCAAACCCACTTTTGACAATGGGGTTAGCAAAAGCAGAATAGATTATATTCTCTTAAAAATGGAATATTGGTCATTTCTGGATGACATGGAAGTCATGGTCCGCCCCGAAAGTGATCATAACCCTTTGTCACTTAGTTTAAGACTTCCTGGTGTCCCCGGTAGGCTTACTTCTGCTGTATATATAACGGGCGATGGCATCCTGACTAATGACAGAAGAAGGCTTAAATGGTCAAGGGTTGTGGAGAATCCCTCCCTCTTAGATGGTAAAACGGAGGTAGTATCATCGACCATGAGTGATATTTTGAAAGTATCGCCCACCGCGGCTGCCATAGACCAGATCTGTGACCTACATGAACAGTGCTTTGACAAACTTAAGGCCCTTCTAACTCTCCCATTAGTACGAGGAAAGGCAAAGGTACAGGGCTGTCAAGAAAAATGGTATAATAAAAATTGTAGGGTCGCGCACAGCGACCTAATCAAAGCTGTTAAATCTAGGATCAATAGTGACATAAAAGAGGCACGTTTAAGGTACAAAAAAGTTCAGTGGGAGGCGAAAAAAGAGTGGGACGAACGCCATTGGTCAGATCTCTTAGAGGCTTGCAGTTCCTCTAACCAGACTAAATTCTGGGAAATAGTGAAGTGGGGTAGAAACCCCGATTCACAAATCCCTGCTAACCATGTGTCTGTGGAAGCATGGGTCGAATTCTATTCCAGTCAGTTTTTGGATCCTGACTTGGAATCTTGTACCGGACAAGTCACGTGGGAAATCTCCCTCCACACTCACAACCAAGTGTTAACGTTTACGCCCTTAGAAACTGAGTCGGCAATCCGTTTGGTTCAGCGTGGGAAAGCGCCAGGGATGGATTCCATCCCGGCTGATCTATTTAAAACCAATCTCCAACTCTGGGTCGCTTACATAACTTCAGTAGCGAATGCCATCGCTAAGGGGGCACGGATCCCAGATTCCTGGAAGGGGGCGGAAATTCTTCCCATCTTTAAAAAAGGGGACCGTTCGGTCCCGGGCAATTATCGCCCCATAAGCTTAATCGACTCCCTTCAAAAAATCATTGCTAGGATGGTCCTAGCTAGAGTCCAGGGCTGGATGGAGATGGAAGGTATTCTTTCTCCCATGCAGGCCGGCTTTAGATCAGGCACCAGTACCATCGACCAGGTATTCAGATTTACTCTGAGATACTGGAAGGTGGTGCTGCTGGGCGGCGGATCCATCTATGCCCCCTTTGTAGATCTAAAGTCGGCCTTTGATCTTGTGCCTAGGGTTAAACTGTGGGCTGTCCTGAAAAATCTGGGACTGCCGCCGGAATTGCTTGACTTGGTAGTAAGACTACATGAGGGCAACTTCGCTAGGGTGAGGTGGGGAGGCCAAGGGCAGGTGACGGATTGCTTCCCCGTAACCCGAGGCGTCCGTCAGGGATGTGTATTGGCGCCCACGCTCTTTTTGTTGTTTATCGATCAAGTGGTGAAGTTCTTTACCGATACCCCAACTGATGCTCCCTCACTGGGTGGGAGTAAATTCCCAAAGCTCATCTTTGCCGATGACACTCTGCTCCCCTCAAAGACTCGCAGTGGCTTGCAAACTGCATTAAATAGATTAGAGGAGTTCTGTTTGGTCAACGATTTGAAAGTCAATGTGAGCAAGACCAAATTTATGGTCTTAACTAAAAGCCGCCCAATTAAAAGTCATGTGAGCATGAATGGAGTAAGTCTCGAACAAGTAGAGGTTATGACCTATCTAGGAGTAACCTTGGATCACCGCCTCAGCTGGAAACCACAGGTTGACACACTTTACCTAAGATTTGCACGCCTTACTGGTTGTCTTCTGCAGGAGCAAAAAAGATCCCTAACTAAACGGGTTAAACCCGCCCTCAGGATTTATGAAGCTAAGATCAGCTCTGCACTTTTGTACGGGGCAGATCTTTGGGGGTTTATGGACCTATCAACCCTGGTAAGGGTTCAAAACAAATTTTTGCGAAGATTGGTTGGACTTCCCCAATCCACTCCGACAAAACCACTTTGTTTGGACATGGGGTGTAAACCAATCAACGAGATGGCCCGATATCGGTTAGTAGCTCTGTGGAGACACATTTGGACATCACCAGATCTAAGCCTCTTTGCCAGGGAATTAGAGGAAGTGAGAACAGCTTGGGGGTCTGGTAATATACCCTGGCTGCGCGAAGTCGAAATAATTTTAGAAGACATGGGCTGTAACCAGTTGTGGGTCTCTCCGCAGTCCACTACCTTTCCCTCCAAGCAAGATTTCAAAGCACTATACTGGGCCTCCGTTCGACAGGAGTATGTTATTGGCTCAGATGCCATCAGTCTAACTGGTATATTTCTGTCCCACAAATTGGACCCTTCCTTTGAGAATTATTGGGACCTTATAACCAAGACATCAGATAAAAAGCTGTACCATCAGTTTCGAGTCGGGTCTTTGCCTTTAAGGTATTTTACTAAGAAATGGTCCGCCCTTTCGATTGACCGTTGCCCTTGGTGTATTGACCATAAGGAGAGTGTTGGTCATTTTCTGTTTGCATGCCCCGCCTATTATGCACCAAGAAACAAATGGATTAGGCCCATCTGCCTCCTTCTCAAAGTACGAGGGAGTGTTGAGGCGTTGTGGGCGCTACGTACCACAACCTCAGAGGTGGTGGTCGTAGGTGTTGCCAAATTCCTGGGGTGGGCGTGGGTTATCAGAGCAAGACATTTACAGGTATCCTGATTTTTAATTCTCGAATGGGGTTTTGTATATGTGGTCTTTATTATACTGTTTAATTCTTTCCTAATGAGGATTTGTACCATGTGATTTTGTTGATCTTAAACTCAGTATTCTCATTTTATTTTATTTTATGCATGTATATTTTTTTAGTTGTCTTTTATGATGTAAAAATCGCAATACAGACTTTAAAACCTGAACCTGAAACCTGAGTACTAGTGTTTAAAGCACTCGAGTAAGGAAAAGTCCACCCAGTCAGGAAAGCGCAAGGAACACATGATCAGTGTATATTCTTGAGGACAAATGGAAGCAGTAATGTGTGTGTAATTCTAGCCAATGTCAGAAAATGATTAGTGCACACAAACTTTATAGAAACCGTGAAAGAAATAAAGGCAGCTTTTAGGACACACAAGCTTTCTGAATGCTCTCTTGTTTTTTGTTTAAGAAATTAAGGTAAAGTGAAATTTGTAAATGTTGTGACTCGATGCCAGGCTTATGTACTTACAGGAGTTGGGGAAGACTAAATTCATGTCAGATTATTGTGAATACCATAAAAGTTCCCATTAATTCCTGTTTTTAGCTTTTTTTATACTGAAGTTCCTCGAAATACAAGAAATGGTAATATCATTATTGCTCCCCACTATCTAGGCTGACATGTGTTATTTTTTTTTTATTATTGAACCATTCAATTGCATTATGGCCCCTTACTGTTGCAATTCTATTTATTGCTTAAGATCAGTGTGTGGATAGAGATGCCATATTTTGCATCATGTTAATTCAGACCTAAAAATCCTTTAGTGTCTTTGAGCCCTTTAAGTTTCATAAATAAGAGATAACATCAGTGGTGAATCGTACGTACACCCAGGTGTTTGACCATTTATTGGTAGAGGTTGCCACGCTGGAATTATCAGCAGAGGTCATGCTGTATTGCCAAGCAAACACTTTCAGTTGGAAGGTGGATTTCAGAAGCCATGCAGAAGGGGCCCTTCATCCTCTAGCATATGCTTGCATCCTTGGCAGAGCTCCTATAGCAGTGTAGGCATAGCTCACTATCCTAAGGTATACTGTACAATCTATCTTAACAAGCTCAAGAGGATGGCTTCCTATTTGATTTTTTAGGCAAAATTTAGCATAGCACTTTCAGAAAGTTTCATGTTGTTAGCATGTGAAAAACTTGCAAAAATTCTTAGACATGTTTCTCGTGTTTCCCATGTCCATGACATGTTTTGCTGCATTTATTTTCTCATTCTGTAAAAACTTTCATGTTTTATGCACTAGACTAGGATTTTAAGACAAGTATTTTAAATTTCATGTCCCCGATTCCTAGTACTATATTTGAGTGTGCTAATCATACATAAAAGCACGGTCAGACTGGGAAACGAAGCCAGCCCTACCAAACAGATTCAACCCAATGGGCTTTATAATTCAATTTTGTTCCACTAAACATAGGGCAAGATGTACAAAGGTTTTTTGCAATCACAAACGGTCTGATTCACAGAATCGGGCTGTTTCCCACCACAAACAGGCTTTTTAAAATATATAATAAATATATAACTTATTTATATATAGTAAATATATAAATATATAATATATATAAACATATGACTTGTTATCCAATCGCAATTCGCGTTTGATATCAAATACCAATTTGTTATGTGGAAGGTGTGTCCCTCCCAAACACTCAGTCACAATGGTATGTGTAAGGTTTTGCGACCAGATTCCAATAGCAAAACAGTAATACTTTACCACCAGTTTAAAACTGGTGGTAAGCCACTCGCAAATGGGAAGTGGTCCCTTGAGGACTGTTTCACTTTTGAGAATGTTAAAAAATAATTTTTAAGAGCAGGCAGTTGTCCTATGGACCGCTGCCTACTCTGTAAAAATAAAACTGCAAAGTTTCATTTTTTTTCTCTTTTTAAATGCATCCCATTTTTCTTTTAGGAAAACCGTCAGCATTTTAAAAAAATGCTCTATTAAAAAACAATTACAGACATGGTGGTCTGCTGACCTCTAACAGAGTTAGTGCGGTAACCCTGTGTGCCGCAGAATCTGGGCATGCATGAAATAAACTACAAACGGTTCTGTCAGGTAGAACATTAGCTTTAAATCTATTCAGTATTAATCAGGCAAAAATGAGACTAATACATTTCTTTCTAGACTTCAGGATGGAACACACATAGAAGAGGATGATTTTTGGATTTGAAGATAGTTTTTACTCTGAGTCATGTAGGGCTGTTAAATTCAATAATCAACAAAAGACATTAGAGACATGTAGATAAAGTGAATAAAGTGCAACAAGGTGGAATATGTGACTAAGTGAATTATTCACATGAGGTAAGAGACATACAGGTATGTGCACAATATAAAAAACAGCTGAAATGAAGTCTATCCTTTCCAATTTTTTAACACATGGTCTCTGATGAACCCTAAATAAGCTGGTTAGTTCTTGGGGCCCGGACACCTGATGGACAAAGACTAAATTGAACGTTGATGTTTCGACCCTGGATTGTGCACAAATAGGTGAGCGTCACAGCGGGCCTTCCTCAGGAAGAGGACAGCCTAGGGGGATGGTGAATCATATATGAGTCACACGTGTTCCATCACTGGGGTGTGTGATTTATTAAACAATCTAATCATATGATTGTACATACTCACCAGTTCCAATTACAGCTAAGCACTCCCACGAAGGGATGAGCCTTAGAGGGTAGATTCAAATTCAAAGCTGTGGAGTAGAGAATGAGGGTCAAAGGTGGATTATGACCAATCATGTATGATATACAGATAATGAGCTGCTTGGCAGGGGAGCAAACTCATCATACAACAATGTCCAATAAGTCTCCAGTCGTACGATTTTGTTGGGAGAACTAGAGCGGTAGTACATGGACTTACTACACAATATTTTATGAAGAGAAACCACCTTGAAGGTTGGAGTCTGGGGAATAAAGAGGAGGATTTTTATGAGTGGGTTGTGCAAAAACTGACAGCAAAAAATGGCATTAGAAATGATATTTGTTAAGGCACACAACCTACCTTTTCTGAGTAAATCATAGGGGAGGAGTAACAAACCACCAGCTCAGTTTGTATCTAAAAGGTATAAATACAAAATAGGGGTATACTCAATTGTTTATTGCAAAAAGTTGAAAAATAGATGCACGCAGCTATTCGGCGCGTGACATACCTTGGTGTCTTGTGTCGAATTATACTCAACTTTTAACAATTTGGGTCCTTCTTAGTCAGATTCTAAGGAGAAGAAAAATTCAAAATCCAGTCTCTTAGGAGTCGACGGTCAAGGTGGAGTTGTGTATGCTTCTGAGAAATCTGACTGCTGTTTTAGCACTTCTGAAAGGCATGACCTGTGTGTGACCTATGTGTGACCTATGTGAGCTGTGTGGAGCTGTGTGAGCTGTGTGGATCTATGTATAACCTGTACTCTTGTCTCTTCACAGGGACCCGTGAGCTGAGGATCGTCCTGGTTGGGAAGACTGGTACCGGGAAAAGTGCGACAGGAAACACCATCCTCGGGCGGAGAGGGTTCAACTCTAGAGTGTCTCCAAATTCAATGACAAGTGTATGCAACGAAATGTCCTGCGTGAGGAACGGACACAAGATCGTGGTCGTCGACACTCCTGGACTGTTCGATCCCCAAATTTCAAATTCAGTAATTGCTCAGGAGATCGCGGAATGTGTAGTGATGGCAGCCCCCGGCCCCCACACTATTATCCTGGTGGTCCAGGCCAGTCGCTTCACCCCGGAGGAGGCGAGGGCCGTACAGGACATCCAGACTCTGTTTGGAGAAAGGGCTGCAGGGTTCATGCTTGTCCTCTTCACACGGATGGATGACCTGGAAAATGATGGAGTCAGCCTGGAAGAGTACATCAGAAATGCAGATAACAACCTAAAAGGGGTGCTCAAGAGCTGCGGGAACCGCTACCTGGGATTCAACAACCGGGCTCAAGGGGCCGTGAGGGAGCAGCAAGTGCAGGCACTGATCTCAATGGTCCAGAGGATGGTGGACAACAACAGGGGCACATGCTACACCACACAGATGTTTCAGAAAGCGGAGGAGGAGATCCAGAGAAGGGAGAAAGAGATCAAGATGGAAAGGGAGAGATCTGGGAAGACTAGTAAAGAGCTACCAACTCCTCGTGAAGAGGCCAAGAAGAGTGTCCTAAAACGTGTACTGAATGTGTTAAAGGGATCACTGCAGGTGCTGGCAACACTGAGCACCATCGCAGCCTCACTGACAACAATATTTGATTTTCAGCCATGAACATAAAAAAGAAAATTGCAGCTCCCTGGCCAGGGTTTCCTGGCTCAACCACTTTTATTTTCACTGTACAATGTCTCTTGGGCTCACACTTATTCACTGCCACACTCACACTTAGTCACTGACACACTCACACTTATTGACTGCCACACTAAACACTTATTCACTGCCACATTCACACTTATTCACTGCCACACTCACACTCACACTTATTCACTGCTACACTCACCCTTATTCACTGCCACACACACACTTATTCACTGCTACACTCACACTTATTCACTGCCACACTCACACTTATTCACTGCTACAATCACACTTATTCACTGCCACACTCACACTTATTCACTGCCACACTCACACTTATTCACTGCTACACTTACACTTATTCTCTGCCACACTCACACTTATTCTCTGCCACACTCACACTTATTCACTGCCACACTCACACTTATTCACTGCCATATTGACACTTATTCACTGCCACACTCACACTTATTCACTACAACGGTCACTCTTATTCACTGCCACACTCACACCTATTCACTGCCACACTCACACTTATTGTCTGCCACACTTACACTTATTCACTGCCACACTCACACTTATTCACTGCCACTCTCACTCTTATTCGCTGCCACACTCATGCTTATTCACTACAACGGTCACTCTTATCCACTGCCACACTCAGACTTATTCACTGCCACTCTCACACTTACTCACTGCCACACTCAGCACCTACTTTCTTTTCCTCAGGGAACGGAATTAAGAAATGTGAAAGAAAGAGATAACCTCCCAAACAAAGGCCTCTCAATAACAACACCAAGGACTCAACACCCCCGAACAGTAAAAATAAAAGATGTGAACTGCTTAAATGTGACCTAATCTTGTAAACTGCACCTTTGCAGGACACTTCCATGTATTCTTTACAACCTAAGTAGAGTTCTTAGGTAATCACTTATCATTTCTGTATCTATATGCATGTCTAGGCAGAATGGGTTTCTACAGGTACAGGACAATCATGTGCACATTAATAGCATGGAAGTGCAGCGTTGGGACTCCAATAATGTGTGTTTAAACATGCTCAGTTTTCACCTTGACCTGACTTTTGTTCTTTGCCAACAGCTCACACCACAGCTGGCCCTGCTCACAGACAGCAGCAGCACACACTAATCACATGCCTCAGGTGAGTTTCAGTCATACCACGCTATAGGAAGGGGTCCACTTTCCGGTCTAAACTACGAATGTATGACGTTACAACGCATACATTTACAAAGCCTGCCTTTAAAACGCAGTTTTTACATTGCAACACCCTTTACAACGCATTCTTTTACATTGCATGCCATTATATCGCCTTTTCAGAAACTACCTTTACAATGCATTCCATTACATCGCATTATACCTTTACAATTTAAGGTAAGTGTTGGATAGTGTAGGGGTACACATTACAATTCTAACTCCAGTGAGTGAAACAGTAGGGTAAGTGTTGGATAGTGTAAGGGTACTATGCATTGTAATGGTATGCATTGTAATGACTTGTGATGTAATGCCTGCGTTGTAGTGACATGCATTGTAATGAGATGCGTTGTAGTAACATGCGATGAAATGGCTGCGTTGTAATGACATGCGATGTAAAGGATGCTGCAATGTAATGACTGCTATGTAAAGGTAGTGCGATGTAATGACTGCATTGTAAAGGTTATATCCCCCCCAAATACTGACCTTGGCACCCTGAACCTTACCTTGATCTTCTTACAAATGTTACTCTTCCAATAGAAGTGATGTTTTTGAATGCTCCTTAAAGCTACATGACATCAATATAAAATATCAAAATACAAATATTTCAAATGTTTCTAGTGAGGCCAGTAACATAAGTGCATAAGACAAAGAAGCTCTGTAATAAACTGGAATGCAATGACATCAACTGATAACTGTAAAGTAAAATGGAAAGGTTCTGGCCTGTGTGTGCCTAGAAAGGGACAGAGGGATAGTAATGCATTTATCAAATAGAACATTTACCAGAATAAATTGCCTGTGTCTTCAGATTAAGTGCATTTCATGTTGTAGATTTCTATGCTGCACCCCTAAATTTGTGTTCACTGTTAAAATAGACCATTGGGAATGCAATAGATCTCACATTAGTTGAGTAGGAGCTATTTGCATTTTAAATGGCAATGTTCTGTACTTATATATTTTCAATCAATCAATCAATCAATCATAGGCATTTATACCGCGCACTACTCACCCGGAGGGTCTCAAGGCGCTTTGGGGGGGGGGGGTCCGCTACTGCTCGAACAGCCAGGTCTTGAGCTTCTTCCTGAAGGAGAGGTGGTCTTGGGTCAAGCGTAGGTCGGTCGGGAGGGAGTTCCAAGTCTTGGCGGCCAGGTGGGAGAAGGACCTTCCTCCTGTTGTCGCTCTGCGGATGCGGGGGACGGCGGCGAGGGCATGATTAGTCGAGCGGAGATGGCGTTTGGGAGCGTAGAAGTTGAGGCGGCTGTTGAGGTAGGTCAGGCCTTGGTTGTGTAGGGCTTTGTGTGCGTGGGTGAGGAGCCGGAAGTGATTCTTTTGTTGACCGGGAGCCAGTGCAGGTCTCTCAGGTGTCTGGAGATGTGGCTTCGTCTGGGGACGTCGAGGATGAGTCTCGCCGAGGCGTTCTGGATCCGGTGGAGTCTCTTCTGGAGCTTGGCGGTGGTTCCGGCCTAGAGGGCGTTGCCGTAGTCCAGTCGGCTGGTGACTAGGGCCTGGGTGACCGTCTTCCTGGTCTCGGTGGGGATCCACCGGAAGATCTTACGTAGCATGCGCAGGATATTGAAACAGGACGAGGAGGTGGCGTTGACTTGTCTGGTCATGGAGAGGGAGGAGTCCAGGATGAAGCCCAGGTTGCGTGCGTGGTCTGTCGGTTTGGGTGCGTTACCCAGGGCGGGGGGCCACCAGGAGTCGTCCCAGGCGGAGGGTGAGGAGCCCAGGATGAGGACTTCCGTCTTGTCTGTGTTCAGTTTCAGGCGGCTGGTCGTCATCCACTCGGCCACGTCTTTCATCCCTTCGTGTAGGTTGGCTCTGGCGGTGGCGGGGTCGTTGGTCAGGGAGAGGATCAGCTGGGTGTCATCGGCGTAGGAGATGATGTTCAGGTTGTGTTGGCGTGCGATGGCTGCAAGGGGGCTCATGTAGACGTTGAAGAGGGTGGGGCTGAGCGAGGAGCCTTGGGGAACGCCGCAGATGACTTCCGTGGCTTCTGATCTGAATGGGGGCAGGCGGACTCTCTGTGTCCTTCCGGCGAGGAAGGAGGTGATCCATTCCAGTGCTTTCTCCTCGATTCCGACGTTGCTGAGGCGCTGCACTAGGGTGCGGTGGCAGACAGTGTCGAATGCCGTGGAGAGGTCCAGGAGGATGAGGGCCGCTGTTTCTCCGTTGTCCAGCAGGGTTCGGATGTCGTCGGTGGCAGCGATGAGGGCGGTCTCGGTGCTGTGGTTGGCCCGGAAGCCTGACTGAGATGAGTCGAGGGATCCAGTCGTCTCGAGGAAGGCTGCCAGTTGCTTGTTGACGGTCTTCTCGATGACTTTGGCTGGAAACGGGAGGAGCGAGATGGGGCGGTAGTTCTTGAGTTCGGTGGGGTCCGCCGTTGGTTTCTTTAGTAGAGCGCTGAGTTCGGCGCGCTTCCAGCTCTCAGGGAAGGTGGCGGTGTCGAAGGAGGTGTTGATGATGTCCCGCAGGTGGGGTGCGATGACAGCGTCGGCCTTGTTGAAGACGTGGTGAGGGCAGGGGTCGGTTGGAGATCCGGAGTGGATGGAGTTCATCGTGCGGATGGTGTCTTCGAGGTTGATCGGTGTCCAGGCGTTGAGGGTGGTGGTGGGGGGCGTTGGTGTGGTCGTGGGGAGCGTTGTTTGTGTGCTGAAGCTGTTGTGTATGTCAGCGATCTTGTTGTGGAAGTAGGAGGCGAGGGAGTTGCAGAGGTCTTGCGACGGGGTGATGTCGTTGATTCCGGCGTTGGGGTTGGAGAGCTCTCTCACGATGTTGAAGAGTTCCTTGCTGTTGTGTGCGTTGTTGTCCAGCCGGTCCTTGAATGCTGTTTTCTTGGTGGCGTGGATCAATTGATGGTGCTTTCGGGTGGCGAGCTTGAGGGTGGTCATGTTGTCCGGTGTTGGGTCTCTTCTCCAGGCTTTCTCGAGGGCACGGCAGTTCTTCTTGGAGCTCTTGAGTTCGTCGGTGAACCACGGGGCCTTCTTGCTTCCGGGTCTGTTGGGCGGGGTCCTCAGAGGGGCGAGTTCGTCCGCGCAGGTGCAGATCCATTTCGTGAGGTTGTCGGCGGCTTGGCTGGGATGTATGTATGTGGTGAGTTGTGGAATTATGTGGGTTGGGTTAGTTAGTTGTGTAATTGCGTGGAGTGGAATTGTATGGTGTGGAGTGGATTTGTGTATTGGGATTGTGTGACATGGTGTGTTGTGGAATTATGTGGATAGTAACCATGCTGTAATGAGTGTATTGGAATTATGTGGAGAAGGATTCTGTGTTTTGGAGCGTAATTATGTGGAATGGTATTTTGTGTTGTGGAGTTTAATGATGTTGTATGCTGTTGAGGGCTGCCTTCCATAGTACCGAAATGCCTATAAATAATATTTATAAAATTACATAATACATTATATAAACGGCTAAACATTAATGCACTTGGTAAGGATATACCTCCCCCGCCTTAAAAAAACAAAGAACTGTGTTGTGTATCTTTTTTTTAGAAGTTTAGACAGTACGTTTATTACTTAGCGAGTCATGTAGCACTGCTGGAGATGACGCACAATGTATTAGCTCAGCACTTACAAAACAATGTTTTATGATGTAATGCTATTCTCAGCCCCAGTGCACTGCACTGTGAGATCTTACATGTACCACAGGTGTACTGCAGTTAGAGGTGTTATAGGTGCTGCTGCACACTGCATTCTGATATGTCACATGACGAACCAGTGCACTGCCATAATGGGATCACTGCCCTAATTTTAGTTACTGTGACCCTACTCCTACAGTCCTACAATCTCAGGCATTTTTGGGCAACCTTATGCTACGTACAAGCGCAGCTGGGAAGATGCGCCCAACTGTTTGTGTAGTCACTACCTCTACAATTATAATTCACTAGAATGGCTGTCCTTCAGACACTCCCAGTACTGTTTATATCATCATTTCCCCCATGAGGGCGCCGGTACATTGGTCTGTGTTTGAGTCAGCAATCTTTGGGAGGATGGGCCTGCCTGCTTGACCTCTGGGGATACTCCTTGCAGTGGTAATAGGCTGTGTGTGCAAGCAGTGTACTGCCTCAATGCCCCCCATGTCGTTCTTGAGGGACTTTTATATGCATCAAAATGATTCATGTCTAAAAAGGGTATTGTTTAATCCTTTTGCTCTGCTTCAGTTCAAAACGATGTTGCATTAAACAAAGAGCTGGTACTGTTAAGGAAGACCATAACTGAGCCATGCATGAATTGGTTTTTATTGTGATAAAATATGCAAATAGATTAAAATAAAAGTGTGCTAGTCGCAAAACATTCGTACATGGCTTGTGGGGTCGCTATTAGGAAGGGAACGCCCCTTCCTAATAGCTAGTTGATATTTTGCAAGTCGTAATTTTTGTGCAACTCGCTAAATAGTGTAAGTACATGGCCCACAGGATTTTTGCATGCGCAAACCTGTTTGCGCATGCAATTTTCCATCGGACACCTAGCCCTTGGTTTAGAGATAGGCGGCAATCAAGCATTCCCAAATTTGTGGGGGAAGTGCTTAGTCTACAAGATACCCCAATGGTGGTATTTTCTTCACCATCGGTTGTCAAGTTTTTCGCAGACTGCCATAGTTGCCAGGTGTGATATCAAGCCCAGCTGCTCTCAGCTGCCTTATGCTCTGCCCTGTGTGTGACAACTGTTAGCAGAATGAAATGCAATCGACAAGGCTCCGTTTCATCCTCAGTATACATTGTATGTGGTTCACTGGGCACAAGTTGTTTTACCGGGAGGCTCTGAAATGCCAGTTTATTCGTCATCTTTGTCTAACAGTTTCTGGATAGTAGCCCAGCTAAGTGCTAGGAGTTGGTTAGTCTACCATTATTTTGCTGTTTTAATTTTTTTGTCCTGTACGGCGCCCCGTATGCGCATGCCGCGAAAGTTTCTAATTGTTCAAAAACAAATATATATATTTTTTAATGTACATATTAAGGGAAGACATTATCTGGGATAATCATGAAACAAGTTTTTTAAAACTTTTACTAACCGTATATTACGTTTAAAAGCAATTACGCAAATCGCGGCGGTACGTCATACGTACTCGCATCGTAAGAGAACCGTAAACGCAGCGTAAGAGCTCCGCAAGCGCACCGTGAGCGTACGCAAAGACATGTGACTTTAAAAGAAGTGATTTGATTGGTTCATAACACTTCCTATTACAACTGTTGAAAGACCCCACCCATTTTAATCATTCTACTTTGACTTCCACAGGAGAAAGATCTGTTCTGTAGATCTCTAGCCATTTGGAAGAAGCAACCATCATGGCTGCACGGGATGACTCTTCTTCAGAGTATTCCTCTGAGGAACATTTTGTAGCTGAGCAGCGTCAGAAAAAACGAAAGGAAGCAATAATCTGTTAATTTTTTACATTTCCCCAAGACCAAAAAAAGGTCAATGCTCCCAAGGTGACCTGCAAAATTTATGAGGTTACTCTTTCAAGAGGGGACGCAACCATGAAATACTCTTTCGGCACTGCAAGCATGGTGCACCATGTGAAGACTTTACATCCAAATAATTATGCTAGAGCTGAAACTAGAAGGTTGCAGGAGGACCAGGGATCTGCTCTTCCCAGTACATCCAGTGCAGCACCACCACTACCACCGAGTGGTATGGTTGCAAATATACAACCTGAATTTGGAGACCTGACTATACGTTGTAAGATTTGCAATGAACTACTGAGTTATGGAGACCAATCCATTGAACTTATTCTCCGCAAGAAAAGGAACCACCATTGTTCTCGTCAATTTTTTTTTAATGTTTTGATGACGTTACATACTTTTTTGGGTTCTAGTTTCAATTTTTTGTTTAAAAAAAAAAAAAAAAAAACTGTTTTAAAAAATAAAAAAAAAGACAAATCTACAAAGACAAAAAAACAGTTCTTTTCAGAACAACCTCCACTGGTCAAAGAAAGAGCTATATTTTTATGATAGTGTGTAAATCTTTGTCTGAAAGTATGGTGAAAGTGAAAGTGCAGAACTATAAGGTAGTGCTACAGCATAAATCTATAGGGTGTTTACCTATAGTATACTGTAGTACCTCCAAAGCACTTGAATGTAACATATGCATATACATATGTTAAAAATCTATGCTTCAATTTGCACTGCTGGTGGATCTGCCTGGGTGAATTGGTATGTGTTAGGAGCGGATTTACAATCCCCTTGTGCCTCTTTTACACATCTGTTGCGTCACTTTTGTGATGCAGCGGTGGTGCAAAAGATGTGCCATGGTGTGTAGTATTTACAATGAGATGCATATGGAAAGTGCATCACATTGTAAAGCCCTGCGCCAGAAGGAAGCTTTACAACGTAAAGGGGAGAGTGGAGGTTTTATTAAAAATATTTATATTAGTTTTATTTTTTAAGTTATATTTCATATTCTTAATGTAAAATAATAACAGAAAGACATTTAAAAAACATTTTTTATTAATTATATTTTTTTTTACAATATATTAAAATTAAATACTATATGATTCCTTTTTCATTTAGTTTTTTTGGGTAATCGCACCATACGCGTACGGTGATCGCACCATACTTTGTCCGGTAAATTGTCCTCTGCGCGTACCCGCGCATATGTTACGGATACGCTTTGACGTTGCGCGTCACATAAGCGCTTCCGCATGACGACATGTACGGCGCCCCGTATGCGCACGCCGCGAAAGTTTCTAATTGTTCAAAGACATTTATTTATGTATTTAATGTACATATTAAGGGAAGACATTATGTGGGATAATCATGAAACAAGTTTTTTTAACTTTTAATAAGCATATATTACTTTTAAAAGCAATTACGCAAATCGCGGCGGTACGTCATACGTACTCGCATCGTAAGAGTACCGTAAGCGCACCGTGAGCGTACGCACAGCCATGTGACTTTCAAAGAAGAGATTTTATTGGTTCATAACACTGCCTATTCCAACTGTTGAAAGACCCCTCCCATTTTAATCATTCTTCTTTGACTTTCTCAGGAGAAGCATATCTTCTGTGGAGCTCCAGTCAATTTAGTAACAGCCTTCACCGTGGCTGCATTTCTGGATTCATCTTTAGACCACTCTTCAGAGGAAGAATTTATTGCTGAGCAGCCTCAACCAAAACAAAAAGAAGCTGTAATTTGGAAGTTCTTTACCTTCCCTGAAGGTGAATAAAAAGTCAATGCCCCAAAAGTCACTTGCAAGATATGGGACGCAACTCTGTCCAGGGGCGACCCTACAAAAAAAAAATTAATTCGGGACAGCAAGCATGGTGCGCCATGTGAAGACTCTGCACCCTAATAATTATGCAAGAGCTTGCACCCAAAGACTGCAGGAGAACCCTCCACCTACTGCTCCAAGTACTTCAACTGCACCACCACCTCAAGCAACCAGAAAACCCAAATATTCAACCTGATTTTCCGGATCTCACCATACATTGCAAATTTTGCAGAGAATTGTTGTGTTATGGTGAGCAATCAATCGATCTTATTATCCGGAGGAAACGGGAGCATCATTGTCCACAAGTTTAGTTTTTTTCTTTCATTGTTTTGTTTGGCAATCCAAACCTAACCTGGTTCCACAAACAGCTCAAAACATTTTTCTTTCAGTAACCTAAAGCTTCCTGTTCTTCTGAGGGCATCTCTGTTAGTCACAGCGCCTGGACGCCTGAGGGCAACTGTAGCGCTCTACAAATATTATTTTCATTTCATTTCATTTCATTTCATTTCATTGTTCATGTTGAACACTTTTTGGGTTGCAGTCTAGTTTTTTTCTTAAAATAAAAAAAGAAAACTTGTTTTTAAAATACAAAAAAATTTTGAAAACTAAAAAGACAAAGAAAAATGTTCTTTTCAGAACTACCTCCACTTGTCAAAGAAAGAGCTATATTTCTATGATAGTGTGTAAAACTTTGTCTGAATGAATGTGTAGTGTATAAATTAATGAATGAATACATTAGTAGTGTATGGTGAATGTGAAAGTACAGAACTATAAGGAAGCGCTACAGCATAAATCTATAAGGTGTTTACCTATAATATACTGTAGTACTTCCGAAGTACTAGAATGTAACATATGCACATAAATAAGTTAGAAGCTTATGCTTCAATTTGAACTGCTGGTGAAACTGCATGGGTGAATTTATATGTGTTAAGGGTGGATTTACAACCCCTTTGTGCCTGTTTTACAACGTCATTGCATCACTTTTCTGATACAGCGGTGGTGCAAAGGATGCGTCATGGTGTGTGGTATTTACAATGTGATGCATCTGGGAGATGCGTCACTTTATAAATTCCTGTGTCAGAAGGAGACATTCCTACACGGAGGGGGGGGGGCTTTCTGGCACAGGAACACCTCCTAAAAGTGGCTGAGTGAAATCTACAAGATTTCACTTTGTCACTTTTGGAGTCATGCTGCGTCAAAACCCTGCACCTGCTTGAAGCATGCATAAGGATTGACAAAGCATTTTGAGCATAGGGCCCCCAGAGTATTATTGGAGATGCGTTGCACTTGCAAGCCAACTCAAGCAATGTGCCACCTTCACGGCTCGGATACATCACATATCTGTACCATTTGTGCCCCATGGTGCACCACATTGTAAATACAGCGCATCCATGGTGGTGGTGTCACAGTGCACAATAACTGCCGTATCCCTGGGGAAGTGCCAGTTATTGTACATCTGCCCATTAGTGTTTTAATGTAGTAAATGAATTACTACACACTAATGAATGACTCACTACAAAACTAAAACAACAGTGACAGAGTGTTTAGAGGAAGTGTAAGAATACAGATTAGACAATTGAAGCTATAAAAGACAAGTTTGCCGGTGCATAGAAGAGTGCATGAATAGTCTATAGGGGTTTGAAGCAGTCCATGCCCTAAGGCCCACTTTGCAGCATGAGTACTTGGGTACTAGCTGAATTATTACAATTCTGCAAGAAGAGTCTCTCAAACCATTATTATTATATAATAATACATTTATTCTTGTAACATCTCATAATTTAATAGAGCTTCTAAAATAATTTCATCAGGTATTTCATTTTCTTCATTACCAATTTCAAAAGTCATATGATCAAACTCGATGTCCTCTAATGCTTGCACAAAATCAGCATCCAAGGTTTCATCTACAAAATCACAGCTGATATTTGCAGCACTAATATTTTCATCTTCATTCTCGCTGCCCATGAAAGGTATATTTAGCTCTTCTATGAGAGTGTTACTTATTTCGAAACCGTCTTCTATATTGTTCTGTTCTTCTTCCATAGTGAATTTCTTATGCTGTAGATCCTTGTACAAAAACATAAACACTTCATGTTATCGTTTTTCCTATTGCATAATACAAAACTAGCTTTATCAACTATTTTGCCCTTTAAAAAATATTAAGCAAATACCATTCTCAACTACTTTATAAGGTTATATAAATAAAATGACATATGAATTTTTAGTTATTACATTTTCTAACAATTTCAAACCAGTCACTTCCTATCACAATAGGAACAAATTAAGGCTATTACAATAAAATGCAGTACTAAAAACACTACAATATGTTTATTCACCTTACCAGTTCCAAAGTAGTAGATGTGTTGTAGTTAAATGCAAAGAATACAGGTACACTCAGTATATATATTTTCATTTCTTCAAATGTGTTTAAAAGATACAAACCATCTTTACACGCTTATGTACTGCATCCACGTTCTGTTACTTCAGTTCTGTAGAAGTACAGCCCATCGATCATTTTTAACAGTTACTTATACTTACCTTCAAAATATTAAATTAAAAAATATACATATAAAATTAGCATTTGTAGAAGACAAAAAATACAGTTACAATATATCTTTTACAACACAAAATATTTTGTAAAGCATATTATTTGCCTTTTTTTGCTGGTGTCAGAATACAGTGAATTTCACTAGAAACAGTGAGTTCAATAGTACTCATCACATAACAGCAGGCAAAAAAAAGACTATAAAAAAGATTATCTTAAAAAAAAACATTCAACATTCTCAATAACAATCTAAAAAATAGAAATAAAACATATTTTAAAAGTTTTCTTCTAAGACCAATTTCTTACATAACTATGAGGTATATCAAACAATCTTAAAATAACAAAACACTATCATTAATTTTTATACACTGTAGATAATGTTACTTACAAATATATGCTGACAAAATATACAACAAAAAGTCCTTAATGGTTTCAGACACTTTCTCCGACGGCCAAATAGTATGTGTGAAATTCTTAGTTTGAAAGTCATTCAATAGTAATCCTGAGCGTCTGCCTCCCAGCCTTCAGATCCCAAACCACTGATATCATTCTCACCGTCCCCCAGTGCACATTCCTCAGCCCAACACTATTCAACATCTCCATGGCAACCCTCACACAAGTGGCCCGCCAATCACACCTTTAACATCATCTCCTACGCTGACAACACCCGGCTCATCCTCTTCCTCACCAAGGAGCCACATACCACAAAAATAACCTCCACAACACAATTAAGGACGTCATCAACTGCCAACCAACCAATGGAGGTACTCATCCTCAGACCCACCCCCTAAGCCTCGGATGACTCACCCAACGATTCATCCTCAACTCCACCCTCTCCATGTGCAAGCAAGTCTACAGCATCTCTTCATACCGCTATAACACCCTCCACATGCTCCACAACATTTACAAGTGGATCCTAACCAAAAGAAGAAGGACTGTAACACAGGCCCTCATCAGCAGCAGACTACACTGTGGCAACACACTCTACACAAGAATACCAGCCAAACACCTACAACGACTACAACAAATCCAAAACACCTCCACCTGACTAATCTTCAATGTCTCCTGCTGCAGCCACATCACCCGTGACCTGATACACCTACACTGCCTCAACATCAACAAGAGGATCGCCTTCAAGCTCCTCACCCTCACTTACAAAATACTCTACAACACCAGACTAATCTACCTTAACAGCAGTAATCCTGAAAGGCCAAATTTTGTTCTTGAAATTTTGGCTCAAAAATATTAGGTAGGAATTTGGTAACTCTTTAGGCAAACGTTACTTAAAAACAAATTGACTATCATTACAATATATCCAACCTTTCAGACATTTTAAATAAACAGTCTAATGTCCAGATGTTGTTGTAGGTCTATCATGAAAAAAAATTGCAACAGCTACAAAAGATCTTCCTGATATTGATAGTTGAGTAGCTACAACATTTTTAATTAAAGTTTCCAATTTACTTCCATCAGCTCTACAACGTTGCAGCATTAAAATTACATACTGTCCATATCTTTGTATAAATAATGTTGATGACATTTCTGATTTACATTGGCTACACTCCATGTTTTGACTTGCTCCTCTAACTAGACTGTTAAAAGACACTGATTCACAGTCTGGTGAAGTCAAATATATGAATCTTTCAGTGTCTATGTTAGTGCTACATGTAAACAAACAATGTTTACAGTCATGTTGCCATTTATTAGAAAGACCAAAAAGGTTTTTTAATATCTATACCTTCATCTTCCAATACACCAAGCATAAACATTAAAAATTCCTGACAATCTTGTTGAATATTCTGCGTAAATTGAGTAGAACCAGAACATATGTCCAAAACATTTCGAATATCAGAAACACTTTGCATTTTACTTTTATCACTACTACATTTCTCATAAACTGAATACAACAATAAACACAATATTTCGTCCCGATTTTCATCAATTTGCTGTGGCAAACTTCCAAGAAAAAAAACAACATTAACAACTACATTAGCATAGCAGTTGACACCACAACTATTTTCAAACCGATAACCAATATTCTCTTCAACACTGACCTTTTTCTTTTTGCTTGCAGGCACAACTTCGTCTTGTATTTTTTCTTTCTCTACAGTTTCACTACAGATATTCTCAAATCTTCTTTTTCTACCTACCACACGCTTTTCAAATACTGGATATTGACCTAAAATGGGTGCATATTCTCTTCTTAACCTATTATACTCTTTCACACAATTTGCATCTGCACTAACCTTTGTCTCATCAAAATCAATCAAGTACAATCCAGATACAGTTCTCACTCGAGACAAAGCAACATATGCCATACCCTCTTTAAAAACGGTCCTTCCAATATTCACTAAAGCACTATCTACACTTAAACCTTGAGATTTATTAATGGTCACCGCGCATGCCAAAGAAATAGGAAACTGTTTCCTGCGTACATACAAATGTTTTACAAGCAAAAACCGAGCTGAACAACGACTAAATTGCTGTACTTCAGCAATTTCATCAAATTTGATTTTCAAAAATTCAATCCCATCTCTATTTACATATTTAACAAAATCAACAATTTTACCCATCGCTCCATTTACTAAACCTTTTTCCACATTCAAATTACGTCGTAAAATGAGCCTACAGTTTACACATGCATACAAATTCTTTTTTAAACCAGCAGTTTTACTTATCGATTTCTCTAAAGAATCTATTTTTTTTTCAACTTTTCAGTCAAAATAATAGTGATTCTTTCATGTTGTATTTTATCAATAGCTTCCAATTTTAAAATGTCTTCAATTTCCAACTTTAACATTTCTTCATTGAATATAGAACATTCACGCAGTGTTGGCATTAAGCAGATTACAGATTTGTTTTCTGCAATTCTCATATATATTTTCTCAGGAACAATATTTTCATTTGGAAACAAATTGGGAAGTAATCGTATCTGTAAAGCTTGTGTGCCATGTTCTGTCACTTTCCCAATTCTTATATCTTAAAAAATATTTCCATAATCTGCATCATTTGCCTGACGCATATTCGTAATAAGTTCCTTATATTGAAAAAATGACCAAATGTTAACATTTCCAATAATACCCAAAGACTTTCTGGTATCTTCATTTGCCAGTGTTTTAAACACTGGTTGTCCTTTTTCAGGAGTAAGTTGTAGTAGATCTCCAAAAACTATGACGTGTTTTCCTCCAAATAATACGTCATACTCTGTTTTAAGAATTTGCTGCATTCTTAAATGTACAAAGGCAAGCATTACGTTTGATACCATGCTTACATCATCAATAATGAGAAGTATCATTTTCTTCAAGATTCTTGAAACTTCACAACAAGCTTCTCCAGATAGCTTGTGGTATTCCAATTTGTTTCCATGCTCTACTGGTAGCATTAATAAACAATGTAAAGTAATTCCTTTAATATTGTGTGCCGCCAAACCAGTTGGAGCAGTGACAACACAAGACAAATGTGACTCAGTTGTTTTGTGTAGCAAAGTTGAAATTACTTTAATTAAAAAACTTTTTCCTGTTCCAGCCTGTCCACTCACGTACATTTGGATAGGTTGAAACGATGAGCAAGAGCACTCTTTCTTTTCATGAAGTAATCCATGGTTAATCTGTTCTTTCACTTGCTCATATATTTCTTTCTGCTCAACATTTAGTTGTTCTTCCAAGTTTCCTAAGTTTGTTACATCTTCTTGAGCTTGATACATTGCTGTTTCCACCTCTTCCATAGCAGTTGCTGCTTCATTTTGAATAATTGGTTCTCCTAATGGATCCTGACTTAACGGAGCAGAAGTTTGACTGTCTTGAGAACTGTCTCTAGCAATCTCAGCTGCAATTGTATCTTCTTGCTCAATTTCGTCATTCAACATTTCCACATAATTAGCAAAATCAGGACATTCTATAGTATCTTTACTTGCGATGAAGGAATCTTCATAGCTCTCGAAATCTCCAAGTAATTCCAATTCTGAACGCAATGGCTTGAAAAGTTGCAAAAGAGCTAAATAGTAAAATTCCCTTTTGTCAGGTGTTTCGCAACTCAGTTTACGGTGATTAATCAAATGTCCTGTTCTTTGTTTCACCAGACATCCTTCAGAACCAATCACGGCATATATACCATTATTGATATTTTTTGTAATATTCCGTTTAAAAATATAGTTTTGAAGCACTTCATAGAGAAAAATGTTCTCAAGATGAGGACTTCTATTTGGATAATGTGTATCCAACATATTTGTTTTCACAATATCTGTACTTTCTGGCTCTTTTTCAGCTAAATATTAAATTTCTTGTACAGATTTAGGTACTCGGTTTCGTGTTGCAGCAAGACCTAGACTCACCCAAATGATTATTCTAAATTTGGAGTATAGACTTGCAGGTGATAAGTGATCTGAGCATTCATACGCTCCAATTTCTTGATGAGATAACATCTTCAAACTGTAAGTATATAATTTCTTACTTAGACTCTTCTCATGAGAAATCTCTTCTCACATTTCCTTCAATTCTGTCTTTTCTGATTTTGTTATGTACAATGTTACATATCGAGCAACAGCAATGGAATTGTACGCAACATATTGAATATCCATATTAGCATTCCACATGGACAAAATGACTGGGTTATAGTCATTTATGTATTTTGACTTCATTTCATCTTAAGTTGTAGGTATTTTTTGGAGACTTTCTTGTGATAGTATGTCTCAAAGATGACATAAAACTGTTCACTCTTCCTTGCGACATTACAGGACGTGGAAATACAAAATGGCATTTGGTGCAGAATTTGTTCTTAGATTTGTACTTTTGACGACAGTATTTCCCACAACGATGGCTTTGGAATCGTAAGACTTGTTGTCTTAACTCCTTATCTTGTGTACTTTTGGGTATATCACATGTAGCATATTCTTCAATAAAAGACAACACAGTATCATCTGAGTCTGTTCCAAATTTGGGAGCATCTTTGCTCCATATTAGCATATGTATGTCTTTCTTGAGATATTTGATTATCTTTTTGTTATCTCCTTCTTCAAGTGCATCAATGAATTCATCAAACAGCTCAATACAGGCAGTCCATCTCGTGCCAATATTTTGTTTCAAGGCTGTTCAAAGGAAGCAGTGGTTTCAGGATTCTAGAAGCATTATAACCAGCATTGGTTCTTACTGGCTTAGAAAGCATATGCTGTTCAACAAGATTTGCACCTTTACACCATCAAGAAATCCTTGAAACGTGCTTGCTTCAGGCTAGTTATGGTTCATCTAAATTTGAATGGCTTCCTTTTGCACAACAACTTCAAGTTTTTCGGACTGGACTCAGCACCTTCCGCCTTGTCCACTTCAGGGAACATTAGCCTGGTATTCACAACCCAGAGGACATCTGCTAGGGACAGCAGTAATATGATGGCTCTCTTTAATCTCATCTTTTAGTAAGCCACCCAAGATTCTCTATACCTGGTTTTCACTGACTTTAGCTCTTCTCTATATCTGTCTCTCTGTATTCACTGCTAGCACTTTCCTGCACTTGACTGTCACTGCTTCTAGAGCATCTCTGTACCCGATTATTTCTGTCTTTAGCGATAACGTTTTGATTGGATTACTCTTTGGGGTTGTGTTATTGCGTAGTACCTCATTCAGGACCTTAACAGCAGGTTTCTGGCCAAGGAAAAGCAAAGTTCTCTGAGAAGCCTTTGTTCCCTTCATCAGCTTCCTTTTGGCTGAAGAGGCACTTTGACTCCATATACGCTGGCTGTCAAGTCTCTTTGCTTTAACTGAGGCACATGTGGCACACACGAGCAGTTTGCTGGACCTCAGCAATCTCTCCGTGGGAGTGCTTTTGTTCTGCAGGTTGTGCGGTTTACGGAATCCACTACTCCTCAACAGGCCACCAGCATAATAGCGCACAATGCCGATATTCAATCGTGAAACAATGCAGCAGTAACGGACTGGCAATTGGGGGTGAGCCATCTGAGTGATTATGGCAGCGTATGGTTCTGGATCCTCGACGGGCTGGGCCTGGACGAGGCGTCGCTGAGGGATGCCGGGACCTACATTTGTCAACAGCCACGGAAACAGAGGTGAGAGCCCCGGAGGCCAGTACCCCTGTAGAGGTTCCACCGGAGATAGACAGTGTAAGGGCTGCAGTAGTAGCACTCACCGTTACCAAGATGGGGATCCGAGACCAATCGAGAGCCAAATGAGAGCATGAGCAAGGCGTAGAGAGCTGTACTCCTGTCTGGAGCCCGCCTGCGAGATTGCCGTGTTGCCGCTATAGCCGCCGATCGTGAGGCTGAGAGCACCGACGGGACAAAGGGAGACTGGGCTTTCTGCGAGGGCGGCATCGGAGGCGATGGAAGAGGTATGCGGATGCAGGACCTCCAGACGTTCAGCCGAGATCAATAATAGCGATGTGGTTGCGGAGCCGCCATCTTGAGTCGCCTAGAAATCGACCGTAGAGGTGGTGGCGCGGCTGTTGAGGACATACGGCCAAATCCACTGACCCCCAACGGTGTAATGCGGTCAGCCTACAGCGGAGGGGGGCCTGGACCACGTATTGATGCAGATCCCGCTTAACTAGTGGAAGGATGCTGGTGGACATCGACTCGTGACGAGATCTCCGCTGAGGCTGAGGAGGTGCGATCTATGTGGTAGGAAGGCGGTAGGCCTTTCTGTCAATCGGCTTCAACGAGGCACAATCAAGAGGGAACACCACACTGAGGACCCACAAGAGCAATGTGCAACTTTTCCCCCACACAGTAGCAATAAGACACCATAGCTGAGATTGATATCATCAGACAAGGTGAATAAGCGGCATTGCAAGACACAGGGCACAAGCTGAAGGAGGAGAACCGCGGCCCACACAAATAAGGGGGCTAGAGCTATAGCGCCCAGAATATTATGGCCACAGTGATGCACAATAACATGTGAGTTGCACTGGGGAGCAATATATCCCAATAGCAGAGGGAGGTCGGAATCCAACAGGACGCACTGCAGGCAGTAGAGCCACAGACTCTCATGGCTTAAGGAGCCAGGCAGACAAATATGCAAAGGCCAAGCAGGAAATAGTGACACCTTATCTAGCCCACATCAAGCTCTTGCCTTAGTCCCTTTAAAGTATGCCGCCTATGCGGAGTCGCGGTACAAGGTCACCACGTTAGGGACACGGATACGAAGAGGCTTGGAGGATAAAATGGGGAGGCCGGACACCAGGCAGCCACGGCTAAACTTTGTTTAAAAAACTGCGAAAGGGGCAAGCTAAGGATAACGCAGTGAGCCAACCGCCGGCTGAAGATATACAGGAAATTTTCAAAGATCTAAAATCTAGCCTACAGGGCCTGGATATCAAGATGGACTCACTGGCCTAGAGAATGGATAGAATATCGCAGAGAATGGATGAACAGGAGGGACGGGTGAGCGTTTTGAAAACCAGAGCTGCAGAAACGGAAGAGGGACAGACTGAAATTGACAAGAAACTACACAGCATGGACGGCGTATTGTATGCAATACAACAGAAGAATGAGGATTTGGAAGCCAGGTTGAGGCGTAATAACATACGTATTACATGAATTGCGGAAACGACTGATATCCAAAAACATGGAAAAATATATCGAGACAATGATGACGGATCTCTTTGGTCAGGATTTGTCTGCACTGTTTCTTATCGAACGAGCGCATAGAATGCTGGGACTGCGGCCTAGACCTGGTGCACCGGCGCAACCTATATTGGCACGTGTTCTGAATTACAGAGATCGGGACACTATATTGAGAAAGGCCAGGGAAAGAGGTAAAATACAATATAAAGGTAATAACATTGCGCTGTACCCAGACCTCACGCTCCAGGTCCAACCGGCCCAGAGGGAATTCATTCCTGCTAAAAAAATCTTTCAACAACTGGGCACTAAATATTCCTTGATATATCCAGTTAAATTGAGAGTGCAAGGGCCAGGAAACATAAGTTTTTCCCAGACGCTAAGGCAGCACTATTGTACGCTTAACAACTGGCTAAGGACAACAAGCAAAAGGTAGTGACCAGTGACTCGCAGACTGAATGCACTCTCAGTGACAATGACTGATGAAAGGAAGCCCACATGATGGAGACACAGATAAGTACCACATGCTAACAATCGTGTTGCTATGGCTTGCTGTTCTCAAACGGGAGTTTGCATGGTAGGCCTATTGTTTATGGAGGAGAATTGGAACATTACCAAGCGGCCAGTTTGTAAGATTGACTACGGATGTAAGAAAGATATTAGTTGGTTGAATCAGTGATGTGCTTTTGGGTCCTGGCCACCCTGTCACAAGTACAGGGAAGTTTGCCGGCAGATTCACGTACCCCACCGGGATGATTCCCATGGGTTCACTACTGTGGACCGTTTGTTTGCAGTTATGGGGGGGGGGGTGGGGAGGGTAAAACATAACCTGATTGAGGGATTGGTGTGGGGGGATGAAGGGATGTTTTATTCATTGATATCGCCATGTCATGTGCCATCACACAAATCACAAAACTGCTTTCAGCACAAATGTTCATCCATTGGGGCCAGCTCGGCATGAAGCATTGATCAGTCAAGGTTTTTGCCTTGTGGTTGCCTACTGTTGTCCTCACATATATACGACCTGAGCACTTCTCATGACAACACTTAAATGCCTTTCCTGGAATGTGAGAGGCTTGAATGATCATAGAAAGGCCAGGCTAGTTCACTCTTATCTTTTGCGACACTCAATAGATATCTGCTTATTGCAGGAGACTAATTTGACGCCCGCAGAGACTAATGCACTCAAAAATTCTAGATGGGGGGAGGTGGTGGAAGCAGGGTTCTCGAATTAAGCCAGGGGAGTAGGAATCCTGATTCATAGGGGAGTACAATGGAAAACACACCACACAATAGTAGATAGGGAAGGGAGGAACATATTATTACAAGGCACATCCTACAATACCCCAGTGGTGATAGTAAACGCTTACGGGCCAAACACAGATAATCCCAAATTTTTCCAAACTATACGACAGAGAGTCCAGGCATTGGATGAGATGGCGGTCCTGTGTGGAGGTGATTTAAATGTTGTGCTGTTGCCCTCACTAGATAGGCAGGGAGCACCCCGTGAACACCATCCAAGAGCGGCCAAAATGCTGATAGGGATTATAGAAGACATTGGACTGGTGAACCCCTGGAGGTTACAACATCCGACAGTTAGGGAATGTACCTGCATGACACATCACCGAAATGCATGTTCGAGGCTGGATTATTGGCTAGTATCTAGAGATATACATACGTGGGTGACAGACAAGGGTACAGTAGACTCGCCAGACACACTGTGGGAAGCTTTAAGGTGGTTATAAGGGGAAATTGCATGGCATTTAAAACCGGGATGCTTAGGGACATACGGAATACACTGCACAGGCTGGAAGGCGAAATAGGAGACTTAGAGCCCTCAATCCAACTCACCTCATCACCTGCTACAGTGGCCCAGTTAAGATAAAAATTAACGGAGTATCAGGAGGAGGCGGAACAGGGGACGGCATATCTGTGTAAACGTGCACAAGCTAGAAGATACGGGGAGGGGGATAGAGCTGGTAAAACATTGGCTGGACTGCTTAGAAACCTGAGGCGGGCAAATTGCATAACCAAACTTCGCACTGGCAAAACAGTCTGAACACTGAGCGATGTATTGCAAACAATGACACAATTTTAACAACTATTCACCTCCCATACGAAACCGGCCCAGTCAGTTATAGATGAATACTTAGATACAGTAGCCCTAGCATGGTCCGATAGGGGAGCCCGAGAATACATGGACTTGCCGATCACGGTTGAAGATGTGAAACAGGTGATCGATGGAATGCCGGCAGACAAATCCCCAGGTGCGGATGGTCTAACAGCGGCCTTTTACAAGGAATACGCTGATATCTTAGCTCAATATTTACTGCAGGTGTACTTAGAGCCAATGGAAATGGGAATCCTGCCTCCCACCCTTAGAGAAGCCACTATTATTACACTATTAAAACCCGATAACGACCCCTCTACGCCAGAGTCGTACAGGCCACTATCGTTAATCAATCTAAATGCTAAGATCTATGCCAACTTGATTGCGAACAGACTACAACCGATGCTGCCGCCAATTCCACTGCCTGACCAATCCGGGTTCATTCCTGGTCGGTCAACTGCCCACAACCTAAGAACACTATTTGGACTGTTACATTACCTGGCCCTTGATGTTTAAGCAGCAGTTGCCCTACTGAACGCCACGAAGGCATTTGACTCTTTGGAGCGGAAGTACGTTTTCTCCCTCCCACCCAAATTAGAACTAAGCCCAATGTTCGTTAAACAGATAACGTGGATATACAATGCGCCGACAGCACGAGTGAAGGTTAACGGGAATTTTTCAGACCCTTTTGACATTATGAGAGGGACAAGGCAGGGGTGTCCGCCGTCACTGCTACTGTTTGCTATCGCAACTGAACCACTAGCAGCTAGACTCTGTCAACATCACACACACCGAAGCATAGGATTTACTTCCAGGGGATTACTGATATCAATGTATGCAGATGACATGACGACATATCTAGTGAACCCTAAAGACAACTTTGACGTAATAATGAGGGAACTGGTTAGATTTGGTGGTTTAACCGGGATACAAATTAATTGGCTAAAATCTACAATGTTACGGCTCACTGACGGCACTGCCCAATGTGAAAGCGAATTTCCTATCAAGTGGGCGTTGGGCGAAATACGCTACCTGGGTATCTGGATAAGCAGAAACGTACAGGAAATATGGCTAGCAAATTATGGTAAAGTCATGGACTGGATTCACAGTAAGATCCAAGGATGGAAAAACGTCCACTGTCCCTCACGGGCAGAATAGCCATCACAAAAATGGTGATACTCCCCAAGCTCCTCTACTTGTTCGTAAACATACCAATGCCACTGAACATTCACTTTTTTAGACACATCCGCTCAAGTATCATTGAGCTGGTGTGGGCGGGCAGGCAACCCTGGATGTCTTGGCACTTGTTAATGCTACCTTTCGATCAGGGTGGGCTGGAAGCGCCGGACTTTCAACTATATGCATTCTGTGCACAGGCACAATATCTCCACTTCTGGCACCACCCTACACCTTATCAAACGCATGTAGCGATAGAAATAGACAGAGTTGCACCTACTCCGCTAAACACGGTGCTATACCACCCCTACAAAAGGCCCAATATGGAAATTGACACAGTGGAAACAACATGTTTTGCGTGCAGGAGTATAGCAAAGAGGGCTGGTCACAGTGAATTATATGCTCCGTCCATGCCATTGGGGGGCAGCCCTCTACTGGCACATTTAACGGACAAGGGTACTACACAGAGGGCGCAGGCACATGATCTCACAAAAGGCAGCGATCTGTACCCAAACAACACGTTTCTTTCCCTCCAACAAATGAGCAAGCAACAGGCGCCTTCGGCATCAGATATGTTGTTATAATATCGACTGAGAGCGGCAAGCAGGGCTAGGTATGTAGATTTCCCAAAATAACCCCCCAACTTGGCAGCTTTGGAAGATATTTTGTCAAATCCGTTTCCCCGTAAACTGATAACACGTATCTATAGAACAACACAAGTTTGCCTCGCCTGTCATCACTAGCTCATCAAAATCACAATGGGAGGGCGAAACCGACACCACGATAACTAACGAGCAATGGCCTTTCTGCTGTTTACAGCTTGAACATCTATCACCAAACTATAGGCTGAGGCTCATACATTTTAATTTTTTTAATAGAATATATAGCACACCACTCCAATTACATCGCATGGGCCTACAACAAGATACAAGGTGTTGGATGTGCCGAGCACCAGACGCAACATTTATACATTTGGCCTGGTATTGTAGACCAATAGCACAATATTTGATTGAAATCGGTAAACACATTGAAGAAATAGTCGAAAATCCCAACCACATAACTCCACTGGTAGCGCTGCTGGGATAAGTGTGCGAGATCCCGAAGGGTTTCCCGCAAATTAGCGGCCATGCTGGTGTTGTTGGCAAAGTGTCAGGTCGCTATGCATTGGAAGAAGCGGTGTCCTCCTACAGTAGCTGGATGGTTAAATGTAGCAACATATTGCAGGGACCAATTGACAAATGATTGGGAACTGATGCCTGTCAGGTCTAGACCAATGGATATTAGGGAGCCATTTGTTAGCTGGCTGGGTTCGGGAGGTGCAGACCTCCGACACGACAACTAAACAGTGTATATAACATTTGGGGAGGAGGAAGGGGTCACTACAACCAGAGGATTTATGTAGAGGTGACTGCGATGAGATATCAAATAACGGGACATGTCAACAATTGGGCAAAGAGACTGGGAAGATGTATGGTAATTGCTCAAATGTTGATCAGAGATGCTTTTAAGGATGGCACTGGCATGATGGGATATAACGGGGGGAGGTAAGGGGGATTCATGAGGTTTAGTGGGTTATTAAAAGTTCTAGTACAAAGTGGAAGCACACTTACAGCAATACGATGTACAGTTGAATATCAAAGTTTATCTCAATTATCAAACGCTGCCGAGCCCCAGGGATGTCGGCATGATGGCTATGTGATATGCATATAGAAAAACATTGTGCACGCTGCCGGCCTCAGGGTTGTAGGCACATAGCTGTGTAGTCCGCTTACATTGCAATACAAATTTTCCCAAAAAAACTGTTCTTCCAACATTCAGAGACATGCATTTTTATTAACCCCACCTTACCGTTCTCCCGATAAGAAGTAGTGCATCGATGCAATCCTTCTCTGATGAAGTTCCAAACCTCTGGACTTTTCTCTCAGAAAAGACTCATATCATCTCATTGCATCTCCAGTTCAGAAAGCTCCACATCATGCCATCAAATGGTAGGCACACTAACTGACAAGAGCAGTCCTTATACCAAAACATGAAATCCTTAACCACGGTTAATACACATGCCCATCCAACCATACATAATGACACTATGTAAATTTCAGCAATTATAACTGTCATTACTCTTCTCCCTACTTCTCGCTTAGATGCAGAATTGTGTGAATCTATAGTAGGGTATCTCTGGTCATCAGACAAGTCACTTCTTGCATTATGCGGGCTCATCGAAACTAACCACAACATCGGGAGTAGAAGGTTATATTTAAAAATAAGTTTGAAAAAATGATGGGTTGAATACTTTTATTAGTGTCAGCCACTGGTAATTACTCAAATCACATACTAGTGCCTACCATTTTGTACACTATTCCTCCTTAATATGAACTTAGCCATAAGCAAAAACAAATCAGTCTTGACCCTGCTCCCATAGGAATGGTCCAGCATAAAGTGCCAGGCGAGGTCCTCCCTGAGCCAGAACACAAGCAATGCAAGACATGCTTCATCCTGATCGGCGCTTTTCAGTCGGATGTAGTTTGGATACAGTAGCACCGTGAGCACAGAACCCACGTAGGGTTGCTACTGTTCCCAAATAAATACATGGGCCAATTGTTTATGTTTCAGGAATCTGCAAGGTGATACTTAACGGTAACCTAAAAACAAATTCATCTTCATTTGTTTGTTGGCTTCAGAGCCAACCACAGCACGGAGACCGCCCTCATCGCAGCCACCAACGCCATCCGGACCCTGCTCGACAAGGGGGAAACAGTGGCCCTCATTCTCCTGGACCTCTCCGCTGCGTTCGACACGGTCTGCCACCGCACCCTAGTCCAGCGCCTCAGCAACATCGGTATCCAAGAGAAGGCACTGGAGTGGATCATCTCGTTCCTCGCCGGAAGAACACAAAGAGTCCGCCTCCCCCCATTTCGCTCCGAGGCCACCGAAGTCATCTGCGGCGTCCCGCAAGGATCTTCACTCAGCCCCACCCTCTTCAACATCTACATGAAACCTCTCGCAGCCATCGCACGCCAGCACAACCTCAACATCATCTCTTATGCCGACGACACCCAGCTGATCCTCTCCCTCACCAGAGACCCCGACACCGCCAGAACCTGCCTACACGAAGGGATGAAAGACGTCGCCGAGTGGATGAAGGACAGCCGCCTGAAACTGAACTCGGACAAGACGGAAGTCCTCATCCTGGGATCTTTGCCCTCCGCCTGGGACGACTCCTGGTGGCCCACAGCCCTGGGCACCGCACCCAAGCCAACCGACCACGCACGCAACCTGGGCTTCATCCTGGACCCCTCCCTCTCGATGACCAGACAAGTCAACGCCGTCTCCTCATCGTGCTTCAACACCCTGCGTATGCTTCACAAGATCTTCCGCTGGATCCCGACCGAGACCAGGAAGACTGTCACCCAGGCACTCGTCACCAGCCGACTGGACTACGAAAACGCCCTCTACGCCGGAACCACAGCCAAGCTACAGAAAAGACTCCAGCGCATCCAGAACGCCTCCGCCCGACTCATCCTGGATGTCCCCCGACGCAGCCACATCTCCAGCCACCTGAGGAACCTGCACTGGCTCCCCGTCGACAAGAGGATCACGTTCCGGCTCCTCACCCACGCACACAAGTCTCTCCACGACCTGGGCCCCAAGTACCTCAACGACCGCCTGACCTTCTACACGCCCACCCGCCAGCTACGGTCCACCAGCCTCGCCCTCGCAGCCGTACCACGCATCCGAAGAGCCACCACCGGAGGAAGATCCTTCTCTTACCTGGCTGCCAAGACTTGGAACTCCCTCCCCATCCACCTTCGGCTGACCCAGGACCATCTCGCCTTCAGGAAACAACTCAAGACCTGGCTGTTCGAGCAGTAGCATACCCCTCACCCCAAGCGCCTTGAGACCCTCCCGGGTGAGTAGTGCGCTATACAAATGGCATGATTGATTGATTGATTGATTGATTTGTATCATTACTTTTCTGTTTTTGTTTACTTTACGTATTAGTCAGGGAACATTAAGGCAGCTCAGGAACAAGTTTTAAAGTAATTCCATCCCGTATTTACTGCTTGAAGTTTGTACTGAAGAGAGGGGAAAAAACAGCTCTGGGTGATTTTTCCAATTTCAATACCAATACCATCTCAGGGTCACTTCCAAAGCTGCAGAGTTTGCTTGCTACTGGGGATCTACGCAGGAAGGTCTTCACATGCCACAGGAGGATTGCCCTATGCTTATGGGACCTTGGAAGGTAACTCAGGAACAGCTCAGCAAATGAGTGATGAGGAAAACATATGTTGCCTGGGAGAATGGCCTTCTCTATAGTGAGCTGGGAAATCATTAGTCAGGGACTACCAAGAGGCTAGTGATGCATTGGCGCACTCAAACTTCCTGTTGCCACTGACCCATGAAGGGCCCTTAGCAGGACATCCCTGATTATAGAAACCCAGGATAGGTTGAACTCCCTGTTCTGCAGGCCAGGGATGCACAGAGACACAGAGAGGTGCTGCAGAATCAGTCCCGTTTGCCAGATGAGTGGTAAGGCAGGAGGGAGGAGTAAGGGGAAGTTAGTGCCTCTGCCAGTGTACGTGTTCCAATTGAGCAAGTGGAAATATATATAAATATCAATAATTGGTCCAGTCAAACCCTCTCACAGTCAGGCAACACGTACATCTTGGTTGTGGTGGATTATGCTACAAGGTATCCCAAATCCACACCTCTGAGGAACATGATTGCAGTAGTGGTAGAGAGAGATCTCCTCTGGATATTTTCAATGGTCAGATTTCCATTGACAGTAATTAATGACAGGGGCACCCACCTGCATCTCCTTTTACTTGAGGGAGGTGAGGGAGCAAGATGGTTTGACATACAATTTCTCCACAGCATACCATTCACATACCAATGGTTTGGTGGAGTGGTTTAATACAACGCAGAAGAGAATGATGACAACTCTGACAGAGAACCTCAGGAGGAAGTAGGATCTTCTCCTGCAATGTCTCTTATTTGCCTACCAGAAGATTTCACAAAAGGGAAGAGGGTTTAGTTCCCCATATCTTTTGAATGGACACCCAGTGTGGGGCCAGCTTACCCTATTCAAAGAGGGATTGGAAAGAACCTCAGAGTCTCCATAGAAGGATGTGATTAACCTCAGGAAATTGACGGCTCAATACATGAGTCAAGCAGAGAAAAACCTTCAGGCTATATAAGAGCTGATGAAGTAATTGTATGATCAGAATGCAACACTGACTGGGAATCGGGAGGGTCAGGGGGTGAGGGTGTTAAAGCCAAACTGTCCCAGGGTTTTGGGGGACAACATGTGTGGGACATGCAAGGTACTTCAAAAGATTTCTGAGGTAACTACTTGGTCAGTCCAGGTGCCACGTGGGAACTAAAGTCAACAAAACAAATGCCAGTGCTGCAACACAATGTTCACATAAATGTTGAAAAGCAATGATCAAAACAATTGCTTTCAAGAAACCACTTTTTCCGTTTCATGCAAAAGTCAAAAACCATTATTTCGATTCTTTTTTTTTTCATTAAAGTATATCTTTTTGAGACAGTTTTTTTCTTTTTACAAATAGGAGAAGAAACATTTTTTGTTTAAAAGGGAAGCCCCTTGGAACATTCTAACACATTCAGCCTCTAAAATTTAAAGGACAAAAAGGCATCAATCATACTGTGTCAGACTCATTCACCTAACACCTTATTCAACACACCCAACCACACAATTACTCACACTTCACTCATACACTACCTACTCAGGGGTCCGAATTGTGGGGACCAAACAATTTTTTAGGTGGGTCATAGAAAAATACTTTTTTTGCACATCTAGATACACTACACCTATGTGTACAAAGACATCAGGCCATCAAGATTGATTCCTAAAATCAAATACATATACAAAAACACAAACTTTGAAAACAGATAGGCCTGAACAACAATGGTCTACGCGTTTCGAATCACCCCTAATGCGGGGATTCTCCTCAGGATCTAAAATGGCTTCACTTTCATACAGGAGTCTCTGTCAGAGTTTTTGTTTTTTCTTTTTTCCATCAAAGTTTGGGGTGTGGAGATAAAACAGCAGATGCCAAATAATTGCTTGATGCTTTCGATAAAGTCCTCTCCTTTCATTGAGTTTGCCGCTGTTGCGCTATTTTCAGTTCTTTTTAAAGGTGCACAAAGTCCTTATCTCGATTTCAGCAGGGGGGAGCTTCAAGGCGCCTCCTCATGGTTCTTAGTCCCGGTAAACAATTGTCGGAGTCGCATGGGAACTGAAGAGCAGGTCCAATGTGAGCAGGCTGACAACACCTCCTGTTAGATTACACAGTGAATGTACCGGCTACCGCAGAGTAAGTTGAGGGAGACAGTGAGACTCTTCTTGACTTGCTGCATAATGACATAAGAGATGGCACTGTGGAAAAGGTTCAGTTGACCCCTGAGTTAATGTCTGAGCAGCAGAGAGAGTGTAGAGGTGTTGGGATGCTTTGCCTCCCTCTTCTCGCTGACTACCGGGATGACACCAGTCTGTGTGCATGACATGGACGTGAGTGACTGTCTGCTAGTAAAGCACAGGATGTACAGAATAAAGGGCTATATTAAGGCAAAAGTTGCCAAAATTTTGGGCATGGGGGTCATTGAGAGATCTCATAGTCCTTGGTCTAGTCCTGTGGTTCAAGTACAAAAAAAGGGTCTATTGACTTGCCGTTCTGTGTGGACTACTGTCATATGGTTCCCACAAATTAAGTAGGACTGTGTTTCCCGGACAACATAACCGCAAATTTAGGGGACTGATTCCCCACATCATCAGAGTGTGTTGCCAGAATTCCTAGCTAGCTCACAGTGCCCCACCTGATTACCTAACTTTACCAGGACAACACATTGTATCTGCAACTTCAGAACATGACCACTCTAAATCCCTAAGGAAATCGTGGAAACAGATCTACCCTTTTGTTATTACTCTGGCGTGCCCATAAGATACAAAAGAAGGATACAGATTAACTTTTGAAACATTGATTGAAACAATGTAATCCTTGTGTACAAAGCACGACCAGAAGTTATTACCCAGCATTATAAGAATGGTGAAAAAAGATTAACAGCTCCACCTGTATCACATTACAGTATGAATATGATTATTTGTATACGCCAATCCTAAGGCTGCCTACAGTATTGAGAGCATAGTTGGAGTATCCTCTGCCAGATCTATTAGGGCAACTCAACCCCCATACCTGTGTCTGATGTATCTTGAAGCCGATATGTATATTCTTATATCCATCTCAAAACTGGTGGGCCCTCCTGTGGCCTGAGGCATGGGTCCAGGTGGGATCGATGGGCTGCTGGTGGAGGTACTGGGTATGGCTGGATGGCTGGCAAGTACCTGTCCAAGACTGTCCATGTCTAGCAGAGCTCCCCTTGATGGGCTAAGTGGTCACAGTGGAAAACTTGACCACTTGCCCTGTCCCTTCTCCTCCTTGTACCTCCTCTTTATGGCCCTGTGTGCCTTGGCAACCCACGCAAAGGTGATGGAAGCGGTCCTTCCACTTTCTGTGTTGCCTCAGCCCCTCTGGGGTCATTTTGACTGTTAAAGCAATGAGGATACATTTCAGTCAAAGTGTGATTAGGAACAGGTATCAACATGATGAAATACCATTATTTATACAACATCTAAGGTAGCAGCCCCCTACAGCCTAAATTAATCTTGCAGCTTAAAGTGGCGTAGTTAAGCTTACCAAATTGATTTGGGTCTATTTTCCTTTTATACTAGTGTGTTAGTGTCATTTTAAAGACCAGCTTTTCCTTAGTGTTAAAACAAATTATGCTAATGGGGCTCATTTCCTGTTTTTCAAAAGTAGAGCTGTTTCAGAAAATCCTTGTAGATATGGCAGCATCAGTTTTGTGATGGATTTTCTGAGGGAATGCCTACCTTACATATCATTACCGGAAAATGTCACCAGCACATCTGGCATTAAAAAAATGCTAGGCGCTAGATGGAAAAGTGATGCCAAGGGGCTCTAGCGTCACTTAGGTAAATATGAAGCTAAAAAAAAAAGCTGCAGCGTTAAAAAAGTGACATAGCAGCGGCCCTATTTTTCTCCAATATAAAGATATACAGGGGAATTTTTTGTATCAAACAGAAAGCTCTAAGAGGCAACATAAACATGCAATCAAAGTATATAAAGCATAAATACCAAGCACAAAACACTTTGAACGAGAGGAGGTCTTTACATTTCTGATCCTTTATTTCAAATATTTAGATGAAAAGCAAATACAGCCAACGTGTTTCACCCGTGGCGGGCTTCTTCAGGGAATCCAGAAAGGAGAACTACTCCTATGGAGATACAAGTTCTATTTTCATGATAGTTACAGGAGCAGACGGACAGCTTACTGTGTGTATCGGGAGAAGTCCTTAATGTGGACCAATCCAAGTAAGAGCAAACTTTATTGATTGATTTTTCCTCAAATGAAGAGCGTCGCAAAATGCGACAATAGTGCAAATTTTCAAGTGGAGAGCCCGTTCTGGCTGACGTATGGCCTAAACAGCATTAGAAAATGCGGAACCTTCCTCCACATTCCAGGGCACCCGTTAAGTTTTCGGGCATTATGACACGGCAGAGTCAATTCGAAAATGTCATCACAGGGGAATATTTACAAGGAAATGTCGAAGCGCATTTTTAAAACACAGGGATGCGCCATATTTACAACATTACGGCTCACTCCTGTGTTTCCCTTAGTGCTGGTGCTAATATTTGCTCCCTAGTTCAACACAGGCACCCTTGCACTCTGAAGGGTGAGTGTGTTGCAGGGAATTATTGTTTATGTGCAGGAAGTTGTCCCTTACTGCACATAAACAATAATTAACGGCAATGTGTTACTTCTATATGTGGTGCATTTTGCAGTACTCATAGAAGTAGCAAATCATCATTATTTAATGACTGTGTATGCACAGGAAGGGGCACCTTCCTGCACATCGGCAATAATTAATGGTGTTTTGCTCTTTCTCTGCAAAATGCATCACACATAGAACAAGCAAAAACGAGGACAAATAAAAGTATTTCTCCTTGTTGCGCCAATCTAATGCCTGCCATGGCATTCATTTTTGTCGCTTCCTCAGATTTACACATCCTTGAAAATCTGGGGCAGCGTCATAAAGCAATGGGTGGAACGCCCACAACAGCAACTTCCATTCCGCAACCCTTTCACGCTAAGTGATACATGTAAAGGGGCTGTATTTATAAGGATTTGTTAAGCCACAATAGTGCCTTAACACCGCTTTGTAAGTATGGAAAAGGACACATCACCATCAGAACATCGCTAAAAGTGACGTTCTGGTGGCGCTATCCCCAGAGAGAACCTGCCACAAGGCAGTTTGCCTCAGTGTGCAAAGACTGTGGCGAGGAAGGTTGTACTTGGGATGATGAAGAACAGCAATAAGCAATCAGGTATTTTCAGAGTACCTGGAGGTATGTGGCATACTTATTTGTAAGTATTATTATTGCCATTATAGCATTACTATAGTAACATTAGTACTACTCCTATGAGGAGTGCTGACGTGTTAACCCAAATCTATAACAGGCTATACTGTGTAGGGTTTTGGGTTAGAAAGGTATTGTTTTTGCTTTTAGGCTAAGTTGGAAATGTTTTGATAATCACCCCGGTGCAGTTATCATGTTTTGAGAAGCAGCACCTGTTGAGCTGATAAGTGAGGGTATGTGACAAATAAATGTAAAAGTAATATACTGTATAATGTACTCATGCTGTACATTCTAGGGTCATTACAGGTCAAGGAACAGATGCTTTTAATGGTCATGGAAGCTAGAGGTGACTTGCAATATCTTTATAATGTAAAGCAGAGGATATTTCACTCCTTACAAATACACGGTCACACCATCACCTATCACACAAAACACTTAAATCCTTTGAGTCCTTTAATGAAAATGGCACACCAAGAAACACAGAATCAGCATTGCATTAAGAACATAAACATGCAATTAGTGGTTTAAGCTAAAAGATATTAGGATTGGTTCCATGTAAGGCAGATTAAAAAAAAATACTGTGTTGACACATGGCTAGATTCTGTCTTTCCTAAAATTACCTACAGCACAAGCAAGCATAACAGTATTGCCACAACTATCCACTTTTTGTTGAACATGTTTTATTTTAGGAAAACATCTCAGATGAAGGATCAGTTCCTGTTTTCCTGCTTGGAACCTCAGGTGTACTATTGTTCCATGACCTGCCTTTCACCCTTGCTGCTAGCTCTAGCAGAAGGTATGGTCGGGTCAAAGGTCAACTGTAATAAACTATGACAAGAGAGTGGCTATGCAATTTCTTTTTATATAGGCGACTATTGGTGACACAGGTTGTCTTTAAGAAGGAAATCAAAGATGGCTTCTTATACATTTAATACAGGCACTCGTATAGTATAATTATAATAAGAACAAAACAAATAGACAACTTCATAGCACCAGCCTGCCCATAAGGTTAAAGGGATGCTAATGGTGTGTACATCAAAAAAGAGGGGCTAATCAGAGAAGGCCAGTAATGAGAAAATGCAGCAGCCTCAGCCATAAGTGAAGGAATGACAAAAAGGTAATAGTTATCAGTGCTAATATGAGAACTAGCCATGGACTTGATTAAAGGCAAGGATACCTCTGAGTAAATGCCCCCAATGAACAAGCAGGGAAGTAAAAGATTACTCTAGGCAGGCAAAAGGAGGGGAAACTACACCATCTTTAAAATGCATCTGCTTCTGGTAAGCCAAAGAAAGCCAAACCTTTGGACAGGGGCCCACACTCCTGGCTTCTCTGAGCTCCTGAAGACCCCCAAAGGCAGACAAGCACCAGTCGGGTGAGCCCTAGAAAGGTCAGGGGCAAACCCTAAATGGGCTTCCAACCTGCACGTTAAAGGGAGAGAGATGAAGCAATTGATAGGTGCTGCCCTTAGAGCCCAATGGCAGATCTCCCTGCCCCATATCTCCCTATTGCCCTCACCCATGCATGCACAGTACAATTCATAGATTTCCAGTGACCCTTACTTTTTCCAGTTTACAGATGGAGCCTTGACCTAGAATTTCCCTAAACTACCTCTCCTTACTAGAAGTGAAGGACATTAGAGAGCAAACAAGTGACAATGAGGTAAAAGGACATGTGGTAATGAAGTCTGTGGCTGAGGTGTAGATGAATGTAGATTAAAATGTTGAGGTTACAAGTTATGAACATCCTTTAGAACAGCCCCACCAGGAGCAGCCTCCCTGCTGCTCAGCCCATCTTCAACATGTCAATCACACCAACATACAGAACACTCACACTGGCTGAGCAGCTAGGAACCAGGTGCATAGGACAGAATAAACACAACAACATGCTATTACAGGACCCTTACCCTGCTTCCCTTGTTTCTGCTAGGGTGAGAGTCCCTTGCTCACTTGGCCACTGTATTCAAGATAGCCTGGCTGATGAGGATTATGAATCCGAAACCGGTCCCAGGATGCTTGTTTCCGGTCCAGGGAAGACATGGCATGGTAGTTCGGTCTGGACTGTCCCATGAGGCACAGGGTCAGACTGCTTTGCATATTGCCATGTCTGAACTGGGGTGGCCAAGTGAGCTAAAGAATGGTGATGGATTAAACCCAGATCAGATGACTGGGGGTGAGTGTTTGATTTGCTCAAGCGCTCCGTCCATCATCCCCTTTTGTATCCCAGGGTGAGAGCATGGCACTTAATCCAACCTTAGACCAGCTTTTCTTTGTCTTCTGAAAATTGTGGAAAAAACCATCGATATTTATTCACAAGTTAACTTTCCCTTTGATCTCCAATGTCACTTCCTTTCCACTATGTTCCATGTTATCTTTGCTCTCACCGCCAGCAAAAGGCCTCAGATCTGAGACAAATGAAGCTTGTAGGTGTAATTTAGTATCTCCAGGAAAGAATTGGATACACATCAAAAAATAACTAGAAGGAAGGAAACAAGGACGAAAAGAAAGAAAACAAAAGTAGGAAAGAAAAAAAAGATAAACAAGAGCAATGAAGATGATAGAAAGAACGGGAAGCATAAGCAATGACGATAGAAATATGGAAAGGAGGGAAAAGAAATGGTGAAAAGAAAAAAAAAGCAAGAAAACAAAAACAACTCGTTCAAGAAGGATTTTGAAAGGATCATTTGAGGGGAAAGAGGTCTGGCCTTCTAACAAGCAGGTGCAGAAGGCCTCAGCACTTCAAACAGCACTTCAAGAGGATAAAGCACATGAACTCTGAGATTGCCTACCTGAAAATGTTTCCCATAGCAACTACGGGATAGGAATACACTATATACAAATTCTAATCTCAGTATAAAAGAATCGAAAAGTACCTTATTGCAAAAGGTAAAATCGGTTTAGTTACCCACTACCCGCCGACAGTATCAGTCCATCAAAGCAACAATTTTGTAAACTTTGTGACCCTATTCCTGAAGACAACCAGAAAATATGTACAATTAGACTACCTTAGAAAAGCTGGCCGTTAAATCCAAAGTGCTGGAAAACTTTGGAACCTGGAGGATTTTTAAAGCCAGTGCAAAGAAAATTTCAGATTGTATTTAAGACCAGTTCGCGGATGGCGACGACTCCAGGGTTTCTATGTTTAGGTTCTATTATTGTGCAAATTATTCAAACCCATAGAGTTTTTGCAGAGCTCCTCTTGCTTAGCAAAAACTAGCAACTACACATCAGCACCCCTCCAGCCCAGCCCTGCACTGCTCTACTGGCTATGCAAAGACAGATGCTCCTCCATCAAACTCCTCTTTTTTACCGAAGTGCTGTGTATGATACAGGATAATCCCTTATTCGGGTGGAATTTAAGAGGTTTAGCATAACAAAACCCTGCACTCTGATTGTTACTCCTACTTACTGTTCTCCCTATAAGAAGTACTGCATCAGTGCAATCCTTCTCTGTGAAGGAACAAGCCTCTGGACTTTTCTCTTAGCAAAGACTCAAATCTTCTCATTTCACCACAAGTTCAGAAAGCTCCACATCCTACCACCGAATGTTAGCCACACTATCGTAGAAACTGACCAGAGCAGTCCTCTTGTCTTTAGGCACAATTCCAAAACATGAATTACTGAGGCCGCACTTCAAACCCTGTCCCATCCAAACATACATAATGAAGCTATGTAACTTTAAGCAATTGTAGCTGTCATTCCTCTCCTCACGACTCCTCGCTTAAATGCAGGTAAGTGTGACTCTATAGTAGGATCTCTCTGATCATCACACAAAACACTTTTCGTAAACCACCACTCTGTACAGTACACTATCTAGAGAGTGTGAGAAATCACCAAAAGGTAGGTAGAGGTAAAAGGTGATAATACTAATGCTCGCTTTTGTGGTAGAATGGGCGAGCAGTTACGCTTATCAGAGCGCAGTGCTAAGCATTTATTGTACTCAGAGATGCAATGCATGAGACACATAGGAATGTTATAGAACTTATAGATTGTTATAGAAGTTAGACCCTTTTTTGCCTTTCGTCTCTGTAGCGCATAGCTCCTGAATGTACTGTAGAAACCTAACAACTTAATTATGAATATTACTCAGACAAAATTCGAAAGCATATTTTGCATGACTATAGACAGGTTTCTCACTTGTGTTTTTTAATGGTTTGTTTGTCACAAAACTTTGTACCGCAGTGGACATTCTTTAAAATGTTTGTAGGTATGTTTACATTTAAACAGCCCTGAAGCAGTCCCAAATTGGGACGAAACGCGTCGGCTGTACTGTCTTTCCTACTACAAAACAGAATAAAGAAATCAAAACTGAGTAACTTTATCTCATGTTATCATTTGGATTTGAAATAATTTCACTGCTGCTAGTCTGTGGTGCACCTGTGCTTTTGTTCAAATGAGACATATACTCGAAATTAAATTCAAGACAAATTTATAAAAACGATTTTTATCAAATGTATACCCATAAACTCAGTTCTAGGGTAAGTACTTTAGGAGATCCAATTTTGCAGAGTTCGATACATATATCCCTTCTATGCACAATTACGCACCATAGGAAACAATGGGGAAAGAGCACAATCATGCAAAGAAATTCAGGTAATACTTTCAGAAAGCTCACCTTTGCGATGTAGATTGAAGGCAGGACCAGGTCTAAAGTTCCAGCAGGAGAAGTTCTGGAGCATCCCAGATCTGCCCGGAGCAGGAGTGCAGAACTCTTAGAAGCTGGTACACAAAGACAAAGGGGGCCACTTCCAATTGCACTGCACAAAGGGACTTACAGGTAAGTGGGGTGGGTCTCCTTAGAGGGAGGAGGTCACAAGGGCCTGGGGACCACAGGAGGAGGACTGGTTGGTCGCTGCTGGGGCCGGTAGGGCCGGATGCAGAGCAAACAGGTCATCTGAACAACTGGAGTTCCTTGTGGTCAGGATCAGAAAACTGGGAGAGGCGATCTCAGCCCAGCTAGGTCACTCAGGAAGTGGGTCTCAGGTGCATTGATGTCCCTCAATGGGTGGTTGAGTCTAGCGCTTTGGGAGTCTGGAGTGCAGTCTTGTTCTTGGTGTTTCCCATTGGGTGTTTGGTACCCCATGTATTAGTGTGCCGTGGCTCCTGTAGGTCCTGGCACCTCCATTCATGGTGGTGGGACAGATATGACCCCTCCGGGGCTGTTGTACCTTTTCTTGCATCAACGCTGCATGGAGGTTGTGTTGGAGCAGCACATCAACAAACCTGACTTCATGGGATCGGTGCCTATGGTGTGCAGGGAAGTGATACCTTCAAGGGAGTCCTTTCAGGTTTTAGGAAGACACAGCATCAGTGAAAGTCTAATCCTGGCAGCAGCAGGCAAGGTACAGTGCCTTTTTCTTCTGCAGGTCCCCGAGCAGCGGGTCTTCTTTGTCCTGGTCTTCTCTTGTCCATCAAATATTAGGTTCAGGTCTCAAGGTTATACCAAAATACTGAATTTAGGGGTGTTATAAGGGGAGACGGTCAAACAAATGTCCCATGTGGCTTATTCACCAACATTTCTACCTGCTTTGAAAGTGTGAAAACTCAATTAGTAACTTGTATCATAACCTTTGATATTGAGAAAGGGTACAGGATACATTATCTTGAATGATGATTGCTCTCACATCTTTAGTTTAAGGACAATATACATTTCCTTATTTATCCAAATTAGTGCAGATGATGCAGCGCTCAGACTTTGAGCAAGTATGTATACAATATTACGATGAACAGACTCCAGGGTTACATAGGATTTTATATCAAAACAAACACAAGCAGACAACCTGTCGGTTCATATATGGTATCTCCTGGTCATCTATAACATGTTTTGAAAGCAACTTAGAGGGGGGGGGGAGTATTGACATTTCTTCCTATAGTTCGTCTTCAGGTGTTCTAAGAAAAAAAGTAATCTGACTAAACTTCCCTAGAAGTTGTGAATCTTGGGACCTTCAATAAGGCATCCTGTAAGCGATATGGGCAAGTATACTTAAGAGTCAACAATGTATACTGGGCTACTCGGTTAGTCAGACACTTTTAGTGGGGTAAACAAATGATTCAGGAAAAGTACACTTTTGTATTGTGTGGAGAAAGTGGTCACACCTACACATACAAGAATATTCCTTCAACAAAGCCAACAATGGGAAACGGGTCACTAGTTCTTTAGAGGGTCTTATAGAGGTAAATGGATTACTGGGGAAAAGCACACCTTTGCATTGTGTCATGTATAAAATCCATGATATAGAGAATGCATTATGGTTCAAGAGTGTGTGCATTAGTGCATGGCATCCAAACATGCACCCGCGCAAGGGAAGAGAAAATAAGATACCATTGATTTTGCCTCTTTTCCCTTTAATGCATCTCAGAAACTTTGGTTGCTGTGCTATGTTGTGGCACTGCAGACCAAAGCCCCAGTGAGGGAAATGTTTGGAGAAATAAAAACATTTCACCAACTTTCTTCCTACCTGCAGGAACTGTTATTTTTTTTAAGTAAAGCTAGGTCTGTCAATATTTTTTGATCTTGACTTTTATCAAAAACCTTGGGTGCTGTATGCTGTAGTGCCAAGGTTCCATCAATGTTACACTCCCTTGATGTAAAGCAACTCAAAGCGCTATCTGCTCTGAAAAAAGGTCACACCTTTAAATCCATTTCAAGAGTTTGCCTCACTTTACACCCATTTGCGCCAGTGCAAATTCTTGATGAATCTGTACCTTGGTTTGTTATCAGCTGTGCAGCGTTTTTGAATAAGGCAGTGAAATCTCACCATCAGCAAAAGTTTCATGTCTCTTCATGATTGACGTGTGATTCTTCTCGATGCCTCCTGGGCAGTGTTTATGTTGGGGAATCTGTGGAGCCAGTGCTGTGACATTGTTGGCAGTTCATGCGTTGCAGCCGCCTCAGATTCCATGAATTGAGTTGTCACTGTGGTGTGACTGTGCCCTAAGGCGCTAACTTACCTTGTCACAGCCTGTATTTGATTTGTTACTCTTTAGTATGCTCAGAATGCTAAGAATGGCCACCTCTGGGCAGAGATTGTTTCTCTTTCAGTTTGTGTTAACGTTCTAACCCCGGGATCACTCACGCACACGAACAGTGCGCATATCTTTGGTGCCCCAAGTGGTACAGCCATATTTTGTTGGGGAAGTCTCTTACACTGTGTAAAGGTATAGGACTGTTCATCTCTATTATATGGATATAAAGAGTACCTGTCACAAGGGCATTTACCACACTGTGCAAAGGTTGTGGCAAGGAAGGTTGGACTTGGATTGATAAAGATTACAAATAATTAATCAGATTACAAACTCATTAGCAATGGGTGTTACAGCATTCTATAGTTGTATTAGTACTACTCCTATGAGGAGTGCTGACTTGCTTACCCATACCCATAGCAGGCTACAGTGTGTAGGTTTTGGTTAGGCGCTGTTTTTGTTTTCAGGCTATGTTGTACATGTTTTGATAATCACCACAGATCAGTTATCATGTTATAGGAAACTGCACCTGGTGGAGTGATATGTGAGGGTATGTAAGTGATAAATATATAAGTTATATACTGGATAAGGTACTCCCTGCCTTACATTATAAGGACATTACAAGTCTAGGAACAGATGCTTTTTATGGTCATGGAGGCTACATGTGACTTGCAATATCCTTTTAATGTAAAGCAGAGGACATTTCACTCCTTACAAATACACGGTCGCACCATCACCTATCACACAAAACATTTATATCCTTTTTGTTTCTTATGAAAATGGGACACAAAGAAACACAGAATTGGTATTGTCATAAGAACATCAAAACACAATTAGTGGTTTATGGTAAAGTATTTTGGGATTGGTTCCATGTAAGGCTGATTAAAAAAATACTCTGTTGAAACATTGATAGATGCTATCATTCCTGAAATGACCTATAGCTCAAGAAAACATTACAGTATTGCCATAACTGTTTTTTTTTTGTTAAACATTATTTTAGGAAAATATCTCAGATGAAGGATCAGTTCCTGTTTTCCTGCTTAGAATCTCAGCTGTACTTTTGGTCCATGACCTGCCTTTCACCCTTGCTGCTAGCTCTAGCAGAAGGTATTGTAACATCAGAACTCAACGGTGGTAGTAAACTTTAAATCTTACACACTAAAAGAAAAAATTCTTACAGGGGCCCTCTAAGTAGGAACTTTCAAAAAAGATGATTGGTCCTTCCGCATTAGATCAGATATTTCTCGTGCCACTCAGGGCAGACAATGGGAACTGGGCAAGAACTGAGGGGTGATGGGGGCTACAGCAAATATATGATTCCCTGCTTCTTTGAGGGTGATGCGAAACAATAAAATTTACAGTTTCACGGACCCAAGCAAATTACTACATTCATTGACCAGAGCAAGGCACAGCAAGTATATCTTCAACACTTTCTGCTGTAGCGTAGATTAGAGAGTTCATATGAGGTAAACAACATCAGTATACCTCTAGTTTGTAGGGAGCGTTCATTGGCAAGGGGAGAAAAGTCACAAGAAAATGTATTTAAATCACTATTTCACTGGGTGGGGGTGCATGTGTTGAGAAAAGAAAAATCCTCCTTCGTAAATTTGAGACCATGATCCTTTTTTCAACTACGTATGTCTCCTAGTCTGATTAGAAGATCTAGGCTTTCAGGTATATATTTTTTAAACCATTTTCTGATTATATGGCAAATTCGGATAAGCCTAGGCCCTTAAGGACCCTATCCTGGAATGTCAATGGTCTTTGGGTTCCTGCAAGAAGAAGGAAAATCTTGGAATATTTGAGACTTATAGATATAGACATTTTCTTTATTCAGGAATCGCACTTGGTCAAGAAAGAAAGGCTTGAGATTTTAAGGGGTCAACAATGGATTGAGCATTGTCTATATACCTCTAAGTCCTTTACAATGAAAGGGGATGCCCTTTTTTTTAGGAAATCCATTCACGCCACATAGGGGGAGTGTGTGGTAGATCCATTGGGTAGATGGGCAATAGTTAAGGCCAACATATAGGGGGTTTGGCTTGCATTCGTTGGATACTACAACCATAGCGTAGATGATCCTGCACCCCTACGCACCCTATTTTTACAATTAATGGACATATTGGGAGGCGATTTCAATGGCCGTTTTGACCCAGTACAAGATTCAACCTCCAAGAGGGCAGCTGTGGCAACCCGTAACAGGAGAGGGGCCCTGAAACAATTGATAGCTGACACAGGTTTTATTGATATTTGGAAGTCTATGGGACTTAGGGATGGGACAGAAGGGGTACATTTTACGCTTCATAATAAAAAACACAGTAATCGTTCCAGGATAGACTTTTTTCTTGTAGACCCAGCCATTAGAAAAAACATTAGGCATGTCTGGCACGTTCCTGAAGATTTATTGGACCATTCTGCGGTTTCTCTCGAGATCATGGACACTAAATCGTACTTTACTTTTAGATCCTTTGGTAGTGGAAAACCTCTTTATAATCTCGATTCAGCCACTTTGAATATTGTCTGGGATACTAGTAAGGCATTTTTGGGAGGTATTTTATCAAGTTTAAGTTCAGCACAAAGTAAAAGGGTCAGGGAGGAAATCAACTCCATTGAAGTCTCCATAAATACTCTCCAAAGTGCCCTGGCACCAGCCCCTAGTCCTTCAATTGTAGGTCAAATCAAGCAGGAATTGCAACTAGCAAAAGCTAAGCTGGCTGAATTTTGGGAGGCTGTAGTAAGGCAGAAATGGGAAGCCAGCACGTTATCTCATTACGAGTATGGGGCGGGGTGCGGAAAATTGTTAGCTTGGAAAATCAAAGCTAACCAGTACAGGAACTTTGTTAAAGACTTAAAATGCCAGAATTCAGGCAACTTTATCTTCGATGACTGTGAAATTGAAAATGCATTTCTACGTTTTTTTCAAGATTTATATACATAAAATGCGATTATAGGCAAGGAATCTTCCATATCTCCAGGGGGCGATAGAAAAAAACAGAATAGTCCTACTTGCACGGAAGAGGTTTTGAAAGTCATAAGTAGCTTAAAAAAGGGAAAGCCGCTGGCCCAGATGCTCTCCCAAATGAAATATATACGATATTAAAAGAAGAGCTAGCTCCTATTTTGCTGCAACTCTGTAATTCCGCATTGATCTCTAACCATGATCTACCATCCTCTTGGGATGCCGCCACCACAACTACCATTCTTAAAACAAACAACAACCTGAGGGTTTGTGAGTCATATAGACCTATTTCACTCCTTAATAGTGATTATAAAATCTACTCTCAGATACTAAACAAACATTTAGATAAGATAGTGGGGACCCTGGTTCATACTGACCAGAAAGGCTTCATAAAAGTGAGACAGTTGCACAAATTCACCCACCAGCTAATCGGTGCAATTGACTTGGCTAAGGAGTTTGGCAACCCACTGCTGGCAATGACTTTAGACTCTGCAAAGTCTCTTAACAGGATCAGTTGACCTTTTTTTGTATGAGATGATCCAACTCTTTAACTTAGGAGAGACCTTTCTTTCAGCAGTTAAAGCTCTGTATAAGAATCTGTCAGCCAGAGTGCTAGTCAATGTGCACCTGTCTAAAATCCTAAACATTGGGAGGGGGACAAGACAGGGTTGCTCTCCATCCCCACTTCTCTTTAATTTATACATTGAGCCTTTGGCAGTTAAACTAAGAGCATGTGGGGACATTCTCCCCTTTGCGTGTAATGGCTGGGAGAAAAAGATTGGGTTGTTCCTGGATGCCCCTGTCACTACCAGCAACTTGAGGGTTTTGGCAAGGTTTCGGGTTACGCCACTAATCAACCAAAAACGGCAATAATGCAGTGGAACACTCATTTTCCATGTGACCTAATTAGACATTTTCAATTCAACAAAAGAGAGGGGGGTCCAAGGAGCCAAGAAAGGTCCAGTGTCCATGCTATTAAACCAAATCTGTTCAGTGCACGGCTAATACGCATGCGCCGCTGCTGCATTTTTCGCACATGCGCAGTTTAACACTTCCTTGTGAGGCTTCACCGTAAAGAGTTACCACCTCTCTTTTTTCCACCCCCACCCGATCCATTTATTTAAACTCTGCATTTCGCCGCCTTTATTTCATTTTCGGCGAGCGTTTGGACAGGGGTAGGTGTACTAGAGGCTACACCCGCAATACTTAGTAAGTGCCATTTCAATTAATTCCATCTTACTTCACCGGTACTTTTTCCGTTGTGCTTATGTACCTGGTTTGTGTCTATTGCTTCCACAGCCCGACTTTTCGCGGGCGTCCATTCCCTTGACCACTGGAGGAGAGCTTTAATTAATATTTGGTAAGCACTGTGATGTGAACTACCCACCTCACGGTTTGGTACTTTTCACCAATTTTCAACATTGGCAGATTTTTGCCCTATAGTTGTTATACGTTTAATCAACCTTATACAGCCAAGGTTAGTTGCCTTTTAACACCATTATATGCGTTATTTTGAGCCTAAGGGCTCCTTGAACTAGCAGCCCCAGATCTACTGTGGACCAGTCTTGTGTGCCTGCGTAATCTTTCTATTTGAAGCGCTGTGTACACATAAGTGACACTTTGTGATGCATCAAGTTGTTACTGACGCTCACATGCGGCTTACTTTGCTTTTTCTCTTTCTAGGTATCATCCAGGAGCAGCTTCTATGTAACAGCTACAACCACATAGTGGGGACACAGGTCTCCTGATCCGCCCTGGATGAGATAAGAGGGTTCTCATTTTAACTTTTATGTATTTTACTCACATGCACTTCACTTTTTTTTTTGGGTCCTGACGAAGCGCCAATGATCGTCGGGCGATAGAGGCGTGAAACATGTTGACCTTGACTAGTGACACCCAGGCATAGTGGGCCTTGTGGGGTCAGTCATTTTTAAGCAGTACTTTTAACTGCCAAGGGTTACCTAGACAATCTTGTCGCTGCTTCCATACCCTTGATTTTATCACACTATCATGTTTGCACGTAATTTATTTACCCTCCCTTACCCTTCCCCACACACCTGCATGCAACATCCGGCTAATCCTCTAAAAGATCTCCGATAAAGTGACCCTTCTGGGACCCATAGGGAATTGCAGCGCCGGCCCTACGAGGAGCAAAATTGCCCGATGATGAAGCATGACATCCTCCGGGGTGTGTGAGGGCAGCAGAGGATGTAGTATGTCTTTCCCTCTCCCATCAGGGTATTTTTTACCTAGGATTACTTTTCCCCATTCTTCCCTGTTTTTAATGTATGGGTGACTATTTGCACTCAGATAAGTGGGTGACTTTTGCACCCTGGTATAGGAACTTTGTCCTCGTTTTGTGAACCTAATTAGACATAACATGAAATATTTAGGCATTCAAATTGTGCATAATTTGGAGAATTTAGCAAAAGTTAATTCACACTCTAGCGTCTAGTGTGCAGAAACAACTACAGAACTGGGCTACTCTCCCTTCATCATTTCTAGCTAGATTTAATCCTATAAAAATGTCCATTCTCCCCAAATTTACTTTTTTGTTTAACAACATCCCTCTGGAATTTAGTAAAGAGTGGCTCAAGAAGGTGCAAGTGGATTTTACTAGCCTTATTTAAGGGAAACAAAAGACCGGAAAGGGGAACCAATTTTGGGAGTGTAGGATATGTTTCCGTCCCCTCTTGCGGAAAGAGCTATCAGAGTGGTACTGGATGCTGATACAGGCCTCAAATGAGGTACAAGTTTCGTTGGTAGCAACCTGGAGGAGGGAACTGCCGGCTCTTGACCTTGACCCGTTATGGCAAGTATCTACATCTCATCTATGGTCATATGTAAAGTCTGCCCCACTAAGGAAATACTATCTATTTACTGTTCACAAGGCCAACTGGACGCCTCAGCGACTTTCTAAACTGATGAAGAAGTGCCCCAAGTGCAGCGCGGTTAACACAAACAAAGTCCACATGTTTTGGCAGTGTCCCTCAATCCAGATCTTCTGGCAGAAAGTGGGTATGACGTTATTGGGAAATTAGGGTCAAGAAATTTAGGTGAGCTTGGCGCTGGTAATTTTTGGGGTGATGCTAGTTGGGGAGGGAAATAGAGTTTTTTGAAAGCACACAAAGCCCTTGGATTTATATTAATTCTCCTTGCATGCAGAGAGCTTTGTATTAAATGGATATTGCCCAATCCCACCAGAGGTAGAGTGGGTGAGATCAATACAGAAAATAGCTAATTTAAACCGAGCTATAGCAAACACTAAGAGAACAATGTTTTGAGACCTATGGGGTTATTGGGTTAAAACTGCATGTCATTGGTTTGTTTTCTTTCCTTTCTCTTTCTTCTTTTTTCTTTGCATATAACTCTTTCTTATTTCCCCGTTCTTTATGTTATATCACTTGTCCAATGATTAACAATATGATATAAAGGTAGCTTGGATGGGGTGAGCTAATTTCACCCATACCCTGGTCGGTGGTTTAACCATTAGCACCTGGATAGTGCCGTCAGATTCTTGTCAACAGCATACAGAAAGACTTCGGGTGTCATACATTCCTTCCTTTGGGGGGAGGCCGGGATCTTTTTATCAGCTACAGCCGCCTAGATCCTAGAAAGAAAACAAATCATTTTTGTTCATGGGAATATTTTAAGAGGATCAGTTGAAACGAATCAACACTTACCTTATTTGCAAAGGTGAAGTTGGTTCCGGGGCACACTGACTCAGCCAGTTTTAGTCTTACAAATGAACTTTTTGGAAACAATGTGACCTTAACCCTAGAAAAGAAGCAGACAATATCTACAATTATGCTACCTTAGAAAAAGTTTACTGATCAATCCAACATGCTGGAAAACTTCAGAAGGTGTAGGATTTGTATAAACAATGCATAGAAAATGTCAGATTATGTTAAAGACTGGACCAACCACCGCTGCATCCACTTCACCTTCTGGAAACCCACCACACCCAGCAGATGCCTCGCCGCCGCTGGAGCAAAGTCACCGAGGACCTGCTAACCAACGCCCTCGCCCAGAGCCCACCCGCAGACTGACTGACTGAAGTATTTATTAAGCGCACTTATGCCGTGGCATCTTGGCGCTGCAAGGAAGGTAAGGCTACTACTGGGTGACTAGGCCTTGATAAAAAGCCAGGTCTTTAATGTCTTTGTGAAACAGCTCTTATTTGTTTCTAGGTGAAGCTTGATGGGCGTGGTGTTCCATAGCTTAGCTGCCTGATATGAGAAAGACTTGCCTCCCCAGCATGCTTTCTTTATTCTCGCGGTGGTAATCAGGCCCAGGCTGTCAGATCTTAGTGTTCGGCTTGGGACGTTTATGGAGTTGGCGTATGGCCTTAGATGTTGGATGACGTTTGGGAAGGTCCAGCAGTACTCTTGCTGCGGCATTTGGCAGTGACTGTAGTTTGGAGAGCTGCCTTTCACCCATTCCCAGGTACATAGCATTACAGTAGTCGACGCCGGAAAGAACTAGAGCACCGACCACCGTTTTCCTTAATGTGGGTGGGATCAGTGGCAGTATTTTTTTTACAGTTTTGATGGTAAAGAAACATGCCGATGTCACTTGGTTGACTTGTGAGGTGAGAGTAAGATCTTTGTCAATCCAGAAACCTACGTTTCTGACTTTTTGTGCCGGCACCGGGCAGGTACCTTCCTCTGGAGGCCACCAAAGTTGGCTCCAGATGGAGGTCTTATGTCCAAACTCAATCACCTCCGTTTTTTCGGTGTTTAGTTTTAAAAAGTTCTTGTTTATCCAACTCTTTATGCTTAAGAGGCAGTTTCTGAACTGTTCCGCAGTGATTTCTATTGTTTGCGTGAGTGATACCATCAGTTGTGTGTCATCAGCGTAAGACACCAATTGCAGGCCATGCGCTTTTATTAAAGGTTAAAAAGGGTAGAGGAGAGTGCCGAGCCCTGTGGGACCCCACATGGAAGAGAGAATCCATCTGACTGCAAGCCGTCCCAATAGATTTGTTGGATTCTAGTATCCAGGAATGATTTGAGTAGGGTCAGGGCAGTGTCTCTGACTCCTACTGATTCTAGCCTATCAATCAGGACCTCGTGGTTGACGGTATCAAACGCTGCTGTGAGATCCAGCAGTATTAGTACAGCTCTGCCTCCCTTGTCCATGGTCCTACGGGCTTCCTCTGTGGCTATTATTAGAGCTGTCCCGGTGGAATGACAGGACCTAAAGCCATGTTGGGTATTGTCGAGGATATTGTTGAGGCTGACAAACTCCATTAGTTCCAGATTTAAGGCTTTTCCCAATATTTTGGTTGATAGAGGGAGACAGGATATAGGACGATAGCTTTTCGTCTCCAGTGGGTCAAGGGAGTTAATTATCTCGTTGAGGAGCGGGATTAGGGTCTTGCTAATTATTTCAGGGGCAAAATGAAATATGTAGGGGGGGCAAGGATCCAGAGGTTATCCCGATTTGGCTTGTATTAACATCTTAGAGATTTGGTCTGCTTTAAGGTATGAAAATTGAGATAAACAGTTTTGGGGGGCTTCTGTTTGTTCCCTGTTGGCGTTTCTCCCAGAGTCGGATACCTCATGGAGTTCATAGTAGACAGCATGGACGTTTTGTTGGAAAAACAAGGCCATCCTGTCTACAAAATGTTGATCTGGGGCAAATATTATGTCCCTCGGACATTTAAGTAAACTTGACACAGTTTTAAACAGTTCCTTGGAGGAGTTTGCGGCTTCATGAATTTTATTAGTAAAGTAGGTGGATTTGGCTTTTGTATCATTATTTTATACTCATTTAGGGCTTTCGTATACTCCTTTCTATGGGGTAAACTGTAATCAGATTTCCAGATCCGTTCTTTATGCCGGCAGTTAATTTTCAGTCGCTTGACCTCCGGAGTGTACCAAGGTGAGGTGGCTGATTGTCTCCTAGATTTCTTGCTCTCTTCAGGGGCTAGTTCATTTACTGCCTTATTTATCCATAGGTCGAGTTTATTTGCCCCGTCATTACTATCATTGAATGAGGGGGGATTGCTCGACAGGGTTTTGGTTAGTTCTTCCCCCTGAATGTGTTTCCAAGGCCTGGTTGTGGCTAGTATGGGGCGTTCTCTACGGCCGCAGGTTTGTATTGTGTGTTTAATTATAAAGTGAATGACCACATGGTCTTACCATGGAACTGGTAGGACCGACTTCACTTTTATATTGTCATTATTTGTAAAAATGCCGTCCAGGGTATGGCTGGCTTGATGGGTGGATTTGGCAATTATCTGTTTCATCCCAAAACTATGGAAGTTGCCAGCCAGGGAAGAGGTGTCTGGGTCCCTGTTGTCTTCCAAATGGAAGTTAAAGTCACCTAGGACTGTGTATGTGGGGGTGTCTAGGCACGATTCCAGGAAAGTTTGAATTGCTCTGGTAAAAGGACCTTTAGTTCCAGGTGGCCTGTATATTAGTAGGCCTGTGATGAGGACTTGGTGATTGCTTTTGATGTTAAAGGACATTGCCTCTGCCTCCAGTGCTGATTCAGATGAGGCCTTCACTTTATATTGTAAACGGTATATTAGTGCGATCCTCCCTCCCATTGCTCCTGTTCTATCTACCTGTGCCACTGAGTTTCCTGTGGGAACAGCCGTGTTCCAATCTGGCCCAGAGGTGGTAAAGGCCCACGTTTCTGTGAGCAATACTAGGTCACGGTTGTTATCTGATATTAAGGATTCTTATTCGTATTTGCGCTTGGGTATGGATCTTGTATTTAACAAGACACATTTCATTATGTTGCCACTCTAGTGTTTGAACTTATAAGTTTAAACTCCCCTGCCTGGGTTGTTCTCGTGATCAGGATTGCATGTAGTTCTCAGGCCGTCAGGATGTAGAACGTTTTGATGGTTGTTTGCCAAATGTGCCGGTAGAAAGGAAATACTCAGACCACAAGATGTACATAAGTTAGAGTTGGTGGTGTTATGGTCTAGTAGTGTGGTAGGATTAAGGCATTCCCGCGTGTTTAGGGCCAAAAGTTCATCACGGGCTAACCAGATTTTGTGAGATCGGTCAGGGGTTCTGGCGCTGGGCGTGTAATAGGCGCGGATGGGCGCAGATGGGCTTGCCTTTGGCGCACCTGTGGCGTGCCCGCTGCGTGTCCGGAAGAGCATAGGAACTTATAGGCTCTCCCCAGAAGTGTGAGCAGCCAGAGCGCGGCCACCACCACTCCCAAGATGGCGACTTGCTCTTTCGAGCCTGGTGTCTCCCTGCAGTCCCTCTGCACAAGGGGACTTCCCGCGGCAGACCGAGGAGTCGGGTTAAGGTAGGTAGAGTTGTACAAATTAAGAGCAGTATTTAGGTTCAAATTTTAAAATATTTTGCTCGCGTTAGTCTGTGCAATATAGCTGTTTGAAGTGCTGGAAGCAATTTTATCGTGCACAATTTGGCATTCATTTCAGGCTGTAAACAATTGTCTGTACGCAAGTAGTAGGTGCGTTTCCTCTTGCTGCGAGTCCGGCCGAGCACTACAACTTATAGGCTCTCCCCGGAAGTGTCAACAGCTAGAGTGCGGCCCCCACCACTCCCAAGATAAATAATTGTCTGTATGCAAGTAGTAAGCGTTACCCGACCGACCCCAACGCCGCAGCCCATAGCCTCAGACAGTGGATCAACAACTGCGCCAATACCCTCGCCCCGCCCAAGAAACCCTTCAACACACACACCAGCAAGAAAGCCAGCTGGTTCACCGAAGACCTCCAGGCCTCCTTCGAGACAGCGACCTTCCCAGAGAGCTGGAATCAGGCAGAGATCAACACCTTACTCAAGAAACCGAAGGCGGATCCCAAGGACCTCATGAACTTCCGACCTATCTCCCTACTCCGTTCCCGGCGAAGGTCATCGAAAAGGCCGTCAACAAACAACTGACCAGCTTCCTCGAGAAGAACAGCATCCTAGACCAGTCCCAGTCTGGGTTCCGCAGCAATCACAGCACCGAAACTGCCCTCATCGCTGCCACCGATGACATCAGAGCCGTGCTTGACAATGGAGAAACCGCGGCCCTCATTCTCCTGGACCTGTCAGCCTCCTTCGACACGGTCTGCCAACGCACACTACGAACACGCCTCTACGACACCGGAATCCAAGAGAAGGCCCTGGACTGGACAACCTCCTTCCTCTCCGGCAGAACACAGAACATCCGCCTCCCCTTCCACTCCAAAGCCACAGAGATCATCTGCTGCGTACCCCAAGGATCATCCCTCAGCCCAACATTGTTCAACGTCTACATGGCACCGCTCCCCACACTTTGCATGATGACACGACCTCAACATCATCTCCTACGCTGACAACACCAAGCTGATCCTCTCCCTCACCAAAGACCCCCACACCACCAAAACCAACCTCAACGAAGGAATGAAGGCCGTCGCTGACTGGATGAGAAACAGCCATCTGAAGCTGAACTCAGACAAGATGGAGGTCCTTATCCTCGGATCCACCCCGTCGGTCTCACGCATCTAGTGTTCATCCTCAACTCTACCCTTTCCATGACAAAGAAGGTCAACGCCGTCTCCTCCTCCTGCTTCAACACCCTCCGCATGCTTCGCAAGATCTTTAAGTGGATCCCCACTGAACCAAGAAGGATGTTCACCCAGGCCCTCGTCAGCAGTAGACTAGACTACGGAAAAGCACTCCACGCAGGAGCCCTGGCCAAACTCCTGAAATGGCTCCAACTCATCCAGAAGGCCTCTGCACGCCTGTTCCTTGACATCCCTCACCGTAGCCACATTACACCCCACTTGAAAGACCTGCATTGGCTCCCCATCAACAAGAGGATAGCCTTCAAGCTCCTCACCCACGCACACATGGCATTTCACAACACCGGACCAGCGTACCTCAACAGCCGACTCAGCCTCTACACCCCCACCTGCTAGCCCAGCTCCGCAGACCGCTCCCTCGCCACCGTCCCCCGCATCCAAAGAGCAACCGCCAGCAGCAAATCATTCTCCCACCTCGCCGTCAAGAAATGGAAAGCCCTCCCTATCCGCCTATGGCAGACCGAAGACCTTCTTACCGTCAGGAGACTTCTCAAGACCTGGCTCTTCAAACAGTAGCAGCTTCCCCCACAGCGCCTTGAGACCCCCACCGGTATGTAGTGTGCTTTATAAATGCAATGATTGATTGATTGAAAGACAAGTTTGCAGATGACAACAACTCCTGGGTCTCTATGTTCAGCTTCTATCCATTTGATACTTCTTTAAACCTAAGGAGTTTTGCAGAGTTGCTCTTCCTTGGGAATCATCGACAACTACACCACCACAACCACACCTGACCAGCCCTGCAGTGCTCTACTGGCTAGCCAAACACAGATGCTCCTTCATCAAAGTCCTCTTTTTTGTGGTAGTACCGTTTATGTTACAGAACCATCCCTTATTCGAGTGAAAATTAAAAGGTTTAGCATAACAAAATCCTGCACTCTACCTTGTCACTCTTACTTACTGTTCGACCCATATCTACAATTAGGATACCTTAAAAAAGACTGCTGTTAAACTTAACTTGTTGAAAAATTCAGAACCTAGAGAATTTTTATAGTCATTGCAAAGAAAAGTACAGCTTGTATTAAAGACAAGGTTTCATGCTGTAGCGTCCTCCCCCTAGACTTGGTACATAAAGATTATCATGCGACACACAGAGCTTGGTTATACATGTCTTTATACGGCACTCTGTATAACATTAAATGTTCCCCAAATTTTTGGAGGCATGCATTTTTATTAACCACACCCAATCAATTAAGTTACTGTTCTAGTGTTCTACAGAATCCAGTCATCACTAACTCACAAGACAAAACATCTTCCCCCTTGTTATATAAAATGAATAAATAATACAAGATATACACATTACAACTCTTCAATAACTTGTTGTTGAGCTTGAACCAATTGTCTAAATTGTGTCACTTTAGGCTGTGGAGACCCTACAGAAGTGTCCATAGATGGCACAGGTGACGCTGGCGCATATATAATCTGTGGACTCTCAGGACTCCTAGGTGGAAAAGTCTCACTGTTAACATCTAGACATGAACTTTGAGGAAAATGTTTGAAGTGCGAACCATCTTGCGTAATGTGAGAAGTCATCATGTGTCCTTTGGTAACTACAACTTGAATGAATGAGTGTACTTGTAAAGTGCACAGCTACTCAACAAGAGTTTCCCGGTGCTGATTGGTTCATGCAAACAGAACCCATAAGCATGTCTAGCCCTAGAAGAGCCAGGTTTTAAGATGATTCTTCAAAGTTGTCAAGCCAGTTGTGGCTCTCAGAGCAGCTGGTATTTGGTTCACACTTGAGCGCCCAAAAACCCAAAAGATCTGCCCCCAATATGGGCCAGGCTCACTCTGGGGGTGCAAGTGAGGTCCATAGAGGAGGATCTCAGGGATCTGGCCGGTATGTAGTGGCTAACTCTCCTTTTGAGATTTACAGCACCCTTACCATGGACTGCTTTAGAAAACATTACCAGGACCTTAAACGTAATCCTTTCTTTCACCGGTAGCCAATGTAGTACTTTGAGATGAGGGGCCATGGGCGTCCTGGGCTTCAACCTAAGGATCAGCCTGGCTACAGCATTTTGGATCAACTGAAGGTGCTGAAGGAGGTAACCAGGCAGACCCAGGTAAAAATATTAGTGTATTCCAGTCTAGAACTCACCAAAGCCTAGACCACTATTTTCCTGGTGTTGTGTGAAAGAATCAGGAGGAACTTTCTTAACATACATAGCATGTCAACACAGGTGCCCACTAAGGCCTGGACTTGGGGTCTCATAGCGAGAGCACCATCAATGTGGATGCCAAGGTTTTTAAGCGGGGTTTAGGCTAAGAGGGGGGAGACAACTCCTCAGGCCACCAATGACTCCAGTCGATCACGGAAAGCAATCCAAAGAAGTCAATCTTAATGTTTTCTGGATTGCATTTGAGTTGGATTGCCTTGAGCTAATTGAACCCTTTTGTGCTTTTGTGAGGGACGATCTAATTTCATACCCTTCAAAATCCTCTCCCTTGTTGCAGGTGACAATCAGCTGTGTGACGTCAGCATATGAGAATATCCTAGACACACAGGCCTCCGCCAGGGTGGAAGGGAGACAAGTACAAGGTAAAAGGATATGGGCTGGAGCCCTGAGGAACTCGTCCTTTGATGCTGGGCATTGGGAAAGCAAAAGGAGGCATCTAAATGTCCTGGTTTCTTAAGGAAAGATGTTATCCATGCGAGTGTTGATCCACTGATGCCAATATGCTCAGCCTTTCTAAAAGTCTATCATGTGGGACTGTGTCAAAGGCCGCCGAAAAATTCAATAATATAAGGATAGCTCTGCCCCCTTGTCAAGCTTTTCTATTACGTGCTCCATGACTCCATGAGAAGCCGTCTCTGTATTGTAATTTGTCCTAAGGCCAGATTGAGTCGTATGCAGGAGATTGTGGTTTTCTGCATGATCAGAGATAGCTCTGTTGACATGCTTCTCCAGTACCTTAGAGAGAGCTGGGAAAATGGAAGTGGGTCTAAAGTTTGTGGGTTCTTTCAGGTCCGCAGAAGGTTTTTAAGGAGTGGAAGATTTTTTGCACGCTTCCAAATGGAGGGCACAATGACCAAGGAAAGGAATGAATTCACCACCTTATTCACTATGGGGTTTACAACGTAGGCCAGAGATGCAAGTTTATTTGCTGGACAAGCATCCACAGGTGAGCCAGACTTTAGGCCCTTGAGAGTCACAAGCAATGCCTCCGGTTGTAGAGAAGGGGTTTGCCGAGGACCGCACTCCCTGCCTAGATTCTGACATGGAGCAGGGTCCTTCAAGGTTTCCTCAGAAAAAGACTGTTGGATCGCAACAATCTTACTGTGGAGGGATGAATCCAACTGGCTAGTCCATTCAGCAGGGTGCAGAGACTCGGTAGCAGCTGCCTGGGGGAAAGTAAACAACTTAAATTGCTAAAGATCTCCTTTCACTTATTGTTAGCGGTCTCGATCTTTGTCTGCAGATAACTCCTCTTGGCCTCTTTATTCTGCTTATATCTTTGCAAAACAAATACTTGATCTCCCTTCCGGAAAGTAGTGTTCAAAGCATTTCGCCTTCTGTCTGCTTATCTTTTCATTTTGCATTTGTGAGAGGAATCAGCTTGGCAAAGCTCATTATCATTAGTTTCTCTAATGATGGTCCACTACGTCAATTTGGTTTGCATGATTTTCGCACACATCAAAGAGCAGAACAAAGAACTGACTTGAGTTTGATCTTTTCTAGTGCAGCATGTTGCACAGTCTTTTTGAGAGTGCTCATAAAATGCTTTACAACACCATTTGCTTGTGGCCAGAGAGGTGTGCTTTTCGGAGGCTTTATGTTTAGATGGGTAAGAAAGTATTTGAATTCTCAACTATTGAAAGGTGTGCCATTGTCATACTTCACAACTAATGGAACACTCCATGTTGCAGAACTACTATCTAGACTCTTGATAACTTTATCATGTGTAATCTACCAAGGGGAAACTAAATACTCATTAACGACAACCATCAGGTGATGACCATTGTCAAGGGGTACAAAGAAGTCAACAGCAATTCTCCACACATGTATGTGAAGATCAGGCATGTTCTATGGATGTTGAGTCATTTTGAGAGACAAGGAATTGCACAGGTGACAGGCCTTCAATTCCCTTTCAACTCTTTCATCAAGATGAGTAAACCATACTCAGTCTCAAGGATCTTATTTGGTGGAAACAATTACATGATGCCCTTCATCTGCCACTTCAATAACTTGCTGTCTCAGACTTGTCAATAATACACTTATTGCAAGATGATTCCTTCTTGTGTAACAAAAAGTTAGTCTCTGACATTCCTAAATTTCTGATATTCACTATCATTAATAAGAGCTGAGTGTTAGATGTGTGGGTCTCTAGTTGGCAGCTACATGTGACAAATAGGGACCCTTGTGTCTAGTCAGGGTAAGGGGGAACACTCCTAAAAAAAAAACTGCTCACCCCCTTGGTAGCTTGGCACGAGCAGACAGGCTTATCTCAGAGGTAGTGTGTAAAGCATTTGTGAACACATGCAGTAATGAAGTGAAAACACTACAGATGGGCACCACACAAGTTTTATAGGAAAGTATCTTTTATATAGAATTAACACAAGACTACAAACGACAAAAATCCACAACATTATACTTAAAATGGTAGAATTAGCTTAGTTCTCTTAAGATGGTAAATGCGACACTCTGAGTTGAATGCACCTTAAGATGGATAACGCAAGACAACAAAAGTGTTGCAAGGATGGTGATGTGTTGAAAATCTGGTGTAAAGAAATAAAGATGTCTTCTTCTAGGTGTGATACGATGCGAGCTGCGTCAGGCCCTGCGACATGCTTTCCAGGTGTATGTGGCAACGTCTGCTGCCACGTCGATCCTCTTTTCCAGCGATGTGCGGTGCTTCAACAACAATGCGAGCCACGACAGGCCCTGTGACACGCTTCCCAGTGATGTGGTAGAGCCTGCTGTGACGTCGATCCTCTTCTCCGGCGATGCGCGGTGCTTCAACAACAATGCGAGCCGTGGCAGGCTCTGCGACACGCTTCCTGGTGATGCGGTGGCGTCTGCTGCAACGTCGGTCCTCTTCACTGGCAATGTGAGGCACTTCGTGGACCCTGCGATGACTCAATGGTTCTTCTGGGCCACGACAGGCCCTGCCACACACTTCCCGGTGATGCAGCGGTGTCTGCTGCGATGACGGTCCTCTTCTCCGGATATGCGAGGCTCTCTCGTGTTGTGAAGTAGCATCGGCAGTTCGGCGTCGCGCTTCTTGCTCTTGAGTCGTGCTTCCAGATCCTTGCGACACACAGTTCCTCAGAAAGCCAGCACAACTGCAGGCACTTCCAAAGAACTCTTGGGGAGCTGGTGGGTGAAGTCGGTTGTCCCTGGGACTTTAGCAGGAGGCAAGCACTTTTCTCAAGCCCTCAAGTTGATGAAAGTACACACAAAGTTCCTCTCTCCTTTCTTTGGCAGTCAGGCAACCACTGCAGGCCAATCCCCCAAGCAGCACTTCAGCTTAGGGATAGTCTCTCCTCAGTTTCTCTGGTTTCGCTCCTCATCAAAAGTTTCTTCCTGTGGTCCAAAGTGATCTAAAGTTCTGGGGTTTGCGTCCCCTATTTTATAGACAGTTTCTATTTGTTCTCGGAAGGCGAAAAGGCCTTGGCCTAGTCCAAACCAGTTCTGGTCAGTCCTGGAGCACTCTATTTACATGACTCCTTCTTTCGTTTCACAGTGCAGGGCAGAGACATCAGACGCACCACAGGAGGTGGAGCCAGCATTGTGGAAGAAGGCACAGCCCTATTCAGGTCCCAAATGCAACTCCTCCCTCCCATCTAGAGGCAGATCTCTCTATTCAGCACTGGGGTGACTCACCCTGTCTCCTGGAATCCCCCAGCCCCTGTCACTCAAACTCCAGACAAGGAATAAACAACCTAGCAGAGGCAGGCTTTGATAGTTAGATAAGAAAATGCCTACTTTCTAAAAGAGGTATTTTCAAACACAGAATGTTAAAACCAACTTTACTAAAATATGTATTTTATCATTCTGAGTTGGGGCATACTAAACTTGAATTTCTACCTAGTTCCCTGAGTCAGTTTAGGATTATTAGTTGTAATAATCAAACTGCCCATTCTGGCCTATGGGGAATAGGCCGCCTTGCAATAGTGAAAAACGAAAATGGCTGCAATTCCCTATTAGGATATGCCACATACAACATGGCTTGTCCTACCTTATACTTACAATGCACCCTGCCATTAGGCCTACCATAGGGGTGTCTAATATGAAGAAAAGGGAAGTTTAGGGACTGGCAAGTGGGTGCACTGGCCCAGTCAGCATGGTAGTACCAGACTGCATGCAGGCCCTGCAATGGCAGACCTGAGACACACTTTTACAGGCTGCTTCTGTGGGTGGCACAACCAGTGGTGCAAGCCTACTAGCAGCATTTGGTTTACAAGCCCTGGGCACACTCGGTGCACTGTACTAGGGTCTGACCAGTAATCCAACACAGCCAATCATGGAATCACTAATCCATACATCAATTTACAATAGGGAAAGCATATGCACTTCATCACTGATCCACAGTGGTAAAGTTCCCAGAGTCATAAAACAGCCAACAGCAGGTCAGACAAAATAGAGGAGGAAGGCAAAAAGTTCAGGATGACCCTGCAAAAAGGTCCAAGTCCAACACTGAGCTTGAGTGTGTTGGTTGCAGGATTGATGAGTAATAATGTCTTTAAGTATTACTATGTCTCTATTCGTGCTCATAGCAGCAATGATTTGATCTAAGGATACAGCAGCAGGTGTGTTTGGCTTTACAATGAAATTGATGTAGGCCTCAGCTGCACCCTGTACTAGCACTTATGAAAAGAAGTCATCTGGATTTTGATATTTCCGCGGCTGGTGCATAATAGTGTAATCATATTCCTGCAGTATTAACCCCCATCTCTCAATGGGTGCATGTATCTTAGCTTTAGGATAGCCTGAGATAGTAAGCAATGCCTGATGGTCAGTGGCTAGAACGAAATATTTTCCATAAAAGGAAACATAGAAATGTTAAGAAGCCCAAACCACAGATAGGCTTTCTTTTTCAAGTCGTGAATAGGCACGTTCAGTTTGGGACAGACTTCTGACAGCAAAAGCCACAATAAGCCTTTGAGTAGTTGGATGTGCATTATGTTGGGCAAGTTATGGAGTTTGCGCCTCGTGCGCTGCCAGAAGGACCTACCGCCGGTAGGTCCTTCTGGCAGTGCACGAGACAACAAACTCCATAACTTCATGGAAGCCTTATTAACTATTGTGCAGACCGCCGGGTACTGAAGATGCCTGTGTTCTTTACAGAATAGGTAGATCCAGCTTCACAGATTCATGAACACAATAAGCACCTCCTTCTTCTGACACTCAGACTAGCCTATTGGATACTTATTTAGGTCCTCTAGTGTAGACATATTATTACTCAAGGTCCTGAAGAATCGCAAGTTAAATAACGTAAACGCGAGAAACATGTTGACCAGTACAAACACATACTGACCTGCACTGAAATATGAACATTGCATTCCATCTAGTGCTGGTCATCACACTTTTTAACTAAGACAGGAGACCCCTAGAATAAAAGTTTCCCATAGGTACTCCCAGAATTATTTTAACTCACTTTCTTGTCTACACAACCCTGGCCCCACACCCGCACTTCACAAAACGGCTGTTGGATAAAAGATCTCCGATAAAGTGCCCCTCCTAGAGGTGAGCCTGTTGGGTATTGCAGCGCCAACCCAACGAGGAGCGGCCCAGATTATGAAGCATGACACCTGCCAGGGTGTGTGAGGGCATAACATCCAACAAAATGGATGCCCAACTGTGACCTCACTGAGACCAGTAGCTTCACAACACTAGTGTAACTCATACCTTTCTCCTCCTTAGGAACAGCACAGCATCCATTGTCTTTATACACTTCTTTACTCTGCACTGTCCATAACATTAAATGTAGTCTGAGCATTCAGAGATATGCATTTTTATTAACCCTTACCCAAACACGTACATCACTGTTCTGTCATTCTGCGGAGTTCATCAAAGAGAAAAGAACTTTGCTATCTCACAAAACACGACACAGATGACAACAGCTAATGGGTCTCTGTGTTCAGGTCCCATCTTTTTGCTAATTTTTCAAACCTATAGAGATTTTCTGCGCTTCCCTTACTTGGCAATCATCAACAAATACACAGCCACAACTACACCAGATCATCCCTGCTCGACTATCAAAACACAGATACTCCTCCAACAAAGCCCTCTTTATTGCCCTACTGTAAATTATGATACAGAATGATCCACCATTTGAGTGAAACTTAAAAAAGATTCAGCATAACAAAATCCTGCACTCTGGATATCGCTCCTAATTACTGTTCTCTCTCTATAAGTTATGCACCGGTGCAATCCTTCCTTTGAAGAAACAAACCTCTGGACTTTTCTCTCAGCAAAGACTCAAATCATCTCATTTCACCACAAGTTCAGAAAGATCCAAATCATACCACCGAATGGTAGCCAGACTCTCATAGAAGCTGACTAGAGCAGTCCTCTTGTCATGAGACCCAACACCAAAACATGAAATACTTAACCACACTTCAAACCCATGCTCATTCGACCAAACATAATGACGCTATCGAAGTTTAAACAATTGTATCTGCCATTCCTCCTCTCCCTACTCCTCACTTAAGTGTGACTCTATAGTAGGATCTCTCTGGTCATCATACATATTCCTCCTGGCATTCTCCGAGTTCATCCAACTAAGCACAACGAAGAGAGTAGAAAGATACACTTGAAAATAGGTTTACTTAAATTAATATCAGCCACTGGTAATTATTCAGGTCAGATCCCAGTGCATCAACGTTTCCACACCATGGCCCCTCAGTATGAGGTCAGCCATATGCAAATACAAATCAGTGGTGACCTTGCTCCCATATGAACGGTCGGGTGAAGGTGCCAGGTCAGTTCCTCCATGTGCCTGATCATATGCAATGCAAGATTGATCAGGGCTCTTCAGTTGGATGATGTTTGAAACCAGTGTCTCAGTGAGCACAGGACCCATGTAGGGTTGCCACTGATCCCAAATAAATACACAGGCCATTTGTTTGTTTTAAGAATCTGCAAGGTGATACTTAAAACAAACTTAAAATAAAGTCATCTTTATTCATTTGTAATATGACTCTTCTCTTTTCTTTAGTTTATGCATCAGTCAGGGACCTTTAAGACAGCTCTTGAAGGCAGCTTTAGAACATATTTTAAAGTAATTCAATCTTATATTCACTGGTTGAAATATGTACTGATGAGGGTGAAAATACCAGCTCTTGGTGATTTTCCTAATTTCTGCACCAATACCGAGTCTAGGTCACTACTGGAGCTGCAGAGTTTGCTAGCTGCACCAGGATCTACCCAGGAAGGTTTCCACAACTTACAGGAGGATTACCCTAAGCTTAAAAGACGTGGGAAGGAAACCCAGAAACAGTTCAGCAAAGGAGTGATGAGGAAATAATATTTTACTCGTAGGATGGCCTTCTTTATAGTGAGCCAGGAAATCATAAGTCAGGGACTAGCAAGAGCCCAGTGCTTACATTGGTGCATATACACTTCCTGTTGTCACTGACCCACCAAGCGCCCTCAGCAGAACATTGGGGTTAGAGAAACCCAGGATAGGTTGAACTCCCTGTTCAACAGGCCAGGGATGCACATAGACACATAGAGGTGCTGCAGAACAAGTCCTGTTTGCTAGATGAGTGGTAAGACTGGAAGGAGGAGTAAATGTTCCATTTGAGCAGGTAAGAATATTTATAAATGTACATAATTGGTCCATTTAACATTCCCTCACAGTCAAGTAACAAGTACATATTGGTTGTGTTAGATGATGCCCTAATGTACCGTGAAGCTGTACCTCTGAGGAGCAAGACTGCACTAGTGGTAGAAAGAGCTCTCCTCAGGATCTTTTCTAGGATTGGATTTCCATTGACAGTAATTTATAACTGGGGAACCAACTTCATCTCCTTTTACTTGAGAGTGGTGAGGGAGCAAAATGGCTTGACATAACATTTATCTACAGCATACTACTCACAAAACAATGATTTAGTGGAGTGGTTTAACACAAAGCTGAAAGAGGAAGTGGGATATTCTCCTGCCATGTCTCTTATTTGCATTCCAACAGATTCAGCAAAAAGGAAGTCCCTTTAGGCTTCTGTGGAGAAGCGTGGCTCAGTGGTTAGAGGCGGCAGACCCGGAAGCTGAGATCAGCCGTGGACCAGGGTTCGATTCCCCGCCTCGGCGGGTCTCGGGCTCAAAATTCCACGGACTCGACAATTCTCGCTCCGGTGCCTACTCGACTCACGGGGTCACACTCTGTGACTCTGGGCAATAGCTTGCTTAATCTCCACTACGGCCCCTTGCAGCGGGATGCCTGGCTTTCACCTTGTGGATACCCTGCCGGGGTATCTCACAGGGGAATACCAGGACGGGTTCCCTAAGCAAGCGCCTTGAGACCCCTGGGTGATTCGTGCGCTATATAAATCGAAATACATTTACATTTACATTCTGAATGGGCACCCGGGATCGGGTCCGCTCACCGTAGTCAGAGAAGGATGGGACGAACCTCAGAGTCTCCATGGAAGGATATGATAAACTATATTATTGACCTCTGGAAATTGATGATGCAATATATGAGTCAAGGAGAGAAAAGTCTTCAGGGTAGCCAAGAGCTGATGGAGTGACTGTGTGACAGGAAAGCAACACTGACTGGGTATCAGGAGGGTCAGTGGGTGTTGGTGAAAATCCTAATTATTCCAGGGCTTTGGGGGACAACTTGTGAGGGACAGACAAGGTACTTCGGAAGATTTCTGAGGATTAACACAGAAGCCACAAAGGAACCCAAGAGCTAGTTCCATGTGAACAAGCTGAAACCATTTTCTAAGAGAGCACACAGTGAATGTCATGGCTACAGCAGAGTAAGTTGAGGAAGAAAGTGAAACTCTTCATGACTTGCTGCAAAATGACATGAGAGATGGCACTGTGGAAAATGTTCAGTTGACCCCTGAGTTAATGCACGAGCAGCAGAGAGAGTGTAGACATGTTGGGACGCTTAGCCAACGTCTTCTCGCTTAATGGTTGACATCAGTCTGTGAGCATGACATAGACATGGGAGACAGTCTGCTAGGATGTACAAAATGTCCGACCAGGTCCAGGGATATCTTAAGGTGGAAGTTGCCAAAATGTTGGACATGGTGGGCAATGAGAGATCTGTCATTGGTCTAGTCCTGTGGTTCCAGTACAGAAGTAAAGGTCAATTGACTTGCTGTTCTGTGTGGACTACTGTATAAGATTCCTACAAATTAAGTGGAACTGTGTATCTGGACAATATAACCATCAGAATATCGGGACTGAATCCACATGTCATCAGAGAATGCTGGCTAAATTCCTAGATAGCTCACTGTGCCCCATCTAGACCCAGACCATGCCTGGGCACCAGATGGTTTCTGCAACCTCAGAACATGAACACTCTAATTCCCCAAGGAAATCGGGAAAACAGATCTACCCTTTTGTTACTACTCAGGCATGCTTACATGATACACATAATACACAAGAAGGAATGCAAATTGGCCTTTCAAAAACTAATTGAAACACTTGAATTCTTGTGTAAAAAGTGTGAGCTTCAATTATTAGTAGGATAAAACAAAGCATTCTAACCAGCATTGCAAGAATGGTGAAAAGACCATAATCACATTACAGTATGATTATGATTATTTGAATACACCTATCCAAATGTTACCTACACTATCGAGAGCATAATGGGAGTACCATCTGCCAGATCTCTTGGGGCACCCCAACTCCCCATACCTGTGTCTGATGTCTCATGAAGCCGATCTTGTGTAGAGAAGGCTACCGTCCTTTGCAGGATGAACGTTAGAGTCAGCGAGCTGCATGAACTGCCAAGCCAGGTCCATCCCGAAGGAGAACACAAGCAATGCAGGGATGGTTTTACCCTGATTGTGGGCTAATCAACCGGGTACATCTTGCTTCCAGTGACAGAGTGAGCATGGACCTCAAGTCTGGTCAAACCCAGGCCACTTATTGTGGTGCATGAAAGACACAAAAATGGCGATGAGAGGCAGCATGCAATAAGCCTAATTATTGGCAATTGGTTGGGTAGCACTCCTAACTAACTGGGAACTAACTAGAGAAAAAGCGGTGCTGAGTTGCTTGTGTTCCAGTTCAAAGAGCACCTGACTCTGCAGTTCAGGCTGGACAGGTTTCAGGAGGAGCAGGTTCAAGACTGACTTGCGTATGGCTTGTTCCAAACTGAGGTGGCAAAATGAGCAAAAGAACGATAAGTTGGAGTGCTCCCTGAGCTATTGCCAATGGTTAGCCTTATTCCAAGCTTGGTTCCAGTGACTCAGTGAGCATGGGACCCATGTCTGAATACTAACATTGGTAGTTAAGATTTTACACCAAAGCCTTACTCCTCCGCCATGCAGGTTTAATGAGGAAAAGTGTTTTAGTTTCTCATTTTTTTTTAACTTGCATGTGTGCTGCATTGTACAGCACACATACAAAGTGGGAAAAAACTGATAGAATAATGTTTGTGTGAAAGGGTCCCCTTCCTGTTTAAAACCTATAATTTAGAGAATGCATTATGGTGCAAAGGAGTGTGTATTAGTGCATAGCAGCCAAATGTGCACCAGTGCACAATGAGAGAATTTTATTCTCCCTATTTTAGCAGATACATTGTTTTTCCTGGTTCACTTTAATGCACTGTGTTGGACTTGTCCCTTCTGGCAGGTTCACCCCTGAACTTTTTTCCTTTTAATGTTACATCAGTATAATGATTTCTGGTCTTTGCGCACTTTAGCACTGTGGCGCAGTGTAAAGTGCGTGCGCTCTAAGAGTGCGTGTGTGAGAGTGGCCTGCCCTCCCATAGGAATGCATGGGGAATATGTGTGTCCATGGTAATTCCTGATGCGTGGGGAGGGCAAGGTTGAGTTTGATATGTGCAAACTCGTGTGGTTAAATGCTGCACGATAATGTGCGCGGATTTATTGTATCTAGTGTGGAAGTGCCACTTCTAGAAGTTAAACAAATGGCCAGAAATGTTTGATTACTGAAACTGCCCCCTAGTCAATAAATTACTAGGTTGCACAACAATTTGGTTAAATTAATTTTTGTATTTATGAAAAACTGTTTTCCGTGAAATTCATATCATGTCATAAAAAGAACACATTCATTAAAAATAACATACATTAAAAATAATACATAAATTTGAGAAAAACATATACAACCAATTACTGTGCAAAATCACAAAAGACAACTGTGCAATGCCTCAAATTACTCAATTGTGAGGCACCAGTCCATTATATATACAAGAAGACAAGTGGACAATCAATTTGTTGTAACAGCCTGCTTGTCTAAACCAGCCTGAGATCTGTAGTTTTGTATGAAAGGGGGTCTAATTTAGGAGAAATGCGCAGGATTAGTTGTGCAGTTAAAGTGCATTCTTTTGCCCCTGATTAGACCCTCCCTTTGTTCAATCCCAGGCGGCAGGTCAACGGGTTTCGAACCCTTTATTATTTTCAGGTTCTCCTCAGGACACAGACTGGGGATCGCTGTCACTGTAAACAATAATAATGAACATTGGTATCAATATAGGTGAACCTGTAGAGGTTCTTCTTTTTGTACTCAGACTTCTATAACCCAAACCGGATTTTTACCTCTTATGGAATTCTCAGGTCACAAAAAGTCGGAAGGTATCTTCACAGACGCCCAATTGTATTCTGAAAGCGGACAAAAATTTATGACACCGCTATAGTTACACTTAGATGGACTGTATTGTTCTTTAATGAGTGCCACTATGTGTGTTAGCGTACCTTGTTTTGTTGGGCGTGGGGAGGAGGATGCCGAATTCAAGGCAGCTCGAGACGTGGCTTCACTTTGGTTTTTTTTTTTAAAAAGATGCACGTTGTGTAAATATGCACAAGCTTTTAGACGCGGATGGAAAGCTTCCTACCTTGTCGGGTGTAGCAAGCGCCGAGGCTGATGTTTACGGAAGCCGCGCGGCAACGGTCTTCACTGCAACTGAATCAAAAATGATGCTGTTACAAGTGGAGGCTAGTGCTTGCAAATTGCGGGGAAAGGCTAACTGCAAAACGATCGTGGGACTTACTTTGAAAAGCTGCTATTTGCTTCTTAGTGTCGGCATTCATCTCCTGACCACAGGCATTACGAGTGGTTACATAAAAAACGTGTAAACCCGTATTTAAAGTGGCGACCCTGACTGCAAGAATACGTGGCGTGCAGAGGGAATTCTGGGGTTTGTAGTTCAAGTGAGTTTGCTACACTCGGTCGACCCTGGGAGACACCTGGCGGCAGAATGGTACTCGATATCCCTAGTAAAAAGTTGGAATTTAAAGATTGCTCAGTTCATTAAGGTCATTGAGACCTATCATAGCTGTGTCAAATTTCAGAAGTAAATACGCTTCTTTTTGTGAGAGGCTTGAATCAGGATCGCCACCTGCTCCTGCTGGGCTCCTTATGACTGATAGAATTGTCCAATTTAGATCGTCAGAGGAGTGATTATGTTGCAGGTAATGCGATACCAATGGTGCAGTGAGAACTTTCTTGTTTATTCTAGATCGGTGCTGGATTATGCGTTGTCGCACCTCCTGTGTGGTTTTGCCAATGTAGACTTTTTTACACGGACAAACAATTGCGTAGACTGCATACTTTGTTTTACAATTAGTAAACTCATCATGACGCCAGTACTTTTTTCCGTCGGTGAATAGTATGCCCTCCATCGTAGTGCTGCACACAGAACAGGTGCCACATTTATGGTGTCCTTTTACCGGACTGAGATTGAACAGTGTGCTTTGTGTATCCATTGCACAGGTGTCTTTTGGGATTTTGCATAGGAATTGGTTGTATATGTTTTTCTCAAATTTATGTATTATTTTTAATGTATGTTATTGTTAATGAATGTGTTCTTTTTATGACATGAGATGAATTTCACGGAAAACAGTTTTTCATAAATACAAAAATTAATTTAACCAAATTGTTGTGCAACCTAGTAATTTATTGACTAGGGGGCAGTTTCAGTAATCAAACCTTTCTGGCCATTTGTTTCAGTTCATTGCATTGTAGCGGTCCTGGCCAGTCAGTGACAGGACCCAAGCCTCCTTTTTGTTCCCCTACTTCTAGAAGTTGGCATGTCTGTACAGTGAATGTGAATTGTCTCTCTGGCCTGTGATTGGCTGGAGCTGTCTGGTGTGCCTGGCTCCAGGAGTCAGGATGGGTCTGCCCCGGTGGTGAATGGGGAGTTCTGCATGTTGATGGCAGGGAAGGGCTGCACCTGGGACCTGGATAGGGCTGGGCTTTCCCTACACAATGCTGGCTCTGCCCCCTGTGGTGCGACTGATGTCCCTAGCCCGTCCTCTGAATGGGAAGAGGGGCTGAGCACAACAGAGTGCTCCAGAACCAGCTGCGTCTGGTTTTCCCCCACTCTTCACCCTAGAGACAAAGGGATTTGGTATATAAAAAGAGGCTGTGACCTGCTGTAAAATGTTCTTGTTTCCTGACTTGAATCTACCAGGGGCGTGCTGCTGCTGGGGCCCAGGGGAAGGCTTGCCTCCCTGGGCCATGCCCAGCCCCTGGATGCCCTTCTGCCTGAGGATGGCTGGGAGACTTTCTATTTGCCCTGGAGACTTTTTCCTGGATGTCCCTGCTTGCTGCTGGGACCCCTTTTGGACTTTTGCCCTTAAAAACTTTCCAGGGCGACATGGGAGCACTGTATTTTACATTGAAAATGCCAGCCTGGCACTTCTCCTTCTCCTTGTGGCGCTGGGCTTTGCGCTGTTGCTACATTATGCCCGCTTATTTTTCTTTACTGCCCCGTGCACAGGTACCCACCCTGAGTCTTCATTTTTATTTTATCATTGAAGTCGGTGCCCACCCCGCGGTATATTTGCCTTGGAGGGAGCCTACCCCTCTTGTGCCTCTCCTGAATTTAAACTTGCGCATGTGCCTACTCCGCGACTTTGCCGGGATCCTTGTTTTTAAACTTGAACGGGTGCCCACCCTGTGTCTCACCGCCGCGGCCCGAGCCGCGAGAGAACTTTTCCCCAGGGCCGCTGCCTAACTCTACCCGGAAGTCAGGCAACGTGGTGCCTGATGGCGGGCGGGGCTTCCGGGTTACTGGAGGAAGCCCGCGCCCGCCCGCGCTGCCAAAGAGAAGCAGCAGAGAGGGACTCCCGCGGCCCGGGGCTCCCGTGAGCTGAGGAGAGCCCCGGGCCGCCATCAGAAAGCCGCCCGAAAGGTTGCGGGGCTCCCATGACCAGGAGGGAGGCCCGGAAGAAGATTGCCGCCGAGCCGTGAGGGCCCCACAATCTGAGCCCCGGTCCCAGAAGAGGGACCGGGGCAAAGCGGAGACCGGCAGGGTGAAGAGCCCCTGTGAGTAAACGGGGGGCTGCTGTCCTGGGTCAGCCGTAGGGCCCGTGTGCAGAGAGGCCCCGGTCAGAGCGGCCCCGTTGATGCAGTGGGCAGCTCCAACATTAAAATAATTTTTTAGAGGGCCCGTGGGGGTCCCGAGGTCCCTGTGTCGGGGGTCCCCATTGAGGCGCATTGTCGGCGCCTGGGCGGCCCCTCTGGCGAGAGGGCTGCCCCAACGATTAAGGACATCATTATTTTCAGTTACTTCTTGAGTCCCCATGAGGGACATGGGGACACATTTAATTCAGAGCTCGGTTTGGCTCCCCCCTATGTCTTGCATGGCCCCAGTAGTTGGCCCTAAGTGTTTAAACGGTCCAGGAGGAGCCGATGTTCTTGCCCTCACCCTCTCCTCAAAGTTCTAGAGCCAGAGGGCTCCAGTAGTTGGTGCAGTCTTTGTCCAAAGGGCTAGTGAGAGCCCTGTAGCAGTTTGCTTCACAGCTGCCCAGCAAGTAGTGGGCAGCTGCACCGTTTAGGTTTTTCTTTCTAGGGACATGTCTTGGACTCAGGAGTGAGTCGCACTCCTTTGCCCCTACCTCGGCCTCCCCCGGCTGCGCAGTACTTAGTGCCAGCTGCAGCGTTTAGGCCCTGTTCTTGTCCTCAGATGCCCAGCAAGTATTGGGCAGCTGCTATGTTTAGGTTTTGGCGCAGTGGCGCAACCTGGACCTTAATGTGACTGATGTACTACTTTTTAGGTGTTAGGAAATGTACTGTGTGTAGTATGTTTTGCGCACCCTGTCTTGATACCTCTAAATGTGTTTATATGCTTAGGAGGTTGTTTTTCCTAGTATGGTTATGCTAGTGAGTTCATGGTTCCCTGCGTGATATATGCCTAAGGTGTTTAGGATTGCGTCTGGTGTACTTACCTTTTACCAGTGGTTACTGGTTGTGTGCTACATTTGCTATTTGGTGCTACAATTTTTCTATGTTCTAAGTGCTATTCCTACAAAGTGCTATTTCTACAAAGTGCTAGTTCTACCAAGTGCTTATTCCTGACAGTGGTCCCTGTAGATCTTTCAGATGTACATAATCCCCTGTAAATTCTGCCCGTGCCAGTGGCACAGTGTGATATGTGTAATATGTGTGTTTATTATCTAATGTGTTTGGTATAATACAAAGGCTATTTTTATATATAACCTTGTGTGGAGTTTTCTTTGTGGTGGGCATTGGATGTTGTTGCTGGTGGGTGTGTGCGCAAATGCTTTACACATTGCCTCCGAGATAAGCCTGACTGCTCATGCCAAGCTACCAAGCGGGTGAGCAGTGGTTATCTTTGGCAGGTGACTTCCTTGCCCTGACTAGAGTGGTGGTTTCTGACTGGCTTTGGCGCAAGCCTTAGCCAACCAGAAATCGCCATTTCTAACACACTGCAGCTCAGAAACATTGTTTGCTGTGCTATGATGCAACAAAGAACATCTCAAGCCCCAATGTGTGAAATTTTTGGAGAAATAAAAACTTACCTCCAACTGTCTTCCTAGCCAAGTCTGAAAATCTTTATAGATGTTGCATTGTATCAGAAGCCTTGGGTGCTTAATCTGTAACAAGACGCTTCCACCAGTGTTACACTCTCTGGTGCAAAACAGTTCAAAATGCTATTTACTCTGAAAAAAGGGCACCCTTTAAAACCCATTACTAGAGTTTGCCCCTCTTTGTGCAACTTTGTGGCAATGGAAACTCTTTTTTTTTTAAAAATATTTTTATTTGCATTTTATCATAACTCAACATTTCAGTCATGTAATCAGCATTACAAATACCTCTACTCCCACTCCCACCCACCCCAAAGTTATAAATCTCTGTCACAATACGTAACACACTGGTTCAACGTCTACAGATTCAAAGTACAATTATCTCTTTGTGTCCCACCCGGAGTCTTACTGGAGGTGCTCTTGTGACCGAACAGCCAGATATTTAAGTCCCCTCCCTCATAACCCCCCGTCCAATCCATGGTAGTGCCGCCACTTGGTCCAGACCCTATGGAATTTCTTCGGGCACCCCCTTGCTTTATAAGTCACTCTCTCGGCTGCCATGTAAAGGTCCAACCCTCTTCTCCATTTCTCTAATCGTGGCGACTCCGGCGACCCCCAGTACTTCGCTATATCTCTTTTCGCTACCACTAGTGCTAGTACCAGGAAGGTGAGGAGTGGACGCGGTAGGTCCACGTCATTGGTCATACCCAGTAATGCCAGCTTGGGTTCCTATTGGAGCGGGACCCCCAAAACCTCCCCCAGTTCTGTGAAGATGTGTGTCCAGTAATTTTGTATCATGTCGCATGTCCATATGGTGTGATAAAAGTCTCCATCATCTTGGCGGCATCTAAGACATTTTGTGTCTTCTATTTTCCCCATTCTATGGAGTCGCACCCTATCATAATAGGTTCTATGAAGCACATTAAATTTAATAAGGCGTAGTCTAGACTTAATTGCCCCCTCCCGGGGATGCATTAGTACTATGTCCCAGTCTAGGTCATCCATGCCTCCCACCTCCGTTTCCCATGTCTGTCTAAGCTTCGCCAGATCACCTAGCATATTGTTAGTTAAGGTTTTATATCTGAGAGAGACCGCCTTCCCCTGAATTCGTTCTTGGAGGAGCCGTCCCTCCAGAGGTGCATACTCCGGGATGTCGCTTAGTTGGATATTCTGGGCCTTCCAAGCATGTCGCAGCTGCGTATATTTAAAGAGCTGTGAGTGATGAAGCCCAAATTCCGTCTGTAGGACCAAAAAGGATTTCAGTTCCCCCTTGGCAATCACGTCCCCTATGGTGGAAATGCCTATGTCATCCCATCTTCGGAAGCCTGGTAGTTTATTTAGCTCTGTTAACCACTGACAGTGCCATACCGGTGTTTGCCGGGTGGGCTTCTTCTCCCATCCCATGCGTTTTGTGGCCTTAGTCCATGCAAGTAGCGTAATAACCGTCGCTGAGAGGAGCGGTTCCCGTCTAGTGCCCCCATAAAGATAATATAATAAGTTCCGTGATGACATTTTAAGCCTTTCTAGGGCATAAGTGGGATGATCTCCCGGGGCATGTAGCCAATCGTTAATCGGTACCATGTGTTCCGCCCAGTAGTAGGCCTCCAGGTGAGGGAGTGAGATCCCCCCATTGTATTGGTGTCTCTGGAGAGTAGTCAGGGCCACTCTAGGTTGCTTACCCAGCCAGAGAAAAGCTCTCAGATCCGAGTGAATTCAGCCTATCAACGTTGCCGGAAGCGGATAGTATTTGTTCTGTAGGGCATATAGATACTTGGGTAGGATAATCATCTTATACATGGCCGCTCGACCTAGAAGTGTAAGTGGGAGCTGTCTCCAGCGGTCCATATCCGCCGTGGAGTTCAATATGATCCGCTCCAAGTTTTTTTGGAATGATAGTGTCTTATCAAGGGTGATGTATATCCCCAGATACTGGAAGCCCTCCACCTTCGTCAGTAGTTGCCCCAGCAGCATCTTTCCCCCGGGTCATACAAGATCGATTTGTGCCAATTTATTGTGTATCCCGCTTGCCCACCATATTGCTCTAATTCCCGGAATAGCTCCGGGACAGTGGTCTCCGGATTTGTAATATACAAAAGTATATCATCCGCATAGAGGGATATCTTTTCTTGTGCGGGGTCTGAGTCAGTTCTCCTAAAACTGGAGATGCCTGCATTTTATCGAATCTTGGCTGCAAGTATCTCAATAGTGAGTGCAAAGAGGAGGGGGGACAAAGGGCAACCCTGACGGGTCCCTCTCTGGATCTGGAATTCACGCGACAGCCTCCCATTCACCCTCACCCTGGCTCTTGGTGTAGTGTAGAGGAGCTGGACCCACCTCTGAAACCTAGGGCCAAAACCAAACTTTTGCAAAACAGCCTTTAGAAACGGCCAGTGAACCGCGTCGAAGGCTTTCTCAGCGTCAAGGGAGAGAAACCAGTGTGGTTCTACTCTTCCCCGCACTTCCCGCAGCCAATTGTGGGTACGTCTAAGGTTCAGTCTAGTTGCTCTGACCGGCAAAAAACCCGTTTGGTCCAGATGTACAAGGTCTGGGATCACTGACCTCAGTCGGAGCGCCAAGATATTCGCTAGGAGTTTCACCTCCATGTTCAGGAGGGAAATGGGGCGGTAGGACGCACAGTCCTCTCACGGTTTACCCTCTTTATGTATTGGGACGATTGTCGCCAGGGAGAGGTCTGTGGGGAGCCCCCCTCCTGGTAGGCCCCCGCGAAGAGACCCTTCAAGTGGCGAACCAAAAGGTCCGCCGTACGCTTAAAAAACTCCGCCTGGTAACCGTTCGGTCCCGGTGTTTTACCCGATCTCAATCTGGCTAAGGCTCCCGATATGTCATCCACTGCAATTTCAGCCTCCAACGCCTGAATGGCCTCAGGAGACAGCAGGGGCAGGTCCGTCTGCGCCATATATTGTAGAGCTTCCTCACATGTCCCCAAATCCCTGGCGGCGTAGAAGAGTTCATAGTGTGTAGCGAATGTCTCAGCAATTTGTGCATCAGATCTAACAAGCATCCCATCTGCATTCCTAATATGATCCACCCATCTGGTCGCGCGCTCCTTTTTACTTGGCCACGCTAGTAGTTTGCCTGACTTATCCCCCACATCATAGAGGCGGTGGAGGGTGGCTAGGGATTGAGTTTTAGCCTCATTAGTCACCAATTCCCTATATTGTTTCTGAGTATCAATCAATCGTCTAAGAGTCTCAGCATTTTTCAAACTCTGATATTCCCTCTCTAGGCCCAGTATAGTCTGTTCCAGTGCAGTGACCTCGGATTGGATTTTTCTTCTTTCCTCCCCCAATCTACTTTGTATTCTATCCCGTATTACCGGCTTCAGGGCTTCCCAGAAGGTGACCCCCGACTCCACTGTTCCCTCGTTTTCAGCAACATAGACCTTTATATCTGCTCTCAGGCCTCTCAGGATAGTCTTGTTTTGAAGATTCCAAGCTGCGAGGCGCCAGGTGGTCCCCACAGTACCCCGAGTTCGTCCCACCCTTACTAACAGTGGGGAATGGTCAGGGATGCCCCTCGCATTATAGTCTGCAGTGTCGTCCACTGTCAAGTACTGTCTAGACATAAATATATAGTCTAATCTCGAGAATACCTTATGTGCTCCTGAGTAGTATGAGTAGGCCGTCTGAGTGGGGTGCAATCATCTCCAGACATCCGTGAGCCCTATATTTGCAATCTGTTGGGACAGGGTGGTCCGATTCCCTCCCCTAGCCGCTGTCCCTGATCGGTCCTGCCCTATGTCCATTACGTCGTTGAAATCTCCTCCTAAGATTTGAATGGTGTCAGCCGTTTCCAGGAGTATGTGAGCGAGAGTCTTGAGCGTATTTGCCTGCAACTTGGGTGGTGCATATACTGAAATGATCGTGTATGTGCGTCTATTCCATGTCCCCTGGACCCCAACATAAGTCCCCAAAGGATCTATCCAGGTGCGTGTAGTACAGAATGTGGGAGTTTTCTTTATAATGACAGCTACCCCTCTCGAATCAGACGTGTAGCCCGCATGAGGCAGAACTTTGTGGCGGCCCCTGGCTATGAAGGCACTGTTAGTTCCCTTGAGATGGGTTTCCTGCAGGAGGGTTATATCCGGATCTAGCCTTTTAAGGTAGGAGTTCACTAGACCTCTTTTAATTTTAGAACCCAGCAAGTTCACATTCCACGACAGGACACTAACCCCCTATCGCACGCCAGTGACGCAGCTACATCACTCACCATTCGAGATGTGGATAATTCAGTGTGGTCGGTCTCTGGTGTAGATGCATAGTGTGAAGCACTGAGGCATATGACTGCATTATTCCGACTGCTTCCCCCTCTCCCCAACCCACCCTCCCCAACTGAACTGTGCAACAACCCTCAACCCCCCCACCCCCTCCCCACCTTTCCCCCCTTCCGTTCCATCAGTATAACAGGTAACCTACTGTACTTTCAGGAGGTGAAGGTCTGTCACCCTCCCAATAAAGAACCCCAACTAAGCTATCCTTAAGGCTCTATCTGAGCAGCCCAGGAAGCTCTCCGTATCCTGACTATCAAGTGAGTGAAAGCACAGAGCTCCCCGTATCGAGCAAACAGATAGAAGAAACCCAAGAAGCCAACAGTAGTAGGACAAGTCTAAGCAAAGGGGGTAAGCGGTTGTAACTTGCGTGCCCCCATAGCGATGTGCTGCTGGTCCGGATATCAGTTCCATTTTTCATCAGGATTGTGAGTCTTGTGTCTCAATGTCCGGTTCCTCTGGCGTACCAGATGCTCCCTGTTCCAGTTCTCGGATTGCAGTGACTAGAGGATGTAAGGATTGTTCCGTCTGTTCTTCTCCATCTGATAAACGGCCACCCGTGTCGTCGTCCGCCTCCGATCCAGTGTGGTTCACCAGGCAACTAAACCTGGATCCCGGTGCAGCCGTTTTCTCTGCAGGCGTTATTAGATTCAGCCCCCCACGTCCCGACCCGGAGGGATCAGGGTACGGGGACATGTGCGAATGCCTTCTGGACCTCGGCACCTGGGACCTTTAGGTCTTAGGAGGGCTTCTCCGGAAACTGGCGGCCGCCATTTCAGATCGTATCCTGCGTCCCTCTTCCTCGGCCTCGCGCAAGAGCGGGCGTTCTTCTAGCCAGTGCCAAGCCTCCTCCGGTCGATTGAAGAAGTGCGTCTTGCCTTTAAAAATTACTTTCAATTGCGCAGGGAAGAGCAGCATGTATGATATGTGTAGATCGCATAATTTTGCTTTCACTGAGTCATAAGAGCGTCTTTGTTTCTGTACCTCTTGGCTGTAATCTGGGAAGATCATGATGTTCGTGTTGTCCAGTCGAATTTCACCCTTCTTTCTGGCTTCTCTCAATATGAGGTCTCTGCAAAATTAAGGAAGCGTGCGATGTTCGGTCGCGGTCGCGCTCCCTCCGGTGGCTTCACCAGCAGAGCCCTGTGTGCCCTTTCTATGACGAAACAGTTCGAGAATGCTGCCTGCGGGAAGGTGTCGTGAGCCAGGAGTGTAAATAGGTCGCCACATTCGTCCCCTCGATTCCTTCTCTAAAGTCCACGAAGCGCAGGTTGTTGCGTCTCGCCCTGTTTTCCGCATCATCCACCCTCCATAGCAGTTGCCTGTGTGATGCTTGGAGTTCCGCCATGCCTTTTCGGAGGGTGGAGAGGGAGTCCTCTGCTTCACCAATACGGGTCCCCGCCGTCGTCACCCTCTCCTTTAGGTTCCAAAAGTCTTGGCCCAGCAGTAGGACCTCTGAGCCCACCTCGCCTATTTTGACTTCCAGCGCTGCTCTAGTGTCCTGTATGTTCGTCCTAGAGGCTTGGATCGGCTCCAGCAGCATGGCGGTGTCGGTGCGTGCGGCCGGCGCCGGCGGGATCGCCTCCCTCTGTGCACGGGTCGTGGCGTAGTTTTCGATGGTTTCTTGTCGCGCAGATCTTGCTACCAGATCTCTTTTCCCCATGTCACCTCCCAACTCTGGATAGTAGTACTGTGAAGGGTTCTTTCTTATCTGTTCTAGCCCGGTGGGGCTTACGTGGATGAGCAAGTGTGGATGGAGAGGCTGAGGAACCGCGGCAGGAATCGCAGATCTCGTTTGTTTAGGTCGCGGTATGCGGTCGGGTCACACCAGGCGTCAGGGCTCTCCGTCGCGAGCAGGAGCGCAGCCTAAGTCTGTATTAACTAGGAAGTCCACTGAGAACCTCAGTCAGTACGGTGTCAGTGGTGCACACCCTGCGGGGTCAGTGGTCCCTCACACTCTCCTGGTAGGCGTTGGTGGGGGCTCTCAGGCAGCTTACACTGCTTTCGCCACTCAATTCATCCCCAGTGGTGCTCCCTATACAGTTGGATTTCCATCTGGTCTTCAGATCGTGCCGGGGGAGAGCGAGGCAGAAGCTAAGGCAGGGAGGGCTGGGGCTCCAAGCGTACCACCACCGCCGCGGTGCGGATCTCGAAGTGGAGTGCGGCGGGCCCCCGTGTCGGGGGGGAGTCTCCTCAAGAGTGCCCACTGCCAGGTCGCCCCGTGTGTTCAGTGCAGCCCCAGGCCGTTGTTCTCAGTGGCGGCGTACGGGGATTGCAGCCAGGCATTTAGTCCGTGTCTGGGCGTCGGCCGCCGGCCTTCTAAAATCGCGGCTCTCTGTTTTCGGCTGCCCGGTCCTCGGCAAAGCCTCTCCCGGTCTGAGCCGCACCCCACGGCGACAGCTCCTAGCGCACCAGGCCCCGGCACCTCTCCGGTTGAGATGGGCTTCACCGGCAGTGTCTACCCGGCATCCCCCCTCCTCCGTCACCCCCGGTCCTCGGGGCCCGACCAACCTCTCCGTAACGGTCCCCCGGAGTCTCCGCCTGACCTGATGCGGGGCTCAGATCAGGTGCCGGTTTAAAGCCGGGCGTCCTCCCGGCTCCCGAAGCCACAGATCACCCCCGGCTAGACTCCACCGGGGGGGGGAAAGCCTCGCCACCGCCGGCAGTCCTTACCCTGCGAGCCTTAAGTAGGTGTGCGCCCCGCTTGGCACAGGCTTCTTTTCCAGTGAAGAATCACTCTCGATCCGCCAGGACTCGTCCGGCCGCCATCTTGGTGGAAGGGATTCGCGCCACCAACTCTTCCGCGGCAGCTATCCGCTCACCTCCCACAGGATTTAGCGTTTCCCCAGCTCCGCAGGTACAGCGACAGTTCCAGTATTCTATTTGCAGTTTTTTATGAAGTTCGGAATTCGTTTTATGGCGGATTTAAAGCAGGACATCGGGAGCTTCTCAGAAACACGTCTTACCCGGCCATGCTGTTGGCCACGCCCCCCTGCAATGGAAACTCTTGATAAGTATGCACCTTGGTTTGTTATCTGCTCTGCAGCATTTCTGAACAAGGCAGTGAAATCTCACCTTTAGGAAAAGATTCATATCTCTTCATTATTGACTTGTGAGTCTAGTCAGGGCCTCTTGGGCAGTGTACATGTTGAGGACCATGCAGGGCTTGGTGCAGTGACATTGTAAGCAGTTCATGCGTTTCAGCCTTCCTCAGTTTCCATGAACTGAGGGGTCATTGATGTGTCACTGTGCTCCAAGGCACTAACCGACCTTGTCACAGACCTTGCTTTTATTTGTTTTGTTTAGAAATGCTAAGAATGTCACAAAACGTTCTTTGCGTTGTTATCTTTAGTTATGATAAGAATGCTAAGAATGGGCAGAAATAGTTTCTATTTCAGTTTGTGTTAAAGTTCCCACCCTGATGTCACGTACACACATGAACAATGTGCAGATGTTTGGTTCCCTCCTGTGGCTGAATCCATGTTTTCTTGGTGAAGCCTCTCATACTATGTAAAGGTGTAGGACTGTAGGATATATTTACAAGAAATGGCACTCTGCTGTTCTGCCGCAGCAGAGTGTCAAAGATTTTGCCGCCACGGAACGTCAGTTTCCAACGCCATGTAAGCATAGTATTTACAATACAGCGCTCAATGACTTTGGGAAGAGTCCGCGTTGGAAATAAGATGCTGATTACTGAGCCCTGTTGCCAAGAAAATGCATGCAAATGTAGAAAAAGTGACTTTTGGCCTATTAGCAGCCAGAAAAATAGACGCTATCCATCCTTGCTTCACTTTTGTGCAAATTAGCGAATGAAAAAAAAAACATAACTATGTGGAAAAAACCATTTGTACTTACCTGTAAGCAGCAAGGGAGCAGCCAGGAGTGATCACAGCAGAGGACAGCAACCCCTACCAACCCCACTGCCAGCCAGCATGACCAGCCAGAGGGTAGGGAAAAGCCCATATGGCAGTCCTTAGTAAACAAGATGAACAGCGTTGCTGAAGTTAAAAGGACAGTGACTGACTGTAAGAAGTGCTGGCATGATGCTAAGTGCAAGCTAAGTGCAAAACTAGCAAAAGATCTCCAGCAGCATTGAAGACCGGAGGTGGTAGTGCAGATAACCAGAAGGAACTTGATCACTTTAAGGTGCAGATGTCCACAGTCATCTCTAAGGAGTCAGTGGTTGGAGTTGCAGGACAGAACAGTGCTGCCTACGATGAACTACATCAGCAACAGAGTATCTTTCAATGAAGGCCAATTTGGGGAACTACGAAATGTGCAGTCCAGGCAGCTATGTCCCTGCGCTCTGTGGCACTGTCTGCAGGACAAACGGAAATGTGCAGTCCAGGCAGCTATGTCCCTGCGCTCTGTGGCACTGTCTGCAGGACAAACGAAAATGTGCAGTCCAGGCAGCTATGTCCCTGCGCTCTGTGGCACTGTCTGCAGGACAAACGGAAATGTGCAGTCCAGGCAGCTATGTCCCTGCGCTCTGTGGCACTGTCTGCAGGACAAACGGAAATGTGCAGTCCAGGCAGCTATGTCCCTGCGCTCTGTGGCACTGTCTGCAGGACAAACGGAAATGTGCAGTCCAGGCAGCTATGTCCCTGCGCTCTGTGGCACTGTCTGCAGGACAAACGGAAATGTGCAGTCCAGGCAGCTATGTCCCTGCGCTCTGTGGCACTGTCTGCAGGACAAACGGAAATGTGCAGTCCAGGCAGCTATGTCCCTGCGCTCTGTGGCACTGTCTGCAGGACAAACGGTAGGCACCTGGTTCATCTCTTGTTAGTAATGTTATCAATGGAAGGTTTGTGGGCATTTTGATCCGATGTAGGCGACGGGCAGCGTCACAAGCCTTCTAGCTGAGCTATCCACTGTTAAAAGGAAAGGGCATGAACACGGTACATACCTGCATTAACTGCCTGCGTTGGTGCACAATCAGCAGATGTTCACCAAATCAGACACCCCTGCACCTTCGTTCAAGGGCACTTGAATAGATGTTAGCCAACTGAATGTGCACCAGCATAAAGGAAAGCACAGGGAGGCTTTGCATTGTCGCATACACAGTGCAAGTCTGCACTTTCCTATTCATACAGCTTGGTGCATTCAAGATAGTTTCTTGTGCCGCATCACGTCTGAAAGATGCCCCCTGTCTCACCTGGACCCATGTACAGCTTGCTATATCAGTTCATTGGAGATGGTCACACATAATGTAGGTGTCATAGGCACACAAGAGTTAATTTATGATCAGGGTGCCAACACTATGTGGCAGTAAGTCGGCTACCAGGGTACAATTTGTGACAGGCAACGGAAACATGTACACTTACAAGAAAATGGTGTCACCTGCCGATACCCGACCCTGATCGTGATGAAATGCCATGAACATCAGTGATTGGAATATGACTACTATGACAGGGCCCATCCACTCATAGTAGGCAGACCGTTGTAGTGACAACAATTCTGAAATCCAGTCATCGTTAAGGGACATACAATACTACTTGCAATCCATACCCATGCATAGCAGCTGTCTTATGTATCAATGAGGAACTGAAAGTGTAATGTACTGTTTGTCAACTGCTTTACCCATGCCAACAAGTAGAAGACATCACATATAGCATTTCCCCATCTAATTGTAGAGGATGAACCTTCACCTCCTGACCAGCACCCTGTCCAGAATATCCATGATGATGGTGCTGATGACAACCTGCCAATCATTGACAAGGATACACTTCAAGAATTTCTGGACTCCATGAGGACACTATCTCTGGATACGGGGATGGTCAGCAGTGTTGTGGCCTTCCCACATACCCTGCCCACCAACTAGCAGGCGCCATTTCCCACCCTACCCCACCCAGACCCCTGGAACCTAAGGACCCACTGATTACCTTCCAACGTACTGCGGTAGAAGTCCAGCTAGAGTTGACAGAGCAGGTGCAGGTGGAGATGGATAGTATGGAAGTGGGTGCCTCAGTCCCAATAAGGGTAACACTGCTGTCATCAGAGGCACCTGCTCTCCTCTCCATTGGATCTGCAAGTGCCCTGTCAAATTGGCACTAGGAAGGTGGCCAACCACCTGGGGGGAATCAGAACCAACCTAGAGTCCATGGAGCGGAGCGTAGGACTCCCATTTTTCTGCCAAGGCTGCCTACCATAGTGACGTTGCTGCTGTATTGCAAAACCAGCAGATCATCTTCGCTGTTGTGCTGCCTCATGTATTTCCACATATGAATGCTGCTGCAGGCACAGGATCCACATCATCAGCCCCTGGTGTGTGTGTGTGCCTTTCTTGGCTGCCACATGTACAACTTCCCACTCACAGGAGATACTGCACACCTCAAAGGAGGAAGATGTGGACCGTACCTATTTCCAACAAAGAAGTCTGCGGTAGCATGCATCTGTGCCACATTCCCAGTTTCTCCTTAGCCCCGTGCTGAATAACATGCCAGGAAACATCTGCTGTGACTGTCCTTTTCTTGACTTTGCCATGCTGACCTTCACCGATTGTGGAATGTCAATGTGGCCTGTCCTGACTGAGCACTCCGATCCTCAACATGTCCCATGACATGTTCCCCACACAGACTATGTCTTTATGTCCACTGCTCTAAGCGTCCTTTAGGGTTGCTGTCCAACAACCTTAACTTGTGAGCACCTTCATCATTTGCACATGTAAAGAAATGCCCTTAGAACTACCTGTGTGTTGTCTTTCTCTTGGAGTCAGGACCAGGTTGACAATTGGCAATTCTATGAGGCAACTACACCAACTACTTGCCAAAGGAACACGTGTTTTTTGGAGTCCAGGATAATTCTAGGCAGTGAGAGTGTAAAATATTTTGTAATCACAGTTTGTGTGACAACTAGCAAGTGCTTACTCGAGGTTGCAAACATTAAATTCAACTGGTCTCATGCTAAATACCCAAAGTACCCCTACCCACTAACAATCTAACCCACCCCTAAAATCCCTCTAAAACCACTATCCCTACACTGTAACTACTCTAACCTAAACTAAGCAATAATAAGCTCATGTAAAATAATGACTAAAATATGTGGGGTAAGAGCAGAAAGGGTCCATGTGGCTTTGTGCGCTTTAGTCTGGCCAATGGCTGATTATTTTTTTGCAGCATGGATAACACCTGGTCCATTTTGTTTTACAGGACTGCCATTCGTAATTTGTGGTCCAATATGTTCTTTGGCATGTCCATCCCAAACTTTATGGGCCCTCCTGTGGCCTGAGGTGTGGGCTCGGTGGTATAGATGTGCTGCTATTGAAGGTACTGGGTATGGCTGGCTGGGAGGTAACTGTCCCGGATTGCCCATGTTTGGCAGAGCTCCCCTTGGTGATGGTTGGTGGTCACAGTGGAAAGCTTGACCACTTGCCCAGCCCCTGGAACACATGGCCGGTCAAAGGTGGTTGAAGCACTCCTTCCACTTGTTGTTTTGCCTCAGCCCCTCAGCAGTCATGTTGTCTGTTGACGCAATGAGGATGAATGACAATAAAGTGTGACTAGGAGCAGTTATCAGCATCTTAAAATATGATTATTTATACTACATCTAAGGTAGCAGCCCCTACAGCTTAAATTAATCTTGCAGCTTAGAGTGACCATAAACCTACCTATTATTTTTCTTATCATATGTCCTCATCTCTATTTGCAAAGGCAGGCAAAAAGTAACACAATGCAATTGCAACACCATTGGCACTTTTTAGATATGACTATGTTAGTACCATGTGTGCTTGGAACAATTCTCTTCAATACCCATGAAATGGTACACATTTCACCTTCACTGTATACTAGTGTGCCTTCTGCATCCCACAATGGTCTTTATGCCATATGCTTGGGAACAATTCTCTTCAGTATCCATGAAATGGTACACATTTCACCTTCACTGTATATTAGGCAGCCTTTTGCATCCTACAATGTGATGTGAATCCACTATCACATATATTTGCATTAGATGCCACTGCTGTCATGGCTCCACTATCATGTGGCCCATCCCAGATTGGCAAAGTGTTCGCCTTGACATTAGTCAAAGGCTGATAGACATGCACCATGTCACCTATTTATCTCCTTCAAAAACAGGGATGCAGATTAAATCTGGCAAATCCAGCAGCATCTGACATCACATTCAATCTTTGCACAATGCAATTAGCATTGATGGAGGGACTCACCAGTGAAGTTGGGGTCATTGAAGTTCTCCACCTGAGCACGCATGGGGGGTCCATCTACAAGACATAACATGTAAATCACATTAGTAACCTTACTACACTTCTTTGATATGCAAAGAAAAGCACAGTACATATGCATAGCTATTGGCTATATACCTCTTCATGCCTAAATGATACACATCAGTCTGGCTGAGAAGAATATACATATGAAGAACTAAAACATCCACCGGTTGGCCAATTTGCAGTCCCAGGTTATGAAATTCATCACTATCAAATTTAACTATGGCAGCTGACTTTGATGTTGCTCTGCACCCACATAATTTTCATACCATACTCAGTATGTTCTATGGAGGCCCTCTTAAATGCTGACACCAGGAAATGAGTATGCTGTGTACAACTTCATGTGTACTTGTTCTCTAATTTAGGTGAGTACTGTACATGTCAGTGTTGCTGTGTGCATGATATTGTTCACATGTGTCTCAGGAATTTCTCAGTTAAAAATTACATATTTGAACTTTCACATATATGGTATAGGTTGAGATGTGTCTCATTCACGCTAGCATACCCTTAGATGCAGCATCATGAGTGGGCTCACATCTAAAATACATTGGGCCTATCATACTAGCAGCATGTACCATGTCAGTTTCATATGTAAGGATAGCTCCACTGGTTCTGGGGTCAAAAACTCCTACAGGAGGCCATGCAAATGCAGCGTGTGGGATTTGCTTTGCAGTCAGAAATATGTAGTCTGTCAAGCCGATGCTAATCACAGCATTGCCATAGTCAACATAAAGGAACTAAACCTAGTACATAAGAAATGCTGTTCAAGATCAGTGGTATGTGTATTGCAACATTCAGAGATCAGCTAAGCAGTGTAGGCCATGGCAGGCCTCAGTAATTATTGACCACTCAGTGGAGGTGTGCCAAGGAGGAGCACATCACTATAGGGCTTCTTTGTAAGTTTCTTGCGCAGCCGGTGTATCATTTTTGACATTGTAAGAAGTGACATGCCAGCAGTATAAGAGCGTTGTAAATAAGCCCCTTTATGTGTAACATATGTTCTGTAATGGCCCATCCGAACTGGACCTGCCAAATGTCTGTTGTGAAGTAAGCAGCTTTGGAGCAGAGCTGATCTTCCTGATATGACATCATAATATTAGTTTGGACACACTATTTGCATGTACGTCAGCTCAATGCTTCCCTGGAACCAATTTACATCACCTACAGGGACTTGAATACATGTGTGGCCCACTCAATATCACGGATAGCATTGGTGCACAGATTGTGCCAGCCATAAAGCCACAGCATTTTCAGCTTTTGCATGGGGTATGGCTAATTTGAAACAAAAGTCATGCGAGCAATACTTTATGTTACCACACATCATCAATGTGTACATGAGTCACATAGGATGCAGACAAACCACGGGTACTTACAAGTTGCTCCAAACAATTTATATGCCCATATAGTCCAGAAAGTCTGACATACTGCTGGCCCAGAGATGTTTAAGTTGGTGGGTGTCGCGGTCCACTCCGTACATTCTCAACATCTGTTGGCGTATAGATTTCCATCGCAATTTCTTGAACTTCATGGTGTAGCCCTGTATTACACATCCACCACTGTCTAGCATGGCAGGCAGGTAATGGCAGACCAGCTACTGCAGAGTCCCAAACACCTCCTTATTTATGGGGTGACAACAACTTTTCCCTGACATGATCCCAGCCAAAATAATTAAACCAACACAGTACAAAGTCAAAACACACTACTATCCCTATAACTAATATACCCAAAGAATGACAAATACCCAACAGCACACAGAACAGTACACAACAATATACGACAAATAAATGCAAAAAGGACTCAAGGAACACAACAGGTACAGCAGACACGAAGCACCAGCTTCCATCTTATTTTCAGCCGATGCGTATTGTTTTTGATGCTACCAGCCATTGTGTCAATTTCACAAAAGGTCTGATAAGGGACAATCTGGTTTTATCACTCTTTGGCTGGGAAGCGTTTTTTTAAGCTTACTTGCTGGCTGAAAAATATCACATATAATGGTGTATCCTCATTGCGTTTTGACGCAATAGATCAAAAGTGTTTTTTATTTGGTGTATAAGGTGTGCAATGCATGCAATAATATTCAGGGATTGCAGTGTTGGGATGTGAATAGTGGAGTTGACCTGTTTACAGTCTGCATTTGTTTACTATTTGTGTTTTTCAGCAAACTTTTGTCTGGGTTAATCCTGTTCATGGATTATACTATGCATAGTCCTGAAACACTGTGGTAGTACAATAGAGTACCTTAACAGAGCTGCCCTGTGTGCTAAGTCACTCATAGCACCCAATGACTTTTTATTAGATTCCCCGTGTATGTATGAGGCTACCACTGCCATTGGGTTCAGTGCACCCCCATCTAAACCTGCTCAGCCAGTGGCCAAACAGCACCATTTCTCACGGTGAAGGCATAAGGCTGCAGTAAAATATAAGAGTTTGCAGCGATTGGCAGCAAGCGCATGGAAGGGGGTGTATGGATGGTGTCATTTGATTGTTTGAGTATTTGCATTTTCATATCCAAGGGCCATATCCCACAGGAAAGTGACAGTGTGATCATGTGTGGCCAACATAATCCTCGATTATGTTGATTGTGCTATGGTAGATGAACATGCATGCCTTGGTGTGACTTCCTATACATTGCTGATAGTAAGGCTACGTAAATACCACCATACCAACACTCTGCATCAAGGCAGTGTTGCTTGTGCATAGCAGTGGGTGTGCAGTTGCATTACTTTTGCACTGGTAAAGTATGGTATGTAGTATATGTCTCTGTGATATGAGATCACCTAATGGATTTGGCATGTGGTTATCTTTGCCGATGTAGTTTTTGGAGTATTTTCCAATTCACATACTATGTAGAATGCTTCAAAGTCATTGTACAATGAGTGGAATATGCTTTCGTCCACTTCTATGAGGCCGTACACATAGCTAGCATCAGAAGAGACACACACACAGTCAGTGCACATTATGTACTTTACCACACCATGGTATTTATAGCTGGCAATGGAGGACTATCTGCTACAGGTTCATTTGTACTTGATGATGCTCAATGCTGTTTGTTATACATTGCTAAATACGTTATCTTTGTGACAATTAGTAGTAGGTCAAAGGTGAATGTTTAGTTACTTAATGTGAGTATGGAAATAAGATGCAGTCAAAGTGGTAGTGCTCGGAAATCTATTTACTGATAGATGAACAATGTGTTATCTTTCATCATGGTTTGATATCATGTTAAACATGATAGTTCTGAAATGAAGTTATTAATGATGTTGTCCCTATGCCGTGTTGCAGCAACTTATAGTCCAGGTTGCTGAGGCTCCTCCTCTTCGTCCTCCTCTATGCCCGGCATTTTCTTATCCTGATTTTCATCTCCCCATGTCACATCTGCCCTGACACATATATTGTGCAAAACTCAGCAAGACAAAATTATTTTACACAGCATATGTGGCGAGTAGAATAATCTGCCCCAGATATGTCAAGGAACAATATCCCAACAGGTAATATTCAATAGGCAATTACATATGTATGCAAAAAGCATTACACGAACAGAAATACAGGAGACAGCTATACACTATGTCTGTTATAGGTATCCAAAAATGTATTTAGAAGAGAGTAATTAGCAGGGTCATGATTATACAGTTAAAGCAGCACTGTATTAGACAAATCGTATGACAACCAAAATTATACTTGGTGCTCAAAGGTGTATGAGTGACAGTGGCGACGCAAGTGGTGAGAAGGACAGCGTGAACGGCACCGAACGGATTCACTCCGGCAGGCACCTTGATTTACCAGGTCCTGGGTAAATCAAGGTCCTCGGTGCTTCCAGCAGCGAGGAGGGATGTGCATCCCTCCTGGCTGCTGGAAGCACTGAACGGATTCACTCCGACAGGCACCTTGATTTACCCAGGTCCTGCAAATCGCACAGTCAACGGGATCGCCCTGACAACCCGGACGCCTCACCTACGCGCTCGCGTCGTCCCAATTCAGATCCGGCCAGGAAGAATTTCTCCTACTTCGCGGATCCTCACCTAAGATCCACGCAAGTTAGTAACCTTTTCTTATCCTACTCCCTCCCCCCCATACCTTACTTCATGGCCACTTGCTGATTTGCCCTTCCTTTACAGATCTGTTCTGCAAGACACTCTGTATGCTTGCCTCTTCCCAGGGATCCATCGCGGTATCCTTTATGCACCACCACTCAGCACCACTACTCAAGACAACCAAGTCCTGATGACGATCCCAATCTATTGAGGATCGAAACGCTGTCGACTCTAAAGCGCATTTATTGGCGCATTCTCTACTGTGGCTGTTGCTTAATCCTGAATTGAACTCCTAAGTCACTTGATTTGTTCCATTCACCCAGCCACCCACTGTATGATATCTTCACTTATGCTCACATTGCGCCATGCGATTTGCAGGACCTGGGTAAATCAAGGTGCCTGTCGGAGTAAATCCGTTCGGTGCTTCCAGCAGCAAAGAGGGATGTGCATCCCTCCTCGCTGCTGGAAGCACCGAACGGATTCGGAGTGAATCCGTTTGGTGCTTCCAGCAGTGAGGAGGGATGTGCATCCCTCCTCGCTGCTGGAAGCACCGAACGGATTCACTCCGACAGGCTCCTTGATTTACCCAGGTCCTGCAAATCGCACGGTCAACGGGATCGCCCCGACAACCCGGACGCCTGACCTACACGCTCGCGTCGTCCCAATTCAGATCCAGCAAGGAAGAATGTCTCCTACTTCGCGGATCCTCACCTAAGATCCACGCAAGTTAGTAGCCTCCTCTTATCCTACTCCCGCCCCCCATACCTTACCTCGTGGCCACTTGCTAATTTGCCCTTCCTTTACAGATCTGTTCTGCAAGACGCTCTGTACGCTTGCCTCTCCCCCGGGATCCATCGCGGTGTCCTTTATGCACCACCACTCAGCACCACTACTCAAGACAACCAAGTCCTGATGATGATCCCAAACTGTTGAGGATCGAAACGCCGTCGACTCTACAGGGCATTTATTGGCGCAATCTCTACTGTGGCTGTTGCTTAATCGTGAATTGAACACCTAAGTCACTTGATTTGTTCCCTTCCCCCAGCCACCCACTGTATGATATCTTCACTTATGCTCACATTGCGCCGTTCACGCTGTCCTTCTCACCACTTGCGTCGCCACTGTCACTCATACACCTTTGAGCACCAAGTATAATTTTGGTTGTCATACGATTTGTCTAATACAGTGCTGCTTCAACTGTATAATCATGACCCTGCTAATTACTCTCTTCTAAATACATTTTTGAATAACTACAACAGACATAGTGTTTAGCTGTCTGCTTTATTTCTGTTTGTGTAATGTTTTTTGCATACATATGTAATGGTCTATTGAATATTACCTGTTGGAATATTGTTCATTGCTCCACCTCGTACCCTGATCCCGACCAGGTCTATGGGTTTGACTCCTGTTCTACCTTACCAGATATGTCAAGGCTCCGGAAGCAGGATTTAAATACACAAATTGTCCGCTTAATGATAGAACTTGTGTGGCATTGGACATGGTTGCTAGTCTGCTGGGCTTCTTTTTGTGGGTTGTTCACAGGAGTCATGACCCACGGCATCAGAGCGTAACATTTTGGGCTGTTTTTCAAAAGTATCGCCGATTTGGAAAATCCTTGTACATATGGCAGCATCAGTTTTGCGATGGATTCTCTGAGGGAACACCTACCTTGCAGATCATTAATGGAAAATGTAATCAGCACATCTTCCGTTGAAAAAAGCTAGGTGCTAGATATGGAAAAGTGAAGCTGAGGGGCTCTAGAGTCACTTTGTAAGTATGAAGCTAAAAAAGTAAAAAATGTGACGCTGCAGTGGCATTATCCCCTTGTAAATATGCCCCTATTTTTCTCTAATATATAGATATGCATCTATTTTTCTCCAATATGTAGATATACAGGAAATATCGTAGCACAGAGCTGTGCCAAATTTGGCAGTGTTGAGCTCTGCCATTTTCAAATTGCAGGGATGCACCATATTTACCTTACAGCTCACTCCTATGTTTTCCATAGCACTGGTGCTAATATTAGATGCCTATCCCAAAGCAGGCACCCTTGTACAATGTAGGGTGCCTGTGTTGCAGGGAAATATTTTTTATGTGCAGGAAGGTGTCCCTTACTGCACATAAACAATCATTAACAGAAATTTGTTAGTTTATTATGTGGTGCATTCTGCAGCACTCATAGGGCCCGATTCCGATCTCGCTCGGAAGGGCACCGAACGCGATCCAGCCGGAAAAAGTACTAGCCGTACGTGTGTTTTCTGCCCAACTCGTACAGCTGTATGAGCGAGCAAGTACAATCCAAGCAAAGCAAAATTCAACAACTGAATCGTTTCCAGGTCTGAACTGCTCCGTACGTCTCGTCTGAAAGCAAACCGTGCAATGGATGCGATTTACGACCGAACCAGTACGATGCATGCATTCGACAGCCGCTGCGAGCCGAAGCTTCTGGCTTGCAAAATGTTTGAGAAGTTCCCTTTGCGGGTCCGCTTCGGACCCCCTGACACCCGCAGCCTTACAACTCGGTCACAGGGGAAGACCAAAGGGTCTTCCCAACACAGGCATGTACGGTGCAGATGTCACTGACGCGTGCACACTGTAGGGGGCGCCTTTGTGTGAGAGTACCCAATCAGTCAATGGGAGCCCATGTACGCGTCGTACGACTGGCTCCCATTGACTTCTATGGGGGTCCGACCGAACCGAGTCCAGCAGCATGCGGCCACATCTTACTCGCTCAGTGAGACTGCAGGAGTCTGGCTCGGTTGTAAAACACTCCGGATCGGGCTCAGTCGGAGAGTTTTCCAACCCAGATCGGAATCAGGCCCTTAGAAGTAGCAATTCGTAATTATTTAATGATTGCTTATGTGCAGGAAGGGGCACCTTGCTTTGCTTTTTTCTTTGTGTGCTGCACAATGCAGCAGATATAGAAAACGCAAAAACAAGGTGAAATAAAAGTATTTCTCCTTGTTGTGCCCATCTAATGCCTGCCATGGCATTAGTTATTGCCGCTGTCTCAGATTTATATATGCTTGTAAATCTGGATCAGCGTCATAAAGCACTGGGTGTTTCAGTGGAACGCCCACAACAACATCCATTCAACAACCCTTTCACGCTAACTGAGGCATGTAAAGGGGCCGTATTCATAAGGATTTGTTGAGCCACAATATTGCTGTAACCCTGCTCTGTAAATATGGAGAAGGACCCAGCACCACCAGAACATCGCTAAAAGTGATGTTCTGGTGGCGCTATCCCCAGAGAGAGACTGCCACAAGGCAGTTTGCCTCAGTGTGCAAATACTGTGGCGAGGAATGTTGGACTTACAATAATGAAGATCAGCAATTAGAAATCAGGTATTTTCAGAGTTACTTTATTTGGCCATGGAATCCATAGGTGACTTGCAATGTCCTTATAATGCAAAGCAGAGGATATTTCACTCCTTACAAATACACGGTCACACCATCACCTACTACACAAACCGCATAAATCCTTTGAGTCATTTATGAAAATGGCACACCAAGAAACACAATTTCGGTATTGCATTAGGAACATCAAAACGCAATTAGTGATTTATGCTAAAAGATTTTAGGAATGGTTCCATGTAAGGCAGATTTTAAAAATACTGTGTTAAAACATGGCTAGATTCTATTGTTCCTGAAATTATCTATAGCACAAGTAAACATAACAGGTTTGCCATAACTATCTACTTATGTTATTTTAGGAAAACATTTCAGATGAAGGAAAATCAGTTCCTGTTTTCCTGCTTGGAACCTCAGGTGTACTTGTGGTCATTGACCAGCCTTTCACCCTTGCTGGTAGCTCAAGAATTTTATTTATTTAAGCTTATAAAGCGCACAGCTACCTGCAGTGGGTTTCCCGGCGCTAAGAATAAGGTATTCTCATGTCAGAATTCAGTTGTAATACATTATTACAATAGAGTGGCTATGCAATATCTTCATTACAGGTGACTATTGATGACAAAAGTAGTCAGTAATATGGAAATCAGAGATGGATGTCTATAAAGTTATTAAAGGATCTCATGCAGTAGAATTATAATAGGAACTAAACATGCAGACAACTGCACAAGACCAAAAAGAGGGGTCATCAGAGAAAGCCCAGTAATGAGAACATGCAACAGCCACAGCCATGAGTGGTGTCATATGAGTAAAGGAATGACAAAAAGGCAATAGTTAGAAATGCTGGTCCGGATTCACAGAGCTAACTTAAGACAAAATCCTAAACTTACCACCATTTTGGTATTCACAGAAGGCACTTACTCATTTCAGTATTCTCAGAAGTTAGGACTCCTAACTTTAGGACTCCTAAATGCCTTCTGTGAATACCAAAAGTCTTAAAGTTAGGATTGTTCTCAGTTTAGGAGTAGTAATGTTAGGACTCCTAACTTCTGTGAATACCGAAATGAGTAAGTGCCTTCTGTGAATACCAAAATGGTAGTAAGTTTAGGATTTTGTCTTAAGTTAGTTCTGTGAATCAGGCCCGCTAACATGGGAATTAGCCATGGACTCATTTAAAGGCAAGGAAACAGCTGAACAAATACACTCAATAAATGAGCAAATAAGTGTAAGAGTACACAAGGCAGGTAAATGGAGGGGAACCTGCACAATCTTTAAAAGGCATCTACTTCTGATGGGCCAAAGGAACCAAACGTTCGAGCAGGGGTTTCACATTCCTGGCTCCACTATGGCTCCATAATGCCTCCAAAAGCAGACAAGCACCAGTCGGGTGAGCCCTAGAAAGGTCAGGGGTCAGATCCTAAACGGGCTGCCAACCTGCACATTCAAGGGAGAGATATGACACATCTGATGGGTTGCTGCCCTAATAGCACATGGGCAGATCTCCCTGCCCCCTTTTACCCTTCTGTCCTCATCGTTCTATGTGTTCCCAGTTCATTCCATAGATTTTCAGAGACCCATAGTCTTTCTAGAGCTGCCAGAACTAGATTACTCCCGAATTACCTCCACTTTCATTACTAGAAGTGAATGACATTAGAGAGTAAACAAGGTGCAATGTTGTAAAAGGAGCCCTACCCTGCTCCCCTTGTTTCTGAGAGGATGGCAGCGCGGCACAGATTTGGCAGTTCTGACTTAATTCAGCTGTAGACCAGCTATTTGTTGTCTTCTCAACCTTGTGGAAACCATCTTCGATATTTTTCCACTTTTCTTTCGATCTGCACTGTCACTTCAATTCCCTCTCTCCACTATGTTCCATGTTATTTTGGCTCTCACCTCCAGCTAGAGGCCTTAGACCTGAGACAAATTAAGCTTGTTGTTGTGATTTAGTATCTTCAGGAAACAATCAGATGCATTTCACAAAACAACTAGAAGGAAGGAAACAGGAAACAAGGGCGAAAAGAAAGAAAGAAAAGTAGGTAAGAAAGAAAAAAGATAAACAAGATGCGCAATGACGGGTACTTCCAGAGGTCAAATGGAAGAGAAAATAAGACCCAGGAATAGAATAATAAGCTGGAACGTTGCTGGGTTCAGAACAACAGCAGCTGCCAATGACGCAATGGAACTTCTACAAACAGGCGCCATCCTATGTCTTCAAGAAACATTGCGGACAACACCAAGCTCGATCAATGGCTTTCAGGCGTTTCACACCCTGGCTTTTTGGAAGACCAACTGGCGGGATGTCGACTCACATAAAACTCTACCTGCAAGTCAGAGCTAAGGATGGGCCCACGCACGCATCCAAAGTACGTACAGATCATAAGTATAACCGTATGAACCATAAAAGTAATACCGACCACAGTTGTAGTAATCAATCTCTATGTTAATCCAAATAAGAAGGAAAAATTCAAGAACATTAGGACAATCACAAACCAGATCTGAGATTATCTTTTGCACATCCGGACCATGAATGCATCATGAAGGGGAACTTTAACTTGAGAGACCTCCTCTGCTTAGATGAAAAAGGGGGTAGGGGGCAGGGAATCATATAGGCTTGCATCAACTAATTTAAGCTGGGGAGGGTGAGTCAAACAGAACAGCCGAACATGAAAACACCACCCACCTTTAAAGACATTTCCACACTTGATGACATCTTTCTGAGCAAAGTCTTGCTGATAAGGCGTGAGGAATATAGGGTGCACCATTCTACAGCGAGTGACCGTCATCCATTATCCATTCTTGTGAATGTAAGTTCCACAATGCACAAGGCGGGTCTCCCGGCTGGCCAAATGCTCACAGCAACCAATGTCTTGGTGCCAATAAAAAGAATCAAATGGGGTCCCTCCTGTCGGGTAAGCTATAGCCCATGGAAGCAGGCTATATTTACAATGGGCATTTAGGCCAGCTGGACAGAAATAATGGCTTCACTATTCAAAGCGGTGACAGCAGGTTGGGTACCCCAACACAAAGGAAGACCTACTGGAAAAGGGTCCATCCCTCTTCGACACAGTAAAGAGCTCGATAGAGCAATAGGCGGCTCAGTCATGCAGAGTCACAATATAGGATGAGAAAGTGTGCACTGACAAAACAAAACTGCAAACCGCTAAAACATTGCACAAAAAACAATCTGACATCGGAAACAGAATGACATATAGGAGAAATGGAAACATATCTACACCCTGACAAAAATATGGAATTCTGGAGCTACGTTAACAGCCTCCACAGTGCATTCCCCACAGAGAAAGCTGTACCCGTCAATTAAAAGGGAACTCTTGCAACAAAGCTCTATGTCAACCAAGAAAAACCATTGGATAACCCAATGGAGGTAGAGGGTAATCACCCAGGCGAACCTGAAGCAGCCCGTATGGTGATAACAGAACAAGAAACCCTCTTTATCCTAAAGGGCATCTGGAAGGATGGGGCACCAGGACCTAATGGCTTACTGGGTAGTATCTTTAATGAAGATCGAGAATTCTGGGGCCCCCATATGCACAGTTTGTTCAGGGCCGGCTCTAGGCTCGCGGAGGCCCTGAGCAGGGAGTGTAGGTAGGGGGCCCGAGGCCGCCAAATCCCTGCCAGGGGCCGCCACGCAAATATGTATCTAAGGATATATATTGGCGTGGCGGCCCCTGGGGTTTGGCGGCCCTGTGCAGGTGCACAGCTTGCACATGCCTTAGGCCGGCCCTGGTTGGTTCAACCGATGCTTCCTTATTTCAACTGTGCCATAATCCTGGAAAGGCTCCATTCTGCACCCCATCTACAAAAAAGGGGGGATGCATCACAACCAGAGAACTATAGACTGATTGCCTTGCTGGATGTTGACAGGAAGGCATTTGCCTATACTGCTCTTAAAAGAACAAGAGGATTGAATAAAAGAAAACCATATAATACCCCAATACCAAACAGTATTCCAGCCCAAATCATCCACGCTAGACAACGGCATCGCCCTGTTGTACCTGGCTACACGACCAACAGAAGCGGCCTCTCCCCTTTTCTATGCCTGCTTCCTTGACAACAGTGCAGCCACTGATGACGTTGACTGTCACATTCTAAGGGCCAAGCTTGCAAAATGGAGCATCTCGAGGAAGCTCCTGGTAGCCATAATGATGCTCCACATAGGCATATGGGTTCGCACAAAGCTCTCACAGACTCACAAAACTGCCAAAATATTCACAAACAAAGGGTTAAAACAAGGTTGCCTCATTGCTCCCACCCTTTTTAATTTATACACCGCAAACGTGGGTGAGGCGCTATTGAAGCTAACATCTTTCCACCAAAATTAAACCACCTTAGACTCCCTATTATGCAATTTGCCGAGGATCTGGTATTATTGGACCATACTAGAATTGGCATGAAAAGGGCACTGGAGGCACTACATCTGTACAATACGGAAAACATACCACACCAAAGCCTCAAAAACGAAGGTCCTGGTCTTCGGCCACATTCCCAAAAAGTTCCTGCTAGTGCTGGCATCTGGGACGATTAAGGATCACCCCCACCAACCAACAATTATAACTACTTGGGAATATTATTTACAGTAAATAGGAGGTTGGACTTGCAGGCTAAGGTGGTTGAAGCAAAGGCAGCTAAGGTCACATACGGGCTATGTAAATTAAACTATAAGCTCCAAAGTCACTCTGCAGAGTTTATCCGATGGGTTATGCAAACTAAACTGATACATACAATGAGCTACGGCCATCTTGTTTTCCCAGGCCAAGTAACTGATAAATTGGAGCGACTACACATAAAGGCATACCGAAAGGTATTCAAACTTCCATACTCAACCTGGTGCACACTGATTTGGTTGGAGTTCAATATTCCAGCAATGAACATTGAATGTAAAAAAGACATCATCAAACTGCACCACAGGGTGACCAAGGTGGACCCTGATAAAATTAGAAAAGCACTAAAAGTAGTCTTCCAAGACAGCGACAGTGCTTGAACCAGGTATCTCCCAAAGGCTAAAGGCTAATGAGACCCTGAGCTGACCACCAGAGACTATAACTGACACACCGCTCACTAAGGCCAGCCTGAAAGGCCTGTTAAAGAAACAGGGCAAATGTATCTCACGGCTACAGGATCTCGAACAAATTAGCGACATCCCTGGTGCGAAGGGCTTCATCCAGCCATACAAAATCACAGTAAGTCAACCTTATTTGAAAGCAGGGCTGGGGAGGACAGCCCTACAAAACATATTGAAAACTAGGCTCCTCACATTGCCAATCCAGGACTATAGGACCCATTGGAAACACAGTGTGCCTGGAAACAAGGTATGCCGCCTGTCTCACTACCATACAGAATCAGCAGAGCACATCATTTGCTGTTGCCTAGTGTTACAGGGTCAAAAGCCACTATATCTAAGATCGCTGTTCTTGCAAAATGGCGTGAGAACGTGCAAAGAGGCCCTAAGACTTATTTTTACCATCATAGAGCAGATGGTCCTCGCATGAATTGGCAAGTTCCAGGCAGAAGCAGCATCGACCCTAAGAACTGCCTAAGCAACAAAGACAAAAGCCCATAACCCGCCAGCCACAGCCCACTCATAGCCATGGCACCATCAAATGGAGATGCACCCTACATGTACTGGTTATGACAACTTTAGCTACGCACGATGCACTTCTGATACCCAAGGTGTACATTGGCCTGCATGAAGGACAGATTACCCTAAGGGCCCGCACATGGTTGAGAATTTCTATGAAGCTCCCCAGACTACCTTTGGCGAGGCCCTTTCTCACCAAATAAGTCCAACACCACACAGGAAGTGCACTGGCACCCACCTGTGTGGATAAAGATCTTACCCCTCTAGGAGCCCGCACTAACAACCCTACATAATTTCTTGGTGGGGCCGTCTGCACAACCATGCACCAAACAGACCGACACTCTACTGAGCATGGAATTGTCAATTTTTCCACTTGTTTTTTATTAAGCCGGGTAGAGCACCGCTTTCTATTGGTCAAACCAATCGTAGACACCTGCTCTGGATATCTTAACCTTCTGCATGTTTACATGTTATAACATTGCATGCTCGTACACCTCATAGTTTGGGCTTTGTGCAAGCGTCGTCTCACCTCACACTCACCATATAAACCACATTCGACCGCGTACCCCGGGAGTTGTTAATTTCGCCTAGCAATAAATGTAACAAGTTTTTTTAATTTGATATCACACAATTTTATGGCATAGCTTATGCTATCTTTTATATCTATTGTGCCTTTATGCTAATGTTTTGTATAAGATTTTAATTATTCATACAATAAAGATTCACTCTTTCATTTATAACAAAATCTTGCACTCTGGATTATCGCTCCTACTTACTGTTCTCCCTATAAGCATTCATGCATCAGTGTAATTCTTCTCTGTGAAGATACAAGACTGTGGACCTTCCCATTAGGAAAGACTCAAATCATTTCATTTCACCACCAGTACTGAAAGCTCCACATCTTACCACCGTATGGTGGCCACTCTATCATAGAAACTGACACGAGCAGCCCTCTTCGGCACAATACCAAAACATGAATTACTTAGGTTATACTTCAAACCCATGCCCATCCACACATACATAATGACGCTATGTAAGTTTAAACAATTGTAGCTGTCATTCCTCTTCTCCCTACTCCTTGCTTAAATGCAGGTAATTGTAACTCTTTAGTACGAGCTCTCTGGTCATCACACAAGTCACTTGCAGGAAACCACCACTCTGTACTGTGTACTATGTGGAGAGTATGATAAATCCCCAAAAGATAGTTGGAGGGGTAAAACAAGATAATACTAATGCTCTCTTTTGTGGTAGTGTGGGCGAGCAGTTAGGCTTATCAGAGCACAGTGCTAAGCATTTGTTGTACTCAAAAGTCAAAATAAGCTTTATTCGGATTTTTGTTTAAAACCATAAAAGCAACAAGAAAAATTACATACATGTATAAATGTCATACACGGTAAAAAGGAACCAACTATTAAAAACCAAATAAAATCAATTTAAAGGGTAGATGTTCAGTAGCACAAGGTTCATGGAATCCCCTTTCACCAAGAATTGTCATTCGATGACCTTTGCCTTAGGGACGGATGGAGTCGGGGGCCAGGATAAAAATCATGCAAGTCCCAGATGCAAATGGGGCCATCTCCCTCTTTGGGCTGAGAGGATCGCAAATAGGGGACGATGTTCATACACTTGAATTTAATTAAAATCAGGTCGCCCGGGGTTTCTTTGGGTGACGTACCTAGCCACCCCACCCTCCTGACACTCAGGATTCCACCATCTAAGGCAGATGGCAATGGTCTGTTTTGTTTTAGCCAGGTAATGGCTTTGTTTAGCAGGTCCTGTTGACTTTCAAATTTGTCCTGGCTAGGTGCAGGGACCCCAGAGAGAACAGCCACATAAGGAGCGGCTTCTGGTGGTAAGTTAATCCGATTCCTTCTTTCAAATGTGGTCCTGGGAGCTTTATGGGGTACTGATATGGAGTTAAACGTAATGTTCCGGCCTCTCGGGTTAGGTATAGACTTGGGGGGATCAAGAATTTGAATTTTCGTACATATCGTGGGTTTGAATTTTTCATTTTTGCTGGGGGGAATGGAGTGGATTGGTGTGACAGTTTTTTCAGTAGGAGTACAGTTCCTTAGTATAGTTTTTTCGATACTGGTCGACCTGTCTCCCAGTTCATTGATTTTTGTGACCAAGGGAGATAGTACAGATATTAACAATAGCTCGATCTGGGCCAGTAAAGTCGGTTGGAGTGGTAATGCGGAGTCAGGTATTCTACTCACAGCTTCGATCGGCAATGATATAGGTGGGTTGGAGGGAGATAATGAGAGGCTAGTGCACATTTTGTAAGAATTCTCAGTGTCATTATCTTTTGCCTCATCAACGTCTCTACCTACTATAGGGGGGGTAGATACGTGTTGGACGTAATTCGTACCACACAAGACATTTAGCTCCTCCCAGATGGACATGATGGGAGGAAGTCAGAGCTGGAACAACCACAATAAGTGTGAGAAAAATGGAAACAACTCGGTACCTCCTCCTTCGTAGATGCCAAGTGGGGTGGCCCGTCCCGGCCTCCTTGTGCCTCTAAGGGCCGTAGAGGGCCCGCCCTTTGCCCGGGCTTAGCCCGGCGCCGTCCCGCGCGCGTCCCGCGGGGCGGGAGGTGTTCCGCGCTCTTGAGGCGCCTCCAGGCGCAGCGGGAGCGTCACGAGCGCGCCAGGACCCGGGGCTGCTGGGAAATGAAGTTTTGTTTGTGCCCGACTTGGCCAGGAGAGTCCCTGTTTCTCCGTCGCATTTGCCGTTTCCCTCACGGCTGGAAAGATGAAGGGTTTACTTGGCCGTTCCCCTCACGGCTCCCCACCACTGCAGGTAAGGTTGGAAAATGCCCTTGTACTCAGAGATGCAGTAAATGAGACACACACTCAAGACTCAATCCAATTTATAAAAATAACAATGATTTTTATAAAATGTATAAGACGACAGTTCTAGGGTAAGTACTTTTGGAGATATGATTTTGCAAAGTTCGATAAATATATCACCTCTATGCATAATTACGCACCATAAGAAACAATGGGGAAGGAGCACAATTATGCATAGAAATTCAGGTAATGCTTCCACAAAAGTCATCTTCTGGTTGTAGGTTGAAGGCGGGACCAGGTCTAAAGTTCCGGCAGGAGAAATTTGGGAGAATCCCAGATCTTCCGGGATCAGGGGTGCAGAGGTCTTGGAAGCTGGTACACAAAGAAGTGGGTCTCCTTAGAGGGAATGAAGGCAAAAGGGCCTGGGGACCACAGTAGGAGGGCTGGTTGGTCGGTGCCCAGGGCCAGTGGGGGCGAGTGCAGAGCAAACAGGTCATCCAGGCATCTTGAGGTCCTCTTGGTCAGGATCAGGTAACTTGGAGAGGCGTGAGTGTAAAATACTTTTATTTCACTTCTTTAAAATCATAAAAGGGTGGACTGAACCTCCAGGGTACAAAAAACATCCCAAAAATCGATCAAGTTCAAATTACAAAAAGAAGCACATGAAGATGCATTCATGTAAGATAAAACAAACTTCTGGGGAAATTGATTAAAACGGCAGGATATTATAAAGTGCAATTGCTGAGAAGATAGGATCAGCTTGATCCTGAATAGATAAACAAAGCAATTCTGGATTGTAAAGTTCACTTCAGCACTCATTCTTCTTAAGTTCTTTTGCCGCTATATCCTGAAGTTTTCTTGCCTTGCAGGACAGTTGGACTGACGAGCCTCCTGGGCACTTTATGACAGCCGCTCTGGAGAGGCAATCTCAGGACTGCCAGGAGAAGTGTGGCGCACTGGTTAGAGGAGGCAGCCCTGGAAGCAGAGGTCAGCCCGCGACCAGGGTTCAATTCCCGGCTCGGCGGGGTCTTGAGTCCTAAAAATAAAATGTCCATGGACTCGACAATTCTCGCTCCGGTGCCTACTCGATTCACGGGTTCACACTGTGCGACTCTGGGCAATAGCTTGCTTAATCTCCACAACGGCCCCTCGTGGCGGGATGCCTGGCTTTCACCTTGCGGATACCCTGCTGGGGTTATCTCACAGGGGAATACCAGGACGGGTTCCTTAAGCAAGCGCTTAGAAACCGCTTGGTGATTTGCGCTATATAAATTCCTGTACATTTACATTCACTCAGGAAGTGGGTATCAGGTACATTGATGTCCGTCAATGGGTGCTTGCTTGTTGCGCTTTGGGAGTCTGGAGTGCAATCTTCATCTTGGTGTGCCAGTGGGTGTTTGGTACCCTGGGTATTAGTACGCCGTGGTGGGACAGACCTGACCCTCCAGAGCTGTTGTACCTTTTCTCGCTTCAACGCTGCATTGAGGCTGTGTAGGAGCAGCACATCAACAAACCTGCCTTCATGGGATCGGTGCCTACGGTGTGCAAGGACGTGTTACCTTCAAGGGAGCTTCACAGTAATTTCACGAATGCTGGACATGCTCTGGGGTTCTTGTAGTCCTTTCAGGTTTCAGAAAGGCATAGCAGTAGTGAATGTGGAGTCCTCGGATCAGCAAGCAGGGTATGATGACTTTTTCTTCTGCAGCAGGGCTTCAGTTCTTGAACAGCGGGTCTTCTTTGTCCTGGTTTTGTCTTGCCTATCAAATCTGACGTTTAGGTCTTGAGGTGCCACCATAATACTGAATTTAGGGTTGTTACAAAGGGAGACAAGTCAAACAAAGGTCTCATGTGACTTATTAACCAACATTTCTACTTGCTTTGGAAGTGTGCAAACTCAATTAGTAACTTGTATCATAATCATTGTTATTGAAAAAGGCTACAGGATACATTATCTTGTATGATTATTGCTTTTACATCTTTAGTTTAAGGACAATTTAAATGTCCTTATGTATCCAAATTTGTGCAGATGACACAGTGCTCAAACTATAAACAAGTATGTGGAAAGAGACACTGAACAGATTCCAAGGTGACATATGATTTTATATCAAACAAAAACAAGCGGGCAACCTCTCTGTTGATATATGGTACATCCTGGTCAATGATAAAATGTTTTGAAAGCAACTTAGAGGGGGCTGTGGTGACATTTCTACCTGTAGTTAGTCTTCAGATGTCCTAAGAACAAAAGTCATCTGACTAAATTTCACTCGAAGCTGTGGAATCTTGGGACAGTAGGGCATCCTATAAGCAATACGCGCAAGAATACTTAAGACAGAGTTTACAATGTCTGCTGGGCTGCTCGGTTAGTCGGACACTTTGGTGGGAAAAATAAATTATTCAGGAAAAGTACACTTTTGTATTGTGTGGAGGCAGTGGTCACACCTACACATACAAGAGTATTCTTATACAAAGCCAACAATTAGACGGTCCCATAGAGATAAATGCATTACTGGGGAAATGCACACCTTTGCATTGTGTCATGTACAAAATCTATGATTAAGAGAATGTATTATGGTGCAAGGGTGTGCTCATTATCACATGGCAGCCAAATGTGCACCAGCACAGGGGAAGAGAAAAAGAGACACCATATTTTGGCAGACAGAGTGATTTTTCCTCTTTCTCTTTAATGCAACTTTGGATGCTGTACTTTGTTGTGGCACTGTAAATCTAAGCCCCAGTAATTGAAATGTTTCGAGAAATAAAACATTTCTCACACCTTCTTCCTACCTGCAGGAGGGGTATTTCTTTAAGTAAAGCCAGGTCGGGCAATATTTTTAGATCTTACGTTGTAGGAAAAGCCTTGGGCGCTGTATGCTGTAGTGCCAAGGTTCCATCAATGTGACACTCCCTTGATGCAAAGCAACTCAACGCGCTATCTGCTCTTACAAAAAGGTCAGCTTTTAAATCCATTTCAAGAGTTTGCACCACAATGCGCCCATTTGCGCCAGTGCAAATTCTTGATGAATCTGTACCTTGGTTTGTTATCAGCTGTGCAGCGTTTTTGAATAAGGCGGTGAAATCTCACCATCAGGAAAAGTTTCATGTCTCTTCATGATTGACGTGTGATTCTTCTCGATGCCTCCTGGGCAGTGTTTATGTTGGGGAATCTGTGGAGCCAGTGCTGTGACATTGTTGGCAGTTCATGCGTTGCAGCCGCCTCAGATTCCATGAATTGAGTTGTCACTGTGGTGTGACTGTGCCCTATGGCGCTAACTTACCTTGTCACAGCCTGTCTTTGATTTGTTACTCTTTAGTATGCTCAGAATGCAAAGAATGGCCACCACTGGGCAGAGATTGTTTCTCTTTCAGTTTGTGTTAAAGTTCACACCCCGGGGTCACTCACATACATGAACAATGTGCAGATCTTTGGTGCCCCCCTGTGGCTAAAACCATGTTGTTGATTACAAACTCATTAGCAATGGGTGTTACAGCATTCTACAGTTGTATTTGTACTACTCCTATGAGGAGTGCTGACCTGCTTACCCATACTCTGAGCAGGCTACACTCTGTATGGTTTTTAGTTAGAAAGGCATTGTTTTTGTTTTCAGGCTATGTTGGAAATATTTTGATAATCACCACTGATCAGTCACCATGGTATGGGAAGCTGCGCCTGGTGGGGTGATAAGGAATAATGTTTATTGAAGAACCACTGTCGATGATAAAAGGTATTAAGCAATTGTTTACATTTATTGTAATTTGAGGACAATGTTTGAACGACACCTTTCATTTTACTTCTTGACTTTTCTTTGATTCATATTTGTCTTTGCATGCAACCTGTCTGACATGCGCACGTTTCTCTGAGGTACACATCATTTTTGCACATTCATCTTTCTCACTCTCCCTTGATAATGATCTTGAAGAACTTTTAGATGAAGACTTAGGGGACAATCAACTGTGTTTTGCGTTGATTTGCCTCAGGTAACGTTGTCGTTTGGCCTGGCTGATGTACGTAGAACATCGCATCTAGAATCTTCTGGTGGTCATTTTGTCTTCACCATGTAACATACATACTTTTTTATTTGTCTTATGTACCTTTAGAACATGGTTCTCTTTCCTGCAGCCTTTGCATACTTAGCCAGCTTTTGTTCTTACTGATGTAGAGAGTATATGCTGTTCACTGGGATTTGCACCTTTTTTTATCATTAATAAGTCCTTGTGACGTGCTTGCGTCAGGGATGGAATGGTTAATTTGAGCTTGTATGGCTTCATTTGAACTTCTCAACTTCTGAAGGACTTTCGAGTTATGCGGGCCACACTCAGCACCTTCTGTTGAGTCCCCTTCACGTATCAAAGGCTCAGAATTCACAACCTCCGGAACAACTGCTGGGAAGAGTGGTGGTATGATGACTCTCTTTATTTTCAGCTTTTGATAACTCACACAAGATTCTCTATACCTGGTTTTCACCGTCCTTAGCTCTTCTCTCAACACTGACTGGGAATCAGGAGGGTCAGGGGGTTTGATATAAATCCAAATTATCCCAGAACTTTGGTGGTCAACATGTGTGAGACATAGAAGGCATACTTCAAAATATTTCTGAGGTTACCGACTTGGTGTTCACAGGATCCACAACAGAACCCAAGAGCATATTCCATGTGAACAGGCTGAAGCCTGTGAGGTTACACAGTGAATGTCATGGCTACAACATAGTAAGTTGAGGAAGACAGTGAGACTATTCTTGACTTACTACAACATGACATGAGAGGTGACTCTGTGGAAAAGGTTCAGTTGACCCCTGAGTTAATGCAGGAGCAGCAGAGAGAGTGTAGAAGTGTTGAGATGCTTTGACAACCTCTTCTCGCTGACTCCAGGTTTGACACCAATCTGTTTGCATGCCATAGACATGGAAGATAGTCTGCTAGTAAAGGACAGGATGTACAGAATGTCTGATCAGGTTTGGGCTATGTTAAGGGATCTCTTAGTCCTTGGCCGAATCCTGAGGTGAATTGCAATAGCCTTCGGATATACAGCAGAGGATATTTTACTTCTTACAAACACACGGTCACACTAGCACCCTTCAGACAAAACTCTTAAATCCCTAAAGTATTTTATGTTCAATGGTAGACACAAAGAAACACTGAATCGGTATTGCACAACTAAAAATATCAAAAAGCAATTTGTGGTTTATGCGAAGAAAATATTAGGAAGGGTCCAATTTAAGGCAGATTTAAAAACATCTTGAAATGACCTATAGCAGATTTGTAAGCATAAAAGTATTTCCATTCCTATATCCTTTATGATAAACATTTTTTACTTTAGGAAAACGTATCAGTTGCAGAAGAATTAGTTCCTGTTTTCCTGCTTGGAACCTCAGGTGCACTTGTGGTCTATGACCTGTCTTTCACCCTTGCTGCTAGCTCTAGCAGAAGGTCTTGTCATGTCAGAAATCAGTTGTAATACGTTATTACAATAAAATGTCTATGCAGTTTCTTCATTACAGGTGACTATTGGTGACACAAGTCGTCTGCAATAAGGAAATCAGAGATGGCTTTTGTAAAGTTATTGCAGGCTCTCCTTTAGTATAATTTATAATTATAATAAGAACTCAACATATAGACAGCTGCTCTACACCAGCCTGGCCATAGGGATAACGGGATGCTCATCGTTTGTACATCAAAAGGAGGGGTCATCAGAGAAGGCTCAGTAATGAGGACATGCAATAGCCGCAGCCATAAAAGGTGTCAAATGAGAAATGACAAAAAGGCAATAGTTAGAACTGCTAACATAGGAATTAGCCATGGACTCATTCAAAGGCAAGGATACAGCTAAACAAATGCACTCTGTGAATAAGCAAAGAAGTAAGTTGAAGAGTACTCAAGTAATGCAAAAGAAGGGGAAAACTGCTCAGTTTTTAAAAGGCATCTACTTTTGGTGGGCCAAAGGAAGCCAAACCTTTGCAGGTTGCAGGTGTCATTTATTGTCCTTGTGGAAATAATTGAATACATTTGAAAACCAGCTATAATGAAGAGGAAATATGAAACAAAGAATGAACGATTAAAAAAAATGAAAAAGCAGAAGAGAAAGAAAGAAAGATAACTGAGATGAGCAATGAAGGGGAAGCATAGGAAACGAGGAGAGAAACATGGAAAGGAGTTAAGAAAAGCAGTGAAAAAAAGGAAGAAATGAAACCAATCTTGTTCATTGAATGATTTTGAGAGGATTAGTTGAGAGGAAAGAGGTCTGGACTTCTAACTAACAGGCACAGAAGGCCTCATAACTTCAAAGGGCACCTAAAGGGAATAAAGTACATACACTCTGGGATCGTCTACTTGGACATGTTTCCTGTAACAACTGCAAGATTGGAAAACACTATCAACAATTTCAAAGCTCACTTTAAGATAATCAACAGTTACCTTATTGCCAATTGTGAAGTTGGTTTAGTTACCCACTTACTCAGCCAGTATTGGTCAGTCAAATCAACTTTTTGGAAACTATGTGACCCTACCCCAAGAAGACAGGCAGAAAATATTTACAATTAGACTACGTTAGAAAAGCTTGCTGTTCAATCCAACATACTGGGAAACTTCAGAGGCTGGATTATTTTTTTGACAGTGCACAGAAAAGATTAGATTATACTAAAGACAAGTTGGCAGAATACAACGACTACTTGATCTCTATGCTCAGGTTCTATCTATTTGCTAATTCTTTAAACCTTTGGAGTTTTGCAGAGTTGCTCTTCCTTGGGAAACATTGACACCTACACCACCACAACCACAGCAGCACAGCCCTGCACTGCTCTACTGGCTAGCCAAACACAGATGATCCTCCATCAAAGTCGTATTTTTTGTCGTTTGCTGTTTATGACACAGGATAATCCCTTATTCGAGTGGAACTTGAAAGTTTTAGCATAACAAAACCCTGCACTCCGCCTTGTCACTCCTGCTTACTGATCTACCCATATCTAACATAAGACTACCTTAGAACAGCTGTTAAACCCAACATGTTGGAAAACATCGTAACCTAGAGGATTTTTATAGCCAGTCCAAAGAAAAGTACAGTTTGTATTAAAGACAAGGTTTCAGGTTGTAGCATCCTCCCCCTAGCCACATCCAAGCACTTACGTCATCTTCCCCTTTGTTAAATAGAAACTACAAACTATACAAGATATACACATTACAACTCTTCAATAAGTCGTTATAGTGCTTGAACCAATTGTCCAAATTGTGTAATTTGAGGTTATGGGAAGACCAGAAAATGTTTGAATTGGAAAGAATTTACATATTGAATTTTCCAGAACGGTGAGGAGTCACCATCTGCCCTTTGGTAGTTACAACTTGCAGAATTAAATTGAGCTTTAGACCTGCTTTTACATCTTTGCCATACAATTACTCTATCCCCACAGGCATGTGATAATCAGAGACTACCTGGGGCCTTATTGACTGATGGGATTAGGTTACCCACAGCCCATAATCTTTTGAAGGACATCAGTATAACCATTTAATGAATGAAGTATGCTTGGCTATTTTTACAAGGACCATGCCGGAAAAGCAACCTTCAGCTAATTTTCCACTCCTATACAAATCAAGGGGTAGCTACGACAGTTTGAATCGGAGTTCAATTCTAAAACTCACGTCAACAATTTTTGGAATATCCTCTTAAGTCGACGTGTCTTGTTTCAGTCTAATTAAACAAATCATCTACATTTAGCCTGTGAGTTCACTATTACTGCTTGGAATTCCAAGGAAATAGTCAATAAATGTTTTGGAAGAGGGTATTGAGATTAAGAATGGCACCCCCCAAAATATCCATCCATTGTAGAAGTACTAGCCTTAAAGGAAGGGAAAAAAAAGTTGACCGCAAAAGGCCAATTTTTATTACTCGGAAGTGTGAATGCCCAGCGAAAAAAACAGTCCAAAACAGGGGCCTGCTGATTACTAATACATTAAAAGGTGTGCATGAATGTGAACTGTTAGCAAAATGTAAAATGCCGTTAGATGTTTGGATATGGGGGGCGTGGCCAGGCACCCAGCGAACATGGCGACGTTTCTGTGAAGCTCCCGGACCGGCACGGAGGTAATGCGCTCAGGGACCTCCAATTGCGAAGCTGCTCTGAGGTTTTCGCATGTAAGATACCGCTCACAAGGATATGAGCCCTCTCTCCATTTCTCCGCTATATCTGACAGCTTCATTTCAAGGTAAACGCTTGACTGCAAAGTCGCGTTTTGGCGGCCGCCATTTTGTGCACTTGCAGCGCGATGTGAGCACTTATCTTTCCTCACTCAGCGGCGGTATGAATTCCTTCTCAGTGCACACCAAATTCTCCAGTATAGAATGGTTTTGATATTCCTACTTCGTTAAGATCTGTTGTTGCGCAGCATTCCAGCCTCATTCCATCCTTCTGGAACTTATGTGGAGACATGCTGCGGCCGCCATTTTGTGGCGCACCTTTACAATCAACAAGAAAAGCATTTAAGCATGTAATAGGAACAAACTTGCTGCATTTTTTCTCTCAACACAAAGATTTAATGTGACATTCTTCCCACACCAGATGCCTCTTTTTATCTGCGCCATATGTTAGGTGACATTTACTATATATAACTGTGAAGTTGTTCCAATAAGTTTAAGCATATATTTTGCAATAGCGGCTTTAGCGATTCTTAAAAAATAGGTATCTAGACACCTCTCGGAGTGTAACTTACCTTAATATGCATCACAACAGCATTTTCTTGTTTACCTGGATATCCTTCAGGTTGACTATATCCCTCTTTGCCAATTCCCTTGCCTCTTAAGCTTTGCATATACCCTTAAGACTATCTATCTTACCTATAAGTTGATGGGCAGAACAAAGGGGTCTCTTTCTGCTACATCAAAACCAAAACACATTTTTGTCAAGAACTCAAAGGTTTTCTCAGAACTTTCCAAACTGGAAAATTCAGGGGTTCTTCGGACAGAGAGTAATAACACAACAATGGATATCATGCAAATACCACCAGGAAAGTCAAATGTCAACGGCTTGCAAAAGGATCCTCCTTCGCCACCCAAACCGGCTACTCCAGTTTTAATGGAGTTGATACTACAGGAAATAAGGGCCCTTGGAGCCTTTGTGGAGGAAACCAATTCCAAGTTGCAAATCCTTTCAGATAATTGGTCACAGCTAGATGCCAGACTTACAACAGTGGAGCAAAATGTTTCCTCTCTTAATGATACTTCCAAGAGCGTTACTTTTTTGCATTTCCATGTATCAACACTCCAAAAGCAAGTCGAGGACCTTGAAAATCGCATCAGGAGAAACAACATGCGCATATATGGCCTGGCAGAAGGGGCGAAGGTACTGACCCTATTGCTTTCTTTAAATCCTTCCTCCCCGAAATTCTTCAAATGACAGAAGATACCACATTGAACATACAGCGCACCCACTGATTAGGCCGTGTCTCAACTAGCACCTCATCTTCACAAAGACCAAGAGGAGTCATTATGTATTTTCCAGAATATACAGAGTTGTTGAGAGTTCTGGCAGCCTCTAAGGCCATTTAACAAGTCTCCTGGTCTGGCTCTACATTATTCGTTGCACATGACTATTCTAAAGTTACAGCAACCAGACGCAAAGTTTTTCTAGATATGAGGCCACAACTTTGATCCATGGGGGCCAGATACAGCCTATTTCATCCATGTTTTCAAAGTCACTTATAAGAACAAAACAACTTCATATGAAGACCCAGTACATCTGCAAAGCTTCATCAATGCGAACAAGACGGACCTTATGGACTCTTCAAGACCTTCCTCCTCACATAATACTTGACTTTCCTAAATTTTCTGCATAAGATGTCACCTTTTTCATTGCATACAGGTCTTATGCTGTTATTTATCCTCACTTAACGTGGAGTTTAGTGTTACCTTTAATAATACTAGTTACTGATATATGATCTCGTTACTTTCATGTTCATCGTCTAATATGTGAGTTAATGTTAATTATAATATTTATTCCTTTTCTTATTTTTTTGATCTCTTCTTTCTTTTACCTTGCATCCACAACTATGTTTAAGTTATGGCGTGATCCTCCCCCAGTCCGGCTCAGCCCTCACTAGACTTTCGTCTGTTTCATGTGGTTCCAGCCACCCCCACACTCATGTTCCCTTTTTGTAGGTATGGTATTTGTCTTGTCTTTGGTTTCTTGTTTTGTCTTATATTTGTTCGCTTTTTTCAATGTTGTTATCTCTTCTCATTCTCTCATACGTATATCTATACTTGTCATTGTAATAGTCAATAATCCTACCTCTTTATTCTTTCAACATCTACTCACTATATCTATCTTTCTTTGTTTGATTATATCCAATCTCTATCCCTGGCTCTGGCCATCTAATTTTTCTACCTTTTTCTGTTCTGGATTTAAATCTACCATTTACTTTCTTCTGCTCTCCTTCATTATTTAACAGTGGAGTTATAACAAATTGGACTTATGATCAACAGTTTTAAACCAATCTATTTTCCATACCTTATGTCATTAAAATTGATTTCAGGGAATGTTAGGGGTTTAAATTCTCCCATAAAAAGACAGAGTGTCCTCACTTTGGCTAAATTGGATGCTGATATAGTATTTTTACAGGAAACACATCTCACAGAGAACTTTTTAAAAGCACTCCAACACCTTAAAAAGGACAAGGCACAGAGGCCAGATGGTTTTACCGTCTAACCTTATACCCACTTCTCTAGTCTCTTACTGCCAAACTATGCTCTTTATTGCATTCCTTTTGCTCTTTAAACAGCTCCTCTGGATCTTTCTCAGATGCACATATTTGTCTCATCCCTAAAGAAGGCAATGATTCAAAATATTGTAAGAATTATAGGCCTATATCCTTGGTTAACATTGACTACAAAATCTTTTCCATAGCGCTAGCCATACGATTAGATTCATATTTACCAAAATTGCTGGGAAAAGAACAATCTGGCTTTGTCAAAGGACAATTCATCACAGACAATACACGACTTCTCTTTAAAGTTCTATCAAAATCTTCTCACCTAAAACAACCCTTTGCCGCAATAGCATTGGATGCGGAAACATTTTGATAGAGTTGAGTTGTCCTATCTGTTTTACACCCTTAGGTGGTGTGGCTTCGGCCCTAAGTTTACATCCTTAATCTCTCCTCTTTATTCCAAACCTCGTGCTTCTGTCTGTGCTAATGGTTTATTTTCCTCATTTTAAGTTCTCGCCATCTGCACAGCTTTGGGGGCAAAAACGTGCAAGCATTGCTTTGCTTGCAATGGCAACGCGTGCACGTCTGGCGATTCCCTTGCGGGAGCGCGCGGCGCCATATAGTGGCGCGATATGTTCGCAATGGAATTATGCCTTCAGGATAAAAACTTGTTTGGGTGTGTGGTCAGCACACAGGACAAGCCTTTATTCAAGATCATGGTCTCATCATTCGTCAATCATGGGTAAACTGATTCATGATGGGATTCTTCCGAATTGTTACCATTTGTAAATCCTTCGCCGGGTTTGAATTTCCCCGTGTACTTCCTGGGGGTACCGGACCTGTTTCTGACTTTTGATGTTTATGCTGCAATACCCAAACCTCTTTTACGTGAGAGGGGGATTCTTTGAATAGGAGATTTTTAGATCAGGCGATGAGTGAATATGCAATCGTATTATAGTTGTGTTTGGTTTAGGTTATCATTAACTGCGCTTATGAATTGCGTTTCTCTCACCGGTTCGTCCTCACCGGAAGAAGCCAAAGGATCAGACTCCCAGCATTCCTCTCTATTCCCACAAAAATCACCTGCCAAGTCCCACAGGGCTCATCCTTGAGCCCCACCCTCTTCAACATCTACATGGCCCCCCTCACAGCCATCGTACCACAACACAGCCTCAACATCGTATCCTACTCCGACGACACCCAGCTCATCCTCGACCTCACCAAAGACCCCACCACTGCCAAACTCAACTTCCAGAAAGGAATGCAAGACCTCACTGTCTGGATGACCAACAGCTGTCTGAAGTTCAATGCCGAGAAGACAGAAGTCCTCGTCCTGGGTACCCCGCCTTCTGCATGAGACAGCACCTGGAGGCCAACAGCCCTTGGAAGCTCACCCACCCCCTCAGACCACGACAAGAACCTCATCATCATACTCGACTCATCACTCACCATGAACTGACAGGTTAACGCTGTCACCTCCAGCTGCCTCAACACCCTCTGCATCCTCCGCAAGACCTTCAAGTAGATCCCCACTGAGTCAAGGAAGACTGTGACCCACGCACTCATCACCAGCGAACTGGACTATGGAAACACACTTTACGCTGGCATCAACAAGTCCCTACTCCGCAAACTCCAGAAAATACAGAACACCACTGCCAGACTCATCTTCGGCATCCCCCGAACCAAACACATCATTCAACACCTACGAAGTCTCCACTGGCTTCCCATGGAGAAAAGTGTAACTTTAACAATCCTCACTCATGCCTAAAAATGCCTACACAACAACGGACCCAAATACCTCAACGTTAGAATCAACTTCCACGTACCCAAAAGAAGCCTTTGATCTTCCAACCTCGTACTGGCCTAAATACGAGGCATCTACAGAGTCAGAACAGGTGGAAGACCCTATTCTCACAATGCAGCCAAGACCTGGAACGAGCTACCTTCAGGAAGACCCTCAAGACCTGGCTCTTTGGCTAAACAGATCTGCGGCTCCCCCTCCCCACTCCCCGCAGCACCTTGGGACCCTCAGGGGTCAGTAGCAAGCTTACAATTCCCTGATTGAACACCCATAACTGTGTCTGCTGTATCATGCAGCCGATCTGGTGTAGAGTAGGCTACCATCCTTTGCAGGATGAAGGTTAGAGTCAGCGGGCTGCATGAACGGCCAAGCCAGATGCTTCTTGAACCAGAACACAAGCAACGCAGGAGCAGCAGTTTTACCCCAATTGTGGGCTTATCAGCCATGTACGTCTTGGTTCCAGTGACAAAGTGACCATGAGGCCTACATCTGGGAAAACCCAGGCCACTATGTGTGGTACATGAAAGACACAAAATAACAATGAGAGGCGGCATGCACTAAGACTAATTCTTGTCCATTACTCAGCGTAAAACTTCAACTAAATAACTGGGAGCTAACTAGGGAGAAAACAGTTCTGAGTTGCTTTTGTTCCAATTCAAGGAGCACCTGACATGGCAGTTTAGGCTGGACTGTTTCTAGGAGGAGCATGTTCAAAACTGACTTGTATATTGCAGGGTCCAAACTGAGGGGCAAGGTGAGCAAAAGAATGATGAGTGCTACCCGAGCTTTTGCCAGTGGCTAGACTTATTCCAAGCTTGGATCCAGTGCCTCAGTAAGCATGGGACCCACATCTGTGTACTAACATTTGTAGACAAGATTTTACAGTAAAGCCTTACACCTCCTCCATGCCGGTGTAATGAGGAAACATGTTTTAGTTTCTCCTTTTTCTAAACTTGCAAGTGTGCGGCGTTGTACAGCACCCATACAAAGTGGGAAAAGACTTATAGAATCATTTTTGTACAAAAGGGTCCCCTTCCTGTATAAAATCTATGATTTAGAGAATGCACTATGGTGCAAGTGTGTGTGTATTAGCGCATAGCAGCCACATGTGCACCAGTGCAAGGGGAGAGAAAAAATAATCCATATTTTAACAGATACTGTGTTTTTCCTGTTTCACTTTAATGCAATGCAGCTCAGAAACTTTAGTCGCTGCCCTATGCTGCGATAAAGTAATTATAAGCCCCAATGTGTGAAATTCTTGGAAAAATGTAAACTTACCTCCAACTTTCTTCCTACCTCCATGAGGTGTTATTTTATTAAGTAAAGCCAAGTCTCACAATCTTTGTAGCTATTGTGTTGTATCAAAAGCATTGGGTGCTTATTCTGTAACTACAAGCTTCCACCAGTGTTACACTCTCTTTGTGGAGAGCAGTTCAAAATCATATTCAGTCTGAAAAAAGGGCACTGGTAATGGAAACTCTTAATGAATCTGCCCATTAGGTTGTTATCAGCTCTGCAACATTTCTGAACAAGGCAGTGAAATCTCACCTTCTGGAAAGGATTAATATCTCTTCATGATTGACTTGTGAGTTTAGGTGGTTCTTCCTGGGCAGCATTTATATGCTGGGGCCAGTGCTGTGACATTGTCAGCAGTTCATGTGTTGCAGCCTTCCTCATTTTCCATGTACTGAGGGGTCATTCATGTGTCACTGTGCTCTAAGGCGCTAACCGGCCTTGTCACAGGCCTCGCTTTGATTTGCTACGTGTGGAAATGCTAAGAATGCCGCAGGACCTCCAGTGCTTTATTATCTTTTGATATGATAAGAATGCTAAGAATGGCCACAACTAAGCAGAAATCGTTTCTCTTTCAGTTTGTTTTAAAGTTCACATCCCGATGTCACGCAAGCACATGAACAATGTGCAGATGTTTGGTTCCCTCCTGTGGCTGTATCTATGTTTCGTTGGTGTAGTCTCTCATACTACTAGAGGTGTAGGACTATAGGATATATTTAATAAAAATGGCGCTCCACTGTTTTGCCACGGCTGAGCGTCAACAATTTTATTGCTGCGTTGCACCAGTTTCTACGCCATGTAAGCATAGTGTTTACAATACAGCCCTCATTGGCGTTAGGAAGAGTCTGGCGTTGGACATCTGATGCTGATCTCTGAGCAGTGTCACAAAGAAATGCACGTGGAGGTAGAAAAAGTGACGTTCAGCCTATTAACAACCAGAAAACCAGACACTATCCATTCTTACATCACTTTTGTGCACCTAGCAGATAAAAAAAACCTGACTATGTGAAAAAAATAATACTTTGCACTTACCTGAAAGCATCTATGGGCAGCCAGGAGTAAGCACAGGACAGGAATCCAACCCCACTACCAGCTATGATGACCAACCAGAGTCCCAGGGGAAGAGGAAGAGGAATTTCAACTTCAGTCAGGAGGAGGATGAGATCTTGACCCCAGAGGTGACGGAGCACCAACTCAAGCTCTTCATCAGCTCCAAAGTGGGCAGGTGAAAGACCATATTGCTGTCCATAGTAAACAAGGTGAACAGCGCTGCCGAAGTCAAAAGGACAGTGACTGACTGTAAGAAGCGCTGGCACGATGCTAAGCAACAATCTCCAGGCAGCATTGAAGACTGAGGTGGTAGTTCAGGTAACCAGGAGGAGCTTAACTTCTTTAAGGTGCAGATGTCCTCAGTCATCTCTGAGGAGTCAGTGGTTGGAGTTGCAGGACAGGACAGTGCTGCCGATGATGAACTACATCAACAACAGAGTAACTTTCAATGAAGGCAAATGGGGGGAACTAAGAAACGTGCAGTCCAGGCAGCTATGTCCCTGCGCTCTGTGGCACTGTCTGCAGGACAAACGGTAGGCACCTGGCTCATCTCTGGTTAGTAATGTCATCATCACGATAAGAATTGAGGAACACCGCAGCAATATACGCTGCAAGAGGAATACCACGAGGATGACGGACCACCTCATCCAGAGAGGGCACACACCCAATGACCTTACATGGGTCGTGATCGAGCAAATGACAGTCACCAACAGGGGGGATGACAACCTCTTATTCCAAAAGGAACAACGCTGGATCTACCATCTGTCTACTCAGAAAACAGGGCTTAATGACAACATTCCCTGGAATGCCCTAAGTAACCGCTCAATATCTCCACCCCAATCCGTATCTGACATCGTGCCCTCCCATATCCCTGCCACCTCCTCACATCTGCAGTTAAGGGTGAGGAGTTGCCCAGATGAGCATAATGAAAGTGGCCCACAGCCAGTCCTAATAGACATGACTAGACACATTGGTTTATTACCAGTATTCAAATACTGAAAAATGGAAACAGCCGGTCCTGTGCATACATGACCGTGCCCTCCAGCATATCTCAACAAGGCGCTGACCACCACCCAAACTTGGACACACGAGCTCGGTGACCTTAAAGTTCTGACTTGTGTAAGATGCACACAACATAAATAAAGTAACAGGCCATGTATCGAAACAGGAACCATTATCGCCACATAAGCTCTGATTCCCAACTTGAGCAATGGACGTGGACTGAATTTTGACATTGAACTTGAGGAGTCACGCATAGTGATGACATCTCTTTCTGGCTGCCTCTCACATCTACAAAACTCACTGTAATAGACTACACACAGTCCACACACCATGTCATTCCTACCTGTCTCTATTTTTGTCTCAATGGGCGTGGACCGTACTCTGACACTTATTTGGTGAAAACACGCATAAGAATGACCTTAAGCCCTTTACCATTTTTTACTTGTTGTCTTCCACATTTCAAACTTTATTGAAATACCACACATATGGCAACATTAGGCGCTGTCCTGACATAAAAAGGGACTGCCCGCCATAATTTCGCCAGTCCCGTGGGGGTGATTAGGATGCGTACGCCACTGTGGCGGGCGCATCCTGCATATTTAACATTGCAGTGGGCTGTGCTTTTAGCATCACCCGCCACAATGCCAAAAATGCATATTGTGCATATGCATGCACAACGTTGCAGGCACTGCGCGGTGCCTGCCATGTTGTGCAAGCACATGCAGGGGGGCACTTAGGTACCCCACACGTGCCCACCCCCACCCTGCCCAACCTTCTGGGGGCCCGCAACAGGCCCCCAACTTCAAAACCCGCATGCCTTTACCACCATGGAAAGGCTGCCTCCCGTCTGCATCCTGATATGGATGGCGGTGTCTAGCAGACACTGCCACCCTATTAAATCTTTTTTCGTCCGGTCGACTTGTCGACAGGGCGGAAAAGCGGCAGACGGTCTTCCCGTCCGCCGCGGTACTCCCCGTCATACTAATATGGTGGGGGGGGGAAATGGGTGTCCGCATTTCCGACCTCGGATGAAGATCCCACCATTCCCCACAGGGAACTCCCCTGCTAATGATGTCCACCTTTTCTTCCCTTTTTTCCTTCTGAACACACACACAGCGTGAGTGACTACAGGTCCAGCCCCCCTACAGGATTCATGTTGCTCGCTTTGAAAATGACATCCTAAGCATTCGCCAATCATTCATTACTTGTTACAGCCAATAGCGGGTACAAGTCTGCATCTATTTGAGCCACCATTCACATGCGCCTCATTTTGACTCACTACCATAATCATCCGCATAAGGACCGACCCAGCGTTTCATCTTGTCACAATATTACATAATGAATATGAGAAGCTCGTTTTGACTTCAATGTCTATGTTTGTTTTCTTGTCTGTCTCTTCTTTTTTCACAGACTTTGAGCATTTTTAATGGAGGACACACCCTCCCATTAGGATCACACCTTAGGGAGTGCAGCATTTCTACCAGTTACATAAATTACACTTGATCATCACATATTCACATTGCACATAGGTCCTGAAGAAAGCCAGCCAGCATAGCTGCCTGGCTGAAACATGTAGACCTGACCTTTACAAACAGGATATAGGAGACATACTTACATCTCCACACATATCAGCCTTATTGCTTTTAACACTGCCAAGGGTCCACCATTAAATTTTGTGACACCAAGGGACTCATTGGACAGCCTTTTAACTTTCACTTATTCACTTCACTACACACTCACTTCTAAAAAAACAGCTCCGCTGTAATCAGGCATTATAGAGCACCTGAGATGCACTCGTCACCTTTGGAATCCGATGATGAAGCATGCAACCAACTAGGTTGGTGGGTGAGGGTTTTCATTAAAAACAAATGGTTTTTCCTGACATAGACATCTAGCCTCTACACCCGAAAGCTTGTTCCTTTTGATACTTACTGATATATTACCTACACCTACTGTAATAAAACAAATATTTAATACAAGTATTTCAGTAAGGTCTTTTTTCGTTCAACAGAAACACTTAGGGGTCCATTAGGATGTCGGGCGGATTTCCTCCGCCAGCCTGGCGGAGGAAATCCGCCCGACAAAAATATTTGACCCAAAAGATATTACATATATGTAAAAAATTAGACCAAAAAAGATTAAATTAAACTACCCACCTATGTCCCTACAGAACCAACATCTGTTGCTAAATATTTAAATATATAAACAAACATTGAATTCTGCATTATTTATAATACTACAATACTATCAAAACAATGAAAATACATACACAATTATTATATACAAAGATATTTTTAACATCAATATTAAAGACACAACTAAAACGGTATTCTTCTCTGTTATATTCCTGGTGACAATATTTTTTACCTCTAAATATCAAGACAATATTCCTGAAAAATATATATTCCCTCCTTGAAATTTTGGTAAAACACCAGTGCGGAGAGCACTAATAGACAAGAAAATAGAGCATAGTATAAACTGTAGATGCGATGACTCGCTGAGTGGGCGCTGGGGCGCTGGGGCGCTGGGGCTTTAAGACAAATCACTTTGCATCACCCGCTCCCTGGATACGGGATCATGAGAAAGCTGTGCGTGCATTTGGTTCCCTCTTGTGGTGAGAAACGGTTCTGCGTACTTTTTAAATACATCTTCCTGGATCGAGGGCGGCGCCGGGGCCGGGATCCGTCTCCTGCCCTCGTGAGTGTTCATTGCCACAAACACACCCGAGGAGACGGAGCTGCGAGGAGCTGCGGCAGGTGAGCTATCCAAAACCACAGCTTTTTTTGCAGGGGGCCACCTCAAGTCTCGTTCCATCACCGAGTAGATATGCGCCGGATTCGCACGGGTCAATGTCATTTGTTGCTCTCTAACCTAGTCCCGTTTAACCTGGTTGTACTGTTAAACACATGTGCAACCATGATATTAACCAGCCTTCCAGAGGCAATACGTCTTTAAAGTTCAGCGCACGTATGGAAACACACGTGCAGTTAAATAAATACAAAAGATGATACTTACTGGAAGCAAACTATTGGCATTTGCATTATAAAATAAACCATATACTTTTAAAGTCCATATGTTTCGGGGGAGGGGGTTGTTGTGGGCTGATGGCAGCCACACATGCCTAAAATCTCCCCAGACAGCTAAAATCTCTGCAGACGCAAATTCAGGACGGTGAGTGTAAAAATTCAGGACGGAGGGTCAAAATTCAGGATAAAAATTGGCAACGAAAGGTACATTTTATGGATACATCAGAGGAGGTGGCGCAATAGCATACAAGTAAGTAAATAGACAGCCAACATAAGTACAAGTCAAAATAAGTTTTATATTAGGTTGAGACAATCGTGCACTTTTTTCACCATGGGCAAATATTAATGCAAGAAGTGAATGTTGGCAGTAGTTTTACATGCAACTGTGAAATGGCACGCAAAATATTAAATGGATATGCAGCTCATGGGGCAGACAAATATATGGGATCATTAGATAGAGAAATGACACTTGATGGTGAAACATTTTTTGCATTACCTCTTAAATGCAGATCTAAATATGTAAAGAAAGCAGCAGTTCTGTAAACAGATAGCATCTCAGATGTTTCAATATTGTGTGTGTGCCCTAATCTGTTAAGCTTGTTGCGTGTGTTAGTATAAAACATCTGTGAGATAGCATGCCTTCGTACATTGACTTTCACAACATATCACTGCATTGCCTCATTTAAAGTAGGACATCCAAACCAAGAAACTCAAGACAGCCACAAGAAGCAGGTCAGAGAGATGAATGAAGGGGGCATTGGCAGACAGCCAATATAGCAAACATTTCGAGATAAGCTCCCTTATTTGCAGTTACAGCAAAAAGAAGAAATCTTTCACTTCATGCAGCGTAACATGAACTCTAGCAATTAACACCCATTTCCCATTTAAGCAGCCTTTACATGTGCAGATTAACTACTTGCCCGCATTTCCATTTCTTTTAAGCAGCCCGGCCCCCTGGCTTCCACTCCCGCTGAATCACTTCACAGGAGGCCCCCTCCCTTCTGCTGGGCCTTCTCAACTTCTGAAAATATTTGTCCTTTAGCACCAAGGCTAAAATTACGGAAAAATGCCATCCCTGGAAACTTCCTTGACGGACAACGGACATTATGGTAAATTCAAGGACAGTCCGTGAAATTTACGGACGGTTGGTCACCCTACTCAGCGATCATGAGAAATTACTTAACAGTTCAGTGGCCTTAGTTCCCATAAGCAGCACAAAATCAGACTTTCTTCCATGATTTTAGTGAGAAATTCATAAGAAAAATAGAACATTGCAAAGTATGTTTTCCAATTTCCTTCTGCTTCGTCCAGAGGAATCGTCTCTGTCTCCTGCAATGGACGGACAGGCTGTTCGCACTGGCTGCAGTGATGTGTTATACCATGAACTGGCCCCTTGGGCTACTTCCCACCGTCTGCTCTGCTAACGTTAGACAGGTGTTGGTGGCCGCAGTTCAGTAACGTGGCTTCAGCCGCAGAGATATGCAGATCATTTGCGTCGTCAGTCACACAACAGGACATAAAACATTTTTTATTAAATATCCTAATTGAGTGAAGAAACAAAAAGAGCAATGCTTGTTTATTCTTCAGAGCATCTTACTGATCCACAGCTTATCAAACAAAGGGGAACTCCATTTATACAGCTCACACTGGCAATAAAGTGCTTTATAGTACCGAGGTCAGGAATTGAACGTAATAATTCCGCATGTACCTGCTGATCCATCATCTCTCACTATGATATCACATTCTCATTACTTAATAGTAATGTTTGTTACCCTCCTGTGTCCATTTCCCGCTCGCTATCTGTGCCTTCAACAAGTGCTTAGCAGAGACTGGGGGGTGCTAGGAATGCCAGTCATCTCGGGGTGCCCAGATGAGGGGGGTCTTTTTTTTTAAAGAAAACAAGGGGGACCCTAAAGGTGGCTGTGGACCAAGGGTATACGTTAATTAAGGAAAACAAAGGTCCAAAGCAGTCTCAAAATTAAGGAGCGATGATATATAGACCATGATAGGCTGCTATATATTTATCCGTGTCCAGCCGGACAGGGAGTTTATTTTAACAATAATCATGAGATTTTTAACAATACATGAACAACAGTACATAAACGTAGGGCACAATCCTGTACCGTACACAGAACCAGAAGCACAGTGGAAGAATAAGGATAGTTTAGTAAGAGAGAAGAGAATTTTCAGGCAAAAGAAGAGTGAGCAATCTGGACACTTTTCAAATCAGTGTTAGAAGTGTTTGCTAGAGTAGTACATACATAAAATAATACACAATGGTTAAACTTGTATGACTACTTTAAAAAGGTCGACGTTTCGATCCCGCACTCTGATGACAAGGGGATCATCATCAGGACTATACAATATTATGCCTGAATGAAACAATAAATCGCCTGTTTGAGGGAAGAACAGGGAGAAAAGGGAAGAAGATTTAAAGAGAGGTATCAGCATGTGCATTTTCTTAAATACTTTTCAAAAAATCGGAATCGCAGTGTACAACAGTGGGATGCTTGGTGGGGGTGAATGGCGTGCAGGTAATGGCGAGTATACTTATAGGTTGTAGAACAACCTGACCAAAATAGCATAAACATTTCCAAATTGGCTATGCAGTGAATGAGATTTTCCTTAGCCACGTTGATTTCCATGGACTCACGTCTATCGAACAGACTATTCAAATTATTGGCTGTGAAAGACGGTGAGAAAGTGTAGTCGCATGCAGCGTGAGCGGAGGAGAACGGAGAGTTGTCAAGGCCACGACATGCTAGCCTGCTGGACTATTTGGGTATCTAGCTTACCTCCATGATGAGGGAATGGTGACTCACGAGTGACTGGCGCACTGTGAGTAGCGTGAGTACTCAAACCTCGGAGTTCTTTGGTTCGGTTGGTTAGGCTAGCTCCATACGGAATTGGTGGGGTTTGCTATAAAGGAAGTCAAAGCGTCAGATAGGGAGGTATATCTTGATGATTAGGCGGAGCTAAGGTGTCGGGATAATACATACCAGGGAACGATATGCATGAATTACAGGGAAAGGTTGGCCCCAGGCAGGCGAATGCGGTCTTTGTCAATATAGCGATCCGCTGTGAAATGAGGGGGACAGAAGTGTTAAGGCAAGCAAGAAAGTAGAAATGATGCAGACCGTGGGTCGGGCACTATGACAGTGGACTTACCGAGCAGCGGATTGATGTCAGGGGATAGCCAAAAATTATATACCAGAACCGGTAGGGTGGTTCCGGGATGGCATGTGCGGTCTTTTTGGTATTACGATCCGCTGTGGAAACACGGGCACGGTAGATTAGGTCAGCCATTAGGGTAACGGTTGTGCAGGTCAGGGAACCGGGCACTGTGAGCTCGGACTTACCAGGGCAGTGAAACAATGTCACAGGATATAGGGCGAGCCGGCGCATACAGCCACTTCTGGTCTGTTTGCTTCAATACAATATTGGTGTGAACCTCGTTAGTAACATCTCGTTTCACCAGTCACACGTGATCGCGGGAGCGAATCACATGACCGAGGTGCAATAGTCAATTAAGTGGGTCCGACGGGGCGGCCATCTTAGAGTGGTGAGGGTTGCAGGCAATGTACAGTGAGGGTGTGCTAATCCGTGAGAAAATAAGGTGAATGAAAAACGTCGCAAGTGAATTGGTGACAGTAAAATTACATTTGTAAGTGTGTACAAAAATTAGTGCAATAAATTTTGGGAATACATATTTATATTCATGCATTGCATTAAAGCTGGGTATAGAATTGTAGGCCAGAATTGTCTCACAGTTCAGTTCATTAGAGCGGGGTTTAGTTACAGAAGGGTTGTCCAATCTTCACTTCTGTTTAGCCCAGATCGTATTGTGTCAAATTGGATTATGCTCTTCAGTTCTTCTCGGTTCAACATTTGAGTCAGGTTGCCACACCGTTGCGGCAATTTGATCACTTTAAGAATTGTCCATCTTAGGTCATCCTCCGTGTGATTTGCTTCAGAGAAATGTTCGACCAAGGGTGCATTGGGGGTCCGGCATCTGATGCGGCTTCTGTGCTGGCAGATGCGAGTCTTGGCCTTTTGGGTGGTCTGTCCGACGTACATTTTAGAGCAAGGGCAAAGTATTGCATAAATAACATTATTTGTGTTACAGTTGGTGAGGAATTGCATAGAAACTGTTGTGCCATTGTAACTGAACTCACATGCCTCAATTGTATAGTCACAGACATTGCAGCTGCCACATTTGACATGACCAATAACAGGTGGGAGACCCCAGTTTGATTCGATGGTGGATTAGGCTGTGGAGACGGGGAGGGCTGCTCTGACCAAATGGTCTTTTAAATTTTTGCTTTTGCGGAAAGCAAAGAGTGGTCTTTCAAGGTTAATAGTGCCAGCATTAATTGTGGGCCAATGCTTCAAAATGGATTTCCTGATCTTATTTGAAACAGGGGATAACGTGGTTACACATGCTATCCTCTCTGTTTTCTCGCGAATTTTGGGTGTTAGTAAGACTTCTAGCGGGCAATACCATGCTCTTTTAGTGGCAGTCTTGATTAGTCTTTGTGGATAACCACGACTTTTTAATTTGTTGGCTAAGGTGGTCGCTTCTTTGAAATAGTCTGTTTTAGAGGAACAGTTGCGTCTGATCCTTAAAAACTGGGAGTATGGGAGTGAGTCTTTAAGGGCCCTGGGGTGATTGCTCTGATAACTGAGGCGCGTATTCCTTTCGGTGGGCTTTCTATACAACCGTGTTAGTAGTTCCCCCTCACTATGGTAAATTGTGAGATCCAAAAAGGCAATTTGTACTTTGTCGTATGCCAGTGTAAATTTCAGGTCAGCACAGTTGTTATTGAACCAGTGAAGGAACTGGTGTAACGTGTCAACTGATGATAAAAATATCATCGATGTAACGACGCCATAGGCCAATTACTGTGCGAAAAGGGTTCTCATCTACTAGAATGGAGCCAGACTCAAGCGCGTCCATAAATAGAATAGCCAAGTTGGGGGCAAAAATAGCCCCCATGGACGTACCCTTGATCTGTTGATAATATACATTATCAAAAATGACAAAATTCCTTGAGAGGCATAGCTCAAGGAGCTGAAGAATGAACAGAGTGGGTACCTTATGTGGGCGTGGTCGGGAGTCAAGGGTTTTTTGAATGACTAAGAGAGCCGCTGTCTGGGGGATGTTTGTGTAGAGCGACTCTATATCCATGATGCAGAGGGTATTGACTGTAGGGTCATAGGTATAGTGTTCGACCAGGTTAATCATTGCCATGCTATCTTTTACATAGCAGGCAGTCATGGGCATAAATTCTTTGATGAAGAAATCGACATAAGCTCCAAGGGGCTCGAGAATTGAGCCACAGGCAGAAACAATTGGTCTGCCTGGAGGGTTGTCAAGGTATTTTGTGGACTTTAGGGAGGGTGTAAATAACAGGTAAGCGGGGGGATTTTACATTTAGAAAGTTGAATTCTTTTTTACTCAGTTAACCATCGGCACATGCATCCGAAGTGAGTTTGAGAATAATTTCCTGAATTGCCCTTGTGGGGTTCCCTAGAAGTCTCTGATAATGTTCAGTATTTCTAAGCTGTCTTAAGATTTCGCCTTTGTAGGAGTCTATGTTTGGAAGAACAATGCCTCCTCCCTTGTCTTTGCTTTTTATTATCAGGGAGGGATTGCTCTTTAGTGTGCTTATAGCCTCTTTTTCTTGCCGTGTGATATTGTAAGGGATGAACAGTTTTTTGTTTTCTAAGTCATGCAGATCTTTTTGTACTAGTTTTTCGAATGTCACAATTTCAGCTTGGAAATACTGATCATTATCAGAGACTTCAGCGGGGGTGAGGGGGTGGATACCTCTCCAAGTGATGGCAGCCAATATGAGGGCAAAACTCGGAGGAAATCCAAAAAGGCCTCAGAAGGGAGGAAACTTGACCAGAAGGTGGACACGGAGGGAGAACATGACTTCCGATGGGACTATTCGGATACACAACCACTCTCCCTACTGGGGGGGCATGGCTTGACCGGGAGGGACAGGAGATCACAAGAGGGTGCAGACGCACAGAGGGATTCTGCACAATCACCCGAACCGACACTGGCGATGATCTTGCAATCACTAAATGCATTCTAGAGTGAGGTCAAATCAGAGAATAGACTCATCTGTATGGCTGGGAAGAAACTACAGGGCTCTGTACAGAAAATTGGTAAAACCTGCACTGAAATTGCTGAGAGAATGAGTATGGTGGAGAATCGAACAGAGATATTGGAAAACACAGTGGATGCCCTGAAAACGCAGGTGACTGCGCATGGACACACAGTGACGGACATCATGTGGAAGTTGGAAGAGGCAGAAAACCGCCAGTGCCAAAATAACCTCAGAATTCTCGGGATTCCCGAAAACAGTGAAGGAAGTGATATACGGGACTTTGTCATTAACCTTTTCAAGAAAGCATTCCCCGAGCTGAAACAATGGGACTGTGACAAAGAAATCCAGTGTGTACACAGATTCCCGGTATCACTACCTAAATGGCCAAGCACTGGATAAAATTTTCCAGGAATCATATTGATCTTTTTCGGGAATTTCTTATTCCGATAAGCGATATATGACCTTGCCTGCCCAAACAAGAAAAGGTCCTGGGAGACTTTTACATTTTTTGCAAAACCAGACTTCGCACATGCTATGGTGGAAAGGCGATGGAGGCTACGACAGCTGATTACACCTTAACAGAAAACTGGGTTACTCGCTTTTCTCCAGAACCCTGCCAAACTGAAAGTGGTATCACAGGGCAAGACTTGGTTTTTCACGTCAGAGATACAGGCAAAGCAGACCCTGAAATACATCATTGTAGAACAAACTAGGGGTGCAGGGAGCAATCGTTGATTTCTCAATATTAATCAGATTGTTATTTATGTTTGCTTTCTGATACTCCTACTATATCAATATACTTTTTTGTACTTTTTCACTGTCATCTGTTTTTTTTCCTTCCTTTCCTCTAATTTTTTTGGGCTGTCTAACATTTTGTCTTTTCTAATGAGTTTTTGTACCTAGTAGTAGGAGGAAATGGCTGTGGCGCCAGGGCTCTGTTAGTATTGATAGGAGGGAAGGAGGGTTGTGGAGGTTGGGTGAGGTTGGTTAGACGCTGTCACACAGGCTCAGGATTGAGCCTGGCAGCTTCAATTTGGAGGGGGGTGGGGGTAGGGATTGGGGTGGGGAAGACCAAGGGATTTCGAGCATAAGAGGGGTGGGAAGGTGTTGTATGGGGGGTCAATGTATTAAGAAAATGGCAGGGAACGTATTCAAGATACAAGACAGTAAGCAACCGATGGCAGCTCAAATGCTAGTATGGCAAAGCTAAAAATTGTTTTGATCAAAATATGTGGCCTTAACGATACTAAGAAAAGACAGAAGGTCGCAGTGGGGCTACATCTAATGGAGGCTAACATTGTATGTATACAGTAGACACATATCGAAGGGTCGCAACAATATTTGATTAAAACAATAGGGTATAAACGTATTATTGCCTCAACACTCGGTGTTCGAACCAGGGGGTGGCTATTCTAGCAAAAGGTGGGGGGCTTCAATTTCATTTCTAAGATCAATATCCGATACATTTGGGCAATGGGCAATCACTGAATGCCACTATAATAATGGGTTAAACAAGATGACACTTTGCACCATCTATTGCAGTGTCAGCGACGATCCAGAGGTGCTGACTACTGTTTATAATGAACTAGAACATTGGCCCCTACCCTTGATCGTATGTGGGGATCTTAACTTACACCTGCCAGGAGATTGGCCAGTGGGCCCTGAGTTCAGTTATCGTGGCAGGAAACCAAGGGTTTTCCGGGCATTAAAAGATTTCTGTGTAACACATGGGTTGATTCATAGCTGGCAACTTAAACATTCAGGGGATCCTGGATTCATGTACTATTCCTATCCACACTCCCGGCACGTATGCTTAGATTATATGTTTATTTCAAACTCCCTGAAATCCACTTGCACATTAGAAAAATTTCCGCGGGTGCTATTCGATCATAACCCGTTAGCATTAAGCCTAGCATATACCCAAAATAGTCACACAATCAAGATATGGACATGGCAGATCCAAAGGAGGGCTGCTAGTATTGATCTCTGTTAAATTACCAGTTTTAGTGAAGAAGTATGTAAAAGTAGGGGTTCACTCCCAAATCCTATGGCTATCACAAGAAGGGGGTAGAAATATACTTTTGATCAATTTCTACAATAACATATTTGATGGCACAAGGCATATAGTCATTAATGAGTTAGATAAAGCTATTTGTAATGTTGTGGAAAATTTTAATGGTGTTTTTGAATTTATTTTTGTGGGGGATTTTAATGTAGCTGTTTGCCCTTTGTCTTCCCAGAAGTTATGTGGTGTGTATAATTATTCAGGGGAGGCTGAGGTTCATTTCCCTCATCATTTATACGGTGAAACCCTGAATAACTTTCTGGTAGATCATGATATGGAAATCATGGAAAATGCTAAGAATGATCTAGGAGAAAGTATACCAACATTTAAAGGGAGGGGGGCAAATACGGTTATCGATTTTATATGCATGTCTCCTAATCTAATCCCTATGTGCTCTGAGCCCAAGGTGGTTGATGTAATGCCTAGTGACCACAACTGTTTAATTACCGAAACTAGATTTTGGAAACCTACCACCACATCCGATATGGATACTGTTGTTGTTAACATCGAGCCCCATAGGTCAAATGGAGTTAGGCTGAGGTGGAAAGGAGAAAAAGCCGCTGTCACATCAGAATCTATCATCAACAGTTGTCTGATGGATATTTCGGCAATCCTCGAACAAGAGGAAATTGTGGCTGCCAGTATTGCCCACTTTGATAGTATTAACTTAACTATCAATAAGAAATTCACAAAAGAGATAGGGCGCAAGATTAAACAAAATAAGGGGTGGTTTGATTATGCTTGTTCAAATGCCCGGAGTAATCTTAAGGAAGCTCTAGCAGTTAAACCAAGAAATAAGAGTCTTGTGATCCAACTTAGGCAGGATTTTAACCAGGTCCTTAAGCGCAGAAAGGCTGAATTACAGCAGGAAGCATGGGTAAAGCTAAGCCAAGCCGCGGAATTAAGGGATTGTACTTTGTTCTGGTCTACGGTTAATAGCCCATTCCTCAAGGACGAGAAGGCTCCAGAGCTCACATCCAATGTGAGTGTGGAGTTATGGATCCAACATTTTTCCAATATATTTGACTCAGGCAAAAAATAGTTTCCGTTGAGAATGGCTGGCCGATTGTTGCTTTAAATATTACCGTTGACGAGGTTATGGCCAGCATAAAAGCCAGTAAAGGAGGGAAGGCCCAAGGTCCTGATGGGGTACCCATAGATGTATATAAGACTGCCCCGGAGATCTGGGGCCCACTGCTGGTCAAGATTTTCAATACAGCAGTTAGTTCTAAAATGCCATCTACTTAGGTAGAATCAATAATTATCCCTATCTATAAAAAAGGAGACCGGGGTGACGCAAAAAATTATCGTCCAATATCCCTCCTGGACTCATCGGTTAAAGTTATGAGCCGGGTCCTCTTAGTCAGATTAGAGGAATGGACAGAGACCAATGATATTTTAACCAATAGTCAGTTTGGTTTCAGAAAAGGACGTGGCACAATCGAACAGTCCTGAATCTGGAACTCTTAGTCGGGAAATATACCCAGGCTAAGAAAGGGTCTCTATATCTTTGCTTTGCTGATCTAAGCAGTGCCTTTGATATGGTAGACCACGCCATACTGTGGGCTAAACTGATCGAAATAGGTGCCCCCGATGGTATAGTTTATTTCTTGGCCCGCTTGTACGAGAAACTTAGTACCAGTGTACGGTATGGACCCAATGGGGAGTGCACGAGTAAATTTGGCATTGGGAGAGGAATCAGGCAGGGGTGCGTCTTAGCGCCCCTACTTTTTACTCTCTTCATTAATGAGATTGATTCTGTCCTGAAGACAGTTGCGGCTGACGCCCCTAGAGTTAACAATCTGAATATTCCGGTGTTACTCTATGCGGACGACGCTGTGCTGCTGTCCAGGACCCCGTTGGGCCTTCAACGCTTGATGGATAAGTTTGTGCATTTCATCAAAAACAGGAAGTTGGTGATCAATAGGTCCAAAACCTATGTGATGGAGTGTAGGTCGGGTCGAGCTAAACCGAAAGTTAATTCTCACTATTACATCGAAGGCGAACAAGTTTTAAAAGTTGATAATTTCTGCTATCTAGGCATTAACTTTTCAAAAAATGGTAGCTGGGATATTGAACATAAAGCAGCTAAAACTAAGATGATTAGGAGTGCCAATGGGGTTTTTGTATTTGCCAGTAAGTTGGGGAGTAGACGCATCTTGGATATGTTAAAAATTTTCCAATCCAGATGCCTATCTGCTGCCCTGTATGGGGCAGGAGTTTGGGGTGTGACATCAGCCGGGTGCCTTCAGGTGGAGGAGAACAATTTCCTGAAAAGGCTCCTGTGCTTACCCAAATCTACCTCTAACATTCTGGTTTATAAAGAAACAGGGATTCACTTTCTTAGTGATTTAATCATGTTAAGACCTCTTTTATTGTGGCGCTCCGTTTGGCTGAATGAAGGCACCTCATTGAATAGAGCCATTATAGAGGATTGCCTTTCTTTGGACAAGCACCTGATGATCCCGTGGATTAAATATAACATTGTTAATTTTCAAAATGTTTTTGGTTTCAATGTGTTTAATGATCGGTATTGTGCCTCCGTTATCTCCAAGTCTAATTTGAAAACTACGTTTCTGAACTTTTGTGCGGAGAAGCGTGCTTTGGAAGAACTGAACCAATCTACACGTAAACTGTACAATAGCATGAATGAGTTCATTGGATTTCATCCTTATTTGACAGAGGTGACTAGAGTCTCGCACCAGTTTGTACTAACCAGAATAAGGATGGGAATTGTACATTATCTGGTTGCGTGCCCAATTGTAAAAGTACGCCCTACTGGTCCCTGTGCTTGTGACAATAAGTCTGAACAGAGCACTATGCACTTTCTCTTGTCTTGCCAATTGTACAGCGAACTACGGAAATTCTATCTAAAGCCCATCCTAAATAGATTTGGAGTAAGAACAATTATTGACTCGATGAAACTGCTTTTTAACTTGCACCATCCGGACATTTGTTTTTTCACAGCAACTTTTGTACTTAAGGCCATTAGTATTAGGAAAAGCATGTGTTTTTAATCATTTTAATATTTATTCCATCCCGCACTGGATGATTTATGTATTGTGTGTCTTTTTATTTTTACTTTTTTCCTTACAATGAAATGTCTGTATATGTAACTGTTTGTGCGTTTATGGACATGTTTTATGTTCCGAATAAAGCTTTATGAAATGAAATGAAATGGTTGTGCTAGACTGGGACAAAGTCAAGAGTTCTTAAAACTTACTTCCAGAAGTGTTTCTTGATGCAGGAAAGTGTTACACAGCACCAGCCAAGGTTTCAGATGCTCTATTTGCCTCTGGGGGTCTTTAACTACGGTGCCTCTGGTGGAGCTTTTTACAAACGTTATTCTAAACATTTCTCCTTGAGGGTTCAAAGTGTCCAAAACACCAACCCAAGGATCTGGAATCTCCTAGATGGTCTTTGTGATGTCGGCACTACAATTCCCACGATGCAACTGGCTAAAGCCTTAAAATCCACTGAGCACACTCCAGGGTCGCAACTCCTGGCGGAGAGGATGCAAGTGAGTTCTTTTAACCTGTAGCTTGTAGAGAGTCCACTCCTTGGTCCTTCTTGAAGCAAGGCAAATTCATTAGGGCTGTACTATAAGATTGTGCAGCAGGTGCAGTCCATCAGAGGGCAGTTCTTTGGGTGCAGATGTAGATTTCAGAAGGGCATTCCTCCTTCTCCTTGTAGTTTCAGGTAGCAGATCTGCTGATCTATGCAGCTGTTTCATATTTATTCACAGTTTGGTGGTGTCAAGCAGGAGGGCACCCCTGACCAATGGGATGCAGTGTGCCACCCAGGTGTATGACCACTTCCTCAAAATGTGACATATTCTAGTCCCAGAAAGCACAATTCTATCAAAGTCAAAAAAGGAGAAAGTCTTTCCTGAATAGTTAAATGGGGCCAAGTCAACCAATTTGGGTGGCTAGGATTCACTAGCACTCCCCTTCCCTAATCTAATTACTGAGGCTCCTGTGTGGCTGGGGTGCAGGATGTGGGGGTCAGCCTGTGCTGGCCCCCTACTATCATTCTCCCTTTGAAGACTTATTTGGCTTCCACACCCTCTTCCTCCCTTTTGAGTTCTTCAGCTTAAGCTCTCCAACCACAGGAAATCAATGTTCTACTCTGACTATACACTTCACACCTCATCAAGCAGCACTGGCTCAGCCTGGAAAAGGCAGGCCAATCAGGACATGGGAGCTTGAAAAGCTGGATTCTGGCTCGCAGAAAAAAAAGTTTAATAACTTATTATCTACAATAATTATTATATATCTTACAGAGGCAAATTGATGGATTTATTATAACTATTAATTTGATACCTTGAAGTATATTTTTAGGTGTTAATATTTATAAATAAATAAAATATCGCAATGTTAGCCTATGGGGCCATTCGCTACAATTGGGAAAACTGAATTGACAATTATTTCCGCAGCAGGGCTTATAAAATATATTTTATAATATCCCTGCGTATAGCTAGAAGGCTCTCTACCCCTCAAGCACCTAAGGGAGACCTTAGTGGTAGCTTACATATAAATATAAGGTTTTTTGAGACTTTGGAAGTACCTTTCAATCCAAAGTCATATTCGGATATAATTACAATTTAAAAGCAGGTAGGGCTGGCTTTTAAAATGATAGCATGCAACATTGCAGTGCACATTCTAGTGCAGAAAATCTATTGGACCTCTAACCCTCCCTGCCCAGTTATATACTAGGGATTTATAGGACGTTTTAATCCCTCTTGCAATATTATATACCAGGGACTTTCAGGGGTCTGTCATTGTCAATTATAGTTATACCTAATCACCAAGTACTTTTAATCAGAAGACATGCTCTGGGTCTGGTTAGCAGTGCCCATGGCACAACTAGAGTCAGAGAACAAGCACCCTGCAGTCAAAATAGGGGCAAAAAGTAGGCAGACATTGCAAAAAGGTCCTGATTTATTACAGTCAGTCTGTGTTCTTCCTATAAACAAACTGACCAGAGGTGTAGATCATATTGTATTGCTGTGTTTAAGGGACCAGGGAGTCTGCCCAGGAAGTCATGCAATCATTGAAAACCTTGATAGTTTGAGGGAGGGCATTGCTGTGTTCAGGTTGGTTGATGTTCAGAGCAGTGCTCAAATCCTTGTCGGGGATGCCGTTCAAGTTTTGGCGAACCAGTCTGGTGGCAGTGAAGCATGCCTTCTACCTGTTTTAAAAACAATGACAACTGTGCAGTCAACAAGTACAGAAATGCACATTTCAATTCAGAATTCTGAAAAGAACAAGTTCTATGTCGATGTACCACATACCAAGTCTTCATCTAATTCAAACCAACCTGCTGAACTGCCCAAGATAGACCGGATGACCTCTGGATACTTTATCGACTTTGATGACTTCTCCTCCAATGCTTTGGAGCCACCACTTCCCCCATCGCTCCTGCCCTTTGAGCTGAAGGTGTGTGTCTTCTAACTTTCCGTGAATAGAATATACTTTGTATCTCCATGGTTATCCCCTTGGATTAAAATTGCATTACTTTTTCTAGTCGTTTGGGTTCGTTTTGTGACTGTGTTCTTTTTGGTCCTGAACAACATTTTGTCCCAGAACACTCTGCAGTACACATGATAATCTTGGTTTTGAAACAACACTCATCGTCACACCGTGAACTGAGAGGCCTTTCCCTGGTGAAAATGTCAGCCGGCATAGCTGCCTGGCTGAAACATGTAGACCTGACCTTTACAAACAGGATATAGGAGACATACTGACATCTCCAAACAAATCAGCCTTATTGCTTTTAACACTGCCAAGGGCCCACCATTAAATTTTGTGACAACAAGGGACTCATTGGACAGCCTTTTAACTTTCAGTTATTCCTTTCACTACACACTCACTTCGAAAAAAAACAGCTCCGCTGTAATCGGGCATTGTTGAACACCTGAGGTGCACTCGTCACCTTGGGTGGTACCCGATGATGAAGCATGCAACCAACTAGGTTGGTGGGTGAGGGTTTTCATTAAAAACAAATGGTTTTTCCTGACATAGACATCTAGCCTCTACACCCGAAAACTAGTTCCTTTTGATACTTACTGATATATTACCTACACCTACTGTAATAAAACAATTATTTAAAACAAGTATTTCAGTAAGATATTTTTTGGTTCAACATAAACACTAAATGTAATAAAATTAAATATGTTAATACATTTATAAAGTAATTGTACAAAATAATTTATAGTTTTACCAATTATTTAAAAATTCCCAAAATATTCATAAATATTAGTTTTATATGTGATATTATACTATTTAAAATAAAACCTAAACACTAACTGACATCTTCATTTTCTAATTAGAAACAACATCATTAGACGTAAAAAATATTATCATAAACAGGGAAAAATGCAAATCTAATGATTTCCAATGTATTGAATATTTAAAGGACAACATAAAATAAAATTAAAAACCTACAATAGTTGTATTATATTTATAAAATAAATTTTTTATTAAAATATTTTTTCACACAAACTAAGATAAATAAAGGTACATAGTGCTTCCCATAGGTAAAATAATAAAAAAATGCCACACTAAAAAAATACAACAAAATAGTTAAGACATTATGCCACACTAAAAAAATACATCAAAATTGTTAAGACATTATAAATAAATAGGTTATAAAAATATTTGACCCAAAAGATATTACATATAAAATGTAAAAAAATTAGAACAAAAAAGATTTAAATTAAACTACCCACCTCTGTCCCTACAGATCCAACATCCGTTGCGAAATATTTAAATATATAAACAAACATTGAATTCTGCAACATTTATAACACTACAATAAGTTCAAAAGAATGAAAATACATACACAATAATTATATACAAAGATATTTTTAACATCAATATTAAAGACACAACTAAAACGGTATTCTTCTCTGTTATATTCCTAGTGACAATATTTTTTACCTCTGAATATCAAGACAATACTCATAAAAATTAAATATTCCCTCCTTGAAATGTTGGTAAAACACCAGTACGGAGAGCACTAATAGACAAGAAAATAGAGCTTGGTATGAACCATAGATGCGATGACTCGCTGAGTGGGGGATGGGCGCTGGAGCCTTAAAGACAAACCACTTTGCATCACCCTCGCTCTGGACACAGCATCATTTATTCCTTCTTTTGACGATAAGTTGGCATTTAAAGATGTATTGTTCGGTTTCGTTTTTTATTGAAATACATAGGGCACTAGCAACAGTTTCAAGCCCCGGCCTCATATTCCTTCTAGTCGTAAAAGTATTGCGTTTCCTCGGTGGGGATTGGTCAAAGGGCCATGATGCGCGTCGTGATCTTTATATGTTTGAAGTGCGTGTAAGCCTGCATTTTACACTTATTGTATCAGTGAAAAGTCCTAGCAAAGCTTAAGCCACTTACTTTTGTGTACATCATATGCATACACGTAGATATCCGTGCAATGATGGGTGGTTTTATTAAATGCCACATAATGCGGAAAAAAGTTCCAATTCTGGGTATCAGGGCCGGACGTGAAAATGTTGTGTATGCATTTGGTTCCCTCTTGTGGTGAGAAACGGCTCTGCGTCGTATTTAAGTACAATTTCCTAGGGGCGGGGCCGGGGCTGCCTGGGATCCACCCCTGCCCCCTTGAGTGTTCATTCCCACAAACACACGGCAGAGACGGAGCTGAGAGGCGCTGCGGCAGGTGAGCTATAAACAACCCACAGCTTTATTTGCAGGGGAGCCACCTCAAGTCTCGTTCCACCACCGAGTAGATGTCACGCCGAGTTCCAAAGGGGCCAGTGTCATTCATGCTCTCTAAGGGTTAATAAAGGGACCAGGCAAGTGTGGGAAATGCTTCTGTGTGGGGCGTGAGGGCACTGAGGTCTGGGTGTGGTGCTGTGAGATGCAGCGCTTAGCAGTGCGATGGGTGAAGAAGTGTGAGGGACAGGCGTACAGCTTATGGTTTTCAGTAAGCTGGCTGCTCTGGGCGCCTCTGAGAGTCTCTTATACTATTTGTTTTGTTAACAGTCACTTAACTCAGAGCTGCCAAAGTTTCAGATTGCTTATGTGTGACATTTTCCTAATTTCAGTGTAATTATGAGTGACATTTCAACGACCATGAGTGACACTTTCTTGTGAGCAAAATCAAGAAATGGAGAGGAGGGAAACGTATATAAATATCAGAAATTACACCCATTTGACGAACGAGACACTCTAAGAAGATTTTAAAACTGCAGCAAAGCACCAGAAAAGGAATGGCACTAGCCTAGTGCCCTTGTAACCTGGTTGTACTGTTAAACAAATGTGTAACCATGATACTAAACAAGCCTGCCAGAGGCAATACTTCATTGAAGTTTGGTGCACATATAGAGACACATGTGCAGTCAAATACAAAATATAATCATTACTGGATGCAACAAACTGTCATTTGCATTATAAAATAAACAATATACTTTTAAAGTCCATATGTTTGGGGGTTGTGGGCTGATGGGAGCCACAGGTGCCTAACATCTCCCCAGATGCTTCTCTGCGATCATGAGAAATTACTAAATACTTCACTGGCCTTCGTTCCCATAAGCAGCATGAAATCAGGCTTTCTATCGTGATTTTAGGGAGAAATTCTTAAGTAAAGTAAAAATTCTCAAAATATGTATTTTACAATTTGCTTCTGCTTATCCAGAGGAATGGTCTCTGTCTCCTACAATGGACGGATGGGCTGTTCGCAAAGCTCAGCGCGTGGAACACTTCCTGGAGTGATGTGTGTGTGTCTGCCATGAACTGGCCTTTTGGGCTACTTGCCACAGTCTGCTCTGCTAACGTAGACGGGTGTTGGTGGCCGCAGTTCAGTAACGTGGCTTCAGTCGCAGAGGCATACTGATTCTGTGTGTCATCAGTCACACAACAGGACATTCAAAAGAAACAACAAACGTATTCAAAGTCCAAATTGAGTTAAGAACCAAAAAGAGCAATGCTTGTTCATTCTCTCAGAGCATCTTACTGATCCGCAGCTTTTCAAACAATAGGGAAAAAGGTAGCAGAATAAACCAAAAATCAATACTTACAAGTCAAGTCAAAAATGCTTTATTCGAGTTTTTCTCATAAAAGCACATACAATCACAGATATAAAAACAGTCATTAAAAAAACACTTCAGTTAAGATAAGACTTGGATAACAATCAGATGATTTAAAACGTAAATAGCATTTACAGAATATAAATTTACAAATAAAAATTTACAAATAAAAATATTCAAGTAAATAAAATACAGACGAACTTTGGTTACAATAAAAGACAATCAGCTGCCTAAAATCCTCAGTCCATGCCCATCCAAGGAATTTGGCTGTAGCTATTACTAAAGGCAATAAAGTGCTTGTACATATGATTCTTAGAGCTACAACACTACTAGTAGTACCTAGGTTCTTGCACACTGGTGATAACCAAATACGCCTGGGTTCTGCATAGGTCTAACAAGCAAATAGGAAGTGGCCAATTGTTTCCCTATGTGCTCCATAGGCTGGACAATTGCTAACAGATGAACCCCCCCACCTGCCTGTTAGAGATCTAAGGGGAAGGGCACCTGCTCTAATTTGGAAAAGGAGCTTTCTGTCCCTTGGCTTAGTTATGGCGTCCCAATAAAGTTCTAGGCTGGGATTCAGTTTTGCTTCTAAGAATCCTCCAGCCATAGACGCAGCACTAGTACCTCTCCAATTCCGAACGGCCACATTCTCCCAATAGATTTCCTTTAGGACTTTTTTGGTTGGGAATGAGGCTCCCGTCGGGTTATCCCAAAGCATTTGGAGACCGAGATCCCCCAGCATTGTTCTAAGAACATTCATCCAGCCAATTTTGTGGAACACATCCGCTGTAGTTATGTCTAGAAACCCCTCAGCATAGTGCAAAAGCTCGGGTGTAGTCCAGAGCCTCTGCCAATATAAGATTGGACAGAGCTTCGCAAGATCTACAACAGCCTTCCTGCCCAGATCGTACCTAAGTGGGAGCAATGGAGTACTTTTGGGAAGACCAATGATAGTCCGGAAAAACTTATTTTCCGATGTTTGTAATGACTGGAGTTTCTCAAAGCCCCACAGCTCGGCACCATATAGTGCAGAGCCGAGGGCCTTGACCTCATACACCTGCAATGCCGGTTTAATTGGTTTAGTCCTAGATTTTCTATGCTCTGAACCAAGAGCACCAGCCAATTGTCTATGTCTTAGCACTGCGATATCTATATGCTGGGACCATCTAAGATCATTTGTTACATAGATACCCAAATATGTGAAGGCATTAACTATCTCTAGAGGGCGATCATTCATGACTAGCTTAGATCTAAAACTTCGATGGGGATTAAAAACCATAAGCTTAGTTTTGACCACATTGACTTCTAAGCCATGCTCCCCACAGAATTGGTCAAAAATAAATAAATAATGCTCGCTGTAAGCCACTCGGAGTCTTTGATAAAATCAAAGTATCGTCTGCGAACATTAAGATCGGTGTCTTAATACCAGCTAGAGAAGGAGCATCCACATTAGCAGACAGCATACTAGCCACGACTTCATTAATATACAGGGTGAAGAGCGTGGGAGCCATCGAACACCCTTGTCGAACTCCCCGCTTGACCGGGAAGTCTGCGGTGACCGCTCCCTGCCCCCCCCCCCCACCCCCACTGAATCTTGGCAAAATTTGCTTCATGCAGCCGCATTAACATTGACAGTAGTTCTTCTGGTAAACCCAGGTTCTTCAGTACCGACCACAGCTTAGACCTAGGAACCAGGTCAAAGGCAGCCCGCAAATCGACAAAAGCCGCGTACAGGCTGCCCTTGCCCAGTAACACAGTTCTCCACTGCAATAAGGTAAATTGGAAAACCTGGTCCACTAGTGGATTTTCGAAACCCCGCTTGAAATGGAGACAGGGCGTTATTCTCCTCAGCCCAGTCCAGGAGCTTATTGACAACCATCCTCCCAACCACCTTTTGAATGGTGTCAATTAGGCTTATGGGCCTATAGTTCCCTGATTTTGACCGATCACCTTTCTTAAATACAGGTATTATAACTGCACCTTGCCAAGATGTCGGTACAGGTGCTCCCTGTGCCACTGCATTAACAAGGAGAAAGATGTACTTACTCCAGCGCTCTTTATCATTAATAAAGAGATCCGCCGGCATCCCGTCTAAGCCTGGGGCTCTACCACTAGTCACTGTCCTGAGGGCCATCATTACTTTGTTGCTGCTGAAAGAGTTTTCTTTATAGTAAACAAGCCTGAAGCCAACCATCTGGTTGCCAGGTTGTGTTTCAGCATACTGGGGCTTGAAATAGTTAACCCAATCCTCCTCAGGTACGTTGTTGTTGGGAGGGTCGGGTACTCCGCCCCTACCCCACTTTACAATATTCCAAAAGTGCCTGGAGTCTTTTTTCCCACTAGCATCCTTTAACTCTTGCCAGTGGAACTCGTCCCACAATTTCTTGGCTGTAGATATACTATCGTTATACTCTTTTCTAGCGATACAAATAGCTGTCAATTCTCTCCTCTTGATTGCAGTACCTAAAGCTAAACGGGCATTCCTGCACTGGGTATTATACCACTTTGCCGGCTTGAGGATTTCCCTTCTGTTGTTCTTTACCAGCTTCAAAAAATGATTCCTGATAACAGAAAAGAAGTTATCATGGATTTTAGTTACATTGTTCGTACCTGATACAGTTATATTAGCTTGCTCCATGGCCGTTATGTCTCTCTCCGCCTCAGCATTAATATTATCCATAGACTGTTGGTTGGACACAACATATGGCCATTTTAACCTATGCATATCATTTGTAGGAACAATCAAAGGCACACTATCCATCTCAAGAGTCGGGGTCACATTGTCGGGTGTCCACCATTTGTGCTCTACGCACAGCGGATTGTGATCACTTTCAATCCTCCATTTAACTTCCATGTCACAGACTAGTTTCCAAAGTTTCATAGTACACAAAACATAGTCTATTCTGCTCCTATGACGCCCATTATCGAAAGTGCATGCCCCAGACTTGTCACTCATGGTCCTCCCGTTTAGTGCCCTTAGACCCCTTTCGAAGCAAATAGCATTTAAACAAATAATATCCTCGGACCAGCGAGTAACAGGATTCTAATCTAGTTTAGGGAACCCCCATTGCCTATCCTCTTCATCCACAGCAAAATCATCACAAATGGCCAAAGGTTCGAAGGTACGGTTCAAGTCACCAGCTATAATAATATTGTTGTCCAAAGAATGGGTTTCAAGTAGGGAACCCAAAGCCGCTAAAACTTCTGACCTCCCATCCTTGTTACCCCTGGCATAGACATTGTAGATGTCAAGCCATCCCAGAGGGCCCAAATCCACTTTAATAAGTTGGATATCATTACTTCTAACGTCTACCACCTTGACAGTTAGCGACATACTCTGCCGGACCCATATGGTCAAGCCACCCATAGGTCGCCCCTTGGGACCTTTCATAGCTGGAACCAAATAGTTCAAATACCCCTGTGCAACAGAAGGTTCACACAGCCACGTCTCCTGGAAAATGCACACATCAAACCTATTAACAAAGTATAGCCAATCCTGGGTTTCCTGCTTAAGACGCATACCAGCAATGTTCCATGAGACTAGCCTTCCCACACCATCCCTAATGTTGTCAGATGGTCCTGGGGGAGTGGCTACATGGGGAGTAGTAAGAGCAATGGTATTAGAGATAGCTGTAGCAGAGTCAGTGTTTCCATCCACCATGTCAACCCGAGGTAAAGGATAGACAGGTAGGGGATTAAAGCTGTCCTGCAAGTGACAGCTAGCTGAGTTACCACCCCGTCATTCGCAGTTGTTGAGGCCCGAAAGAGCATTAAATCTGTTTGTGAGTGACCTTGTGAAAGAGAGCATCCTATCACCCAGGCTACTGGGGACTTCAAGATGGTGTCCAGTGGTCCACCTCAACCAGAGGCATCAAGCGGTCTAGTCTACGGAGCAAGGGAGGAACAGAAGCCCGGACAAGAGTTAAAAGAGAGCCGTTGGCTCAGCTGTGGGCCGTCGAGTGATTGGAGATCCGGATGAGGCGCAGCTGCGATGGACAGCGTCAGGGGAGGAGATGAAACTACGCAGGACGGAGCACCAGAGGACGGAGCACGTGGAGACGGAGTGAAGAGTCCAGATGCTGGAAACACAGAGTCGACGAATCGACGGAGTGGTGGAGCTGACCCCCGGGAGGTTTCCCTAACACACACCGTGCTCGTATCCGGCTGTTCCTCCGAGCAACACGACACCGCGATACCCATTGCTACGGTCACTGGGGACTGTAGCCCCAGGCAAGTGATGTGGGGAGAACGGTGGAGGAGGAGGTTGGAGGGCACAGGACTGTTGGGTTTGTGTGCATAAATAAAATTGTGCGCGCTGCATGCGAACACTCTTTTCTTCCCCATTCCTCGTCACCCCGACCCTTCCTCCTAATTAGGAAATACCACTAACCTCGGTGACCCAAAGGTATTGGTGACGGGTGCATGCATAGAGCTTTAAGAATCTATACAGTTCGTGACGGTAGTGTTCTTCTGTTTGCCTTTTGGGAAACGCCGGTACGAGTGACTTGAGAGGAAGAGTGACCAAGAAAGAGAGAAAAGCGATACAAAAGGGAATGAAGGACGGAGCGTTTGAGCAAATCAAACACTCACTCCCAGTCAACTGATCTGGGTTTAATCCATCACCATTCTTTAGCCCACTCAGCCACCCCATTTCAGACATGGCTATATGCAAATCAGTCTGACCCTGTGCCTCATGGGAACAGTCCAGCCCGAACTGCCAAGCCATGTCTTCCATGGACCGGAAACAAGCATCCTGGGACCGGTTTCGGATTCATAATCCTCATCAGCCAGGCTATCTTGAATCCAGTGGCCAAGTGAGCAAGGGACTCACGTCTGAGCATACCCTGCCACACTTAGGGCGAACAAAGCGATACAAAAGGGGATGATGGACGGAGCGTTTGAGCAAATCAAACACTCACCCCCAGTCAACTGATCTGGGTTTAATCCATCACCATTCTTTAGCCCACTCAGCCATCCCATTTCAGACATGGCTATATGCAAATCAGTCTGACCCTGTGCCTCATGGGAACAGTCCAGCCTGAACTGCCAAGCCATGTCTTCCATGGACCGGAAACAAGCATCCTGGGACCGGTTTCGGATTCATAATCCTCATCAGCCAGGCTATCTTGAATCCAGTGGCCAAGTGAGCAAGGGACTCACGTCTGAGCATACCCTGCCACACTTAGGGCGAACAAAGCGATACAAAAGGGGATGATGGACGGAGCGTTTGAGCAAATCAAACACTCACCCCCAGTCAACTGATCTGGGTTTAATCCATCACCATTCTTTAGCCCACTCAGCCACCCCATTTCAGACATGGCTATATGCAAATCAGTCTGACCCTGTGCCTCATGGGAACAGTCCAGCCCGAACTGCCAAGCCATGTCTTCCATGGACCGGAAACAAGCATCCTGGGACCGGTTTCGGATTCATAATCCTCATCAGCCAGGCTATCTTGAATCCAGTGGCCAAGTGAGCAAGGGACTCACGTCTGAGCATACCCTGCCACACTTAGGGCGAACAAAGCGATACAAAAGGGGATGATGGACGGAGCGTTTGAGCAAATCAAACACTCACCCCCAGTCAACTGAACTGGGTTTAATCCATCACCATTCTTTAGCCCACTCAGCCACCCCATTTCAGACATGGCTATATGCAAATCAGTCTGACCCTGTGCCTCATGGGAACAGTCCAGCCCGAACTGCCAAGCCATGTCTTCCACACGGCGATGGATTAAACCCAGATCAGTTGACTGGGGGTGAGTGTTTGATTTGCTCAAACGCTCCGTCCATCATCCCCTTTTGTATCAAGAAAGAGAGAGACCGAGAACTGCTTCCCTGAACTCCAAAGACCGCGCCCGGCACACTTTGTTATTTGCTACCAAGTATTCTGAACGATTTATCCTTTTTACGCGTGAATAAAACGCTTATTTGGCTACTGTCAATGACTGTGTGAAAGAGTTAATTAAAGACAAAGTATCGAAACGCTTACAGACCTCAACATCTGCGATATCTCCTGGGTCACCTCTCAACCAGGCTCCATTGGATTTCATAGGTATTGTGTTCCACCCTCCTGTTCCCTTGGAAAAACAAGTGTTATTAGCAGGCATCCTGTTCATATGATTCCTGTTACTAAAAGTGCCCTGGTTACCTGGTCTATAAAAGAACCCGAGAGGCAATATTTCAATGTCCTGTCCCCCCATCATTGTGCTTCGCTCTACCTCCCTAAGGATCCTAGCTACTGGTGTCGGGCTATTAAAATTTATGACTATACAGTCACCTTCTCTAGTCTTCCTAGAGTGTCCCATCCATGCAACTCGGCGGGCCATAATTATGTTATGACCTACCATGTAGCCGCCTTCAGTGTTTTGTGAAAGCCAGTAAGTGACCTTATTTTTCAGTTGGAAAAAGTCCTCTCTTTCTCCTTGGCGGAGAGGAGAGACATTGCCCAAAACTGTCACTAGGGGAGTACTTTGAGGGGGTAAATCTAAGATGGATCGGTTACCTATACCCTGGACCGGCTTGTTAGGATGAATAGGGCCAGTCGCCAGTAAAGCTGGCTCTACGCTGATCTTCTGATGCAACTGCTGACCCCCTAAGAGGCACTGACTTCCCTCAGTGCCCAGGGCTCTACCCCTTGGGTCTGTTGGTCTATTGTCACTATTGATCACGGGCCCTTTGACTGTTGGAAATGCAGGTTCGCATGAAACTAATATAGGGGGATCGTTGTTATTTACCCGTTCACTTACTTGTGTAGTGTCAACTCCCACCGTCTTGTTATCAATTAGAGAGTGTAGCATTTTAGAAATGTTAGTGGTGACTTGTTCCAGCTTACCTAAATTAACATTAATTATTTTCAATCTCTCTATTAGAGGGAGTATTAGGGATCTAATTATCTGTTCCACCTGCCCTATCAAAGCCCCGTCTTCATGTGCAGCAGCTACAGGTCTTATCATTGGGTGTGGTTGGGCGTTTTTGGGAGGAGGGGTAAGCACTTATTATTCTGTAACTGAGTATCAGACTGTATGTGGTTCTGAACACCCAGAGATTTGGCCCCTTTGTTCACTAATTTTGGGATCTTTGCTCGTTTACCTTTCTGTCGCCCCCCCCCCCTCGCTTTCTTTTTCCTGTCGGTATATTACTTGAAGATGACAAATCAGCTATATGACAATTGGATTTAATCGGGGGGTGTCATGCAAGGGACAGTTTCCACCTGAATAGCACTACCTGTCTGTGAGTTCTGTGAGCTATTCCCTGGGGGAAATGTTACTAAGTGAATCTGACCCTATGCTAATCTCTGGCAATCCCAAATCACTTAGACGTTGACTTAAACGGTTCTCAGGGGTTGTGCAGTGCTGGATTAATCCCAGGAAGGACCGTTTGGAGAATATTTCAGTCGACAGTCTTTTTTTCAAAATCGACTATCTCTTGGTCCAGGGCAGCTGAAACCCTAGTAATACATTTGTCTAGTGTTCCCATAAGACTTTCACTGATGGATTTAAGTCCAGACTTTCCCCCTTTGACCGACTGTGCGGCCATGTTTTAGGAAAAGTACCCTGGTGGATAAGTTGATGATATGCAAAATAATATACGTGAAACAAATTAGCCCTTAATGGTTATCAAAAGGACCAGTTCACCTGAGGGTAGAGGCAGTATATTGTACTGGATCTTGGGGGGGTGGCCCGGCCCGGCCTCGTCAGGCCACAAACAGCCCGCCCTTTTGCCCAGGCTTAGCCCGGTGCCCGCCTGCGCGCGTCCCGCGTGCGCTTGTAGAGTGACGATTAAATAAGAGGAGGTTGGGGGCGGGAAGAATACCAGCTGCGGCAGATCAGCGCCGTACTGCAAGCTGGTCCTCGTAGTCCCGCCGGCAATCTGGAGGTCAGTCTCTTCCTTTGGCAGCAGTTAGCTTCCTCACGGTTCCCAGAACGAGCGGCTCCCGCGCAGCGGGGGCCGCGAGAAGTTGTTTCTCTCGGCAAGGAAGGTCCCAGATGTCCAGCAGTCCCGACAACCACACCAGCTCTCCCTCCACAAAGAAAGGACAGGCAGCATCCAAGGGTTACAGGCTGGGAAACCGTGTTCTAAAGCTTTGAGTGTTACATAGGATACATTTTTTGAGATTATAAATACACCCATGGTGATGGGCCAGGGGGGACGTGCCTCTTTTTCGGATCCTTTACTGTCCACATGGGGTACCTGGTGGTGCAGGTTCGGTAAATACTCTGTGTCTATGATTTCAAATGAGTCACCCACAGGCCCTAGTCTAGTTTCCACCCCTGTAATCGCACACGTGGGTTAGTCTGTAAGGGCACTGTGTGCTGCATGTTTTACAATTACAGAATAGTATCCAAAATATTGAAATTTTCCTTCCCACATAATATAGTCAACGCTGCCACATAATTTGCGCCTCCATTACCTTAGGCTCTCTGGCACTGGATGCAGCACGTGCATGGTGACCTGGCACTTCTGTTTGTGTTGAGCGGCTCAGAGAGGCCGGTGGAGGCTGAAAGATGGCACGTTGCTTGCATTATTGAAATATATAACAAAAGCATCTGTGCACCATTTATATTGAAACCTGCGAAAAGCCCACACTTCTTGCAGTGGCGGCTGGTGACCCTTAAACGTGGTGAGGCGTAATCCTTGGCCGAATTTCAGTGAGCATACCTGACTTCTTGAAGGATTTGCTGGTTCACTCACACTCACTTGCACTCCGTCTTACTCTCTCGCTCATTTTCACATAGTGTCATTCACTTACTTTCAATCACTCTTGTACTCAGTTTTACTTGTTCTTACTCACTCTTCTGGCGGTAAACAGCCATAACAACGGGGGCATTACCCATCACTGCTATTACAACGCAGATTTTACAACGCAAGTCGTTACAAGTCGTTACAACTGGAGGCGCTGTTGGATAGGGAATAGTTTAATTTTCTATTCCAACACCTTCCCTACTGTAACGTGGGCTGGAGTTGGAATAGAAAATTAAACTATTCCACTATCCAGCGCTTACAGCGCAAGTCGTTGTAATGACTTGTGTTTTAAAAACAGCATTGTAATGGCACGCTGGGTAAAAGCCTGCGTTGTAATGCCATACAACCATTCAGACCCACTCAGGCTCACTTATTCTCTCTCGCTCCCACTCATTCTGATTCCCTCAATTATTTGGTCTCACTGACGTACTCACTCCCACTCATAGATTCATAAATCTCATTCTCATTCCGACTCATTCCCAGCCACTAAGCCTTATTCACATTGATGTTACTGATTGCAACACTGACTCACTCATTCTCTGACCCGTCTGTTTCACTCCAATTCCCTCAGTGTCAAACAGGATAACACTCAGTTAACTTATTGTCAATCTCCCTCACTCACTTGCTTGCATTCATTCTCACTCATGTAATTCCCCCCTTCACTGTGTGTCTTCCACGTTCACTCACACACACACATAGACAGACACACAGGCCATGCTCACACATACACATGTCCTGTCTCACAGACATACATTCTCACCCATACGCACAAAACATTTAAAAGCTTTCTTAGGGGCGTGGCTTGGCGCTCGGTGTGCATGGCGGCGCCGATGTGAGCGCTCCGCAGCTGCCGTTGGAAATGAGCGGTTCGCGTCCTCATCTCTTCGTTTCAAAGGGAGGTTCTGATGTTGGAAGGCTGCAAGAGTGCCTCGGGACTGAATTGAGAGTCCCTGAGGCAATTACCACGGCTTCTGCGGCTGCCATCTTGGGACTTTTGGATGCATCTGAGGCGCGTCCTGACTGAACACGCACCTCAGCTCCATCTGCCTACTGCGCAGTTCTTTTCCTCATGGAGTCTGCTAAGAAGCTTTCTCACGCAAGGTGAGCTGCATTTAAACTGTGGAAGCCCTCTCCTTCGTTTTTCTTTCATGTTTTCTTTTTGACAGACAGTTATCTTACTTCATGCATGGCAGCCTGGCCATGTTTTTTTTTTTCTGGCCTTTTGCTCCGATAGCCTGCAATTTAATTCAGAGTGCTCTGAGCTGTGGAGTTTCTCATTCCTGGACATGGGCATTTTCCTTCCACTCTAATTATCACCTTAGCTCTGCTCTGGCCGTCAGCATTTACTCATTTGACCAGCCTCTGAATGCACCTTGGCACTACTTTTTATTTTTTGGTTGTTTTTTTCTTTCCGCCTTGCGCTCCTTCGCCCTCTGCTGCTTTTTCAATTCTGTGACGTGTGCTGAGCGGCCTTTCTGTCTTGCTTCTCAAGCATTCTTTTTAGCGCCAACGTGTATCTTATGGGCAGAACTTCATTATATCGTCCTAACACCACTTCTAAGTGCTCCTTCCTCAAAAATTCAAAAGTTTTCTCTGCATTTGCTAAGTTTGAGGCCTCCCAGTCGTCCCATCCTAGTGGCATGCTGTCAACAATAGAGCAGTCTGCGCGGCCCTCAGGGAAGGCCAACTCCAAGAGATTAAAGAAGGATCCTCCGTCACCACCAAAGTCCGTGTCACCAATCTCTATTGAGCTTTTGCTGGAGGAAATACGAGCACTTCGCCCCTTTATGGAGGAAACCAATTCTAAGTTACAAATTATGATGGACAACTGGTCACAAATGGATGCAAGAGTTACATCAGTGGAACGGAGTATCTCCTCGCTTCAAGAATCATCCACTAAAGCTTCTCATTTGCATTTGCAGATCTCTTCTCTTAATAAGCAGGTTGAGGATCTCGAAAACCGAAATAGGCGCAATAATTGCATATCTACGGCCTGGTGGAAGGCTGCGAGGGGTCTGGCCCCATTGTCTTTTTCAAATCCTTTCTCCCCAAACTTCTGCATTTACCAGAGAACACTGTTCTCAATATCCAACGGGCGCATAGGCTTGGTCGAGTTCCTTCCTCAACTTCTACTACGTCAAGGCCAAGGGTCGTCATCATGTACTTTTTGGAATACACAGACCTTCTAAAAGTCCTGTCATAGGCCAAAGCGTCTCCTCGCCTCACTTGGTCAGGATCTTCCTTGTTTTTTGCGCAAGATTACGCTAAAGCCACGGCGACTCGTCGTAAAGCCTTCTTAGATAGGCGACCTACTCTTCGTTCCTTTGGAGCCAGATACGGACTTTTCCATCCATGTCTTTTTAAGGTCACCAACAACAATAAGACTACGACATATGAAGATTCTGTACGACTCCAGAGCTTCCTCAATTCCGGTCAAGCAACGGATATGGATCACTCCGGTCCTTCATCTTCCTTCCCCCCTTGACTTTTTTGACGTGTTTGTTCTTCTCTCCGGCTTTGTTCCCTCTTGTCCATCATTCCGCCTTTCAGACTGTGTTTATTGCTCCTACCTGATTCCTAACCTTGTTGTATGATGGTATTTTATTGTAATTGTTTTTGCTTGTTCATGCCTCGCCTACTGTACTTGGTCATGATCGTATACTTCTTTTGTCTTAGGTTTATTGTGCATTCTCCTAACATTTCGCCCCGTGTCGTTCTCCCGGTGGTGCGTCTCGCTGACATAGGATGTCCCGCCTGTTCCATGTAGCTCCATCCCCTCCTCCCTCCACGTCTGATCTCATTCCTGATTGTGTCCCCACACCCTTCTCCCTTGTAAGTATGGTTTTCCTCCATTTGTTCCAGGTACTGGGTGTCATTTTTTCTTCCTTATGCCTTTCTTCTATGTCTTCTTCTCTTTCATGTTCATCTTTTCGTTATCTGCTTTCCAGGTCTTTCATCCTCAATGTTGACTTCTTCTCTGTCATTTCTTTCTCCTCTTTTTCTTCTCACTCCTATGCTCTTTTTCCGATTGTACTATGTTTTCCTATTGCATTTCTTTTTTGAACTTGTTCGATTTGTTCATCATTGTTTCTATTGTTCTGCATGTCTTTGAGAGCAGTTACATGGAACATTAAGGGTGTTAACTCTCCTATTAAGAGACAAAAAATCTTATCTCATCTAGCTAAATTAAATGTGGCCATTGCATTTTTGCAAGAAACTCATCTTTCAGAAGTATAATCGTCTAACCTTAAAAGGGCTTAGGTGGGAGAAGTCTTTTATTGCCCTGGTGATGGCAAACGTAATGGGGTTGCAATATTATGTCGCAAATCCCTCTCTTATACTGTGTTAACTCAGTAATCGGATACTGAGGGTAGATGGGCTTATGTCAGACTGTCTTTTAAAGGTGTACCAATCTCTCTTCTCACCATCTATGCCCCTACTGGTGGTGACCCTGCCTTTTGGCGCACATTCTCCACCCATGGTACCAAATTTGTGGATGACAATTTCATTTTGGCGGGGGACTATAATCAGCCCCTCGATCCTTTCCTTGATAGGAATTCCAAAGTTTCATTCATTCCGAATAGATCCCACAAGCTTTTTGCCCAGACTATCGCGCAACATAAACTTACTGGTGCATCTGTAATCCGACAATGACAGAATTCACTTTTTACTCACCTTCCCATCTTTCCCAATCATGAATTGATTACATTTTTGTTTCCCATAATATTGTCCAGACTCTTACTAATGCTGAGATTGGGCCCATTTTATTTTCGGACCATGCCCCTGTCTCTATTTCTATTGATATTCTCCCTAAGGCAGATGGTCCTAGAAGATGGCGTTTCAATAACGCTCTTTTCCTAGACCCTAAGTTCACCACATCATTCACTGAATTTTTTACCAACTTTTTTGAGATTAACAACACTCCCTCTATGTCTAAGCATACCATTTGGGATGCCTTTAAGGCCTCAACAAGCGACTTTGTGATTAGACATGTAGCCACAAAACGGAAGGTTGCTCGACAATTCACGGGTGACCTCCTTCAGAAGATGAAGAGATTGGAACATGTTTATTATAACTCTCATTCCCAAGACAGTTTGACAGCCCTGGTCGATGCCAAAATGCAATTTAATAAGAAATCTACTGAAGATGCTTCCCTGTATCATTTGAAATCGAGTGCTAAATTGCCACTTACTTGAAGGTGAAACATAATAAGTTGAACATTGAGTCCATTTATGATGCTGATTCTAATCATCAACATAAGGATGCTGACATTTTAACTTCATTTTCCAGTTTCTATAACTCTCTTTACTCCTCTGGTACTCAGCCTTCCTCTGATTCCTTATCACATTTCTTTTTTAGCATTCACAAACCCCAACATTTTCCTCTTGATCTCACTTCCCTCGAGGTAGACATATCCCAACAAGAACTGCTTGCTGCACTTCGACATCTCCAGAAAGATAAAGCCCCTGGACCGGATGGTTTCAGGGTTGAATTCTACTTACACTTTTCAAAACTGCTCATGCCAAAATTACATTCCCTTTTGGATACATTTCTCACCCTAGGTAAATCTTCTGGCTCCTTTTCTGATGCTCACATATGCCTTATTCCCAAGGAAGGGAAAGATGTTAAATATTGCAAAAATTACAGGCCCATCTCTCTGGTTAATATTGATTATAAGATTTTTGCCAAGTCGCTTGCACTAAGATTGAACCTCCTCCTGCCTGATTTGTTGGGAGTTGAACAATCAGGTTTTGTTAAAGGGCGCTTCATTACTGATAACACTAGACTCCTGTTTAATGTCCTATCAAAGTCTTCGCGTCTCCAACACTCTATCGCAGCAATTGCATTGGACGCTGAGAAAGCGTTTGATAGGGTCGAATGGACTTACCTTTTTGCGGCCCTCAAATGATTCGGCTTTGGCCCCAAAGTCATTTCTTTGGTCTCCCTTCTTTACTCCAGTCCGCGGGCAGCAGTCTGCGCCAATGGTTTAATTTCCTCCTTTTTTGACCTGGGAAGAGGTGTCCGTCAGGGATGCCCTTTATCCCCATTTTTTTTCACCTAGCTTTGGAGCCTTTCCTTTCCAAACTTTGTCAGCACCCTAACATCCATGGTTTTCATACCTCGCAGTCGCATGTTAAGCTGGCTGCTTACGCTGACGATATCTTACTTTTTATATCCAATCCCTCTGAGTCAATACCCGCTTTTCTCGATGTAGTCCATGAATACTCCCTCATTTCTGGATATAAACTCAATAACGACAAATGTGAAATCCTGCCCCTGACGAAGTTTACCTTTGAACCCGACTTTAGTGCATCCAATTTTACTTGGAGCTCTTCCCATATCAAATATTAAGGTCTGCATGTTACCCCTTCAGTCCCAGATACTATTTCTTTGTGTATGAACAAATGTATCCAGAAATTATCTGACTTAACGTCCAGATGGCATCCCCTCTATCTCTCCTGGTGGGGTCGCCTTGATACTATTAAGATGATTTTGTCCCCTATAGTTCTTTACACAATATCCAACATCCCTGTACCCATCCATTCAAATTTTTTTAAAAAGATTAACTCAATCCTGCCCTCCTTTCTTTGGAATGGAAGGAAATCCCGAATGTCTCTCAGCAGACTAATGCGTTCGGAAGGTGGGGTCAACTTTCCGGATTTCCCAGCTTATCAGAAAGCATTCCTTCTGCGGCAGGCCTCCTTCTGGCTACAAGATTGTGATGATCCATGTCCTTTATGGGTTACTATCGAACGTCTTTCACTCTCACCCTTTTCATTCACTGAATGCTTATCCTTCTCTCGTAAACCGTCCTCATTGTCCTCTCCCCTACTCAAATTCACAGCTAAGTTGCTCCTGTCCTACCCCCCACCCCCACTATCATCACGCTGGCTGATTTTCTTAATTCCACCGTTTGGCATAATTTACACATTTTAATCAATGGTAAGCCCTTTTATTGGAAATCGTGGGGGAAGCAGGGATTGATTTGGGTTTCCCAATTGTTCTCTACCTCTTCATTCCTGTCTTTTTCTGCCTTTCGTCAATCCTTCCATCTCCCTGCCTCCACCGCTCAGAAGTTTCTCTTGCTTAAGGAGGCAGTATTGTCTACATATACTCGACTTTCGCAATCTTGTACTCCCTCTCCACCTCCTGATTCCGCCTCACAACTTCACTCCTTCTTGCGCACCACACCTAAAGCTTCTGCCATTTACAAATTCCTTCATCACACAGAGCCCCTTAGATCCAAAACTAAAGAAAGGGGAAAAATGGGAGTGTGACTTTGCTACATCCTGGCCGACGTCCTTGTGGACAAAAATTTGGACCAAAATCCGTAAGTCCTCTAGAGCAGCTACTCTAACACAATCCCTATTCTTCATTTACAATAGGCTTCTCCTCACACCATCTGTAATTAGCAAGAGGTTTTCCGCCATTCCTGATTTATGTTGGACTTGCTCTTCTACTCATGCCACCCTATTTCATATGCTATTTTACTGCAGACTTGTTCATGATTTCTGGGTGTGAGTTTGGAACCAAATAATGACATTTTTCACACTCACATTCCGTTCTCTTATACTCACGTTTTCTTGCGTAGTCTTTCCTCTTGTTGGGAAGGCGTTTCATTCAATGTTCAAATTGTTGATTTGTTGCTAGCTGTTGCGTTTCAGCAGATTACTGTTAATTGGAAAGATTTTTCAAGTATTTCCTTTAAAGCATGGTGGTATAATGTGTGCCATAACTACAGAGTAGACACTGCTTTTGTTTTTCCTATTACTCTGGCAACGTGGCGTTTGGATTTGTGGCTTCCAGTCACGCTTTATTTGGATGTCTGTGCTAAGCGCTCCTTTCACCTACAGCCTATCCAGCAGAAGGTTTCCAAACCTCCTAAAATACCCCAGACGTTCCTTATTCCTTCACTATTATATTGTTTTATTCATTTATGCTTTTGTACTACAGTTATGACTATTGTATGCTTTTTGTCTAGCCTTAGAACCTGCACTTCTTTTTCCCTGGACTTGTTTCTTTCCCATGCTTTTGATGCTTGCTTTTACTTAATTATTTACCGTTTTACTTATGACCTGTTTCTTCTTTTTTTCTTTCATGTATTTTGCAATTGACACCTTGTTTTTCCTTAATAAAGTTTTTTTTTAACTTAAAAGCTTTCTTACTTTCCAGGCACCAACACTCGTTCTTTGCAAATTTAGCAATGAATCTGCCACATTGGTAGCCCCAAATAATCATCAGGCCCAGGATCTCAAATATTCTTAAGATCGCTCTACAGCTGTAGCACAGCATTGTTACATTTCTGAAGTTACCTGAAAACATCTATAGGAATTTGAGGGTTATTTGTCAGTTAGAAGAATTAAGGATGCCATTGAATTTTACATCAGAGCAGGTTCTGTGTCTAAATATTAGATTGTGGCCCTTGTCATCATTGTGTAATGGCCAGCATGTGTAATTTGATTTCCTGGAGTTCATTGTGTCGAGTGCTGTCAGCTGTAAGTAGCTACAAATATTGTTACCATGCCAGGCTGCGCCAATGGGCCATGGGAAAATTTTGTCAATTATCCACCTCCAAAAAGAATAACTTTTACATCAGCCATAAATTAATAAACTTGGTCAAAGAGAAGTGGCTACAAGAAAGGGTGAATTGAATGGCACATTGGTGCTGCTTTTCGCCACTTGGATGAATTGTTCTGTGTGTGATTTACAGCTGCCATTTCTGGGCACAAAAACCCAGCACGATTTACAAAAAGAAAAAATGCATAAAGTGCTCCAGTCCGGGAACATCACCTCCATAACCAGGCCTTCCTTTTACAAAGCAGTAGTCAAGCACCAGTGTCACTGTTTTTGCCAATTTAAATCCGAAACCTAGCTGAATTTAGCTCACAAGTCAAACGTTTAAGCTTTTAATGTAACTTTAACTGAAACTGAGGAAAAGCAGGTGATGTAATTTTACACCAAGTCACTACATTTTAATCACAGTCTCCCTTTAATGTCTCCTCATATTAAGAGGCAGAGTGTTTCCAGCAGTGCTCTCAGTTCAGAGTTACAAATCTGATAGAACACAGCAGAACATGTGTGTTGGTTAACACAAAGCACTCAAGACAACCTCTGTCCTGCAAACGGAACACCTAAGAGCTTCTGCCATTATTTGCATCTGAATCCACAAACGGTTGAGTGCAAACTTGAAAACGGGACCTGGCCCCAGGCCTCTGACTATCATGTCTTCTGAACCCAGTGCTGGCATTTCATAACGAGGGAGGCCTCCAGCACTCCCAAAATCAGTGTTCTAGTTAACCCCTTCGCCGCGGGGTGAATTCCGCCATTTTGCGTGTGGCGCTCCCGTACTCAGGAGGGCTCCGGTAAACACAAATCATGGTGGGAGTGGGCTCATGACGTCCGGGAGCCGTCTGAACTCCGCCCACTGATTAATTCTCTCACACAGGCAGGGAATTAACACTGCATGGGCAGAGCGGCAACGTTCGGACAGCTCCCTGCCGTCATGAGCACACGCCTACTGTGACTCATGACGGCTGGGAGCCAAAATGAGCACGGAAGGAGCTAAAAATCACACAGGAAATGTTCCTAAGCTGCAAGGCCATAGTATAGAACCCAGCAAAGCCAGGCAGAAACCACCACTCTAGTCACCCGCCAAAGATAACCCCTGCTCACCCCCTTGGTAGCTTGGCACAAGCAGTCAGGCTTATCTTGGAGGCAATGTGTAAAACATTTGCGCCCACACCCCCAGCAACAACATCCCAGGCCCCGCACAAAAGGAACTCCATACAAGGTTATATAAAAATAGCCTTTGTATTATACCAAACACATTAGATACGTAACACACAATTTACACTGTGCCACTGGCACGGACAGAATTTACAGGGGATTATGTACATATAGGACAGGGCCACATGGACCACTGACAGGAATAAGCACTTGGTAGAACTAGCACTTAGAACATAGAACAAGCAGAAGCTTCACACATGATGCATAAAAACACATTCAGAGGTATAGGCTAAAAGCTTTACACATGAGGCATGAAAACCCATTCAGAGGTATAGGCTAGAAGCTTTGCACATGATGCATAAAAACACATCAGAGGTGTAGGTAAGACACATGATGCATAAAAACACATTCAGCGGTGTAGGTAAGACACATGACACATAAAAACACATTCAGAGGTGTAGGTAAGACACATGATGCATAAAAACACATTCAGCGGTGTAGGTAAGACACATGAATCATAACAGCACATAAATCATATTAGGGTCCAGGTTGCGCCACTGCACCAAAACCTAAACGTACTAGCTGCCCATTACTTGCTGGGCAGCTGAGGGACACAAACAGGGCGTAAACGCTGCAGCTGGCACTAAGTGCTGCGCAGCTGGGGAAGGCCAAGGTAGGGGCGAAGGAGTGCGCCTCACTGCTGAGTCCAGAGAACATATGTCCCTAGAGAGAATACCTAAACGGTGCAACTGCACACTAATTGCTGGGCAGCTGTGAAACAGAACTGTGACAGTGCTCTCACTAGCCCTCAGGAACCAAAACTGCACCAACTGGGAGCCTTCTAGGCTCTAGGACAAATACTCCACGCTTTGGAGCCCTCTAGGCTCTGAAAATGAACATGCCTCTCGCAGGAGCCGGCAGGCTCAGAAACAAAACATCACCCATGCTGGAGCCTCGGGGGCTCTGATCAAAATAGGAAAAATGGGCCCTGGCACGGCTGTGCCTTTGGGGGCCTCACTGGAGCTTCTTAACAAAACTCTGCCCCCATTTTGGAAATAACATGGCCCCTCGACTTGGGCAACCATGGGCCCTCCTGGCCCAGGAAACAACTACTGTGCCTGTGGGGGCCATGCCGGCTCTATACTCTCTCTGCCCACGTTGACGCCACACGGGGCTCTACAACAGCCCATGTCCATGTTGGAGCGGCCCGCTGCCAGACGGGGCCGCTCTGACTCACACCAGCATCCACCTCAAGAGCCCCCACTCACCGGATCTCCTGGCGGGGGCTCCTTTTCTGTTCCCATTGGCGGCGATGCATCAGTACTTTACCCAGGCCCCCTCCTGGGACCCGGGACTTCTCCGGACACCGCGGGGCTCCTTCAGTATAGGGGAGCCCCGCAACAGGCTGCAACACTCCTCCTGTGGTCGCGGCGGAGGCGGCCAGCATGCGGGCGGGGAACAACTCCGGTCTCCCTCTCCACATGGGAGACCAGAAAGGCGGGACCAAGGTTTCTCCTCCCCACTGGCGGCCCCGGGGCTCTCCACAGCTATGGGAGCCCGGGGCCGTGGGAGATGTCCTCTCCCTGGCTCGAGGACATAAAAGTAGAAAGGGGTTGTGGGCACCTGTTAAGGTACCTATAAACGGGGTGGGCACCCTTATAAATGTATAAAAAGTATTCGAAGACGCAGGGTGGGCACCTGCGCACCGGCAAATTCGGGGGGAATCCTTACACCGGGGATTCCCTCAGGACAGAGGGAAGCTCAGCACTGCTAGGCTAAAATAAAGCGCTCACAGGAAGCTAGGGGCAGCCACAGCCCTGGGGTAAGGGCAAAGGCACAGCAAAAGGTCCTGGAGGACAGGGGGGGGCAATACAGGGCCCAGGGGCCAGCACACAGGGCACTCCAGCAAGGAGACAGCCCCCATGGCGGTCCCTCCATCAGCAAGCCCCACTCTGTCAGGGTTCAGGAAGTAGAGGGGTCCTCCAGGCATCCAGGGGCTGGGCAAGCCTTCCCTGGGCCCCAGCAGCAGCACGCCCCTGGTAGATTCAAGTCAGGAAACAAGAACATTTTCATGGGGTCACAGCTCCTCTTTTATACAGAGAAATCATGTGTCTACAAAGGTGCAGGCAAGGGGCGAACCAGATACAACTGGTTCCTGAGCACTTTGTTTTGCTCAGCCCCTCTGCCTATTCACAGGAAGGGTCAGGGACATCAGACACCCCACAGGGGGCGGAGCCAGCATTGTGAGGGGAAAGCCCAGCCCTATTCAGGTCCCAGGTGCACCCCTCCCCGGCCATAAACATGCAGATCTCCCATTCACCACCAGGGCAGACCCATCCTGACTCCTGGAGCCGGGCTCACCAGCCAGCTCCAGCCAATCACAAGCCAGACAGTCACTGCACAGACAGGCCAACTTCTAGTAGTTTGAAACCAAAAAGAGGGTTTGGGCTCAATGCAGTAAGGTCAAGCCTCACTTAACTATATGACAAAACGAATACCAGTACTGCAGTTTTACATTAGAACAAGTATAGTAACATATTGAAACAAAACACCATATTCCCAAGACTTCTTTTTCTGTCTGACTTAAAACTTTATATTTTTATTCTTTTTTACCAAAACAGCATTTTTGTTATTTATATGACATCACCACATTTATATACATTTCTTGACATTTGCTATTTTGACACAACCTACAAAATCAAAACTAACATTTATTCTATCCTCTCAAACCTTCCATACCAACATTCATCCAGACTCACTAGAGTCAACCACACTTTCTATTTACACAGTATACATTTTTACATTCATTTGTACAGAAAAATTGATTAAGAATTATAGGCAGCCTTGGGATGACGTTTTCGAATTAGAAAATTCTACACTTTGTGAAGGTTCCTAAGGCTGTATGAAGGGCCGGTCTACGCGTTTTGAACACCCTTATTAGGGGGTGTTCTCATCAGGACCACATATCTGTAAAAGAGGGGGAAGGTTTTTTAGATTGACTGCTAGGAGCATTCTGTTCTCGCATTTCTAAAAGTTAGTCTGTCTTACCTCTGCCTTGTGACAGTAGATGGAGAAGGACTCTGGAAAAATCAAAAAGAGAAGAAACCTAAGTTTGCCACACAAAACCTGCAAAAAAAATGAAACCACTTATTTGTTTAAACACTATACACGTAGCTAGACACCAATCTGTTCCTTGATCATACTCACACTGTAGGTTAATGTGTACTTCCAGAATATAGTTGTGTTAGTGCTGCATTTTTGTTTCCTACAAGATGAAAAGAAGGGGGGCGTCAGTTGTCTTGATGTCTCAATGAGATGATAGTTGTGTGAAATAATTTGGGGGACTTACTTGTCGGGCACCAGAATTTCTTTGTTATCTTGGAAGCCTTTGCCGTATATCTTAACTTTTGTCTTGGGCTCTCTGTCTGGGGAAGCAAAGCGAGTTTTTGGTTTATAAGGCGTCTATGTGCATGCCTGAATGAAAGGCTCTGCCGTATCTTGCAATTTTAGCGGAGATTCGGAGTTTCGCTTACCGTTTGGTTTGGCGTTCGCGTCCTATGCTTTCCAGCTATCATGATGTGTTTGGCGTTTGCGGTCTTCCTGTTTTTTGTGATTGATGGCGTGTATGACGTCATTACGCGGCGACGTTTTCCTGTTTCTTTTTCCACCTGGGAGTTGTAGTTCATAAGTTCTATGCGTGTTTTTTGATATTCCCGACTTATAATTTAATTGTTGAAATGATTGTATAGTCTGCCCATACATTTATTATAACTCCTAAGATTTAAGTGATTAACCCCATTTTCACCTCAGATCGGTCCTATAGGTGAAGAAACTGAAAGACTTGTTTCTGGTTCCAGCGTGGAATATGTAATGGTTGCGGCGGCTTTTTGTAGTAAAAATTGTTCATATGTTGTGCGAAGGTTTTTTTGGACTAGGACTATAGACATTTTCTCATTCTGAGAGTGGCTAAGATAGCCTATATAATTCAGAAATTTCATTCAGGCCATATATTGCTGTGTTAAATTTTATAATCAGCATTGCCTCTCTTTTCGCCAGTTTTTCTTCCATATCCCCTCCACGGGGATCTTGTTAAATTTTCGAGAATACCGTCCATCTGATGTCTGATTCTGTATGATTTTTTGCTTTCCAGTGACTGACTAAAGGTGCTGTCTGTACATTGTTTTTAATTCGTGATTTGTGCAGGGTAATTCGGCTTCTTACTTCATGGTTTGTTTTACCGATATATACCATATCGCACGGGCATCTGATACCGTATATCACATAACGCGACTTACAATTTGTAAAAGCCTCGTGCTTCCAGAATGATTGTTTGTGCTTAAATATTGTTCCTTCTTCAGTATTAGGACAGCATACACATGTACCACATTTATGGTGACCTTGAACTGGAGGCAAGCCTAGCATTGTTCTTACTGAGGGTTGTTTCTTTTTTGGGATAGCCGCACGAACCAAATGGTTAGTGACGCTTTGATCTTTTTTAAATGCAAATAAGGGTTTATTTTTCAATGTCTCTTCCAGGTTTTGAACGAGATGCCAGTTTTGATTTATAACTTTCTTCAAAAGATTGGAGTTCGGACAATAAGTTGAAACACAGACCAACCTTTCCAGTGGAATTTTATCTTTCTTTTTTAGCAGTTCCTCTCTTGGCGTCCACCACGCTCTCTTCATTGAGCTTTTTTGGATAACCCCGTTCTAAAAGATTTTGTGTGAGTCGATTAGCATGAATCTCATACTCATCTCTGATATTTCATACTCATTTTCAGGTATTGTCCGAATGGCAGATTTTCCTTTAAATTTCTGGGGTGATTGCTTTCAAAGTGGAGAGGGTAGATCGTCCAACAACTTTATGACCTTTTCTGACACTTCGTCGTCCAGTGGCAGTGAGAGTGACAATAGTGATAAACGACGTAACGGCAATAAAAGAGGTGGTTTTCAACAACAACAACCACCTTTTTTAGGGAGAGGCCAGCCGCAAACGAGAGGACGTCCCAGGTACAATCAGCAACCATGGGAAATGTCAACGCACTGGCAGAATTACAAGAACTGGTAAAATCTCCAATATACAATCTGTCTGATAAAATCTTGACAATTGAAGAGAAAAGTATTTTGGAAAAAGGTTTAACTTTTGTTCCAGCCAGACACACAAATTTTGTTAAACTAAAGACTGAAGCGATTGAATTCTGCCGCAAAATAAAACTAAAAACATGGAATAAAACATGGGATAAAATTCAGATCAGACACAATTCCACTTCTACGGTCTGGGCACTCTGGACTTCTTTGTCCTACATTTGGCCTTGACTTTGTCTGCCTTCAAGTGTGCTGCATCGTCTGTGCCTTGGCATCATACAGGAAGCTTCCAGGGCCTGTGAAGCATCAAACACAACTGAAGTAATCTCTCTTGGAGTGAAGGAGTCACTCCCCTGCATTCGCAGGCACTGCAACAGATCCTGAGTGCCCCCGGATCCATTGGCCCTGCATCACAGGTGGTGGTTTTCCACAGCTCCTGATGCCTGCTCTACCATCTCACCAAGTTTGAGGCCAGTAATCCTTGTGGGGGTTGCAATAACCGAACCCCTGAGTAATGTTTTCCCTTTGCAGTTGCAAAGGCTTGCTGTCACCTTTGCAGGAAGATCTTCGGGCTACAAGTAGCCCCAACCTCAAGCACCTTCAGTGACCAGAATCTGTGGCCACACTACATTTTGTGCATCTTGGCCTGCATCTTTTGGTGAGCTGTTTGAGATCCTCTTGTGACTCCAGTGCCTCTGGCCAGTGGGTCCACTTGAAGGTCAAACCTGATTATTTTGGGCTCTCCTGATTGCTCAGGGCCTGCTCTTACTCCTCTGATTGTGGTGGGTCCCCTGGACCGAGCTGGTCCCAACTTTGTACCTTCTCAACTTCCTGCATGATTTGCATTTGCAACGACTTTTTGGTGCTCCTGATATACACCGACCCCTCGGCACTCAACATCCTTCATGGGACAGCTTGTATCCGGGTCCTGGTCTTCCTCAGCAGTGCCTGGTCCTCTCAGCTGCAGAGGTAAGATCATCAATATCTTCTCTGAGGCACCCTACATTGGAGGGCATTCGTCTTCCAAGTCTCCTGGTCACCCCTGAGTAGCATAGAGTATGTTGCCTCTGATTTCAGGTACTTCTCTTCAACAATCCATGTTTGGATTCCTCCGTACACTTTCTCCTCTTCCAGCAGCAGTACTTTCCTGAAGTTCTCAGTTGGGCACTTCCCGGTCCAGGGAAGGCATGGCTTGGCAGTTTGTGCTGGACTGTTCCCATGAGGCACAGGGTCAGACTGATTTGCATATAACCATGTCTGCACTGGGGTGGCAGAGTGGGCTAAAGAACGGTGATGGATCAAACCCAGATCTTTTGACTGGGTGTGAGTGTTTGATTGGTTCAGATGCTCTGTCCATCACCACCCCCTTTTGTACCGCTTTGGCCGCCATAAGTGTGGCAGGGTATGCTCAGACGTGAGTCCCTTGCTCACTTTGCCACTGGATTCAAGCAAGCCGGGCTGAAGAAGGCTGGAATGCCAGAAAACGGTCCTCGGAAGCTTGTTTCCGGTCCAGGGAAGGCATGGCTTGGCAGTTCGGGCTGGACTGTTCCCATGAGGCACAGGGTCAGACTGATTTGCATATAGCCATGTCTGAACTGGGGTGGCAGAGTGGGCTAAAGAACGGTGATGGATCAAACCCAGATCTTTTGACTGGGTGTGAGTGTTTGATTGGTTCAGATGCTCCGTCCATCACCACCCCCTTTTGTACCGCTTTGGCCGCCATAAGTGTGGCAGGGTATGCTCAGACGTGAGTCCTTTGCTCACTTTGCCACTGGATTCAAGCAAGCCGGGCTGAAGAAGGCTGGAATGCCAGAAACCGGTCCTCGGAAGCTTGTTTCCGGTCCAGGGAAGGCATGGCTTGGCAGTTCGGGTTGGACTGTTTCCTTGAGGCACAGGGTCAGACTGATTTGCATATAGCCATGTCTGAACTGGGGTGGCAGAGTGGGCTAAAGAACGGTGATGGATCAAACCCAGATCTTTTGACTGGGTGCGAGTGTTTGATTGGTTCAGATGCTCCGTCCATCACCACCCCCTTTTGTACCGCTTTGGCCGCCATAAGTGTGGCAGGGTATGCTCAGACGTGAGTCCCTTGCTCACTTTGCCACTGGATTCAAGCAAGCCGGGCTGAAGAAGGCTGGAATGCCAGAAACCGGTCCTAGGAAGCTTGTTTCCGGTCAAGGGAAGGCATGGCTTGGCAGTTCGGGCTGGACTGTTCCCATGAGCACAGTGTGGTAAATAAATAAATTATTACCGGATCTATTTTTCAGAATAATCAATAAACAGGTAGCTCAATCAATAAGAGTCAAGATTCGAGGTAGCTGGAGTTTACAGGCTTTAATCAGGCATAAAGGACAGGAACAGGACAGCCTGTACGGGAATAGGATGGCAGCTGCCGGGGGCAGGATCTGGGAACGGACAAGGGTAACTTTTAATAACAGTGCACAATATATATAGTTAAACAAAATATATTACATTCAATACAGTAGGCGTAGCAGTAGGCGTGGTTCGTAACAGTCGCGAAAGATAAGGGTAAAATGATGTAACAAGAAGGCGTGTACAGGGCGTATACATAGACATATGATGTAAACGTAACAGAATATGTCATAAAAGGGGCGGAAACATGGAGGGGGCTACCTGAGCAGCTGGGACCTCTAACCTAGTGGTGCGCGCAAATGGGCAATGACGTGTTACCAGGGAAAACTGGGGCTATGACTTCTGCGCTAGAAGAGGAGACTAAAGTCTGGAGTGTCAGAGCGACATGTACCCAGGCATATCTAGTATCTGGTGTTTAGAGTACATGTTGATAGAATCCAAAAGTTATCAGGGCAAAGGCTAATAGACATTAAGACTGGCGCATGCATAATTCTATATGTAGTGCGTGTGTAAGGAATATTCCATGAATATTAATACAGTATTTCTCTTACATGGAGACATAAAGGCTAGACCATGACGGAAACTATTGATGCGATTCAGTAGCTTAGGAATGCAGAGAAGGAGGGCTGGACTGATAACTAGAAACATAACATACTCTTGGCAGACTGGGAGGCAGAGCCAGGCCGGGCCGGGCACTGCGTGGCAAGAAGTAAGCTAAGGGTCAGGGATGCAGGTGGGGGCTGTATCGCTCCTTGGAGAGGGTTCAGGAGACAGGAGCTGAATCTGAGTCCGGGCCCTTTTGAGGCCTAGGAACGGGGACAATTCAATGAATTAACGTGCACACTGTGAAACGTGGCAACGTAGGTTTACATAGGCCTGATATTCGTTGTTTTCACGATGACTGGAAACTGGCATACTAGAGATGGACACAACTGTAATTGCGTCTTTAATCGATCAGAGGGGAATACATGCATATCGATCATGCACATATAACATAAGATGGGGAACACGTAGGCACATATAACATGGCAAAATTTACTTTTCCACATTCCCTCCTTGTGCCCTACGTTTCCATCAGGAAACATCAATATTCATGATACCATCTATCATTTCATATAGCATCATTTGCTCGTCTCGAATTGTCTTGGAACGGGACTTAGGACTAGGGATACAAGAGGTAGCACAAATGCCGCAAATCGCAGGGCCACATTGTATACAGAGGCAGCAACTGAATATGATCATTACTGCAATACCTAGGAATGATAATACTTTCCATCCCCAGGCAGATATAATACTCCAGAGCCAACCGGACCATGTCCAGGTGCCTGGATTCTGGTGTAACTGATGGGCAATTTTGTGAAGTCTGGTTATAGCTGAATAAACAGACGGCGCGTTATTAGGAATGAAAATGCAACAACTAGATCCGATGACTCTACATGCTCCTCCTCTATCGGCCAGTATGACGTCAAGAACGAGACGATTTTGGAGCACGACAAATCTCATAGCAGATTGCTCTTCAGTTAAGTTACCTAGAGCAGAAGTAGTCTCATTCACTACTGCTTCAAGGGTTCTGGTTAACCTACGTATTAACTTACTATTCTGGACAGGTCCTATAAAGAAGAAGAAACCTTTATTAAAGTCTTGATACTGTTCTAGAGTAGTTTCAGTTTGATCGACAATTGGGGACTCGATCTCCCTTCTAGGTCTGACGTGTACTAGATGTGTATTTCTGTGATAATCAGATGGGGCTAGGAAAACTGGTGGCAGTAGGAAGGCAATGTAACATGTTCCCTCCCAATCGAGGGGCAGACGAACATATGCGGTCTGACCACAAACAAAATAAGAATGACGTGAGGCTTTAAAAATAGATTTCCCACTGTCACTATACTCGACAATAGTAGTACAATCACTATGTCCTACATGTGCGGAACCATTCTTTCTGACACATAATTCGCCTTTGACTGGTAGTACTGAAATAGCAGGCAAATCTGGAGTAGTATCAGACTGAACATTCAGGACCATAACATTCGAAGAATAATTACCTAAATCATATACTTCATTTTCTAGATCTAACCCTGTTCTATGGGAGAGACCTTGCTTGTCTGGAAAACATGTTCTATTCAGAAGGGACATATCATTGGAGGATGACGTTAAAGTGGACCATGCTCCACACGAACCATTATGTGAAAACGGATAAGGAAAGAGTGGCAGAACTCCCTTCGGTGTCTGGAAAGGGGGGAGTCGACCACACACCCAACAATTAGTGGCATTGCTGGTCTGGTGTGAATAGTGTAACATTCTGATAAATGTGTTATTTCTCATAGCAAGACGATAGGATAGTTCGTGAGGAGGCAGATCACTAAATGTGTGCTCTACTGTAGCATTAGAAAACTTGTTTACATGAGAACTTGGAAAACATAAATGTAATGCATAACTTGTGCAGGTAACCATAAGACTTAGAAACAATATAAAACTTAGAAAAACGATACATCTCATAGAGTTTTGACTAACTCTCTCACTATGGGGGTCTATCTCATACATGTCAGGGACCTGTCTAACCGTTTCACCCGAGAGGGACTTAGACAATTAAACTGGCTGACTTATTTTACTAGACCGGAGTTTCAATTTATACTCCTGTTGCGGAGTTTTCTCTAACAGAGGAACTTTAAGTTCGGAATCAAGTTCAGAGTCTGTTTTTAGGCAGTCTTTAGTAATGGAACAGTCCTTAGCAAAAGATTTTTCACGAAGTCCATGGAATTTTTTGACGTGGGACAGGTGGACCCATCCCTTGCGGCCTTCTAACTTCACTGCTGTCCTCGTGGTTAACAGAACTAGACGTGGCTCCTTCCAACGAGGCTCCAGCGGGCTTGAACGATCAAAGTTCCTGACCAACACCAGGCTTCCTCGAATGACTTCATGCGGTTTCACCTCGGTGTTGTCTGGAAATGCGGCGGCAACCTGTGAACGACAAGAGTGTAGGGCAGACATCAAGGAAGCTAGGTAATCTGTCAGCATATTACTGGAAACATCTGTAATACTGCGGGGTCTAGGTGTACCCCACATGTTTGGGGGGCGGCCGAATACGACCTCATACGGGGACAGACCTGATCTGGAATGTGCAACCATCCGCATATAAAATAGGGCAACTGGCAGGGCAACTAGCCAGTCTACACCTTTCTCTTTACATATCTTGGCAATACGGATTTTCAGGGTCTGATTATGTCTCTCTACGAGACCGGCTGCTTCAGGATGGCGCACACAATGGAACTTTCACTGGTACCCTAACAAAAGGGAAACATGTTTCATAAGCTCAGATGAGAATGGCTGGCCGTTATCAGAATACACGACCCTAGGGAGTCCATAGCGGGGAAAGAATTCACGAACCAACTGCCTAGCAGTGGTCGCGGCTGTGTAATCTGGGACTGGATATGCTTCTGTCCACCTGGATAAAGCGCATACAACTACGAGGACATACTTGAAACCTCGACATCGCTCCATCTGAATGTAATCCATCTGGAGGACTTCAAAAGGGTGGTCAGGAGGTTGGAATCCACCTTGTTCCACCGGGACACTTTTACCTGGATTGAACTGACAACATATCATACAGGTACGGACTTTCTGCTTGGCTGCAGCTCGTAAATGCTTGTTGAACCAAAGGTTCTGAATACTGTCTAACGTAGCTTTTTCTCCTAGATGTGCTGGACTATGTGCGGTATTAATAATGACTTGAACCATAGAGTCGGGGAGAAACCATGTGGCTTTTCCCTTCGTCAACCATCCTTGATCTGTCTGGACCCCTCCTTGTTCGGACCATTTCTGGATTTCTTCAGGAGTAGCATGTAACTGTATGTCTATGACATCTTGTGTAGGGTCTTTAACTGTCATACAGGTAGTCTGATCTGGAGTGAGTGTCTGTGTCGTGTTAACTGGAATGTCTGGAGTCTGAGCTGTAAGCTTGGCTGTTCGATCTGCTAGATCGTTACCTTGGGAAATGATGTCAGTAACTTTCGTATGTGCCTTGCACTTCATGATAGCGATAGCTGTCGGTAAATGTATTGCATCTAACAGAGCTTGAATGAGGAGACCATGCTGAATCTTGGTTCCATGAGAAGTCATGAAACCTCTCTCCTGCCAGAGTACTCCGAAGTCGTGTACAACTCCGAATGCGTAACGTGAATCTGTATATATGTTTACTTTCAGGTTCTTGGCACGTATGCAGGCTTGGGTCAGAGCAACTAGCTCTGCTGCTTAAGCAGACAGGGTGTCAATACGATGTGTTTCTATAACTTCAGTTTCAGTAGTTACTGCATACGCGGCTACTAGTTCTCCTGTACTAGTTCTCATACATGAACCATCCACATAAAGTGTCAGGTCGGGGTTAGGTAATGCAATGTCTGTCAGGTCTTGTCTTGGCTTAGTCATAGTGTTAACAACTTCCACACAGTCATGTGTGGCAGGATTTGAAGTAACTGACGGTAACAGTGTAGCAGGATTTAGAATGTTGCAGCGTCTGATTTCTATGTGTGGCTGGAACAGTGTCAGTTCATAACCTGTTAAACGTGCAATTGTCAAGTGCTGAGTCTGTGTTCGGTTTAAAAGAACTTCCACGGAATGTGGAACTTGTACTGTCAGGGAGTGTCCTAATACTATGGAATCACTTTGTCTGATAGCTAGAGCTGTGGCTGCAACTGACTTGAGGCACGCAGGCAGAGCCTGGGCTACTGGATCTAATGTGCTCGAAAAATAAGCACAGGGCTTTTACTGTCCTGCTTGATCTTGTGTGAGAACAGATAATGCAGTACCATCACGTTCTGTGACAAAAAGTGTAAAAGGCTTACTGTAGTTCGGTGTTGCTAGAACGGGTGCTTGGCATAAGGCTTTCTTTAATTCATTAAAAACAAGTGTATGTTCCTGGGTCCAAGGGAGGACAGTCGATACGGCTGCCTCCTGTGTCGTTAACTGTATCAGTGGCTTGGCTAGAAATGCATACTGAGGAATCCATTGTCTGCAATAAGAAGTGAGGCCAATAAAAGCTCGTACCTCCTTCTGTGTCTTGGGCTGTGGAAGACTCGCTATTAACTGGATACGGTCTGGTGTCAACTGCCTACCCCACTTGGACAGTAAGTGGCCTAAGTAGATCACTTGCTGGACACAGAATTGTAATTTGGAAGGGGACACCTTGTGCCCCTGTTCGGCCAGAAAATACAGGACTGTAAGTGACGCTCGCTCGCAGTCACGTTCAGAACGGGCTGTGATCAGTAGATCATCGACATACTGGAGCAGGGCAGTGTCAGTTGGCATGTGAATATTGTCTAGTTGTCTCTTAAGTGCTTGACTGTAAATACTAGGGCTTTCTGTAAAACCTTGAGGAGCTCGTGTGAATTTATAGCTCCTTCCATTTAAACAAAAAACAAAAAGGTACTGGCTGTCTGGATGAATGGGGACACTAAAAAATGCGTTCTTGAGGTCGATAACAGTGAAAAATGTAGCTTCAGAATCAATGGCTGTTAATAGAGAAGAAATATCTGGGACTACTGGATACTGGGGTATGATACATTTATTAAGTTCTCGAAGATCAATCACTAATCGATATACTGGAGGTGCATTTGGATCAGTACGTTTCAAGACTGGAATGATAGGAGAATTACAAACATTGGAGTCAGTTTCTACAACCACTCCTTGAGCAATGAGCTCGTCAATAATTTTGGATAAGGCTGCTACAGCCTCAGGTGGCAATCTGTACTGTCTGATTCGTGGCAAAACTATACCTTGTTTGAGAGTCACACGATGGGGTGTGATGTGCATACATCCTACATCAGTTGGACCTTGCGCCCATAAATGCTGCGGTACATTCAGTAGTCTTGGATCAAAATCACGTAATACATAGTGACCTTTAAAGTCACGCAAAAACAATCGGACTCCTTCTGGGGAGCAGCAAATTACTGCACCTAATTCTTTCAGTGTTTTAATGCCTAATAAATTTTCTGGACATGATTTCGTAAGTAACAAATCAGTAGTTCGGGACAATGGACCAACTTCTAGGGAAACTGGTTTTGAAATTTCATTAACAATAGGCTTTCCTGAAAAACCAAGGGAAAAAATTTTAGAGCCTGAGAGCGGAGCCCCTGGAACCTCGTCATGACTAATAGTAGTCCTACTTGCCCCTGTATCAATCAGAAACTTTCTGTCTTTCCCTAATACTTGACTGTGTACATAGGGACCCTCTTGATCTACAGGTATCTCGATGAGAGGCAAGCCTACCTCCCTCTCTAGGCTGTTTCATGAATACTGTTGATACTCTGGATACTCCGACTGGGCATACTGGTACATCTGCTGTGTAACATGCTGTGTTGCAGCAATAGGCCGCGGTGCTGGAACTGTCTGTTGTGCATTCTGTGGTGACTGAGAAGTCTGTGAAACTTGTTCTTGTCTAGGCGGACGTGGTCTTTCTTTAGTCTTACCAGTAGCTATGTTGTGTTTCAGAACTGCACACTCGTTTATAAAATGACCTGGCTGTTTACAGTAATTGCATGTCCCTTTAACGGGAGCTGCAGGATGACTGGCTTGATTCGGACCCCTCTTCTGACTGTCTTGTGGAACAGATTGTGCAACTAATACTTTCATTTTCGTGTCTTTCATACGTCTTCTTTCGTGTTCTTGCTCTTCCCTGATTCTGTTCTGGTGATACTGGAGCATCTGAAGCATTTGTGACGGGGTATTAGCTTGCCAACTACTTTCGACTTTCAATACTCGATTTTTAACTTGTGGACTTGAATTCTCGACTAGTTTAGTAACAAAAAGATGAGGGTATGACTCGCTATTCGTCTTCAAACCACTGTTAATAATAAAACATTTTTCAAATCTAGAATAAAAATCACTAGTGTCTTCATCCTGTTTCTGTTTGCATGCTGAGATTGCATCCCAATCTTCCTTTCTCGTGGCTAGTAACCTTGGCAAAACCTGTATCAATAACTCAGGCAATTCTTTACATTTTTCCCCAAGACCAGTACCTGGTACTCGTATTTTATCTTCAGCTTCTAGAGCTGTCCAATCAATCTTTTTCTCTCCCACCTCCCATTCTTTTTCCTTGAGTTTTTCATATACCCCTGCGGGCAACAGGACCTTTAACATTTTAATGATATCTGGATACGTGTATTCTCCCATACGGAGCATGTCTTTTAATTCTCGATGGAACCCTGCTGGATCTTTGTCGTGACAGGGAATTAACTTTTTCATCTCTAAGAGTTCCATCTTTGTGATAGGGGTGTAAACAAATACTCGTTCTAGTCCACCACCCGTTCCTCTAACTGGATGTACTTCTCGTAACGGATGCTGTCTATCTATGTAAAATGATTTACTTTCTGGAGGTGAGACATGAACAAAATGCGGATTCAGAAACGTTCGGTATTTGTGGCGCTGTTCTAGGATGACACTAATTAAATCGGTACCTAAACCTCTCCATCTATACTGGAGTAACTCGTTCAGAACATCATGTAACGGACCTGGATCAGAATGTTGTCCCTCATACAGTGTAATGAGGTGCTGGATCATATACATACCCACCAGTCGCTGCTCGGCTGGGGGCAGTTTCAGAAACATTTGTGCCACTATTTCGTCCGGAAAAGTGGTAGAATCAGTAGCCCATCGGACTGCTGATCGGACTAGTTCTTGTTCATGCATGGTACTAAGTTCACTATAACCGATTCGTGATTTCAGAATGTGATCGGTAGCTTGAAATACTTGCTCAAGAGAACCTTGTTCTGGTGCTGGAAGAGGAAAAACTTTCTTGTGTTCTAGGCGTGAATGTCGGTCGGGAAGTCTAGTTTTACCTACATACGCTATTCTGGTAGGATTCTCGTTGTCTACCTCTTCGGTAGGAGAGTCGTCTTCTTTCTCGCTTACTTGTGCTGCTTTGCGTTTCTCGTGTAACCTTATTATTTCCTTACGAATTTTCTTATACATACTCTCTATACTACCTAGTGTCTTGTGTCTTCCCTCGGCTATATGATCACTCCACCTTGTCAGGACTTTCATTTCCGTCGGATCTTTATCTGGATAATCTTGTTCCCTTATTAAACAATTAATTAGAAACTTTAAAAGCAGGAGCTGAGTCTCAGCTTTCCTTTGAGACATGGCTTCGCCAATACTTCCTGGATCATCTCCTGTACGGATGAAACGATATATTCTGTCTAGATCTTCTTTCATATTCGGTAGGGTGTCCAAATACTCGGTCACTCGCCTTACACGTAATGAATATATGACCATATCATCATCGCCTGGGACTGGATCATAACGGCATTCCGTGAGAGCACGCTTGATATCTGCAACGGACTGGGGTTTGGGCGTACGCTGTAACGCACGTTCATGTAACTCGAGAAATGACGGACGTTTGTGTTGCGGCGGGTTACAAGGAGGACTTCCCCCCCCCCGCGGCTCCTAAACTGGAATCGTCGACGGGTATCGTACGGGCTGGCAGAGTGGCTGATGTAGCGGGTACTTGTACTCAGTTACTGTGGGCTGGACCGGGGGTACCGTAACAGGTGCTGTAACAGGTGCCCCGGTGGCTGGAGGGACAGGAATTACATTATTTACGGGAGCTGGCGGAACTGTATTTGCATATTCTGGGACTGTGTCGTCCAAATAGGACGAGAGAAAAATATCAGCTGCGGTCGGTTTGTGACGTAGCTTCATCGGAACTAATGGCGGCGGAAAATTACATGATGCTTCCGGGGTTGCTTTCGGCAAGCCCTCGGCAAGAAGAGGATACATACCCTTAATAAGGGCATTTCTCTGTCTGTCTGACTGTTCGGCTTTAACTCGTTCACCTATTTCGATTAGTTCCCTTTCTTGGGCTCTTTCTAAGGATTCCCTACTTAATTCTGATTTTCTGATTTCTTTTTCGGTTCTTTTATGAGATTCTTTGCGCCATAACTCGATGGCATCTTTCTGGGACTGTCTGGCTTTCTTTTTCCATAATGCTTCTTCTACTCGCATGATGCACTCGGCATCCCACGTACCTGATACGGGCCATCTATATTTCTCTTCTAATTCCTTGGTGTACTCCACCCATAAGTCTAGATATAATATGGCACTTATGCCATGCTTATGATACATAAAATGACCTGGACTGTCCCTAGGCGGGACAGGAACTGCTTCCTCGAGCAGACCTTTTCTAGTTTTTAACTCACGTAATTTCGAGAACAAAGGCATAACTTAGGCTGGAGTCTGGACACAATACAATACACGATAAACACAGTAATAACTGAAAAACGAATCACTCGTACCACGACATTGAAAACACATGAAATAACATTTATAATAACAGTTCGGACAGAATACATGAATTTTCTCGAGAGCAGAACTTACTGGAACAGAAACTTACTAGAATGACTAGATGCACTGCTAAAACAGTACGAAACTTACTGGTCCCATAAAGAGACACGTCAGGACCCGCGTCCACCTAGATGAACACTTCGTGTTGGATCTGTGTACCCAAACCCACGGACCAGAGACAAATTAATTGACCCTGTCTAGATACTACCCCAGCAACGGTACTCACCGGGCAGCAAGAACGGAAGGCCTCGGACTGGACTGGACTGCTACGACGACGGACGGACGAACTTCGGACTTCAGTTACAGGTGGGCCTCCGGATACCTCGGACCTTGGACTCTCGGCTTGGGCTCTGGTCGGGACTCGCCGCGTTCCTCCACCGCCTCGTCTGGACGCTGGACCGCAACCTCCGTCTCCTCCGTGGGCCTGAGGGATACTTGAAGCAGAAATATCTGCACGTGCACGGTATGGTTCCGTCACGGCTGCAGAGGATCAGGGGGCCTGCGTGGCTTCTCCGGCGCGTGGGGAAAGGGCAAGTCCCTATTCGGGCGCCATTATGTGGTAAATAAATAAATTATTACCGGATCTATTTTTCAGAATAATCAATAAACAGGTAGCTCAATAAATAAGAGTCAAGATTCGAGGTAGCTGGAGTTTACAGGCTTTAATCAGGCATAAAGGACAGGAACAGGACAGCCTGTACGGGAATAGGATGGCAGCTGCCGGGGGCAGGATCTGGGAACGGACAAGGGTAACTTTTAATAACAGTGCACAATATATATAGTTAAACAAAATACATTACATTCAATACAGTAGGCGTAGCAGTAGGCGTGGTTCGTAACAGTCGCGAAAGATAAGGGTAAAATGATGTAACAAGAAGGCGTGTACAGGGCGTATACATAGACATGTGATGTAAACGTAACAGAATATGTCATAAAAGGGGCGGAAACATGGAGGGGGCTACCTGAGCAGCTGGGACCTCTAACCTAGTGGTGCGCGCAAATGGGCAATGACGTGTTACCAGGGAAAACTGGGGCTATGACTTCTGCGCTAGAAGAGGAGACTAAAGTCTGGAGTGTCAGAGCGACATGTACCCAGGCATATCTAGTATCTGGTGTTTAGAGTACATGTTGATAGAATCCAAAAGTTATCAGGGCAAAGGCTAATAGACATTAAGACTGGTGCATGCATAATTCTATATGTAGTGCGTGTGTAAGGAATATTCCATGAATATTAATACAGTATTTCTCTTACATGGAGACATAAAGGCTAGACCATGACGGAAACTATTGATGCGATTCAGTAGCTTAGGAATGCAGAGAAGGAGGGCTGGACTGATAACTAGAAACATAACATACTCTTGGCAGACTGGGAGGCAGAGCCAGGCCGGGCCGGGCACTGCGTGGCAAGAAGTAAGCTAAGGGTCAGGGATGCAGGTGGGGGCTGTATCGCTCCTTGGAGAGGGTTCAGGAGACAGGAGCTGAATCTGAGTCCGGGCCCTTTTGAGGCCTAGGAACGGGGACAATTCAATGAATTAACGTGCACACTGTGAAACGTGGCAACGTAGTTTTACATAGGCCTGATATTCGTTGTTTTCACGATGACTGGAAACTGGCATACTAGAGATGGACACAACTGTAATTGCGTCTTTAATCGATCAGAGGGGAATACATGCATATCGATCATGCACATATAACATAAGATGGGGAACACGTAGGCACATATAACATGGCAAAATTTACTTTTCCACAACAGGGTCAGACTGATTTGCATATAGCCATGTCTGAACTGGGGTGGCAGAGTGGGCTAAAGAACGGTAATGGATCAAACCCAGATCTTTTGACTGGGTGTGAGTGTTTGATTGGTTCAGATGCTCCGTCCATCACCACCCTCTTTTGTACTGCTTTGGCCGCCATAAGTGTGGCAGGGTATGCTCAGACGTGAGTCCCTTGCTCACTTTGCCACTGGATTCAAGCAAGCCGGGCTGAAGAAGGCTGGAATGCCAGAAACCGGTCCTCGGAAGCTTGTTTCCGGTCCAGGGAAGGCATGGCTTGCAGTTCGGGCTGGACTGTTCCCATGAGGCACAGGGTCAGACTGATTTGCATATAACCATGTCTGAACTGGGGTGGCAGAGTGGGCTAAAGAACGGTGATGGCTCAAACCCAGATCTTTTGACTGGGTGTGAGTGTTTGATTGGTTCAGATGCTCCGTCCATCACCACCCCCTTTTGTACCCCTCTCAAGAAAAGGGCACCACAATCAGACGCTTCCCAGGATGAAAAATAAAGCTCTCCCAGGCACTACAGCCCAAAGTTTCCAGGGAAAGTCTTGGTATGAAAGGGGGGGGGGTCAAAGGCTGGGCCCAGGTGCCAGCTCACAGGGCTCTCCAGCAGGGAGGCAGTCCCAGTAGCGGTTCTTCCTGGTGCCCAGCAGCAGCAGCAGGCCCCCCAAGTCAGGAACAAGAGAGAACAGCATACATGGGGTCACAGCCACTTCTTATACCCACATTTCCTTTGTCTCCTAGCACAGGGTTTAGGGAAAACGAGATGCAACTGGTTTGGGAGCACTAACGCACTTTGTTTTGCTCAGCTCATCTGCTTCTATTCACAGGATGGGCCAGGGACATCAGACGCACCACAGGGGCGGATCCAGCATTGTGGAGGGAAGGCACAGCCCTATTCAGGTCCCAGGTGCAAATCCTCCCTCCCAAACCACATGCAGATCTCCCTTTTCACCACCGGGCAGACCCATCCTGGCTCCTGGAGCCAAGCACACCAGCCAGCCCCTGTCACTCACAAGCCAGACAGTCAATTCACATTCACTGCACACAGAAATGCCAACTTCTAAAAGTGGTACTTCTACACTAGTCACATTAAATCTGCGCACACCATCGCGCAGCATTTAATTTCCAGAGTTCCCACATACCAAACTCGCCCCTGCACTCCTCTCACATCAGGAACTACCATGGACACTCATCTCCCCCATGCATTCCTATTGGAGGGCAGGCCAATCTCACCCCACGCACTCAGACTGCGCACGCACTTTACACTGGGACACAGTGCTAAAGTGCACAGAAGCCCAAAACAACAACATCAGGACATATTTAAAAGCAAAAAGTTTAGTGGTGAACCTGCCAAGAGGGCCAAGTACAACAGTCCTACACTGAAAATATTTCCAAATTTGTAGACATGTATATTGTTTGTCTTTTATTTGATAAAAGACACTTCTGTCTTTTGTCAAAGATTCTCCAGATTTCCTTAGACAGATCGCGGATATATCATGGGACTTAGAGTATATCTTGGTTACAATGGATGTCAATAGTTTGTATACGAATATCACATATAAATTGGGACTGAAGGCATTGAAATCTTTTTTTGATTATAACGTCGGCTACCTCTTATTCCTATTTGTGTATGATATTGGACTTTGTGGCACTTGTCCTCAATAACAATTTTTTCTATTATCCAGATGTATTGTACCACCAACTGAATGGAGCTGTGGATTTATAGGGACATTTAAGCTGCAATTTGTGTTTTTCTCAGTTCATGATTTAATGTCTAGAACATTCCCTGAAAGGACAACAGCGAAGTGACATCTAGCGCCGGGCAACTTCTCCACTTATCCTTCTGTAACTCTACATACATATATATATAGAGATTTTTCTTGCATCTTGCAGCCAATCTTGGTGCAGTCTAGGTTTTCATTTGGACCAGAGCCAAGCAGCAGCCAGAGAAGCAGAGCGGAGACGCCGAAGAAAAACACCCCAGACACTCGCCTTACCGATTGCCCTGCACAGGTCCCCCTCTCGATTTGGCCACAGTACAGTACCGCACCGCACCTCACTGGAGCTCAGGGCTTGGAGCTTGGGGCTTAGAACCAAGAGCCTGCAGCGGGGAAGAGCTCGCTCCAATCACTGAGAAAGCCATGTGGAATCCACTGGGGAAGAGTCACGTGGAGCAAGTTGAGCCCACTTTCACCCACGCTTGGCCGTGGCTGGCAGCGCTGAGAGACACAACGAGATGCGGTGCAGTGTGTGGCGTGGAAATCTGAGCGCAGAGCACAGAGATCGCGGCTACCCTACTGGCGGCCACAGAGTGTATAGCCCAGCAAGACTGCGGAAGCGACCCTACTAGGTTGGGTGCGGCTTGCAGTCTGCCAGTGTGCCCTGCTCTCTGCCCAGGCTCTGGCCCAGGCTCTGGACCTGCTTGACCCCAAAGGCCTTCAAAGGCTTCTAGCCTTCTTTGCTCAAAACCAGGTAATTGCCGGATAGATTCTCCCAGATAAACCCAGATAGACTCACCCGACCTAACCACAAGGCCAATACCAGTTTCAATCACCAGGCAACCAGGACCACAAGACCATCAGTACTGCCAGACAGGTGTACCTGGACCCCCCGGGACCTCAGAGCTCAGAGTATAGAACAATCATGCGGACAAAAAATGCAGGCTTGGTCCACCCTCAAGCTGACTATCACCCACCTAAATCCATAAGATGCCAAACGTCTAAGATGTTGTACCCTCCAGGTAAAGGAAGTGTAAGTTCTTCTTTGACCTCACGGGAGGGGCAACAATTGGGCGAGCGGCCAACTAACCCTTCACCAACTATAAGTGTGAAGATTATGAATTGAAATTTAAACTCAAACTCAAATTTGAGTGAACTCACCGCAACCGGCAATAGTAACAGTCCTAATGGCAGCAGTAACATTAGAGCCTATTTTCAACAAACAATGCCTAAAGGCAAATCAGGTCACCCTGACAATCCTGGGAAAATAGCTGATGCACCCTGCTTTAAAATTTGCATCGAAGCCATCGCTAGTACATCAGCATGAGGCAATATATACGTGTCATTGAGTCAAAGGTCCCCACTTGCCACTCCATTTTCGCTGGAAAATATCATAGTCGAGGGCAATAGCGTTCAAGCACAAGAAATCACTATTGATCAAGGCTCGCTTTGCCCTAAAAACTCAGCAACCTGCACACCAGTGTCCACAAATCCAGACAGCGGATCCACGGAGGCTTACCCCACTACCTTCTTAGTGACAAGTGAGGACTTCCCTCCCATTACAAGATATATTACGGGCAACTGCACCACTCCTCTGAAGCCTCAGCTGGACCATTTGGCCTCCCCCTTAAAGTGAGAGCTCTCCATATAAAGGGTGTTCTAATTCATCAGACCCAAGGCTCCTTCTATGTGCAAACGAGCTGGGGCCCTCCGTCTCCCCAAAAACCGAAATGGAAACTGTCTCGGTGCCTCAAAAAATAGAGAGTCACCTCACATTGATCAATGAAGCTCTGATCTCAATAACAAATGCGGCTATAATGCACGCAGATACGTTGGACACACAAATAAACATACTCCAAACAGTTGCAAGTCTGATCTCAGGATTGGATTTTAAATTGTAACTTTTAAACTCTCTGATTTGCAGAGCTGAGGCAAATACGGATGTACAAGTAAAACAAGATGGCTGTGGATGCAGTCTAATATTGCAGAATTTGGAAAAGCTCCCAGGAATAATGAGCACTTTAGTCACGGACCTTACGCGTGAGGTCAACAGGCGGACGAACAACGCATCCCGCTTCCCCCAACCAAATCCAACTCAGAGCACAAGCAGGAAGGCCTCACAAATAAACGTGAAAAAAGTATTATACGAGTCATCAAGGCTGATGGGAGATCATATAAACAGAATAAAGACAGAAGACTCGCAGCCAACATATGCCTCCCAGCTAAGGCTACAGAACAATCAGGATAGACCATAAAAAATACAGGAAACGTTCAGGCACGATAGTAACAGCTTCAAAAGTGCATCTAGTGACAATGACTTGGCGTTTAAATTCAAGTCGCAGTCTGAATCACATTCTGCTTTAACACTGATAAAGGCTCTGGAAAGCCAGATGATCTAAAAACCCCAAATCTAGAATGTCAACACCTATCCAGGAAAAACAAGAAAACATTAAAAAAGTTAAACAAAACAAAAAATGGTAAAAGTTATCATAAAGGGACAATCATGCATTGCCTAGTGTCAGAAAAACAGGAAAACAGAGAGCACAACAAGGTGAACAATGATGACTTTGACCTCCTGTATAAAAACCAAGTGGTAATGATCAAAATACAGGTACACAAATGTAAACCTCATAACACAAATAAATCAGTCCTTGCATGGCCAATAGTCCAAAAGGAGCTCCATATTGCAAATACAGCTAACAATCAGAGGGAGAAGAAAACTACTCAAGCCAGCACCAATGACCCTCCACGCCCCCCCTTGTCCGGATCCCTAACCCCAGGAGTGACTCACAACCACGGGCCCCAAGTAAAACTGGACCGGGGAAGGCTCTGTCGACTGTGGGAATTTAACTTGGAATCCTACTGAGCCCTTGGATTCACCAAAGGTAATTTTTAAACACATTCAGCCTTTCAAAGACTACGCCACAGATCGAGAAAAATTGAAAGTACTGCTATATCTTGAATATGCCTCGCAGGGGAATTGGGACATCCTCAACAGAGGAAACCTTCTGAAGCTTTGCGAAAACATCCTGGGTTTAGAAAAAATATAAAAACAACAGATATTGAGACTGTGGCTTTCTCTGACACAGGGCCAAATGAAACAAATGAAACAACAGAGATAACTTTCTATAACCCGGTCATGGTGGATGCCCTGAGAGGATATAAAATGCAACTTGACAATCGGGGCATAAAAATAAAGCCCCTGCTCGCTACTAAACATCAAGAGACCCTGAAAAATAATGTTCCAAGTGCACAGCAGGGAGTACAAGAATTGAATGGCCAGAAATGGATGAACAGCAAACATTCAAGTCAACCAGCTACTGGATCCATAGGTGGCCCGAAAATGAATTTGTGGAGCAATAGCTCAATCCAAATCATCACACATGTAGAAGGGGGCAGCCACTCCTGTTCGACTAAGGCGAACAGCATTAAAGATTGGTCCTGGCTCCCACTGGCCTTAAATTCTAGGTCCTAAAACCAGGCCCTTCTCAAGAAATCAGTCTATGCCGCCAAAGGTTAGTTCCGTTTCAAACAACGGCCTCATTGAGCATAGAATCCCCTCAGATAACTACCAAACGATCAACATCATGACTTGGAACGTCACAGAGATTAACAAGGTTTTGCAAAGTCCATCTGCAACAACACAGCTTCCTGGGGCAGACATAATCTGCACCCAAGAAACATGAGCAACTTCATCTACACCAATAGGGGGCTATGTGGAATATTTCAAACCTTCAATAAAAGGCAATATCTTCGGGGGACCCTTAGAGGGTATCTCTGCATACATCAAGCATGCTCTGAAAATACATTTCACTGTGATGAAGAACGCCTCAGATTTGTTTTTGGCTGGCACTCTGAAAGGCTTGAATACGACAGATGGCCCAATATCAATACTTTTAATCAATGTTTATTTTAACCCCCATGGACCGGGTCTGGGACCGGGATTGAAACTCTGCTATTGCAGTTTGCAGGCATGGACTCCATCATCCTTGGGGACTTTAACACACATGACATCGGGCTCAATGCACTTGAAAGTTACCCCAAAGGGAGCACCAGAAGATTCAACGGCCTTTTGGGGTGTATAATCTGGCAACAACACACTCTCTAACTATAAAAGTCAATTCAGGGGCATTCATAGCACCGACTTACAACATCCGGACCACAATAGACTATATCTTATTGAGTGAGAGACTACAAAAACATATGTCAAAAATATGCATTTCAAGCCCGGAATGAAAGTGACCATGCCGCCCTAACCCTCCAGTTACCCATCACTGCGAAAACCTGCTACACTCTTCTCTGCAACGGGGCAACAAAGGGGGAAGAACTACACAGACTCCTTAGAAGAATCAAATGGGGGCAACTCCCAAGTCATAAATTTGTTTCATGAAAACTAACATGGAAAGACTGGCAGACCGGTATCAAGAAAAAGGGTATCATAGAGAAATCGGGCACACTTGCCTATGATTTAGTATCTCTGCTTCAGGGGAGCATTACACACAGAACCAACACAGAACCAATGTAAACTCCACACACACTGAGATATCAACCAGCAATCAGGGAATGCTCCAAGCAACTAAACTTCAAATGCAGGGCCTATCAGGTAACAGCGTCTGAGTCTACCAAAAAGAAACTTAAACTAGCTGCCAAGAGCCACTCATTACTAGTTTGGCATGCAAAACGTGAACTTACAGAGGCAAAATGGCTGAATATCTTTGAGTTGCCGGCACCAAGCAAATCCCAAGAATTTTGGCAATATCTAAACAAGATAATTCACGGGACCTCAACTAGAGAGAACCCACTCGATGCAAGCACCTGGATATCCCATGTGAAAACCCTTTAAACCGATGACTCGAACGTAAATCCATCAGATAGAACCACAACACAAGGGGGGTAATCTAGCAATGTCACAACTAATTCTACGGAACCTCAGGTCAATTTTACCTCCCCATATAAACATGCAACTCGAAGTATCTTGAAACAAATACATCGTAATGAAGCACCTGGCCCTAACGGCCTACCTGACTCCCTCCTCAGGGAGGACATCGACTTCTGGGCTGACAATTTGGCTCAGCTGTATGCCGCGTGCAGGTTTCTGGAGGATGTTTCTGACTCCTGGAGGAGGTCACTGCTGCATCCGATATACAAAAAAGGGCCTAGCACTGACCCTAGGAATTATTGTATGATTGCATTATTGGACATTGAGGTCAAGGCTTATGCAAGTACCCTTTTGGTGTAACTACCGGATTGGGTCAGCAGGGAACGTCTCCTTTCCTTCTACCAGACCGTGTTCCAATCAGGTGGTTCCACAATCGATAACATCATTGCCCTTTCATACCTAATACACCAAGCGGTGGCTCACAGCACCTACCGCTTTTTGCTTGCTTCATCGATTATACAGCTGCTTTTGATGGGGTAGACCGCACCATCCTATGGCAGAAATTGGCACAAAGGAACATCAACCCGTCTCTGCTACAAGCCATTAGATCACTGTAGTCACCAATTTGGGTGAGAGTTAAAGTCTCCAGTGACTCCGCTACAGAAGAAATCACCACGGACTACGGGCTAAAGCAAGGTTGCGTCCTCTCCCCATTGTTTTTCAACTTATACAGAGCGGATATGGTCAGTGCCCTGCTTGGAGCCACTTTAGCGACCCCAAGGATCGGGAAAAATAAGATCCAGCTGATGCAATATGCTGACGAGTTGGTCCTTTTGGATCATACTAAGATTGGTCTCCAAAAAGCATTGACAGCACTCTCAGAGAATAATTTTAAAAATAAGCTGGTCGTCAATCCAACTAAATCCAAGATAGTGATCTTTGGCCACTATCCAAAAAAAGTGGCAAAGTGGAGGCTCTTCCCGTTAATCCTGAATTGGGCAAAATCGTATAACTATCTTGGGGTCTGGATCTGTGAAACTGGCCGCTCACGGCTACACCGTCACAAGCTCCAGCAGAATGGGAAAATGGTCACCTAGGCTATCTGCAAACTTTATGCCGTCTTAGAAAGCCCAACAACAACGGCTATTCAAAGAGTCTTGAGGGCAAAACTATTACCTTACCTCAACTATGCGCTACAGGCGTTTCCAGTTAAATTCGCTCAGGACCTGGAAAAGATACACTGTGCAGCCTACAAAAAGATATTTAATCTACCAGCTTGCACCAGGAATACTTTAATGGATCTGGAATTCAATCTCAATCGACAAACTTTAGAAGAACTAGCAGCACTAGCGAAATACTTTTATTTAATAACTGCGTCATCAGAGCACTCGATGAAGGTAGTTATAAACTATATCTTTCAACAACCTGGCAACCTCTAGTTTACCGGCCTTGCCTCAGCCAAAGAACATTTGAAACTAGCCACAGGGAATTGGGACTCAAACACAATTAAGTATACTACCATCAAAATAGCAATAGAAAAGCAAGTATGATCATGCTCTCCTATGTTAGACATTGAAGCTCTGTCAGCTAGAGGCTTTCAAAAGACCCAAAGATCCCCCCACATATCACTCGCCCTTAAACCACATCTTCCGCAGCCAGTGGGGAGACCAGCCCTACACTGAATTCTTTCAGTCAGATTACATCCTCTCCCCCTAAAAGAACTGTACCCAATGGTGAAAATAAGACCGGTCATCACAGAGTGTTGCCTCTGCAACTATAAATGAGAGTCACTGGCTCATATCCTACTTTGCTGTCCTGTCTTGCAGCTAGTTCGTTGAATCCACCTTAAGTCCATTCTCCTTCAACTGGGCACGCTCACATCAAACGAGGCACTCAAACAGCTATATTTATTGGACACTGTGAAGCACATGATTAACTTTGCTACATTTATTTGTCACACCTGCACAGCACTTCTGGATTCGTCTCTATAGGTTTTCTGTGGCAATCATCAGGGTGAGGGCCCTGCCAGTTTGGCCACCACTGAAAGTCTGACTTGTTGCGCCTAAAAGACTGTTATTATTTCCATTGTTTTAAACCACAAAATCAGCAAAGGAGGTTTTATGAATATGTTGTGTTCATACATTTATTCATTTTTATTTATTTACTTCTTTTTTTAATATATATTGGTTGTTTTTATATTGGTTTTTATTAACCACACAAATCAAGAATTCATTCATTAATCCATTCATTCATACATATATTAAATGATCACTTCTTTTTGGCAAGTTTGCTTAATGTTTTTTTTTTTCTTTGTAGAGCCTGCAGATTGTGATAAGAAAACTATGGATGATGAGCTAAGAATAATCCTTGTTGGTAAAACTGGTTCTGGGAAAAGCGCCACCGGTAACACCATCCTGGGGAGGAGAGAGTTTGCGTGCAGATGTTCCCCAGGCTCAGTGACCACAGAGATCCAGAAGGGGTGTTGTGCTTACAACCGGGCACGCATCACTGTGGTGGACACACCAGGGATTTTTGATACAAAACTCTCTAATGAGAAAATGAAAACCAGTATTGCTGAGGCAGCTGGTATGTGCCCCCCGGGGCCGCACGCCCTCATCTTTGTGGTGAGGGTGGGACGGTTCACTAAAGAAGAAGCAGAGGCTGTTGAATTACTCCAAGGTCTGTTTGGGAAAGAAGCAGCAAAGTACATGATGGTGGTGTTCACACGAAAAGAGGACTTGGAAAATGAGCCAATAGGAACATATGTAGCAGACGATAATGGGAAACTGAAAGAGTTCATTGGATATTGTAAGCATCGTTACTGTGCTGTCAACAACGAAGCAACTGGAGAAAAACTGAAGAAAGAGCGCCATCAACTGGTGGCACAAATACAGCGCATGAAAGAAGAGAATGGAGCCAGATTTTACAGGTACCAGGCAGGTAAGGAGACAACGTCAAATCTATGGAACACCTTCAAACAAACTCAACATTCTTCCCTAGAAAAAGTGTAGGTACATATGCTTATTGTTGGACCTGGCCCTTTTTGGCAGGTTCACCCCGAAACTTTTTGCTTTTTCCTAGCCTGTTTCTGGAACCTGGGTTGGTGATTTTAGGCCTCTGCGCACTTTTTCACTGTGGTACAGTGTAAAGTGCGTGTGCTCACTGTGTATGTGTGGTCAGTGACCTGCACTCCCATAGGAATGAATTGGGAATATGTATGCCCATGGTAGTTCCTGATGTGTGGGGAGTGCAGGGTCGAGTTTGATATGTGAGAACTCTTGAGACTGAATGTTGCGTAATGGTGTATGCGGCATGATTGTGTCTAGTCTAGAAGTGCCAGTTTTAGAAGTTGGCATATTTGGGTAATTCATGCCTGGCGTGTGATTGGCTGGTGAGTCTGGCCCAGGAGTGCCTGGGCCTGCTTGTGGATTGACTGTCTGGTGAGGGTGACAGGGGCTGCAGAGCCCCAGGAGGTTGTCTGAGTCAGCCCGTGGATGAAAGGCTGCATCTGCTGCCAGGGAAGTGGGAGGAGATAGCACCTGGGAGTGAATGAGGCTGTGCCTGCCTGCCACAATGCTGGCTCCACCTCCCCGCTGGGCAACTGTCACCTCTGTCCCTGATACTGAAAGGACTTCCCTATAACCAGTTCTAGCTGGTTCTCACACTGCCTGCACCCTTTAGACAAAGGATTTTATAGTATAAAAAGGGGCTATGTCCCCTTCCAAAATGTTCTTGCTTTTGGACTTGAATCTTGCCAGGGGCGTGCTGCCGCTTGGGCCCAGGGGAATCCCTGGGCCCTGCCCAGCCCTGGACTCCTGATGGACCTTCCCTTTACTGGGAGCTGCTGTGCTCCATCTTATGTCCTGGACTGCTGAGGTCCTGGACTCCTGAAAGGACTTTTTGTTGCTTTATTTGTTGCCTCTAGCGCTTTGGAGCGCTTTATTTCTCCCCCAGCGCCTTATTTTAGCCAGGAAGCGCTGTTGAATTGATTTCCTAGAGGAGGGAGAGGAGCGTGGGCTGTGCAGCGCGATGCTGCAGGTCTCTGACAAAGGATTCCCCCGAGATTGCATTGGGGGTCATTGCGAGAGCCCACCTCGCTTAATTTTTAATTGAGAAAACCTCTCCGGGGCCGTGGACGAAGCCACGAAGGGGCCGCGGCCTGATTGGCCGTCCCTCGGCAGGAGCCGCGCTCTGATTGGCCATTGCTGTGGGCCTGTCCCCGAGAGCCGTGCTTCGATTGGCCGATTCGCCACGCAGAAGCTGCTACGTCAGAGGGGCTTGTCCCGGGAGCCGCGCTGTCATTGGCTGACTCCCGGGTGCATGAGGAGGCTCGTCATGGGAGCCGCGCATTCATTGGTGGATCCGGCGCTCCGGTGAAAAGAAGAAGTACGGCGCCTTCCACGGGGCTCCTGGGAGTGAGGGAGAGCCCCGTGGTGTCCGATGATGTGAGGCGGCTGGAGGTACCGGCGGGGCTCCGGTAACCGAAGAGGAGCCCCGCGCTGGCTGAGAGACCCGGTGAGTGCATCGAAGGGGAGGGGACTGTCGGGGCACATTGCTGGTGCCCGCCCCTCCCCCTCCAGAGCAAGCGCCTGAGCGCAAAGAGGCCCGGGGGCCTCCAGTGATGCAGAGTCCCCCGAGAGGGACTCCGCCTACCCCCTACCTGGAGTCACGAGCCCATGAGAGGCTCTTAGTGGGACATTGTGTTCGAGCCCCGAGAGGCTCCCGCCATATTCGATTTACGAGCCCAGAGAGGCTCGAGGGGGCATTTCTTGGTGTAGAACCCTGAGAGGCTCCCGCCCGCATTTTCATTGATACCGAGCCCACGAGGCTCGGCGGGGGCATTTTTAGTGTCTCAGAGCCCACGAGAGGCTCCACGGGGGTACCTAGTGACCTCGAGTCCCCCGAGGGGGGGCACAGCTGTTTTGAGAGCCTGAGGGCTCCATGGAGTCTATTTTGTTTTAGAGCCTGTGTGGCTCCAGCAGTGGGTGCAGTTTGCGCCTAAGGGTCAGTGAGGGCCCTGTCGCAGTTTTCTGAGGTTTCCCAGCTGCCCAGCAATTAGTGGGCAGCTGCACCGTTTAGGCACTTGGGAATGTTCCCAGGTGCCCAGGAAGTAGTGGGCACCTGCACCGATAAGGCTCCTGACTGTTTGGACTACAGGGCGTCCTAGCCCCAACAAGGCCAGTTGGTCTAGGGACTGCCACAGGTGGTGGCTCATGTAAGGTTTTGCGCAATTGTGTGGTTTTTCCTTGCACCACTGAATGTTTTAGGCATCATGTGTTTTTGCGCTATTGAGTTGTGTTCTGGCACCTCTGAATGTTTTTGATGCATCATGTGTCTTGTTATTACACCGCTGAATGTTTTAGGCATCATGTGTTTTCTTTCCCTGCACCTCTGAATGTATTTTTATGCATCATGTGTTTTCTTTACTCACACCTCTGAATGTTTTAGGCATCATGTGTTTTTCCTTCCCTGCACCTCTGAATGTGTTTTTGATGCATCATGTGTAATGTGTTCTTGCTGATACCACTAAAAGTATTTTATTCTTAGGTGCTTGTTCTTTTTAGTACAGGTGGTCCTAGTGAGGTCCTGGTCCCCTGCGTGACATTCTCCTAAGGTGGTTAGGGTTGCGTAGGTGGTACTTACCTGTTACCAGTAGATACTGGTTGTGATTTATAACTGTTATTTTGTGCTACAGTGATTTGATATCCTTTTATTCTAATTTCTGACAGTATTTCATTTCTACTAAGTGCTGATTCTGACAGTGGCCCATGTGGCCCTGTCCTGTAAATAATCCCTTATGAATATTGCCCGTGCCAGTTGGCACAATGTACATGTGTGATTTTTATCTGATGTGTTTTGACAATACCAAAGTTATTTTCATATAACCTTGTGTGGAGTTCCTTTTGTGGTGTGCCTAGGATCTTGTTGCTGTTGTGTGCTGGCGCAAATGCTTTACACATTGCCTCAGAGTTTAGCCTTATTGCTCGTGCCAAGCTACCAAGGGGGTGAGCAGGGGTTATCTTGGCGTGTGACTCCCTTGCCCTGACTAGAATGGTGGTTTCTGCCTGGCTTTGGCGTCAGCCTTAGCCTACCAGAAATAGCCAGTTCTAACACTTATTTATTTAATAATTACATTTTGTACAAAAAAGTTATATGATAGAAAGTTGTCTTTGAGGGACCTTGGGATGGACAGAAAAGCCCTGATGAACTTGGGTTGACTCATGATTTCAGTCACTGGAATTATTGACTCCTTCCTTCCAGCTCACTGAGCCACCTTTGAGATGATGCGGAAGGCGGTTTGATGTTCAGCTTGAGATGACTTGAATTATCATCTTTTTAATAACTCTGTGTTTTTAAACCATACTTTAGATAAATTCATGTTTATTCCAGCATATGACGGGGAGGGGAGATTGGAACACATGTGCTGTCCACAGTGCCTAGGAGTTCATGAAGAACAGGGCTTTCTACTTCCTTTAAAATGAGATCTTCAATCATTTATGACAGATTAGTCATAAGAGCAACCATCTACAAAACATGCCGGAGACCCCAGTGAGACTGCAGAGTGACTGTCAAGTTGTTCAGTGGACTAACAAATCCACTTCAGGGGTCTGTGTTTGGCTGCGTGGTCACTGTTTCAAATCCCTATAGGTCCACTCAGCCTTTCATCCTTCTGAGGTTTGTTAAATGAGTACCACAAACTTGGGGAAAAAATATTATCTATTATTCAGGGTCAAATTATGCGAAATGGGGAACTTGAGCATTACAACTAAAAAAAATAGTAACATTTTATAATGTATTACTGTTCTTTAGGAAAACAGAAATGGTGACTCAGAGATTACGAGTTAAGCAGAATGTGCTCATTGACTTCAACTCCTCTCAACCTGGTGGCGAAGGGGTCAGTATTTCCCTACCTGATTTTGACTTCCATTTGAACACCATATCTGGCTTTTTGGGGTGGTAATTCTGTCCAGAAACATCACATGAATGCAGCAGCCACGATTCTTTCCTTGTTTATTTCCGACAGAGAGGAGCATACAGTGCTCCCACTTGTCAGAAATAAGCATCCATTTCTCGCCCCTCAGAAATCAGGGATTTGTGAAGCATGCTACTTACCTGCGAGGGTCTCAAGGGGCTGGTGGAGGGTGGGAAGGTTACCTGCAGCTTCATCTCCTTCGAAGAGCCAGGTCTTGAGGCTTTTCCTGAAAGCTTGCAGTGTGGGGGTTTTTATGATGCTGAGCGGGAGTTCGTTCCAGGTCTTGGCCGCGATGTAGGAGAAGGATCGCCCCCATTCTGGTTCTGCGTATGCGTGGTGTTTCAGCTAGGGCAAGATCAGAGGCTTCTTTTGTGGGTGGGTAGAAGGAGATTCTTTCATTGAGGTATTGGGGTCCGATGTTGTGGAGAGATTTGTAGATGTGAGTGAGGAGCTTGAAGGTCACTCTCTTTTTAACTGGGATCCAGTGGTGTTCTCATAGGTGTTGGGTGATGTGGTGTTGTTGTGGGATGCCGAGGACAATTCTTGTTGTTGCTTCTCCTAACAGGTTGTGTTCCCATGTTGCCAGAGTTGGGATTAAATGTACTGAAAAGGTCTACCCTGTGGTTCCTGTGGGAAACTTACTCCAGAACAGCTTCAATTGGATCTGTGAAGAGGGCCCCCCCTAAAGGGGCCTCGTCCTCTGGTAAAGCACAGTAGTGTGCTTTGAGGGTTCATCAAGTTACAGAGCCCAAGAACTCAGTGCCAGATCGATCTCAAGTCTAATGCACCACATCTGTAATAATTACTGGAGGTACAGCACTTCAATATGCAGCATTCCCTGCAAGCTGCAGTATGTACTGCAATGTCTGATACATTGATGAGTCTTTCATGCTACAATAGAAAAGCAAAACCTGGCATACTGTAATTTCCTACATACTTAATTTCTTGATGTAGAATTTTCTTCTCTTCTGCACATTTACATTGTTTCGATTTGTATAGTGTCTTCATAATAAATTCCTGTTTTTATAAAGAGTTAAATACTGCACATCTACTGTTTCTAAATTAATTTATAATTAATTTATAAAAGGTTGAATCCTGCACGTCTACCATTTGTATATACTGCTGACTGACTCTCTCAGGGCAGGCTCTCCCATCAGGATACTGCTAATAGTGGCCCCAAGTCCCAACAAGTATTGTGTCCACCATGTTTTGAAGTACGGCAAGATGCTATGTGTGGGCCAGAGAGACATAATCCCCCCATGTTAAACAGGATTACTTTAGAAGTCATCTGAGAATCATTGGATGATCATTCAAAAACCTCAGAAGTCATTTTCATGTCATCAGATGTCATCAGCCTCTTGAAGTCATCAGCACACTTTAGAAATGAGGCCTGATGATCTGAGGATAATTTGAAAATGACTTTCTGATTACTTCAGTAAATGAGATTGTTTCTGATGGTTTGTGGATGAGTATTTTATTATAGATGTTCGATACTAAATGCAAATAAGAATATCAATAGTTACTTTGTCGTGCAGTACATTGTGAGTCATGGTAAGTATATCAGGAGTACCTTTATATCACCGTTTTTTTTACATCGGGTGCCTTTACTTTGTATCCCTAAATATAAATGATGTTAAAATGATTTCTATATGTGTGCATTTATATATAACTATACAAATATACATATATTTGTTTAATAGTTCATTCATTTATTTAAAAGGATTTCACATAATAATTGCACCTGCTACCTAGCACGAGAGTGTGTGTGTGTGTGTGTGAGTGTGTGTGAGTGTGTGTGTGTGATTGTGTGTGTGTGTGTGCGTGTAGCAAAACTAAAGGGGATGATGGACGGAGTGTTGAACATTGCAAGCACTTACCCCCAGTCAACTGATCTGGGTTTAATCCATCATCCTTATTTAGCTCACTCCGCCACCCCAGTTCAGACATGGCCATATGCAAATCAGTCTGACCCTGTGCCTCATGGGAACAGTCCAGCCCGAACTGCCAAGCCATGTCTTCCCTGGACAAGAAACAAGCTTCCTCTGACCAGGTTCTGGCATTACAGCCGTCATCAGCCAGGCTCCCTTGCTCCTCTGGACTTCAGCACGGGGTGAAATGCATATGCAGTGCTTAACAGGGAGATCATCTCGGATTGTCCATGCTGTGATATAGGTTTGAAAATACCTTGGTAGAATTACATCAGGACTATGGCTAATAGTTTGGATCGACCAGATTTATTTTCTTCCCTTCAGCTACTTAATAAAAGGGAGATGATTTGGGTCAGAAGGGAGTTCCAGTGATAAGTGGTGGCTGCTAGGGAGTCGAAGGAACTGGAGAAATCATCTGTGAGAGATGTTGCCATGGTTAAGACCTGCCATCAATAATGCATTAAGAGGTTGTTTCAAACAAGGTTCCGGTCGGGTACCATCAGGTGTAATCTTTATTTCCCATTGGAGCTGTTCAAGTCAAAATATGTTCTTGTGTGCCCTTGTGATGATATCTGCCCTCAACTTAAACCTGAGAATGCTTTTTTTATAACCTCAGTCAAAGAGAAACTATCTCAAACTGTTAGCAGGTACTGTTGGAGGCATGCGCTTTCAGGCACACTTGTTGGAAATGGGGGTCTCTGGTTGGCAGTGGTATACACGGTGGCCAAGTAGGGACCCTTGATTCTAGTCAGGATGAGTAAAGTACACCTAAGTTTACCTGTGCTCATCCTCTGGTAGCTTGGCACAGAGTAGTCTGGCTAAACTACAGAGACAATGTGTAAAGCATTTGTGCAAATGTACAGGAACACAGTGAAAACACCACGAATAAGCACCACCCCAGTTTAGAGAAAAATAAAATATTTTAATCTAAACCAAAGAAGACAAAAATGACAAAATCCAACATACAGATATAACAATATGACTTTTAAAAGGCAAAGAAAATGTTGTTCATAGAAAACCATAGATCCATCCCTTTTTGTGTAAAGTACCTAGGATGCGACAAAAGTAAAAGTAAAAACAGCTGCGGGGAAGGTGATGCGTTGGTTCCTTGCACAGAGGAAAGGTGTTGCATCGGTTCCTTACTCCAGGGGAGGAGATGTGTCAGTCCCCTACTGCTACGCTGGGGAGGTGATGCGTCGGTTCCCTACAGGAGAAGAGGTGATGTGCCAGTTTCTCACTGTGTGGAGAGGTGATGCGTCAGTCTCTTACTGCAGCACAAGTGTTGCAGATTTGGTGCCCTGGAGTGATGCACGGAAAATCCAGATGCACTGGAGGCAATGCGGCGATGCTGAACCAGGCACTGCGTAAATTTCTTCAGCTGCAGACTGGCAATTTGTCAATTCTTCATAGCAGGGCATTCGTTAGAGTCAGTGTAGTAATCAACCAACATTGGATATCTTTGTACATTACTTAGCATGCAGCATGCTTTGGGCTGTGTGCAGGTGCTGCTGTAATGTCTTTGGCCACACTAGGCTGTGGGTTGAGATTTTCTATGTAAAAATAAAAACATTGACTAGCGGAATGAAGCACTGATTGTCTTCAGTTCTTCAGTTCTTGGCAGCTTCCTATAGCAGGAACAGCCTCCAGGGGCCCATAACTGGAATAGACACCCTCTGGCAGGCCACAACCTCCAGCAATTGAGATGAAGGAAGATGTGGGTGAAGTATTTGTGTCACTGAGAGTTCAGTACAGGAGGCAAGCACACCAAGCCCTTGGAGATTCTTCTCAAGCAGGTTTACAAAAAAGCCCAGTCTTTGTCCCCTCTTTGGCAGAGGCAGCAATTGCAGGCCATCCCACCAAATGGGCAGTATTTCTCCTGACAGCTCTCTAGCTCTTCTCCTTGGCAGACGTTCCTTTTGATTCAAAAGTTATCTAAAGTCCCAGAATGTTAGGTCCAATATTTATAGCCCATTTTCAGTGTTCCCTGTAAAACGCGCGCACGCGCGAACCTTGCTTACCCCTGAGCGCGCGGAGTCTCGAGGGAAGCGCGCAGACATCCTGTGAGTGCTTTCGCGCCGCCGCTTTTAAAACGCGAGCGCCACGAAAACAGTAATTCAGGCTGTGGCTGCGGGCTGTATGTGGCCCTTTGTGAAAACATTTGTTAATTGCAGCCCCGCCATGCGCTGCTATTAACAAACATTTTCACAATGGCTCACAATCTACGCCCCCAACCGTGCTCCCTTAAGAGAAGACATTTAGCAAGTCTGTGCTTTTGGACTTGCTAAATAAAACTAATGAAACTAACCAGCACAAGGCAGGAGCCGCCCAGTACGGAGGGAGGAGCACAAGAATGAAGGAGGTACTAACAAGAAACGAGGGGGGTGGGGCTGGTGAGGACCTGCCTTTGCTTCTCAGACTCAAGTTCTTCGATTTACTTCCCAGCATTCTTAGACTCACAATATTCCCTGTGTGCACCCATCTTGTAAATGGTCCCAATCTAGACATCACATTTAAGGCTGGTGAAGGATGCCAGCTGCCTGTGGTGTCTGGTTCCTGTTTTGGTCAGGCTTTCTTGCCTTTAGGTTGTGTTGTAGATTTGTTTCCCACGTGTCTTGACAACCTTATATTTCTTTACATAGCTCAGTTGCTCACTGATTGTGGAGATTAATGCTCTGTCCCTTCATTTCATGCCAGATACTGTCTCCAGTTTTTGAGGTGCTAACTCCACCCTTGCTTTATATTTGGTCTCCTCCAGGGTGCTTTACATACATGTTAGACTACTTGCTTCAAATTGGTGAAACTTATTACCTCTATGACTGTTGTAGGTGAGCCCACCTTGCCCTACTTTTGGCTTTTTTTTTTATCTTTACACTTGAGTGTTTTGTATGCTTGTTTTCATTCTTCTCTCACCGTTTGCCTTTCGTTGATTGTCTTAGACCCCGCCTTGATAATGGATTTGATCAAGTTAATTCTTGAGGACAATACATAGATTTTTTAAAATCCTTAAGCAATTTGCACTGTTACATCTAACAATTAGATATATTTTATATATTAGAAGGTCTGCCTTTCAGTTGTTACCAGCCATCGGTATATGATTGAATGTTTGGCCTTCAAAAATTGGTTTATATTAAATTACTTTCCACAATATCCAGAAAATATCAAAATGGAGTTTCTTTAAGAAAGATGTGAACATTAAATAAAACGTGATAAAAATCTGCTTTTATTTACGATTATGGGATGGTTGAGCCATTAAAATTACTGTCTCTTAAAAAACACAAATGGGAAATATACACGGTTAGCCAGCTGTCATTGAAATACTGTTATATTCCCTACAGGTATCATAACATAGGCCCCGGTATTCTCTTTACCCGACACCTATATTCTCTCCCTACATTACACTTGTCACGGTTTACAGGGACTGGACATATACTTAGATATTACACTGCAGACAGAACGCTGGTTTTCCCTAGTTCGAAATCTCATACATTATGCATGAGGATTCTTCGACTCACAGCAGGACTACCAGCTCCTGTATAAAATCTATGTAAAAATGACTGGCCCAACGTCATCCCTAGGCCGACATAGCAAGGTTTAAAACCCCTTGGGAGACCTATGGCTATATACACATCACATCTTGCTAACAGAGTTAGAGGAGACCGAGACTTCCCGGCCGACACACTGACCAGAGACGCTGAGGTTCTGCACGCTGACACTCCAGCTCGCAGTGGTCTAACATCCCTCACGGGGTGTCCAACTCGAGACCAGGATGGGATCCCACAGTCTCTCACTTCAGGTAATGGGGTTGACTAAATGCTAGAGGGTTTCTTGGCCTAACACGTACATACATGCTAGTTACACTTAGGTACATCTAGTTAGGGAGGCATCGTAGGAGTATGCATCTTTTATCATGTGTTTTATATATTCATATGTATTCATGACTGTAGAAAGATAATAGAGCTATACCATCCATTTACCTTTATCGTACTGCTAATCATTTATATCTTATACTTCCTAACGGTTGTTGCAGCTCATCTGTTTTTTGATTTGAAAAAAATGTATAGAGCGCAACTAACACCGTTAGGTTTCTTGGCGCTGTGCTGGGGCGTGGTGAAAAGAAATGGAGAAGGAACAGGATCTAAGGATATGAGATAGTGAAGAGGAAAGTTTTAAGAAGTGATCGGAAACAAGGATATGAGGGTGCCAGTCTGAGGGAAAATGGAAGTGAGTTCCAGAGGGATGGGGCCAAAAAGGAAAACCTCAGGCCCCCATGTTTTTTCCTCTTGAACCTAGGAACGGATAGCAAGACCATTTGGGATGAACGTAAGTTGCGGGACGGGGTGTAAGGATGGAGAAGGGAGGAAATTAAAGAGGGACCTAGACCAGAAAGAGACTTAAAGATGGTGCAGCCTAGCTTAAATTTGCAGCGGGCGGATACCGGCAGCCAATGAAGGCTCTTTAAGAGTGGACGGACATGCTGATCTTTAGGCTGGTGGAAAATCAGGCGGGCAGCCTGATTTTGTATCAGCTGGAGTCTTCTCTGTTGGTACTCAGGGATGCCAACATACAGCGCGTTAGCATAGTCGAGTCGACTGATAACTAACGCCAGGAGTGCTAGCGTGAGCGCTTCGGTGGTAAGAAGGCGGGATATTTTCCGCAGTTTCCTGAGTTGGAAGTGGCTGGCGGACACCACTGCACTGATCTGCGGAGTCATAGAAAGGTCACTGCTAATAATGACACCCAGACTTTTGGCAGAGTTGACTGGAGAGGGAGAGCTTCCAAGACTGGCAGGCCAGATGGAAGGCTGCCAGGGATTGGAAGCACCCCCGACAAGAATTAATTCAGTCTTGTCGGGGTTAAGCTTCAGGTGGTTTAGGCTCATCCAGTCACTGATGAAGCAGAGTGTATTTTGAAAGGTAGAGGTGGAATCCTCGGAAGAATCAATATTAAAAATCAATTGAATATCATCCGCGTAGTTGAACGCAGTAACGTTCAACCCGCGGAGAGCACGAAGCAACGGGGCTATACCAGAATAACAACTGTTCAATAAATTCTTATTGAAAACGCCTAGCCTGCTTATTCTGTGTATTTCTCTGAGACAGACTAAGTAAGCACGAGTGACTGAACGAAAGCTAGTATATTGTTTCCACGGTCCTGAGGAATCAAGGTTGTCATGTTCGATGGTTGCCAGGAACTATTCTCTCCTTGGTAAAAGGAGATTCTAGTGGCACTGTTAGCGAGCTGGTACAAGAAGGCCAGCATACCCGGTCAGATCAGAGTTTGGCTGACACCAATCCTACATTGTATGTTGTCTAAACCCGCAGATCCTGTATATTGTTTATAGGATCTACACAACAGTACAACCTTGCAACGCTTGTTCTTCCACAGAAACATTTTCATTTCAGTAGAACCAGTTAACAAGTCTGCATTAGTTTCAGGAAAGTATCCAGATGCTTTTGAGATATTAATAGTTGCCCTAAGCCTTCCACCCGCAACCACTCAGTAATAGTAATTAGTGACTTTATTTTCTAGGTGATTTACTAATATCAGATGGCCCTACAATGCACACAAGTCTGATTCCAAGGTGAATATCTCTAAATGAAAATTGCTTCTTATGTCCTTATTCATGTATCTTCTCGCGTTGCCTCACTCTTTCTTCCATATGTGTTTTCTCTTCAGGTCCAGCACTGATACATGTCTTGTTCCGGGAGGTCATGAGGGACAATGGCCGACGAGTCTGGAGTATAAATCAGAGGACCATAGCTGTGAATTGTACTGTGAAGGAAGCTTCCTCTCCAAAATCTTCAACCACAGGGTGATGGACACGACTTCAATACCAGGCAATGCTCAAGGGGTCATCTACTCTCAACACTGGAGATCTCTGGGGAGTTGTGGCCACACCTTAGACTCCAGTTAGGATGTCACTGTGTCTCCAGCTTTGCCTCATGTTTGTTGCAGCTTGTGCATGTTCACACAGGGCTTCAGGGGTTTTAACCAGTGTGTTTTTTTCCGTTTAGCTCAAGTCGGAGACTGGGGCTGGGTGGTCTGAGTTTGGGGCTGGGTGGTCTGAGTTTGAGGCTGGTTTGCCAGTGTTTTGGTCTAGAGATGGTTGACCTGGGTCTCTTTTTCTGGGTTTGCACCCAATGGCCAAACCTCCACTCTATTCCACAACAATCAGGACTATCCAAGTCTATGTAATCTGCAACATAGAACTGTACGACTTGCTGTTCTGCTAGAACTTGTTCCAATAAATGCCCCGACAGCGCATGTCAATGACGTGGAATTAGCGACACAACACAATATTGGGTAAGGTGACAGCATGTCAATAACGTGAAATCAGTGACACAACACTATATTGGGCAGGGGTGACCAGTGTGAATCAGTGCACAAGGGTCCTCTCAAATAAGAATCAACAGAAAATGTGATTAGCTTGATGACTTATATTTCTTCTTTACTTGAGAAATAGTAAAATACATTTCATTGACAATTGCTGTGACTGCTGGTTAGTTCTAACTGCTCCTTGCATAGGAACCCTGCATCTACTCAGTCACCTGCTCTGCTGTAGAAAGAAGCTGTGATCAATGAAGTCTTCTCCCTGTTTTCTCATGAAAAGATAACACTTGCTGGTAAAGACTAGTCCCAGCCTGGCTCCAAGGGCAGGACGCCTCCCTATCTGCTCACTTTGTCTGCCAGTTTGACAACATACCCACAAGAGCATCTCTTTCCCAGGCTGCAGAAAAAGGCCTGGATGCATATAGTATCTTTGCACTGTCTTAACCAAGGTCAGACCTACTTCCACCAACCCCGCAATTTTTATGATGTGGAAACATTCTTCTGCAGATTCAGTCTTAGCTGGGTCATCATAGGATTCCATCACCCATTCAAACTTAGCTTTCATTTCTATTTACTAATGAAGGTTAGCTTCCCTTTGTCTGTTTCTTGATCCCAGCAGGGACCATCCCACAGGGAAAGCCAGGACGGGTTCCCCAGAGTTATAAAGCGCCAGGAGACCTATGGACGGGTAGCAGTGCGCTTTACAAGCTCAAATACATTTACATTTACATGTTGGGCTGGACACGCCTGAAAGGACCCATAGGTCACTGGCAGACTGCTCGCCTCATGTGTAGATGTTGTTGAGTAGATGACATCCACAACTCTTGATCCACCTCCCCCTAGGGTTTCTCAGGGTTGAGGATAACTGGTACCAGAAACTCCTCGTCATAGCTAAGCCATGCGGAGCCCCCAAAATGCATCTGAGCTTTTCTGATTATGTCCATGTACTTCAACACAGCGATCGCTCTGTCCAGGTATTTTTTGCCGCATATACTTGCGAAAATAAGAAATGCCGAGGTCCACTTTTGCATAGTGATGGGCACTCTCAGCCATCTAGTGAACTCCCATTCTGCCTCTTTTGAACCCTCTTTAGACTGCAATTCCCGGTGTAGAAGTTTGAAAACATCTACATATTCATGTTTCCAAATCTCGGTCCAAGTCTTATCTGATAAATGGAAACCCAATGGCCTCGCTAAACCCATATATTGCAGTTTTTTCCGATGTTTGTCACCCATCTTGCTTCGCCGTCTGTCTGCAGTGACGCAGCTTCCACCATTAGGCCCATTTCCCTTACCTTCCCTTCTCCCACACCTACCCACCGGCAGGATATTCCTTTCGTGCCCACATTACCATTCCCCCATGCCGACCACCACTCCCCCACTCCCCCGTACCTGAGGGTCCTCCCTGTGTCCCCTTGTTGCTGGCCCAGCCGGTGGTCTTCTTCTGGTTTACAGCCTTCCCTTTGCACGCGTCTTCTCCTGCAAAACATCAAGTTTCTTGTTTGCCCCCACTGGGACCCCAGCGGGGTCTCTCTCACCCTCCGCGTCATCACGCAACTCTTTCCCTCCCATTCATCACTCTCACTCTGAAAGTCCAACACCAACTCTGCTTCATCCAGTAATTGCTTGCTCACTCTCTCCTGCGCCCTTCTCTTTTGCTCACGCATCATGCAGACATTCTTCTTGGCACCCTTCCCCCCCACCTCCTGGTTTGCGCAGTCCCTCAGTGGCAGGTTGGCTGCCGCAGACCCCCTGCTACTTCTGACCGGCATACCAGAGCCGTGTTGTGCCCTGCCAGTATTACCCACCCTTTCCCGGCTTCAGCCGCTGGGTGTGACCCCCCCAGGCTGCTCCAACCTCGAGGGGCCCGAGCATCACCAGGCCTCACCACCTTACAGGCTGTCCCTGTCCCCTCGCCTGGCTGCTGCTCAGCAGGAACAGACACCCACTGACCCCCGGATGCTCCCTGCTCCTGGACCTGTACTGGGGCTCCCTTCCCAGCTCTCCTTCGTCCTCATCGCCCCACTCGGGGTCTCCCAGTCCCGCCCTCTCCCTAGCTTTGCTCATGGCTGCCCACCTGTCCTCTTTTTCTTGGATCAGGCGTCTCTGCTCTTTAATCTTTGCTGCCACAGCTAGCCCTGCCCAACGTGGCAATAGTGAGAGGTGTCTACTCAGCCTTGCCCAACCTTGCAGTGCTGTCCTCATTTCCCTGGTCCCAGGATCACGTGGCCACCATGGAGCCCACACTCTGAGGCCCTGTCTTCTTGGCCTTTTTAACTGCCGGGCCTCTCATTCTAGGATCATACCTCCCCACCTGGGCCGTTGTGGACCTGCATTAAAGGTCCAATGGCATGCCCTTGTCAGCCTAGGCCCCCCTCCCTTCTGTCACCAGTCTGGCGCCCAAGCTCAGCAGTGCTGGATCAGTGCCTGCTGGCTCTGCCCCCCCTCATCTTCATTCTCGTCTGCTGGCAGCCGCACACGCAGGCTTTGCCTCCTGCTCATGCCTTTTCGACAAGCTCGGGAGCACGCAGGCTGTTGAGCGCTCGGAGAAAATCCATGGGTAAGCTGGATGCTTGATACTTTTCAAGGAACAAGTTCAGAAATTGTTATGATTGTCAAGCACCGGCAATTTCCTGGGTGGGGCTTTTATAACCGGGTTGCAGGTGATTCCGTTTGGGTCTCTGGAGTACTGTTCTCAGGTTTTGTGGGATGTGTAGTTTTCACTGCCACATCGCATACTTCCACCAGTCACACCATTATACTTAAGCGATATATAAAAAAGTGTGTTAAAAGTGTTCTCTCCTAGTCTTTTACATACTACCACTTCATAAAGATAAGATATTTACGTTAATCTGATTATGAAACTGAGGAGCAGAAGAGAGCATATGCGATCATGTCTGCATTAATGTCAGGCGGTGGCAGTGCCTTACGTAGGTGTAAATGCGGGGAGTCACCGGAATGAAGACTATTCCGGTGTGAAGATTACCCCCCCCCCACCGACCTATGAAGTGAAGAAAACTGTGCCTTCACATTACAAAATCCTGGAAATACCAGGGTGATCCGGTAAAAAACCGTGAGTTTTTTCTCTTTCTGGTACACTGAGGTTAGGGTACGCCTTAGCGTGCGTATACCGCCCAGTGTCGCAGTTTGGTCCTGAAGAAAGCTCGGCTAAAGGGGCCACTATGAGCAGAAACATGTCGACCATTTGAACCATTAAGCAGGACTGTTTGACTCAAATTTATAGTCAAGCCTGTCCATCAATCTTTTTTAACATCGTGCCTGCTTCAACCTTTATTAAAATTAAGTCTAGGTTGGAACGCGCACTTTTTTATTCTTACACTCTAATTCACTATCACTTTTTTGCACTGCTTTTAATCTAGTAACCAGCTCCACTGAAGTTGCAGGTGTAGTAGCACACCGGGCATGCACTTGGCATACCCGGTGAACAACCCAATGATGAAGCATGTCACCCAATAGATGGGTGAGTGAGGGTTTTATAAAAATCATTTTGATATTTTTTCTATTACACACCCACTTGCTTTTTTCTGTGTCTCATTTTGTTATTTTTCACTGTTTGAGTCACTCCTTTGTTGTTTAAATGATGCATTAATGTCACCCCAGCACGTGCTTTACTGTTTAGGGGTCATTTCATGAGATGAAAATGGATCTCACTTTGAACCTGGCTTTTAAATTCAGCAAACATTTGTTTTAAAAAAGAGTTCAATTTTTAAGATATCTTAACCTGAAATGGTGGGTAGTTCCTTGCACACCTCTAGTGATTCCTACAATGGTAAAGCCACAACTGTGTTTTTTGGCAGAAAACACGGTCGGTATCCTCCTTTCTAGTGCCAAGAAGGCAAAGGAGCTTTGAGACCACCTGTGATGTCAGATATTAGAGGTTCCAGGCTCACTCCCTCCACGGCTCAATGAATAAGGGACAGATCCTCTAAATCCTGGCCCAGCCCTATCCTGTGGATTCCTGTTCCCTATTCTTCTCTAACCCTTTGTTTTGTCTCCTCTCTTACAGTGACTTTCCGAGTGTTTCTTCTGCTGTTGTATAGCTCCTATATATCCTTATATCGTGTTAAGTTAGCATAGGTACATTTCGGATTTAAACGCCATTTTTCCTTTCTTGCAACTTCTGCACACGACCCTTAATTGTTGACTTAGCTTTCAACCTAGTGGTTTGCCGTGGTGTATGTGAGAATAATATGTTATTGCTCTGATATCAGTTTTGTTTAATAAACCATGTCTGCACGGTGAGTGCTGAAGTTTCAGGAGCAACACGATATGGAATTGTTATGAGGTCTGATCTCCACGCCTTCATAGTCATAACACAAGTGCAGCCTTTGCCAACTTGGGCTTGAGGCGGGATTGATATTGCTTTGCACGAGAATTGTTAACACACTTGATGCGGTGCACATGCAGAGAGAGCTGGTGTATGCTGATGTGATTCCTTCATGCTAGGACACTAAGGTATGGGCCCGCCCTAAAACAACCCAAAGAGACCTTCTTAGATAATAATATAATATATGTGTTAGGGAGGGTGAGATATAAGTGTTGTTAACTCTTATTCATTACAGCATGTTAACATGCTGTCACCATTCGCTTTTTATGTCTTAGTAACTATGCTGATAATTTTGCTACTGATAATAAGTATACTTGTATTATCAAAGATACTGCGCCTGAGAAGACGGCATTAGTAAATAAACATTTCAAATGCACATGTGTCTTCTTTACTCCATGTTCTGGTTTGTAATGATAATATAACGAAAGAGTGTTCATGAGTCCCACGTACCCTGAGGTACTGTAAGTTCATGTTCTGGTTTGTCTAAACATTGGGTATTTGATATGTCCAATGAGACACTGTAGCTAGCTCGGTAAGGGGTGAGTTGGTTGCTAAGGTAAGTTTTGGGACACCCTAATTTGCCGAGGTTCCACTCCTCTGTGCACAGTTCTGTGTGAGTACAGAAACCCTGCAACATGGCGCCCAACGGTTTCGGTGGTCTTATATCATGACACTCGAGTAGTTTATCATTCATGCCTTAACCCCTTCACATCCGTTTCCGGAAAACGGGGTGTTGGTGAAACCTACCTATTTTTTGAAATAGGTCTTTATTCAAGCTTGATTCTTACTTAAACGGTTTCTTTGAATTACTACCCAGTTGTGCTACAAAGTATTCTTTGTGTTTTCTTATTTCCAATTCTGTAATGGCGGCAGCGGTGGCTATTGCGCAGCATAGTCGCGTAGCGGTACGCAACCATCTTCAGACGTACCAGGTCCCAGTAGATGGGATGGCTGTGATTTTCGTGGTATGTGCAGATCCGGCGTTTCCTTACGAGTTGTTTTACTCTTGGGTTACGTTTCCGGCTGTGGACGCTAATTCTGGTTTGTTCCACTCCTACACCGCCTCAGATGTCCCAGCTGAATATACGCCGTACAGGGCATTGGAAATACCTATTGATCATTGGCAGCGTCGAGTTTGGTTTGATGGCGCCCTCCCCCACTCTATGTCCCCTGCGAGGTTAGGTCCACTCTCAATTCCAGGTACTAATTGGCCTGCGTTGGGTGGCTTTACCCCGCACCCGAATCACGGGGCTTGCACCCTGGCTGAAATTCGCAGGCTGCATGTAGTTTCCATTTCCGTGATTCGTGCTTTAGTGCAATACATCGGACGACATCTTCCTGGTGGTCCCCAGGGGGGTGCGGCCGCTCCCATGGAACGAGGCGGTATGCGTCTCAATCCAGTGATGGTAAATTCGGTTTTTGGTGCGCGTCCTGTTGACAACGATGACTTCCCATTCTGGCTAGCAGAGAAGTTTGATCAACTGGAGGCGGTTTTTCCGAATTCTACTCCTGCTGATAAACATAGAATGTTGACGATTACTCTACCGAAGGATATTACTCCTGAACTTGCTGACTGTGACAGCTGGGGAAAAACATTTGCGGCAGTTTATACAAGGTGCTTCGGCACCCCGTCTATGACTGCCCTGCCTGAAATCGTTCGACGTGTTCAGAATGATCACGGTCCAGAGGCAGCGGTTGAATTGGGTATGCGCCTGTGTGGTTCTTTTGAGATTGTAAGTGATCTCATTCTCTCCAATGTTAAAGGAGATGCAGTTAACTTTCAGGTGTCGAATGCTTTGGCTGCTCTGCCCGATGCCGACAAACCCCGCCAGTTAGCAAAGATTGTGGTGGCCGCTTATAAAACGATTGGCCGCACAAGTAGGGGTCTGAAATATTTTCCAGTGAAGGAGAAAAAACAACCACAGGGACAATCTGCAGTGACAGATGCCCAGCCCAAGTCCAACAAACAAAATTGGCCTAAAAAACAGACACAGGGGAAGCAGACAACGCAGACTCAGGGTACTTTTCCTGCAATACAAGCTCCTGCGCCACCCGAAAAAGTTTATGATTTGCGCGACCGCGCGATGATTAAATCGCCTGATCGTTTTCAGGGTTCTGATCAACGCTCTCCTCGTTCCTTTCAGGACACATCGGCCCCGAAGACCGGTGGAGGAGGAGGGGGTGGACGTGGACGTGGTGGCCAACAAGGACGTGGCCAGTCCCGCCAGACGGACGGCGCAGTGAAGCAGGAGGATTCTACGCCTAGGCGTCCGCAGTTTGCGAAAAAGAAAGTCGCAGCCTTAACAGCGCATCGATATGCCACAGATAGTGAGAACGCGGCTTCGGAATCTGACGTGGGCTCTGACCTTGCTGGACAGCGCGGCGGAGATAACCATAGTCAGAGAGGCGCTGCGTCCACTACTGAGGGTGACAGCGACTGATGTCTACGTTGTGATAGAAACAGCGGATACGAGACTTGCTCCCCCTGAAAGACTATATGAAATTGTCCTGTTAATTGAAGGTGACATACAGCGTACCGTTAAAGGTGTATTTTGGGAGAATCTGTCTTCTACATATGATATTTTACTTTCGGAGGCTGACTGGCCCCCACCTTTTGTGCTCGCGGCGCCGCGAGGGGAGGAGGTAATCCTACCCAGTTTCGCGAACACTGTCTCGAAAGAGCATGCGCAGCATTTTGCAGAAGAGTGGGCTCGGGCTCTCGCGCCGGCTCTGTACCGTAACCAATGTGGTTGGGATAAATTGTCGCCTTGCCACGAAATTCCGTTGCGGTCTCAGCCGCAGCCTCAACCTCAATATCCCATTCGGCGTGAAGCAAAATCTTCCGTCGCGGAAATCCTTGAACAATTGGAATATCAGGGAGTTATTGAAACGTGTGTGTCACCGATGAATACTCCCCTTTTTACTGTGAATAAACCTGACGGATCATATCGTTTGGTTTTGGATTACCGGCATTTAAACTCGCATTGCCGTAACTGTGCAGTACAGAATACCCACGGCTCTGCCCTAGTGGATAGTCTCGTGCGTAAGCGTTTCAAGACAACGCTTGACATATCCAATGGTTTTTATGCCCACAGATTGGACAGCTTTAGCTCCCAATGGACCAGTTTTACAAGCGCTGGAGTCCAAAAGCAATTCCGGCGTCTTCCAATGGGCTACAAGAATAGTCCTGGTGTATTTACCGCTCGAATTGTCTCTATTCTGGAGGCACTCGACCCTGATGCTTTTTCGTATGTGGATGACATATATCTCACAGACGACGATATTTGGGAGCATCTGTGTCGAGTAAATTCTCTTGTTTGCAACTTCGCAGACATGGGTTACAAATTCAACTTTGCAAAATCGCACATTGCTGAACACACAGTGTTGTTTTTGGGCTATGAGCTCAACAATGAAGGTAGAGGTTTGGCTCCTCACTTCTTGGAGAAGTGCGCACAATTGCGCGCACCAACAACTCTGAAAAAATTACAATCCTTACTGGGCTTTTTGAATTTCGGCAGAACTTACATTCCGGAATATGCCCAGCGTATCAAGCCTTTGTATGCTTTGATACAACCAACTTTCTCAAAATCATGCTGGCTGCCTGAGCATTCAGCCATTTTGCAATCCTTGCAGGCTGATCTGCTCGCTTCTAAATATTTACTGACTCGTGATAACCACACCAACCTGGTCATAAGAATTATTCCTGGGACGGTGGGTTTCACTTACCTCACTTTTAATGAAGGTGACACAGTACCTATTGCTTACAAGTCACACTTGTACACCTCGGCTGAGATGCGGTTTCCCACCATAGAAAAGGTTTTAACTGCTGTACAGATGGCTATTCTAAAGGAACGAGCTCTGTCACAGGGGAAACGCATGCTAGTGGTAACACCCTGTCCTCATTTGGAGGCAGTCACGAAAGCGAGTGTACCAAATTCAAAAGCTTTGCACCCTCGGTGGATTCAGTGGGCTGCGTCATTGTCATCCTCGGATGTCATGTTTATTTTTGACGCTTCCTTACGGTCGCAGGAGTACTTGCAGTATGAATTCGTTCATCCTGCTCCTCTGGCGATGCGACCTTTGGAGGACTTCCATTGCATCATTTACACTGATGGGTCGGCGCAGGTTGCGCATGGCTCTAAACATGCCTACGTTTCCGCATGCGCCATTGTGGTCGGTGCTATGTTGAATGATGAGTTCATTTCCAGGGAGGTACACACGTTGCCCCTGGGCGATTGCACCGCACAATTGGCAGAGCTTCGTGCTCTCTTACTAGCTTTGGAGTACGCAGGTCCAAGTGTTACTACTCTAATTGTAAGTGATTCTTACTACTGTGTCCAGTCTTACAATGAAAACTTGTTCTTTTGGATTCAAAATGATTTTCATGATTCCAAGGGTAGCACAATAAAACATAAAATGATCTGGGTTCGAGTGGCAGAGCTTAAGGCTATGTTGCCACTCGTTTATGTGATTCATACTCTCGGTCATCAGCGCGTGGGAGTTCACGCTGTTGGCAACTCGCTTGCTGATGAAGCAGCGAAATCAGCAGTATCTACATACTTAGTTGCAGCAGTTACTAGGTCGAAAACAAAGATTGATAGCGACATCTTGGCAGCGATTGCTGCCTCTGAGAAGGGAAGTAAACATCCTTCGGGATTCCCTTCGAAGTATAAATACCACTTAAGTCCCGAAAAGGTTCCTTTTGTGACAATACCTGATGTTGGGGAACGGCTGATTCCCAACTCTGATCGCAGAACAGACTTGATTACAGCGGCTCATGAAGGTGTGGCGTCTGCGCATGCAGGCGTCTCAGCCACTGTAACGCAACTACAACAACGTTTCTGGTGGCGGGGACTGTACAAACAGACGCGTGATTATGTCCTTCTTTGTGACATATGCCAGCAGATTAAACCTTCAACTGCTACGCGTCCGCCTCAGACTCAGTTGTACATTTCTAATAAACCACTAGGCTGTGTTTATTTAGATCACTGCGGTCCATTTTCATCTGATACTGCGTATAAATACATCTTAGTAGCAGTTGACTCATGCACACGCTTTGTGTGGTTATGGCCACATCGCAGCGCTGATTCCCGGACTGTCATCAGAGATTTGCGTATCTTTATAGGGATTTTTGCCTGTGGTACCTTCCATTCGGATCAGGGTCCGGCTTTCGCCTCTAAGGCGTATAAGGATGCCATGACTTCGATGGGGGTCCAAGTCAAGTTTTCGTCACCCTACAGACCCGAGGGTAATAGTGTAGTTGAACGAATGAACCGTGATTTAAAGCAATCTTTGACAGCCCGAGTTATAGGCACTGGCAGAAATTGGCTGGCTCACCTCTATGGCGTGCAGCGTGCTCTTAATAATCTCCCTAGAAGGTCTCTGGGTGGGCGGACCCCATACGAAATGCTCTTTGGCATCAAGATGTTCGTCCCTGACCTTGACGGTCTAGACTCGGTGGTTCGCGCCACTTCCTTTGACGCAGATGAACATTGCACTGTTTTACAGAATCTACAAAAGACGAGAGACACTCTTGCAAAGGAACATTTGCCCTCCACATCGGATGATGCGTTGCAGATCCCGGTAGTTGGCTGGCTACCCCAAGTTGGAGAACTGGTTCGAGAGAAGATCGACAACAAGAAAGAGTTTGGTCCCTCCTATCGAGCTCCGGTCCCAGTGCTTGGAGTGAAGGGCACAAGAACAGTCATTTTACCACCACTTCCAGGTCGTAAGGAAAACAGGTTTATTTCTATTGACAATGTCAAGATACACAGAGTGGCCGATTCTTCTTAGCATGACACCGGCTGTTTCCTGTCCTTCCATTGTGAGAAATTCAATTATGCCCACTGCTTCTAATAATGAACCTGAGGTGGCCATCGATTTACCTGCTGTTTCCACTCCATTATTGACTACTTTACCAGGAACTAACCTTTATGAGACAGACTATACATACCCCACTGATTTGTCCATGCCTGACCTGCAAGCTCGTTTAGCCACGGAATCCAGATTTTCATTTGACTCTGCTTCCCTTGCCTCGAAAAAGCCCTCTTCGCATTATATGCTAGCCTGTTTAAAAAACATTTTTTGATACCTCCTTGGATATACATTTGGCTGGTCCTTTTTTCAGTTTACCTTTTTATGTCAATTGGTTTTGTGTTTTATTTTTTTCGGATTATGAATGGACACTATGTCGAGGAGAGAACTTGCATTACTCATTTGAATGGAACTTTGGCCCCACTTTCCTCTTCACATTCTACACACAGATTAAAAAGAGACTTGACTTTGGTTAACATCACAGCGTGGCCTGTTCTGGATGGAATCGCGTGGGATGCAGTTCGTTTTCAGATTCATGGTCCAACGGAAGTCGTTAATGTCCCTAATGTACTAAGAGTTAATATGGGGGATGTGGTGAAACAAAACATTCGTTCTGATGATTGGGATGTTAATGCTGTGGAAAGTTTGTTTTCTGATTTGCAATATTATGCTGCTTTTGATGCTGAGGATTTATATTTAGACTCTGCTAATTATGGTGAATTGTTCTGTTACCAACATTATGGCAATCACTTCTTACACAAGACATCTTCCCGAAGGGATGCGGTTAATTTTACTCAGTGGGAACATTGCCCAGCACCAACACAAGGGAGTTCAGAAACGTTTCTTAAAAAGTATACTTATTTCACTGACTTTAATCAGTCCAATCCCGAGTCCTTTTATTTTAAATTTCACAAACAGCCACTGTCCAAGGTTCGACTTACAAATACAAAATTGTTGTATTCAAAGGCCTTCCTGGATAACTTAGTTACTGGAGGGTATGAGTTATGGAAGGATACCATAGACCTTAAATCTGTTTGGGGCTCAAAGGCCTGGCAGGTACAAGGCACTGAGGCTTTGCACCGTGCATGTCTCATCCCAAATCATATGTGGTTTTTAAATGAAACCATTTCCCAGACCACGTGCTTTGGATTGGCTACATCTAAAAGGTTAAACACCCCGTCTTTCCCGGAGTTGGAGGAATATGAGAATTGGAGTAATTTTACTAAATTGTCCATTAGAGATATACAGGCTCTGCTTCTGAATTCCTCCTTTAACATTTCCAGTATGACTCCCAAGGGTTGGCTGCTTTGGCACCGTAGTGCTGATTCTTGTCAAAAAAGATTTTTAAATATAACTGACGGGTTTAAGACTGTTAGATCTGATCCCCGTTTTGATTTGAGTCATACTGTCACCTCTTACTCTGTTGGCAAGTTGTGTCAAGCTTGGCTGAAACATTCAACTTTACCTGCGGTTAAGTATCACCTTTCCAAACTGAATGCAGACGTGGATTTGAATGATTTCATTAAGGGCCCAGCTAGTGGCAGGTCGAAACGCTGGTTATATGGTGTTTACAATGAAATTTGGAAACTCTCACAAATTGAGGCTGCTTCACGCCTTAGGGCTATTGATCAGGCAAATCTTGAGAAAGTGCTTGCAGTGGTTGACAATAGCATTAACGTGCTTTCCTCTAGAATTTACACATTAGATAATATTGTGTCGTCTGTTGTTGATATTGTGCATGATGAAGTGTCTGTATTATACCATGGTCAAAATCAATTACGTTCAATCATGCAGTTTGCATGGACACTACAGACTCTAAAAATGGGTAAAGTTCCCTGGGGATACATGAACGTTTCCTCTTTATTTGCACCATTTAATTTGACAGACAAACAACGCTTGCTTTCAATGCGTGATGCTTCCTTTTCTATGCTCCATATTGAAAGATTGGAATCTTTACCTTTTTCTGTGGCAGAGACCACTGCTGCTACGTGGCTTATCCACGGTTTAATAACGCTGCCTTTTGCTTTATATAAGTTTTCAAATTGTATGAAATATGTGCCAATAGGTCGTTTTGAACCCTTAGGTAGCGGTTTTCTTCATGAGGTCTGGTCACTCCCATACACATACAGATGTTTCAAGGATGAACAAGAGGTTTATCTAACAGGGGATGAGTGTACTGAGACGCCAGATCATTCTTTAATGTGCAGACATATACAGTTACACGGTTCATGTAACAAGGACCGACCGAATATGGCTTGCGTTTTACATGGCACGCCAGTTCCTGCTATCATCCCCACATTTAAATTGTTAGAGAATGGTAGTTATTTAATGCTCAATAATGAAAACTGCTGTGGTTTAATTAAAGGTATAGCTTTCATAGTAACGGTTAGTGAGCGAGTTATTTGCTGCAGAAATGTTCTTTATCCTCCCACACGTGAACATAGGGAGTCTTCCATTTGGCCACAGATACCGACCTTGGGAGCAGAATTCAGCGGCATGGCTAGAATAAGAGCTCTATTGTCCCAGAAAGAGGTGGCCTTGAGCTCGGCCCGTGAAACTTTCGTGCTTCACATTGCTAACACCCGCACGGAGGTTCAGGCTCTTTTAAACACTGATTTGCCCTTGCATTTCGGAGCCATGGTCCGTTCTATCTTTAACGCATCCTCCACAACGGGCCTAGCACATTTTTTTAAAGTTGTTAGCGGTGGTCTCGTGACTTCCTTTGAGAAGATTTTTGGAGTCATCCCTGCTTTCTTCCATTCTATTTTTTCATCCTTGTTTGGAGGGTTCCCGTTTTTGCTTGCATTAGCGGCTGGCGCATTGGTGGTTTTCTGCCTTTTTAAATATGGATGCCCTTCCTGTGCAAGACCACGCACAGTTACTACTGACGCGGTTTCGCAACCGCATGCTTGATTATTATGGCACACTGCCGTTGGCGACTCTAAGCACGGCGTTTGGATTATCTTTTCGGTTCTCCTATTTCACCTGTGTCCAGCCTGTATTTCACTGCCTGACCTGTGATTTCCTTTGGGCCATTGATTTGTGTCTCTGCGGACCAATATCTTCTGACGTCGATTTTGATCAACTGATGAGTCCTATCATTGCTCACGAGTTGGTTTGTTCTGACGAAAGGATTATGGCCTTGGCGGTGGCACATGGACTAATGGGTCCCTGGGATGTGTTGTCGGCAGCGCAAAATTTCTTGGAACGGAGTTTTCTTGACAACCCACCGAGCTGTCCTCTGATGGTTGTAGAGGATGCGGTGCTGGAAGATCACGTATGTTCCTTTCATCTTTTAAATTGGATGGCTGAACTGTTTTCGGATGAGGACAGTGACTTCCTCCTGGAGGCTGTTGCAGCTTACTTTTCATATACAGTCTTATCATAGACACTGCCTCAAATTGACATGCTGATTGATAGCATTTCCTTGATTTTATTGACTTTTGGTCAAGACATTTTATTTTTTGCTTGCCTATTGGCTTGAGCCACATTATATTTGTGGGCTATTTTTTGGCATTAATTTTTATAATTGAATTTTTATTCATGCTCGTTTATACATGGATTCTGCTCTCATGTGATGGCACTTCTGTTACCTTATTTAGTCCGTTCTCGGATCATGGGGGGGTGTTGTATAGCTCCTATATATCCTTATATCGTGTTAAGTTAGCATAGGTACATTTCGGATTTAAACGCCATTTTTCCTTTCTTGCAACTTCTGCACACGACCCTTAATTGTTGACTTAGCTTTCAACCTAGTGGTTTGCCGTGGTGTATGTGAGAATAATATGTTATTGCTCTGATATCAGTTTTGTTTAATAAACCATGTCTGCACGGTGAGTGCTGAAGTTTCAGGAGCAACACGATATGGAATTGTTATGAGGTCTGATCTCCACGCCTTCATAGTCATAACACAAGTGCAGCCTTTGCCAACTTGGGCTTGAGGCGGGATTGATATTGCTTTGCACGAGAATTGTTAACACACTTGATGCGGTGCACATGCAGAGAGAGCTGGTGTATGCTGATGTGATTCCTTCATGCTAGGACACTAAGGTATGGGCCCGCCCTAAAACAACCCAAAGAGACCTTCTTAGATAATAATATAATATATGTGTTAGGGAGGGTGAGATATAAGTGTTGTTAACTCTTATTCATTACAGCATGTTAACATGCTGTCACCATTCGCTTTTTATGTCTTAGTAACTATGCTGATAATTTTGCTACTGATAATAAGTATACTTGTATTATCAAAGATACTGCGCCTGAGAAGACGGCATTAGTAAATAAACATTTCAAATGCACATGTGTCTTCTTTACTCCATGTTCTGGTTTGTAATGATAATATAACGAAAGAGTGTTCATGAGTCCCACGTACCCTGAGGTACTGTAAGTTCATGTTCTGGTTTGTCTAAACATTGGGTATTTGATATGTCCAATGAGACACTGTAGCTAGCTCGGTAAGGGGTGAGTTGGTTGCTAAGGTAAGTTTTGGGACACCCTAATTTGCCGAGGTTCCACTCCTCTGTGCACAGTTCTGTGTGAGTACAGAAACCCTGCAACACTGCTCTGTGCTGTCTGTGGACTTTCATTGCTGCTGTTGGTGGTGACTTTGGCTGCACTCACTGGTAAGGCTCTTACTCCGCCAAAGTAGATGACTTCAGAGATTGCTCTTAAAGTCAGTGCCAAAAGTGTCAGGTGCTGTCACACACAAACTGAGCAGGGCAAGAGGTGTCAGGTGCTGCCACACACATGTTGAGCCAATAACAGAGATGTTGGGTGCTAGCAAACATGCATACACACACTTAAAACCAATGCCAGAGATGTCCAGTACTGTCACACATACCTGTAGAGCCAGTGCCAGAGGTATCAAGTGATGTCATACATATAGAGTCAGTGATAGAGGTATCAGATGTTGTCACAAACATATGTAGTGCTAGGTGTTGTCAGAAAGGCACACACAGAGTGAGAATCTGAGGTGTCAGGTGCTGTCACACACATACACACACACAGTCAGTGCCAGAGGTGTCAGTTGCTGTCACACACCCACACATACACACACACACACACACACACACCCACATACACACACACACACACACTCACACACCCACACACACACATGCACATAGAACCAGTGCCAGAGGTGTGAGCTGCTGTCACACACACACACACACACATGTAGAGCCAGTGCCGGAGGTCTCAGGTACTGTCTCATACACACAAAATGAGGTAGTGTCACAGGTGTCAGGTGCTGTCACACACACATACACACACACACATAGAGCCAGCACCAGAGGTGTCAGGTGCTGTCGCAAACACACATATATCCAGTGTTAGGTGCTGTCACACACATAGAGCCAGTGCCTGAGGTGTCAGGTGCTGTCACACAAACACATAGAACCAGTGCTAGAGGTGTCAGGTGCTGTCACACAGAGCCAGTGCCAGAGGTGGCAGGTGCTGTCTCACCCACAAGTAGAGCCAGTGCCAGAGGTGTCAGGTGCTGTCACACACACACATTGAGCCAGTGCGAGAGGTGTCAGGGGGAGTCTCACACAAACATAGATGTGGCAGGTGTTGTCACACACACACTCACACATAGAGCCAGTGTCAGAGGTGTCAGGTGCTGTAACATCCATCTATAGTCAGTGCAGAGGTATCAGGTGCTGTCTCACACACATGTAGAGCCAGTACCAGAGGTGTTAGGTGCTGTCTTAAACACACATAGAGCCTGTGCCAGAGCTGTCAGGTTCAATCACACATAGAGCCAGCGCCAGAAGTTTCATTGTGTTACCTCACATAGACATAGAGCAAGTGCCGGAGGTGGCAGTTGCTGTCACACACACAGACATGGAGCCAGTGCCAGAGGTGTCAGGTGCTCACACACACGCACATATAGCCAGTGCCAGAGGTGTCAGGTGGAGTCACACACAAACATAGATGTGGCAGGTGTTGTCACACACACACATAGAGCCAGTGCCAGAGGTGTCAGGTGCTGTCACATGCATCTAGAATCAGTGCAGAGGTATTAGGTGCTGTCTCACACACATGCAGAGCCAGTACCAGAGGTGTCAGGTGCTGTCATACACACATGTAGAGCCAGTGCCGGGGGTGTCAGGTGCTGTCACACACACATAGAGCCAGTGTCAGAGGTGTCAGTGCTGTCACAGACACACATGTAGAGTCAGTGCCGGAGTTGTTAGGTGTTGTCACACACACATAGAGCCAGTTCCAGAGGTGTCAGGTGCTGTCACACACATGTAGAGCGAGCATCATAGGTGTCAGGTGCTGTCACACACACACATAGATCCGGTGCCAGAGGTGTCAGGTGCTGTCAAACACACACACACACACACACACATGTAGAGCCAGTGCCAAAGGTATCAGGTGCTGTCACACACACACATGTAGAGCCAGTATCATAGGTGTCAGATGCTGTCACACACACAGACATAGAGCCAGTGTCGGAGGTGTCAGATGCTGTCACAAACACATGGAGCCCATGCCAGAAGTGTCAGGTGCTTTCACACACACAGAGCCAGTTCCAGAGGTGTCAGATGCTGTCACACACACATAGAGCCAGTGCAGGGGTGTGAGGTGCTATCACACAAACACACACACACACACACAATAAACCAGTGCTATAGGTGTGAGGTGCTGTCACACATACACATGTAGAGCCAGTGCTAGAGGTGTCAGGTGCAGTCATACACATACAGAGCCCGTGCCAGAGGTGTCAGGTGCTGTCTCACATACAGATGTAGAGCCAGTGCTAGAGGTGTCAGGTGCTGTCACACACATATAGAGCCAGTGCCAGAGATGTCAGGTGTTGTCACACACACACATGCCGAGCCGGTACCATAGGTGTCAGGTGCTGTCGCACACACAGACATTGAGGCAGTGCCAGTGGTGTCAGGTGCTGCAACACACCCACACATATAGAGCCAGTGTCAAAGGTGTCAGATGCTGTCACCCACAAAGAGACAGTGCCAGAGGTATTAGGTGCTGTCACACACACACATGTAGAGCCAGTGTCAGATGTGTCAGATGCTGTCACAAACACATAGAGCCCATGCAAGAAGTGTCAGGTGCTTTCACACACACATAGAGCCAGTTCCAGAGGTGTCAGATGCAGTCACACACACATAGAGCCAGTGCAGAGGTGTGAGGTGCTATCACACACACACACACGTAGAGTCAGTGCAGAGGTGGCAGTTGCGGTCACACACACGTAGAGTCAGTGCCAAATATGTCAGGTGCTGTCACACACACACACACACACACACACACACACACACACAGACACACACACACATAGAGCCAGTGCCAGAGGTGTCAGGTGCTGTTACACACACACACACACACATAGAGCCAGTGCTAGAGGTGTCAGAGCCAGTGCCAGATATGTCAGGTGCTGTCACTCACACACACACACACACACACACAGAGCCAGTGTCAGAGGTGTCAGGTGCTGTCACACACACACAAACATAGTGTCAGTGCTAGAGGTGTAAGTTGCTGGCACAAACATGTAGAGTCAGTGTCAGATATGTCACGTGCTGTCACATACACACACACACACACACACACACACACACACACACACACACACACACACACACATATAGAGCCAGTGCCAGAGGTGTCAGGTGCTGTCACACACACACACACACACACAGAGCCTGTGCTACAGGTGTGAGGTGCTGTCACACACACGTAGAGTGAGTGCCAGAGGTGTCAGGTGCTGTCACACACACATAGAGCAAGTGCCAGAGGTGTCAGGTACTGTCACACACACATATAGCCAGTGCTAGAGGTGTAATGTGCTGTCACACACACGTAGAGTCAGTGCCAGAGGTGTCAGGTGCTGTGATACACATGTTGAGTCAGTGCCAGAGGTGTCAGGTGCTGTCACACACACACATTGAGCCAGTGCTAGGGGTGTAATGTGCTGTCACACACACGTAGAGTCAGTGCCAGAGGTGTCAGGTGCTGTGATACACATGTTGAGTCAGTGCCAGAGGTGTCAGGTGCTGTCACACACACACAAATAGAGTTAGTGCCAGAGGTGTCAGGTGCTGTCACACACACATACACAGGTAGAACCAGTGACAGATGTGTCAGGTGCTATTGCACATACACAGAGAGTAACTCTGCCAGTGGAAGTCTGGATATTGGCATATTGTTAGTTGTCTCATTGGCATCTAGGCAAGGCTTCTTCAACAGAGGAGGAACAGAGGCCTTCTTCCACTCCACTGGAAATTTGCCAGTTAGGAACATTGAAATAAAGATCACTGTTTGTGGGATGGTGATAGTTTCAGGTGATACATGCATGATTTATGGAGGGCAAGGGTCTGTTCACAATTCCACCACTGACTATTCTCCAGCTTTACAGCACAACCATCTTTTGATGACCCTTCTTAACCTGAATCTTCTGTAATTTTATACGCATAAGATTACCAATACCCACAATCTGCTGTTTGTACCTTTCATCACTTCATATATGGTCTTGCTTTTTTATGACTTATCATGATTTTTTTTGCATTGTCAAGAATCTTATCACATCCTTCCTCTGACAACATACTCAAACCTGAATTGACCAGGTTTAACAATTTGGGAAACAGCATGCCCCAAACTGTTCTTCTCCTTAAAGCCATAAAAGGTGGCACATCAGTGATACTATGAGGTGTATTGTGATACACCCACAACATTGTTCCACAATAATCTTGCACATAAGGTCCTGAAACTGCAGCATCCTTAATAAATTCACTCATCAAACTATTCATCCTTTCTACGTGGCGATTACTTTGGGGATTATACAACCTACACCTATTGTGCTGAAAGTGAATGGCATCCCAGTGTCCAACAGAATCTCAAATGGAAAATATTCCCTGGATAAAATATAATTAAATTAGTCACTCCTCTTGGCTATTTTAAAAACATTACCTCTAGCCACATAAAAACATTGAATTCTGTCCCACAAACATATGATCAAACTTTTTCAACATCCCATGGGACAGGCAACCATTTCTTTTTCAATTAGAGAATACTGACATTCATGTGGTTTCAATGTGCGAGACACAAAAGCAATGGTGTGGTCACAGGTGTTTTTACCCTGTGACGGAACAGCCCCCAAACTTCCATTACTGGCATCAAAATTGATACAGTGTTTCTCAGGAATGTAGGGGCTCAAAAGTGGGACCCGCTGCAAAAAGGATTTTATTCAAGCAAAAGCAAGTTGCTGCTCCTTGTCCCACACAAACTGGACACTTTTTAAAGTAACCTATACATGTGCTCAGCAACAATTGGAAAAAGCTCAATGAACTTAGAGTTAAAGGTACACATTCCAATGAGAATTAACAATTGATCACGATCAGTGGGAACAGGCACCTTCTTCACCGCTTTCAAGAGACCAAACCTTGGTTTAATCCCATCCCCAGATACTTGATAGCATTGACACTAAAATCGCACATATCCTTCCTGAGTCTAATGGCGCTAACTTTGAAAGCATTCAGAACCTTGCTTAGTCTCTTCAAATGCATTTGCTCATCCTTCCCATAAATCAAAACAACATCTTGAAATGCAAACACTCCACTTATCCCATGTAAAAGGTGTCCCATCAATTGCTGGAAAACTGCTGCAGTGAAGCAAGCCAGACAGCATTTTGTAAAATTGAAATACACAATACTAGGTAGAGAAAGCAGTTAAATAGCTAGAGTTTTCTGCAAGTATTCCCAAGTGAAAAGCGGAGTGCAAATCCTGCTTGTAAAAAACCTTTGCTCCACCCAAAGTGTTGACTATATGATAAGGGTTGGGCAAATGATGCTCTACCACCCAAACAGCTTTGTTGAGATTGAGTAAGCCAACGCACATTCTCTATTCTATGCTCTTTTTCTGAACCACTACAATGTGCAAAAGCCACAAAGAGGTTTCAATGGGGTCTATTACCCCTTCCTTGCATAACGTCTGCAAAAGCCCTGACAGTTTATCTCATACACTCAAAAAAACTGATCTAAATTTATGTGTACCTGGTTAACATCCATCTTTCACTCAAAAGATATGCTCGACCCCTTATATCTCTCCTAACTCCTCTTAGAAATTTTCAGAAAAGGAACCTAATACATTGGAAAGATTGTTCTCAAATATAACATTCTCAGCACCCCAACACTACTAAACCTTTAGTGAACATCCAGGTTTCAGAATGATAAACAAACACCTGGGGTGGTGGTTATGCCAACCATGAATGTCGGGTCCTTCCACTGATACATACACTTTCCTATACACAACCCTGCCTTTGAACTCAATCGTAGTTCGTAAAAAAAAATCCCTGTAGCTCAATATTAGAACCATTGCATCCTCCAGGATTTATATCAGGAGCACTGGGATCATGTTGCAGATCATATTCGATCAAGAGTAGCACTTTACGTTATGCTAATCCTAGAACCGGGCTCAGTTATCAGGTGAACTGTACTCCCCCCCCCCCACCCACACACGCACACATTTTTTCCAATAGGATCCTTAGCTAAACGCACATCTGTTTCATGGACATCCACGCACCAAACCAAGCTGTTCATTTTGTCACACACTCCCTGATATTGCATCTCACCCACAGTATTAACCTTATTAGAGGGTTTAGATGAACGACGCAACATGATTTTTCAAACCACATCTAAAACAAAAACACTAAAAAGCACTATTCTGTTTGAAAGTTACATCCTTAGCAGAACACGTCTTAGCACTTTTGACCACATTTACTGTACCTTCAGGAGAGTTAATAAAACCATAGCAAACTCCTTGGAATATTGAATACTGTCAGTAATATCAATTGCTTCATCCAAAGAAGGTTCCTTGCATGTCAAACGTCTCTCCTGTATGTTCTTATTAAAGTGCGTGGTGGCTACCTGCTCTTTAAAAAGATGATCAGTAAAGTTTGAAAAGTTCCAATTTTGAAGCTAAAGCTCTCATAAATGCAACAAACCTGTCTAAATTTCATTAGCGTGTTGTTTGCCAGACAAAAACAGGTAAGTGCTTGAAAACCTTCTGAACTTCCAAGCCAAGAGAATTTTCCAAAAGCCAAAATCTGCTGTTGGATTTAGATTTAAACACCTCTATGGCCCTAAAAATATATATTAAAAACTCTAAACTGTACTTTCCACCTTATGGGAGGCTCAAAATGCACTTTAAGGAACAGAGGTGCAGGATTTGTGGTCTGCATGATAGTTCAGTGTGGGAGTGAGGCTGGATACAAGTATTGATGAAGTAAACAGTAAGTATTTGGAAAATAGGGAAAGAAAAACAATATAGCAGAATGAACCTTATATACACATTAAAGTTTATTTGAAAATAGTTCACATGAAATCCATATAACTCAACTTGAAAGTATTAGTAGTGCAATTATTTAGTATACTGTAGTCCAACCAAAACATCTGGTAAAGTCCTCCAAAAAATATATATAATGTGCTTTAGCAGGATGTAGAAAACCAATCCAAAATGGCTGAAAACATACCATGTTGGAGAAGAAGTCTAAGCCAAAATGGTTGCCAAAGCCGTAAATTAAATTGCCCAATCCGAAATGGCTGCTGAACACACCGTGTCAATGAGGAGAACATGAACACACCAAGTTGATGACGAGAAAATGCCCAGTCTAAGTTGGCTGCTGTATGTGTCAATTAAATAGGGTGGTTAACAATGCACATGTGCACAATGACGCATAATTGTGAAAAACTCCGCAAAATTGAAAATGCTAGTTGGGTGCTCATAAAAACAAGTAAACCATGTCATTACTGCCCCCTTCTTAATTTACCTCTTGTGTCAACACTCCTTCCAATTAAATGTGGCAGATTTCATGCTGGTTCCTGACACAATTATGAAGCGTCACACGCATAGGTATTCCAGTCGCCGCCAGTCTTACAGCGACAAATAAAGATGCTGGTGTTGGAGTCATCAGGTGAGGAGTTTTATTCAAAAGAATAACAGCAGTGTCAAGAAACATCTTCTGGCCCCAATGCTGTATTTGCAATTGTCCACCTGTACCTGGAAATTCCAGAAGTCCACATATCACACACAATGAGAATTCTGGAATGCTCAGGACATAAAGCAACCCCTATCAAAATGAGGTCCAGTGAGAACCATACAGGCCAAATTAACTGACTGGTTTGTCTCTCAGATTTGTGCTCATGAAAACAGCACTAACCTGAAAAAAAAACTTTGCCTGTTTTAATTTCGAGGTGTTCCTCTGTTGCTGGGATTTTGCACATACACATAACTATGCACAGGAAAACAGGACCTCGGTGTATAGGGGTGTACCAACCTATCACCTTAGTACCCATAATCACAAAACCAACTAGCTATAGTGTCTCATTCGTTCTCAAAAAATCACAGGGCTACAAATGATTAGACAACCCAGACCACAACACCCCCTACTCTCTCAGGAATCACAGTAGCAAGAAATACCCTTTTGCTCGCTTCCTCGTACTTGTCCACAATAAGATTTTGGCAGAGTCACTGTAATAGTTCCAAATGTTTACTTTCATTATCGTGTTCTACAATACAGTATACGAGCCACTACCAGCAGCAAAATGCATAAACTCAAAACAATTAGCATTGTTACAATTCCAAAGAACACAACGTTAGAAGTCCTTTTATAAAGACAGTGGAAAAAGGACTATAAAGCTTAACCACCCTCCCCTTGACTGGAAGACGTTTATTTATATAAAGGAAGATCTCTGGGCTTTGACAGCAGACCCCATACCTTAAAGCCTGAATGTAAGGTTTACATCATAGGAACAGCATAGCTCTTCTCCATGGAAAGGGCTCTCTCCAAGCGTGTGTTAAAACAACATGCATCCTCGTAAAATCAAAGAATGAGTCTTCAGCAATGCAGCTGTGTTTAGCATGCTGTGTCTAGGTGCTAGGGACTGACCAGAACAGAATAACAAGGGACATTGTTTTTTGACCTTGCACATCATGTTCAGACTAAACTCCAGGAACTCAGCAGAAAACATGAAAAGCAGACAGTTCTCATTTGAAAGGCATAAACAGAGGCTTGCAAAAATAAACTCATGTAGTAACATGCGCAAAAGCAGCAGCATGGCAGCAAAGCTCGTGCTAACTTAGCTATGGTGACAATGTCCCTAAGGGCCACATAACACCTCTAGATCAAATTTGGTATTTTTGTCTTTTTTGTAACCCAAATTCGCTCCGCAGGCAGTTTAAAAAAACAGAAGAGTAGATGTTCCATTTCATAAAAATACTTTCACCCTTAGTTGTTCAGTATATATAATAGATACCTTGCTGTATTACTAATGGGGCACACTGCCCTAGAGGATTAATGTACATCTGGGTGCTCTGTGCGCTATATTGCAGTTAATGTGTTGTCTTCTTTCGTGGGCGGGCGTATATTAGTGAAAGTTTGACTGGGTGTTTGAAGTCATTAGACTTCCTTTTGCTGTGCAGGTGGCAGCTGGCCTACATTTGAAAAGGAGCACAGATCCCCTGCAGAGCAGTGCAGTGAATGACTGCACCCACCTGCAAAGGGCTGTCTGTAGAGTCCATGGTACCTTCTTTCCACATTTCCAAGGGGTGTCCTGGGGGGCATGTACAGTCTCCCCGTAAAGCACAGCCAACTGTGCCTTCTGATGACATCTTTACCTCTGTGCTAGTGTCCATAATGCTGCCCAGGTGCAGAGATAAATACATCTCTGTCGGAGGGAAGGTCGGAAACAGAAGCGAGGAGGCCATATGGGTTGAATAGTGTAGGTTTATTTCGGTTGTTATGACAGGTGTTAGTGAATGGGGTAGTTAAAAAGGTGATTGTCTTTGGGCAGAAACATGTAAAAGATGGTTCCAGTGTTCTCTTCAAAGTGTCTTCTTCTGTTATTGTGTCAGGTGGTCCTAGGAGTCCTGGTCTTATCATCTTGGTTGGGTTTCCACGGGGTACCGAGCCACTCGAAAGAAGAGAGAACAGCAGTCACTGTTTAGCCCTGTTTTAATGAGGGTTTGATAGTCCGTCACCACACTGTGTGTAAATAGGAATACTATCAAGTGTGAAGGAGAGGTTGCCTTATGAAAGGGGTGATTTATCGTTTAAAGTTGCTGACAAAGCTAGGGAGCTTCAACCGGGGTTGTGTTTATACTGAGGGGAAGGTATAAAGGAACGGTTTTATGAAAGGTGCCAGGAGATAAAGCAAACAGTGCCCGGTATCCCTCTCTGTCTCCCAACCTCCCAGCCTCCAACTCTCCCATTCTCCCACCCCGCACTCCCTCCCTTTTGATCCCGTGGTACCGCTATGTACCGCTGTCTGCCACAGCTCTCCTGAGTTGTGGCGGCTCGTGCATGTCGCCCGGGCTCCACCAGTCTTCAGTCCAAACGTCAGGATCCTCGAGCTCCTCCACTGTAGTCTCCTCCTTGTCCTCTCGGGTGATGTCCGTGTGCTTGGCTCCTTCTGCAGGGTCCTTGGTGATGTCGACAGTGTCCGTTGTGAGGTCGGCGTCTCCTCCCGGCGTTGCAGGTCCAGGTTCAGAGAGCGCGGCTTCCGGCTTTTTCTGCGTCCCTCGACCTTCCTGCGACGTTCCCGATTGGTCCGTTCGATGAGGCCGGCCTCCTGGGAGAATTGTTTCCGGTTCGAGTCTGGCGTACTGTGGGGCGGGGAAAAGAGGCGTGGTTATTGTGCAAGCCGAGGCGGGGAAGAAAGCTTTTAAAAGGATGGGGGAATTGCCGTCTTCACTTTCATTAGGGCGGTCAGGGATCCACATTCCCTTGTACTTATCACCCGGCGTCTCCTCACATCCCCCCACCCTATCTTTCTTGTTCACAAGAAAAGGATCCTGGGGGTATCTAGAGAGGAAGTCTGCATTAGCTTGATCCCTTCCTTTCCTGTGAAGGACGGTGTATCGAAAGGGTTGAAGAGCCAGAAACCACCGTAAAATTCTGGGGTTATGTCCCTTGTTTTGTGAGAGCCATTCAAGAGGGGCATGATCTATATAAAGGAAGAAGTCTCTAGCGTCAAGATAATAACTGAGTGACTCAACCGCCCATTTAATAGCTAGTGCTTCTTTTTCAATCACCCATGTCGGGTTTCTCTGGGATATAGCTTGCGACTGATAAAAAGAATTGGTCTCTCTTGTTGTTGTTCATCTGTTTGGGATAGTACTGCCCCAATTCCACTATCCGATGCGTCTGTTTGTAAATTAAAAGGTTTCTCATAATCGGGATTTACAAGAAGGGGTCGGGATGCAATGAGTTGTTTTAGCTGTTGGAAGGACCTCAATTCTGTGGGAGAGGGATTTTTTAAGTGTTTTTCTGTCAGTACAGATTTTTTTAGGAGGTCTGTTAGCGGACTGGAAATCTGTGAGAAGTGGGGGATGAACCTTCTATAATAACCTAGGAGGCCTAGGAATACCCTTAAGTCTTTCTTGGTCTTGGGGAAGGGTACCTGAGAAATGGCTGCTACTTTTTCTTCCTGGGGTCTGATGCACCCTTCTCCCAGGAGGAAGCCCAGATATTTCACCGATGTAGTACCTAGTTTGCTTTTGGTGGGATTGATTGTTAATCCACTGTCCCCCAAAGTATGAACTACAGATAGCAAGTGTTGAAGGTGTTCTTCCCAAGAATCACTATAGATGATTATATCATCTAAGTAAGCAGCCGCTTATTGGCTGTGATTCTGTAGTATGGTATTCATGAGCCTCTGAAATGTTGCCGGGCCCCGTGCAATCCGAAGGGCAGTACTTTGAATTGGTACAGGCCAGTAGGGGTACAAAATGCTGTTTTCTCCCTGTCTTGAGGCTTTAGGGGAACCTGCCAATAACCTTTACAGAGGTCGAGGGTGCTAATGTATTGGGCCTTTCCGAGTCTCCCAACCATCTCATCGACTCTAGGGAGGGGTTATGCGTCAAACTGTGATACTTTATTTACCTCCCTAAAGTCGATACAAAAACGAATGGACCCATCGGGCTTCGGTACGAGTACTATAGGGGAACTCCATTCGCTTTTAGAGGGTTCGATAATGTCCAATTTTAACATTTGTTGTACTTCCTGCTCCATGGCTTCTCTCCTGGCCTCTGGGATCCTATATGGCCTCATACGTACCGTTTTCCCGGGACTGTGTGGATTTCATGTTCTATTAAGTTGGTTCTACCTGGGACTAAAGAGAACACGTCTTCTACGGATTGTAAGGAGGTTTTTAACTCTTGCCTAAGGGTGTCAGGTAGATCACTGTCTATGCTTTGATCTACTAAGGCAGGAGCCGGTTCTGCGAATAGTACTGGTGTGGAGCCTTATTTGCATACTTGTATGGCGCTGGGAATCGACTCCCGAAGGAGTATCTCCGCGCCTTTGGCAGCATCTGAGAGACAGAAATGGCTAGTCATGATTTCTTGAATACCAACAGGGACATCTAATAATTAAAGAGAAATGTTTTGAGCTTTTTCCTAAAGGAAAAATGTTCCCTACATACTCTAATTTCCTTCGGGAGTTGGTTCCACAACTTGGGGCCAGCTACTGATAAGGCCCTCCCCCCCTTTCTTGCCTTCATGGCCCTGGGAACACATAACAATTCCTGATCTCCCGATCTCAGGTATCTAGATGGAACGTAAGGAATGAATTTTTCAGTTAGGTTACCAGGACCTTTTCCAATGAGGCATTTGTGGATGACACAGCAGATCTTGACCATCACCCTCTGTTTCACTGGAAGCCAATGAAGTTTAGTCAGCAACGGTTTCGAGGGAGTACGAGCCGGGACATTGAGAACTAATCTTGCAGCAGTGTTTTGCACAACCTGCAGTCTGGCAAAGATCCCCTCATTGGCAGCTAACATCAAACCGTTGCAATAGTCCAGCCTGCTCAACACTAGCGACTGGACCAATGTTTTCCTGTTGGTATCAGGTAACAGGGGGAATACTCTCCGGAGAAGCCCAATAACATGGAAACATGAGCTTACCACTTGATTGGTTTGTTGTTTTAGGGCAAGCTCCTGGTCCAGTTTTACTCCCAGATCTTTTACCACCACTTTGGGCTCAGGGACGGGGCCAAGGTCTTGGGGCCACCAGTCCGGAGTCCACAGGCGTTTGGCTTCCCCAAAGAGCATAACCTCAGTCTTGGAGATGTTACACTGAAGGAAGTTTGCTGCCATCCAACGTGCCACATCCTTCATCCCCCGGAAAAAGTCACGCACTTCAGGAGTCATGGTTTTAAAAGGGAAGAGGAGTTGGGTATCATCCGCATATGATACTGGAATGAACCCATGGGATCTCATGATGTTAGCTAGGGGTGCCACGTAGATGTTAAATAACGTGGGGCTCAAACAAGAGCCCTGTGGCACCCCCTTCGAGATCGCCACCTCCTATGACTGGTATGGTCCCAAGATGACTCTTTGAGTGCGTTTGATGAAAAAACTCCTTAGCCAGGCCAGGGCCTTGCCGTCCAGACCGATGTCAACTAGTCTGGAGGTCATGATGTCATGCGACACAGTGTCAAACGCCGCTGACAAATCTAAAAGTACCAGGACAACGGAGTAGCCCTTGTCCTGTAACATCTGAAGATTGTCAGCGACGGACAGCAAGGCGGTCTCAGTACTGTGCCTAGGCCTAAAGCCCGACTGAGAGGGATCAAGTCCACCCACGTTTTCAATGAATTTTGACAGATGCTGATTCACATATCTCTCAGTGAGCTTCCCTAAAAAAGGGAGAAGAGAGATCGGTCTCAGGTTTGTCAAATCAGACCAGGGGATCAAATTGTTTTTCCGCAGGGGTCTCACCAGGGCCTGCTTCCAGTCTAAGGGGACTTCCCCAGTGCACAGGGATAAATTGACTACATGTCGCATTCCTACCCCCAGATCATCCAACAAAAGTGGCATGATGCGTGCCGGGATGGTGTCTGTGGGGCACCCACTCTTTGTTTGAGTGACAAGAACAGTCAACTCTTCCATAGAGATGGGTGAGAAAACGGCGAGTTTCTTAGCCTTATTTTCTATTGTCATAATAGATGGCTGAACTCGACAGTTAGTTGTTACTGAATTATTAGAGATGGAGTTAGACGTTAGTATCTTAGTATAAATAGCTTCAATTTTCCTAACAAAAAACTGTGAAATATTGTCACAGAGTTCTTGGGATTCAATCCCCTCGGTGTCACAGGCAGTGGGCTTGGTAAAAGTCTGTAGAATTTGATACAGGGTTTTCACGTTGGTACCAGCCGCTGATAATTGAACTGCTATATGTTGTTTTCGAGCAGCTCGAATTGCTTTATGGTAGCTTTTGAAAGACCTCCTAAAGTCCTCCTTATCCTCTGCCTTACGTGTGACTCTCCATTTTTTCTCTAATTTTCTCGTAGTCATTTTTAATTGTCTAAGATCCCCAGTAAACCAGACTTCTTGTTTTGGGGCAGGTCGGGGTTTATATGTTCTAAGCGGGACCACATGATTAATAGTTGTTGTCACAGCTTCGTTAAATGTGCATAAAGCAAGAGTAGCATTTTCTCCACATGCTTCCCATTTTGGTTCAGCGTAGTTTTCCCTAAAACCTTCTGGGGTTAGTTTGTTCCAGGGTCTCCTGACATCGGCCATAGTCCTACGGATGACTTTAGCTTTATAATTGGAGCGAGTATAAAACACAATAACAGAGTGGTCCGTCCAATCAACTTAATTGGGAGTCAAGCAGTTAATAGCTGTGGAGTTACAGAACACTAGGTCTAATGTATGGCCCGCAGAATGGGTAGGCCCCTGATTCTTTTTGTTGAGTCCAAGTGTGGCCAGATCCGTTAACACGATCTGTGCATCAGTACACGTAGTAATCTCACTGTGGATGTTGAAATCCCCCACCAGGATAAACTCAGAGTTAGCTTGCATGTGGGGTGCCAGAATTTCCATTAATTTAATGGAGAAGGTCCCACATGGACCAGGAGGTCGATACACTAGCGCACCCTTCCTGGTTTCCCTAGAAGTAGGGTTGATCGTAAAAATCAGGAGCTCCATTTCTGGAGTGCACACAGTTTCGATGACTACAATCTCCATCTCTTGTTTAAAAACAATAGCTATACCTCCTCCCGTTTTAATTGGGCGATCCATCCTTACTATTTTGTACCCAGTCGGCACTCCCATCGTTATGGCCGGAACTGTGTGAGGCTTAAGCCAAGTCTCTGTTAGAAAACACAGATGTGGTCTCTCTGTTGTTATGAGATCCCAGACCTGCGTAGCATGAGAAACAAGGGAGCGGACATTGCACAAAAGGTTTTTACAAGTTAGGGGCGGATCGTTAGGGGCATTGGTAATCAATATTGGTGGGTCGGTGCTCAAAGCTGACATGACAGGCTTTGGATGACAAGGAGTGATTACCGCGCTACTGGTGAATTGCATTTGACACATCAAACAAGAGAAAGGTCCCCCCACGCTGGACCGAGTCCTGTGGGGACACAGTGTAGTTACATACCTGCCCAAATCCCTTAGAGACTGACTGGAATATGGCAGTGTAGTGCAGTAGCCCTTCTCTACCGGAGGGGTACGGACCGCCATGGCCCCCTGCCCCTAGCCCCGTCCTGTCACGGACGGGCGCAGACGGGCTGGACTTCGGCTCGTCTTAGGCGCAGGAATAGGCGCCACACTGCGCGTAAACACTGCGCGTTTAGACCGACGAGTTGCTTTATAGCCCTCGAGTAGGGGAGAGCTGGAGCGCTAACCGCTCGCCTCCCTGGATGTTCCTGGCTCTGCCCCGCCTTCCGCACCCGTGATTGGCTGAAGGGTCGGACTGGGCGTGCAGGCACAGGTCTGGCTACAGAGGAGCTGGTCCTTCAATGCGTGTGGGAGTGCGGACTTGTTTTCACAGAGTGCAACTAAATAAACAGTTTCTGCGCTCTTACAGATCCTATCACTCTTTAAAATAGAATTTAAATTCACACAGTAAAATTCGGATTTTCGCGCTCACGGAGCAAGTTTGATTCAATAAAACAGTGCAAGCAAATCTGCACACAGAATGGCGCCAAGCGGAGTGGGAGGAAGCTTCCACCGACCCCCTTACCGCAAATGTGATCGCCTCCTCGCTAACTTTATAGCCCTCGAGTAGGGGAGAGCTGGAGCGCTAACCGCTCGCCTCCCTGGATGTTCCTGGCTCTGCCCCGCCTTCCGCACCTGTGATTGGCTGAAGGGTCGGACTGGGCGTGCAGGCACAGGTCTGGCTACAGAGGAGCTGGTGTAGTGTAGTTCCTATTATCCCAATAGGCTCTGCGCATTGGAATAATACCTTCAATAGTATAGGCCTAGACCAGACGTTAACTAGGTCTACTACTGTCGATATTAGACTTAAAGTTTTGGGTTTGCCAGCTAGCTCAGAGTTCACTAGAAACTTTCTCGAATGTTCAGGAAGGACTTAACTTCCCTGATTAGACAAGAAGGGATTTAGTTTCTGACAACCATAGAACATGACAACTTTGCTCTCCCCTAATCAAGAGTATATCTCGAGAGTCGTGTGAACAAAAGGCAATTTATTTTACTCAGTCAGTACGTGCATTCTTAGTCTCATCAGATTGTAGAGAAAAGGAGGAGACGGGCGTGTTCAATAAAAAGGTGTTGTTTATTGATCAGTCTCTTTTCTCATACAAGAGAAATGGATCAATATTATTGCAATACTTATAGCTAAGTAAAGTGCATACATTAAAAGCAATAGTATAAAATAATACTGTAAAAACATTGATATGGTTTCTAAGCCATAAGATGTTTTAAAATGAATAAAATATATTACATACACATATACATTTGACTAAACGTACTCAACTGGTGTTTCTAAATTCGCCTACCCCGTGTACCTGACCTAAGCCTAATACGTGGGCGGGAATAGAAAGTTACAGTTTAAGTTAAGTTTGTTTTTGCCAAGTGAATAACTAAGGAATTCTCTGTGAGGGGTTATTCAGTTCTGTACCTGGAATCTAGGTTGAATGAGGGATGGTATCTCTCGTCTCTGGTCTCGATATTCCAGGCTGCCTGCGAGGGCTACCCAGAAACGCCGGTGCTGGATTTCTCGGCAGGAGAAAGCAGCTTCTCTCAGCGCGTCAGGAAGGCGGGGCTGCGCCAGCGGGGTCTGCTCTGCTCTGGGCTTCGGCAAGTATGGTTGCTCCGTCTCGTCACCACCGCGTGTGTTTGCATAGGGCAATATCGGTAATATTTATACCTTTAAGGTGCCGAGATTGACGTAAGGATGGACATAGATACGTCAATAAGGATGTCATACGACTTGCTCGTTAGCACATTCTTTTGCTGAAGTTCTCGGTGAAATCAAAACAATGGCCGCAGGGTTTTGCCCAGGTTGTCATAGGTTTGATTTGTTATGAGAACTCCGTATGCCTTATCAGGGGCTGGAGGAATATCGCTTGTCTAATTAGATCGCAAGCGTTATGACCTAATCAGATAACACGTTCCTGTGCCGTAGTGTGACTGCGTCAGATAACGGTATCTGCATCATGGGGGTTTTCTGCCTCATGGGCTGACTGCTAGTTAACTTGTTGGTTTGTTTAACCAGAATAGGGTCAGGAATAGGGGGATCGATTCAGAACCTATAGGAATACATCACACCCACTCCACGCTAACTATGGACATATTTACTAATCTATGCATAGTAAAACATACTATAGAGTATAGTGTATACCTTACCACCCCAAAATACATAAATGCATTTTGAAATTTTTCAAATATACGGAAAATTTGCAGTCATATGTAATGTATGCACTCAAGCTGTAGAATAATGCCAAAGTAATCACACATTTGTATACATTATTGCTATTTGGTATATGAGAATTTACACATGAAATGGCTCTTAATACAGAAAAAAAGGTTCGAGACCATTCCATCACAGAATAAAATATTTATGAACATACCAGCGGGCAGCTAATGTCTATAAGCTATCTAAAATTTAGAAACCTTAGTTCTCTAAGAATAGTTCTTACTTTAAGCAGAAGATAAATATGAAAAAATATTTTGGGGCTGCTGAAAAACTTGCTGTCCGTGAACTGGAGGGAAAATTGTTCATGTGACTTTATTTTTAAAGTTGATGGCCGAATTCAGGGAACGCCGTGTGCGAGCTTGCTCAAAAGTCTCTATTTCTGCTCTGGTGAGAACATCATATCATTTAGGCTTTCGAAAAAACTGTCAACAGCTTCCTGGGAAAGTTCCACTAACTCAGAAATAGGTGTAATCATGCATTCGTGCGCATGATTGTCTCCATTGACATTCTGATTCGCATTGCTGACAGAAGGTCGTACCTGATCGATTCTGCTTTCATCTTGAACTTCACTACCCATCAATCGTAGTGGTGAAGCTTCCACGAATGCCGTCATCAGGATTGGTAGCCTTTGAGGGCAGCACAAAGCATGAACCTTGATCGGGCTCAACAATGTTTCTGCATCCATTGGCGCATCCGATTGTAGCGTCAGACAGGTGTCTAACACGCATTCTTCTCCGCATAGCAGACACCTTAATACAGGTAAAACACATCTTTGCCACATTGGTCGAAATGATAGAAACCAAGTCATGTTCAGGTCTCTAAGCCGGGAGAGTCCCAGGATTTTTGATATCCGGTCCCGGTATCCAATGGCTAGGATTGTTTCTTCCCTTGTCGCAAGAGTTTTGTCTGTGACATGGGTTGCCATAACGAAAAATAAGGACTAAGAATAGGATTCCTGCAATTAGTCCCAAGATCAGGGGAAGTCCGCCAAAAATCGAATGGACGAAATCTGGAAAAATACCCAGTATGGCTTTGAATGGTGTTAATGCCATTGAAAATACTGTCTTAAATACCTTTGAGACCCCATTGGTATCAGAAATATTTAAGATTTCATTCAGGATTTCTGCGAAATGTATGGGGGGATTAGTTGATAACAATGAATGTATCTCTGCAGTCGTCCTTGCGACTTGTAGATCATACGTTTCTTTTGATGACGTGAGCCTTGTAGGCGTCTGAAGAAGCACTGTTTTCATTCTGCTTAAAGTATCTATTCGAATAGAAGTAATTTTCAAATTGGGCCATGCCCTTGCCTCCCTGTCTGGAAAGGAGCTGGGGAACAATGAGCGTCCACAGCACTTGACCTTCGCAGTCGTAGTTACGAGATAAGGAGTCCCGGGCATAAGACTACAACATCTGCGGTCTACAATTAGAATGTAACTCCCATTATAGAGTCTTTGAAAGAATGGTTCTATTTCTGTTGCAGGTGCGCCTTGCTGGTGACATGAAAGGTTGTATGAATTCCCTTCACAGGCTCCATGCAAACTAATTCCGTTACACAGAAGCGTGCCGCTTAGTGACATCGCACAATTATTGCCACTAAGAAACACTTTCTGTCCTTTATTACTGACACATGCATGTGAATAGGGCAGGTTCCATGTTGTTTTAATGTACCCCTTTCCCAATTTCTCGTACATGCCAGCCTGTATATATTTTTGGCAGTATTGAAACCTGAAGGTTGAGATTGGAATATTTATTATCCCATGTATTATCCATTCACTGACAGGTCGTTCTGACATTGTCACTGGTAATCTTTCGAGTTTTTCAATGCTCAAGATTGTATAATCAGCACCCTTTTGTGCCATACTGATTTGTCTATCAGTAAGGTTGAAGATTTGGAATAGTGACGTTGTGTTGATTAAACGCCAAGGCACATAGCCTGAACGTAGATTTTGTAACGTCCAGCCAAGCTGTACAATAGAACGCAATTGAGACTGACCGTGTTGTAGCAACAGTAAGTCTTGCGATAATATGTCGATTGCTGAAGACACAATGCTGTCCGAAGAAAAAATTCTGGAGGACAGAGTCATTAACCCATTGTCCACTACAGAAAGTGATTTTTCCAAATTAATACGGTCAATTTCCCGTATTCTCTCTGCTGTTTCAATTTGAGTAACCTTCCAGGCCTCATTGTATGCTGCATATACAGAGGCTGCTATGAAACGTTTTTGACGCTGTTTGCGCGGTCCCATAATGAAATCACGCAAGTCAGCACCATCAGTAAGTAAAGTTAGGTGTTGCTTAATTTCTGTCAGTGTGGAAGTTTGTAGCCATTGAAGGCATAATTTGCCCACACTGTAGGTTGTTATTATCCCTGGGTGATGTCTTTGGGAATATCTAGGGTCTGGCCTGGTCATTTTTAACCCCTGTGTTTTGTTCAGGAATCTGTCTTGACAGTTATTAGTATCTGTGGGCCAGATCAACCACTGTTTCCAATCAGGATGTATTCTGTTTTGGTTTAATACATAATTTACGTCTATCTCTTCATCTGTAGAGCTATTGCTGAACATTGTTGGCTTTGGAATAGACGGTTTATTTAAGTCTTTGATTTTGGCTAGGCCAAGACAGGTAGTTTGTTGAACAGTGTCATTTAAAAATATCATTTGTTCTGGGATCATGCAGGCTCTAAACAAAGATTCTATACCCTGCACTTGCCATTCTTTTGTACCCCAAACACTTTTCAATTCAACATTTTTGTCCCAATAATCAAAACCAAAAGTATTCATTTTTTCAAAGAATGAGTCTGAATATATCAATTTTGTGTTTGTTATCATGGTCTTAGTTCCTGTCTTGTTTGACAATTTGAAATAAAATGCTTCAGCATTACTTGTGTTAAAACCTGAAAAATATGAATATTTGTCATAGAAGGTTCTTGAGCTTCCTTTTGGAGGGGTTGCACAATGTTCCCATTGATTATAATTTAAAACATTTCTAGGTTGTGCAGATCTATGTAAAAAATGGTTACCATAGTGGTTATAACAGTACATACTATCATAATTTGTAGAACCCTGCAAATAATCATGTTTGGTAAATTTAGCAGACATTACTAAGTCAGACATCATATTATTAATGCTTTCGAAGTTCCAATCATCAGCAAATGAGCTTGGTTTTGCAAAGTCACTCAATGAGATCTTAATTTGGTGTGGATATTTCAGGATTTCGACCGGACCATAAATTTCATAGTCAGTGTTGTCCCAGGCTACCCCACCCGGTATCGGATTGGCTGTGAAGTTGACTGAAGAAAGTTCTCTTTTCTCGACGTGTGAAGATGTGTGTGGTTTGAGGATCAAGTTGATTTTCTGACTTGCTGTGTCCATTTTAGCATATTTTCCCTCAATGAAGCGTCCCAAAGTTAGTACCATGATGAGCCAAAGTATGAGGATAAATGCACCAAAACCCACCCAAAATTCGATCCATGGAGAAATCAGATATGTTTCTTTTAGTTGTTTCAAAAGTTCTTTAGCTTTATCTTTAAAAGTTTTTGATGATGGCTGTGTCTTTGATTCACTGAAGCCTTCAGAGGAATCATCGAAGTTTATGAAGTAGCCGGATGCAGTTCTGTCAATTGTTCCAATTGCTTCAGGATTTCTGTTTCTTGCATTTTCGCTTGGTACTTCATTATAGATTGGTGTGTCTCTGCTAAATGTTTTTATTTGGGTTTTCAGAGGTCTGAGTTCTATTGCATTGTTGCATAGTCCTTGTTGTTCTTCTGTAGGCGTTTCGAATGTGATGAGCCTCTTTGTTAGGACCTCTGTACTGGTAGCAAACCTTGGTGTTCTGCTACTTATTTGGAGTCCACTTGGCCTACTGTTTGTTATCGGCCACATGATTGTGGTTTTACCAGGTCGATGGATACAACTCGGTTCTCCTTTTTACCAGCAAGTGGCGATAGTACAACTGATCTTGTCCCGTTGACAGACAAGACAGGAACTGCTTTTCTGTAAGAAGGCCCAAATTCCTTCTTTACCGCGATCTTTTCTCTGACTAGATCCCCGACTTTTGGAATCCAGACAGGTCTTGCTGGGACAGGTGGTGGTTCTTCAGTGGTTGTTGGCTGTTGTTTCAATTTTATGTTGCTCAGGTCTTTTCTTGTTTTGTTTAAGTCCTGCAAAATAGCCAAACGGTCTTTGATATCAAAGCTTTTTTCTTTCACCACTGAAGTCTGACTATCAATGTCAGAGATCAACATCCTAGTTCCAAATAATAATTCGTACGCACTGAATCCCTTCAGAGAATTTCTTGGCAAGTTATTTAGACTACGTTGGACACTTATTAGATGTTTGACCCACCCAGCTCCCGAACCTAATACCTTTGCCGTTATAGATTGCTTTATGTCACGGTTTTTTCTTTCAACAATTCCGTTCCCCTCAGGGTGAAATGGACAAGAGTACCGCAATGCCACGCCCATGCTGACCATGGCCTCCTTATAAGCTCTAGAGCTAAAGGCAGGACCGTGGTCCGAATGCAGCATGCCAATTGCGTATGTGCCGATAAAGACTCGCAAATCTTTTATAACAGCTCTGGCGTCAGCCGTTTGCTGGGGCCACATCCATATGAATCTCGTGCATGAATCCACTGCGACCAAGATATATTTATAGTTACCATCCCTTTGTAAGGGACCACAGTGGTCTAGATAAACACAGGCTAATGGTTTATCCGAGATTAGAAGGGGCGTCTGCGCTGGACGTCTCACCGTTGATACTTTCATTTTTTGACATATTTCACATTCTAGAACATAGTTCCTTGTTTGTCTTCTCATTTGTGGCCACCAGTATCTCTGTTTCAATAATGATACTGTGGCTGAGACGCCAGCATGGATAGAAGCAAGCCCTTCGTGTGCCGCTATTATTAGTCCTAACCTGTTTTCCATGTTTGGAATTGCCCTATCCCCCACTGCAGGGATTCGAGCAAAAGGAACATTGTTCGCATCAGTTATGTTTGAGTATTTTACTGGAAAGCCTTTCGGGAGTGTTTCTATCGAATCCTTTTCTGAAGCGCTGACAGCTTGTAGTATTTCGCTGTCTATTTTTGTTTTTGACCGGGTGATGGCAGCTACGGAAGCCGTTTGCACAGCTGCCTTCGCGGCCTCATCAGCCAATGAATTCCCTGCAACGTGAACGCCATCACGTTGATGACTCAGTGTATGTATCACGTGAGTCTTTGGTAGTTCTTTTTGTAAAAGAACTACTTGTTCCCAGAGCATTTTATGCTTGATTGTGCCTCCTTTTGCATCCTTAAAACCATTTTGAAGCCAGATCTGCAAGTATTCATTATAAGACTGAACGCAATAATACGAATCGCACACTATGAGTGTGGGGAATTCTCGGGGGGGCGTGGCTTAGCAAGCCACGATGGCGGCTGTGTCTTGCTGAGGCTCCGCGATCGGGCTAGCATCTTGCCCAGTTCCCGTGATCGCTGGGAGCCTCAACCTGCCCGCATCAACGCTCGGGATGCCCCCGCACACTGGGGCACCCCCCGAGTGACCAGCAATTACAACGGGCGGACAACACTAGCCGAGCTGTATCCTGCCGGGTCCGAGGGACGCCGACCCTGGAAAATGGCAGGCGCTACCTGAACCTGCGGATCTGTGAGCCGCCGAGACCCGACTCCCTGGACAGCGGTACCTGACGACGCGACCAGCAGCGGCCACAGAGGAACCTGCAAGAGGGACGACGTTGGCCCACGGAGGGGCTTGTTGCATGGCGCCTCTCTACACTCCGGAGCCCTGACACGCAAGATGGCGGCCGCCGCCCCGGGGCTCCGATGCATAGAGGCTGGACACCCACCAGACGCCTGATCGGCTCCCGAACCCGGACGGCCTGTCACCGCTAACCACGAGAGGCCGGCGTGCACGCCACCGATGCGGAGCAGACCATCCCAGGTGTCCGACGCCCTCATTGTGGGCGGTGAATGGTGGTCTCTCCCGCCCCACCCCCGGAGATCCTGACTGCGGCGCCTCAGCCTCGGACCCTTGAACCCCCGGGCGCTGGATCCCTGCACAACGGCCCCAGAGAGCTCGACCAGCCGACGACCGGGAGCCACCCCTGCGAGGGCAAAAACACCGAACGGAGCCCTCTTTCACCCCGGGGCCCCGGCTCCCAAGATGGCGGCCGCCACCCCGGGGCTCCGACGCCTCGGAGCTGTTTCCCTGCCAGAAGCCTGAATCAGCCCTCAAACCCTGACAGCTTGCCATCGCGGACTACAGGAGGGCCGCCACTCACACGGAGCTGAGCGCTTCGGAGAACCCGCCACTGCCATCGGTGAGTGCTGTGCTGCCATTTCCCCTCCTGCTCCCCGAGGATCTCAAGTCGACACCCCGGTGGCCCCTTTTCACGTCCACCCACGAGGACAGCCACAGAGCACGCTGCCACCCGACCAGAACACCCAGGTCGCACTCACATGTACGAACTGCCCAGTGAATCCGAGTGCCTGACCTTGACATGGCGCCTGTGCAGGCCTGACACCGGGAACAGCCACGAGTCCCGCTCTGGGGACGAGAGCATTCCACTTGCATTGAAGACATTGTCAGCGCCTCCCCTAGCCCACGCCACCCGACCTTGCCCTGACGGTCAACGCGGGCACTGGCCCCCGCCCCGTGGAGTGCAGAGACCCCCACACGGTCGAATCCACCGACCCCGGAAACCGCTTACCACCCTTGACGCCCTTGGTGGTGGCCCCCCGGGGTGAAACGAGCCTCGCCTTGGACCCGGAGGAACCGGAGTGGCGGACCACTCACCCACCGATACCACGTGGCGACGACCTACCACCCGCAGGACACGCGACGACCGAGGGGACACCCCCCCCTCTTCCCCTCAACAGCACCCATGGGGAAGCCGAGGAGCACCCAGGGGACGACAGTCCCGGAAACGGCTGTCGAGAAGATGCCCCCCCCCCCCAGACGAGGGCATGGACACAGTCCAATACGTCGCAAGCCGACCCTACGCTATCAACGAAGCTGGACCAGGTGCTGGCAGCAATAGAAATGTCTCGCCTCTCGATGGAGGAGAGATTGGGCACCCTGGCAACAGACATTAGCCTAATCCGAGATGAACACCGTAAACTAGCGGATAGAGTGAAGGAGGGTGAGCGGGTCGTGACTGAATTGCAACCAACGGTGCAATCGCAGGCAGCAGACATGCGGGAGATCCTACGCCGCGTGGCGACCCTGGAGGAACGCACAATGGATTTGGAGGGGCGCTCGAGACGCTGCAACATTCGCGTCCTGGGCCTACCGGAGGGGATTGAAAATTCGGACCCTCTGACCTACATGGAATCCTGGACTAAATCGTTCACCCCGGACTGTGACCGGTCGCCATACTTCTCCATCGAGAGGGCACACAGGGTCCCGGCCCGGGCGCCCAAACCTGGTCTTCCCCCGCGGCCCATGCTGGCCAAGTTTCTGCACTTCCGAGACCGGGATGCAGTGCTTCGTGCGGCCCGGACGGCGGGCCCCCTACAGGTGGAGGACCAACACGTTATGGTGTTCCCAGACTATGCCAGGGAGGTTCAACAGCGTCGATCCACGTTTCTAGAAGTCAAGAGGCGCCTCCACGCAAACGATCTTCAATATTCCCTGCTGTTCCCTGCCCGCCTCAAGGTGATCCACAAAGGGAAAGCCCTCTTCTTCGACACGGCGGCAGACGCACAGGACTGGACCGAATTTCATTGCCCGCTGATCCCTAAGCCCGGACCCCGGAAGGCGCGCAATACTGACTACAGACGGCCCAGGAAACGTGGCGCTAACCATGAGCGATCTGGCCACCCCAAGAGCCAGACGTCCTCCCCAGCGGGCTCACCCGATCTCACCCAAATCATGCAGGAACGACGAGACGCCCTGCGGGCGGTCACTGAACTACATTCGTCACCCCCGGCTTCGGACTTGGAAGGTCAGCCACACCTATTCACCCCAGAGAAAGATCGGGACAGCGATGGAACTATGTCGGGATTTGGCCCGATCTCCTCCCCCCTTGTTGTGGCACACACACTGGATGCTGCCCTAACCAGCCAACCTGTCACTTCCTCGTGAACAACTGAACTGTCACCTGACATATCCTTTTCTTGAATGCCTGTGATGATGCGCGACGTCTAGAAGCCTAGACTGCTCTACCAGATAAATGTAAGCGCCAGCGAGCGATAGATACTTCTCCTACTAGAGCCCGACCCGCGCACAGGCCCAGCAACGACACATGCTGCCACCCCCGCAAACTTCTATTGACTTTTTTCCCCTAGTGGGACACTAGTTTGGATATGCCACCCCCAGTGACGTATCCTCAGTATTGGGACGGTTACCCACCCGAAGTTCTAGTTGCTGTTCACCTCCCCAGTCCCCCCCCCACGTTTAAGGAAGCTTGGCGCGCAGGAACATATACGACACGCACACATGGGCGGCACACGGGAACTGTAGAGGTGCCCCTCCCCCAAACACGTCACCCTAGAAATGGCTGTCCCCCACTCTGACGTTAGTATCCTTACACTAAATGTACGGGGCCTACACACGCCCAGCAAGCGTTACTCTGTATACTCCTACATACGGCGCATGGCGGCCAACATAACGTTCTTACAAGAGACGCACATTAACGCTACTGAACTCATTCGCCTACAAGCCAAATGGCGAGGGACCATCTGCGCCACGCAATATTCAGCGTTCGCACGCGGCGCATTAATTTGGGTGAAACCTGGTACTCCCTTCCGGGCGCTCCGGCGAATAGTAGATAGAGAGGGCAGATACGCGCTTCTGGAGGGAATTCTTGATGAGCAAGGGGTACTTCTTGGCAGCATATACGCCCCTAATACGGATCAGGACCGGTTCTGGGATCACCTTACGGGCGTCCTGGCCCAGTTCACCACAGTCCCATGGGTGCTGGGAGGCGACTTTAACTGCACACTAGACCCCTCGCTGGACCGCTCACATCCTCCCCCCACGCACTCCCCGGCCCCCCGGCAGGCGGCCCTCTTCAAGGCATGGACCACACACTGGGCGCTCACTGATGCATGGCGACACCTACACCCACTGGCTCGCATCTACTCCTTCCACTCGATTCCACACAACCTTCGGGTCCGCCTAGACCGTTTCCTCTGCTCTGCTCTGATCCTCCCTAAGGTTACATCTACAGATTACCTGGGACGGATCCTCTCAGATCATGATGCCCACATAATACGGCTTACCTGGCGCCCCCCGCATCCACCGGTCCCCACCTGGCGCCTCCCCAGAGACTGCCTAACGGACCCGGTCTTCAGGGACGCGCACAAAACCAGCATACGCGACTACTTTATACACAATGAGAACACGACGTCATCGGTACTAGTGGAGTGGGACGCATATAAAGTGGTGGCAAGGGGAGAATGCATCAAACAGATAGTGGGGGTCCGCCGCACCTTAGAACGGTCGCTCTTAACGACGGAACAAGCTCTAGCTGCTCTCACCAAACGGCCTGACGACTCGGAGGAACACGCCGTACTTACGGCAGAGGCCAAAACGGAATATCAAACTGCCTGCGCTGACCTCCGTAAGTATAATTTCAGGGCATACGCCTCTCGGGTGCACAAAGACAGAGACAAAACCGGGGCGCTTCTGGCCTGGATGGCGAAGCAGGACACCGAAATCAAGCCGATCACGGACATTCTCAACCCGGAGGGTGTACTGGTGCAATCACAAGCTGAGATTCTCCTAGCATTCCAACGCCATTATACACGAGTGTACGAAGCCCCGGCATGCTGTACCCCGTTTACCGCGGATCAGTTCTTAGACCCTCTGACGCTGCCCACGATATTGGATTCCGACAAGCGCACGCTCGACGCCAAGATAATTCCCTCTGACATCACCCAAGCGATACGCGCCATGTCCCGAAATAAAGCACCGGGACTGGACGGCTTCCCACTAGAATACTACGCAACATTCTCTCCCCTGGTGGTTCCCCGTCTGTCACGGGTGTTCGGGGCGTCACTCCACTTGGGGAAACTGCCCCAGTCGCTGCGGGAATCCGTGATTGTCACCTTTCTTAAGCCCCACAGAGATCCGCTTCTCATGGGGTCATACCGGCCTATCACACTCCTGTCGGCTGATTGTAAGATCCTGGGGAAGATCCTAGCTGATCGTTATGCGCAGGTCATACGCCCGCTGGTCCACCCCGACCAATGCGGCTTCGTCCCCGGGAGGAATACCTCCCAGAACCTCCGCCGAGTCTTCCATATCCAAGATCAGGTACGCGACAGATTTCCCCGCGCTGCCTGCCTCATTATGGACCTGGAGAAGGCGTTTGACACCCTCACCTGGCCCTACCTATTTTCGGTCCTGCGGCGCCTTAATCTCGGCCCGACGCTCATGGCATATACCCGCCTCCTATACACCGACCTCACTACTCGAGTACGTATCGGGAAACGTATCTCACCGGCGTTTGCAGTCCGACGAGGCACAAGACAAAGTTGCCCCTTGTCGCCCCTCTTGTTCGCGCTAGCAGTCGAGCCGCTGGCGGTTCGGCTGCGTCGGGAGGGTGTGGACTGGGGAGTACCACTTGCAGACGGGACCCATTGTGTGTCCATGTACGCGGATGATCTCCTCATATATGTCCGAGACATTGAAATGGACCTAACCCCCATAGGGGCCACATTGGCGGACTTTGCAACTGCCTCGGGTCTACAAGTCAACTGGGACAAGTCCACGGTTTACCCCCTACACCCGGACCTACCCCCCCGAGACATCGACCTTGGACCACATAGGCTTTCATGGTCCACGGAAGCTCCCCGATACCTCGGCGTCCGCTTATACCATTCTCCGACGGACATCTTTGAAGGCAACCACCGCAAGGTACTCGAGAGTTTGCGCCCGACGGTAGCCTTCTGGAATAAATTACCACTGGCCCCGATTGGACGGATAGCCCTTGCTAAAATGGTGATGCTCCCCCGGCTCCTCTACCATTTCACGAACCTGCCGGTGATACCACCCAGATCCTTCTTTCGCGACGTTGATTCCCTCTTAGGAACTCTCATCTGGGGAGCAGGCCGCCACAGAGTCGCCCTGAAAACTCTACAACTCCCCACAACACAGGGGGGACTCGGAGCTCCATCCTTCGAGGCATATTTCCTCGCAGCACAGCTCCAGTGGCTGTCCTACTGGACAGCGGACCGTTACCCTCAGGAGACGGTTACTCCTACTGGTAGAATCACGACTCCGGAACTCACCCGTCTGCTCCTTCCGGGCACCAAGACACGGCGCACTTACCCCCTCCAGGTGACGATAGCGCGCCGATGTATGCTGCGGATACACCGGCTGTCCCCCGCTAGACCCCCATACTCCCCGCTGCTGCCGCTAATAGGCAGCCCCAAGCAGGATTCCTACTTTGCGGCCCCACTACTCGCCGACTGGTCCCGCTGTGGCATCACAGATCTAGAATCACTCTTCGAGGAGGGTCAGTTGAAACCGCTGGACCGCCTGGTCGCAGAATCCGGGCTCCCCCCAGGCCAATTCCTCAGGTATAGGCAACTGCTCGACGGATACCGAGCCCATTTCAATCTCCAAAATGGCGAGCCAGACACGCATCCAGTAATACATACTATCCTACATATGGGGGTGGGTCGCCACCTGGTCACATGGCTATATAAATCCATCCGGGAACTCTCATACACCCCCCTGACGACCCTACGTACCACTTGGGAAGAGGACATAGGCCGTGTTCTGCATGACTCGGAGTGGACTAAAGCTCTTGAGGCCCCTAAACGCGTCTCTAGGAACGCCCGCTTCAAAAATATTCAATATTACATATTACACAGGGCATATCTCACCCCAGCGCGATTGCAGAAGTTCTACCCCTCCACGCCATTCTTGTGCCCCAGATGCTGTTCCCCAGCTGCGAACTTCCGTCACATGTTTTGGGACTGTCCCGATCTCCAACCTTTCTGGCAGGGGGTGCACAACACACTACTGGAACTCACGGGTCTCACTACACTAGCCACCTGGGAGTCCAGTGCATTAGGCATCCTCCACATCTCTAAGCGTGAACCGGTGCATAGGCGCTTCGTGTCTTTAGCGCTCCTACTAGCCAATAGATGTATAACCATGCGCTGGCGATCCCCAGAGGGTCCCCCCATAGCACAATGGAAAGGGGCGGTTAGCAAATGGGCGGCAGCGGAGGAAGATGCTTTAAGGGAAGAAGAAGCCAAGGGCGCGCGCAAACTTCCCATCTCCATGGAATGGGCCATGCTCCTTCACAGATTCCGCCAGTCCACGCAAGCTGGAGACTCGCCTGACCCTTCCCCTCCCCCCACCCGAGAAGACCGGTAGCCTTGACCTGAAGTGAGCCACCCCAGAGTCGGACCCAGATAACCCCCCACGTCCTAGGCAACCTCTCGCATGTCCGGCCAGCCATGGGTTTCTCCCCCCCCCCCCCTTGACACCCGCCGCCATTATCTCCCTACTTAGACCCTGCTAGCGCCTACATGCTTCCCTCCCACAGTTCCGTTACCCCCCTGTTCACTGGTAACACTGTTATGTGCACGGTACAGATCCAGATTCGGCGCTGTTACGGCATGAAAGTACCAATCTGATCTTATTCATCGCCCCTATGGCGATACCGTCCCATCACCTCTCAGCCTGCAGGAGCCTTTACATGATTATAATGCACTGATTCACCGAAGTCATGTTTATGTGTACCAGTTCTATATAGCAAGAAAACGTTGCACACATAGCTGTTCGTGGCTGAATGTTGAGGCCACGTCGGCGGACTGTCTATTCTGTACTGAAATACCTTACTGCAACAATAAAAACAAATTTAAATAAAAAAATGAGTGTGGGGAATTCTCGATCGGTATTTTCAAGCGCCATATTGAATGCCAGTAGTTCAGCTCGCTGAGCTGTACAATCTCCTAGAGATTGCGTTTTAGTGAGGGTTGGTTTAAATTTCCCCTCGTGCCAGCGACCTTTAACAATCGCGCACGCAGCACTATAAGCTTGTTTACCCCCTACTGCGGGTTGTGCTGATCCGTCTGTATATATTATACAGCCGTAATGATCTAGAGGCAGAATTTCGGTCGGCGGAGGACATTCAAATTCATATTGGAGAAATTCTTGTGTTTTTAAGTTAAGATCAAATTCGTATGCCACGTCCGTTGCAGCAAGAGAATTATCCCATTGTATCCATCTCGGATGGAGCGCTTTAGCATTTGGAATGCTTGCCTTTGTTACCGCCTCTAGGGCTGGTATCGGTGTCACGATTATTATTCCTTTACCTTGTGCCAGGGCTCGTTCTTTTGCTATAGCTGTCTGTGTTGCAGTTAGAATTTTTTCCGTAGGGCTAAATTTCATTTCAGCCTTAGTGTACAAGTGTGATTTGAATGCAATTGGTACCTTTTCTCCCTCATTAGAGGTCAGGTATGTGAATCCGCATCTCCCTGGGATGACTCGAATCACAAGATTGCGTGTGTTATCACGTGTTTCTAATTTTGTTTTAATTAGCATGTCTGTTTGTAAGGATCTCAAAATTTCTGTGTGTATTTGAGTCCAATTGGATCTTTTAAAATCTGGTTTTATCAGATCATAAAGGGGTTTGACCCTTTCTGCGTAATTTACAATGTATGTTCTTCCGAAATTTAGGAAGCCTAGAATCGACTGCAGGTTTTTTAGTGTTCTAGGCGCTTGGATTACGGCACATTTCTCTAGGAAATTGTCAGCCAGGCTACACTTGATAATTCATATCCTAAGAACAGGACTGTCAGATGGGCAATTCTGGATTTTTTAAAGTTGAATTTGTAACCCTCTGCTGCGAACCCAAGTATTATGGTGTTCACTCTCTTCAAGTGAGTCTCCAAGTCATCATCTGTTAAGTAAATGTCATCGACATAAGATAATGCTTCATCATCATATATTTGTAGTAATTCTGTTACTCTCGCTGAGAATACTCCCGGGCTGTTCTTGTACCCCTGGGCTAACCGACAGAATTGTTTTTGCGTGCCATTTATTGAGAATGCAGTTAAATATCTGCTCTCTGGTGCTATGTTTTGACAAAAGAATCCATTAGAGATGTCTAATGTTGTTTTGTATTTTTTGCGCACTATGTTATTCATTAGTGCAGCACTATGTGAGTTTTGCACTGCAAAAGTTTTGCAACATGTGTTAAGGTGTCGGTAATCCAAAACTAGACGATATGAATTGTCTGGTTTGGAGACCGGAAACAAAGGGTTGTTCATTTGTGAGGTGCAAGTTTCAATCACCCCCTGGTATTCTAGCTGATCTAGTATTTCTTTTACCTGTTTTTTAGCTTCTTGCTTAATTGGGTACTGCCTTTGTGCAGTAGGTTGTGATTTTAACTGGATTTTGTGAGGAGGAGAGTCCTCATCCCATCCCACGTGATTTTTATATAAAGCAGGAGCTAGAGCCACTGCCCACTTTCTAGCAAGTGTGTATTTTTTATGAATTGGGATATGATTTGAGAAGGCAGGCATAATTACTTCTTCGCCATGAGGGCAATCCCTGACAAACTCTGGTGGCCAGTCTTTTTCAGCTAGAAGGATATCATAGCCCTTGGAGAGATTATCCCAAAATAGTCCCCTTATTTTTCTAGTCTTATCCCCCTCTATACGCAATGTTATTTCGTATATTTTGTGAGGTTTGCTAACTCTGGTGTCCGCAGTTTCCACTTGAAGATATTCATTCGTGTCCACTGTCTCCAGATGATTCATAAGGACTTTGCGAGCTATGCTCACTTCTGCTGCGCTGTCTAGCATTGTCTGAGCCCATTCCCCGTTTTTCAGTTGTGTCCTCAGAATTCTCGGCATTGTTAACTATTTTAATGCTGGCTACCTTCTTCTTTGGAAATTGTAATTTCTTTTTTAGCTGAGCAGGTTCCTTGTCTTTGGACTTGGCGTGCTCTTCTCTTTGTTCTGATCGTCCTCTTCTTTCCGATTTCTGCGAGGAAGTCTGAAAAGATTGAGAGGGACGTGTATCAATGTCTTGATATCTATCAGGTTTCTTAATATTATCCCTATTTCTAAGGTTATATCTTTTCCCAGAGGGGTCACTCTGCGGTGACCTCTGTCTTTGGTTTGGAGATTTTTCTCTTCGCCTAGGAGACCTTCCTCTGGACTGGAATTTCTTTTCTTTAGGACTGGATTGTTTATTTCCATCCCAGTTCTTTTTTGGTGATGTTGAATTATTATTAAAAAATATTTTTTCAGGACTTTCAATTAGTTGTGGTTTTACTGGTATTCCACCTAAACTATCTCTACCTAGTTCCTCATAGGATTTTTCTATGATTCTGGCAATTTCAGCTGGTTGGTCTGCTATATCTGTCTCTTTTAACCTCTGGCGGATCGCCACGTTTGCTGCTTCTCCCTTTATGTTGGCTAATAATATAGCCGAGACCTGCTTGAAGTCTTTTAGTAATTTCATACCAAGAGTTAAAGCGGGTTCTGGACCGTATTCGTCTTGAATTTGTTTTAGCACATCTGGTATTACCGAAATGGATGGAACACCGTGCGTTTTTGTGTAGATGGAAGCAAAGACTGTACCCCAAGTGTCACAGTCCTCAATGTGTGGTGCGATTCCCATTGGGAGACAGATAGTCAGAATCCTGTGCTTTTCTAGCGGGGTGGTGTCTGGAAACACCGCCTCTATTTGGGTGATTTTCTGCGCTAGCCAGAATGGTATTTGTTCCCGTTTAGTCGGTACTTTACCTAGGCAGGACTGGATGTTCTGTGGTGTAATTTTATTTGTGTTCCCCTGGTGAGGGGTCAGCTGTGGGAGTTTAATCGCTGGCTGAATTGTTGAAGTCCGCATCACATACTGGACTAATTGTCTATGTATTTTTATTAATTGTTTTAGCTGTGTTAACAGGTGTGGTGCAGACATCCCGTCGATGTCTGGATGTGGTGTGTATCCGGCTAGGACCGGCCACGTTGCTCCTGGTCTACCTAAAGGACCGAGCCTGGTGATGTGATTATTATGTTTTAGGGCGCCATTAAATAAGAGCAAATGCTCTTGAAATTTAAGTGGTACTTCCACCTCCTCGAAAGGAGTGTACATTTCAGGAGGTTCCTCTATTTTGTAATAGTGGAAGTACTTTGTTACAGGATTTGCTGCTGGAAAATGTATCCATGAATAGTATACCTCTGTCTGCCGATATTCGTGTGCCTCAATTACGAATATGACTGTACCACCTCTAGGTGTTAGTCCATTTTCTATAAGTTTTATGGTTATAGATTTCCTTTTAATGACCGGGATGAGTATTATATCCTGGTCTGCTTCCTGCATGGTAGCATCAGCTGCTGCGAGTTCAGTTGCTAATCTAACTGCCTCTCTTTCTTCATCACTGTCTCCCATTTTACTGACAGGAAGGTTATTCTGTTTGTTTGCAGATCAGGTTTCTTATGGAAACAAAGATTAGATGCACAATATTTTGGAACAGTGTATCCTTCAACGTTGACTAAACCAAGTACCATACATAGGAGTTTCCTCCTGCGAGGTTTGGCGGATATAACCTTTTACCCACTCCAGACGTCTTTGGAGTATTATGGGAGAAAGGGGTCTGAGTGAGAAAGCACGACTGAGTTACTCTAAATGTCTTACGTTAGTTTTATCGCCCTTTCCAAACGCGTTGGGCGCCATGTAGTGTAGTTCCTATTATCCCAATAGGCTCTGCGCATTGGAATAATACCTTCAATAGTATAGGCCTAGACCAGACGTTAACTAGGTCTACTACTGTCGATATTAGACTTAAAGTTTTGGGTTTGCCAGCTAGCTCAGAGTTCACTAGAAACTTTCTCGAATGTTCAGGAAGGACTTAACTTCCCTGATTAGACAAGAAGGGATTTAGTTTCTGACAACCATAGAACATGACAACTTTGCTCTCCCCTAATCAAGAGTATATCTCGAGAGTCGTGTGAACAAAAGGCAATTTATTTTACTCAGTCAGTACGTGCATTCTTAGTCTCATCAGATTGTAGAGAAAAGGAGGAGACGGGCGTGTTCAATAAAAAGGTGTTGTTTATTGATCAGTCTCTTTTCTCATACAAGAGAAATGGATCAATATTATTGCAATACTTATAGCTAAGTAAAGTGCATACATTAAAAGCAATAGTATAAAATAATACTGTAAAAACATTGATATGGTTTCTAAGCCATAAGATGTTTTAAAATGAATAAAATATATTACATACACATATACATTTGACTAAACGTACTCAACTGGTGTTTCTAAATACGCCTACCCCGTGTACCTGACCTAAGCCTAATACGTGGGCGGGAATAGAAAGTTACAGTTTAAGTTAAGTTTGTTTTTGCCAAGTGAATAACTAAGGAATTCTCTGTGAGGGGTTATTCAGTTCTGTACCTGGAATCTAGGTTGAATGAGGGATGGTATCTCTCGTCTCTGGTCTCAATATTCCAGGCTGCCTGCGAGGGCTACCCAGAAACGCCGGTGCTGGATTTCTCGGCAGGAGAAAGCAGCTTCTCTCAGCGCGTCAGGAAGGCGGGGCTGCGCCAGCGGGGTCTGCTCTGCTCTGGGCTTCGGCAAGTATGGCTGCTCCGTCTCGTCACCACCGCGTGTGTTTGCATAGGGCAATATCGGTAATATTTATACCTTTAAGGTGCCGAGATTGACGTAAGGATGGACATAGATACGTCAATAAGGATGTCATACGACTTGCTCGTTAGCACATTCTTTTGCTGAAGTTCTCGGTGAAATCAAAACAATGGCCGCAGGGTTTTGCCCAGGTTGTCATAGGTTTGATTTGTTATGAGAACTCCGTATGCCTTATCAGGGGCTGGAGGAATATCGCTTGTCTAATTAGATCGCAAGCGTTATGACCTAATCAGATAACACGTTCCTGTGCCGTAGTGTGACTGCGTCAGATAACGGTATCTGCATCATGGGGGTTTTCTGCCTCATGGGCTGACTGCTAGTTAACTTGTTGGTTTGTTTAACCAGAATAGGGTCAGGAATAGGGGGATCGATTCAGAACCTATAGGAATACATCACACTGGTCCCTCAATGCGTGTGGGAGTGCGGACTTGTTTTCACAGAGTGCAACTAAATAAACAGTTTCTGCGCTCTTACAGACCCTATCACTCTTTAAAATACAATTTAAATTCACACAGTAAAATTCGGATTTTCGCGCTCACGGAGCAAGTTTGATTCAATAAAACAGTGCACGCAAATCTGCACACAGAATGGCGCCAAGCGGAGTGGGAGGAAGCTGCCACCGACCCCCTTACCGCAAAAGTGATCGCCTCCTCGCTAACTTTATAGCCCTCGAGTAGGGGAGAGCTGGAGCGCTAACCGCTCGCCTCCCTGGATGTTCCTGGCTCTGCCCCGCCTTCCGCACCCGTGATTGGCTGAAGGGTCGGACTGGGCGTGCAGGCACAGGTCTGGCTACAGAGGAGCTGGTCCCTCAATGCGTGTGGGAGTGCAGACTTGTTTTCACAGAGTGCAACTAAATAAACAGTTTCTGCGCTCTTACAGATCCTATCACTCTTTAAAATACAATTTAAATTCACACAGTAAAATTCGGATTTTCGGGCTCACGGAGCAAGTTTGATTAAAAAAAACAGTGCAAGCAAATCTGCACACAGAATGGCGCCAAGCGGAGTGGGAGGAAACTGCCACCGACCCCCTTATCGCAAAAGTGATCGCCTCCTCGCTAACTTTATAGCCCTCGAGTAGGGGAGAGCTGGAGCGCTAACCGCTCGCCTCCCTGGATGTTCCTGGCTCTGCCCCGCCTTCCGCACCCGTGATTGGCTGAAGGGTCGGACTGGGCGTGCAGGCACAGGTCTGGCTACAGAGGAGCTGGTCCCTCAATGCGTGTGGGAGTGCGGACTTGATTTCACAGAGTACAACTAAATAAACAGTTTCTGCGCTCTTACAGATCCTATCACTCTTTAAAATACAATTTAAATTCACACAGTAAAATTCGGATTTTCGTGCTCACTGAGCAAGTTTGATTCAATAAAACAGTGCAAGCAAATCTGCACACAGAATGGCGCCAAGCGGAGTGGGAGGAAGCTGCCACCGACCCCCTTACCTTCCCATTTTATTAACAGATTTATATGGTAAATCTGAGTGGTAGTACCAGAGGGATCCATTTCTATATTGTAGGTGACAGGTGTTACCTTATCGACTACCTTAAAGGGCCCCTGCCACTGGCTTAATAGCTTGTGTTCTGATGTGGGGCGTAAAAGTAGGACCTGTTCTCCTATCTGAAGGGATCTGGTTTTAGCAGCTTTATCATACTGATTCTTTTGGGCATTTTAAGCTTGTTCAAGGTTTGTTCTCACTATCTCGCATACCTGTTTCAACTGGGTTTTAAGATTAGTTACATAATCTAATAAAGGCTTAGAAGTGTCAGCGTCCTCTTCCCATTCTTCTCGGGCCATGTCCAAGAGGGTACGCGGTGGTCTGCCATACAATAACTCGAATGGAGAATATCCTAGGCTTTTTTGCTGACTACATCTTATAGCCAACAGGGCAAGGGGAAGCATATCCTCCCATTTACGGGCTTCCAAATTGAGTAATTTCCTGAGGGTGGTTTTTAATGTTGCATTATAGCGCTCCACCAATCCACCCGTCTGAGGGTGATAGGCGGCGGTACGGATCTGTTTAATGTTTAACTCCTTACGTACTTGTTTCATCAATTTAGAGGTGAAAGGGGTGCCCTGATCCGTGATTATCTCTTTAGGAAAACCTACTCGTGAAAAGATGTTGATCATGGCTTTAGCTATCGGTGTTGTATTGGGTTGTCTAAGGGCTATGGCTTTTGGGAATCTGGTAGCGTAATCAACTAGTACCAACACGTAGCGACAACCGCTGCGAGAGGGTAAAAGAGGTCCAATGATTTCCATTCCTACCCTCGTGAATGGCACATCAATAATAGGCAAAGGGTTTAAGGGCACACGGGGTGGAATATTGTGGCTAGTTTTCTGACACACTGCACATTCACGACAGTATCTCGTGATCTGTTGATATATACCTGGCTAATAAAATCTGTCCAAAATAGCCTTTTCTGTCTTGTCTCCTCCAAAGTGACCACCCAATAGATGACTATGTGCTAAGTAAAGAACTTTCTCCCTATAGAGTAGGGGTACCAATAATTGGGCAGGCATAGACTTCCCTCCTTTTCTATATAACAACCCCTTCTTTGTAAAGAATTAGGGACATACTTGTAGCAGGTCTTCCTGTTCGGCTGCTTGTTTCCACGCCTCCTGTAGGGTGTTGTCTTCTCTCTGGGCTATGTGGAAATTATGATTGTGACTCCATAGTGGGTAATCTGCTTGGATCAAGAGAAAGGGTTTCCCTTTTCTTTTTTCCCATCTTCTTTGTTGTCTACTCTTCCTGGTTTTTCCTTGTTACCACCCGGGATCTAAGTCATAGAAGAATGGTGCCTCTTCTCTCCATTCTACCTTGTCTGATGTTTTGCTAGGAAGTAGGTTGTTAACACCTTCAATGCTACAGGGTATTTTTCTCCTACGCTGAAGATCCTAATTTCCCATTGTTCATGACAAGGTCAGCTCGTCATAAGCACAGCTCCAGTGGACCTGCATGACGAGCTGACCTTGTCATTAGCATCGAAGAGGTTAATATGGGGATAATCTGTGCCAAGGAGCACTGGTTCTGGAAGATGTGGAAGAAGTCCTAATTGCATGTTTACTGGACGTTTGGTAGGTGTATGTTGAATGTTGACATTAGCCATGGGATAGGTCTTGTAATCACCGTGGATGCACTGGATGTTGACAATACCCGTAGTAGGGGGAGGGCCACCTGGTATTACTTGGGGTCTTATTAAGGTTTGGCGACTGCCTGTATCAACTAGGGCTTGCCGTGGTTCTCCATTAATAGCGATCTGCTTTTGAAAGGGGCCAGGGTTTCTTTCTGTTTGACAATAGAGAGCTCTCACATACCCAATCTCCATGGGTTCCTCTTTTTTGGGGCATACACGGGCTATATGCCCGAAGATACCACAATGAAAACACTGAGGCCCAAGAGGAGGGGAGGGCCGAGGTACTGGTAATACCGGGTTGGGGACTACGGTTATAGTTTCCAGTTTCCGTGATAGGTGGGGGGGTCGGGATTCTTTGTCACATGGCCAATAGGTTGTTTCCAATTACTATCTTCTTTTCCCCTTTGTACTTCCTGTGCTCGGAAATAGGCGGCGGCTACTTCTACTGCCTTTTCCAGATTTAGATCCGTATGTTGTCTTACCCATCTTTGAATGGGAGGGTGTAAGGAACTAAGAAATTGTTCCAGATACATTTTCTGCAGTATGGCTTCCTTTGTTGAGGTTAGGGGTTTAAGCCACCTGTCAGCAATATCTTTGATGCGGTAGCACAAAGCCCTGGGATCTTCCTGTGGCCCTTCTTTTATTTGGCGGAGTCGCATTTTGTATGTCTCATCATCGATGCCCATACGTTCTAATATACATTTTTTTATCTCGGGATACGGGGTGGTTCCAAGGGGATTGGCGGCTTGGTAGGCGTCTGGAAGATCCCCGGAAAGAAGGGGTCCTAAGTATTGTCCCCACCTATCCTCAGGCCAAAGGGCTGCTCAGGCAAGTCTCTCAAAATTGGACATGAAAAAATCTGGATCTTCTCCAGCCACATATTTTTGCACGACCACAAAGGGAGGAGCAGTGTATCCCCGGGGTTGTCCCAATACTTCTGCGAGTTTTCCTATAGTGGTTTCCTGTGTTTGTCGTTGCCCTGTAAGGGTCTTGTGTAGAGCTTCCCTCTCATGTTCTGCAGTTTCTAAAAAACATTCCATTATCTTCTCGAGGCGGTCTTGACCCTCTTTACTACAATGTATAGCGATATGCACTCCTTTTTTTAACAATTTAACTATTTAACTATTTCAACACATTATATTTGGTGCTGACCCATATCTTGACTAGCTCCTAGTCAAGTTGGTAAAAATGAAAAGTATCCACAGAAGCCTGTGGTATGGGAAGCACTATGCACTCGTTCACAATAACGTGATTAGTTTTTCGTGTTATTCATCCATATGTTCAATTCAACATAAACATCACAAATTAAATCACAAATTAAACAGCCTCTGTTTCATCAAGGGTTCGAAACTGAATGTATTCACAGTCTTTTTGTTCAAAAATAAGAGCCTTAACCCATTCAAAAGTAAATGCTCATGAAACAATAATCGTATTTCTTTTCTTCAGAGATGATTTAATTCTTCTTGTTCATCAATGAATACAATAGTATATTCTTCAAACAACTCTCCACGAGTCAACAAATGATGCCATATCCCAATGCATTTCGGTATGCACCTTCGTCAGGGGAATGCACTATAAATAACAAAAAAAAAATGTCATATATATATCCAATACATGCTCTGTTTACAATCATACATACAATGGTTTCATAATTTTTGCACTTAAATAGCAACCAGAAGATCTCCTCATGTGATTTGCACATCTGATATGTATTCAAAAGTCATGCTCACAAAAGTTCACCTATCACCATCTAAATCAAACCGGAAACAAGCTGTGCAACCCAAAGTTACCGCCACCTTGTGCTCACTAATTTACAAAACTAACCAAAAGTAACATCGTCATGTGTATCACCTAAAAATACCAAACTCCTACCTTTGTTGAACCAATCAAGCAAAAAGCTTGACCACCATCGGGGTCCGTGCTATTCTTATGCTAAAAAACACAAAATGCAGCCCTTAGTACTGTGCATGTATTACTTCCTTCCTCGTTGTATCAAAACAAGCCGGTACTTACTTGGTCACGAAGACCCCAACTTTAAATCACTGCGGCGCTATTTAATCACTCAGGCTATATTTCAATCCAATCGATTTCGTAATCTGTAACACAATCAAGGAGAATACTCCCTAGTATCTAGACGGTTTACATTGTTAAATAGCCTCTAACTAGCAGGATTTGCCGTCATCTTACCTCAATCTGTATGTAAACGTTCCGCGTTAATCTGCGAGTGAGTCTCTCCTACCGCTTTCCCGCTATACCAAACCCTGTGCAAAGACGCCGGAATATGGCGTCTGACGTCATACCGTTGTAAACATCAAAAACGGACTACCAGTGTAAACAACCTAATCCAAAATGGCCCCCATGTATTTACTACTCGCATGGAACGCGAGTCAACTATTGCATTCCAATTGGAGGAGCATAAATAAAATCAAACTGAACTCATAATGCTAAAAATGAACATGCTCTCGCTACCAATCATTATATAGATCAATATTTGTGAAAAATACTCATGACAAAAAACGTGAAAAAACGTGAGGTTTTGTGAGCGTGAATATAAATACCACCTGAATCACATGTACAAACAAGCATATTAAATACAGCTACATATTACAATGTTATAGAAAACAAATCATTTCAATCTTATCATTGAGTCCATAGGGTGTCAGCGTCCTAAGGGACTTAATCCAGTACGTTTCTCTTTGTGCCAACATTCTGTTTGTGTCAACATGTGGTTGTTCCACCAGTCTTTCTAGTACAGTAAATTTCAATTGTGGTATTGAATGTCCCTTCTCCTGCCAATGTGCAGCCAAACATGATTTCATGTTCTTAGTACGTATCATACTTTTATGTTCGGTCATCCGAACCTTCCCCTTCCTGCTAGTACGTCCAACATAGACCAAACCACATGGGCATTTGATTGCATATATTAGAACACTCGAGTTGCAATCTGACGTGTGTCTCAGGGTAATATTTTTGCCTGTTTGAGGGTGAGAAAAAGAATTACCTACCAATACATTCCCACAATGCCCACAGTTTAAACACTTCCTCATCCCTTTCTGGCCTACATCTGAGTTTCCAAGTTTGCGATCCTTAAGAAATTCCTTAATGTTCCTGGACCTTGAGTGTGCAAATAGAGGTTTGTCTAAAAATACCTGTTTAAAGTCAGGTTCTTGCTCAATGATTTCCCAACGTTTCTTTACACATTTTTTTATGGCCGCCGTGGCTGTGGAAAATTTTAGCACGTAGACTTCCCTCTTATTTTTGCTCCTTTCTCTTTTTTCCAACATAGCGGATCTAGGCATGGTTTTTGCTCTAATCTCAGCTTGTTCAAGGATATTGTCTGGATACCCCCTTGTCTGATACTCTGTGCGCATACTGGTGATAGTCTCAAACCCTTGCTTCTCATCTGAACAAATCCTTCTTGCCCTGATGAATTGTGACAGTGGTAGGTGTCTTTTCAGTGATTCTGGATGAAAGCTGCCAAAATGTAAGGCATTATTTCTGTCCGTTGGCTTTTTGAATACACTTGTCACTAATGTATTCCCCTTTCTTTTGATCAAGATGTCAAGATAGCTTATTTGTTCCGAACTGATGGTGTAAGTAAATTTGATAAAAGCATGACAGTTATTCAATTCATGGAGTTGTGCTCTTAACTTTTCTTCTGGACCCTTCCATACAACTAGTATATCATCGATATACCTGAGGTATAGTGCTAGATGCCGTTTCCAGTTTTCGTTCTGTAGTATATGCTCATCTTCAAATTTGGATATAAACATATTGGCATATGTCGGTGCCCCGGTAAACCCCATTGAGGTACCCGTCTTTTGTAAAAAGAAACAGTTCTGCCATTCAAAGTACCCATGGTAAAGACAAAATTGCAATAATTCAAGCAAAAAGATATTGTGCCCCTCCTCATACTCATGTCTCAACAGCATCCACTCTGCTGCCTCCAAACCTTCCATATGTGGGATTGAGGTGTACAAGGCTGAAACATCAACCGTGCACAACCACACTTCCTCATTGTTTACAATAGGCACACTTTGTAATTTCCGCAGACAGTCTGTTGTGTCTTGTACAAAAGTCGACCATTGTTGCACCAAAGGTTGCATAAAATGGTCTAAATATCTCCCCACTGGTTCATGTAATGACCCACATCCCGACACAATAGGTCGAAATGGTGGGTCTGCCGGGTCTTTGTGCATCTTAGGCAGCATATATATATACGGCCTATGTGGATGGTTTGTAGTCAAATATCTTTTGGTTTGTTCATCAATCCTTCCCAGTTCACTGGCTCTTTTCAAGATTTCAGATAGAATTGTCTGAAACTCCATTGTAGGGTCCATTTCTAACTGTATATATTTGGCGGAGTCGCATTTTGTATGTCTCATCATCGATGCCCATACGTTCTAATATACATTTTTTTATCTCGGGATACGGGGTGGTTCCAAGGGGATTGGCGGCTTGGTAGGCGTCTGGAAGATCCCCGGAAAGAAGGGGTCCTAAGTATTGTCCCCACCTATCCTCAGGCCAAAGGGCTGCTCAGGCAAGTCTCTCAAAATTGGACATGAAAAAATCTGGATCTTCTCCAGCCACATATTTTTGCACGACCACAAAGGGAGGAGCAGTGTATCCCCGGGGTTGTCCCAATACTTCTGCGAGTTTTCCTATAGTGGTTTCCTGTGTTTGTCGTTGCCCTGTAAGGGTCTTGTGTAGAGCTTCCCTCTCATGTTCTGCAGTTTCTAAAAAACGTTCCATTATCTTCTCGAGGCGGTCTTGACCCTCTGCCATTTTCATAACTACGGCCTCCATTTCCTCCGATCCCATTTCTGACACCAAATGTCGGATGGAAGTTCGGAAACAGAAGCAAGGAGGCCGTATGAGTTGAATAGTGTAGGTTGATTTCGGTTGTTATGACAGTTGTTAGTGAATGGAGTAGTTAAAAAGGTGATCGTCTTTGGGCAGAAACAGGTTAAAGATGGTTCCAGTGTTCTCCTGGAAGTGTCTTCTTCTGTTATTGTGTCAGGTGGTCCTAGGAGTCCTGATCTTCTCTCCCTGGATGGGTTTCCACGGGGTACCGAGCCACTCGAAAAAAGAGAGAACAGCAGTGACTGTTTAGCCCTGTTTTAATGAGGCTTTGATAGTTCGTCACCACACTGTGTGTAAATAGGAATGCTATCAAGTGTGAAGGAGAGGTGTGGGAGAGGTTGCCTTATGAAAGGGGTGATTTATCATTTAGAGTTGCTGACAGAGCTAGGGAGCTTACACCGAACAGTTTTATGAAAGGTGCCAGGAGATAAACCAAACAGTGCCCGGTATCCCTCTCTGCCTCCCAACCTCCCAGCCTCCCAGCCTCCCACACTGCACTCCCTCCCTTTTGAGCCCATGGCAACCGCTATGTACCCTGTCTGCCACAACTCTCCTGAGTTGTGGCGGCTCGTATGTGTCGCCCGGGCTCCACCAGTCTTCAGTCCAAACGTCAGGATCCTTGAGCTCCTCCACTGTAGTCTCCTCCTTGTCCTCTCGGGTGATGTCCGTGTGCTTGGCTCCTTCTGCAGGGTCCTTGGTGATGTTGACGGTGTCCGTTGTGAGGTCGGCGACTCCTCCTAGCGTTGCAGGTCCAGGTTCAGCGAGCGGGCCGACTGTGTTTTCTTCCGGCTTTTTCTGCATCCCTTGACCTTCCTGCGACGTTCCCGATTGGCCCGTTCGATGGGGCCGGCCTCCTGGGAGAATCGTTTATGGTTGTGTCCGGCGTACCGTGGGGCGGGGAAAAGAGGCGTGGTTATTGTGCAAGCCGAGGCGGGGAAGAAAGCTTTTAAAAGGATGGGGGAATTGCCGTCTTCACTTTCATCAGGGCGGTAAGGGATCCACTTTCCTTTGTACTTATCACCCGGCGTCTCCTCACAATCTCTTTTGCAAAGAGTCATGGCGCAATGCAAATGAGGAACTGCCCATATGAGTTTGAATCAGTGCTGCACGTGCACTGACGCAATCTGTAATACAGAGAGGACTACACAAGTGAGGGTTGTCTCTTCTATAATAGCAGAGTGTCACAGTGAGTGAAAAAACAAGCTCATGCACTTGATGTGCTCCCTCAGCACTTTCGATAACACAGCCCCTGATGTCCTCCCATCTTCACCTGTCATCAGCAGGATTTCTCAAGCCCTTTCTCAGTCCTTTCCAGGATTACAGATGTCCTCTCCCCTCCGGTGTTTCTCAGGTATTCCCTTCCCCTCCCCTTCCCACATATGTAAAAACATCTTATATCCCTCAATCCCACGTCTGTATGGCTTTCAATCCCTGTTGTCACCAAATAAGCTACAGGCGGCTCTGTCACAGCAGAAACGTGTCAATACTGGTAGAGCTATTATGTCTCGCAGTCGCTGGACCCACCTACCCCATGCTTAAGCTGGGTCTATTTCCGTCTCCCCTCAGGTTTTGGGAGACCCCTAGGATGCAGGAATCATTGTTCCTCAGGTCTGTGTAGGTCTGTGACAGGCAGTGGACCACCAGCTGCCATTCCTCTGCTGTATCCAGTCCTGTATATTATACTGAATGGGTGCTGTACAGCTTCGCAGTCACAGCAATGAAAAACTGGAACACATTTATCTATTCTCATGTAGAAGCCGTGCACAACACACAAGGTCTGCTTGCCACAGGCCACTCACAGCACTGCATGTATGGCTGATTCACACTGTTGTTCATTGTCCATCATTTCATTTCATGGGTTTGTCTCTTACTGCTGCTGATACTTAAAACATTTCTGCTTTTAGGGCACTGTTCCTCACAAGATGCTGCAGTGCCTCCTCGCTTAGAGCCCTGCCCCATGGACTGGCTCCACAGCGGAAACAGATGTTATTACTTCTCCACGATGTATGAAAAGGAAGGGGACTGGGACGAGAGCCAGAGGTTCTGCTCCTCACACAACGGGTCCCTCGCTGTCTTCGACACTCAAGAGGAGCTGGTAAGGACAAGAAACACACGGATAACACATGTAGGATCATGTATCCTTCATATAGAGTCATGCAGGGATGCTTGGCACCCGAGGCAGTCACAATTTGCTACACACCTACTCACACCTTGCTCCCCACCCTGCCCCTCTACTGGCAATTGAGACCCATTTACTTCTTTTATAAACAATTTGGTGTCCCTCCTGCTGGAGATTCCCTTTTCGTATCCCCATTTCTTCAAGAGGAAGGTTTAAAGCCTGTAAGCTTGCATAACTGCTGAGTATCTATAAAAGTGTTTTGGGACTTATTTGCAAGCCCTTTGCACCGCTGGTGTGTCACTTTCATTGACGCACCGCCAGTGCACTTTGCTGCCCCATATTTATAAGGAAAGGAAAAGCCATCTTGCGTGACTTTTCCTGTCCTTGTAAATATCGCACCTTTACACTGAGCACTTTGCGTGACAGGGCTGTTCAATTGGTGCCGCTGTGGGTGTTCACAAGTGTCAAAAATAAATGTTTTATGTGATCACAGTTGCCTTTTGAAACTGATCTACACAACCCCAATTCCTCACAAACACTTACCACTTCCCTTCCCTCTTCCTTTTCGCCTCACTTTGGGCACAACCTTAATCTGTATAGAGCATATATACATGAGGTTATACAAGTGAGGATGTGAATAAACAACATCACTCACTACAGTTGTGTTATGAGTTATATGTACACGATTGTTGAATAATTGCTGTTTTGTAAACTATATAGACTGGGACCCTTCCCTTTTGCTACATTGAATACCCAGGTCCCAGTACTGTTGGGTCAACCCTATTTTGTATCGAATCAAGCATGCATAGCAGGCAAACAGAACAACTAACTGAGGTAAGAGGGCACCGCTCTGTTTAATGTAAATGTAAATCCAGTATTTCTAAAGTACACAGCTAACCGGAGGCATCCCGGCGCTGGGGGCCATCGGGAAGAATGAGCGAGCTATTGCCCAGAGTCACATGGTGGTGGGCTGACCTGCCGCCGGTGCCAGGGATCGAACCGTGAACCCCAGCATTCTATGTCAGTCAAGTCAAGTCAAGTCAAAAAGGCTTTATTTCGATAAAAATTATCATAAAAGCTTCACATAAAATTCATAGGAGCATTTAAAAAGACAAAATAAACAAAGTACAAGGAATTTATGTGCAAACAGTTTAAAAAAAGATTTCAATATTTTAAAAAAGATCATTTCATAGGTTATTTAAGAAAGAATTAAACAATTGATTTAAGCCTTTTGGATCTAATGGACCAAGCCCATGATAAAAATTTAGCGAGAGCACAAGCATAAGTAGTGCGACTATCAGACATTAGTATGCGTATTGCCTCCGCATAACGCCTAGTGCCCAGCTGGCGGCATAAATGTTTGAGCCATATCTTCCTGGGTAAGGTATACTCTCCACATTCAAACATGAAATGCGCCACTGTCTCTGGTCTATCTAAGCATACTGGGCAGAACTCTGTAGTTTGTGCAGGCAGTTTCCACCGTGATGAAAAAGCATACAAAGGGAGAGTTCCTGCTCTTAATTTAAAATTAAGGGCCCTATCAAAAGGTTTTTCAATAACATCTAGGTATAGTTCCCGTATTGGTAGGTCCTTAAACTTCAGAAAATCTTCAGTGAGTCTGCCCAAGGAAACATTAGTATTCCGTTGTAGCGCAATCCAATTCCAGTAAAGTTTCTTGAGGGTTGCCTTTGGGGGAGAAGATCTGTTTGCCCACGCTTCGTTTAGACCCAAGTTGAGTAGCAAGGTTTTCATGTCGCTCAGCCATTTAATTTTATGCCACCCTGGTAGTGACATAATTTCTGAGAGACCTTGCGCATATTTGCCAAGTTCCTGCACTCGCCACAGGCGTGCCCACAATAAAAGTGGCCGAAGTTTTGCTAAATCGTCAATAGGGCGACATCCTAGATCCAACATTAGTGGGACCATAGGAGTGCCCTGTGGGAGTGACATGATCGCCCTACAAAACTTCCTCTCAGATCTTGGCAAGTCGTTAGTAACGGATGAACCCCATCGCTCCGCCCCATAAAGAGCAGAACTAACCCCTTTGGCTGTGTAAATTTCGAGGACAGCAGCTATCGGTCTAATTATACAGGAGCGCTGTTCTTTCAAAGGGGCTCCTGTTATCCTCTCGTGGGTTAATAGCATTTTATCAAGATGTGGGGTCCATTGCATTTTGTGGGATAAGCGAATGCCAAGGTAGTCAAATACTTCTACCCTCTCCAATGGTTCTGCATTCAAAGTAGGGGAGCGTACTGGCTTTTTTGGGGGATTCAAAACAAGATATTTCGTTTTACCCGTATTAATTACCAGGCCCCGTTCAGAACAAAAAGATTGGAAATTGTTCAGGAGCCTTTGAAGGCCTATTGGGGTTTTCGATATTAAGAGCGTATCATCCGCGAAGAGAAGGGTAGGTATACGTTCTCCAGCCAGGGATGGTTCGTCTGAAGGATGTTCCCTAAGGTGCTCAACCACCCCGTTGATATAAAGGGAAAAAAGGGTGGGAGCTAGAACACATCCCTGGCGGACCCCTCTCTCGACCGGGATACTGCTAGTTTTTCCCCCTCCTGAACCCCACCTTATCTGAGCAAAACTGTTTTCATGAAGCCTGACAAGTAATGAAAGTATATATTGTGGCAACCCCATGTCGGCCAAAACTCTCCACAGAGTCTCCCTTGGTACAAGGTCAAAGGCAGTCTTTAAATCGATAAACGCGAGATAAAGACTGCCTTTGCCTATAACCACGACCTTCCAATACACCATCATCAGCCTAAAAGCTTGTTCAATTGGGCCAGTACCCACTCTAAAACCTGCCTGGTAGTCCGAAAGGATTTTATTTTCGTCTATCTAGTCCAGTATTCTGACCAGTAGAACCGTGCCGACTACTTTTTGACTAATGTCTAGCAGACTAATAGGTCTATAGTTGGACGGGTCTTCTCTGGCACCTTTTTTAAAAATAGGGACCACCTCCGCCCCTTTCCAAGATGAGGGGATCGGAGCACCCCTGCAGATGGCAACAAGTAAGCAGTGAATGAATTTCCCCCACTTCGGGATGTCTAATCTCAATAGGTCACCAGGAATGCCGTTCAGGCCGGCAGCTTTTTGAGGCATGATGGTACTTATAGCATACTCCACTTCTTTTATTGTGAAGTCAACTTCTTCGGGGCAAATGCCCGAGTCCAATTGAATCGTAGTTAAGGCCACTTCCTTCCCTTCAGCATCATTGGGGGCATCAATGGTAGTGTAATCATCTTGGCGGGTATATAACTTTGAAAAGTGGTTAACCCACGCCTGGCTTGGAATATTGCATGTTATAAGATCACTATCTGGCCTGTTTCTGGCTCTAATTGTATCCCAGAAACATTTTGGGTCTTTTTTAAAACTAGCTTCTTTAAGAGTACGCCAGTACTCCTCTTCCCAATCTTTTTTGCATGTGCCAGTGTTCTCTTATGCTCTTTCCTGGCTATCTGAATCAGGGATTGAGATTTGCTTTTAACGGCCTCTATTAGGAGAGACTTTGCCCGTCTGCATGCTGGTGTATACCAATCATGCTTTCCCCTGGGTTTATGGTAGGACAGATTCCTCCCTGCAGAGCTCCTTGCCCAGAAAACTTCACCTATGGACTTAACAGCTGCTTCAAATATAGATGTTGCCTTTTCAGCTAGCAAAGCTGAATTAGTATTATCTAATTCTATTTGTGAGGCCATAAGTAATTCGTCTATAGTGGAGAGTTTGGCAACATCAGTAGCAATTTTATTCCACTTTAGACGTCTTCCGCAGGAAGAAACAATGGTTTTATATGGGCAATTAGGAAAGGCTATAAATGCATTACCAAGCCAAGGATTCGTTAAAGATAGGGAAAGCGAATTGTGGTCGCTCTCCACAGTAGGTATAACTACCATATCTTGTACCAATCTCCAAAGTTTTAAGTCCAACAGAATATAATCAATCCTTGAGGTATGATCAACTCTGTTGAATGCGGGAGCGCCCAGGCGATCTGAAATTGTGCGACCGTTCGTAGCTCTTAAACCAAACTCTAGCGTCAGTGCATTTAGCTGTATGGCGCTACGGGACCATCTTTTTATCGGGGGGATATTGAGTGTTGGGATACCCCATCTACTATCATCCTCACCTAAATCTGGGATGTCCTCCATAGGGAGTGGCTCATAGGTGCAATTAAAGTCACCTGCTACTAGAGTATGGTCAGCTTCAGCACGATCTCTGAGTTGTGCTTCGAGGTCAGATATCACCAAAGAGATACACACATTTTTTGTACCTCTGGCATAGATATTATATAGGACAAGGGATAGGCCCCCCACTAGGATTAGTCAATAGGATTCCTAATATATCTGGACTATTGACCTGCTTAGATGTTATACAGCAGTTAAGAGAAATGCTTACCCAGATAAGAAGACCCCCCGAGGGACGTCCCTTCCTGTGCGTGGTTTTCTCAGCAGGCACAAAATGGGTTACAAATCCGACCCGATGGAGCGGTTCAATACTCCAGGTCTCCTGGAACAGGCAGATTTTGTGTGCCTCAACCAAATCGTTCCATTCGGGCAGGCCCAATTTCCTATGGATGCCTGCGAGGTTCCAACTAAGGATTTTTATAGAATCCTTGGCGGGTTTACCGTTGTTTTTATTAGTATCAATGAAGCTTTGGGGTTCCAGGCACTCACTTACCATCATAGAAGGTGTTAGCTGGATTGTACTAGAGACTGTCATGGTTGGAGGATTAGAGCACGCAGATTGTGATACAATCGGCGCGCGCTCCTCCTCGCCCCGATTCAAGTCCAAGTCCAAATGTGGGCCGCTAGTTTCCTTGAGAGAGAGTCAATCTACCTCGTCAAGGGCACAGAATCTATTCCAATGTGCAAACTGAGATAAGAAGGGGTCAACTACAGGGGGGCCCTGCCAAGGTGTCTGCCAATGGTGATAAGTATGATGGGGAGCATGTGTATAGGCCCTATTTGTTGGGAAGCTGAATCTCGGAAATTGTTGTCTTGGTGCCACAGGGTAGAAATAAGAAAGAGGGAATGGGTGGATTTGGGTATTAGGTCCACTACTGGGTGCATTACATATGTAGTTTACTACCTCTGTGTCCCTAAAATTAACAGTTATAACGTCCCCTGATATAGTTTTAGTGTTTCTTCCAACCCACTTTCCTCTTCTAGCTGCAAGTATTTCACCAGACATGTGTTGGGGTAAAGGTCTATGTAGCTGGAGCCACTGTGCACATTTATTTCTTAGCTCAACAAAGGATTCCCTTCTTCCCTCCTTTAGTGGTGGTACACCCTCTAATACAACCACAAAGGGTGAAGCTTCCGGTGGCAAATTGATTGTCTTAAAACGAGCCGATCTTGTCTTTGGCTCTTGATTTTTATTTGGAGAAGGGGCTAATGTTGCATTTTTACTAATGCTTTGGGCAACCTTTGTTGATTGGTTAGGCGGTTTTCTAGTAGCTAAATCCTGTTGGATCACCGGAATAGGGCCAGTAGTGTTAGGCGCTGAAGGAGTAGGAACAGCTTTTGCCCCAGTTTGAGTCGAGTGTTGAGTAGCTGCTCCTGTAGTTGCTGGAAGCAGTTTGGGTTTGGTGGGAACATCTTTTAACGGTTTACTAGTACTTTCTCCCAATGTCACCCCTTTCGAATTTCCATGAGATACTGTGGCCACATTTCCGCTTGATTTGCTAGAGCCAATCCCTTTGGTGTTAATTAGTGATGTCAGTCTGTCGATTTTAGACATTAAAGGCTTAATGTGAGCAATAATCGTGGCTTCGAGATCTAATTTAAGGTCAGCTACCATGTTTTCTACCCAACACGGTATGCCTGGTGCGGAATTAGGAGCGGGAGTCACTAAATTGTGGTTCCGTGTATTATTTTTGGGCTTTTTCTTGGTCTTAAGTTCGCTATTTATAGGACCTATACTCCCTTTTCCTGACAGTGTGTTACTTGTCATTCCACCTTCCCTTGTGGGACTTAAGTCGAGCGGGGTGTTTTGTGAACCCCCTAAATGCTCAGTGAGAGACTGGCCACACGGAAGATCGGCAAACGAGGCAGTGACTCCAAGGCTTAAGTCCAGTTCATCAGTAGCATCTTTAGATAGAGCCAAGGGATCAGCTGCTACCTCCTGGGAGTCGGGCACACATATTGTCGGTGGCAAAGATAACCTCCTTTCTGTATTAGCAATAGCGGAAGATACTACCCCTATAGTCTGTTGTAACATAATGTCGATTGCAGTGAGGGTGGGGACTGATTGAGGGGTAGGTTCCTTTTGTCTAGTTTTAGATCGTAGAATAGGCATTCTTCCGGTTTTCAAACCCTTCCTCATACTGTATTAAATCACAAGGGTAAAGTCAGAGTACACAAGGGATAGAGAGTCTTAATACAATAATGGATCCTGACCTTTTACACTCGGTAGTTGAAGAGAGTAAGGGGGGTGCCCCAGCCCAGCCTCTTCTGGCCGCTGAGGGCCGTAGAGGGCCCGCCCTTTGCCCGGGCTTCGCCCCGGGCACTCCCGCGCGCTCCCGCGCAGCGTGTGGTTGGAACCTTTATGATTGTTTGCTAGGGCGACCTGAGGGCGGGGCTACCAGGGGACGCAGACCAGATGACCCAGGTCAGGCAGGGACTCCTGGGAAATGGAGTCCCTGCAGCGCACCGCCCCTGGTACGATGTTTCCTCTGCCCCAGGCACAGTCAGCAAGATCCCAAAGCGGCAAACAGCAAGTCGTAGAGGTGAATGCAGAAGGGAGATCAGCAGCAACGTCCCAGGTAGGGTCTCCTCGGGTAAGGTCTCCTCGGCGTTTTTGGATTTACGTTTCCCGCCTGTTTCAGGAAGTGCTGAGAGATTTGTAGGTTTGTGCCGTCCGGGGGGCGGGGCTACCAGGGGGCGCAGACCAGATGACCCAGGTCAGGCTGGGACTCCTGGGAAATGGAGTCCCTGCAGCGCACCGCCCCTGGTACGATGTTTCCTCTGCCCCAGGCACAGTCAGCAAGATCCCAAAGCGGCAAACAGCAAGCCGCGCAGCGGCACCCGCAAAGCGGGTGCTGCAAGTCGTAGAGGTGAATGCAGAAGGGAGATCAGCAGCAACGTCCCAGGTAGGGTCTCCTCGGGTAAGGTCTCCTCGGCGTTGAGTTTCCCGCCTGTTTCAGGAAGTGCTGAGAGATTTGTAGGTTTGTGCCGTCCGGGGGGCGGGGCTACCAGGGGGCGCAGACCAGATGACCCAGGTCAGGCAGGGACTCCTGGGAAATGGAGTCCCTGCAGCGCACCGCCCCTGGTACGATGTTTCCTCTGCCCCAGGCACAGTCAGCAAGATCCCAAAGCGGCAAACAGCAAGTCGTAGAGGTGAATGCAGAAGGGAGATCAGCAGCAACGTCCCAGGTAGGGTCTCCTCGGGTAAGGTCTCCTCGGCGTTTTTGGATTTGAGTTTCTATGTCAGTCTCCCTGGCCTCAAGCCCACACCTCTTCCCTTACTTCTCAAAAGTGAGTGTCTGAAAATTTTCAGCACTCTGTCCATGAAATGAAATGTAATGTAAATATAATTTCTATAGCGCACTAATACCTGCGGGTGTCTAGGCACTGAAGCTTCATGATTGGAGGAAAAAAACTGTGTGGCAGTCCCAGATAGTGGAAAGCTGCCAAGTACAGAGGTCGGTTGGATCTAGTTATTGAAAAGCCAGGTTTTTAGTGTTTTACGAAAAAAGTGCAGATTACTTGAGATTTTTAGTGTGTGTGACATGGTGTTCCATAGTTTAGCAGTGGTGACTGCAAAACTCTTTCCTCCCCAAGTGATCCTTCTGAACTTCAGGACAGCCAGTTTTGCCTGGGAGGCCGAACTTAAGTTTCTGCTCAGGATATAGCGATGGAGGAGTTGCCTAATGGAGGCAGGTCCTTTTGAGTGGAGAGTTTTGAAGGCTAAGCATAAGGCTTTGAACATAATGCTTTTCTTAACCGGGAGCCAGTGAAGTGAGGGAAGAAACTTTTATACCAACTGATATTTTGGGATCTCTAACAGCAGCCTAGCTGCCGCATTCTGGAACAGTTGCAGTCTGTCTAATGCTTTCTTGTGGGCCGTCAGGAAGAGTCAATTGCAATAGTCAATTTTGGAAAAGACTAAGGTGGTAATCACAGCTTTCCCCAGGTTCAGAGGGATGCACAGGAAATTCTTCCTGAGTGATTTAAGGATGTAAAAGCAGGATGAAGTAATAGCATTAGCATGTCCCACAAAAATAAAGATTTCCATCAAATTAAATGCACAGATTTTTCACCTTTTGCATAGGAGTGGGAATTGGACCCAATTCCTGAGACCACCAGCTGAGGCCCCAGAATGATGAATTATTGCCAAACAAAAGCGTTTTGTCGGAGTTTAGTTTCAAACAATTTGTGGACATTCAAGTCCCGAACTGCAACATGCAGTCATGGAAACAGCTGGCTGTGTTGTCGATGTTTTCCATGACTGACACCACAATCTGTGTGTTCTCAGCGTAGGAGACTGAAAAGCCTAGGCCTTTGATTATCATAGCCAGAGGTGTAACATACAAATAAAAAAGAGTAGGGCTCAATGAAGACCCTTGTGGAACCCCACAGGGAAGGGTGAACAGAGTGGATCTGTGGCCGTTACATTCCACGAACTGTGTTCTTTCCGAGAGGAACGAGCTGAGAAGTTTGAGTGCAGCACCTCCTACACCAATCTCCAGCAGCCAACAGATCAAATGTTGATGGTTTACGGAATCAAACGCTGCTGAGAGTTCAAGTAGAATTAAGACAACATTCCCACCTTGGTCTAAGGTGGCTCTGACATACTCTGAGGTTGTAATAAGAGCAGTCTCCGTACTGTGTTGACCTCTGAAGCCATACTGAGAGGAATCCAGTAGATCGTGTTCCTGAATATAGAGAAAGAATGGCTTTCTCTATCAGTTTTGCTGGAAAGGAGAGTCAAGATATTGGTCTGTAGTTGCTGGGACTGTCTGTGTCCAGGTTAGCCTTTTTTAAAAGAGGGAGATTTGACGTGACTTTCCAGTTTTTGGGAAAGTAGCCTGATCGAAGCATAAGATTAAAAACTCCTAGGAGGTGTTCAGAAACTATGCTTGCTCCCAATTGGATAGCTCTGGGCGGTTAAGGTTCCAGTGGTGAACCAGACTTGATTTGCCTAAACAAATTTGTAACGTGATCTAGCGTCAGGGCAGAAAAGGCATGGAAAGCATGATTGTTGGGTTGGGAAGGTGTCGTCACATCTGGCTTTTGCAAGGCTTTACCTCCTTTAGGATTGTTTAGCTCATCGGTCTGAGGGATGTTAGAAGAGCATATCAATCAATCAATCAGGGGTTTATAAAGTGCGCTACTCACCCGTGAGATTCTCAAGGTGCTGGGGTGAGGGGAGCAGGTCCGGATCAGTTGAAAAGCCAGGTCTTGAGGTACTTCCGGAACGTGTGCAGGGTCAAGGAGCGTCTGATGTTCATAGGGACCTCGTTCCAGGTCTTGGCTGTGATGTAGGAGAAGGCTCTCCCGCCAGTTCTGTTTCTCCAGATGCGTGAGACCTCTGCCAGGGCGAGGTCGGCAGAGTGGAGGTTCCTCTTGAGTACGTGGAAGGAAACTCTCTCATTGAGGTATTTGGGTCTGATGTTGTTGAGGGATTTGTAGTCATGGGTGAGGAGTTTGAAGGTGACCCTCTTCTAGACGGGGAGCCAGTGAGGATGAGCTGGGTGTCGTCAGCGTAAGATACAATGCTGAGCCCATGCTGTCTAACGATGGCGGCGAGGGGGGCATTGTAGATGTTGAAGGGCATGGGGCTGAGCGATGATCCTCGGGGTACTCCACAGTTGATATCGGTGGGTTCCGAGAGGAAGGGAGGGAGTCTGATCCTCTGGGTTCTGCTGGAGAGAAAGGATTGGATCCAGTCGAGGGCAGCTTCTTGTATCCCTGTGTCTTGAAGTCTGGCTGCGAGCGTGCAATGGGAGGCGGTGGTGAAGGCTACGGAGAGGTCTAGAAGGATGAGGGCCGCAGTGTGTCCCTGGTCGAGTAGCATGCGATGTCTTCAGTGGCGTTGAGGAGGCGGTCTCGGTGCTGTGGTTGCTGCAGAATCCAGACTGGGAGGCGTCTAGGATGGAGTTCTCGTCGATGAAGGCGGTCAGCTGGGCGTTCACAAGTCTCTCTGTGACTTTGGCCGCAATAGGGAGGAGAGAGATGGGTCGGTAGTTTTTCAGGTCATTTGACAGAGTATGCCCAGACGTTGGTCCCTAGCTCAGTTTGCCACTGGATTCAAGCTAGCCTGCCTGATGTGTTGGGCTCTCCACACTGTGGCGTTGGGACCAGGCAGACAGAGGGCGCGTGTGAGCTCGTGCTCTGTGGCGCTCAGTGCAGCCCCCTCTACTGGGCAATTTCTGTTTATAGGGCCTCCTGTGCACGTTAATGGGGCTGCAGGCCAGCTTCTGCGATCCTCCACGCATGGTCAGCGGTTAGCTCATGTGTGGGGGTGCGGACCCTCCTCCTCTGAGACCACTTGGGTGAGACCCCCCAACTGTTGCATACTCTGAGTTGCAGCTGCTCCCTGTGCTCCACTCTGCCGAAAAATATCAGCCATACTACATACATTTGAAATTGTGCAGAGCTGACTTCTGGTAACCTGCTAACAGTCCTCAAACTAGTGCACCTAGCTAAAAACCAATGGAGTGGAAATTTGACTGCATATATAAGTTACCGCGTGCTCAGGTGGGACAGCAGGCGCAATGAGGAAGACAGACCCCAACAATCAAAGCTCCCATTCGCAAATAAACGCCAGACCGCGCACCATGGAGGCCAGCTCCGATCCAGACACAGATCATGGCACTAGGGACATGGGGGAGAGCAAAGAGGAAGACCTATATACGATACTGTTAGATGTTCGCTCCAGTATCAAAAAGATTGATAACAAGATCGATGCCCTCACTACGAGCCTAGATAAGGTCAAAAAAAGAGTTGACTCTCATGAAACGCGTCTAGATACCCTGGAGAACAGGCTCTCAGACACCCATGACTTCCAAACTGAATCTAGGGCACAAATCCTTGACATGGAAAAAGTATTGGCTGTTATTAAAGCGAAAAATTTGAATTTAGAAGCGTGGTCTAGGCGCAACAACCTTAGAAATATTGGCCTGCTGGAGACCATTGCTATCCCGAGAATGGAGCTATTTATCGAGAACCTACTGCGTGAATTATTTGGGTTGGTGCTCAGTAAAGATTGTTGAACGCGTGCATCGCTCGCTGGGCCCTAAACCGCGACGCCCCATCCTATAATAGTGAGGCTTTTGAACAATAGGGACAGAGATGAGATTCTAAAAGCCACTAGAACCAAGAGCCTTATCACTCATCTATGTAACACACTTTCCTGTTTCCCAGACTACAGTGCAGGCTGCACGCATAGAGTTAGCACCATCAAAACGCAAACTACAAAGCGCCTCAATTCCATACGTGATGTTGTATCCCATCATGTTGAAGATAACATATGACGATCAAGCTCACTTCTTCACGGATGCCAAGGCGGCCCTCAAATACACAAAGCATATATGTGCCAAGAAGACGCCACTTCAAACCTAGCAGGAACCCAGTCCAGAACTAAATCTCAGCGACAATAACTGATTATACTATCTGTTTTTGGCACCCCCTGGATATGCACCATGTACTGTACCAACAACATTAGTCCTAACTGCTTTCCAACACTGTAATGTCAGGAGCAACCTTGTTCTGTCTCAATTTCTTAATGCCTCACATTTAAATTTAACAGATTCCATAAAACCTGACATGGCCTGGCCACCCTGCCACCAGGCAGGTTTATGCCGGTGACCCTAGCACCACGGGGACATCTCCCATGTGTTCCTTAGTTTGTATTAACAGGGGGGGGTTCAGGGAGGGGGCAGTACCAAGTCACAACATGATTGGGAGGTTGGTGTGGGCGGTGAGCTGGGGGGGAGGTTATAACTTTGACAGACATACAGTCCATTTCTTTGTAGACTTGTTTTACCACAGATCAAAGTTTATCCAAATGTCAACCTGTTGTATTGATCTATGCATACTTAAAGATTATGATTCAAGATCAAAGAATCTGGTTCAAGTTTCATGGTGAAAATGTCCTGCACAAGCACACATCTCAGAGCGTCCCTAAGTAATATGACAGAGGTCAAATTTATAAATTGGAATATCAGAGGGCTTAACGACTTCAGGAAGTCTAGACTAATGCTTGCATATCTAATCAGACATCGTGTAGATGTGTGTTTTTTGCAGGAAACGGACTTGAGGGGGGAGCGCGGATCCCAAGATGCGAAATAAATATTGTGAAGAGGTGCACTCAGCCCCATACTGCAACTGCACATAGAGGGTTTCGGTGCTGATAAGGCGCGGAATATGCTGGACTACCACTAAAGTACAGACTGATCCGGAAGGGAGGTTCATTATCATACGAGGCATGCTGATGTCCACAAAAATGACACTGGTGACGACATATGGTCCAAATGTGGATGACCCACAATTTTTCCTAACAGCTTGGGCCAAGGTACTTTCAGCTGGTGATGACACTGTCATTTGGTATAAGAATAACAGGAGGGGACCCAGAGACCACGTTGGGATGGGTGTATACTGTAAATAAGAACAATTCCCAACAGGTATCAATTAGAAGACAGTTTCAAAGGTGTATGCAATATGCATTACAAAAAATGAACAGAAAGGAGTCTCTGTGTTTTTTTTAAAAAAAAAGGGTATTATTCACCACTTTAAGAGCAAGGCGGGTCTATAGCATAGTAATACAGTTAAACAGCACTGTACAGATCAAATCGTGTGACAACCCGGTAGCACTTGGTGAAAAGTGATATATACATAAATATATACAGTGGGTGATAGTGATAGTGCAAGTGCTGGGGTGAAACAGCGTGGTTGGCGCGTTGTGACAATTGGTGAAATATATACAGTAGTGGCTCCAAGGATCAAGTTGTAATCACTTAAAACAAGAATAGTTCAAATTTCCAGGAGTACAAAACATAATGGGCGCCATAGAATTTAAGCTGTGTGGTCAACGGCGTTTCGATTCCCGTCAGTCGGGATCGTCATCAGGACTGGGTTGTCGATGAAACAGTGCTGTGGGGGTAGAAAAGGGCAGGTAAGAAGGAGGGCAGGGAAGCGAGTGCGGGGTGGGATGGTAAAAAGCCGCGCGTATGTTAATTGGGAGCGGGAGGCTATTACCACCAATCTGCGCGCCTCCCGCTCCCAATTAACATACGCGCGGCTTTTTACCATCCCATCCCGCACTCGCTTCCCTGCCCCCCTTCTTACCTGCCCTTTTCTACCCCCACAGCACTTATTCATCGACAACCCAGTCCTGATGACGATCCCGACTGACGGGGATCGAAACGCCGTCGACCACACAGCTTAAATTCTATGGCGCCCATTATGTTTTGTACTCCTGGAAATTTGACCTATTCTTGTTTTAAGTGATTACAACTTGATCCTTGGAGCCACTACTGTATATATTTCACCAATTGTCACAACGCGCCAACCACGCTGTTTCACCCCAGCACTTGCACTATCACTATCACCCACTGTATATATTTATGTATATATCACTTTTCACCAAGTGCTACCGGGTTGTCACACGATTTGATCTGTACAGTGCTGTTTAACTGTATTACTATGCTATAGACCCGCCTTGCTCTTAAAGTGGTGAATAATACCCTTTTTTCAAAAAAAACGCAGAGACTCCTTTCTGTTCATTTTTTGTAATGCATATTGCATACACCTTTGAAACTGTCTTCTAATTGACACCTGTTGGGAATTGTTCTTATTTACTGTCATTTGGGGCAGCGTTTTTAATGTCACATTAAATAACGCATTAGATAGAGTGGGAGCTGTTCGCAAACCCGCATACTAGAGCAGCCCAACAATTGAACACTATTATCCTCAACCATTATCTCATTGACATCTGGTGCAGCAGAAACCCTACAGTTAAGGAGGGAACATGTATCACTTCAGATCACAGGGACAGGTCCAGATTTGACTAATGGCTGGTCACTGGTGACATGGGCGTCCGGACCATAGATGTACTACACTTGCCCGTACACTTTCAGACCATGCCCCAGTTGCATTACGCTGGACGATACCGCAGACTAATCCCAATGTTTTCAGCTGGAGCCCCCCCCCCCACTCTCTCCTGGACACAGCATTTAAGGATGAGATTAGAACCGAGATAACTAAATTTTTCTCCACAAACGAGGGGTCGGTGGACTCTCTCTCCACTCTATGGGAAGCCTTCAAGGCAATTATTGGGGGAGCTTGTATCTCTAAGCATGCTGGGGTGCTACAGTCTACAACGCGAAACAGCTTGGATCTATAGATTACAGGCGATGAAGCCACACGGTCTTATTGACCGAATTGAACTTAGTTGCTTCTTGTAGTACCCTACGTGGTACATATGTTTCACACTGTTTCTTTCGTATCATTTAGCTTGAGCATTCATGCTATTTAATTTGTTTACATGGCCTCTGATTAGCCACCTCTAGTCAGTCCCCCATTCCAATATGGCCGACACTTTTACCGCCACGGGTTAGTCCCCTTTTCTTTTTCACCATCTCACCACGTTCACTCCGTGAGCCGCCCCTTAACCTTCACTTTCACTCCGCCACAACTCCGCAAGCTACGAGCCTCCGCGCCGTGGTTCCTTGAGCTGACCGACCCCACTTTTGTCACCAAGTAAGTCGAAGTTCCGACAGAGACCCGGTTTTTTGGTTAACTCCTGGTTTGACCTGCATTTTAACCGCATGTTCACCTTTTCACTTTCAGAAACATCGCTAATGACTAAGGATTGTAAGTGTCATTCCCTCCCCCCCCGTTTTTTTACTCACATCGGTCTATAAGGCTTTTGTTTTTTTTCTCTCACATCGGTTTATAAGGTTTTCGTTTTTACCACACCCGACACTTCGCATGCATCCTTGCATGTTCCCAGATATTGAGATAAACGCTATTTTTCTGAATGCAATGTTATTTTGAGTTGTGTTCTGCATTGTAAAAGTGTATCATTGTGTTTACAGAGCTCCTTGATAAAGGGCATTTCCTGCCCGAAATGCATCGGAGCCCGTTTTTGAAATCATGAACATTGATTTTCTTGTGAATTAACAATTAAGTGGAATATATGATTCTTGGAACTTTTCAACAAATGATTGAATAAACAATTGACTGTTTAAAAACAAAACGAAGTCTGTCTTCCCATGATGAACCCCAATGGTGTGCCCAGTTTCAAGGATGCGTCTACATTTGAGTAACGCACACAATCAGTGACAGTCAATAAGGACCACACTATTACATTTGTAAACTGAGATCAGATCCTCGGAATTGATGTTTTACCAGTCGGCGGCGCCCACACAACTTGCTTCCATGAGGGAGAAGATATCAGAATTTGAGGGAGGGACTGTCAGGGAGACCAGGTTCTTGGGGAAAGACGCTTAAGCACACAATTATGGCAAAGGCGACAAGCCAGGCAGAACCCTTGCCACCACACTTAAACAGCACTCATCTCCAGCCTTCAAATAAAGTTACTAGATAATGACCTGACTCCAATCAGGGGACAACAAGCCACACAAAACCACCTCACATATGTTTTTTTTCTGCTTTATAAACAGCCACAAAGCGCGCTTCACGCCCTCAGTTACTTGCATATCTTGATTACATCAAACTTCTTTGGCTGAGCGAAGCCCATAGGGTCGACCTAGAGCTCCCATTCTCTGTGAAAGATATCACCCAGGTTAGAAATAGCCTGCCGGGCGCTAAGGCGGCTGGATTAGATGGGCTGATAATGTCCTTCTACAAAATGTATGTAGTGGAGCTTGCACCCCGTCTGCTTGATGTATATCAGGAATCTCTGGAACGCAGTTTGCTGCTGCCAACCATGTGGGAGGAGGTGATCATCTCCCTTTTGAAACCAGATAAACAGGTCAACCTATGTGACTCATATAGACCCCTATCATTGATCAATGTGGATGCAAAGATCCTCGCTAAGCTGACTGCCAATTGGCTACACCCGATCTTACCACTTATAGCTAGACCTGACCAATCCAGATTAATTCTGGGCAGATCAACAACCCATAATGTGTGTACCTCCTTCGCTACAGTCCACCAAATTGACCCCAAACTACCACCATCGCCACGGTCTTAGATTTCACTAAGGCATTTGATTCCCTGGAATGGCCCATCTTATTTACAATATTGCAAAGACTGGGGCCCAGCCCCAACGTTATCAAACTCATCAGACTACTCTACACTAGACCTATGGCCCAGCTAAGAGTTAATGGACTTCACTCAGAATCATTTTATATAATACGAGGTACTAGGCAGTCCACTTTTGCCATTGTTCTTTGCAATAGCAATGGAGCCATTAGAGGCTAGAATACAACAACACCATTCCGCCCGCATACTAGGGTTCTCAGGTAGAAGCCTCATAATCTGAATGTATGAGGACAATATCATCCTATATATTTGTAAACCAGCTGTAAATTTAAATCCTGTGCTGCAGGAAATACTTCAGTTTGGGGGCATGTCAGGCATAAAAATAAACTGATCCAAATCATCAATCCTATCACTAACCGATGCACCATTTGAAACTGACCTGGAATTCCCGCTGACTTGGGCTGACGGCACTGTAAAATATCTAGGGGTGTGGCTCAGCAGAGACTTGCAAGAAGTCTGGCGTTTTAACTTCGGGAAACTGATGGAATGGTTAGAAAATAAATCAAAATTCTAGTCCGCCCTCCCTCTGTCCTTAGCTGGAAGGATTGCCATAACCAAAATGATAGTTCTCCCCAAGTTTCTATATCTCTTTGCGAATATACATATCCCCCTAACCAGAGCCATTTCGAATTCTTTTCACTCTAGTCTTATAGCCCTGGTATGGACTGGTAAGCAGCCTCGTGAGAGCTGGGAACTACTGACCCGTCTGCTATCGCAGGGAGGGCTGGGTGCCCCGGACCTTGTACTCTATGCACTATGTGCACAAGCTCAATTTCTCCATTTCTGGATACACCCGATCCCATTTCAGCCATATGTAGTGGACAAAAAGGATATGGAGGATCCTATTCCTTTACTCGTTGCTGTTTACAAACCATATCACAGAACCACTGGAGAGGTGAACACAGTCGAGACTCTCCATTGGGCCTAGGAGGGTTTAGGAAAATGGGTCGGCGCCTGACTGCTCTATGCTCCTTCAACCCCTCCTGCACATCAACCACTGTTCCTGACTCTTCAGGAAAAAGGCACAATAGAATGCACCCGCAAAATGGGGATCTCCAAGATGGGTGACTTATACCCACAGGATACATTCTTAGGGACACCACAAAACCAAGAGGGCAGCCCAACTCCTAATCTTGAATTATTACTATATCACCAGCTTAGAGCGACTTGCAAAATGATTCATTCTACTCTCACGGTGCCTCCGGCCACTATGATGCTGTTAGAGCACCTATTAGTCACTCCGTCCCCCCGGAAACTGATTATCAGACTATGCAATCACACACAATCAAAGCACCCTACAAATTACCTTGAAGCCCTGGTTAAGTGGAGAATTGATCTGGATGAACTGCCCACAGATAAGCAATTGTCATTTTGCTGTTCCCAGCTGAGTTACCTCTCCCCTAATTATAAACGGAGACTAATTTACTTTAAATTCCTTCATAGAGTGTACAGCACCCCCTCACAGCTATAGAAGCTAGGATTGCGCCTGGACTCTAGGTGTTGGAAGTGCAAACAGGACAATGCAACATTTCTGCATGTGGCATAGGCATGTCCTTCCATAGCTAGATTCTGGGAGGAGGTATATGTTACAATTGGGGAAGTCACAGGGCCGACACTTGACTGCACGCCAATTGTGTGTACATTGAGGAAGCCCCGCTAGAGAAGTGCTGTCTCATTGCAATGGTGCTCTTACTCGCAAAGCGTGGAATGGCCATACACTGGGGTGCCCTTCAATCACCCTGCATTAATATTTGGATACAGGATGTTGTCTATTGTTAGGGGTTGGCGTAAGTCGCGTAAAGGACTTATGCGGAGAGGCACAGAGATTGAACCAATCTTCGCAGTCTCCGCACAGTTCCATTACGCGACACCCGCCTCCTTCATCAGGAATGCGCATTCCCAGAAGAAGGCGCAATGGACACGAATGGGCCGCCGATAAGGTAAGTTTTATCTTAAATGTTATTTTAAGGCTTTTTAATGTTATGTAATACTGCGGGCGGCCAACTTCTGTTATGCCCTGAGTGTGCGGAGATGTGCCTTGTTTTTCCGCCTACATTGCGAAAGGCGGAAGGGGCAAATCTCCCCACATTCCGTGGGCGGAACGGAGATGTCTGCCCACCCCTATCTATTGTCAGGAGCACTTGCCGCGTTTTGGGACCTGATGCCCATGGCTTCTCACCTTAAAGACATCTGGGAACCCTTTGTGTCCTGGCTAAAAGTAAAAGAAGAGACTCTCACCGTTAGCCCAGAATACGTCACTAATCCCGAAACACTAAACGTACACTTTCTGCTGTTGTGACTTGGAATAGACAGGAGTCGCTGCCCCCTGTGCTGGTTTGATCCCACGGTTAACACACAGTGCATGTATCAAGAAAATGCTATGTCACGGTTTTAACTAGCCTTGTAAACACTGTCTGTAACTGTTTCAAGACATATAAGCCAACCCCTAATCAAACCCTTCATATACCGGTGCTTTGGAGGGACAAGTAAACACTGTATGTTAAACATTTATGGTTTCGCATGGTGCAATGTGATATAATTTGGTAATCATTTGTAAGTTAGCCATGGGTGGATACAAATACTACTAAGAACTGTTAGACACAAAACTGCACAATAATGTGTAATATGTTTATGTCTGTACAAAACGTTCATAAATAAAAAATTTCAAAAAAGAAATGAGAAAAAATAAAAAAGAGGTTCCTACTATATCGCGTAAGAAAAGACGTGTTTCATAGAAATATTAATTGATTTGCTCATTCCGTTTAATATTATTTAATATATAACACTTCTTTTCTGATGCAGAATTTCTTGATGGTTGTTTCCTGCGAGCACCACATCTGGGTCGGTCTGAGGAAGAGGCAGGATGGAATCCACTGGGCCAATGGGACCGCCTGCAGCAGCAGCCTGTGAGATTCTGTCACTTGTTAATAATTTGATAATAAAACATTATGTGTTTGTGTCCCACCTGGATAAACACTATGTTTTATGTATATCAGTGTGTAATGAACACTAGGACAGGCTCTGAGTGGGAAGTAACAAGCAGCGATCGTGGAACAGACACGGGTTCGTATTACATAAAGTGAGCACTAGAAGTGCTGTTCTAAGACATGTTCTAAACCATGGGTACTCACAAACTTTCCCTCAGGGGCCAAATTTACAGTGTGGTTTGTGACCGAGGGCCGCACCGGTGGGGGCGGGGTCAGTGGGGGAGGGGGCAGGGCTAGAGCAACGAAAAAAACTGACCATGAGGTTGAACACCGGCCCCTGCAGCGGACGTCTCTCCCTCTCCCTCCCCTGACTCTCTCCCTCCCCTGACTCTCTCCCTCGCCGTCCCCTGACTCTCTCCCTCTCCCGACTCTCTCCCTCCCTCGACCTCCCCTGACTCTCCCTCCCTCTGTCTCTCCTTCCCTCTGTCTCTCCCTCCCTCGCCCTCCCCTGACTCTCCCTCTCTCTCCCTTCCTCGCCCTCCCCGACTCTCCCTCTCTCTCCCCTGACTCTCCCTCTCTCTCCCTCCTTCGCCCTACCCTGACTCTTTCCCTCCCTCACCCTCCCCTGACCCTCCCTCTCTCTACTCGCCCTCCCCTGACTCTCCCTCCCTCTTTCTCCCTCCCTCGCCATCCCTCTGTCACTCCCTCCCTCGCCCTACCCTGACTCTCCTTCCCTCTGTCTCTCCCTCCCTTGCCCGTCTCTTTCCCTCCCTCGCCCTCCCCTGACTCTCTCCCTCCCCTGACTCTCTCCCTCCCTCGCCTTCCACTGACTCTCCCTCCCTCTCCCTCCCTTGCCCTCCCCTGACTCTCCCTCCCTCTCTCTCTCCCTCCCTCTCCCCTGACTCTCCCTCCCTCTCTCTCTCCCTCACCCTCCCCTGACTCTCCCTCCCTCTCTCTCTCCCTCCCTCGCCCTCCCCTGACTCGCCCTCCCTCTCTCTCCCTCCCTCCCTCGCCCTCCCCTGACTCTACCTCTCTCCCCCTCCCTCGCCTTTCCCTGACTCTCCCCCTTTCCCTCCCTTGCCCTCCCCTAACTCTCTCCCTCTCCCTATCTCTGTCTAGGCGAGGTGTAATAATTCTATTGTAAATATCACGAAAAGTAAGAGCTCTTTGCTTCACACATCGAACCACCTTCCCCAGCCTTCTCAAAATCTGCAGCACGTCATTAATGATACCCTAATGTAGAGGGTGCAAGAGAGCTGGCTGGACCGCCGCGTCAAAGATCAGGTGTAATCCGGAGGGCAGAGATTCCAAGTAAGGCTGGGCTGACTCAGACTTTCATCCCTTCAGTGTCGATAAAATAAATGCTACTAGGGGGGAGCACGAGCTGCGCAGAGTGATGTCTAAATTCATGCTCAGTTCAATCAGTCATGGGGTTTGTCTTTGAGTCCAATCACTGTAATTGTCCAACAATTCTCGGATTACATGAGAGCAGGAAAAGAAGCAAAGTGGGAGGGCAGCTCCCCGCAACCGCAGATGCTTCCCAAGGCCCGGCTCCAGCCATGCGCTGGGTGTAAAAGTGAAGATTGGGCACTGTTAAGAGTAGGTTGTGAAGGACAGCCCTGCCTTAAGCCAGGGGCAAGCAAGCTTATATATGTGACCACCAAAAACCTGCCTGCCAGGCCAAAGCCCTGAGAAAATACATGTGCCACATACAGGCGTGCAACGCCCATTGAGTTCAAAGAGCTCCCGATCCCCTCCGCCTCCCCCCCTCCTTCCCCGGCGCGCACACAGCACAGCCGCACCGGAGCACTTCACTGGTCGTTAAAAGACCATTAACTTGGTAATGAGGCTTTGTTTTGTTTCACCTCTTCGGAGGCCCCTGCAGCTTCACTCCCAGCCCGGCCTCCATAGAACAGAGCCTCTCCCAGTCCAGGCTGACACTTTTTTTTTTTTTTTTTTTTTTAAATTGGTGCAATGTCTGCAAGGTCCGCGGGCCGCCAAGGTAGGCTTGCCGGGCCGCTGGCGGCCCGCGGGCCGTACTATGAGTACCCCTGTTCTATACCACACTTTTGGGCTGAGTTGTGTTTTAAGTACTCATAGTGCTTTATTGTATTGTATTGTAATTGCATTTATATAGCATTTACTACCGCTGATGAGGCGTCAATTAGCTTTTTCAGTGAGCTGCACACTGCTTCGGAACCCATAATGGATTAGTGGTGAATTAGTCAGGGAAATATGAAAGTAATTTGAGCAGTGGATTTGTTAGTCTGCTATTTGAATTGAAAAGGAGAGTTGATGGATAGAAGAAAGAAAAGGTTTGCATTTATATAGAGCTTGCTAACCCTTATGATGTGTTGAAGTGCTTTTCGGTGAGTATCACACTACTCTGGAACTCAAAAAGGATTAGTGGGAAATTAGTTGGAGGAAATATGTAATTAATTTGAGTGGTGGACATGTTAGTCTGCTATTTAATTTGAAAAGGAATAGTGGAGGGATAGAAGACGGAAAGAGGGATAGAAGAGGGCAGGGTCTAGAATTGTATTTGTTTTTTTTGAGTTCTTAGCAATAGGGGGTATTTGGGATGAGTAAAGATGAGGTGAAGGGGGAAGATTCAAACGAAAGGGTTTAATAAGGCTTGTTTGGGAGATCTGGTTAGTAAAAGGGGTATGAGATGATTCAAGGAGGAGTAGAGGAAGGAAGAGTCTAAAAAGGGTTATTTTGGGCATCATAGTAGTGGTATGGAGTTTGGAATGAATGAGAGAGTGGAGGTAGAGGAAAAGTATGCTAAAAGATGTACGTATTTATGCAGTCACCTATACACATGTTAAAAACATAGAATAATGTAACTATATGTATTAAGTAAATTTGTTAAGCAGAACTAATAATTATCTATATTTTTTAAAACCTAATTATTATAGCCGTTTTTACAAAGCAATACACATATTTAGGTGCACATCTATAGTCCAAATAATTTCTTATATACAGAGGGAAATGTGGTATATTCATGTTAGATTTTGGTGTTTATGTAGGGAAGAGAAAATTCTTTAGTAGTTTTATGAAGATAAGGTAGTTATCCCTGGATCTTGTGTTGGGGGATAAGAGCTCCATAGTTTGGCTGCTTGAACCAAGAAGGATTTGCCACCCATAGCTTTCTTTTGTGTATGGTGGGATTTGGAGGTGAGGTGCCACTCTGGAGCTGAGATTCCTTTCTTGAACTTATTTGGTGATTTTATTCCTGACGAAGAGCGTCCCTGTTCCATGGATCACTTTGTGGGTGACACAAAGCAGCTTGGATGTTTATTTTACTACCTTACGCCTTTGTTACAAGATATACAGGATATAAAGTGATATTTACTATGCCCAGTAAACAATACCCACTGGGGTCAACTTGAAAATGAGGCATAATATCCATAGTTGGTAGATAACACTTTGAATTTATTCAGCTAGATAGCCCTTTTTTTAGGGCTTTTCCCATGATAAATTTCGGTAGCTTTGACTTTAGACAAAATCTCTTTGGGGAGTATTTTAATTGTTATTCTACAAATGCAAGGTTAAATGACATTCAAAAGCAACGCCACAGCCCCTTTGGAGTTGTCAGGCCAACCTCATGGGTTAGTAAGTGCCAAAGTAATTGGTGTGCTGTTCTGTCCCACTCACATGTGGAAACATCCAGGGAATGTAAACTACTGGGCCCTGTTCACGGGGCTTGGCCCTCTTTGACTCAGTCTGTAAGGTGTAGTCACTTAGAGTCAAGTAGAGTTGCAAAAGCCAAAGGCAGTGTATGCTCTGGGGCAGGGGTACTCAGAAACATTTTCTCAAGGTCCACAAAGTTTGGTCTGTTATGTGATGAGGGCTGAATCAATACCAGCAGGGTGGTAATTTGGGGGCGGGGGAGGTGGGTATAGGGAAAGCAAAGCATTTCCATCTAGTGGCTGAACTGCACAATGTGAAACCAGAAAACCTGAGATTAGTCCCAGCTTCCCCACTTTACCAAATTGTGTGGAATAAAATACACTTTTAAAATTTTTAACATACATTATCCTATTGGTGCACTTTTGCTGCAAATTAGCTTTGAAAATGAAGGTGTTCCTGAAGTTAAGTGGTGTAGGACAACCTAGTTACTTACTTTTTTAAACGTCAATTAATCTTTAGATAAAAGCTTGCCTGTATAGTTTGTTTTTTTATGTTGGTGCTGAGTTTAGTGAACAACAGCCCAGTGCTGCTCTTGATAGGGGGGCCACATGAAAAGGTCAGGAGGGTTGCATGTGGCCCCTGGAGGGTTGCATGTGGCCCCTGGTCAATACTTAGAGTATCACTATACTTGGGCCTTGTAGGCCCAGATCGCTGCTTACCCGTTTTGTCTGTACAAACCCTGGCAGCAGTACCGTGTGGTCGTGGCCTGCGTCTACAAAGTTGGGCTGCATGTGTTCACTGGCTCAGCTCCTGGCAGGCGTCAACTCTCTCTCTCCTGATTCGCACTCACTAATGCCCTCTCTATTGGAGTTGCAAAGGCTCCAGCCATACGCCGTAAGTCTAATTCTCCCTTCTTTGGGGATGAGATCAGTCTTCTTGTTCCGGAGGGGTGGGGGGCTCCAACGGCGTCTCCTCAGTCCTCAGTCCTCCTGGGACATATAGTCTCCCTCTTAGACTTTGGACAACTCTTCCCTCTGAAAGACGTCTGTCACAGCAGACACGACTCTGAAGCTGATTAACCCACAACAAGATTTATAGGAGATACCAGAGTTCACAAGTGGATGTCAATCAAAGGTCAACCCTACCCTTCATGATTCTTTTATCAGCCTTATCTCCCTTTTCCTCAGATGTGTCCAGGCCCTTTCCTTGGGATCTGTCACTGAATCGAAGAGCCCTCATAAATCGACAGGTAGACGTTAGCTTTCTCTCGCGCAGTATTTGTCTCACCTAACTTACAGGAATGCAGCAATAAACAATTCTGTCTGGGGAAGATTCCTTTGCTCCTCACGTTTCCATAAGGCAGGCCTAAAAATGGGACCCAAGTTCCTCCTTGTATTGTACTAATGCAGGCCTTTCTGCACTCAGCTTACATCCACAGCACACTCCACTGTCTGGTATTGTTGTGCCTATGTACCATGCTACCACCAGCATTTCCACACACAGCACATGCACTCAGTCTGTGCCCACTGTTCAATACTACAGTCTCTCTGAACCACACCAGAGTGTCCCCTTAAACACCCTCTGTCAGCACACACATATTTACCATGTGCACACTTTCACACTGCACCCTCTGTGTAGTTTGTTTTGATCACTCACATGCTCTCAGCACATGTTTTGCTACCCATACACTTCTACATCAACCTGATGTAGGCCAAGGTTGAGTTAAACACACAGAAGCAAAAATGTAAAATGGTGAGTGAGCTTGTAGGCATCACTCTAGTTATACAGGATGAAAAGGACCTGGTCACTACTACTAATCATTGTACTGCATGCTGCCACCACTGTGTTTGTGCTGTTTAACTCTGGGTGCAGGCAGCAGCCTTCCACCACTATGAGGGTAGCGCTTTGGGGGTCCCTCTCAGTCTAACAAGACCGCTGTCCATGAGACGGGCCTATATCATGGCGCACATGCATGATCTGTGTTCACCTAAGACAAAAATCAGCATTATGGGTACAAACACCAGTACAATTGGGCACTCAAGGCAGGGGTACTTGACTTTACTATTCAGAGGACTTTTCCATCTCAACACCAACCAAGCTTCCCTCATCCTCCTATAATAGTCGGAGTGATTGCATGTACATCTGAGCTATGTTCATGTGACCCCTGTAATACCCTTAGAAAGAGGTGAGAACCCCCCAAAACTGGGAACAGGGGTGCACTGTGAGGGAGTGGGAGAGCACAGTATCTACCCAGATAGCCTCAAGAGACACAAAATAGCTCCCAATACAATTATTTCTTTCTTCAAACCTCTGCAATCTACTGGGCATTTGCTTACAGAATTGAAGATTAGTTGTACAGCTCTGAGGTCAAACACTCCTACACTACCTCCCTTATACACCTGTGACTTTTCGTTCTACCACCCCTGAGATTATTTATTTATTTTATTTTTTACATTTGTAAAGCGCACTGTTACCAGCCGGTGTCCTGGCGCTGACTGACCACTCCCAAAACAAGACCTGAAACTTCTTGTCTAAAAAGCCAAGTTTTCAGGGCTCTCCGAAAGGACATCAAATCTGGTGCCTGCCTGAGGGCCACTGGCAGAGCGTTCCAGGCCTTGGCTGCTCCCAGGGAAAAACTTCTTCCCCCCCCATCGAGCTTTTTTAACTCTTCAGCCCCTGGTCGGCTGATCTAAGTGATCTCGCTGGTGTGTACCACTGAAAAAGCTGAGTCATGCAGTGAGGGCCCACACCTTTGAGCGCCTTAAAAACTACACAGAGAGCTTTGAATGCTATTCTTTTGCGTACCGGTAGCCAGTGTAGTTTTACCAGTTCCTGGGCAACAGAGGCAAATTTAGGTGTACCTGTGATCAGGCGGGCTGCTGCATTTTGCAGGATTTGCAGTTTTTAAGCAGCCCCTGTTGGGCATTGATTCAAATGAGGAAAGGTTTGTACTTTGCCCAGTTGTACTTCAATAGTAGATGGACCACAGGATTCAGAGGCAAACAACCTCACTCTCCACCGTTGAGGCCCTGTAGCCCTTCTTGGCCGGTGGCATCCCAAACGGGGTCGGAAACTAATTAAGCACTTTGTCACTAGAACATTAAAGGAATGTGCCTCTTTTCATTTTACATCTCTAATATATTTACAGAGCATACGAGAACACCACAAAATAATATTGAACTATATAGCACAAAGCAAAAAAACAGTCAAAACAGAGCGCAAGAGAACAACCACAGTACTAACACAATAAGACAATGAAATAAAAATTAAATAAATCACTAAACTTCCCCACTTCCATGTCTGCAACAAATATTCACACATATTCTTCTTCCAGATTACAACCTCCACAAATCTGCTTTAATAATAGGATAGTAAAACTTGTCTGCACCGAGCTGTACCTTAGTTAACACCAAGGGCATGTAAGAGCGTCAGCAGAAACTTTTTTTTATCTGGACCAAGAGGTCTGGCTGATTAAGGACCCTGTGCAATTTAAAGCGTTGTATTATTCTTTGTATTATTTACATCACAAGCATGAGGCAGGAACAAATTGGGGGGCAGGATTGTAGACTCTTTTCCTAGAAGAAGCAAGGGACACTTTAGTGGCTTTGGGTAAGGGTTGTACCTCACCTATGCTGACATGAAGGAGAACCTTCTCACCAGGTATGGTCTAACTCCAGAAAAGTAGAGGGATCAGTTTAGATCCAGTAAGAAAACTGATGTGAACACTTAGTTAGAATGTGTAGATTTGTTTTGCAGGTCACTTTATGGCTAGGTGAAGGAAAGTGAAGTGACCGATTTTCAGGGGCTCTACAATTTCATTGCATGGGACCACTTGTCTAGTTTGTTTTGCAGAAGCTGTGGCAACACTTGGTTTATAGTTAGCTGACTGACCCCAGGAAGCTTGCTATGGAGGCGGACCGCTGGGTGAGTACCATGGTCCACCAGAAAGGATTTGGGTGAGACTCAGCCAAAGGTGAGGAGGGTCCTCAGCAGAACAGTGGGGGCGAACAAGGGTAAAGCACAGGAGTTCTCTAAAAGGCCCCAAAGTAACACCCAGGGTAAAGGTTCCCATCCCCCAGGAGACAAGAAAGCAGTGGTCTTCTTCAGGAAAGCCTGCAGAGACTGGCCCCCTGAAGTGCTATGCCTGTGAGCAGATGGGTCACTTGAAGGGGGACCCTAAATGTCCTGAGATGCACAGCAAACCATGGGAGGGCAGATCAAGGTGTTGGCTAGTGTAGCACTTGGGTAGGAAGGGTGCCCACAGGAGGGTTGGGATCCCGCAGAAATAACCCTTGTCTCACTGGGGGAAATTGAGATGGTCTCAGGAAACCAGGTGCCAGCTAACAAAAAAATCCCTCAATGGGAAAAGGGTAGAGGCTCTAAGAGATACTAGGACCAGTGTAACATGTGTCCGGTGTCACCTGGTCTCTGAGGAGCAAGTAGTCCCCGGGGCATTCCAAAAAGTAGTTGCTGTGGACAACTCAGAGTGTCAGTGTATGGTGACGCAGGTTCCCTTTGAATGGGGTGGTCTTAGGTCCCTTGAGGGTGGTTGTGAGCCCTATCATGCCTGTAGATTTTCTGCTAGGTAACGAACGGCAGCACTACCTGTGCAAGGATGTTTATTTATTTTATTTATTTATTTATTTAGTGTTGTATAGAGCGCAAACGTGACCCGCTAGGGTGTCAGAGCGCTTTGCAAGGCTATGCAAGACGCTTACAAAAGTTAAGAACAGACTGATATCATGTGAATGTTGTGCCTTGCTAAACAGGATATTGCAATGAGAGGCAATAGGCAACATGGGTACAACTTAAGGGAGAAAATAAAACATCAGCTGGAGCAGAGACAGACTGCACAGCGCCAGTTTCTGCCCAATAAAATGACAGTGAAGTATGAATGAAGCAAAAGGAAATAGCAACAACCATGATACAAGACATTGCATAGGCAACATCAAGGAAATCCAGATTGGAATACACTGGTAGAAGTCAAGAAGAGAGCATATTGCTAGGCAGCTAAGCTGTATATGTGCTGAGAGTGTTAAGGTAGGAATGTGCCCATTAGGAAAATCTTTGCGATTTTTTTTGCATTTAGACAAGCATGGTATACTTCTGATGTTGGGTGCCAGCAAATTCCAGATTCTGGGTGCGACCCCAGAGAAAGCTCTGTTGTATGCTTTCTTTTTCCGGAAGAGGGGAGGTTTCAGAACAAAAGCCCTGGCAGACCAGGAATGCCTTTCTCCTCCTAAGACCACGATTTTCTGCGTGACATACACTGGAGAGTTACAGTGTAACAATTTGTGTATGACACAGGCCAATTTGAGTTGTATTCTGGCTTCGTACAAAAGACCGTTTGGTGCTTTGAGGTACAGAGAGATAAGAGTCTTGTGGCTGTGTTGAGGCAAGCTTTTAGGGGAGCCATTGAGATCTTGGGTAGGGTGGAGAATGTTGAGCATTTTTGGCCAGTGTGTTGCGGTGGGCTCTCGTATTCAAATTTTTGTCCAGTTTGATTCCTAGTGATTTGAGTGAGTCCACTATGGTCGGGGTGCAGTTCAGTGCGGTGATTGAGTTGGTCCATTCTAGTATGTCAGGTGAACTTTTAAAGGAGGGGAGATTAGCAAGATTTCTGTTTTTTACGCATTCAACTGGTTGCTATCAATCCATCGCACGGTTAGCTTTAGAGCTTCGTTCATTGTTTTGAACTCTTCTAGTGATGGGATTTTGATATAGATTTGTGTCATCTGCACACATGTGGAAAGAGATGTTGGCAATACACCGAATTTCAGCTAACGGTTCCAGATAGAGGTTAAAAAGCATAGGGGAGACATTTGAACCTTGGGAAACTCCGATTGTGATTGGAGGAAGGATATAAACCATTAAAGGACAGTTCCCCCTAATCCCGTCCTATGTTCAAGACATTCTAGTAACTTCTGTATCGAACGCCGATCATAGGTTGAGCTCAGATGTCACTTGGAGATGCTTGGGTTGCCAGAGTGGTCATGCGTGACCACTGGGTCAACGAAGGACGGAAAGGGTGATCAGAAGGACCGAGAGCCTGAAACAGTGGCCTAGGTTCCTGCCAAGAGAAAGGGTAGGGGGCACAGGAAACTTGCCCCATAGGTTTCCATGGTCCGGGAGGAGGCTTAACCTGAGAGAGAAACCCCTGTACCTGCATGCAAAGATAGGTGGTTGTGCGAATGCGCCTTGAAAATCTGGTTCAGTACTCAAAAATGGGCAATGTTTGGATATAATTTTCTTGAACTGATTGCTGATGATGGTGTATTTGGATACCACCACCATGTGTGTGTTTTCTGTCTTGGGTTTGACCTGTAGCAATTCTTTGCGTGTGATCTTCTTACAGCGGGAGGCCGCTTCGTTGAGTGTACTTTGGGGTACCATCATCAGCAATCAGTTCAAGAAAATTATATCCAAACATTGGCCACTTTTGAGTACTGAACCAGATTTTCAAGGCGCATTCGCACAACCACCTATCTTTGCATATACAAGAAGAAGGAATATCAAGGAGATCTTGACGAGACCCAGTGAACCACAACAACCAGAGACATATAAAGGACTTTTGCCATGTCATAACTGCAGCAATTGCCATAATATAATACCAGAGAACTTTACTAACCACCCCATGAAAGGCCACAAAGTCAAACTCAAAGTCAATGCCACGTGCAACACTGCCAATGTTATTTACATGCTGAAATGCCCGTGTGTTTTCTGCTACATAGGGCATACGGAGAGAAAAATTCAAGTACGTATACTCGAACACAAGAGTAACATTCGAATTAACAACTTGAAATCTTCAGTCGCAGCACTTTTTTTGGAAAAACACCATACAGTGGCACAATTGAAATTCTTGGTTTTGGAACAGATTAAACCTGGCAGAAACAACAAGAACACATTGTTAAAACGTGAGAACTATTGGATCCGGTACATGGCCACGATGCAACCGAACGGGTTGAATGATAGGATGGAAGTCCTATGTTATCTTTAAGAATTTTACTGTACATTTTGTTTGCAATGTTGTTATTTTGGTCTTAGCAGTATTCTTATATAAGATGTGTTATTCTGTTTGTATTCTTTATTTTTCATTGAGAATCCCGTCATCAGTATTTGTTTTCCCACACACCCCTCGGGTACTATAGACTCTTTTCACTGTTCCATCACTCCATTCCAACATGGCGACTGTTAGCACCAGCTCCGTTTTAGTCCTTTCTCAGTCTTTAATCACAAACGCGTCGGTTACACTCTCCATTTCACCCGGGCTCCGTACACCTCTTCACGAGTCACACTCAAGCCCATACACGCCGCAGAACTGTCTTCACCTGAGTAAGTACCTCGCATGAGGACCGGTTTCATACTTTAACCCTCGAGCACGGTCAGTTATCAGCACGCTGAGACATTATCTTTATTTCAGGCTTCACCATGCTTTGAATTCCTTCCGTGAGTACAGAGCATTCACCCATGGGGTCTAATTGGGGTCACTTTTCTCTTTACATTCCCTTCAGAACCGAGCACTAGCGATCACGCGGTTTTTAACACCACCTGTATTAAAAGGTCACATGTTGATTTAGTGTGTTATTTCCAGTCACTTACTTGCACCTGAATATACACGCCGAACTGAAGCATGCTGCTCATATGCATGTTTACCTTATACTGCAGCGCAGAATCACCTATCACCCATTAACTACGCATCGCGCACTTATAACCGTTTAATATACCACCACTGACGGATGTTCACTTTCTTTACCCGTAGAGTAATCCCCTGACGAAGGGCTGCCAGGAAGCCCGAAATGCATTGGGAAATATGACATTATTTTGGCATCATTGAGATTACGAGGATATATAAGCTTTGGCTACAACCATGAAATTAAATGAGTTACGTGACAAAGAAAAATAAATAGACCCATGAAGAACAATCAGAAACTTTGAATGCACAGTTATTGTTTAAACTTTATTTAGTTTTGGATAAACAGAATAAAGACTCAATCTTCGAAGCAGTGCACGGAGGAGTCTTCCCCTCTGACAGGGGAAGCTTTGTATTAGTCTCTGTGAATACCTACGCTGTGAGGTTCAGACAGCGATTCCACTGGAGCACGCAAATGTACTAACCATTCTAGCACACATTGGAAATCACCCAGCGGTGCCAGTCTCATCTATCATTTTTGTGTACACACGACCTCTGTCCCTGGGACTGAGCACATCTTGGTTTACACCATGAATTACGATTCTATCACCAGAATGACAGACCTCAAAGCGGACACTTCGCTTTCACCTCGGATGATGCGAGTAAAATCTATGAAATGATTCAGGAGAACATAACTCCAACCACCAACCCACGCAGCACCGAAAGTAACATCAGACAACTACTCTACCTGTTAAAGAAAGAGTCCAACCAAAAACTGCACGCAAGCACTCTCGTCCGGTATCACCGGGCCCAACGGATTCCCAGAGGCCTCAGGGTCCCTTTAAAACCTCTTCTTTGTAAGAATAACACCAGGTTTGTTGAGCGTTGGTACGCCATACTCAACAAATGTTCCCTGGATTTAATTCTCCTTATAATTGAGGGACTGTCAAAGACGCTAGAAGATCTGGCCATAGAAATCAAGAATACAAGTGCCGAGCTGACCAATACCTTGGAAGCCACCGCATTAACCAAAATGTTGTAAGACATCAACATCCAATTGGACAAACACATTTGTGAAACTCAAGAACGCAAGATCCGCAAGTTCGAGCATGATACCATCGACTACAAGCTCGGCGAGGTGTACACTTGGGCAGAAGTGTACGCCCGCCGACGCCCGAACCGGTCTTACTATCCCTATTCCGAACAGGAAACTTCATCTTCCGATGGAGATACCAGGCCAAAACCTGCCCGGCAGACCACAAGTTTGGAACATCCACAACCTGGCACATCTAATGCTGCGGTGCATTTTTTGGAGCCAGGTCTAGAACAACCCACCGACCCAGGCGGGGAAAAACCCGCAGAGGTGGAAAAAACACCAACAAAACCAAAAAACAAGAAGGGCACTCGCCACAGATAAATGAGCATGACAACTTGGTGATTAATATCTCGTCGTACCAACTCACTGAAAAGGAAACTCATACCTTACAAAAAGGTCAATCGTTCGTTCCTACAACCAAGACTAACACATTGGAATTGGAAGTTAGTGCCTTCAAACTGGTACGCAACATACGTTTGCGTCATTACTTTCAAAATGTGGCGTCCACACCCATACAAGTAGAAGATGATTTGAGAGGACTTCGTCCCCACAGCAAATTTTTGCCTCCACAAAGCCACAAGATAATAGACACCTTTGAAAGCTTGATCATACATGATATTGCTACCCTTCCATTTCAACAGCCTGTGAAACGTGGAAACTTAACAAAGAAGGAACAAAACATCCTACAGAAGCTGGCCAATAATAAATCCATTGTTTGCCAAACGGCCGACAAAGGGGGAGCTCTAGTAATTATGGATGCGACATACTATCTAGTACAAGTTGAAGCTCACACAGCAGACAAGAACACATATGCTCTTCTCCCTATGGATCGTACCAATGAGTACACTAACATACTTAATGGAATCATCAAACAGGCATTTGACAATGGCACGATTACAGATAGAGCAAGAAGATATCTCACGCCTAACAATCCATCTGCCCCGGTCTTGTACATGGTACCAAAGGTACATAAACATCCCACCCGTCCTCCGTTAAGGCCCATAGTATCCACCAAAGGGAGCATACATGAAGCTACGGGCAAATTCCTTGAAAAGTATCTGCAACCGTTTGTACTCAGTAACAGTTCATACATCAGGGACACCACCGATTTTTTGGCTAAACTAGAAAAATGCACGGATGAGTTAACAGATCAAGACCTAGTGCTGTACACTGTGGACGTGTGTTCCCTATACACGTCCATACCCCACGACCTGGGGATTGAAGCTGTAGAAAAAGAACTAGCAGGATCGACATTGGACACAGACTTGAAAGTTTTACTCATGGAGTTGATGTGATTTACATTGTACCATAGCTACTTTACAGTCAACCACAACTGGTTTCAGCAACTATGTGGTACCCTCCATGGGAAATTGCTCAGCTCCTTCCTATGCGAACATGGAATGCCCACCGCAACACCCACTGCCCACCCCTTTCATGCTAACCATATCGTGAAAGGGGGCCTTATTTACAAGGCAGGGTTAAGCCACGTTAAGCGGCTCAACGCTGCCTTGTAAATAAGGTGAGGCCCCCATTGCCACCACAACGTCAATATAGTTGAGGTTGTGGTGGCGATAGGTGCTTGTACATGTGCCCCATATTGTTGTAGTGAGCTCTTGAACTCACATAGCCTTGAATGTTATCGGGTTCTTTGTGACTGTTAAGATGTTAGAATGCTGGGAAAACTTTGAATTCGGACTCAGTTCAGGCCTGGAGCTTGAAGATGCTACACCTTATTGATTCACCTCTTGTTTTCTCTTGAATAAACTTACCTGTTGCTGCCAGTCGAGTTGCTCCTTTGTTATAACTGATCATAGAAAAGAAGATGTTGTGGTGCTAGTGTTCTGCAGGGCTGGCTGGTGTGACAGAGAAACTGTTGGTAGGTGACAGTAGTAGTAGGGAGGTGCAATGTGCAAATTTAATTCTTAAACTTTGTCAGTGAATAAAGTGAGAAGTATGCCTCAATGTTCTTGAGTGTGAAGGATGTCAGTTGTCATGCATTACAGTGTTTGTGTAGCTGCACCAGCTTGAAGAGTCAAGAGACTATGATGGATGTTCTCACTCTTCCAGAGAAGTATTAGTTTGTGGTCAGTGGTGCATGTGTTTGGGAAGTGTATCGTGGAGATAGTGTTGTTGTCTTGCACCAGCCTATCTGCATACTTTGGCTTTCTGTCACAAGTGTGTTTAATGTGTTTGTCAAACCCAGGAATGTGGTAAGCTCTGAACTTTCTTTTCTGGAGGATAATATGTTTGCCGTTGGTCAGGTGATTTTGACGCTGTTGTGATATAATTGTGTTTGGGTTTCGGGGTTAATTTGGATGAGGCTGTGTCCTAACTTTGTTTGGAAAGCTGGGGAGGGCATTTTAAGTACAATAATTTCCAGTAAAATAAACTGCATATAGGTGCAGTACCTCATATGTCTGCACTTCTGACCAGGACACATATAGCCCCAACTATAGCTCATCCTCCCCAAAAATCAGTTGCTTAAATCACATGGCGTACAGTTAAAAAAAATAAGAAACCCAGCAGGCCCACCAAACTCTTTCCAGTAAAGTCTCATTCTCAACCCATCACTTCCCTCTCTGGAGAACATACTCAGAGCTCTGTACCTAGGCTGATACAGCACAAATCACATATGTTCCAGCAGTAGTTTATATTTCATATCAGATTTCAAGTGTTCTCTTTTGTCTTCAATCAAATGCTTCAAAGCCACATTGTGTCACAGCCTCCAATACCACTGATTCATGGAGTGTCTCTTTTTTTCAAGATGGACATGATTCCCAATGTTGCAACCTCCATACATTCCAAATCAGAGACCTATCTAGCCTCATAAAACCCCCATCAGTCAATTCCTTCAGTATTACACCTGTATCAGATGGCATTTGATAGATAGCGTAATACATCCCTCGGTGCCTTGAACACTTCCTTCAATAACTGGGTCATCTTTGGACATCCACACCATACATGTAAGGTGTTTGCCCAAACTCGCTCCTGCAATGTGGACTAGTACTTGAGCACATATGCCGCTACATAGCTGGTCTGTGATACCAAACATAGAATATGGTAGGGTGAACCACACATGTGGTGCTTGCATGTATGTACTACTGAGTCTCACTCCTCACATACAATCTCCCTTCCTGAGTATTTCTCTCGTTTACTCATAAGACCATGTTTGTGTGAGTCTAGACTCTAATAAAACTGCATAAAATTGACATTTTACAACCGTATTGCTGTGATGGAAGAGCATTCCTCTTCTCTGTAATTTCCAAAGTGAGATGCATTGCCCAAGGATGGATTGTTTCAGCTTCATGCAACTGACAATCCAGGTCACTCTTGGTGAGTTACTAAATGGAACCTCCCCGGAATAAATTTGAAATGATTTGTTGCTCCTTCCCTAACTTTTCTGATTCGCCTAAATTCATCACTACTGGGAATTCACAGATAAAATGTATCTTGCTATATATTGATGGAAAAGTTTAATTCCAAGTCCAATCACTTGTATATTCAAGGATCTGAGAATCGAGGCCACCAATCTGCTGAGATACGCATTGGCCAGTATCAGGTCCCTTTCCTCCATATTATGTCTCATACAGGCCTACTGATCTCTGCTTAGGTATATTGCAAGATAATATACCCAAAAACCGTGTAGATCCATTCCTCTTTCAGGGTCACGACTGAATAAGAATTTTAGCAGGAAACTAGATCTAGAATTATTCGATATGAAGGAAGCAACTAAATGCTCTAGGATATCAAATACAGTAGCTTTGAGGTAATAACAAACATCTTGTTGCTCACTTCAAACAAAACTGAAATTATTCTCTTCTCCAGCTCAAGGAAATGCAGACTAAACTTCTGAATTCTGGAGAACCTAAAATGTGAAGGATTCACCCCACCCTAAAGCCGACTGTGAAACTCCAATATTTTATTTTAAAACCTGCTTTTTCCTTTATTCTCTGCCCCCAAAATTAACAGTGTGGCCAATAGTGCCAACGTCTTCATCAACAACCTCAAAACAGTAAGAGACCTCACTTCCAAAAAACATTTCAAACAGCTGTCCAATCCCTAGTGATATCTCATCTGGACTTTGATAACGTTTTGCTAGTTGGGGTTCCCCAATCGAATTTTGCCCCCTCCCTCAAAGAAAGCCACATTTACTTCCACAGCCAAACTATTGATTTCATCAAGGAACTTTTACCTAAATTTTGCCCATCCTAGGTGAACTTCACCGGCTAACTCTTAGAGCTCAGATATGCTTATTCACACATTCCGGATCCAGTGATCTCCTTGGGTATTGTTCCCCACACTTTTGAGAAGATGGTAGTCATTCCACTTCAAAAATATGTTTCTGGAGATCATGTGGTTTTGAAGATCGATTATCCCTTCTCCTTCCTTCCTTATATAACCAAGGCATTAGAGGCACATATTGTCCAATTTCTCTCCTCATTCTTAAAGGAGTCCTCCTTTCTAGATCACCACCAGGGGGTTTTCTGTCCCGTCTACTCTCCGAAAAAGTGTCATACTATCTGTAGGTGATGATATGATATAAAAGAAGGTGCAGACAAAGGATTGGCCCATGCATTTGTTCTTTTGGATTTATTGGTGGGATTTCACACCATAGATCATCATATCCTAATTAAGTGTGTCAACGACGCCGGTTTGCAGAGATCCACACTAGATTGGAAGATATCCTTCCTCTCAGACCGCTCTCACTCAGTCCGTCTTGCTCCTTTCTGCTCATCCAAGGTCAGGCTTAATTGCGAAGAACCACAGGGCTCTTCTTTATCCCCCATCTATTTACCATCTGTATTCGGCTGCTTGTTCACACCTTACAGAGGCGAGGGGTGAAAATGTACAACTTCGCCAACGACATGCAGTTGCTCTTCAACACTGATGATACGATGGTATCTACCGAGTGCTTTCAGAGAATTATTCCATACATCCGAAATTGGATGGACCACCATCTGTTTAAGTTGAAAAAACTGAAATTGTGATGAATAAAAACAAACTGCATAGCTGGAACTCCTCCCTCTGGCCTTCAGAGATGGGGGATCCTCCTGTTCCAAAAAAACTGTCAAAAGCTTTGGGATTCTAGCTGATGAATACCTTTCTATTAAGCCTCAGATAGGCACAGTAACTTCGTCTTGGTTTTTTTCCAGCTCCGGAAGATAAAAAAATTCAGAAATACTTTACTCTAGAGCAAAAGTCTTCAATCTGTGTGGCGTGACCAATCAGGGGCCAGTGGAGACCTGAAAAGGGGGTCACGCATTCCCCAGCTTCACTCGTGCCTGCAATCTAAAATGTTTGCTTTCATTTTGGATAAAGACAGCAGTCCTGGGATGGCTAACTTAGATCGTTATCAGCTGATGTTCCATCAATTGAGTCTCTTGTGTTGTGAAAAGAGTTTGTGCCAAGGTGCCTGCTTGCCCGAGTGAAATGTAAATGTTCCTATCACTTAATCTGCAAGGGTAAAGGGTGCCTGGGAGCCAGTTCTGACTTTAATTGATCAACTCACTCCAAGCTATGGGATGACAAAGATTTGTTTTTTTGAGTGGTAGTGCAAAGAGATAACAACTGAGCTGTGAACTGAGCGCTTTTAATTTTAACTGCATATACACCACCCTTAGTATTCCTAAGGTGTGTTGAAGGGACAACTATGTAAAAAAGAAAACTGAGGGATATTTTTATCGCCAAGCTGCGGCGATTTTTATCGCTTAGGAACCTTGCTATTATCAAGGTATATCTCCTAAGCGATAAAAATCGGCCGAAATGCATGAATATCGCTGAAAGGTCAGCGATATTCATGCATTACCGAGCTAATGCTCTTAGCCATGTTATCCACCTACCATTGGATAACATGGCTAAGAACTGCTCAGGGCAGGTGTTAGCTTTTGGAGATATTCGTGCTTAGCGCGAATATCTCCAAAAGTTGATAATAGGAGATAGCGATGTTAGCAATTGTTTCCAGTCGCTAACATCTTGGTACGCCCACTTTGCATGTCATTAGTGATAAATATCACTAACATGCAAAGCGGGGCCCAAGATGGTCGCTATCTCATACTAGCTGTCGCTAACTGGTGTTAGCGACAGCTAGGTAATAGGGAGATAATTTTATCTCCGCTTTCTTGGCTTTTAAAGCCAAAAAAGCTGAGATAAACCCCCTTGATAATATGCCCCTGAATTTCATATTCTCTGGTAGTACTAAAATCTACATATTGAGAGCACCATTTTATTGCAAAACTATTTGCACATTTTGCAGCATTCTATCCTACACTGTGTGTAATGAAACTATAAAGTAATCACTTACATATTTCCAGTGCTTCTGTCATAGGCTGTGACCACGAAGCACTAAAAATACGTGTTACTTTTCTCCACTGCACCAATTAAGATTTAATTATGTGGCTCTCTGGTTACACACAGACATCTGCAGTAATAGAGGTTTCATAAAGTAGTACAACTTTTTAAATTTATTTTTCATTTACTCTGCCAATTATTTTATATGTAGACACCTGATCATGAAAGACCTAAAAGACAAACAGAATATTTTGGGGCTTATTTATGAGACGCTTTCATTGCCAGAGCATCCATTTTTTTGTCGCTCCGGCGGCGCAAACATCTCATCCATACCCATGAGGCTGTGCAAAGTCACCCTGCATGGCTTTGAATGACCTCATTAATATAGAATTTGAATTTGAATTTGAATTTAAAAACTTTTATACAGCGCACTTATACCCAGCGGTGTCATGGCGCTATTTAAATTGCAGTAGACGGCAGCAGTTGGAGGGGGTTAGACAGAGTAAGCTTGCCCGAATAAGAGGGTTTTGAGATCCCTCCGAAATTGAGTATAAGAGGGCGTTGTGCGGAGGGCGGCAGGGAGAGAATTCCAAAATGCTGGGGCCAGGACAGCGAACCTCGCTCCACCCGCCCTCTGTTTTTTAAAACGGGGGGTGACTAAGAGGGCCATGTGAGAGGAGCGTAGCTCCCTGCCTGGGAGGTAAGGCACAATGGCAGAACATATAAATTTAGGGGCAGTGCCTGACCTAGCCTGAAAAGTGAGGCAGCCAAGTTTAAAAAGGGCACGCTCTCGCACCGGCAGCCAGTGTAGAGCTTTAAGTAGTGGAGTAGCCCGATCATATTTAGGGAGGCCATGAATCAGGCGGGCAGCCTGATTCTGCACCAACTGCAGACGGTGAATCGCGTAGGCTGGAGCCCCGTTGTAGATTGCGTTGCCATAATCAATACGGGACAGTACCATGGCCATGACAATGATTTTCAGAGCAGGGAGAGAAAAAAAACGAGACACTTTCCTAATTATTCTTAGGGAGAAAAAACAAGAAGAAACAACTGAACCAATATGTGAATGGATAGAGAGTTGTGAATCTAAGAAAATCCCAAGAGTTTTAACTTTAGAAACAGGGAGTGGGGGGGCACCAAGTGAGGGGGGCCAGAAGGAAGGAGACCATGGACTGCAACCACCTCCGGTCAAGACCAACTCGGTCTTGGTCTGGATTGAGTTTGAGGTGGTTGCAGTTCATCCAATCCTGAACAAGCGTCATGACTGACTGGACATTCTGGGCAGATGAAGGGGAGTGGGAAAGGTTAAAGATTAGCTGGAGGTCATCGGCATAATTAAACACCGTGACCTCCAGCTGCTGTAACATAAAAATGAGGGGGTAAATGTATAAATTAAATAGAAGGGGGGAAAGTGACGATCCCTGAGGGACCCCGCACTCCACCTTGCGGGAGGCCGCAGCGAAGCCGGCCAGATGGACCGCTTGGGTTCTCCCAGCCAAGAAGGACTCAAGCCACGAGAGGGCCAGGCCCTCTATGCCCGCCGCCCTGACACGGTTGAGGAGGATGGAATGGTCCACCGTGTCAAAAGCGGCGGACAGATCTAAGAGTATCAGGGCTTGTGGTACGTTGGTATCAATACCCTCCCGTAGCCTGTCCATTACCGAGATTACCACCTTCTCCGTAGAGTGCAGGGGCCTGAACCCAGCTTGGCAGGAGGAGAGGCAATGATTTGCCTCTACGTGGGCACTCAGGGTAGTCGTGACGTGAGTCTCAAGAATTTTAGCTAGGTAGGGCAAAAGGGAGATAGGACGATAATTAGAGGGGGAAGATGAATCGACGCCGTTTTTTTTTAGGATTGGGACGACAACCGCTGATTTATGTAGGCTGGGAACGGTGCCTGATATGAGTGAATCATTGAGGAGGGTCAGGGGCGGAATAGGACAGTTTAAATAAATTTCCCTAAGGATATGGGCCGGGGCAAAGTCCAGAGGAGATCCTGATTTGACTCGGACCTGCAGCGGGGAGAGAGTATCAGTGGTCAACAAAGGAAAAGAAAACAGTTTAGAAACCGTGAGGGGTGGGGAAGGGTTTATAAATGTAGGGGAAGGAAGGGAGATGTTGAGTTTAATTTTTGCGACTTTGTCGATAAAAAACTCATTGAGTGAGTTACAGAGGGACTGGGAGGGAGGAATAGAGGCTGTAGCTCTGCCAGATGATGCGAGTTCATGGACAGTCGAGAATATTTCTTTCGAATGAGACTCTGCTGCCATTACCCTACTCGTGTAGAACTCTGTTTTAGCATCAAGGATGCCCTTTTTATAGATTTGTAGAACAGACAGGTAGACTGTCTTTTGCTCGGGACTATAAGTTCTGCGCCAAGCTCGCTCGGCCCTCCGTGCAGCCAGTTTCTTTTCTTTTAGATCCAAGGTGAACCAACGGTTGGCTGCATGGGCTCGCCTGACTGTGAGTCGCCTTAAGGGAGCAAACTCATCGCCTGCCAAGGTCAACCAGTTGTCGAAGGCAGACAGCTGGGAATTGGCTGTAAGGCCAGCTAGCTCAGGGCTAGTTTTGGCCAAGGTAGAGAGAAGGGAAGGCATGTCAGTTTTCCCCCATTTCCTAACCCAGGTGTTCTTGGGAAGTTGGGGTTTGGTCAAGGGGGCTAAGGCAAGGGAGAAAGTGATGGTGGAGTGATCCGACCAGGAACAAGGGGCTATTATGGGGGGTGTAGATGGGATATTTAATGCCCAAACTTGGTCCAGTACATGGCCATGCGTGTGAGTCGGACTGTGAACCAGAGATGAAAAGTTTAAACTGGTCATGAGGTTGGTAAACTCCCTAGATTGAAGGCTCTCAGCAGGGTCATTGGGCCAAAAGTTAAAATCCCCCAGGACTAATACCGATGAGTTATTAATCACCAGGGTAGCCAAGAGAGTCTGAATACGTAAGACATTGCAGATCAAGTCACTGTGTTGCCTTACTTTGCGTCACAGAGGTGTTCCATGGGCTTTGCTTGGGGTTCCCACTCAACACCCATGAATTTTAATGCTGCCACATATATACAATATCACGTTAACCTGGGGAAGCTAAAAAAGGGACGCTTCGCCAGCAGAGGCGTAATGAGGAGAAATGTTTTCCTTTCTCCGTTTTTTTCCTCTTTCCATGTGTGCTGCATTCTGCAGCTCACATCGAAAAAGGAAAACTCCTCTTGGTGTTGTTTTGTTGAAGGCGCCCCTTCCTGTACAAAAACAATCTTGTCTATGTTGGTACTAGGCAGCAATTTATGCGCCAACACAAAGGAAAAGGACAGAAATGCGCCGTATTTTATGTTGCATAGGGCAGCGCAGCAAGAAGACTTGTGCCACTGCCCTATGCCAGTTCCTCATAAATGAGACTGTTTGTTTTTAGCTACACCTTTGACTACGCCCCCACATTACCTGAGCTTTGGTTTGCTAAATATTGTTTAATATTATTACCCCACTGAAAAATGATTTGCTGTGGGAATTGTAGGCGTTTATAGTTTTCGATAGTTGTCTATAATGAGGAGTACCAGGTTCAAGAAATTTTAATCAAAACGGGGTACTTACGCCTAAAAACAAGGGGGTCTCGGCATCAAAAAGTATAAAGACCTTGGCTTTAGAGTCATCATTCAGATTATCTTTGCCCTTGTTATGTCCCGGATTGATGACCTTAACTCCCTCTATATGGGACTTCCAAAGGGATTTAGTCAGAGACTGCAGTTGTTTCAAAATCAGGCAGCTAGGGTTGCATTGCGCCAGCCCAGAAACTGCCACATCAAACCACTAATGGCAAAATTACACTGGCATCCTGTCACTCAGAGGGCTCTGTTAAAAACCGAGTGTACCAACTTTAAATCTGAACATGGAAAAAGCCCAACTTGTGTGACCTCTAGAGTCCAAAAATACACTACCAAACGTAATCTTAGATTAGCCCACCAAAATTTATTTGAAGTCCCCAAATTAAACAGGAAGAGATTGGGTGGTACCAGGTTTGCTGTGATTGCTCCAAATGTATGGAATTCTCTTCCCCCACATATTAAAGCCACAACTCCATAAACAAGCTTCAGGGCCTTATTGAAATCCTGGCTCTTTAAACAGGCTCATGGCGAAGTTTTTGGGTCTTCCTTGTCTCTATGCCTCAGTGCCATCAACCATTTCCATGTATGTGAACTTTATAAATATGTTGTAGCACAACATAATATTCTTCATACTTTTTTGCCTCACTTATGAGGCCTTGCACCCCAACTGCCCCACATACCTCTCATCTCTTCCACCCATCTCAGGCGGCCAAAGAAACCTTCAGAGTAGGAAGAAGTTCATGTTCCTAGATTGAAGACCTCCTAGAACCGAATATATACTTATCTTGAGCCGCAATATCTGTTAGCAACTTGCTGCCAACAAACATCAGAACCCATCACCTCCTCTCTTAACTCACACTCACACAACTGTTTTAAACTAGGAATTTATTTCCAAATTAAAATAATACTAAATACTAAATTAATACTCTTTTCAATTTAATTACATGTAATTAACACAATAACTACCAGAGCGCCTAAAAATCCCATACTGCTTACCCATCCCTGAACCTTAAGAACCCATTACTATTACCTACACATTACCAATTCCTGAACCATAAAAGCCCCATAGTATTCCTATTCAGTATCCATCTCTGAACCCTTAAAACTCCTTACTATCCCTTTGTACTACTCCTACCTGAACCCTGAAAATTCCTTGCCACCCTGATCTAAATAGAAAAAACTAAAACCATATAGCCATGCACTAAATTATACTTGTAAAATGTTTTAAATATTATCCTAATTATAAATATTAAATCATATTATTTCATATTTCTCATTACTCTAGACATTAATTACTTAAAATGAGCTGAAATGTAATTTAAAAGACTATAAACATATAAGAGTTTTCATAGAAAGAGTATTTTTTGATTCATGACAGCTCCTACATGGAAATTTTGTGCTGATCCGTCAAACGTACGCCAATGTTAATAACCATAGGAAAATTTGCTCTCCCATACACAAAAAACAGCTGAATAGAACTACACCAAATGTGGCAGAAAGTTAGAACGTAGATTAGCATTAAAAGCGGGTCATTGAAATTGACCCAAGTGGAAGTTGGGCGCTAGACTTACCAGAAGGCCGGGTACTTCTCTCAAGCCCCGCAACAGATGGTTGAATGACCAGTGCAGCTGCCGGTTACTCACTGTTAATAATCTTTTCTCTCAGATGCTTACCGTCAGACTTTTGAAATGGGCCAAAAACTACTTTGAAACATAACTCTCAAACCCACATCAGGTGGATTTGGCCTTTATCTTGATTGACATTGAGTACTACTTGCACAATAACCTTTACCAGTTTCATACGGTGCTTTGTTTAACTTTCAATGTATTCAACATAAACTACAACACTTGCCTCCAGGGCTCACACTATTAATATTCTGTTAGTTGGAAACCAAAAATTCAGACAAATCTAATAACAAATGTTCTACTATTCCTTGTTTTCACATGTCTCCTGATAAAAACAGTGCCCCAATTGTATGGCTGGGCCTAGCCTCCATATAACAAGATGCCCCAAAACGCGACCTAAAACATCACACTTGAAACAGCAAAATCAATTTTTTTTTACAATGTAGGTAGATGCGTAATCAGCCAAGGCCCGTGGAGGGAGTTCCGTGGGGCAGAAAGGCGAGGCAGGGAGGGGCAGGGTGAGGGGGTGCTAAACACCAGAATATGGATAATGTTAGGTAAGTAAGCAATTTAATAAATAAAACGAATTTCGTAGCGCCCCCTGCATCGCAAGGGTTACTAGCCCCCCTGTAGTCAGCAGACACAAACCGCACTTCCACAATCTAAAGAAGGATCAACCACCGGGACCTACTGTGGACCAGCCTGAAAGTAACCAGCCAGTTGCCTTTTGTGAAGCATAATCCTGAACCTCCTTGAGTCTCAGCCCTCTACAGCATTACCCGGACCTCGGAACGGAAGTTGACCTTGTTATGACTCTTACCGGGGCCAAGGCTTGTTGGTGGTATATCTGACTACTAACTGCTTAACTCAACGCCCCACATAGAAGGGACATCGGGCATCATCTCCCCACCTCTCCTGTGGCACAGTTGTCAAACCCTTGCATCCCAAAGATGTTCTGTCTGGTGATTCCTGGTCTGTGGCTCCTCCAAACTTTATCTCCAAGGGCCCCCTTTGAACTCAACTTGCAAGTATTGTTTTGTTGAGTGTCGTTTTTGACAGCTCCCGCAGATCCCGTTTAGCACCAAGGACAGCCAAGTCACTCCTGCCCCCGGACTCCTTGGGCAAGTTAAGTCTCAGCTCTTGGTTAGAGGACCCACAAGACCTCAACTCCAAGTGGGTTCTGTTGAACTCACCCCGCAAGTGACCCAATGTCACCTTGTATTTCTCTCATGGACTTGAATGGTAAAGTTTGACAGCTCTACAAAGTACCCTGTAAATTCTATTAGTCCGGGTATAAAAACTGTACATACTTCATTCTGGTGTCTAAATTTACATACAAATAAGCTCTATTTCGAAAGATAAGTGCTGGATTTCTTCTGAGTTGTTTCAATTACTTTCCATCACTGTTGGTACTTTCAAATGCTTTACACGTGTTCCTCTAAGTAAGCCTGCCTTTGCCACTCTAGCCAGGACGAAGAGGATTGCTAGTACGATCCTGGAGTCCACTTTTGGGTATTGTGTTAATATTACATGGTAAGGCCCCAGCCATTCCACATAATGTTTCCACTTTGCTGCACCTTCTTTGCCACCTTTTCCCCAGGGTGGGCTCTCCATCTCACACTGTCATGGTCCTGCCTCACTCGCGTGTTTACAAGGCCTCAATCTACAAAGGCCCGCAGCATTGATAGAGATTCACCCCCTCCAGACTGCTTTGAATCTGCCCCATAACTCTCGAGGTGAGACGCAAACTCCCTCACTCAGGTCAACTTATTCTTTAATGTGGGTCTCAGTTTATTTCTAAACATCTGGGGGCATATGTATGAAACTCATTTATAGTCGCAAACGCTGCGAATCGCGAAAAAGCAGCGGTTGCGACTAAAAATTAGCAGTATGAGCAAAATCGCATCGCAGTATTAAGGAATCGCAAAATTTGCGATTCCTTAATTTTGCATAAGCATTTAAGGAATCTCAAATTGCGAATCCTTAAATGCTATGCAACAAGCACCAAAGTTATGCGATTTCTCCCTAAGAAATCGTAAATTACCACCAACCTCAAGTTGGTGGCAATTTGCAATTTCTTTCAAAAATGCACTTTTTGGTATTTTTAAAGGTGCCGTGTGGCGCACATACATGCCCTTAGGGCATGTATGTGTGCCATATGTGCACACATGTTCATTTCAGGGGTTCATCAGGGAGTCCTTATGACACCCTTGAACCCTTGAAATTATTCTTAATTTGCAATTCTCAAATTGCGAATCGCAATTTGAGAATGACTTCCCATTCATTCCTATGGGCCTCCTGGCCCATGGGAATAAATGGGAAGGTATTCCTTAATTGCGATTTCGCAATTTGATAATCGCAATTAAGGAATACTAAGAAATCGCAAAAAAATGCGAATTTTTAAATACATCCCGTTTTGCAATTCTCAAATAGCGATTCTCAAAAAATTGCTATTTGAGAATCGCAAAAACGGATTTTCATACACATGCCCCTTAGTTCCTGAGGAGTGTTGATGCCAAACAAGAGGTTTATTCTGATTCGTAGCCAAATCAATATGTATAGATCTCAAGGCGTAGTTTGATATCAGTATATTCGATCTGAGGAGCCAGGGCTTTTGTTATTATTATGTAATAAATGATTGAATATTTTCTCATGGTCACGAAAGATGTACGTGCGGTCTCTCATGTCCATCATGTGTTTTTCTTTTTTTTTAAAGCGCACAGCTACCTCCGGAGAGGTGTCCCTGGGCTGGGTGCCGTCGGGAAGATTAAGAGAGCTATTGCCCAGAGTCACATGGTGCTGGGCTAACCTGCCACCGGCGATCGAACCGTGAACCCCCGTGTTCTGGAGAGAGCGCCCTGGCCGTTGCGCCACACCTCTTTGTTGTTTTTTCCTAATGCCTCGTATTCTCATTTCTGCCCTCTCCATGGAGCCCAACATCCACCGGGTGTCTGTGGGCACCAACCCACAAGTCCTAAAAAAAGAAGTGGGGGGACGCTGACGTCACAACAAGAAGTGACGTCACGAAAGGTGGCTTGCACTCAGATGCAGTTTATAGTTATCGAGCTCCCTGTAAAATAAGTGGGGGGACGCCGTCCACCCGCGTGGTACCCCAACTCGAGCACGGGTGGGCTCTCACAGAGGGCTCGTGCAGCGTCAGTGGTGTTCTGTGGGCATGTGCTTGACAAGAGATAATATGCTGTGCAGCTGGGAGGTTTACTGCACATGCAGTCTGCTGAGACTAAGCTGTACCGTCAGTCACACGGTGCTGGGTTTGCAGGACGTTCTGTGTCTAGCTTTAGGCTCCCCCCGACCCCCTTTCCTTCTTGTTCTCAGACCTAGTGGAATCATGAAACACGTGTCTAGGTATACAAATTGAAACTAATAATACAGCACTGGCTATAAACACTTTGAATTGAATTAAGCGAGAAATTATGAACTACGTGAACCATCATGCAAGAGGTAATTACGTTGGGGCGTGTCTGGTGCGCTCCCACCCCCCTAAGAGTATGAGGATGGAAAGAGCCCGGATGTGAGAGCAGCGTGAAGTCCACCGCTCTGTGTCTCTTCTACTCTCAGTCGGTAGATTGTTCTCCTTTATGAACCCCCTTCTGCACCACTCTGCATTGCTTGCAAATCACCTCGATCTACATGGGTGTACGGGTGGGGACCTGCAGCGTATGACGTATGCAAGAGGTACAAGCACACAAAGCAGTGCAGTGAAACACCTATAGAAGCGGTTCATCGTCCTGACGATAGATGGCGCTGATCTCCATATGTTGAGAGACGGATAAGTTTACTAGCCTAAGAGGCAGTCACTATCAATTAACTTTAGTCAATCCAGTCCCTGACATGTTACTTTCAGATCTTTATTTGTTTACCGTTTGTAACAGATATTTGTTCAATGATAGTATTAAAATGACTTAATGTGCACCACTTAACAATTAAGTAAACTTTAATCAGGCACACCTCCCCTTGTAAACCTATGTTGACTAATCAATGACTTACACCATCTGTAAACCGTTGTTTACTAATCAGTGACTTAAACTGAACAAAGGTAGGTAGTAGGGGAAATCCTGCACAGGGTAGTGTACACATTTCTACAGGTCAAATATTCCAATAAGTGTAAATGCTTCAAGGCTAACATGCAATGAGTACCCCACGTTGTAAAGATGTAGAACAAGGTCCACATATAATACAAATTTAACAATTGGCAGCCTGAGCAGAAAACACTAAAGTAAGAGCACATATGAAGATTCAACTCTTAGTACGTAATAGTTTCTTCTTGTTTTATTTCATGGTCATACATCCATTTGTCAATCTTCTTAACATTTGTTGTCCAAGCCACAAACCATGCCTAGCAACATGTAGACCGAGCACAAGAAGGAAGGCAGGGTCATTAAACCGCAGTCAACTTCCATCTTATCATTCCCATATTTGTAATCATACCGACTTTGGAATTAATAAAACAAGTTTCCTAACAGCCAGGTATTTTTGTGGCTTGGACAACAAATGTTAAGAAGGTTGACAAATGGACGTATGACCATGGAATAAAACAAGTAGAAACGATTACGGACTAAGGAGCTTATTTACAAGTCTCTTGCACCACTTTTGCGTCATTTTTGACATGGGAAAAGTGACGTAGGGGTGGCGCAAGGGGCTTGTAAATAAGCCCCATAGATACGAATCTTTATAGGTGCTCTTACTTTAGTGTTTTTTGCTCAGGCTGCCAATGGTTTAATCAGTGACTTACACCTCCTGTAAACTTTGGCTCAACAGAAAAGCTTGGAATGGATCATTTTCTTTTTCCAGAGTCAAACTTTTCCTAGTTTAGAAAGTGAGGGGCAGATTTACAAGCCCCTGGAGCAACTTTTGCTTCACTTTTAACATGGGAAAAGTGACGCAAAAATGGTGCAAGGGGTGTTAATCATCTCCTGAATCTTCCGCCCACATGAGTTTGCGGTGTATTTCTGGAACATTCCTGCTGACAGTCTGCCCTTAACAGCGGGTGCAATGCTTACAATATCGCAGAACAGCCTTGTGGGGCCCTAAGCAGAGTGCCTGGGTCTTAAGAAATATAACGAGGTGCTTGACAGGGCCCATCGCCACAGGCACTGACCCAGGCTCTAGTCCACCTGCTCACACTTCGGAGTCAGCATTAATGCACTCACAGTCAGATTTTTCCAACTTCCTTGTTGTGTGCAACTGACGAGTAAAAGAACACAATACTTGACATGGTACAAATAAAATAAACCTTTGTAGAGGTACAAGCCTCACACTGTCTGACTCTGTCTCTGTCTCTCTCTCTCTTCCCAGATGTACAATCACAGACTTTGGGGACTGCGCTTACATCGGAGCTGGAGCCCTGCGGGTGAATGGGTGTCATCTCCCCAGACCCTACATCTGTACTAAGAGTCCTCATGACTGAACACACCTGCAGCACTGAGGATGCAGAGATCTACCTCTGCCGCTAGGCGGCGCTGCTACATCATGTGCAACAAAATATTGTCATCACCACTTCTTTTAACCGCCATCACTTTACACACGTTATTTGTTTGTGAATATGTCATATGTTCGAGAAGTTACGAAGGAGGCCCGGTCAAGTGTCACGCATCTTCGGCAGTGTCCCCGAATTAACGCGCTGCCTGAGATTGTCACGCAAAAGTGTTACACTCGGCGGAGCCTGCACAGCTGATGAGCTGAACAGTGGCAGCTGATGACATTTGAAAGTGGTGAGGCGTAAAAGTACAAAGTGTTGTGTGTGTGAGCGAGCGTAGCGAGCAAACTCAACAGTCATAAGGGGAGTTTGGGGCGGGGGTGGTTGGGGTGTCCCTGAGAATTTATTAAAAAAACATTGGGCAAATTGTGCATTTTCAAGCAAATTTGAGAGAGCAAGAAAGTTAATAAAGCAATTGAGAACATGTAAATATGACATCAATAAAGGCATTTCATATGATGATGACGTAGGTAGCTTTAGGTACATGCAGTGTGCAGTCAAAGCTATTGAAAACTACCAAGCGTTGCATTGGGATCTGGTTTGCATCAACACCCAAACATATCAAAATGACATACAACATGCCACCGAACCTGCTTTACTCACAACATATTCCCCATAATGAGCCTTTTTAATGCCACAGAACTTCCTCTTATAAAGCAACTTATTGTACCTTAGTTACAAAGATGACAAGTAGTTCTTGGGTCACAGAAAGTTGACTTTGATATAACATTCTACAGATATAAGAAATTCAAGCTGAGAATACATAAGTGGGAGATCTTTAAGAGTAACATGCAGGAAGGGGTCAGTAAGTTATTACCTGGTTTACTTGTTTGTCCAGGGAGTTTGGATGCAGCTCTTTGACAGTCACAGCTCACTGTGCTAGATTGTGATTGTAATTTATGAACTGCACAGTAATAAAAGGACCTCTGTGACAAAAGCAGTACCCACTGAGCATTGCCAATAAAATACTTTTCTCTGATCTGCATAGTACACAGTCTTTGCAGCAGCACATTAGCCCTCCGCGCTTCCTTAGACGAGCCTACACTGCTACCAGACAAAACTCTGATCTCTCACCATCAGGTGCATTAATCACCAGAGTTATCTTGCCACTTTTATAGTTGCCTGAAAACTCTTGGATACAAGGAGCTCTGCAGTGCTTTTAAAACAGCTGGACTGCTACAAAACCCTTCTGACCATCCTGGAAACGCCTGATCCACACTATAGCCAGCCGCCCTTGATGCAGGGGGTAACGCAGCAAGCATTATAATTCAAGTTACATTTTCAAAATATGCTCTATCTGTTAGGTTGGCCTGGCTCAAATCATGCAAAACAGAGTCAATTATATCTGACAATGGCAGATTTATTGACAATTCCAAACAAAAGGGCCCTCTGCAGGCACGCACCTCCATTCTGCGCTGCCCTGTCCTATTACTTTTAATGGATAACCTTACACAGCGCATGCTCTTCTTGGGTTGAAAACAACACTACTTTTTTATCATAGTTGTTTCAAGTTGAAACAACTATGATTAAAAAATACAGTTGCATTTGATTCTATTCTTGGGTAACAAACGTCACACGTGGATAGAAAATACACTAGAACATAAGTGAATGACAGCCTTATATATTTAAACATTGTCATGTAAGCCCAAGGAGAGGAAGTCACTCTTACTTCAACCCTCCTATGCTCATGACGAACTCAGCTAGTCTTGAGCCACGGTGGCCGTGTGCTCATGACAAGCTGAGCTCGTCATAAGGGCCGCAACACTCGCACGGTGGGCTAATTTCCCCGCTGTGCTGAACGTTCTGAAGAAACGGGTGGTGCCGTGACGCGCTGAGCTCGTCATGAGCACACGACCAGTGTGGTTCATGACGAGCTGAGCTCGTCATGAACACCAGGGCGCTGTGCGCACCCCGCACCCCAGCACAGCGGGAGAATTAGCCCCGCAGGCAAGGGGTTAAGCACTGCTGTCTCTAAGGTGTGGGCTGTAGTTGCAGATGCCAGAAGCCCTTTGGTGCCTGAGGGTGTGTGAGCCACAGGTGTCAGTTAGATTACCCTCCTTTCACGTGCTGCCCTGACAACACTCCCTGACCCTCCATGAGGAGTGCCTGCTGCCGCCCTGCACGGGGGAGGGAGGTGGGGGGATAGCCTCTCCTATAGTCAGCACAGTCTGCCATGTCATAGGTGGGGATGAGGGGGCATTCATTGCAGACACTTTCACAGGTTGTCGGAATGACCAAGGAGTGGTGACTGAGAGCGGGTACAACAGACATCCATTTAAAAAGGGAGCCGAGCTGGATCACTGCAACAACCAGCGGAATGGAGGCAAGCATTTAGGGCCTGAACTCCTCTCAGGGAAGTAGTGTCTCATTTACTAGCTATTAACTGCTTTATGTAGGAATCTCCTGACTGGACATCCTTGTGAAAAGCACATGTACACATTCACCATCATTCACGTCTATATTGTTTTATTAAATGGTGTTCATGATGGCGTGACAATTATCTGCTCTAAAACCTAAACTCAACCCGTGCAGCCCTTCGCTTCAAAAAACACAGATACACTTTATGGATTTAATTAACTCTAATAAAGATTTACTTTCTTACAGATACACACAAACATGCATGCACGCAGAGGAAACACACACAAACTTCAACAATCACAATATTATCGCTTGACTGTTCATAGACCCAAAGTGGCCTGATGAAATACACGCTCACTGCTGACGTTTGCAAAGTTCATATTTGAAGAGTGAAGCAAATAGCCTTTTATCATGCAGCGCTCTATAAACGTACTGTCAATAATTTGGTAACTGTGATATCTGTTTGTTACATTGCTATGTCTGTCTGGGAGTATGTACAAAAGGGGGCATAAAGTACCTGCGGGCGAGCAGCCCCTCCCCCCACGTAATGCTATGCAGTACATACTTTAAGCCGTTGTCCCTCCTTGATAATAAACAGCCAACATGGTACTCGAACACGTAAAATACAGCACACCTCCTGCTTTCTGATTATCCCCGAAATGAAATTGGAGCTGCGTAGATGAGTTCTTCCACAGCCCACTCCCCCAGCTTCCAACATCCAATCAGGATGCTTCCCACTTCACTTCCTCGATGTAGGCCAGCCCTGCCCCCGACCATTTATTTCAATGGCGCTCAGCTGAAAACGCCTGGCCCACAGCATAAGCGCCCCATATAAAAGTTAACTATTGCCACTTCTACCGGCCAGGCCTATCATGCTGACATCACTCTCCCCGTGTGTGCCTCAAGGCCAAGTGATAGCCCTCGCCCCGGCCAACACATGCGCAGGAGGACTTGGCTCGCTCCTCAGTTCTTTCCTTTAAAAAAACAACAGAATCTGTGTTGCACTTAGCATGAAGCAGAGAGCACATTATTTAAAGCTGCTCCGTGTGTATATTTTCTCTTTCCTCCCGTCCTTTCTATGCATTGATTTACGCCCAAACATGCTAATTTCTCTGGATACCAAGTATTATCAACAGCAGTCCTGGTGGGTTAGTATACTAGTGTATGGTTTGGAACACATTATATTAATCCTATATCATGCAAGAGAAGTTAGCAGTTCTTACCAGAACAGAACACTCTTGTCTAAAGGTCTTTACTATGTTTATCCACTTTTGTTATTTCTCCCAGACCCCAGAATATTACCAACTCTGATAGTTATTGTTTAGGGATTATATGTATCTGCAAATGTTACCAAATATTTTTACCTGTATAGTAATGTCACATTTTTTGCTGGCTGTCATCACCGATAGAAAGCAGCTGTAAATAGTAAACATATGATTGTGCTGTGATGTCAGTCTTTTGAAAATTATGAGCATCTTGCTTTTTATTTGGAAGAATTTTGCACTTTGTTTTAAATTGTATCTTGGTCTCTTTAAAGTTTCTATTTTCATGGATGAAATATGTAGCTTTTATGATTCATTTTGTGATTTCGATTAAAGCTTATTTTGATTGATTGTTGAGGGATGTGTATTATAAAACCGCACTTGCAATATCATGCAGTACCGATACCCCTATGAAAATATGCTCAATTCTGATAGACTGACATGTTTAGACAGTATAAAGAGAGCTCGTGTCTTTATAGTAAAAGCTGTCTCTAAGTCAATGAATGGTCAAAGCCAAGAGAAGTATTAGGAGCCAGTTTTGAATACTCGATCCAGATGTATTTAATGTTACATTTCTTTACATAAAGAATTTTTTTAAATAAAAAAAGGTACTTTCAAGTCTGAAGGCAGCTATCAAAATAAACTTGAAAATGCGCACGACCCTTAATTCGTGAAGCTAACATTAAAATCAATAAAAAATCAGTTCAGGGCCCGGGCATTCAAAAAGGACTTACTTCAAACGATAGTTCGGCCGGCAGAGTAGCATGGGGTCCGTGTTCGTATGGCCATAATAAGAGGGCATTCGGTTTAAATAGCCCACTCACGGAGGTCGCATTACTTTCACCTGATCATCATTTGCATGAAGGCTGCGGTTTACTGATTTAAGCAGCTGTTGGAGTAGATGTTCGATATACAAACTCACTCGATATTTTTCAAAATTGAGTTTATATAAGAATTTCTGTTTTTAATCATAATTCGACCCAAAATTAGTGCTGCTTAAAATATTCAAAAAAGATCATTATGTTAACAAAATAGTCAGTAGATGATTATCACAGCACTCGTACATATTCGTCACTTAGTTAAGAACTACACCATTATATCTTTCCAGCGGCGTCATATTAGAATGGAGCACGCATGGTCTTGTCACCTGAGTTTATGCAAACGATTCAAAATACCCGGTGCTTACTCACATTTTATGTTAAGTAATTGAATAAAAAAACAAAGATTAGTTCTAATTAATGAGGAAATTCTAAAGCAAGAGCATTTTGTGGACTTTTTCACGTAAACGCATTATAACGAGAAATAAGGATTATGAAAAAATATTTAGATTTAGGCGAGAAATGATATCGATTATATACACCCGCCATCACGATGTCATAGTTTAAGTATGAGACAATTATATCAAGTTGCATAAAAACATCATGGCAATCAGAACGGCAATCTCATTACAGTTGTGGTGCCCAAATATAGATGTAATTTTAATTGGAAGTGTGTGAATATTCTTCCATCGGGCAATAACCACACCCTACGCCAAAATGGGGTAAAAGGCCGCTTTATTGGACAGGTAGGCAGGAAATAAATATGCATACATATCAAAAACATACATTTCCCCAACTAATACCCCCCTCAACCTATTTCCCCCTTTGTCCATCCCAAAGCTCCTCAACTAACGCCTAACTCAGTCTCCTGCCTACCTCTTGGCTCCTACTAATCTCCCCTGCTTCCCTCTGCCCAAACCTAATCCTAATGCCCCCCAACCCTTCCTGCCTATCTTGCTTACTTCCAAATCTGCCACCAGGAAAAACCCCATCACGGGTGTTTTTCCTGTCCCCCCCTTCCGGCAACTGCATAGTCCTGTGAAAGTGTACCACCAGAAACAATAACCACTGTCGCCAAACAGGAAAAAACACTTTATTGGAACGTGAGCCAAAAACATGATGAAAAGGGGGAAAAAACACTGCCGTTAAGAACAGCGAAAACATCATGTTGTCCGACAATTGTAACAAAGGCGCAAAAGTCATAAAAGGCACTCTGAAAAGGATAAAGGAAGCGGCAAAATAGAAATGTTAGGAAAACGAGGAAAACGAGGAAAAAATAGGAAATGCAGATAAAAGCAGGAGTCGCATAGAGGAGCAGGATCCGGAAAGGAAAAGGAGGCTCAGATGAAGCAAAGGTAGAAAGAGGAATGAAGAGAGACAGGGACAGAATATTAACAACCATAAAACTCTTGATAACAGTATAAAAACAAGTACCAGCTGTCGCTATAACAGTAGAAAAAAAACTTAACACCATGGATTTATGCCCAACAGGCTGGCCAGCATGTCCTTTATATTCAACAAGTATATCTCATTCCCAATGAACGACAGGTGCACCCCATCATGGCGGAAAAATTGAAAATCAGCTGACTGAATCTCATCATGGAGCAACCAAACAATTTTGTTGAAAAAACAGAAACGTTGCATTTCTCTATTAACCTTCCGGCGCGCTCTTTCCACTGCCGTGTAGCTATCCGCTCCTCTCCACACTCTGCGAGTCACAAGAGCAGTGAATATGAGCCGCATGCCCGGCCAAGTCTTTAGTAAAAGCTCAAGGTCAGTCTTTATTTCGATCAGCAAACCTAAGCCAGATAACTGAACGAGATCATTCTCCCCCAGGTGTATTAATAAAAAGTCTGGCATATGTGATGGAGGAAATTCAGCAATCAAAGGCAGCAACTGCCCCCAGCGCATACCGCTCTTACCCCACCAGGAAACAGCAACGGCCTCGGAGGCAAAACCTAGGCTCGTGCCATAGTGTCTTTTGTTAGCCTGTGTAGCTGCCCATTTAACAAAGGAATGGCCGATCACCCAGACATTCTTGCGATGGGACTGTGAGCCTGAAAAGAAAGGATAATTAATATCCTGAAAAATGAAATCTAAATTACAACTGTCTAACATAACGCAAAAAACAATCAGAAGACCATCTACCCAACTTCTTAATGTCGCCCCCAGAAAACCCCCACCTCGCAGCTTCAGAAGCCGCCCCTATGCGAAAGGAGTGAGTACCAAAATGTCGGGAATTTTCTCCTAGAAGGTGCAAAGACTTCCTAAGTAGGTCAAGAACTTGGGGCGCTGTAAGGCGAGAGCCATTCTGGTGGCGAAAAACAAACTTGGAGAAAGCACCACCTATATGCAAAAATTCAGACCTGGCCTGAACCGGGCAAAGGGGACCCCCTGTAGCCTGTAACTCAACCGAACAACCCCTGCCCATCTGATCAGTTTTGGAATGTTCCAGAAAAACTTCAATGTGCGAAGAAAAACCTGAAACATTGAGGAGTTTCAAATCATCATGAAGAGAAGACCCCAACAGTTCAGAAACCCTGAATGCCCCAAAGAAAAGCCAAACCATGCACAGTTTAAACAATTGACATTCAAATTGGGAAAAACAAATTTGGGGAAGAACCTTGATAATTCTAGCAAGTAGTTGAAGAGATATAGGTTCCCTTTGAAATGAACCCCGCTGTTTGGACTTAGCCCAACCTTGGAGCATGCGCTTACCCATTTCACCAGCGGAAGGCTCATAACCCCAAAAGGCTTTCCCATAAAAGGCAATACCTGCCAGTTTCCCAGCAATAGTGGTAGAGGAGACGTTCTTTTTGATATTAAGCAGAATGAACTTCACTATATCATTTCGACGGTGACATAAACCTGGACCACTGCAAGGTCTAAAACTGGCACCTGACCCCAAAAATTCCAGCCAAGCTCTTCTGTAAGCCACTTTGGTGCTGTGTGCTAGAGAGTTCTCGATGAGCAGATAAGCAGTCATATCCCCAAATTCCAGAGGTCGTAGAGGATGGGAGTCTTGTGCAAGTCTGCTCCGGGCGCCAAACCACGAAATCTCTCCCACTGAAAACGAGACAGGGCATCCGCGATATTATTAGCTGTACCTGCAATATGCTTTGCCTTAAAGACAAGGTTAAGTCGTAAGCATCCTAACATAAAGCGCTGTAACAACTTCAACATCTGCTTATCTTTTGCTTTCTGACCATTAACCAGATCAACCACCGTTTTATTGTCTACGTTAAATAGTAGTTTTATTGGCCAATTTGGAACCCCATACCCTGAGCGCGACAATAAGAGGAAAAAACTCCAGGAAGGCAATGGACTTCTTCTCGGTAGACCAAATGGCGGGCCATCGCTCCGCACACCAATGACCGTCCCAAAAAAGGCCAAACCCATATGCGCCAGAGGCATCAGAAAAAAGCTGCAGTTGCCAAACAAAATCATCACCCAGAGACCAAAGCGTAATGCCATTGAAGTAAGACAAAAATGTGGACCACACTTCAAAATCAGCACGCATGTGTGTTGTCACTCTGAGTCTATGATGAGGAAGCTGCAGGCCGGACATAGAGAAACCAAGTCTCCTACAAAAAGACCTGCCAGCACGTATGACTTTACAAGCAAAATTCAAATGACCTAGCAGACGTTGTGCCTCCGCGAGAGTCAATTTCTGCACAGAGCGAGCATGTTCTAACAGCTGCCTAATGTCTGCAATCTTCGATGTGGGGAGCCTAGCCTGCATCGACATAGTGTCTATCTCAATGCCCAAATACGTGAGGCAACAGCAAGGACCCTCAGTTTTGTCCTCAGCTAACGGTGCACCCAGAGTCTCTGCAAGCAATTGAAAATCCTGTAAGGCAAGTGCGCATTGTTGTGAATTAGCCAGACCCAGGAAAAGAAAATCATCCAGATAATGTGTAATCCCTGTATGACCTGTGTGGAAAGAAAAACACCACTGGAGAAATGAACTGAATGCTTCAAACAGTTTGCAAGATATGGCACAGCCCATAGGAAGTGTCTTATCCACAAAATAGTGCCCTTCAAAAAATATTCCTAGCAAGGAAAAATCTGCAGGATGTATGGGTAACAATCGGAAAGCAGATTTAATGTCACATTTTGCCAACTGTGATCCCTCACCCATGTCTTTTACCATTAGCAAAGCAGCATCCACGGACTCAAAGTGAACCATGGAATCCTCCCTAGCAATGAAATCATTCACAGAAGAACCTTGAGGCCAGGACAAGTGTTGAATCATTCTGTATTCCCCCTCCGTCTTTTTGGGAACCACGCCCACGGGAGACACAATCAGATTATCCAAAGGGCAGTGATTAAAAGGCCCCGCCATCCTACCTGCACTTACTTCGGACAGAAGTTTGCCCCGAACTATGTGAGGAAAGGCCCTAGCAGATTTCAAATTCTGTGCGAAACGGGGGTTCCGTGGACCCTGATAACCCAGCCGAAAACCTTCTTTGAAACCCCAGTGCAGCAAGTTAGCAACTTGAGCATCAGGATACAAAGGCAGCCAGCTACATAGAATGTCCACTTTGATTGGTGTAAAAGCCTTTGTTGCCAAACTGAGGTGTAAAGCTTCGCCCCCTGTTGGCAAAACTGGTCCCCCACTGCACGTTGTCCCCGAAACATTGAGTGACCGCATGCCGGCCGCCACACCTGGAACATTCGTGTTTATATTTGCAAGGGTTCCTAGCGCAGAAACCCTTGTTGAAATTCCAGCATGCGCCAGTCGACAAGGATTGAGGCTTGTTCCACCCCCCCACCCCCCCTGGGGTGGGTCTAGACAGAAAGGGCCGATATGAGACCGCTAAGCCACTGGCCGTGTGTAAGGAAGGAGGAGGCCGTTGAGGATACATCCATTGAACCCATAGCTCATTATCAACTTCCCCCCAAGGTTTGTCAGGCAGCAGTGATAACCGGGCCCTGAATTCCTCGTCATAATGAAGCCATGCAAACCCCCCAAACTCGTGAGCTGCTTTCCTAATGACATCAATATATTTAAAGAGGGAAACAGATCTGTCAGCAAATTGTTCACAGTAAACACTAGCAAATATGAGGAAAGCCGAAGTCCAGGATTCTATATTAGTAGGAACCCTTGGCCGTTTGGAAAGTTCCCAAGCCTCTTCTTTAGAACCCTCTTTCGCTTGGATATCCCTGTGAAGGAGCTTAAACACATCAATGAAATCACGTTTCCATATCTCATCTTTAGTAGTCTTGCTCAAATGAGCACCTAGGGGCATAGCCACACCCATGTATGGTAAGCGTTTGAAAGGAAAAGTCTGTCTGGCATCAGATTCTAGCGTGGTAGCGGCATTCTTGGCAGGCAATGTTGAAACCACGCTAGCGATAGCATCACCTGGATCAGTGCCTACCCCCTTGTCCAATCTCATGCGTTTAACAACCTGTAAGTCCTGCTCACCTGACGTATTCGTAAGGTGGTAGTCAGCCACACGTCCCGCCATCACCTTGTTTCTCTTCCATCCCTTGGCAGCCTCTGTGTCCTGGACTCTAGCCTGTGAGGAATAAAAACTGGAAAAATCTTTAGAGGCCCCCCCAGACCCCCCACAGCTGTTGTGAACACCCCTCCTTCATCAAACTGCTCAGATAAATCCCCCTCTTCCAACAAACCAGCAGCCTGCTCTTCAGAGCCAGAAAGCCTCCCCCCGTCCCTGCTGGACCTAGTACCAGAACCACTACTCCCCGGTATTTCCCCATCACCCACACCTCCATCAAAAACCCTCCAATTAACTGCTTTCTGGAAGCGAACTGCTCTCTTGGGGTCAACCGGTGCCGAGAAAGCCGCCCCAACTCCCCGAGTGTTCTGTGCGTTGGAGGAGCAGGACGCCAGAAACCTGCCAGAAGTACTCTCGCTGCCCTCTAACAAGGCCGGCAGCGTCGAACCCTCGTGGGACCACAAAGCGCTGGACTTTGCCGCCTGTGAAGAACAAACTCCCTGCGTCTTCTTCAGTCCAGTCGCATTCAAAATGTCTTTGGGAATCCAGACCCACTCTCCTTGGACCTCGCAGTTCTCTGAAACCAAACCTGGACCACCCACCAAGGGATTGATGGTACCTTCAGTGGGCGTTGGCACAAATGACAACGGAACAGCAGGGGCTGGAGAGTCTGATGGGACACTATTACTGGCGCAAAAAATGTCTCTGGAAGGACGTCGTGAAAGAGGGCCCTGACGCATCACAAAATCTCCTTGCACTCCTGAAATAATGGGAGATAACCCCCTATCCGATGACTCTGAAGAAAAAGAAAACTTGTCAGCATCTTTCACTTTCCCAAAAATGAAAAGGGGTTCGGACAAGCCCTGCATAGCGTCAGGTAAAGCAGACTCATTTTCTATGGAACCACTAGAGGGCGGCGGTGGCAAAGGAGACAATGAAACAGTAGCCAGCTTCAAAGGGGGTTTGCTACTGTTCGTATTCGCTATACAGGGCATTTTCTTGGCCTGTCCTGTGGTAGTGCGTGGCCTACCAACCTTCCCTTTCTGTCTAGCAGTGTTCACCTCGCTAGAAGGGGCTGGAGGAGCAATAGGCTGTGGAAATTGAGGAGAAAAAACGTCAGACGCATGCAGCATCGAAGGCTCACCTCTCCCCGAACTACCGTGTGAGGCAACATTCGCCGACAATGCTGGAACCTCTGCTGCGACAGGTGTGGCGGCCGGACGCTCCCCTTTCTCCAGGTCAACCCATGCCTGTGAGAGAGTACCAGGAATCAGGAGGTCCTCTCGTCCTGCTTCAGCAAGCATGCGGAGCGCTTCCCGAACAGAAGAAGAAACTCGCTCCATGCTGCACAATAGCCCGAGAAATATCGCGCTAAAGCTCCGTTGAAAGAATGTCCCAAAAATACAGCTCCCTCCGCTCCTCAGGCACCGAGAGCTGCTTCTGGAACATGCGACACTGGAGAGCCGGCTCTCGCGCCCCGCGCCACCTGTGCAATCAGCGCTGACGTCAGGGCCGGCCTCCGCGTCTCGTGCCCCTGTCCCCAGCTGCCTCCCAACCCACGAGGCCAAGGGCGTACCAAGGCCCGAAATGGCCCGGGGGCGAACACTCTGCAAGTGTCGCCCCCAGGAACCCATTTTCCTGGCTTAGGAAGTTACTCAAACCATCAATCAAGTTGATGTCATTATATTCATGTTTATGTGATAATGTGGAGCACCCTAGTAATCATGTTCTATAGAAAATGATAACATTCATGATTTGTATTAAGTCCAAATACTGTCTTCTGCAGGTGGCATATCCAGTCCGCCTCAGCTTTTCTTAATGCTGCTTCCCTATCACCAACTCTTTCTGATATCATTATATGTTCCAAAGCATGGAACCATATTTCCATTTCAGTCGGGTGGTCTTCATGTATGTGCATAGCCACAGGGTATCTGTCATCCTTGTTTTGTCAGCCATTACATGCTCCTGGATTCTGACCTTGAGACTCTGAATACTGCTGCCTATGTAGATTTTATTGCAGGCGCAGCCGAGTACATAAATGGTGTGAGTGGTGTTACAATTAATAAATGTATTAAATGTGTATTTTTTTCTAGTGTTATATCTGAATTTCTTTTTCTTGTTGCAACCAAATTTGCAGATATTGCATGTTCCACACACATGGAAGCCAGGGGGTTTACACGGTAGCCATGTCATGGTGCTGCTCTCTTGACATAGCTGGGACACAATATCTTTTTAAGAGTATTCCCTCTCCTTTATACCACCATGGTTTTTTTTTTAGATTGTGCCAGCGGGCATTTGGCCTGAGGCGATTAGATGCCAATTTTTACATAAAATGTTATATACATGAATGCTGTATGCATTGTATTTTGTTATAAACATAATCCCCTGAGATGTTTCTTTTTTATTATCTCCTCCCTTGTTGGACATTAGCGTTGATTTCCAATCTATCTGTAAGGCATAGCTTCAGCTTGGTTTAAACATTTCTTGGTGTACCCCGTTTACCAGAAATTATGTTTGATATTTGTAATATTTACTCGGAAATTTCTTTCTTCGCTGCAATTATGTCGAGCTCTAATCATTTCCCCATATGGTATTGCATCAATCGTTGTTTTAGGATGGGCACTCTCCATGTGTAAAACTCTGTTACAGGCCGTTGTTTTTTTGTTAATGTCACTATGTATTTTATTGTTAGCTATGTATCATTTCAGGTCAAGGAAGTCTATGGATTCTATGGAGTAGGTGATAGTCATTTTAGCATTAAATCTGTTTTTATTAAGATATTCATGATAGGCAAGTAACTCCTCAACCCCTCCATTCAAAATTAGTAGAACATCATCTATGTATCTCCCATAGATTATAAGGTTGTTATTCCAGTCTTGAGAGCCCGGTCCCCAGGCATGCTCCCTCTCATACAATCCCATAAAGAGATTTGCATAAGACGGACCGTCATGCAAAAATGCGTTCATGATTAGAATCATGCGAGCCATCTCAAGCAACATAAGCGTGTGCTTCAGATGACATGCATTACATTCGTACAAGAATTGTTTGAGGGCATCCAGTCCACATTCAAGTTTGATACACGTATACAGACTTTCCACGTCCATAGTGACAAATAATAAGTCGCTGCTGCCCCAGGCAAAGTCTTACAGAGTACGTCCCTACTATCTTGTAAAAACCCATCAACATATCCGGAAAGATGTTCTGTCTGACCCCAGTTCCCCAAAATAATTGGTCTACAGGGGAAGCCTCCCCCTTTATGAATTTTAGGGAGGATATAGATGCAGGGGTGTCTTGATTCATGTGCCAGAGATATTTGCATTCCTTATCCGATATAAGGCATGATTCATGCAAGTCTCATAAACAGGCATCAATGTTTTTCTTAATATTCTTAATGGGGTTCTCATTCAGTTTGGTATAGTAGTCAAGATTCTATAGTTGCCTAACTATTTCTCCCAGATAGTCTATCTGATTCATGACCACGACAGTCCCCCCTTTCTCAGCCTCCCTTATAATTGGCTCGAGGTCTTTACCTGGGACAGCAGTGACTTGTTGTCTTTCACTCATACTTGGTATTGGATTACGGCTGGAGCACTCTCCGGAACACAATATATATGTATATATACATAAAGCGACCTTGCTGGACTACAAGGAAACACAAGGACGATGGTCCGATTCTTTGCTCGACTCTGCCTTTGGATATCTGCTGATACGCATGTAAAAATATTTATTTTCCCCTGGGATACAAGCCCTACCAAGACCCATGCTGAATGGGACTTCTGACAGGGTTTGCGGGACTGTGGCAGAACCTTTCCTTAATTTACATTTGCCCTGAGCAAGTTGATGGGCGATGTTGTGTCCTAGCAGACACAGTCTAGTTGTTTTACTGTAACGCTACACTTACACACACCCATCACTGATGTCACGAGATCACGTGACACAGCTAATAAATAGGGCCGAGCGCACGTGCTCGTGGCTCATTGACCAACTAACATACTGGTGTCTGTGTCTCAGTTATTCCAGCATGTGGGCCTAGGGCCCCACAACACAACAATTGGCGACGAGGAGTGGTTCTACACCCCACGCGACGCAGCCACTGCAAAAAGGGGGGAGAATGTCGCCCGTGTGAAGGGCACCCCCTGGTGAGGTGGCGCCGGCCGCCGGGAGGCCCGTGGGGCGAGTGCTGTGCCCCGGGCCGAGTCACCGACGAATAGCGGACCGGCCAGAGCCCACCTGCACCGGCCGCGACAGTGCCCATGCGAGGAGTGCTGACCGGGTGGAGCCCACTCGCCACGGTCGCAGGAGAAGATAGGCCCGTAGGTCGGAGGTGAGCCCGGGGACTGCGAATGCCCCTGGGGGGCCGCGTATGCCAGGAGCGATCCCCCCTGTGATTAAACACTGGCGGAGCCCACCCGCATGGTCAGGCGCCCCGCCGGGCGTGAAGCAGCCGAGAATCGACGTTAATTTAAAGCAGCGCCAGCGGAGCCCACCCGCGGCCTGCTTGCAGCGTCCCTGCTGCGCAGCGTGTGAGCAGTGCGGCGGCGGGGTGAAGAACAACGCCCCCAGCGTGTGAGGTGCTGCGAGGCGCTGTAGGCCGACAGCGGAGCCCACCCGCGTGGCCATGGTGCCCGACAAATAAACTTTGTACAGCAGCGCCAGCGGAGCCCACCCGCGGCCGGCCAGTGGCGACCCCCACGAACAATTACCTCAGCAAGGACAGCGGAGTCCACCCGCGGCCTGCTAGCATGGACCCAGAGCCCTGCCGCGCAGCGTGTGACCGGAGCTGCTGCCGCGGTGGACTGAATGCATGCGCGGCGCTGTGTGGAGGAGGGCAGGGAGGGAGAAGTAGCTGCAAAGGATAGCTGCCACCGAGAGAGCCAAAGAAGAAACAAGAGCCCGGTGTCTTCTCCCCCGCGCAGTGTAAACACTGAAAGGCGGCTGCGAGCAGGGACAGAGGGGGAAGACAAACGTGAGACAAAAGAAAGAAAGTGCAATCTGCCATTCAAAACAAAAAGAACAAGAATGATGCCTGCACCAAGAACACTGTAGTGCCCAACTGCCCCAAGTTACAAAGAAAAAAAAAGAAAGGACTTACCTGCAGTGACTCCAACCCCCTCCTCTCAAGCACACTCCAGGGAAAGCAGCAGATTCTAGCAAGCCCGGGACTTCAAGAAAGAAAGTCACCAAGAGAAGAAAAGCTGCTGATGAAGAAAAGCCCAAGCTACACTGCCATCTAGTGGACTTTGGTGAGCAGTGCACCCCAAAAGAAGCCACAAGAACCAAACAAGCACAAGTAAGCACAAGGGAAAGCCTACGAGGGAGAACAAGCCTGCAGCGACGCGGAAGTAGACGGAGACACATCACCACTGCAGAAGTGACGCCTGTGGCCACAGGTGTTCATCGCGAAAGCAGGAGAGACAACCTCACGCTGGACGTCGAGGGAACGTCAGAAACGTCTACCGCAAGCAGCAAGATCCAAAGGCAACCAACTGGAAGAATGCAAGTGTACTCCAGACGCGGACAGTACAAGACAGCGCCTGAAAGTAAGGAAGCCACACCCAAAGCACCAGAAGACGTGCGAGGCAAGTACCCAAGTGTGAAGAAGAAAAGTGCGACACGCAAGTTGAAAAGCAACAATGCCCAAAGAATCAAATCAACCGCAAGGAACAAAGCTACACTGAAAATGTATCATGACGGTACCAAGTGAAGCAAGAACTTGCCACTACACTGCACACTGACATGCACCGGAAGAGTAACGCAAAGTTACCCCGCAGCCAAAAGGAGGCGAAACAACCAAGCAAGGTCAACGCCCCAAGAAGCTAAAGAGCCTCACCGGAAGCGCACACGTGAAGTGCACCCACCGGAGAAGGTCCATGGAGCAGGTGAAGTCAACCCTCCGGAAAAAAAATAATAATTACGCAGAGCACATGAAGAGCGCAGGAGAAATTGCGCCAACGCAAAAAGCACTGCAGCAGAAGCGCATGGCGATCCCAATGATCGCGGACAGCGAAAACACTCACGAAGAGGAAGCTGTCCACCCCATCTAGTAGCAAAGAAGATTGCCCAAGAAGAAAAGGATGATCCGACAAGCCAGAGGGGCGCCCAAGAAATTCTGCCAAGTCAGGATGAATATGTCCTGCCAAAAGACGTCCGTGAACTGAGAAATCAGAAGACCTAGTGAGATGGACGCAACACCAACAATAACTAGAAGTAATAGGAGGAAAGAGAGAAGATCGTAATGACCGGTCCAGTCACCAAAGAGTGGAGAGAAGACAGTGTCCTAAAGACAGGACAAGACCAGGCGGAAACAGGCAGGAGTGCACGCTGCTTGAAGAAGCCTGGTCAGCAAGACAAAGAAAGAAAGGTGACCGCACCGTGTCGCGAAAAGGAGAAGGGAGAAGTGTGGCACAACGCCATGAAGAAAAGAACTGAAGTAAGAAGTCATGTGGCACGACGCCATCATCAGGAACATCTGGAAAAGGTGAAGAGAGGTGTAACAAGTCCACACACCTAGAAGAAGAAGAGGTGACACACCACAACATCGTGTACAGTGACACGCACGTCCAGGAGAACACTGATAACACCAAGAACAGAACAGGCACCTATTCCCATGACCACGACGACCCGTGGACTGCAGGAAAGCACAGGCCGGACCATTGGCAACACCCACCTTTGGGATCGAGCGGAAGTCTGGAAACAGCCCGTGGAGATTCAAGGGGCAAAGGCCTCAGGGACATTGGTGGCAGAGAGTCCCGACACGAGAGATGAATCCATTGCTGTCTATCCTGCACGTCCCAGGAAGATGAGGAACTTGTGTGCAAAGGCAAGAGTCAACAACTACCCTTCAGGTGGAGCTACGGACTTTGTGAGGTAGTACCCCCATCGACTCCTGCATTCACACGCAGACTGTGGAGTTGGAGCCACGCTGTGGAATAATACCCGGCCCAGTGGAAACCTGATGAAAAGGGCCTCCGGGACATCTCGTGGCAGGAGAACACCCGAGAGAGGGACGTCCTAGTGAAAAGAATGTCCTTCGAACACTCCATCCTTTGTCAAGTAAAGCCAAGCTGCCTACAGTGAAGAAAACCGACGGATCAGCAAAAGACAACATCATCCAAGTCTAACGTCTGGTCATCCTGTTTGACGTCATCCTCAAAAGCAAGATCTCAGTGGACTGACCAACACACTTCCACGGCGCAAGTAAAGAAGAACACGCCCGCCGAGAACCAAGACGTCAAGCCAAGAAGAAATAAAGTCTCAGCAGCAATTTCCACCATCATCGTCAAGTAAGCAGCTGAAGAGACTCAATGTAAATTTGTAATTATTGTATATTTGTGTATTTCCTCCCACAGAGTCGGACTTTTGTCATTCCTTAATTTTTATCAAATTTTGGGAGGAATGTTGTGTCCTAGCAGACACAGTCTAGTTGTTTTACTGTAATGCTACACTTACACACACCCATCACTGATGTCACAAGATCACGTGACACAGCTAATAAATAGGGCCGAGCGCACGTGCTCGTGGCTCATTGACCAACTAACATACTGGTGTCTGTGTCGCAGTTATTCCAGCATGTGGGCCTAGGGCCCCACAACACAACAGGCGATATAGCCAAAACGAAACATGTGTTGTCTACAACTTGGCTATACCAGGTACGCCAATTTGCTATCAGGAGCCATCTGTAACACATCTAAGGCTCTGAATATGATGCGAGAATAAAGAAGACTATTAACATATAATAAGATTTTGACTGATATTTTCTTGGATTCATTCTCTGATGTTAAAAATTTGCATCATGCTCGGGAACAGGATTTTGTTTTGCATTTTGCTCTTTGTGCACTAATAAGCCTATACTAACATAGCAATGTACGCAAGCAAGACCCTGCCCTCACTACAGGGCGGGAGTGCGATTGAGGGGGCAACAGATGGCCAGAGCTGGCCAACCAAAAGAAAAAATTCAGCAACATCGATGAGAGGTGGTGGTGTGTGAACAGAACTGGGGTGATTTTGAAGAAAGTGGGGACGCAGTACAGGTGACTTCTTGTTATGACTCCTCAGTGCAATTTAAGGTTACCCAGGAGGACCTGATAAACTCACGAGACCTACGATAAAAATCAGGAGAAGCCTTGTCTGAGGCCTTCTTTGAAACTGTCAGACCATGAAGAATTTGTATTTAGCTTAGAAGAAGAAGCAGTGCCCTGCGTAAAGGCACCCAGAAAATATTCCCCCGACTGTGGCCAGCAAATGTGTGAGAGAAATTACTTTCCATGCGCTGCTCAGGGTTATGGATTTTCTCTGGCTTGTGCAAGATTACATTTTGCCATTTGTGTGCTCCCTTATACAATGGCAGCTATGTAATTTGTCACAGGTTGCCACCCTCAATGTAGCATTGGACCCTTCCTTGCAACTCAATTCGATTAATTGTTAAAGAGTCAAGCTAAAGGTTTTATTTTATAAAGGGAGAAAGAGGAGGCTTTGAAGTTGGAATATTGTACTCCCTGCTTCTGGATGTTTGGACTAAAAATATATCTTATGAAGTAAAAAATAGGGAATCTTATTCCTGAGAAGTCGTATCTTTCCATAGGAGAAATTTAATCATAAATCGAGGGTACTTTCTTTTCTCTAATCCATGCTTTTTGCAGTATATAATTGATTACAAAAAATATAGATACATTTTCAGCATAAAGCCCCTCTAAAGATGAAGCACAAACACAGTGGAGTGCTTTCCTAGGCACATCCCTGCAGTCCTACATCACTTGAACATACATGTAGGACAGACTAGGAGGAAGCCTAGACAGGCTTTGGTGAATTCACTACTTCCTAGTTTTGTATTGCAATATTTGCTTGATTAGAAAGAGTAGCAACCAGTGTCAAAGTCAATAGGCCTGTCCTAATGTGCTAATGCACGCACCACAATCTTGGGTAATACAATACAATGGCCATGAAGAGGCAGGCCAAGACACATTGCAGAAAGACTTCTCACACAATGTACACATGTGTGTATGTCACAGTGTGCATGCGATACCACATCACAATCAGACCTACTGCCTTAGTCAGTGCTTGGCAAAGTCAGCAGATGAATAGCAATATGGATAGCTATGATTTGGAAAGTAACAAAAAATGATGCAGACCTACATTTAGCACTCACCTCAGGCACGTCTAAACAAAAGGATCAGCAAACACCCAACACACAACCTAGCACCGAAAGAAAGGAACTCAGCAGCATACCACATTAAATGAAAAATGTAAAAAGCACGGTGCATCTGTAACATCACAATTCAAACATACACATCAATAGGTCCCATTACCAAAATATGTCTAAGGAGTAAAGCAGACGGTAAGTGGTAGCATGAGGCTGACATAGGGAAACACGTGGGTTCTACTCTCAGCCCTGTCAAAGAATGAATATACCCGGCTCCACCCCGTATGAATACACTAAAGACATTCCACCAATTTCCTCTCTGCGAGGGCAAGCAGTGACGGCTTGCATTACGGGCGGGTGGGGGGGTGGAATTTGAAATTGGGTCCTCGTGCCGCGGGGAGTGTGGCGGGGGGAGGCGGGAGAGGTTTAATGGAAAAATATTGATAAAATAAAACTTACCGCCCGCGCCATCTTCTGGATGGGTCTTGACTCCCGCATTTTTCAATTCCGGGCCAGCCAGCTGCCGCTCTCCTCGCGTCATCATTAAAGGCAGCCTACCTCCCTCCCCTCCGCCAATCAGAACTGGTGGTGCGAATCTGAGCGCGCCCCACCTGGGCAATTTTCTCTATGTAGGCAGCCTACATAGAGAAAAGGGAGAGTGGGCGGTCCTGCTCGAGGGCAGGGTGGAGTGGCTTGCTCACTGTTGTGCATACAGACTGTTTGGTCAGCTCCAGGGCCGACCAAACAGTCCTTATGCACAACAGTGGGCAAGCCACTCCCCCCCGCCCTCGAGCAGGACCGCCACCCCAATCAGGCAACTTCTGCTTTCTCGCAGTGCGAGAAGGCAGAAACATAAATGGTAGTTATTACCATTTATGCTTCTGCCTACTCGCACTGCGAGTAAGCGGGGAGGCGGGGCCCAAACGCCCCTATGAAGGAGCCGCCACTGGATGCATGTGTGGGTGTAGCTGGACTATAGGATTTATCAACATGTTTCTCTGTTGTGTGATGACCGTGACTAGGCCATGAATTCTGCACACAATCCCATGTACGAAGCTAATCCACAGCGCAGTAAGGTACATAGCGAGGCTAAAATCAACAATGTAAGATGGGTCAGCCTTTGTGTGTCAATGTTGGATGGATGGAACAAAAGGCATAGGACACAAACTCACATTTGAGTGAAGTCAGATGAGTGGACAGAGGCACAAGGACAGTATGATCTGCTCAGGATCAGTTTGTTAAAGTAGTACACCAGAGAATGTTACTGGCTGCATTTGCCACCAAATTGCAGCAGACTGGGCAATTTTCCACTCCCCCAAATAATATCTAGTCCATATTCTTTTAACCACACTCTTACTAGGAGCTTTTATGTTCCTTCCAAATAGGCTCAGTGTTGCCAAAACACAAACGCAGAAATAAGTTGAAAAGTGATTTCTGGTAGTGATTTCTTAAGATCACAGAGTGTGGCCAAATCAGATGTCTGGATTCAAAATTGTGTCACCTGATTTCAGGTTTCATACTACTCCACTTGACCACACCTTGAGTGGCAGTGATTCTGATGGCAAGACAAATGGAATGTCCTTCCCAGGGAAATGTCACTGTGTTGTCGTCCTTGCCCACCTTTAGAATCCCGTGGTAATTTCGAGAATATGTAGGAGAAGTGGTAAAGGTGAGATCAGATGTTCAGTATCCTAGCTCCCTGGATTAAACATATCCACTGGGCCAGATCCTGCGGCAGTATGTAGGTGAACGGCCTTATTCACAGTAAATACTGATATTTTCATTGGTGTTTTAAAGTTTAGAATTATTTCATTCCATTTGCATACCAAAGTTGTTCAACTTCTTTTTTAAGTTCAAGAGTAACTTTATTAAAAAGGAAAATGTTAGGATAAAGGTACATGATATAGTCAAAACAATGGATAATAATAAAATATTAGGTTAGAGTACATACCAAAATTCTAAGGAGTAAATATTAGATTAATTAACATGGTTTAAAGAATAATATGAAAAAGAAAGACAGTTAAAAAAATTGTGAAAGAAAGGCTGCAATGATGTATACCGCAAAGTGAAAGATATTGTAAAATAAAAACAAAAACCGTATTAATGATATTGATATGAACAAGTTAATATAAAATTAAGATGTGGAAAGTCAACAAGGTTGGGAAACTTCTTATTGAGCAGGGGTTAGGGAAAAAGAGCGCTTGGCGCTTGCATCCATGAACGATATAACAGGTGCCCACAAATGCAGGCGCTTCGAGGCCATATGAATAGGGAGATGTAGCCCTTTACTATGCGTGCTATTACCACGCAGTAGGTTACAACGTGGTTGTTACAATGACCATGTTGAGACCACGCATGGCTTTACATTGTAAGTCGTTTCTACGACTTGTGCTAGATGGCGCGCTGGATTTAGGAATAGTATAAATTACTATTCCCACTCCGGTTAGTGCAACAGCAGGGAATGTGTTAGATGTAAAATCCAACACATTCCCTGGTGTTGCACGCCACCTAGCACAAGTCAAAGAAATGACTTTCGATGTAAAGCCACGTGTGGTAACAACGCGGTCATTGTAACGACCACATTGTTGCCAACCTGCGTGGTAACAGCAGCGTTGTAAACGCTGTTTCCCGAAAAGGGTATACAAAGGCTGTATCTAGTCTGTGATTATAACACATGGCATACCACTAAACTTGATAAGATAATTTAGTGAAATCCTTCCAATTCATGGTTATTTGTTGAAAAGCAACTGCCAGTAAAAGGTCTATAATCTTCGTATTGCAATTAGAAAGGATCCATATTGGAGATAGACTCCCTAAAAAAATATGTGTTAGAAATAGGGATTCTAGAACCAAAAATTAAATTAATCTCCAGAGAGTCCAGATGCTCTTCCAAAATTTGTGATCAAGTGGGCAAGTGAAAAGTAGGTGATATAAATCAGCAAATAGGTAATTTCATGTACTGCAAGTATTGGGGAGACCATTGTGTCTTTTACTTAAGATTACCGGGCTCAACAGGAGTCTGTTATAGATTAAAAGAAAGTGTTTGTGTGATGTTTGCTGCTTTAGAAGATTTCCTAATTTTTGTCCATATTTTGTTCAATAAGGATATGGACCGACACACTTCAAAATCCTGCTCCCAGGAGAGCTCTACTTTAGTTTTTTCTCTATCATTATGTGATGTGTGCAAAAATGTATATAAAACAGATGCCTTAGGATAGGTTTGAAGAAGATCATGAAGTCCCTTCACAGGGATAAAAGTTGAACACATGAAATCTGACAGGTTTGCTGTAGAAGTTTGTATTTAAACTGAAAGGAGTTGGGGAGTTCAAATAGTTGATTAGCTTGTGAAAAAGGCATAAATTCATCATGTATAAAGAGTTGATGGATCCAGATTAAACCCTTTTGTTTTCAAGCCTTCCAATACAAAGGGTTGCCTCATATCAATACCATCTTGTTAAGCGAATTGTGGATTTAAGAAATGAATCTAAATTTGTCTGGAGTATCAGGGAATGAGATTCCAAATGTTTTCCAGTGTAATTAATAATAGGGGTCGATAAAGATTGAGGTCTACGAGTAAAGGATAAATACGCTTCAAATGAGAAGGGGGAAGAGAAAAGAATGTTCGAGTTTCACCCATAAGTGACAATCTAACAGACTTTCAAAAAGCCATCTTAAAGACTGGCAGAGTAAAAATGATTTCTGATATGTCAGAAAATCAGAGAACTTGACGCCACCCACTGATTTTGGTTTTAAATAACTTCGATATAGACATACTTGATTTTTTAGCATTCCAAACAAATTAAGATAGCACTGAGTTTACCTTCTTGTAATATTTTAAAGAAATTGGCACTGGGATGTTAAAAATGGTATAGAGTATTATAGAGGTTACAATCATCTTAATAGTGTCCAGGCATCACCACCAAGTATAAGGGGTGCCATTTAGCAGTCAATGTGGAGACACATTGTATACATTTATTCATACACAAAGAGACTGTTGTTGGGATGGAAGGGGTGAAGTATAAACCTGGATATTTTATGTGATTAGGATTCCAGGCAAGATTGGAAGCAGCAAAATCCTCTTTGACAGTATACTTACTTAAGCGCATTATTTCACATTTGTCTTTGTTTAGTTTATATCAAGACACAGAAGCAAAGGATTTGACTATTTGTAGAAAGGCAGGGATAAAGGATAATGGTTGTGAAATAAATGTTAGTACGTCATCAGTGTATGCTGCCAATTTGATTTGTTGCTCCCTGTGATCAAATCCATGTATATCCTGGTGTCGACGTATTCTCAATAAAAAAGGTTCTAAGGCAAAGTTAAAGAGAAAGGGAGATAGTGGGCAACCTTGATGGACACCTCTACCAAAATTGAAGTATGAGGAGATGTTGCCATTTGCACATACGGCTGGCAGCGGTTCTAAGTAAAGAATGGAAATTAGCAAGATAATTTTAGGGCCAAAACCAAACCATGTAAGTGGTGGAAAAAGATAGGGCCATTCAACTGGATCAAATGCTTTTTCCGCATCTAAGGCTATTGCTCCCGAGTGAGGTAAATGAGAGGATTTGGGTAATATGTAAAAAAATAACTGGTGTTGTCTGTAATGAGACGTCCTTTAACAAAGCCATATTGTCCTGCACCTAACAATTCGGATAGTTTCGAATCCAAATGTATGGCCAAGGCTTTAGAATTTTTTTTATAATCTATATTTACTAACGAGATAGGTCTATAATTTTTAGAGCATTGTAAATCCTTCCCCTCTTTAGGGATAAGGCAAATTAGGGCATTTGTAAACAAACCAGAGGATCTGCCATAGTTAAAAAAAGAATTTAAGAGGTAAAGCAATTTGGGTAAGAGTAACTGTGCGAAATACAAAAAAAATTCAACAGTGAAGCCATCTGTAATGTTATGTTATGTTATGTTACTAGTTTTTTGTAAAGCGCACGGACACCCAGGGGCTTCATGGCGCTAACCAACAGAGCATCCTGATGGAAGAGGGAGAGTGCCTAAGCCGATGAGAAGAGCCAGGTATTCAGCTGTTTCCTGAATGCCAGGAGGTCGGTGCAGGAACGCATCCCCAAAGGAAGGGAATTCCAAAGTCCGGATGCAAGAGTAGCAAACCTGCGTCCGCCCTGGCGTTGCAGTTTGAATGTTGGCGTTACCATCTGGCCCTGGGGCCTTGTCTTTTTTGAGTGTCTGTAGGGCAGCCAAGAGCTCTTTTTCGTGTTAGATCAGATTCTAAGTGGTGAGATCAATTTGGGTGCCAGGGAACTGTTGAATATCAGAATGGAATTGAGAATTGTGGGTTTCTGAAGAAGACTTGTCTGATGTATATAGTGTTCTGTAAAAGGTAAGAAATTCATTCAAAATGTCAACATCTTTAAACTTCAACGATTGATGATCATCAAAAATTGACTCTAAGTTAAGCTGATTATGTTTCACTTTCAAATAATTAGCTAATATTTTCCCCGCTTTGTTTTGACCACCTTAAACCTTTGCACTAGATTTTAATAAATATGTTGATGCATTATCCATTCTTGGTTAAATTGAAATTTGGTTTTGATAAGTTCATTTAAAGAATCTTTTGATCTGGAAGTGTAATATGAATGTTCCAATCGCTTTATTTCAATTAAGAGGTCTTTGGTTAGTTTACGCGAAGTTTTGTGTTTTTTGGAAACAAAGCCAATAATAAAGTCCCTAACAGCTGCCTTGAAAGCATCCCAAACAACAGAAAAAGGTAAGGTATCTGTTTGATTAAACAAAAAATATTTATTAAAGAAAGAAACAAAGGGGGAAGTAAACTTAGAATCTCGGAGCAGAGCATTATTGAAACGCCATTTACTGGGGATATTAGGTTTATGAAAAATGTATAGTTGAATAGAGGATGGAGCGTGATCAGATATTAGAATAGATCCACAGTCCGCAGCTCTTAAGGATTAGGAGATGTTATGAGATATAAAGAAATAGTCTATTCGTGATTGAGTATGGTGAGTCGGAGAGTCGAAATTATACTCTTATGTGGTAGGGTTGCAGAGTCTCCAGGCATCGATAACCTTGTATTGCTGAATCATTTGAGTGAAGATTTTGTGTGTTTTATGTGGGAGAAAAGAAACCATTGAGTTGCGATCAATGATTGGATTGATAATTTGGTTACAATCACCACCGAGGATAAAGTTATCATCAATGCATTATGAGACACGACAAGCAAGGGATGACCAAAAAGAGGGATCCCCAATGGTAGGAGCATAAATGTTGAATAAAGAAATCGGAGCATTCCCAAACATCAATTTTTTATGCAACCATCTTCCATCATCATCAGAACTTTGAGAAACTAATTTAACAGAGAGCGATTTATGACACAAAGTTGCTACCCCTTGCGCTTACCATTTCCTGGTGAAAAGAAAACCTCTCCTACCCAACCCCTCCTCAGCTTTAAAGACTCCTTTGCTGTGAAATGAGACACTTGTATAAGAGCTACAGCGGCCTCTAATTGTCCAAGTGCGTTAAAATCTGCTGTCCTTTAATGGGAGAGTTTAAACCTCCGACGTTCAAAGAAACAATTTGCAGAGACATGAAGATAACAGAAAAGAGAACAGGAGACACCAGTTTGGGCAGACCATCAGTGAATACATAAAAAACATGAAATAGTCCTGCAATACAATGAATTAACCATACAGTACAAGAGAGATGAAAAAAGTGAATGAAGAGACCATTGTGAAAAAGAAGGCCTTAAGAAAAGAAAGAGATTAAATATGAAAAGGATAGGGAAAGAAAGCAGAGAGGAAAGGGAAAAAAAAATATGAAAAAAGGAAAGGAAAGGAAAAATATGAGAATAGAGAGACATACCTAGTACAACTATGAAAAGGGTGAGGGAAGGTGAAGCCACAGGGAACGGATGACCCACCCAGATTCAACCAAACGACGGCCGGGAAAGGACTACAACACATGTGACATGGAGACAGGGCGAGCACAAACAGCAACAAATCTGCAAGTTAAATAAAAAAAGAACAATGTTATGGAATTACAATGAAGTGCTGGAAACGGATAGCATAACAGCAATTCAAAACTATTAAACTGTATGTCAAAGAATGAACATGTTAATACAGAAACGGTAGGTTACAGTAGGAACGCAATAACGTTAAATAGTCTGGGAAGTCAAAGCTCCAGAGAAATCCATGAATTCTGTTTTGCATGAGTCAATAAAGCTCTGCAACTTGACTGGAACTTTGTATGTTGTGATTCTGCTTTTGTAAGTAACTTTGAAGAGGCAAGGGTGAAAAAGTCCACATCAGGCCCCCTACGTGTGCACTTCCGGTCTCATATTAGAAATTCCTTACATCTGGTTGCAGTAGCTTTGGCATAGTTTTGAGAAAAAGAGGTAGATTCCGACCACACAATGCATTGAATTGACTTGGCAGCATTTAGAACTTTTAGCAGATCAGTGTATTCAAGGAAGTAAGGGATTACTTCTCTTAGTTTTTGTGAGTTTGTTGTTCCAGCCTGTTGAACTCCCAGTCTATGGGCTCGTTGAATATTGAGCACCGTATCCTCCGGTAGATGTTGCAGTTCAGGAAGAAAGGATTTGAAGAAAACAACGGGGTCCGAACCCTCCATATCGTCCAGTAAGCTAAATGCAACGTTTATTTGTTCTGTTTCGGTTTTCGAGCTCCTCGACTTGTTTTTGAAGTAAAGAAACTTTTGTTCACAGAAAGCTGACTTTAGCAACGGTGGGAACAAAAGAAGAGACATTTTGCTATACTGTATTGAGGCGTTCATCCATTTTTGACCAATTGTCAATGAAAAACTGCAATTGGTTGCTAGAATACTCTATAAAAGGGCGAAGAGCTCGTATCTCCTCCAATAGTGAATCTAGGGATACAGGAGAGGAAGGCTCCGGCGGGGACAGAGGGTCTTTCTTCAAGCATTTTATGGTTGCTTTCCCTGTTGCCTGAGGAATTAAGCCTGGAGGTGAAGAACCTTTAGACAGGGAAACCAAGGAGTCCTCCATTTTAGTGAATTCAGTAAAAAAATTAGTTTTTTACAAAAGATAATGCAGAGCGCGGTGCAGGTGGCCCAAACTTTTTTAATCTTCCCATAGGATGAGGAGTAATCAAAATGGCTCGGAGAAAGTAGGAGCATACAACGACTTCAGAATAAAAAAGAAATAAAGAAAAAAAAAAGTCAATGCACCTGAAACAGGAGCAATCACCCCTATTTCTTCTCACAAACTGCAAAATCTCCAAGATTATCCAGAGTACAAAATGGCGGCTACTGAGAGAACTCCATGAGGTGGAAAGAGTAACTTCTTCCAAAGCGTTCTATAATAATACCAAGTCACCATCATTGAAGCTCTCAACACGCTAGAAACACGGCATGTGCTTCATAATTAGTGCGATATATAAATTAGCAAGCCTTACCAAGACTATGATGCAGCATTCTGTTGTTGCGAGGTCTTGAGAAATATATTCAAAATGGTGGCCGCAACTCTCTTTGGTCTGAACTGGAGCACATAGTGCAAAAACACAGATTAAAGAGCCAAGAAATAAACATCGGAGGACTCCTTCCTTGTTAGGACGGACTTTGTTGCTGAAAACGCCTCACCGACTCTCAAGTGCTGACAGCTAAACGCAGTCCGTTTGCACCGCGCCGAGGAGCTTCACCCATGCGCTGCCATCTGCCGTGGGCTCCAAGCCACGCACTCCCCACCCCACAGTTGTTCAACTTCAAACCTTGTCTCTTAAAACTTACAACAGTGAGCCAGGGCTGTAGTCACGGGGGGCCGACGAGGGCCGCACACTCCCATATGTCAGAAAACAAATGTTTGGACCAATGGCGGATGAATTAGCAGCCGTTGAAGCATCACGCGAACGAAAGTAAGTGAGTACAGCGAAGGGAAAGTGCAAGTAATAGGTGACTTCACGTGAAGGCACCGCATTGACAAGGTGCCTACGCATCTGATACGCGGGGAACGTTTGAATACACGGCATTTAAACATCATCTACTGGGCATTGTTGATACGAAAAATTTTCAGCAAGTCAAAAACGTAGGAAGTCCACGGCTGGGGCTTTTCTTTAAGTTTGTGTTTCTTGGGTCTGATGAGAATGCCAGTAATGGTCGGGGTTTTAAACGCGTAGACGGTTCTATTTACACCACCAAACAATTGTACTTAACATCATGTGAAGCATGCTATCTTTAGTAATCTAGAAAGTGTTTGCTGGTTATTAAATGCCATTATAATTTGCATGCAGTCAAATTAGAGCATATCAATGCTTTGTTTGGAGGGTGTAAGGGCCTTTATCTAAGTTGAATAAATCGTATTGGCCCAAAAAGGACTTTGTGGAGTGCGGTGAGCGATGAATGTTTGACTGTATATAGAATGGATGTGATAGTGTGTTTGTAACAGTGCAGATAGTGATTGAAATTTGTAGTTTGTAGAAGGTATTTATTATATGGTGTTTGTATTTTATGTATAAATATGTTCATTGTATGTGCGTCTCTCCATTGAAGAAAGTTTTGAATATTTGAAAGTAAAAGGCTACTAACGAGCTTACGGCTGCTTGGTTTCGATATCCTTGCACCAGTTATTTCATTGTTTAAATTGTCATCAGTACTGGCATCTTGGTTGTTTTTTGGGCTATTTCAGATTTACCACCCTAAATCTGGGGTCCCTTTATTGCTGAAAAACTTTACATAATATTCTTTGTTTTTGTTTTTATTTTTGCTAACCTTCCATTTTTAAGTTATTGTGGCTGTAAGCTGACTCTGCACTCCACGCAGAAGGGAAGACTTACAAGCCCCTTTCGCTGCCAGTACGTCACTTTTTGTGATGTACTGGCAGCGCATTTCTCTGCACCATATTTACAAGGACAGGAAAAGCCACTTTTCCCTGTCCTTGTAAATACGGCCCCATTACACGCAGCACTTTGTGTGAAAGCGGAGTTCCGTGGGTGTTCCTACACAACACCCATGGAACCAGGCACATTTCTAGATTTACGAGGAATCGTGAATCTGAAAATGCGTGTGAATGCCACGCCTCCCCAGGGGAGACGTAGGGAAGCGCAACAAGGAGAAATGTATTAATTTCTCCTCCTCTTCTTTACCTCTTTATATGCGTGCTGAATTCTGCAGCACGCATAGAACGGGGAAATCACCTCCAATGATTGTTTATGTGCAGGAAGGTGCCCCTTACTGCACATAAACAATCATTAAAACAATTACATGTTTCAACTTCTATGTGTGCTGATGGGATTGACAAAAATATGATTGTGCTTCTGGGTGCATGGTTGAGATCTTAGCCTTTTGTGCCCCCACACTAACCTACCCGAAAAGCCAGTGGCGGCTCTCCATTGTTATCACTGAGAGGCAAGTGCCGAAATTTTGCAAAGCCATAGTCGAAGGGACCCCAGGACAGTAGATGCAAACGACCCAAGATCCCAAAGGCTGAGGCCCAGTCGTCCCAGCATGCCCTTGACTGCTCAAATGGGGTCTTTCTTCAAGTCTGTGGCTCGATGTCCAAGCAGAGGGGCCTCAATTGCAAGCCAGAAGGGCTATCAACCCAGCTGAAGCTTCATTTCCTGGGAGAGGATAATGCTCAGAGACCTGGTTGTTTTGTCAAAGGTCAAGAAGGGTCTTGCGGTAGGTGGAACATCCCTGAACAATCAGTACTGGATTCCAACAAAGTTAGGTTGCATCGCGCCACAAGAACAACCCACACTCTCCAAGTTTTTCTTTAGCATAAAAGGTCACTTTATTTAAGACAGGTAAACAGTATAGCCATGCAACATTGTACATTAAAACATTCTTTTATGTAAAACCTTTAAATATCAAAAACCTTTAAAACTTCCCCACAAAACTTTGCATCAGCAATTTCCCCAAATGAACAGAACCATGCCCTAGTTTATTTCCTCCTTCCAATTTCTCGTTTCCCCCCCCACCCCCTAGGGAAGGATGAGCCCGCTCCTGACCATCCCATCCCCAAAAAAGCGCCTTCAGCAAATAACAAAACCATGGCACTGTCACCTGTCCTATAGTGACAACAAAAATAAATAAATAAATATAACAAATGGTAACAGCATTACAAGAAGGGAAGGGAGGGTGGGGCTCGAAAATAACAGCTGCGTATTCTTCCTCGCAGCGCCGCTCTCCTCAGCCTCTGCGCGCGCCTCCTGACTGCCCCCGCCCGCGAGCCCTGACCTACCCACAATCCCCTGCGCGTGGATTGTTCCAATCGCGCGAATCATCCCAGGGGGACACCGGCTGACGCCGGAATCCCCCCGGGCCCCATCGCGCCACAAGAACAACCCACACTCTCCAAGTTTTTCTTTAGCATAAAAGGTCACTTTATTTAAGACAGGTAAACAGTATAGCCATGCAACATTGTACATTAAAACATTCTTTTATGTAAAACCTTTAAATATCAAAAACCTTTAAAACTTCCCCACAAAACTTTGCATCAGCAATTTCCCCAAATGAACAGAACCATGCCCTAGTTTATTTCCTCCTTCCAATTTCTCGTTTCCCCCCCCACCCCCTAGGGAAGGATGAGCCCGCTCCTGACCATCCCATCCCCAAAAAAGCGCCACCCAGGAAAACCAAAGAGTTTTCCTGGTCCCCAACCACCCGAACCCGGGAACAAAGGCAGCAAATATGAGGCTTAGATCTCACGTTTAGCAGAGCACCACAGATTGTCACCCCAGAAAGCAGACAAAAACTCCCTCACCTCCAACAAATAGTAGGCTTGACCCAAGTCAGAGAGATGAACCCCATCCTGACGGAACAGATCCATATCCTTACCTGAAATGGTTGCATGGCTCAAAACCTTAATACACATGTGGTCGCAGTAACACTTCATTGCCCTGTTCAGTTTCCTACGGGCCTTCTCCATTGCAGCCTGATTCCGTGCTCCCACCCAATGGTGTCGATAAACAAACTCCGTCCACACTAACTTAGTACCAGCCCAATTTTCCGTGAGAACCGCTAAATCAAGCTGCATTTGCTTCAAGAGGGACAAACCTGAGAGCTGGACCAGGTCATTTTCACCTAAATGAATTATAAGGAGATTCGGAATGCCTCTGACCGAAGCTAATTTCGACAACAATGGAAACAATTGAGACCATTTCATCCCACTTTGTCCATTCCATAAAAGTTCATGGCGTTTGCTAGGAAGACCAAGCTCTCTGCCATAGATCTGCTTTTCTGCAAAGAACGCAGCCCATTTAATAAAAGAATGTCCCACCAGCCACGTGGTGTTTTTTCCCCTGGACAATGCATGGTAGACACGACCTAAACAGAAAAAGGAATGTTAGAAAAGGCACTTAAAACAGCATATATACTTACACTCGAACATAACGAGCACAGCAACCCGATTTCCACCTACCAATCCTCTGGATACCTTCCCAACCAAAACCCAAGTTGTAAGCCTCAGTCGCTGCCCCAATGCGAAAAGAATGCGTCCCAAAAAGCCAAGGGTCCTTCCCAGCTAATGACAATGTTTTTCGCAACACTGACAAAAACTGGAAACTGGTAATTTTATCCCCTGCCCTGTGAACAAAAATAGGACCAACCTGAAAATGAGGCGAGCGAAGCAAAGAGGACCACTCCGCAAGTGGACAGCACCCCTCCCGACCACTGGCGTGTAAAGAAATCAACGTCCCTTTCCCCAATTGATCCGTTTTGGAATGACTTAACCATATCTGTAAAACCCCTTCTTGAATCTGAATGGCACCGGAAGATATCCCCATTTGCCCTTTAAGCCCCAGCAACTCTGAAACCCTAAAAGCACCAAAAAACAACCAAATCATGCAAAGACGAAAACGAGAAACTTCCCAGGCATCATAGCAACAAACAGGCAAATGCCCCAATAACACACATAACAGGTCAAAAGTTATCGGTTCCCGCACTCTCTCTGGGCAAAAACGCTCCTTCTTAAAACCTTGTAACATTCGCTTCAGGAGAACATCCGAAACCAAATCCTGCCCCAAAAACAACTGACCGTAAAAGGAAACCCCAGCCAATTTCCCAGCAATCGTAGTATGAGACAGACCTTTATTCATCAAATGTAAGACAAACTGCAGAATAAAAGATCTGCTTCCAGGAACTAGCCCCGAACTTTTTTGAGAATCAGCAAAAGTTAAATATTCAAACCAGGCTTGACGATAACTACGTCTGGTGGAAGGTGCAATAGAGTTCTCAACCAGGTCGGTTATTCGGAGTGCCCCAGGACCCAGATGTCTCGCGGAATGGCAGTCTTGCATAGATCCGCTCCTGGCGCCAATTCCCGGAACTTCTGCCAATTAAAACGAGACAAAGCATCCGCTATTGAGTTATTGATCCCTGGGATGTGCCTGGCCCTGAAAACAATGTTGTACTTCAAACTCTGAAACATAAAATGTCTTAACAGCTGAAGCACCCGCAGGTCTTTTGCCTTTTGCTTATTGATAAGGTGAACCACAGCCAAATTGTCTACGTGAAACAACACACACCTGTCACGCATTTCCTTCCCCCAAACCAACATGGCCACCACCAAGGGAAACAGCTCCAAAAAGGCGATGCTGCGACCTTGCTGCAACCAACTGCTCGGCCAAGGCTCCGCACACCAGCGCCCTTCCCAAAAAATTCCAAAACCATTCGCACCAGAAGCATCTGAGAAAATCTGTATCTGCCAAATCGTGTCGTCCTCCAGAAAAAAGATTGAAACTCCATTAAAGTCCTCCAAAAATCTCACCCATACCTGAAGATCTTCCTTTACCGCTTTGGAAAGCCGAATGCGATGATGCGGAAGAGTGGCCCCAGCCATCGCCATGCCAAGCCTCCTACAAAAAGTCCTCCCTGCACGCACCACCCGACAAGCAAAATTGAGATAGCCCAAAAGACGCTGAATCTGACGGAGCTCAATTTTTGTCTTTTCCAAGATTTCCAGCAAAAAAGAACGGATCTCCAAAAGCTTGTCACGTGGCAAACGGGCCACCATGGCAGAGGTATCAATCTCAATCCCCAAAAAAGTGATTTGTGTGCAAGGCCCTTCCGTTTTATCAGGAGCCATCGGAACACCAAAAACCTCCGCCAAACCTTGGAAAGCCTGCATCGCCTTGCCACACTGACCTGACTTTGCCTCGCCAATGAAGAAAAAATCATCCAAATAGTGACAAACCGACTGATGACCACTGATTTGTACAAAGCACCATTGTAAAAAGGTACTGAATATCTCAAAAAGAGCACAAGAAATCGAGCAACCCATGGGAAGTACTCTATCCACATAGAAGGCGCCATCAAAATACATTCCCAAAAGCTCAAAATCTGTGGGGTGTATCGGGATCAAACGAAAAGCGGACTGCACATCACACTTAGCCAATTCAGCCCCAACACCAGCCAATCTCACCATCCGGAGTGCATCATCCACAGACGCGTACGAGACATTGGAATCAGAAGAGGAAATATAGTCATTGACAGATTGTCCTTCAGGCCATGATAAATGATGGATTAATCTGTACTCACCCGCCGCTTTCTTGGGCACCACCCCCAACGGTGACACAATCAAATTGGGCAAAGGACAATGTGGAAAAGGACCTGCAATCCTACCTGCTTGTAACTCACTCAACAGCTTCTTCTGAACAACATGAGGGAGCTCCTTGGCAGATCTCAGATTTTCCGACCATCGTGAAGAACGTGGCCCTTGGTAACCAATTCTGAAACCTTCCAAAAAACCCCAAAATAGTTTTGATGCAGCCTCATAATCCGTATAAAGCTCCAACCATGGTAACAAAGCCTGTAACCTAATGGGTGTAGGAGCCTTTTGGCATAATTGCTGGAAAAGCACCCCCTCCTCCTCTTTGAGGGGTCCCTGTTCCTCCATAGGGGCGTTGGGCAAAACACTGAGTGACGGCGTGCTTTCCACCACATTGGGAGCACTCATGTTTAAACCTACAAAACTGTCGAATGCAAGATCCTCTGTTAAAGTTCCAGCAGGCACCCAAGGGAGGCAGCTGTCCCCTCCCCACCAAACCCGCCCCTGCGTGGGCGGGACGCTGTAGAAAGGGCCGATAGGTAATAGGCAAACCACTTGCAGTGTGAAGAGTAGCATTAGGCTGGGACACCGACATCCACTGGAGCCAAAGTTCCTGATCCACTTCCCCCCATGGCTTATCGTGAAACAACCCCACCCGCGCCCGAAACTCCTCATCATAGTTCAGCCAAGCATAACCTCCAAACTGCAAATAGGCTTTGCGTATTGTATCCATGTATTTAAATAAGGACACTGCCCTGTCTGGGTATTTCTCACAGTACACACTAGCATAAATTAAAAATGCAGCAGTCCAGTTATCAATAGAACGAGGAACCCGTGGCCTACGAGCAATCTCCCACTCCTCCTCCTTGGAACCCTCTTTGGCTTGAATGTCCCTATGTAAAAGTTTGAAAACATCCACAAAATCATGTCTCCAAATACGCTGTCTAGTCATGTCGGAAAGGTGTATACCTAGCGGCATGGCCAAACCCATATAAGGCAACTTCGTCCTACCCCCACTAGAGACCGACACATCAGATGAGAGGACTGTGTCACTCCGAGAAGGTGTTATGACGGGATCACCCCCACCCGAAATTACCCTTGGGAAATCCAAAACAGACCCCTTTCTGGCAGTAGTGGACTTGTCCGTACCCACCCGACTCCTCCCCCCCCTCCCCACTGGAGGACCCACTGCTGGTTCAGACCAAGCAGCCCACCAACAAGGCTCACCTGAAGGTAATTGGGCCGCCCGCTTGGAGAACTCTGGGAGGTCCTCTCGCCGCTGAAAACTCGGATTCCGCTCATGAACCGTCGAGGAGCCCGTGCTTGACTCCTGCAACAAACTAGAACAATTATTGGCAACCCCGCCCTTTGCTGGGCGACCCCGAACCTGCAACAAAGAACCCTCCACACCTTCCAACACATTTCTCACCACCATATCCTCAACAACATCGTCTAATGCATCGTCTTGATAAGCCTTGTCCATATTCAATTGCAAATTGTCCTTGCTGGTCCCTGGTCTCACTCCATCCCCAACACCCCCATCATATGTCTCCCAATTGGTCACAGGTAAAAGGTCCTTCAACCTGGCCGTTGTCCTAAAATCCGCACCTGATTCGCCTGGACAAGCTACTTCTGCAGGAGCAAACACCTGGCCTGACCTCAAAACTCCCGAGGCACCAGGCATCGCCGTGTCTCGCAAAAATTGCGACAACCTCCGCCCGCTCGTGACAGAAGCCGCGGACTTACCAGAAGGAACAGCCGGAACTTGCCCACGAACACCCACTACTGTCTGCAGAGGGGCAGAGTGCTCCACCCATACCCATTGACCGCTCTGCGGCCCCAAAGGTGATTCAAATGCGACCTGTGGAGGAAAAGAAGATGTGCCAGACATAGGAACTACAGGCGCTACATCCGCTGACCCATGCAACTGTTCCTCCGCATCCGGGGCCAGGGCAAAACCAGAAGCAGACCTCGAAGGCTGGGGCCTGGGTGAAAATTGGACCCTGTCAGAGGAAGTCAAGTCACACAAAACATATTGCCGCATCTGCGACCGCCTTGCCAGTCTGCCGGCTCTCTGGGAACCTCTCTGAGTGAAAGACACTGCAGTAGTAAACATCCAACACCTGGCCTTCCTCGCATTCCTCGCCATAGAAACCCACCAGGGCGGGCTGATTGCTGCCCGAAAAGTCTACCAACTCCAGCTCCTCCTCATCATCGCTATCGACAGCATAATCCACCAGCTGAGGGGAAGCCAAAACTGCTGCAGGGACCGGGGGGGCCAAATCCACAGGGGGCCGAACACCCTTAGACAAAACCTGCGGGCGCAAGGCACCGGGCCCCAACCACTGCTGACTCTGCACACTGGGGGCACCAGCCACGAGGGGTGAAAATTGGGTGCCAAACACTCCCCCACTAAGTAACTCATCGGGGGCCCCCACCATGACATGTGCAGCCCCTTTTCCTTTCGACTGCCTCATAGGCCTGCTGACTTGCGAAACCTGTGCCCCCCCCAGCCGCCTCCTAGTAGCTGCAGGTACAGCTGGGCAACTCCTGGACACCAGCCTACCAGCAGGGCTTCTCCTTACTGCCCTACCCCTGCGACCACTGGACTTGCCTGAATGAGGGGGGACCGAGGAGCTGGACTGTCGACCCCGGAATGTTCTGCAGGCTGCCACCGCATCCAGGACACCATCAGACGCTATCCTCTTTGGCCTCTGCGCGCCTGAAAAGACTGCCACTGGTGCTTCAGAAAGAAAGAAATTGCTCCGGGCCTCCTCCTGCATGCCTTCTGCCGTCATCCCGCCGAAAACGGCAAAACAATCGCCAAAAACGGCGAAATGCGCCGATATTAAAGGTTAAATGAACTTTACTGTGCCAGAAACAAAGTTCAAATAAAACGGCACGCTCGAAAATAACAGCTGCGTATTCTTCCTCGCAGCGCCGCTCTCCTCAGCCTCTGCGCGCGCCTCCTGACTGCCCCCGCCCGCGAGCCCTGACCTACCCACAATCCCCTGCGCGTGGATTGTTCCAATCGCGCGAATCATCCCAGGGGGACACCGGCTGACGCCGGAATCCCCCCGGGCCCCATTCTAATAATTTGCATGACTTAGGTATTTACCACAAAATACCTATTTTTTGGGTACGGTATAGGGAACTGGTATAACATTTACACCTTTGTAAGGATTATAATTTGAGAAGTAACTATGGTGCATTCTGCATTATTTTCCTCTCTCTTACACACATCAGGTTCAACTGTTGCTAGGTATGCAGGTATAAAGTGTTGTTAGGTTTTGATTAGGATATCAAACTGAAAACTGTACTGTGGGTTGACAAATGAGGATATATCCTGTTGTCAGAAGCAGCCTAGTAAGCAAATACTTGAGAGTATAGTTCAGTTGTCAGGCCCTTGCAAAGGTGTGGCAGACACACACTATCATGGCAGCCTTTTGTTTCCTAAACACTGTAAAGAGAAGGTGTTATTATTACTCAGTTCACTGACCTCAGAAGGATTGAAGACTATGTTGGCCGTGCTGTGATTTGAACTCAGCACCACTACCCTGTTCATTGTGGATAGCTTTTTAGAGTGTAGGGTCAAAAAGTTGCCTATGTCAGAGAGTTTGATGTTGTGCATGAGGGCTAGAGGGATGGTCCTTTTGTGGCATGGTGAACTTGTACTTGTGCTTTATCATGGACAGAAAGAAGCAGAACATGGGTGACCGACTACAGAACCTTCCTTCACTGCGGTTGCCATGGTCTGATACTAGTCTGGTAGTGTTTACAATAAGATGTCCAGCAATTAACCCCTTAGCTGCGGGGGCTATTCCGACGCAGTGATAAGGGGGGGGGGCCGCGCGGCGCTCCTGTGCTCGTGACGGAACCGCTCCGTCACGAGCCTCGGTTGAGCTGTGCTTGTGACGGAACGGTTCTGTCACGGCCCCGCCCACCCAATAGAACCCTCAGCGCAGGCGCTGAATTCGCGCCGCGCAGGCGCGGCGAGCGGGCCGTGACGGAACCGTTCCGTCACCAGCACAGCCCACCCGAGGCTTGTGACAAAACGGTTCCTTCACAAGCACGCAAGGGGTTAAAGAAGAGCCAGGACTATACTGCATTTCTTCATTCTAAGTGTTGGAGGATTTTTTTATGGAAGGGTGTACCTGCAATTCAAAACCCGTAGCATCCTGTGCTGGCGCAAAGGTTTGCATGGCACTAGGCAGACTAATTGTGCACCTATCGAAAAGAGCAGGTGTGCCCTATCTCTGTAGATATGGTTCAGTCCTTCTCTCTCCCTCTCACACGAAGCAGCGCAGCAATTTTGGTTGCGGCACCACATGATATAGTAGTAAATGTAATCTTGAGTGTCTAAACTTGCCTCTGCACCGGTACCTTATGTATCTTTCTTACTAAAGGTGACTTATGTAGTAAGGAAGGGTCACTTGTGCTCGGGACTCTCTTTGCTACAAAAATGTGCAAATAATTGCCTTACACAGAACCTGATGGAAGGTAATTCTCCTAACATGGATCTCTACAAAGTTATCTTTCCTTGCAGCTGCATTAAGAGTGTATGCATCGGACAAGCAAGAAAATGTCCTTCTCTGTGCATATAAAGCTTTAATGATGTGAGAAAACATGGGGTTTCTTAAACATGACGACTGAGCAAACATTTCTTTGCATAACCATTCAAACAGCTGGCCTGCTTTTCTAGGCCACAACCTACATATAAAGTTTCTTATTTTACATGTAACCATGTTAACATGCAGTCAGGTCTGTCTTGAATGTAACTTGCATTAGAACATTGGAATGTTGGGAGCTCCATTGAAAACAATGGAGTGCTCCGGGCTTATAATGACTGGTATAAGCCTGGAGCTCCAACATTCCACTGTTTCTTTTTTCACAGCTCTGGCTGTGAACAAAGGCTTCAGGGAGCCTGAGGGGATTCCAATCCCCTCGCGCTCCCAAACGGCTTTGTTCTTTTTTGTTAGAACGTTCTGCCCTCTAGTGGCAGAATGTTTTAATAGCCTTATAGCCCTTCGTAGCTGGGCTATACCGCTATTAAAGTCCCTCTCCCTTGTTAAAGGCCCTCGCCTTCGGCTCGGGGCCTTTAACGCTGGAGAGGTCCTTTAATAGCCGGTATAGCCCTCTACGGCAGGCGATAAGGCTATATTAGAACATTGGAATGTTGGGAGCTCCATTGAAAACAATGGAGTGCTCCGGGCTTATAATGGCTGCGATAAGCCTGGAGCTCCAACATTCCAATGTTTCTTTGTTCACAGCTCTGGCTGTGAACAAAGGCTTCAGGGAGCCTGAGGGGATTCCAATCCCCTCGCGCTCCCTGAAGGCTTTGTTTTATTTGTTCGAACATTCTGCCCTCTAGTGGCAGAATGTTCTAATAGCCTTATAGCCCTTCGTAGATGGGCTATACCGCTATTAAAGTCCCTCTCCCTTGTTAAAGGCCCTCGCCTTCGGCTCGGGGCCTTTAACGCTGGAGAGGGCCTTTAATAGCCGGTATAGCCCTCTAAGGCGGGCTATAAGGCTATATTAGAACATTGGAATGTTGGTAGCTCCATTGAAAACAATGGCGTGCTCCAACATTCCAATGTTTCTTTGTTCACAGCTCTGGCTGTGAACAAAGGCTTCAAGGACCCTGAGGGGATTCCAATCCCCCCGGGCTCTCTGAAGGCCTTGCTTTATTTGTTAGAACATTCTGCCCTCTAGTGGCAGAATGTTCTAATAGCCTTATAGCCCTTGCTAGCAGGGCTATATGGCTAGTAAAGTCCCGCTGCCTTCGGCTCGGGCTATAAGGCTATATTATAGTCACATGAAAGCCTTGTCACACACGACATAAAGTTGCGCTCCCGCTATTTGGTGAAGAGACATGTATTTATTTTGTTATTGTTTTAATACTTTTTTCTACATTTGAGTATGTGTCTATAAATACCTGACTCAGATGCAGGTACACTGTGCAGGTCTCTAGCATATCCTTAGTATGGAAGCTTCAGGTGTATCCTATGTATGCATAGGGTGTTAGCCTCTGATAAAAGACACTGTAGAGGTCTCAGTTATATGCACCAAATACAAGCATCTGTTATAGACACAGGGGCAGATTTATGATAACTGGGGCATCCCCAGGGATGCGCCAGTTATTTTGCGCCGCTGCTCCGCCACCCATGGTGCAAAAACGGCACAGATGCGTGACGCATCTGTGCCGTAAAGGTGGCGCATTGCTGGAGTTGCGTCGCAAGCGCGACGCAGCTCCAGCAAGGCTCGGGGGTGCCCTATCTGTCCAATGCTGCGTCAAGCCTTACGCCTGCTTCAAGTAGGCGCAGGGTTTTGACGCAGCATTGGCCTGAAAGTGATTGAGTGAAATCTTATAGATTTCACTCAGCCACTTTTGCGAGGCGCACCTGCCCCGGAACGCCCACCCTGCGCCGGAACGCCCACATGTGGCGCGGGGCTTTACAACGTGACGCATCTGCCTAGATGTGTCACGTTGTAAATTGGTCGTAGGGATGCGCCACGTTTACGCCGCAATTGCGTGACGCAAACGTGGCGAATTACCAACATAAATCTGCCCCATAGTACGGAAGCCTCTAATACATAACGAGGATGTTTGCCTCGTATATATGGCTAGCACTAAAATTCTTGCTATATAATAATGTTAAAATAATAATAAAAATACAAATATTAGCAGCAGTAGTAATTGTAATAATAAATAATATCTTACTTTTTTTTAATGTTTTGTACAGTATTTTTCAAGTTGATAATGTCCCGAAATGAGAGGTGTTATTATTACCGATTTTAATGGTACACAACTTAATGCCCTTGAAAGGATGGAAGTTTGAGTTGTCCCTGCCAGGGTTCATAAAATGAATGTCAGGGTTGTTTATTAAGGGGGGCGTGGCTAACGCGCCGGAGAGCTCGGACGGATTCCCTGTGAGCTCCGTGACACCGGGTCCCGCAAATGACATTTTCTCGGACTTTTGAATGGGCTGTTCGTCTATAAATGCCGGCGGAAGGTACGGGGAGCAAATATTACCCGTCGGCGGCTGATTTGTTGCCGAGGAGCGCTTTATTTCACCAGCGGTAACTTTCTGTCACAGGAGACGCGGGTGGCCGCCATTTTGAGCCGCCGATCCCGCGTTTCGTAATGCTCCTGAGGTGAGCTCTGCCGCTTTGGATTTCCCTCGTTATTTCATTTTAATATGACAGCGCTGATGTACTTTCCTCACATGTCTCTGCTATTGCTGTTATTCTACATTGTTTGATGCTGAGGTTCCTATTCACCTGCTATCTCTCCTGCTTCACTACTATGACTGCCATTTTCGGTATGCTTCCCATGTATACCCTATTTGCCTTACCAGTGTCCTTGCCTTCATAATTAAAGCATTCTGTGGATGGTTTTTATCACTTGGGTGTATCAATACTGCTGGCTCATGAAGAGGTCTTGATGGCAGGTTCTGTTTCTCGTGTTGTAGCGCATTGATCAGTTTTTCAGGCAGTGACGCACTATCCAGTTCTTCAAGCTGCGACGCTTCAACCAGTTGTCTCATTCCAGCGCTCTCCCTCAAGTTCAAGTGCTTTGTCCTCAGTTCCAGTACTTTCTGTTTCCATTTACCTTGCTGAGTTCTCGTGCCCCTATGACTCTATTCATATCTCAGAATCTGTGAGGAGCACTCAGGAGGTTTGCGCCTGGTTGGCTTTCGTGCTGTGTCCGTTCCAGAGCAATTTACTTGCTAGCCATTTTCAGTGATACATCATTTGTATAGCGCAATGGCGAATGTTTCACCTACCACAAAATTGTCCCAGACTGGCACTAAACCGAAGAGACTCAAAAATGACCCCCCTTCCCCCATCCAATCTTCCTCTAATCCTGTTCTGGACTCCATTTTGGAAGAGGTTCGGGGTCTACAACCATTCATGTCTGCCACCAATGAAAAGCTGAGGCAGATAGAAGAGCGGTGGGTCGGTATGGAGGGCAAGGTGTTGAATTTGGAACAGCGTGTTAGTGATATACAAGATGTCTCTGCCAAAATCCCTCAATTGGAACAAGAAATCCTCAAACTAAAGCTACACACCGAGGACCTTGAAAATCGTAACCGTAGGAACAATCTACGCGTTTATGGTGTTCCAGAGAATTTGGAGGGCTCCGATATGGTGTCTTTTATCCATAAATTCCTACAGGAACTTCTGGATCTCTCACCATCTACTCATCCTTTAAACATACAAAGAGCTCACCGCTTGGGTCGTCTAAATTCCAACTCTTCCAAGCCTCGCGGCATTATTATGCTTTTCCTTGAGTTTACTGAACTAATGTCAGTTTTGAAGGCAGCGAGGATTAAACGACGTCTCCAATGGTCTGGTCACAACATTTTTATCTCACAGGATCTCTCGTCCGCCACGAATGCTCGACGCAAGGAATTCTTGAATCTACGGCCTCTGATGAGACAATTGAACATTCAATATGGAACCCTACATCCTTGCTTCTGCAAAATAACTTACGATGGACGCACCCGCTCCATTGATGATCCACAGAAGCTGCATTCATTCCTTCAGAGTGTCTCTCCTTCTAATATGGACACTGCTCGTTAATGTCTTCTTCTTCTCCTTTTTGTGCTTCATGCCTCGTTGATGGTCTTTGTTGGTTTCTTCCTTCTATTTCTTCATTTCTTCCCTAACGTTCAGCCTTTTTATCTTTTTCTGTTTTTATTCTTATATTTGTCCTTTCATTGGTAGTAAGCGGGATTCTGTCCCATCTCTGGTGTTTCTACGTCCCTGCTATCTTGGTTGCTTTTCTCTTTACGGGTCAGGATATCTTACCTTGACCCGTGTTCTCTTTTCTGTTTCTTCTTTTTCTGTATCTTTTTCTCTCTTTCTTTTTGGTTTATTTGCTTCTCTTCCCACTTTCTATGCGATTCTATTCCTAAGCGATCTCTACTTCTCTTTTTGTTTTTCATATTGTCATTTTTTATATCCATGGTTTTCTTTGGTCTTGCTATTGTGAGCGTTTTGGGAGTTCCCTTTTTCAATTGTTTATGCATTTTTTGTCTTCCCTTTTGTAGTGATCTCCTTGCCATGTGTATCTTCCACTTGTCACCCATCCTCCCCTCTTCCCACCATGTGTAACTTTGTCTCGTGGAACGTGTGAGGTCTTGGTCATCCTGTCAAGCGTCAAAAGGTACTGTCTCATTTATCTAAATTTCATTCACAGGTTGTTTTTCTTCAAGAAACGCATTGTTCTGATGTTGAATCTCTTAAGCTTAAAAGACAATGGGTGGGCCAGGTTGTGTTTTCGCCTGCTATTAAAAAAAAAGGAGGGGTTGCTATACTGTTTCACAAAGCATTAAATGTTCAAATTATTTCTTCTAGTAATGATGATGAAGGACGTTGGGCAATGGCTAAGGTTGTCATTCAAAACAAGACGATGGTATTGCTTAATATATATGGTCCTGTCCGCCCTGATCCAAAATTTTGGAAAGATATAAAAGTTTTAATCTCGTCCATAGATTGCCCTGATTTTATTGTTGCTGGTGATTTTAATCAATGGTTAGACCCTTTCTCCGATAGATTATCCTCTAGTAAATTTCAACCTGACAAATCCCATAAGAGTTTTCAATCTGCCATTGCTTCTCGTCCTTTATATGATTCTTGGAAAATGTGCAACCCAGATTTGCTTGAATCTACTTTTTTTCTAATGTTCACCGCACCCGCTCAAGAATTGATTATATTATGGTTAGTAAATCTCTTTTGCCCTCCATTTAAAAGTCTGTTATTGGCTCTATTTTTATCTCCGATCATGCTCCTGTGTATACTACCCTGGATCTCTCCCTTATTTCCTCTAAATTCAGTCGTTGGAAATTTAATTCTTTTCTTTTATCTGATGCCATTTTTATGAAAGAGAGTGTGGAATATTTCAATGAGTTTTTCTCCTTTAATAATCCTTTGGACACCTCCATTCCCATCACTTGGGATGCTTTCAAGGCTTCCTTTAGAGCATTTACTATATCCTATGTTTCCAAAAGGAAGAAGCTTAATAGACAAAAATATGAAGACGAGCTTAAAGTGATCAAAAGTCTTGAACATTCTTATTTTTCCTCTAAGTCCTCTTCGGCTCTCCAGGAGCTAATCCTAGCCAAAACTGACCTTAACAAAATTATTACTAATGAAGCTTGTCACACCCTTCTCAAAATTAAATCTAAATTCCATGGAGGCCAAAATAAAGCAGGGAAAATGTTGGCAAATTATTTAAAAATTAAATCTGAACGTAAAACGATTGGTCCGATCTTTAATGACTCTTTAAATAAATTAGTTACTTCTGATGAAGACATTGCCAAAGTATTTCATAATTATTACCAAGCCTTATACTCAGATGATACCCATCCCTCTGAAGCGAACTTATCGACATTTTTTGAGGGCCTCCCAGCTCCCCCATCCCTTCCGATGGATTTTGCTCTTTTAGAACGGGAAATCACTCTTCAGGAAATTACTACAGCTATTACCTGTCTTAAAAAATCGAAAGCTCCTGGCCCTGATGGTTTACCTGTTGAGTTTTATTCCTCTTTTCAATCTTTTTTTGCACCTAAACTCCTTCAATTATTTAATTCTTTTATCTCAGATGCCAAAGCCTCTGGGTCCTTTTTGGACGCTCTTATTGTCATTATTCCCAAACCTGATAAAGACCATTCGCAATGTAAAAACTATCGCCCCATATCATTAATTAATTATGATTGCAAAATTTTTGCTAAAATCCTTGCCTCTCGTCTAGACTCTATTATTCCCTGTTTAATTAAAACAGACCAAGTGGGTTTTGTGAAGGGTAGACTTGCTGCTGATAATGCTCGCCTGTTTTCCAATGTCATTGCGCATGCTAAACATGTTAAAGTCCCATTGGCGGCCCTCTCCCTGGACGCTGAAAAAGCTTTTGATCGTATTAATTGGCAATTCATGTTCCATACCCTCAAATGGTTTGGTTTTGGTCCCTCTTTCATTTCCTTGGTTCAACTTCTCTATTCTTCCCCTCGTGCCAGTATTTTTGTTAACTACCAATTCTCTAGATTTTTTTCATTGAATAGAGGCACAAGACAAGGCTGTCCCCTTTCCCCCTTGTTATTTATTTTATGTCTCAAGCCTTTTTTAGAGCTTATTCGTTCTAACTCTAATATTACTGGCCTAATGCTCTCCGCTACAGAAACGAAACTGGCTGCTTATGCAGATGATGTCCTAATATATATGTCCAATCCGGAATCCTCCCTTCCACATTTTTTGAATGAGGTTAGTCTGTACTCCTCCATATCAGGTTATAAGCTTAATTTATCAAAAACGGAAGTTCTACCCCTTAATCCACTTTGCTTCCAGTACATGTTTAATGATACTGATTTTACATGGTGTCCCTTGTGGTAAATAAATAAATAATACCCTATTTTTGACTAGACTTATAGCATAACAGATAGCTCAATAAATAAGAGTCAAGATTCGAGGTAGTAGGAGTTTCTGCAGGTTTATTACAGCATAAGGACAGGATCAGGACAACCTGCATAGGAACAGAATGACAGAGGCCCAGCAGGACAACTGGGGCCCAGCAGGGGAAAAGAGGCCCAGCAGCTGCTGGGGCTTGGTCTGGGATGAGCGCGCTAACATTTAATAACAAAACATTGACTTATATACATAGCGCAAACACATAGCATTACATTGCAGTAGGCGTAGCAGTGGGTGGAGCAGAAGGCGTGACATGTAACAGTCTCGAGAGATAACAGTAAAAAGAGGTGTAACTGGGAGTTTACTTAGACATGTGATGCAAACGTAACAGAATATGTCATGAATGGGCGGAAACATTGGAGGGGGCTACCTAAGGAGCCGGGACCTCTAACCTAATGGTGCGCGAAAATTGGCAATGACGTGTTACTAGGAGAAGCTGGGGGCTATGAACTCTGTGCTAGGAGCAGAGACTAGAGTCTGGAGGGTCGGAGCGACATGTACCTAAACCCTATCTGGTATCTACTGTTTAGGGAACATGTTGATATAAACTAGAAGTCATGAGGGGAAAAGCTAACCTGATTCTAAGACTGGACCATGCATTATTCTACATGTAGTGCGTGAAGAATATTAAATGACTATTAAATACAGTATTACTCTAACGTGGAGACGAGAAGGCTAGACAATGATGGAAACTATTGATGCAGTTCAGTAGCTCAGGAATGCAGAGGAGGAGGACTGAACTGATAGCAGGAACTATAACATACTTTTGGTAGACTCAGAGGCAGAGCCGGGCTGCACCGGGCACTGCAAGGCAGGAAGTGAGTGAAGGGTCGAGGATACAGGTGGGGGCTGTGTCGCTCCTCAGCGAGGCTTTCAGGAGACAGGAGTTGAATCTGTGGTCCGGGCCCTTTTGAGGCCTGGAAACGGGGACTTTATAATTGAATAACGTGCACACTGAGAAACGTGGCAACATTACTTACATAGGCCTGATATTCGTAGTATTCACGAGGACTGGAAACTAACATACTAGAGGTGGACACAACTGTAATTGCGTCTTTAATCGGGCATAGGGAATAACATATGCATATTGGTCATGCACACATAACACATGATGGATGAGGCGTAGGGACACAGAACATGGCAAAATTTACTTTTCCACATTCCCTCCTTGTCACTACGTTTCCATCAGGAAACATCAATATTCATGATACCGTCTATCATTTCATACAGTACCATTTGCTCGTCTCGAATTGTCTTGGAACGAGATTTAGAACGGGGCTTGGGACTAGGAATACAAGAGGTAGCACACATGCTGCAAATCGCAGGGCCACATTGTATACAGAGGCAGCAGCTAAATATGATCGCTACTGCAATACCTAAGAAGGACAGGACTTTCCATCCCCATGCGGAAATTATATTCCAGAACCAACCGGACCATGTCCAGGTGCCTGGATCTTGGTGTAACAGATGGGCAATTTTATGGAGTCTGGTTATAGCTGAATAAACAGACGGCGCGTTATTTGGAATGAAAATACAACAACTGGATCCGAGAATTCTACAGGCCCCGCCCCTATCGGCCAGTATGACGTCAAGGACGAGACGATTCTGTAAAACGACAATTCTCATAAAGGACTGCTCTTCAGTTAAGTTACCTAGAGCGGAGGCAGTCTCATCTACTACTGCTTCAAGGGTTCTTGTTAACCTACGGATTAGCTTACTATTTACAACTGTACCTAAATAAGGGAAAACACCTTTATCTATATCAATGAATTGCTCTGCGGCGGTTTCAGTATAATCGACAATCGGGAGATTTCTCTTGTGTCTAGTGTGTACTAAGAAAGAATTCCTATGATAGTCAGGTGGGGCTAGAAAAACAGGTGGCAGTAGGAAAGCAATGTAACAGGTTCCCTCCCAATCGAGGGGCAGACGAACATATGCAGTTTGACCACAAACAAAATAAGAATGACGTGAAGCTTTGAAAATAGATTTCCCACTGTCACTATACTGGATAACAGTAGTACATTCACTATGACCTATATGTACAGAACCATAACTACGGACACATAATTCGCCTTTGACTGGTAGTACTGAAATAGCGGGTGAGTCTGGAGTAGTATCAGACTGAACATTCAGAACCATGAAATTCGACGAATAATTTCCTAAATTATATACTTCATTTTCTAAATCTAAACCTGTTCTGTGGGGGAAACCTTGCTTGTCTGGAAAACATGTACTGTTAAGAAAAGACATATCTGTTGAGGATGACGTTAACGTGGACCATGCTCCACACGAACCATTGTGTGAGAATGGATAAGGAAAGAGTGGCAGAACTCCCTTCGGTGTCTGAAAAGGGGGGAGTCGACCACACACCCAACAATTAGTGGCATTGCTGGTCTGGTGTGAATAATGTAACATACGGATGAATGTGTTATTACGCATGGCGAGGCGGTATGAATATTCGTGAGGAGGCAGATCACTAAACGTGTGCTCTACTGTAGCATGAGCAGACATATTTACATGAGGAACTGGAAAACACAGATAGAAAGCATAACTGGTGCAGGAAATCATTATGCTAAGAAACAATATGAAACTTAGAAAAACGATGCATTTAAGTGAACTTTGACTGACTCTCTCACTATGGGGGTCTATTTTATACATGTCAGAAACAGTCTAACCGTTTCACCTAGGGGAGGACTTATACAATCAAACTGGCTGACTTATTAGACCTGAGCTTTAACTTATACTCCTGTTGCGGAGTTTTCTCTAACAAGGGAGGGGTTGTAATAATGTCCGGTGCGGGACAGTCCTTTAAAACAATATTCTGGCAATCCTTCGAATCCTGGGAAATGTTCTTGGAAGTGTTTTTGAAGACTGATTTCGGTCCTTTGAAAAGTTTTACATGAGAAAGATGAACCCACCCCTTCCTGCCTTCCAACTTGACGGCAGTTCGGGTGGTCAAGAGGACCTGACGTGGCTCCTTCCAACGTGGTTCCAGCGGACTTGATCTGTCAAAATTTCTGATCATCACCAAGGATCCTGGAACGATCTCGTGCGGTGCCACCTCGGTATTGTCTGGAAATGCGGCGGCAACCTGTGAACGACATGAGTTGAGGGCAGACATCAAGGAAGCTAGGTAATCTGTCAGCATATTACATGAAACATCGGTAATACTTCGGGGTCTAGGAGTACCCCACATATTAGGGGGGCGGCCGAAAACGACCTCATACGGGGACAGACCTGATCTGGAATGTGCGACCATACGCATGTAAAACAGAGCGACTGGCAAAGCTACTAACCAATCCACACCCTTGTCTTTACATACTTTTGCTATACGGATTTTCAGAGTCTGATTATGCCTTTCGACTAGTCCAGCTGCTTCTGGATGGCGTACACAATGGAACTTCCACTGGTACCCTAACAACAGGGAAACGTGCTTCATTAACTCTGAGGAGAATGGCTGACCGTTATCAGAATATACGACTCTAGGGAGTCCATATCTAGGGAAGAATTCACGAACCAACTGCTTGGCAGTGGTCGCGGCTGTGTAATCTGGGACTGGATATGCTTCTGTCCATCTGGACAAGGCGCATACAACTACAAGGACATACTTGAAACCTCGACATCGCTCCATTTGAATATAATCCATCTGGAGGACCTCAAAAGGGTGGTCAGGGGGCTGGAAACCACCTTGTTCCACCGGGACACTTTTACCTGGATTAAACTGGCAACATATCATACAGGTACGGACTTTCTGCTTGGCTGCAGCTCGTAAATGCTTATTGAACCAAATGTTCTGGATACTGTCTAGCATAGCTTTTTCTCCTAAATGTGCTGGACTATGTGCGGTATTGATAATGACTTGAACCATAGAATCGGGGAGAAACCATGTGGCTCTACCCTTCGTTAACCATCCTTGATCTGTCTGGACCCCTCCTTGTACAGACCATTTCTTGATTTCATCGGGAGTAGCATGTGACTGAATATCTATGACATCTTGAGTAGGGTCCTTAACTGTCATGCATATAGTCGGATCTGGAATATGTGTCTGATTAACTGGAATGTCTGGAGTCTGTGCTGTAAGCTTGGCTGTGCGGTCTGCTAAATCATTACCTTGGGAAATAATGTCAGTAACTTTCGTATGTGCTTTGCACTTCATGATAGCAATAGATGTCGGTAAATGTATGGCATCTAACAGGGCTTGAATAAGGAGACCATGCTGAATCTTGGTTCCATGAGAAGTCATGAAACCTCTCTCCTGCCAGAGCACTCCGAAGTCGTGTACAACTCCGAATGCGTAACGTGAATCTGTGTAAACATTAACTTTCAGGTTCTTGGCGTGTATGCAGGCTTGTGTCAGAGCAACCAGCTCTGCTGCTTGAGCGGACAGAGTATCAATACGGTGTGTTTCAATAACTTCAGTGTCAGTAGTCACTGCATACGCGGCGACTAGTTCTCCTGTACTAGTTCTCATACATGAACCATCCACATAAAGTGTCAGGTCAGGATCTGGTAACGGAATGTCTGTCAGGTCTTGTCTTGGCTTTGTCGTAATGTTAACTACTTCCACACAATCATGTGTGTCTGGATTTGAACTAACTGATGGTAACAGTGTAGCAGGATTCAGGACGTTGCAGCGTCTAATTTCTATGTGTGGCTGGAACAGTGTCAATTCATAACCTGTTAAACGTGCAATGGTCAAGTGCTGAGTTTGTGTTCGGTTTAAAAGAACTTCTACTGAATGTGGAACTTGTACTGTCAGGGAATGTCCTAAAACTATGGAATCACTTTGTCTGATAGCCAGTGCTGTGGCTGCAACTGACTTGAGGCACGCAGGCAACGCCTGGGCGACTGGATCTAATGTGCTCGAAAAATAAGCACAGGGCTTGTATTGACCTGCTTGATCTTGTGTGAGGACAGATAATGCTGTACCTTCGCGTTCAGTAACGAAAAGTGTAAAAGGCTTACTGTAGTTCGGTGTAGCTAGAACTGGAGCTTGACATAGGGCTTTCTTTAACTCATTAAAACTAAGTGTATGGTCAGATGTCCAAGGGAGGACAGCCGATACGGCTGCCTCCTGTGTCGTTAACTGTATCAGTGGCTTGGCTAGAAATGCATACTGGGGAATCCATTGTCTACAATAAGAAGTAAGGCCGATAAAAGCACGTACCTCCTTCTGGGTTCTGGGCTGGGGAAGACTCGCTATTAACTGGATACGGTCGGGTGTCAACTGCCTACCCCTCTTGGACAGCAAGTGTCCTAAGTATACCACTTGCTGGACACAGAATTGAAGCTTCGAAGGTGACACCTTGTGCCCCATCTCGGCTAGAAAATACAGAACTGTAAGTGATGCTCGCTCGCAAGCACGTTCAGAACGGGCTGTGATCAGTAGATCATCGACATACTGGAGCAGGGCAGTGTCAGTTGGCATGTGAATGTTGTCTAGTTGTCTCTTGAGTGCTTGACTGTAAATACTAGGGCTTTCTGTGAAACCTTGAGGAGCGCGTGTAAACATATAGCTCCTTCCATTTAAACAAAATCCGAAAAGAAACTGGCTGTCCGGATGAATGGGAACACTAAAAAATGCATTCTTGAGGTCAATAACAGTGAAAAACATGGCTTCGGAATCAATGGCTGTTAACAGGGAAGAAATATCTGGGACAACTGGATACTGAGGAATAATACATTTATTAAGCTCTCGCAAATCAATCACTAATCGATATACTGGGGGTGCATTTGGATCAGTACGTTTCATGACTGGAATGATCGGAGAATTGCATACATTGGAGTCAGTTTCTACAACTACTCCCTGAGCCATGAGCTCGTCAATAATTTTGGATAAGGCTGCTACAGCCTCAGGTGGCAATCTGTACTGCCTGATTCGTGGTAACACTACACCTGGTTTGAGAGTCACACGATAGGGTGTGATTTGTATGTAACCTACATCAGTTGGACCTTGCGCCCATAAATGCTGCGGAACATTAGACAATCTTGAATCAAAATCTCGTAATACATAGTGACCCTTAAAGTCACGTAGGAACAGACGTATTCCCTCTGGGGAACAGCAAATAACTGCACCTAATTCTTTCAGTGTCTTAATACCTAATAGATTTTCTGGACATGACTTAGTAAGTAACAGATCAGTAGTACGGGACAATGGACCTACTTCTAGAGTAACTGGCTTAGATATTTCATTAACTATGGGTTTTCCTGAAAATCCAAGGGAAACATTTCTTGAGCCTGAGAGCGGAGCCCCTGGAACTTCGGCGTGACTAATTGTGGTCCTACTTGCCCCTGTATCGATCAAAAACTTTCTGTCTTTCCCTAATACTTGACTATGAACATAGGGACCTTCTTGGTCTACAGGTATCTCGATGAGAGGCAAGCCTACCTCCCTCTCTAGGCTGTTTCATGAATATGACTGGTACTCTGGATACTCGGACTGTGCATACTGGTACATCTGTGATGTAACGTGCTGTGTTGCAGCAATAGGCTGCGGTACTGTAACTGTCTGTTGTGCATTCTGTGACTGAGGAGTCTGTGAAACTTGTTCTTGTCTTGGCGGACGTGGTCTTTCTTTGGTCTTACCAGTAGCTATGTTGTGTTTCAGAACTGCACACTCGTTTATAAAATGACCTGGCTGTTTACAATAATTGCAGTTCCCTTTAACGGGAGCCGCAGGATGACTGGCTTGATTCGGACCCCTCTTCTGACTGTCTTGAGGAATAGATTGTGCAACTAGCACTTTCATTTTCGTGTCTTTCATACGTTTTCTTTCGTGTTCTTGCTCTTCTCTGATTCTATTCTGGTGATACTGGAGCATCTGGAGCATCTGGGACGGAGTATTGGCTTGCCAGGTGCTTTCGACTTTCAAAACTCGATTTTTAATTTGTGGACTTGAATTCTCGACTAATTTAGTAACAAAAAGGTGAGGGTATGACTCACTACTTGTCTTGAGACCACTGTTAATACTAAAACATTTCTCAAATCTAGAATAAAAATCACTAATATCCTCATCTTGTTTCTGTTTACAGGCTGAGATTGCATCCCAGTCTTCTTTTCTTGTTGTCAATAATCTGGGTAAAACTTGAATCAATAATTCTGGTAATTCTTTACATTTATCTCCAAGACCGGTACCTGGTACTCGTGCCTTGTCTTCAGCTTCTAGAGCTGCCCAATCGATCTTTTTCTCTCCCACCTCCCATTCTTTTTCCTTTAACTTTTCATACACCCCTGCGGGTAGCAGAACCTTTAACATTTTAATGACATCTGGGTAAGTGTATTCTCCCATACGGAGCATGTCTTTTAATTCTCTATGGAACCCCGCTGGATCTTTGTCATGACAGGGAATTAATTTCTTCATTTCGAGAAGTTCCATCTTTGAAATTGGAGTGTATACAAACACTCGTTGCATTTCGCCACCCGCCCCTTGGACTGGGTGGACTTCTCGTAACGGATGCTGTCTGTCTATGTAGAAGGGTTTACTTTCTGGGGGTGAGACATGAACAAAATGCGGGTTCAAGAACGTTCTATACTTGTGGCGCTGTTCTAGAATGACACTAATTAAATCGGTACCTAGACCTCTCCATCTGTACTGGAGTAACTCGTTCAGGATATCATGTAACGGGCCTGGATCAGAATGTTGACCCTCATACAGAGTAATGAGGTGCTGGATCATATACATACCCACCAGTCGCTGCTCGGCTGGGGGCAGTTTCAGAAACATTTGTGCCACTATTTCGTCTGGAAAAGTGGTAGAATCAGTAATCCATCGGACTGCTGATCGGGCTAGTTCTTGTTCGTGCATGGTACTTAATTCGCTATAACCGACTCGTGATTTCAGAATGTGATCGATAGCTTGAAATACTTGTTCTAGAGAGCAAGGCTCTCGTTCTGGTGCTGGATGATGAAAAATAGACTTAGGTTCTGGACGTAAATGGCGATCTGGAAATCTGGATTTTCCTACATACGCTATTCTGACGGGATTCTCGTCTTCCTCTTCAGGATCAGAGATACTTTCTTTCTCGCTTACTTGTGCTGCTTTACGCTGTTCGTGTAACCTTATTATTTCTTTACGAATTTTCTTGTACATACTCTCCATGGCACCGACGGTCTTGTGCTTACCCTCGGCTATATTATCACTCCACCTTGTTAGGATTCTCATCTCGGCGGGATCTTTAGACGGGTAATCTTGTTCCCTTATTAGACAATTGATCAGGAACTTTAATATCATGAGCTGAATCTCGGCTTTCCTTTGAGACATAATCTCGCCAATACTTTCTGGATCATCCCCTGTACGGATGAAACGATATATTCTGTCTAGATCTTCTTTCATATTCGGTAAGGTGACTAGATACTCGGTCACTCTCCTTACACGTAAGGAATATAAAACCATAGTATATTCGCCTGGAACTGGATCATAGACACATTCGGCAAGGGCTTGTCTGATTTCTGCAACAGACTTATTACTTTTAGGAGTACGCTGTGATGCTTGAGCATGTAATTCGAGTGCTGTTAAACGCTTGTGTGGCGGCGGGGTTTGAGGAGGACCTCCTCCTGCGGCCCCTAGACTAGAATCGTCGACTGACATTCTTCGTGCTTGCAGAGTCGGTAATTGTAACGTGGGCTGAACTTGTGCGGCGGGCTGACCCGGGGGTACCGTAACAGGTACTCCGGTGTCAGGAGGAACGGGAAGTGCCTGATTTACAGGGACTGGCGGAGCGCGAACAGGATTTGCATATTCTGGAACTGTGTCGTCCAAATAGGACGAAATAAAAATATCAGCTGCGGTCGGTTTGTGACGTAGCTTGGTCGAAACTAACGGTGGCGGGAAATTACTGGGTGCCTCTGGGGTCGCTTTTGGCAAGCCTTCGGCAAGGAGAGGATACATACCCTTAATAAGGGCATGCCTCTGTCTGTCTGACTGTTCGGCTTTGACTTGTTCACCTATCTCGATTAATTCTCTTTCTTGGGCTCGTTCTTGGGATTCTCTACTTAACTCTGACTTTCTGACTTCCTTTTCCGTTCTTCTATGCGCTTCCTTACGCCATAACTCGATGGCATCTTTCTGTGACTGTCTGGCTTTCTTTTTCCATAATGCTTCTTCTACTCGCATGATACATTCGGCATCCCATGTACCCGATACGGGCCATCTATACTTTTCTTCTAACTGTTTGGTATACTCTACCCATAAATCTAGATACAATATGGCGCTTATGCCATGTTTCTGATACATAAAGTGACCTGGACTGTCCCTAGGCGGAACAGGAACTGCTGCTTCCAGCAGACCCTTTCTAGTTTTTAACTGACGTAACTTGGAAAAGAGCGGCATTCTAAACTTGAATCGGAACACAATACAATACACGAAAAACAATAACAATTGGGAAAACAATTCAGGCATACCACGACATTGGAAATACATTAAACAACATTATAAATAACAGTTCGAACAGAATACTACCTGAAAAAACTGAAAACAGAAACAGAACAGAATTCTCGAGAACGGAACAGACTAGAGTTACTGGATGCACTGCTGTAACAGTACGGAACATACCGGTCCCATAAAGGAACACATCAAGACCCGTATCCACCTAGGTGAACACTTCGTTTGTGGGCTTGGGTACCACCAACCCACGGACCAGGAGTCAATTTAGACTGACCCTGTCTAGACACTACCCCAGCAATGGTACTCACCGGGCAGCACGGAACGGAAGGCCTCGGACGGGACTGGACTACGACGACGAACTTCGGACTTCGGACTTCAATTACGGGTGGACCTCCGGATACCTCGGACCTTGGACTCTCGGCTTGGGCTCTGGTCGGGACTCGCCGCGTTCCTCCACCGTCTCGTTCGGATGCTGGACCGCCTCCTCCGTCTCCTCCGTGGGCCTGAGGGATACTTGAAGCAGAAATATCTGCACTTGGCCAGTATGGTTCCGTCACGACTGCAGAGGGTCAGGGGGTCGGCGTGGCTTCACCGACGCGTGGGGAAAGGGCAAGTCCCTATTCGGGCGCCATTATGTGGTAAATAAATAAATAATACCCTATTTTTGACTAGACTTATAGCATAACAGATAGCTCAATAAATAAGAGTCAAGATTCGAGGTAGTAGGAGTTTCTGCAGGTTTATTACAGCATAAGGACAGGATCAGGACAACCTGCATAGGAACAGAATGACAGAGGCCCAGCAGGACAACTGGGGCCCAGCAGGGGAAAAGAGGCCCAGCAGCTGCTGGGGCTTGGTCTGGGATGAGCGCGCTAACATTTAATAACAAAACATTGACTTATATACATAGCGCAAACACATAGCATTACATTGCAGTAGGCGTAGCAGTGGGTGGAGCAGAAGGCGTGACATGTAACAGTCTCGAGAGATAACAGTAAAAAGAGGTGTAACTGGGAGTTTACTTAGACATGTGATGCAAACGTAACAGAATATGTCATGAATGGGCGGAAACATTGGAGGGGGCTACCTAAGGAGCCGGGACCTCTAACCTAATGGTGCGCGAAAATTGGCAATGACGTGTTACTAGGAGAAGCTGGGGGCTATGAACTCTGTGCTAGGAGCAGAGACTAGAGTCTGGAGGGTCGGAGCGACATGTACCTAAACCCTATCTGGTATCTACTGTTTAGGGAACATGTTGATATAAACTAGAAGTCATGAGGGGAAAAGCTAACCTGATTCTAAGACTGGACCATGCATTATTCTACATGTAGTGCGTGAAGAATATTAAATGACTATTAAATACAGTATTACTCTAACGTGGAGACGAGAAGGCTAGACAATGATGGAAACTATTGATGCAGTTCAGTAGCTCAGGAATGCAGAGGAGGAGGACTGAACTGATAGCAGGAACTATAACATACTTTTGGTAGACTCAGAGGCAGAGCCGGGCTGCACCGGGCACTGCAAGGCAGGAAGTGAGTGAAGGGTCGAGGATACAGGTGGGGGCTGTGTCGCTCCTCAGCGAGGCTTTCAGGAGACAGGAGTTGAATCTGTGGTCCGGGCCCTTTTGAGGCCTGGAAACGGGGACTTTATAATTGAATAACGTGCACACTGAGAAACGTGGCAACATTACTTACATAGGCCTGATATTCGTAGTATTCACGAGGACTGGAAACTAACATACTAGAGGTGGACACAACTGTAATTGCGTCTTTAATCGGGCATAGGGAATAACATATGCATATTGGTCATGCACACATAACACATGATGGATGAGGCGTAGGGACACAGAACATGGCAAAATTTACTTTTCCACACCCTCCAAAATTAAATACCTTGGTATATGGTTTTCTTCCTCTCTAAAAGACACCCTTAAATTAACCTTTGATTCATTAATTAACAAAATTAATTCCCTTCTTCAAATTTGGTCTCCCTTATTTCTCTCCTGGTGGGGTAGATTAGATACTATTAAAATGATGATTACCCCACATGTGCTATATACTGTTTCCATGCTCCCTTTTAAAATTCCTAAATCCTATTTTGCACGAATTAATTCCCTTTGTATAAAATTTTTGTGGAATAGCAAACACCCACGCATTGCACTGCACAAGTTAATTCGACCTAAACAAGAAGGTGGTGTTCGGTTTCCTGATTTTAAATCATACCATTCTGCCTTTTTGATCAAACAGTCCTTCTCCTTGGCTTATGACTTCATGGATGCTCCTGTGCCTAAGTGGGTTCTTCTAGAACGCTCTCTTCTCAAAGATTTCTCTTTTCAACATATTGTTTTCATGTCAAATTGCACTTTTTTATCCAAATGTCCCATTTTGAAATATTCCCAAGTTCTACTACAAACTACTTTTTCTTCTACTTTATCCCCTCTTCAATGTTTCCTAGCCTCGGTGGTGTGGTATAACAAATTCCTTATATACAAAGGTAAATCATTCTACTTTAAACACTGGAAAGAAAAGGGTATCCTATTCGTACATCAGTTCTTTGTTGGTTCATCCCTCATTTCCTTCCCAGCATTGCAAAATGTTTTTCATTTGCCTTCATCATTTCTTACTGAATATACCATTATAACATCTTCCATTCAATCCCACCTGTCTTCCCTCTCCTCATCTATTTCTGTTTCTTCAATCACCCCCACCACTCCACTGTGCCCTTTATTTTCTACTCAACTACCTAAAGCTGCACTTGTATATTCAATTTTGTTATCTAATGTTTCTGAACATTCTAAATCGAATGTAGAGACTGCTTGGGAGACTGACCTCGAAGTCTCTCTATCTATTGTATTGTGGGATCGTTTATGGTCCAAACTTTTTAAAACATCTGTTTCTGCACGTATTACGCAATCTTTATTCTTTATATATCATAGAGTGGTTATTACCCCGGTTAGTATCCATAAGTTCTCTCAAGTTTCCTCACCTTTATGTTGGTCATGCTCCAAGGAACCTGGTACTCTTAAGCACCAATTATACGACTGTTCCCCTGTTTTATCATTTTGGACTGAAGTATGGAATATCTGCATGCCAATGTTTTCTTTCTCCTCCCCGTTATCTTTACTGAATGTGTTTTTAGGTTCCTTATCTGAGGATATTGATATTGTATCTTCTTCTGCTAAGTTATTAGACCTGTTTATTGCTCTTGCATTTAAAGTTATTTTATTGTGTTGGAAAGATAACTCTAAGCTTTCTGTCCACACTTGGTGGAACTTTATCTGTGATGAGCACAGAATCTCTATTGCTTCATCCACCTCTGTCCCTTTAAAAATTAAATCTGATCTACTCTGGCTTCCCTTCATCTCCTACCTTTCTTCCAATCCCCCATCCTTATTACGTGCTATTAATCCCACGTAGTAATTCTTGCTCTTCTTTTTCTTTTCTCTTTTTCCTTTTTACTCTCCTCTTTCTTTCTTTTCCTTTTTTTCCCCTTTCCTTATCTTCTCTTTCTCTATTCTTTTTCTCCTTCTCCTCAAGCACTTTTTTAGGATTACTTATGTCATTTAATTACTAGTTCCCATTGTACTTTTCACTATGTATTTTTGACTTGTTTTTTTTGTATTACTTATTAAATGCTTAATAAAAATTTCCTAAACAAAAAAAAAGGGTTGTTTATTAACTGACTGGGCCATTTTAATTGCTATCCGCAAAATATGCATACCCTCTTTGAAACCTGATAACAAACATTAAGCAGAGCCCACCAGAGCAAATGTCAGCCGTCTGGTATATATATTGTGCATATGAGAGGTCTGTGTACTATTCAAAGGCCAGAGGCAGTGCACAGTGTGCATCTATCAGAGACCCTCTGAATACAGTGTGCATATATTCCAAACAGAAGCCTTCGCTCCTGACAGACCTTTCTAGCAGTGACTCCAAGAATAAAAAGATCCAGAGCAGGCGGCAGGACAATCGCCCACAATGCGTCTAGAACCTGGAACATCCTGCCACTACCTCTCAGAGCCAATTCCAACCTTACTGTGTTCCGTAAACAATTAAAGACCTTCCTGTTTAATTCCCCCCTTTAACCCGAGCTCCTCCTCCCTCTGTTCTCTGGTAGGTTCTGGTTACTCTAGCGCTTGGACCCCTCCGGGCAGCAAATCGCGCTTTACAAGTTTACATCTATTCTATTCTATTCTATTCTATTCTATATTAGAGAACTGCATAGGACAGAGGGAACACATACTTGCACATATGTGAGGCATGAGTACTGCTCTTATGCCCACACACATTGTCACGTTTTGGATGAATAAAAGTGAAAACTGTATTTGCCCACTGAATTAAAATAGAAGCAGATGGTTTCGCAGAGAACATTTTTATGTTGTAGAAAAGCATCAAATATTACATTCTTTACTGAGAATTGGAGGTATGTAGACAGGAGACAAGATTGGAGACCAGCTTTTGGTGAATGTCAAAAGATGTAGGACAGTGCAGAGTGGACCGCGCCATGGATGGCTCTTGTTGTCATTATTTATTTTACTTATTTGCATTTTTTTTTCAGTTTAAGCAAGAGGAAGTTAAAGGGATTCTCCCAGAGTCATAGGGGCTTATTTTTGAGCCCCTGCGTCACTTTTGTGCCACCGATGTGTCGCTTTTTGTGAGGTACCAGCGGCGTACAAAATGCACATTGTTGTGCCATATTTACGAAGTGACGCATCTAGGGAGATGCGTCACTTCGTAAACCCATGCGCTACATTATACCTGAGCCAGGTATAATGTATGCAGGGTGGGCGTTCCCCCACAAGAAAGGGTCAGAGGCGTGGCGCAGCAAAATCTATGAGATTTCACTTCGACATTTCTAGGACGCCAATGCGTCAAAAACTTACGCCTGCCTCATGGCCGGCGTAAGGGTGATGTAGGCTCTTTCCAAGCCCCATGTGAAAGGAACATTGCTGAAGTTGCGTCAGGCTTCCGACACAACTCTAGCAATGGGCCACTTTTTGCGCTTACAGGTAAGTCAGTTATACTGACGTGTCTGTCCTTCCTTGCGACATGATGCATCATATTGTAAATAAAAACTGGTATTTTCAAAATCAGAACATAAAAATCATCCTTACTAAAAGATGCATTTTTAGATACTTAGTGCAGGCATACTAGACTCCATTGCTCTATCTTGTCCCATTGGGAAGGTATGCTTATAAGATGGTATAAGTAAAACTCCCAATCTTTTGCAAGGAACAGATAGCCTTACAGAGGTGAAAAGCATCATTGGTGTCACAAAATTCCTACTATATAATAATGTTTAAAATAATAATAATAATAATAAAAATATTAGCAGTAGTAATAATTGTAATAATAAATAATATCTTACTTTTTTTAATGAGAGGTGTTATTATAACCGATTTTAATGGTACACAAATTAATGGCCTTGAAAGGATGGAAGTTTGAGTTATCCCTGCCAGGGTTCAAACAAGAGACCTGCAGATCACCCCGAATGTCAGGGTTGATTATTAACTGACTGGGCCATTTTTATTGCTATCCGCAAAATATGCATAGACTCTTTGAAACTCCTTTGCAAGGAGGGGGCACTGAGAAGTGGCGCATCGCTGCTTTGACGCAGCGATGTCCCAATTCTCGTAAATGAGGCCCATAGAACCGAGAACGAGCAAAACAGCAATGTATTTAAGTTACAGTAGAAAATGGATTGTGAGTTAAAACCTAATCACAGTTAGTAAAATATTTTCAAAAACATTTCTGCATGTGGAATAACCCGACCTATTTATTCATTCAGCATTGTTCGTGAATCTTCTGCGTACTTTGTTTATGGTTATCATCGCTGGGGGCCATGCCCTCCAGGACCGGACTGGGAACCAAAACCGGCCCTGGCAAAGTGCTCGGCCGGCCCCCCGCCCCCTGGGCGGGAGGGGGCAAGCGCTTTGCCAGGGCCGCTTTTCAGCCGATTTTGTTACCGATTTTGCAGCTATGCTGCAAAAACGGCTCTGCAACAAAAACGGCCCCCAGGGCCCAAAACCGGTCCCCACCCTTGCGGCCGACCGGGGATTGCCCGGTGCCCACAACGGCCAGTCCGGGCCTGATGCCCTCCCCACCCCCCCAAACCCTGTGCACCTGCCTAGGGCCCTGTTCCGCCGAGGAGCTGCCCTGCTCTACGAAAAAGCACCTTTTCGTTTTCTGCACTAATCACCTCTTCAGCTACGCTGCCAGGGGCAGTTTACCTTTCCAACAAAGCTTATATAATGTGTTGATAACCGGCTGTGAAAACACAACGTTGCATGAGTTTAGAGAATTGCAATGAAGGAATAAAACGTTACTATAGTATTCATGTTATTCTGCATTTGAGGTTTAATTAAACAGCATTACATGTAAATGTAAATGTGTTGTATTTGTAAAGCGCATGGCTGCCCACGCGACGGGGCGTCCCGGCGCTGCACTCATATTGCTGTGGAACCCTTCCTGGCTTTCCTGTGAAATGTCCACTCCTGGGCACCCCAAAGCTGAAGCCAGGCATCCGAGCGCTGCTGGGGCCGTTGTGGAGATTAAGCAAGCTATTGCCCAGAGTCACAGAGTGGGACCCATGGTTAGAATAGGCACCGAGGCGAGAATGATCAGGTCTGTGGAAATTGAGTCCAAGAACCGCCGAGGCAGGAATTGAAAGCTGGTCCCGGGCCAGACCTCTGCATCAGGGTCTGCCGCTCTAACCATTGAGCCACACTTCTCCACTCATGTAATGGGTAATACAGCAATAATGGCTGATTTTAACTGCCTTACATTTTCACTTGATTATTAGTTGGTGTTTCAAAAAGTCACCATCTACTTGTGACAGAACACGGGGCATTGTCCCTCAGGAAAAGCAGGCAGCCCCTCTTCCATACCAAAAAGAATGCTTTTGGCCTTTTCGTAATCTATTTATGATTGCATCCAAGCTATACGCTGTCTTGAAGCTGCACTACTTCTAAGTTCTTATGAGATGCCTCACTGCAGTTTTGCTTTCCAGATGCACTTTGCTTCATTTTGTGGTTTTATAGCTTCATATTATTTGCAGGCACTGGCAAAAATATTTTATGTTTTTATTTTATATTACATTTTCGTTGTCCCTGTGGAGTAGTAAAGGGACCTCTTTATGCCACATAAGATACTGCACCCTTATTGCAATTATAAAGAGAAAAACTGCAGCTGAGCATATGTTTCCATTTGTTTTTATTTTAAGTGAGATTTTTGTTAGCTTGCTCTTTTAAAATGCTCCATTGTTGGTTTATTTAAATGGTGCATTTTCAAAACGCAAGATAACAACAATCTCACTTCCAGAAAAATAAATAGGAACGAATGGTCAGCTGCAAATTTTCTATTTATATTTGCACTAAGGATGCAGTGCATTATGTGGCTAATAGAGGCCCCTTACAACTTCACTGGGGCACCTAGTAGCAGCCGGTAGCACTGCGCCGTTCCCTTCCTTAGTAGATTACATTTAATTTCTAATTCTACAGCTAGGATAATATTTAACAAAAATAAATAAACACAAACATCAGTATTTGCAATGCGGAATAGCTCAAAGTTTCACAAATGCGAGACCTATTGTATTGCAAATGTTTGTTTTCTTTCTTCAGCCAGGCCGCTGATGACAAGCAAAAGCTGTGGGGTCTGGGTTGTAAATAAAAATGCAAGCCAGACGGGTTGTTGTTGCTTATGCATGTTACATGTGTAGCTTCTCCCCCGATGTCCAGGCTATAAGACTGCTCTAGGTTGATTTCAGTGAATTATGCTCGTGGGTACAAGCATGTTTACATGCACTCCAGTGAGAAGACTCTCTGGTAAGTCTGGGTGGTGCCATGAAGTGAATGTGTGTATGTGTCTTGTAAATGTATCTGTCTTGTAAAGCGCACTGCCCTGAGGCGTCGTGGCGCTGTAGACCGCTGGGGAACCCGTCCTGGCTATCACTGTGAGATGGTCCCTTCTGGGTATCTCCAAGGTGAAACCAGGCATCCCCGGCGTCTGGGGGGGGGCCGTTGTAGATTTGAGGCGAGCTAATGCCCAGAGTTGCCGAGTGTGATCCCTGGTTAGAGTAGGCGCCGAGGCGAGAATTATCGAGTCTGCTGACCCTGGTCCACGACCCTGCCGCGTCGGGAATTGAACCCTGGTCCCGGGCCGTTCTCTGCTTACAGGTCTGCCGCCTCTAACCAGTGAGCCACACCACCTCATTCACCTTGATTGAATTCAAAGGGTGTATTTCAGCGCTAGCTTCATGGGATTCGGGGTACTCATGTTTTAGGGTGCTCCATTCCGTGTAGAGTTAATCAGACAGATGCCTTCTTAGATTTCCTCCGACATCTGGAATCATTTGTGTATTAAAATGTTTATCTTTGGACTTTCATCATTGCCGAGGAGGAAGGAGGACATTCCTGTGTGTGGCTCACTGGGATTGAGCCAGCTTGTGCCTGGACAGAACAACAACTACACAAGGGAATCCCCAAAAAGGAGAGCCAAGTTTGCACACCTCTTATAGTCAAGAGGAGCTGACTGTCCCGCCCACATCCTGTGTCTAATATGTGGAGTGAACTATATAAACTCAGGATGACAGTTCACCTGAAAGGGTCCATGATATACAGAATAAAAAGCAAAGGTTTGGGGCTAACGTTGAGCCTGAATGGGCAGTTAAAATTGAGCCAAGCCACCCATGGGTAGATAAAAAACTGATGCCTGTATCACATGCAGTGTCTCCCATGTGAGAGTAGCGAGCTGCATGCACATAGAAAGGTGTGGACCAAAGACAGAACTCTTGTCAGTCACTGTCACCCCAGGACTCAAAAGGACTCTGCTAGCAATGAAGGTGATAGCCTGCCCTGCATGTAATGGACCTGCCATGTTCAGCCTTCAGAGTCTTGCCACCAGGTAGTTGGGGATCCCGAGCCCGCCAGAACTGGCAATGTGGCCCTTCTGTTACCAGATCCACTAGATGTTGTATTCATGACAGCAGATGCAACAGTGGCTCCACTGATTAGCAAACCTCCATTTGACAGAGGCGGCCATCACACCTTCTCATCACTCACCCCCAAAAGCCTAGAGCGACCTCTGCACATCAGTTCACCTTTATCAGCCCTTAAGTACTGCAAGAAACTGAAGACATGGCTCTTGACCTAGACCACAGGCTTAGCCAACCCAGTTTACTGTAGTTCCTAGATACCCTCCTGTGTGGGATACAGGGCACTCTACAAATAATCATAATATAACAATAAGAGGAGGCAGTCAGGGCAGCACTGTTGGCAGCTGAGCTGTTATCACCCACCTCTGAATGGAGGGAATAGTCCTGCTGAATTTGAGGTTGGGCATTTAAGAAATTCAGCTGTACATATTCCTTTTTCACTAAATGTATTTAGTCATAAAGAAAGAGAACAGTTATTTCATCGATATATTCAAGCTTGAAGATACTTACTGACACGTGCAAGACCTATCACAATCCCCAGGGGGGCGCTGCCACGCCTCCAAGAGCCACAGCTACAGATCTCAAAGCACGAGGAGGAGAAGAATCTGCAAAGACCGAGAAGGAATTGGATGAAGAGAAATACTCATGTTATTGCAGATTGTATTGTTTTTCTAATATGCTATAAGATGGACTTTATTGCAATCTATGACCACCACGCCGCTTCACTCCGTCATCAATAATTCGTTCCCAGAATCAAGTTAGAAAATATCCTGCGGATCATAGACTTTCTTAACTATGAAGATTCAGAATAAATCTTAAAATATTAAAAGTATCTGATTATTCTACAGTCAATTAAAGTATCATTTTGTCAGCCCTAAATATACATCTCTGATCAGTGTGATGTCTTGAGAGCAACTTTCATCTAAGCCCAAAGCACTTCACTTTATGAGCAGAAAAAGAAATTGTAAATAATTGGTGTCAACTCATTACTGTCAAGACAGTAGTGGAAGAGAATTTAGAGACTGAATGACTCCAATTCTCTGAACAGATGCACATTCCCTGGTACCATTATGGGAAGCCTGTCCTTGTGGCTGGAAAAGTTTGCATAAATACCACCATTAGGAAATCATATAACTACATGTGTAATGTTGCATGTTGCAGTTCCTTTAAGAGGAGGATAGCTGTGTGAATAATCAGATTTAAAACATTGCAATGTTGGTGATCCATGGTTCAGGTCGATACCTCAGGGACAGGGCCTTTAACAACTCGTATAGCCCTCAGCAGCGGGCTCTAAGGCTACACAATAGACCATTTGGATCGTAATGAACTTTAGTCAGTTCTGGGTACACCTAGGGTAGAGTGTAGAAATCAGTGTTCTCAAAGATCAGCTACTCATGTCTGACACAGGGGTCATGACCCGCGCTTCTCTAATTATGCAGCAATGGAGAATTAACTGTGTCAGGGGTGACTAAATGATGCAGGTTTCTAGGTGATGGGTGTCGGTCGATGGACACAAAATGTATTAACTATTTGTGGTTTGTTATATCTGGGCACAAACAACTTTTGCTATGTATGTGCAGGTGCTGGTCGATCAGCTCTGTGTATGTATCCTCGCCTTCCATTGGTGAATCCTGACTGGACCCACAGCTGGGAGCCTATCAAAGAACCTGGCCCATGTGCTGCTTCAGCAGATTCAGTGTCTGCAGAGCGCTGCACGTGGACAGGAAGAGGAAGCCACATGGCCAGACCCAAGGTGACCACAAACATCTTCTCCTTGCAAGCATCGTCAGTGACCGGAAGTGAGAGGCGGGAGAGGAAATGTCCTGTATGAGCAGCTGGCGCTCAAAAACACAAGAAGCTGAGTTTATGTAATGCAGACCCTATAATCAGCAGAGGAGTCACATGTACAATGTAAATGTATAGAGCATACACCATTGTACTAATGCCCTATGACCCCCAGTCATGTTTAAAATTCCCTTTTTTAACACAAAACATACAACTGATGTTATTTTATATAATTATTTATTTAAGGAGTTTTATATAGCGCTGGCCGGACCCGAGGGTATCAGAGCGCTTTCCAACAGTTATAATACAGGAATACTAAATATTCATAGGTATACATATTGGTTCAGAAGTCCCGGCGTGTTGTGCACATTGAGGCAGGGCAGTCCTGAGAGCCTCGCAGAGTGCACGATTGTCTTTTACAGAACCATTTTCAGGGAGGGGTGGAGCGGAGAGGGGCGAAAGTGTGCCAGGAGGAGGTAGATTTTGGTGACACAGGGGTAGATGTATCAAGATTCCATTTTGCGATTTTTAAATAGCGATTTTTTGCGAATCGCTATTTAGAAATCGCAAAATGGCATGTATGTAAATAATTGCACATTTTTTGAGATTCCTTATTATTCCTTATTTGCGAATTCGTATTTTGCGAATTCGCAAATAAGGAATAATTTCCCATGCCTTCCTATGGGCCAGGAGGCCCATAGGAATGATTGTGAAATAATTCTCAAATTGCGAATTCGCAATTTGCTAATCGCAATTTGAGAATTATTTCAAGGGTGCAGGGGTGTCTCAAAGACACCCTGCTGCGCCCCTGAAATGTACATGTGTGTGCATATGGCGCACATACATGCCCTATGGGCATGTGTGTGCGTCACATGCCACCTTCAAAAATGCCAAATTGTGCATTTTTAAAAGAATTCGCAAATTAACATCAACTACAAGTTGGTGTTAATTTGCGATTTCTTAAACAAAATTCGCAATTTAAAAATGCTACATACATAGCATTTAAGGAATCGCAAAATTGTGATTCCTTAAATGCTATGACAGAATAAGGAATCGCACATTTTTGCGCTTCCTTATTTTGCGATTTTTTCATACATGTCAAAATATGCAAAAAAGCCTTTTGCGACTCGCAAAGGGCTTGATATATCTAGGCCCTTGTCTCATGGTGCTGCGGAATGCAGGTATGTGCCCTACACCGCTGGTTACCTGTCCGAGAAGGTACAGTTGAGGTAGAAGTCTTTTAGGAGTTTTTTTAATTTTACAAAGGACGGGATAGTCCTAATGTCTGCTGGGATGGAGTTCCAGATTTTGGGTGCGTTTCCGGTGAAGGATCGTGCAGCGGTTTTCTGTTTGCGTGTTTTCATAGGAATGAGCAGAAGGGAGTTGGAGCTCCTGAGGTTCCTAATCTGGCCGGCCTTTTTTTTTTTGTTCAATAATTTTATTAGTTTCCAAAAAGGCATATAAATAATTAAATACAGTAAAAAGTGATACATATGATGAAAAAACAATGAAAGAAAATGTAGTAGTTGCGACAGTATCCCAAATAGTTCCACCAGAACCAATACATAATTTGCATTATATAAAGGAAGGAATGGAAGTCTGGCCGGCCTTTTTGAGTTCGGAGGCCAGGTATTCAGGTTTCCCTGTGTGGAGGGCTTTGTGCGTGAGGCAGGCAGTTCTGAAGCTGGCGCGCATCTCGATTGGGAGCCATTTTAGACCTTTGGGATCAATGTACTCAAATTTCCTTACTCCGGTGACCATTCTGGCTGCTGCGTTTAGAGTTGTTTTGAGGGGGCCAGGTGGGATTTCGCTGTGTCAGTGAGGATCGCATTTCCGTAGTCGGGACTAGATAATACCAGGGATTGGGTGGCTTGTTTGAGGTCATTGGGCAGGATGAAGGGTTTTATTTTGTTGAGAAGATTCAGATTGAGGAAGGCACTCTTGGCGGGGTTCTTGATGTGACTGACCATGTCAAGTTTGGGGTCTAGGTTGATTCCTAATGTTTTAGTGGTGTTAGCCAGAGTGAGATTACAGTTGAGAGCATCAATTTCTTTAAGCTATTCCATGATTTGGGTTTTTTCTTCTTTTTTGGAGATGAGGAGAATTTCAATTTTGTCTTGGTTGAGTTTGAGGTGGTTCGTGGATAGCCAGTGTTGACTTCTTTAAGAGTGTTGTTTAGTCTCTGAATATCTTCAAATGAGGAGGTTTCCAGATAGATCTGGGTGTCATCTTCATAGAGGTGAAAGGTGATGTTGGCTTTTTTGAGTAGGGAGGTGAGGAGTTCCGTATAAATGTTGAATAGTTGAGGGGAGAGGACTGATCCTTGGGGGACACCTCTGTTGATGGGATGTGAGTCTAACGTGAAGGTTTTTATTTTTATCCTTTGGAAGTGGTTGTGTAAGAAGGAAGAGAGACATTTTATGACCACGCCGTCTGCTCCTACCCTTGATGAGAAGATTGTAATCCACTGTGTCAAAGGCTGCCTATAGGTGCAGGAGGATGAGTAGCCAGCATCAAAGCTATGGAGGGTTAAACCGACCCTCTGCAGGCCCAGCTCTTGGATTCTACTCCACATCTCACCCTCCTCTCTACATCTCACCCTCCTCTCTCTCCACCTCACCCTTTTCTCTCTCTGTTATACTTTTTCCTTGCTCCACCTCACCCTCCTGTCAATGTCACCTTCACTGTTGTTACCTTTGTGGTACCAGTTCAGTAATTTGTAAAGAAAGCTTGAAGTGCATGTGTTCATTTATGTGTGTCTGTGTGTGTGTGTGTGTTCAGACCTTGCACTCCTGCTGCAGTGTGCCCGTTCTTTGTATGTTTGTGCTGCTTTTATTGAACTTGTAAGTCGTTTTACTTCTGAAAAGTCAAAATCTCTGACATAGCCAGTGCTCTCTTGGACCAGCGAGATGGGTTCTGCACCATTCCCTGTTCTCTATAGTCTGAAAATATTGGGTCTCACTTTTATAATCAGTTGTCGATGGGGCTGGTAAATGTGGTAGGTCCTTTTTTCCAAAGAATGAGATGGTCGAGGACGATCATTCCACTTATTCCTCAGGATCTGCAGGTTCCAGGGGCGGGAGCAGGGATTCTACCCAGATTACTCCATGGAGGCAACATGTGCCATCTATGGCTGCTCCTCTTAGTCCCTGGCGTGTACAGGCTTCAGGAGAGGGGGCAGGGATTCTACCCAGAGCACTCTATGGAAGCCGCATGTGCCATCTATGGCTGCTCCTCTTAGTCCCTGGCGTGTACAGGCTTCAGGAGAGGGGGCAGGGATTCTACCCAGAGCACTCTATGGAAGCCGCATGTGCCATCTATGGCTGCTCCTCTTAGTCCCTGGCGTGTACAGGCTTCAGGAGAGGGGGCAGGGATTCTACCCAGAGCACTCTATGGAAGCCGCATGTGCCATCTATGGCTGCTCCTCTTAGTCCCTGGCGTGTACAGGCTTCAGGAGAGGGGGCAGGGATTCTACCCAGAGCACTCTATGGAAGCCGCATGTGCCATCTATGGCTGCTCCTCTTAGTCCCTGGCGTGTACAGGCTTCAGGAGAGGGGGCAGGGATTCTACCCAGAGCACTCTATGGAAGCCGCATGTGCCATCTATGGCTGCTCCTCTTAGTCCCTGGCGTGTACAGGCTTCAGGAGAGGGGGCAGGGATTCTACCCAGAGCACTCTATGGAAGCCGCATGTGCCATCTATGGCTGCTCCTCTTAGTCCCTGGCGTGTACAGGCTTCAGGAGAGGGGGCAGGGATTCTACCCAGAGCACTCTATGGAAGCCGCATGTGCCATCTATGGCTGCTCCTCTTAGTCCCTGGCGTGTACAGGCTTCAGGAGAGGGGGCAGGGATTCTACCCAGAGCACTCTATGGAAGCCGCATGTGCCATCTATGGCTGCTCCTCTTAGTCCCTGGCGTGTACAGGCTTCAGGAGAGGGGGCAGGGATTCTACCCAGAGCACTCTATGGAAGCCGCATGTGCCATCTATGGCTGCTCCTCTTAGTCCCTGGCGTGTACAGGCTTCAGGAGAGGGGGCAGGGATTCTACCCAGAGCACTCTATGGAAGCCGCATGTGCCATCTATGGCTGCTCCTCTTAGTCCCTGGCGTGTACAGGCTTCAGGAGAGGGGGCAGGGATTCTACCCAGAGCACTCTATGGAAGCCGCATGTGCCATCTATGGCTGCTCCTCTTAGTCCCTGGCGTGTACAGGCTTCAGGAGAGGGGGCAGGGATTCTACCCAGAGCACTCTATGGAAGCCGCATGTGCCATCTATGGCTGCTCCTCTTAGTCCCTGGCGTGTACAGGCTTCAGGAGAGGGGGCAGGGATTCTACCCAGAGCACTCTATGGAAGCCGCATGTGCCATCTATGGCTGCTCCTCTTAGTCCCTGGCGTGTACAGGCTTCAGGAGAGGGGGCAGGGATTCTACCCAGAGCACTCTATGGAAGCCGCATGTGCCATCTATGGCTGCTCCTCTTAGTCCCTGGCGTGTACAGGCTTCAGGAGAGGGGGCAGGGATTCTACCCAGAGCACTCTATGGAAGCCGCATGTGCCATCTATGGCTGCTCCTCTTAGTCCCTGGCGTGTACAGGCTTCAGGAGAGGGGGCAGGGATTCTACCCAGAGCACTCTATGGAAGCCGCATGTGCCATCTATGGCTGCTCCTCTTAGTCCCTGGCGTGTACAGGCTTCAGGAGAGGGGGCAGGGATTCTACCCAGAGCACTCTATGGAAGCCGCATGTGCCATCTATGGCTGCTCCTCTTAGTCCCTGGCGTGTACAGGCTTCAGGGGAGGGAGCAGGGACTCTACCCAGAGCACTCTATGGCACCAGCAGGTGCCATCTAAGCCACCCCTAGGGATGATGTTAAAGCTGCAGCGTGTTTAGGATATGGATCCCTTTAGCCCAGCAAGTGTTTTTTGACCCCTTGGTTTTTGGCCAAGACTCCGCCATCATGATCCTGACTGCTATTGTCCATGGCTTCAAGTGTCCCTACATCAGCAGTGGGGCTCTTTCTATGATCACCCCGCAGCTAGTGAACAGCCAGCCTTCCCTTGTCAGCCATGGGAGCCTAAACCTATCCTATTAACCATCTTCTAGGAGCTCAAATCACATTAAATCTGTTAGCTGCATCCTCTTTTACTCCATTTTATTCTGTGCATCTTCCTGTCCTGGAGCTTAGAGATCCCTGGGCATACCTGCACCTACAATTAACCCTCTCACTCAGGATGACTAAATTAAAAAAGGTTTTGTGATTTGCAGGGCGACATAAGACAGTTACTATTACCCAGTCCACTACATCATGGACAGGCCACATCACCACAGCTGGAAAGCGACGTAGAAGAAACAGCAGCCCCGTGCTCTAGAATGGATGAGTAGCCCATTTACCAAGGGCTTCTCAAAAGCCCTGATGGGTCCATTTGTGAAAGTTGCAGGGGTTTACCAGAAAATGTTAATGAGAGGAACAGGGACACTGTGGAATATGTCAAACAGAAGTAGAAGAAATTGTAGATAGAAACACAAATAGAGGAGACAGACAAGAGAGAGAAAGAGTGAAATAGAGACAAAGTGAGAGTTGAGGTGACAGCTAGAGCAAGAGAACAAGAGAAAAAATGTACATTTAGAAATAGTCAAACACAGACAGGCCTAGAGGGAGACAGCCAAAATCTTTAAATTGAAGCCTAAGATTTAGTGGAACTGAAAGACAGAGCAGTGCAACACATAGTGACTCATAGAAAGAAAGAGAGGAACTGAGGAAGGCAGTTCAACACCGGTGTACAGTGGAAGATGGGTCTGCTGATAAATGTATTTCTGCTCCTTGGTGTGAGTGCAGATGTGTGTCTCTGCTGTATAGAAGATTGTAGTTCTGCTGGTAACGTGTTTCTTCTCTTTGTGGTGAGTGTAGATGTGTGACACTACTATACAGTAGATTATAGGATGCTGGTGATGTGTGTCTACCCTTTGTGGTGAGTGTAGATGTGTGACACTACTATACAGTAGATTATAGGATGCTGGTGATGTGTGTCTACCCTTTGTGGTGAGTGTAGATGTGTGCCACTACTATACTGTAAATTATAGGATGCTGGTGATGTGTGTCTACCCTTTGTGGTGAGTGTAGATGTGTGACACTACTATACAGTAGATTATAGGATGCTGGTGATGTGTGTCTACCCTTTGTGGTGAGTGTAGATGTATGACACTACTATACAGTAGATTATAGGATGCTGGTGATGTGTGTCTACCCTTTGTGGTGAGTGTAGATGTGTGTCACTACTATACAGTAGGTTGTAAGACAGCTGGTGATATGTTTCTACTTCTTACAGTGAATGCAGATGTGTTGTCCTCTGTACAATAGCTGGAGTTTTCAATATCTGTGTAACTGTAGAGAGAGAGAGACAGAGAGACAGGAGGTGCACAAACAGAGGCAGAGTGAGAGAGAAAGGAAGAGAAAACCCTCAAGAATAAACTACTAAAATGCTTCCTTGTGGGACAGCACAATAAAAATAGAGCAAGCATCCATGCACATCACAACTGTCCGACATGAAGCTGTCAGCCTGTCTTTAACCACAACAGAAGAGCTGTAGTTTTTATCAGCATCCTCCTATTCAGACAGGATAGGTCCCATTGCCTTTTCTGCTGTGATACCCAAAAGAAAGGGTGTTTCACCGAAACGCACGTCGGTGCTGTGAATTAGTTCCCTCCATGAACACACCTGGTTTACCTGTTTTGAAAACTGATTTATTATGTTGAAAAGTCTTCCACTGAAGTGAACATATTTCTGTTTGATTACATTTATTCTGAAGACTCTTGGGTAATGACATCATATTAATTGTAAAATAAACATGTGATGTGTTCACCAGTTGAGAGAAAAACTTTATTGTGCATTGGTATATACTGTGAGGGGACTTGGTGCATAATATGCTTGATTGGTATATATGTGATGCATGTATTGTGGTTTCGCGTGAGGATGTTTGGGTATGAAGGTGAATGTATGTTGTTGAGCGGAAGTTGTGCAATGGGATCTGAGGTTTCCTAAAACACATTTGTTATATGTCTCTATGAATGTACTAATATATTTGTATTGAAAAGTCAAAAAATTATAAAATAAGCAATGACTACACTTTTCTGAATTACGTGAATATTTAGTTTGATGGTATAGCAAGAGTGGTCAATAAAACATATGACGTTTAGCATACTTTAAAATTGATTTAGGTAGAGTTTCTCATATGTGTATTTTAACCACAACACAACCACAAATAAGAAGAAAGAGGAAACCAATTGTAAGCTCCTCATATCGTGTTGCAGCAACAGTCCAACCAAGACTGAAGATTACCAGTAACAGACCTTGAGGACTGGATACCAGATTTTGCATTTGTTGAAATCAAGAATCCAGATGAGTATGTGGTTATAATCTTTTAATGAGCAGCACTGATCATACACTCCTGCTGGTATGATGAACTAAATCCCAACTGATCCTAGTGGATTCCACATTACATTATCAACACAATCCTTGTGAACATACAACCTGACTTAAAGAAACAAATACATATAAAAAAATGCCACACATTTCTTCCCTAACAGCTAATATAATTAGTTCTTCGCACATATTCTCCATACATGACAGGAAGACGTCTTAAACGCCTTGACCCCTTTACTCCATCTGCTACAAAATCAGAATCACGCACAACAACATCAAACCCATGGTGATCAAAGTCATCTCCTTGATGTGTTCTGGCCAAATTTATCTGTGCCACCATCTTGACATCCATGCAAAACATTCTGATCAAACCTGACTAGGAACTAATCCTCTTCTACACCACTGTGCCCCTCCGTCACTCCACTCCTACATCTACACTCCATCACTCTCCTTGCATTACACACCTTACCATCCTGAGCAACAACACTATTCATGCTTACTTTAATCACTTTTTTAGCTCTTCCAAATATATTCTTCTCTTGTTTCCCTTTTACTCTCACCGCTACTTGGTCCAACTCAGTTCCCTCACCACAATTTTTTTTTTCTGATCGACCATGTACATAGCTCCGAAACACATCCCTCCCTTTGAGTAATTTGAAGGGACTTCCTTCCATAATGGTATGAGGTGTAATGCGATATCTCTACAATCGTTCTCTTAAAATATCATTTCATTCACTTCCAAATTTCAAAGCCCACACAATGCCAACCGTAAAAACTTGATTAAACCTCTCCGGACACAGCTTCGAACATGTCCCTCTCCCTTTAAGTAATTTGAAGGGACTTGCTTTCATAATAGCATGAGGTGTAATGCGATATCTACACAATCTTTCTCTTAAAACATCCTTCCATTCACTTCCAAATTTCCGCGCCCACACAATACCATCCTTCAAAACTCGATTTAACCTCTCAACTTGACCATTCCCTTGAGGTTTACACAAGGCTGTAGTGAGATGCCTAATACTGTAATGTATGAGAAAATTCTCCATTTCCCATGATTTAAGTTGGATACCGATATTCGCCATGACACATCTAGACAATATTCTCTGGCAAACTCCTCTGGAAAAAAAACTCAATGACCACCCTGGTGGTTGCCTGTGGTACAAACATGACCTTCAGCCACTTGGAGTGGTAATCTACTAACACCAACGCAAACCTGGCATCTTGTGGTAATGACTAAAATGTCCTAGATATGTCAAATGTCTACTGAAAAATTAGTAAGACTACGTTTGACATTTTACCGATATCGCACACCTACCCCCCTGGAAAAGGACATCAGGAGAGCCTACTTGCTGCTTCTGTGGAATGGGAAGTAAGGATCTTGTGCATGTCATCTGTATTTGCCCAAGTTTAATGGACAAAAGACGCACTCTACTTCATCCAACTTTTAAACAGAGCAGTTCTTCAATATAGTGGAAAAGAGACTCATTCGCAAGTCCCAAAGTGAACAGTGGTTGGCTAAATAGCACTGGTTATGTTACATCTTGATACACTGGCACTTTAATCTGGCACGTTCAATTAGGTATATTGATTGGCTAAACTGCACTGTTTATGTTTACATCTTGATGCACCCGCACTTTAATTTGGCATAATTCCCTGCGCCAAACAAGATATTAGTATCGAGACCAGAATGTGGTCCTCCGCTCATGCCGCATTATTAGTGAACTCCCTGTTGACGACTGTATATTTTGGTGCAAACCGCACATGGTGCATAAATCAAAAAAGATGGATGGATTTTATGTGGTTTTAATGTAATGTTTTTCTTTTAATTGTGAGTTTTAATTAAATGAACAATACATTACTACTACCACTACTACTATAAGGAAACTCGGGAAAAGGGACAGGCTTTAATGGCGCTTCAACATCTTCTCTCATTCAGCACACATGTCACACTCCCTAGCAACCATGTTAGCCATCCTATCCATACCTTGCGACCTAAAAATATGTACTTATACGTTTTTTAATAAAGGACATTCCAGGATGTCCTACCTGCGTCAACTTTAAGATGACTTCCTGCATGGAACACTCACCTTCCTTACAGAGCAAGTCTCCTTCAACCTCCAGTTCTCCAGATACAATCTAAAAAGGCTCTGAAGCTACTAACTCTTTACACCACCAACCATTTGAAACATGGCTTCACAAATCATCCTTCCCCTCACTCTCTAACCATTTCTCCTCAGTTATCTCTTCAAACATATATGAGAGACAACATCTCTCAAGGTATTCACCATCTCCATTTCATCTCCATTTCTTTCCCAGTTGGCACTACACAGTAATCTAGACAAACTGTTTGCTTTGATATTGTTTTTTCCTGCTACAAACTCTGTTTTAAGACTATATTAATGCAGCTTTGAGGTTAATCTAGCAACATGTGCCGTATCATTCCACCCACCACTGGGTGACAAAATATTAACCAAAGGCATGTGGTCTGTCCATAAGATAACAATAAATTCTCAACACTATCAATCAGTCAGGGAATTGTAAAGCGTGCTACTCACCTGTGAGGGTCTAATGGTGCCTGGGGCAGAGGGTGAGGGGTGCAGCTCCGGGTCAGGCAACGAGCCAGGTCTTGAGGCTCTTCCTGAAGGTGTGCAGAGTGGGGAAGCATCTGATTAGTTATGGAAATGCTCAATACCTCATACACAGGTAACATACTCCTTTTCAATTACTGCATACCTCCATTCACTGTCATTTAGTGTTTTGAAGCAAATGCTTCATCCTATTGTTCTTTACTACACCTCTGTGATAATACATTCTTTGTTCATACAGAACGGCTTTAGGGTGGGAGCTTCCACAATATCTCCTTTAATTTGTTCAAAAGCCTTCGGTTGTCTGTCAAACTCAACATTCTTTCTTGTCAATTCCCTTGAATGTTCCATCTTTGTGGCAAAATCCATAATAAATGTACTATAATATTTACATAACCCAGCAAAGGAAAGAAGTTTCACCTTGTTATCTGGGGCTGGGGCTTTAACAATAGCATCTAATAGAGATTTTCTGGTATCACCCCCTCACCAGACAATGTGTCCCCCCAGGTGCTCTGAACCACCGAACAATTTACACTTGGATTTCTTTAAGGTTAGGCCATGAACCTCCAGGCTCTTACAGACTGTTTGTAACTGTTACAAATGTTCTTCTTCATTTCTGGAAAATATAAGAATGTCATCCTGAAAACATTTCACAAAGTGCTCCATATCCTTGCAGAAACATAGCTCTTTGAAACAAAGCTGAAGAAGAGGCTAACCTAAACGGCATCCTCTTGAACTGAAATAGTCCTTGCAGCCTAATAAATGCAGTCAAATGTTATGAATTATCAAATAGTTCAATCTGAAGATACTCAGATCGTAAATCTAGCATTGAGAAAATGTTAGCCCCCTCCAACATGTATAAAAGATAATTAACCACTTGCATGCTCGAGACGGCCGGAAGCCGTCACGCATCACAGTGGGCATGTGCGCAGGTCGGCCCCCATCCGTTCGAATCCCACCCACTTATTCAAATCCCCGCCACATGCAAGTGGTTAATAATGGGAAGAATATTTCAATCAATCACAATATTAGCATCAATGCTCTCAAATCAACAAACAATCTTAGTGTATTGTCTGTCTTGTATGCCAGAACTATGGAAGAAACCCACTCTGACAACTCAATTCCCTCAATTATCTTCTCTTTCACCATCTCGATTTTTCTTTTGTTTTTCAGGATACATTATGCTTTTTATCACTTAGAATTTTTATATACAGAAAGCAATAATTGTTTTCCATTGATTAACCCTTCTCTTGATTCCAAAACCACAACACCAGACAATAACAACCCCCTATGACGGCTTATTTTATTGTGTAGGTCATATAAACTTCTAAAAACTTTAAATAAATATGCATTTCATTTTTTTCTATAAAAAGAACAAATATATGTACCTAGCTAAGTATTCCAGTAAACGCACACTTGCTAATAATAAAACTAGTATTGGCATTATGGGTGAATTTGCACTGTTGTTTACACATTAACAATCCTTTGGTCTAGTTGTAATTCGGTCACTATAATCCCAGAACTGTGAAAGGGTGCCATATTTTGAAAGCACTACTGAATTATACCAGAACCTTTACAAATGCATATATCATAACTTAATGCACCCGGGTTCTTGTTTGGAACGCTAGGTTTCCCTAATCCTCTGTAGTAACAAATGTGTATGTCTTCATTGTCCAAAGATAGATCATTATTTCATTTATTTAAAATTCTTTATTGGTGTTTTATCTTTTTTAGCGCAGCAGCTTAACAGAAAAACATACAGAAATCATCTGAGATATATACATACTTCACAATACAAAATAATTGGTAAGGAGAGACACAGATCAAAAGAAAAACAACAAAAAACAGAGCCTAAACAACAATAACAAACCTGAATAGCATTTACAGCACTAAACATTGATATTATATAATGTATCCTACTTATTTGGATAACCCTTCAAAAAGATCACATAAGAAGATGGAGTGGGAGGCCGGCCCAATTGGCCACTACAGCACTGATTACTGCTGATTTTCCTTCCAACTATAGATGGGTCCCCAGATCAGTTTACCGAGCAGCCTTCCCCTTTTCCCCTTTCTTTCATAAATCCCCTTCTCGAGATTGTAGTTAAACAGCCTGGAAAGCCATAGTTGGAACGTTGGAGCTGCTTTATCCAACCACACTGTAGCACTATAGATACGCAGTACAGACACAGCCATGAAGAGAAAGCATTGTGATGGATCTTGCCTGTCCTCACTATTTATCCCCAGCAAAATTACAGTAGGAGTAAGACAAACTTTAATTTCTCAAGTTCTGTCCAAGAATAATTGCCTTCTTCAAAGCTTGCAGCTGGGGACATGACGCAAACATATGTATAATTTCGGCGTCCACAATGTCGCATCGAGGGCATCTAGTTCCCGTCTGCCCCCCATTGCGCAATCCTTGAAGGAGTATAATACAAGGAGAAGATTGTTTTGGACTGTTGAGCTTCAAGCCCTGCAGAGCATAAAACAGCTTGGCCTAATTCTAATGAGGCTCTAAAGACATCATGATCTATGCCAAGTTTATCTACCCATTTCTTCTTGTATTTTTCAAGATCATCATTTTTAACTAGCTAGAGCTCAGCATATATCCTCCGAATAGTGCAATCTTCCCCTCCACTAACAACATCCCTAATTCAGTGTTTATGAAATACACAGAAAGCTCCCAATTTGAAAGATACTTAAAAAAAATAATTTGTTGATACCATAGCTATTCTGAATGTCTATAAACTGCTGAATTACATGTGGCCCCATTAGATCACCCAGTTTCCGGATCCCACACATTTTCCATTCTGCCATTGTAGTGTCTGCAAAGATTTCCTTAGGGAAAGTGGGGTTCCTAAATAGCTGAGTATAGCCATTTAATCTGCCAAGACCAATTTTTTTGCAAAATGCTGTCCAAATCTTATATGCAGCCATCAGGGTTTTAAACCTAGTTCTTTTAAAATAGCTAGGCTCAGTAAACTTCAGAAGACAGTTTCTCTTCCAATCAAAATTGAATACATATCAATTGATCCAGTCTTGACCTGCGGATCAGACACATCTCCCCCAATTAGCCCGCTCATATACTGAAAGGCTGCTGCCCAACAATACATTCTGAACTCAGGAACAGCCCATCCTCCCCTTGCCCTTGGAAAAGACATAAAACGTAGTGTCCCATGTGCGCAAATAAACCTATTGATTATGTGTTCCAGTGCTGAAAACCATTTTCTCTCAAATTCAAGTAGAATCGTTCTAAAAAGATACAAACATTTTGGTAGAAAAAACATTTGTACCACATTGCAGCACCCAACTAGCGATAGGTGTAGATTGTGCATTGTATCAAAATCCTTTTTAGTTTCAGACATTATTGGCTCAATGTTTCTGTCTACAGTCTTTCCCAGATCTGCAGATAAACAGCTGAGTCAGTAACACATATATCATCACACACAGCCCCGCATTCTTGACTATCTGAGTCTTAGACCTATTTAAGGTATACCCTGATACAAGGCCAAAGGTTTGAGATACCAACTCTATCGCAGCTAGGGCGTTTTCTGGGGATGGAGTTACAAGTGCGATGTCGTCTGCATATGCCAAGGTTTTATATTCTAGGCCATGACATTTTATAGGAACAATGACACCATTTGCCTCCAGCTTCCGAATTAGGGCGTCAATATATATGGCAAAGAGCAATGGTGAGCATGGGCACCCCTGGCGTTCTTGATTATTAAAGGTGTCGTATATTGCTCATTTACTCTAAATCGGGCTGTAGGATCTTTATACAAAGCCTGAACTGCTTTAACAAATCCCCCCCACTTCATAGCTGCCCCAAGATAGTCCAAGGGGTTGTATGATGTTACAGCGCGATGTTTTAGATTGCGGTACATCACAACGCATCTTTTACAACGCAAGTCGTTACCACGCTGTAGGGTGCTGGACTTAGGAATAGTAAGATTTACTATTCCAACTCCAGCCTATGTACAGTAGGGAAGGTGTTGGAATAGTAAATCTACTATTCCTTAGTCTAGAGCGCCCTCCAGCGCAAGTCTTGGTGACGACTTGCGTTGTAAAAGACGCGTGGTAATGGCAGCGCGGTGTTTTGACTGCATTGTCATGGATGTTCCCCGTCCCAGTAGACCCAGTCAAATGCCTTTTCTGCATCCATTAGCATGACCGCTGCTAGAAATTGGATTTCTGGTTGGCTAAGTCTTGCACCAAAGCCAGGCAGAAACCACCACTCTAGTCAGGGCAAGGGAGTTACCCCCTTGGTAGGTTGGCACGAGCAGTCAGGCTTATCCCAGAGGCAATGTGTAAAGCATTTGCGCAACACACATACAGCAGCAACACACTAGGTACACCACAAAAAGGAACTCCACACAAGGTTATATATGAAAATAGCCTTTGTATTACCATAAACACATTAGATCATAATCACACAGATAGACTGTGCCAACTGGCACTGGGCAGTATTTACAGGGGATTATATATACATGACAGGGCCACGTGGGCCACTGTCAGAATCAGCACTTAGTAGAACATAGTATAATTGTAGCACAAAATAACACTTGTAGAACACAACCAGTAACCACTGTTAAAAGGTAGGTACACACTACGCAATACTAATCACCTTAGGCAATTGTCATCATAGACACAAATCACCAATTCTCTTGCACAAGAATCACATTCGGCATAGACACAGTGCGCCCCAGGCGGGGGCACAACACAGGCAAATTGTTCCCAGGCCCACTGTGAAGGACTGGACTTTTAACAGAACCAGCGGTGCCAGGGAACAACACCTATAACCTTCATGGGATACCTGTTCGGCGCACAAGTGACAGAGACACGGGACACTTCCTTCGGCGTCAAAGATCAGCGTTTATTACTGCAGGGAGGCAAAAGTCACAAGAAGTACAACGAATTGTAAGTTCTGAGAGTCTGCTTCAAATTGCATATGTGGGTCGCTCCTTTTATACTAGTTTTTGACATAGACTAACATTACGAACAAAAGGTTACAACTCAGTTCCCACAGTAAACTTCAAAAGCTTCAATCATGGCATCGGAAACCCGGAACACACTGATAATAACGTTTGCCGGTTCCCAACTGTAAATGCACATCTTCCCACCATTAGGCATATTTCACTCTAGTTGTAAAAGGATGAGGGTAGAGACAAGAACAGCTGCAAGGAAGTCAGACAACAGTAGAGGAGAGAGTGTGAGGGTAATATCGGAAAGCATAATCACAGGATCAAAGGATTCAAGCCGAGCGCATGCAAGGCTGAAACAATAGGCCTCCGTGGGAAGATTACCCTCAAGCAGAGCCATCTGCCTTTTCAGTGTCATTCCCCTGGTCATAGAAGATGCATGAAAGGAACATGCATCCTCCGTAAGGCTTGGGACCTAAAGGGTCACGAGGCGGACAGTTTCCTGCTCGCTGACTACGTGAGGGCAAGAAACAAAATGGATGCCGTATCTAAAATGGAACCCAACGGTTCAGATGAAGAAACACGTAAATAAGGCGAACCCTGCCGAGTAGTGTAGCGAAAACGCGTACACTTACTGAACTCGTTATTTACGGTTCTTAGATACCTTATTTGCCCATATTGGTTCATGCTCGAAACACCGTAATGATTCTCACGGAACCTCAGACGCTCCTTTTGCCCTCATGTAGGCAAGAATTAATCGGAGTCAGAGTCGATCTCGATATTTATCAGGTCATTCAGATGTTGTTGGAACATTATTTTATCCATCAATGCCTCTTTGGTAACAGATGGCCGTCTTATACACGTAGTAGCACAGAGGCCACATAAGGCAGGACCACACTGCACACAAAGACAACATGTGAATAGGAACGCCACAACAACCCCTATGACCATTAGAATTTTCCAACCCCACGTCGACATTAGACCCCAAAACCATCCTAGTAGCGTCCAATCTCCCTCGTCCACGTGTATGGACTCTGAGATTTTATGCAACTTCGTGATGGGTTGATAGACAGTTGGAGCATTATCTGGTATAAATATGCAACAACTCGAATGGATGACCTTAGAGACTCCTCCCCTATCTGCTAGTACTACATCTAGAACCATACGGTTCTGCAACGTCATAAGCCTATCCGCTTGAAGCTCTGCTGTCAGGTTACCAAGGGCACTTGCAGTTATATTGGCAGTCGACTCTACCACGCGAGTTAACTGTCTCAGATTCCTGCTATCAACCATAGGGCCCCAAAACGGAAGGAAACCCTTAAAGAAGTCTCCTGCTTCTTGACCGGAAGTATCTTCTTTACTAATGACACCTCTCAAAATTCTCTTGTGGTAATCTGAGGCAACAGTAAAAGTCGGTGGCAAAAGATTCGCGATATAACACGTACCCGAGAAGTCATGGGGCAACCACGTATATGCGCGATCATAACATACAAAATAGGTACCCTTGGCAGTCAGGAAGACAGGGGAAGAGAGCATTGGTAACACATAAGTATCTACACAAGCACTCTTCCCAAGATGAGCTCTCGGATTTCGGCCCTGACCCTGCAGACAGAAATGGCCCATGTGAGGTACAATCCATATCGGAGACGAGCTTTTAAGCTGTCTATCACCCACTGATATACTGTACTCAGCTTCGCTAAGGTACTTATAGGCCTGTACTTCCTCCTCTGGGATAAGTGATGCGTCAAAAATGTCTCTTTCTAGATCAGCGATCGCTGTCGCCAGAGGCTTGTGGTACGGACCAGGACCAAAACTTGCTGAGCGTGGCTCTCGATGGGGGTAGCAATCTAGTGCACTACGGAACATAATTTGAAATGCTCGTGCTGACCCTTGGGAACTATATGGAAGAACCAAGTACGGAATACCCCTATCCATGGTATGTGGCATTAACCCACACACCCAACAATTAGTAGTATTAACCACCAACTGATGCTGATGCAGGAGTTGAACGAAGGAATTGTTCCTAAATTCAGCACGTGTGATTTGTTCATGTTGGGGCAGAAGATGAAAGGAATGTGGAGAAACAGTGGAAGCGACATTCAGATTATCGGAAGGAGCAGTAGGTGAAATGGAGGGCAATAGTAATTGAATCCCAAAATATACTCCACCCACCAGGAGCATTGAAACAGTTAGGAACAACATACAGATTTGAAATAGGAAACATTTTGTGCAAAACACTATTGATCTTTGCGCCGACATTTTCTCTCTTTCCGACAGCTTCGAGAAGTCCATCCTCTAAAAACCGTCCGTGACGTTCTTGACGCACTTCGTTCTGAGTAGCGATTGCCAATTCCCAGGAGTTCCCAGAAATCGACAAAAGGAAACCGACCTAGTGTCGATAGCTGCTAAACAGAAGGAAGTACCCGCACGGCCCTACGGCCAACCCAGATGATAGGTGAAAATGAATTATTTTTATTCAATAATAGTCTCTTAGCTGCATGAAGAGAAAAGATAAACACAATATAAAATGTCCTCAATGTTCATAGCGACAGTACGTGATACTGTAAAATCAAAAATGGGGAGTAAAAAAAAATAGAACTCTTTTATTTGTCCTTATCGCGCGGTCGAAGGAAATATCGACTTTTCCCAGGTTGAGTCTGCTCTTCAAACAATTGTTCTGATGATGAAACAGTATTCGAATGTTCAGGTAACGGTTCAGAGCTTGAATTCTCCAATGCTGATGACGAAGTCAAAGTTTCTGATGATTCAACATGATTGTCTGATTGCACTGATTTGTTCTTTATTAACTGAGCATCACCAAATGGCACAAATTGCAGCGGAACATCAGTCTGAGACGATGAAATGCCCTTTTTCACCCATGTATCGACTGGTAGAGGAAGCGGTATCTTCTTGGTGTGGGTTGCATGAACCCAGTTCTTTCTCCCCTCCAGCCGGACTGCTGTCCTCGTTGCAAGTAGCACTTGATGGGGACCCACGAATCTCGGCTCTAGATTCCGTTTTCGGCCGAAATTCCTGGTAAGTACCCAGTCACCGGGTTGGAGCCGGTGACCAGGACCCTCTGTCTGTGCCGGTAGTGCCTCAAAGACCTGTTGATGAGTCAAACTCAATTTAGCTCATAAAGATAGTCAATCAACATTGGATATTCAATCCTATCAAACTCTTTAGGCCTCGGAACCCCCCAAACATTAGCAGGTCGACCGAACACAATTTCATATGGGCTAAGCCCTACTCGAGAGTGCACGGTCGCCCTTGTCGATAAAAGAGCTAGGGGCAGAGCGTCAGGCCATGATAAGCCAGTAGTTGCCTGAATTTTTGCAAGTTTTAGTTTCAGGGTACCGTTGTATCCTTCTACCAAACCCGCTGATTGTGGATGATTGGCACTGTGGAATTTTTGATTGATACCAAGACCACGACACACGCTCTTCATCACACTTCCCACAAACTCACTTCCGTTGTCCGACCATACAACCCGAGGCATTCCATACCTAGTAAAATACTCTCTGAGCAGAACTTTTGCTGTGGATAGGGCAGTGTTATCCTGAAGAGGGTAAGCTTCAATCCATCTGGAGAATGCACAAACCACAACTAAGACATATTTCAAATTGTTGCATCTCTCCATGTGGATGAAATCTAACTGAATAACCTCGAATGGATACGTAGGGGGAGCGAAATGACCAGGTGGAGTGGGAGTGCCCTTACCAGGGTTATACATCAGACACACCATACAATTCTTGACCACTCTCTCCGCACACTTACTGATCCCATCATTCTTCCATACCGGGGACAACAACTTACATATGCCTTTCGAGCTAATATGTGCTGTGTCATGAGCCATCGTAACAACAGCAAGTACGTACGCATCCGGTAACATCCATCTCTGTTTTTCTGACAAATCAACCCAACATCCAGTCTCGTCTAACTTCCCAGTGCTTTCTTTCCATCGAGTCTTTTCCATTTCAGTAGCCTCATTCTGTATCTCCTTCACACTCTCAACTGTGTCCTCACGAATACTAGATTCTGCCGGCCATCTCACTGGACTTGCAACATACATTCGGTTTGTCAAATCTCTAGCAGTCTTCTTGGCAGACTCATCCGCAAACGCATTACCACGGCCAACATCATCCGTCACTTTCCGATGCGCACTACATTTAACTATTGCCACTTCTGTTGGCAACGTAAGTGCTTCCAAAAGATCATTCACAAGTTGTCCATGCTGAATCTTCGTGCCATGTGACGTAAAGAATCCACGTTCTCTCCACAAACACCCAAAACTATGCGCCACACCAAATGCATACTGGCTGTCGGTAAACACATTCACCCGTTTTCCCCCAGACAGCACACACGCTCTCGTCAATGCAATTAACTCGGCCGCTTGGGCCGAATTCTGACTCAATCTCGCAGTTTCCACAACCGTACTCAACGTCACTACAGCATACGCAGTCGTTACATCACCATTTGGCAACTTAAAACACGAATCATCCACATACAAAGTACCATCGGGATCTACCAACGGAGTGTTTTTCAGGTCGATACGACCTTTTGTCTCCTCCTCGGTTCTTAAATAACAGTCATGCGGTGCTACATCATCTGATTCCATGCCAATCGGCAACAACGTTGCTGGATTCAACACGTTACAGCGTCTTATCCGTATATGACTTGCCAAGAGCGTCAGCTCGTAGCCAGACAACCTTGCACTTGTCAAGTGCTGAGTTTTTGTCCGGTTCAAGAGAGTATCGACTGCGTGTGGAACCATTACCGTAAGCATGTTATTCATGACCAAACCAGCAGACTGTCGAATGGATACCGCAGCTGCTGCTGTCACTCTTAAACAACTCGGCAATGCTCTAGCCACTGGATCTAAGGTCGAGGAAAAATATGCACATGGTCGTTGCTTATCGCCAAAGTGTTGCGTCAAAACACTCAACGCGCAACCATCCCTTTCGTGAACGTATAGTGTAAACGGCTTACTATAGTCAGTAGTCCCTAACACAGGAGCCGAACACAACGCATCACGTAATTCAGAAAACCCTTTCTGACACTCTTCAGTCCAAGGCAAAGGAGTCGGGACATCCTTGCACGTGAGAGCTAACAATGGTTTCGCCAATAATGAAAAATTTGGGATCCATTGTCTGCAGTATGACGTAATACCTAAAAAGGCACGTACATCTTTCTGAGTTCTTGGCACAGTCATTCGAGCAATCGCTGCAATTCTCTCTGGGGTCAACCTTCTACCTTCTTTTGACAATAAGTGACCTAAGTAGGTTACTTCTTGACAACAATATTGCAGCTTAGAAGGTGACACCTTATGATGTAAGTCACACAAATGGTGTAACAACAAAACGGTAGCAGTTCTGCAAATAATCTCAGTATCTGCAGCTACTAATAGGTCATCAACATACTGAATCAAAGCCGCACCTGCCGGTAACACAAAGGCATCAAGCTGACTTTTAAGTGCTTGACTGTAGATTGACGGACTCTCACAGTAGCCCTGTGGAGCGCGTTTTAGCCTAAAACTGCGACCACCTAATGTGAATCCGAATAGGTCTCTGCTTTCCTCAGCGATTGGGATGCTAAAGAAAGCATTCTTTAGATCGATCACCGTGAACCAGGAGGCAGAGGCTGGAATCAGGGTCAACAAAGCCGTGATATCAGGTACCACGGGAAACTGTGGAATCACAATTTTATTCACTTCTCTTAGATCGATTATGAAGCGATACACAGGAGGTTTAGATGGATCAGTTCGTTTTAAAATGGGTAGCACAGGACTGTTACACACATTTCCCCGAGTCTCTTCAATGACATCCTTTTGGATCAAGTCGTGAACAATCGCCAATAGCGCTCGCTCACCATCAAGAGAGATACGATATTGAGGTATACGTGGCAGTCGTACATTCGGTTTTAATTGGATCACATAAGGAGGGATGTCCAATAGGCCCACATCATTGGGACCCGTGGCCCATAGAGACGCAGGAAGGGAGCTCAATTCCGGTGGGAATTTATCGATCGATAAATACATAGGAGAAATTACTCTCCGACCTAATGTAAGCTCCACTCCCTCAGGAGAGCAATACAAAGTCGCATATAACCGTTTTAACAAATCCAGACCCAAGAGATTCTCACCACAACCAGTAGATAGAATCAATGGAGCCTCCAGCTCACGAGGACCAATAGTAAGTGGCAAAGGGCTGGAGACAGGATTGCTAACCGGGGCGCCAGAGAATCCAATGGAAACATTTGTTAAGCCGGACAAAGGTGCGCCAGGGAGTTTTGAATGCATGATGGAACTTTTCATTGCACCAGTGTCTAACAGAAAAGGCTCAACGACGCCAGATGTGGCAACTGCAACGTAAGGCCCTCTCTGATCAACCGGAACTACCACTACTCCCTCTCTTTGTCAATGGCTGTCCTAGTAACGGTCGTCTGACACAATCTCATGTTCCGTGTAATAATCGTCCACATGGTACTGTGCCGATCTATCGGACTTCATATTGCGCTGATCAAAACAATTATTTGCGTCCGATGAATTAAGAGGGCGCTCGGTCTGACTTTGGGCGTTACCACGGCCTCTACCTCGAAAAGACTGTTGGGGGCCACCACGACCCCCTCTAGTCGACACACCATTAAGGCGATCACGTAGAGCAAGACAATCATACTTGATATGGCCAACCCGCCTACAATATGCGCACTGATTATACCCAAGTGAAGATCTATAGTCAAAGTTGTCAGAGCGTGGCTGCATCCTATTGGGCTGTGTTCGTGGTCGATACTGCTGTTGCGAATCATTTTGATTTGATCACGGAGGATACGCTTGCTGCAACAAAACCTTTGTTTTGAGCTCCTTCGTTTTCTTATCTGCACGATCACTGTCTTCCTTTTCCCTATTCTCATAGTATTGAGCCGTCGCTAATATCTGTGCGGTAGTTGAAACAGCCCATGCACTTTCTGAATTCTTCAATTTGTTGCATAGCTCAGGCAACAAATTCGACACAAACTTGTCGACAAATAACCGCTGACCTCCTTCGGAGCCCATGTCCTGACCGCTGTGGTCGACAAACGCTTCCTCAAACCTTGTAAAGAAATCCGAGACACTCTTGTCTTTCTTTTGCTTACAAGCTGATAATTTATCCCAGTTCACCCTCATCGCTGGCATGAGAGTTTTCATAAGTGTAATGATTTTCTGAGGTAAATCTAAAATCAACTGCTCAGGCTTAGCCCCACCAACCTGTAATGCATCAGCCGCTATTAGTGCAGCCCAATCACCACCTAACTCATTTGCGTGATTTGCTTGGCGAATTTTCGCCCAAACAACATTACCAAACAACATGTCGATATCGGCAAGGTTCATAACAGAGGCTTCCACCAATTGGGATAGTTCCTTATAATAACCAGCCGGATTCTTACGTGGATCAGGCAAAGACTGCTTTACTTGCAAAACTTCTGATCGTTTCCATGGGAGGTGTATCCACACTCTTCGAAAGTGCGGTAAGACCGGAGGGTGAGCACCAGGATCACCAGGCACCCAAAGTGGCGGAACCTCTCTCATAGGATACTGACCAGGAGCCGCTTTCCAATTCTCAGAGTCATCATCAAACGATACTTGAGAAGGCACTGTCGACCTATGAGCTAACAATCGCTCTAAGGCACGTCGTACATCTCCACCTACAATCATACCATTCGAAAATTGACTCTGAAGCTCAGTTATATCGGGCGGTACATTATCTACATCATTATTATACCATTCTTCCCTCAAAAAGTTACACATTTCATCAAACACGAATCTCTGCGTAGGCTCATTAAACTGAGAAAACGTGTCGAAAACCATGCGTGGAGTGTAGTTAGCAGGGTGTCTTACCCATCTATGTGCCATAGTCACTAACGTGTCTTTTTCCCTTCCACTAGGGATCTGACTCCGTCTCTGGGGAGTTTCGGAAAGATCAGACGGAAATAACTGACCAGTAAGTGGTGAATAAAGGGTAGCAACAGCGTTAGGGATTCGATTACGAACAGAAGGAGAAGAAGAAAGAAGAACAGGAGCGACAATATTAGAAGTGAAGGTAGGCATAGTCGGAGCAGGCAAGGTAGTCGGAGGAGCAGTGATAAGAGGCTGAGGAGGTAAAGGCACGGGAGCTGTAGGAGGGACGGATACAGGACCAGCAACAGGCTGGCCAGTAACTGCCGGAACAACAGGAGGGACTACTGGAGGGACTACAGGAGGAACAACAGGAGCCGTAGCACCCTGTGCATATGGAGGTGGCGAGTTCATGAAATACGTTAACAGGGGATCCCCCTTAGGGTCCTCCTCTTTCTTATCAGGACTGGCTGGTAAAGCCAGATAACATTTGTCTATCCTCATGTGGTGTAATCTAGTAGAAACTTCAATTTCTGACTCTTCTCTATCTCGCTGACATTGTCGTACAAGTTGCATTATCGGAGCCATACCATCTTTTTTATTCTTTTTAGACTGTTTGATTTCTTTCTGCTTGGCCTCTTTACGCCACAACCGGAAGGAATCAAACATAGCTGGCCTAGCTTTCTTTTTAAACAATTTAGCTTCAAGATTATCTAAGATCGTGAGATCAAAACTTCCATGTGGTGGCCAACTAAGGACACCATCCTTTTTCGTGTAACGGACCCAGTATTTATTATATGTAATAGGGCCCACACCGTGTCGACTATAGAGCTCATATATCGGAGTTCCAACTGGAGGTATCGGACACGAGTCCTCCAACCGGGAATCCATTGCGCAACATTTGAAGAAACCAAGAAAACCACTATGGCTAGGCATCGTGTACACTAACCTAGTATCAAACTTCAAGGGTTACCGAAGTGCTAAATCTTCGTGAAACACAAAACCCTCGGTTTTTGGCAATTGCAACTGTCAAATAACCACTAAGAACCACAACTAAGAACCACAAATGCAATGGAACCATGCATACAACAAAGCTTCAATAAGCTCAACAACAACTAAGGACACTGGGAGCGACCCACCAAAATACTTAACTGAGAGCACAATGGCGTCACCAGGAAGGCCCGTCTATCGTCTCGCTTGTACGAAAGGTCTACACCGGGCACCGAAACAGGTCGACAGTCAGGGCATCGGTCTGTCGCAGCCGTCAGAAGGCGGGAATCTTCGCGGGAAAAATCTTCGGACCACTTATTTCGACAACAGGATCGATGAAGCGGGGTGCACCTTTTCCTCGGAGATTTCACACGGAGTTCCTCACGATCGTCAGGCTTTGGACCAGTACCGCTGATGTCGCCCCACGTTGGGCGCCAAACTGAAGGACTGGACTTTTAACAGAACCAGCGGTGCCAGGGAACAACACCTATAACCTTCATGGGATACCTGTTCGGCGCACAAGTGACAGAGACACGGGACACTTCCTTCGGCGTCAAAGATCAGCGTTTATTACTGCAGGGAGGCAAAAGTCACAAGAAGTACAACGAATTGTAAGTTCTGAGAGTCTGCTTCAAATTGCATATGTGGGTCGCTCCTTTTATACTAGTTTTCGACATAGACTAACATTACGAACAAAAGGTTACAACTCAGTTCCCACAGTAAACTTCAAAAGCTTCAATCATGGCATCGGAAACCCGGAACACACTGATAATAATGTTTGCCGGTTCCCAACTGTAAATGCACATCTTCCCACCATTAGGCATATTTCACTCTAGTTGTAAAAGGATGAGGGTAGAGACAAGAACAGCTGCAAGGAAGTCAGACAACAGTAGAGGAGAGAGTGTGAGGGTAATATCGGAAAGCATAATCACAGGATCAAAGGATTCAAGCCGAGCGCATGCAAGGCTGAAACAATAGGCCTCCGTGGGAAGATTACCCTCAAGCGGAGCCATCTGCCTTTTCAGTGTCATTCCCCTGGTCATAGAAGATGCATGAAAGGAACATGCATCCTCCGTAAGGCTTGGGACCTAAAGGGTCACGAGGCGGACAGTTTCCTGCTCGCTGACTACGTGAGGGCAAGAAACAAAATGGATGCCGTATCTAAAATGGAACCCAACGGTTCAGATGAAGAAACACGTAAATAAGGCGAACCCTGCCGAGTAGTGTAGCGAAAACGCGTACACTTACTGAACTCGTTATTTACGGTTCTTAGATACCTTATTTGCCCATATTGGTTCATGCTCGAAACACCGTAATGATTCTCACGGAACCTCAACTGGCCTCTCGAAGGGCACCAACACTCTATGTGCAAAAGTCAGTGCTGGCTGCGCACGCAGCCAAAAGCAATAACTCAAAAGGGCCAGGCCTAAACGTGGCAGCTGCCCACTAATTGCTGGGCAGCTGTGAACTCACAAAATGAGGCACTGGCACTCCCTCTGCCACCTCTGTCCCCCACTGGGACTCTAAAAAAATAAAATGTGCCCCAAATGTTGCTGCTGCCTGCGTTCTCGCAGGGCAGCTGGAAAACCGCGCAAATGAAGTCTGGCACTCTTGGTGCCTCTGGGGCCCCTACTGGAGCTCCGAAACTGAGATGGCCCCCAAGTCCCCCTTCCGGACTTATGAACAGGAATGGCCCAAGAGAGTGCGGGCACCACGTTGTGAGTTACATTTGAGTCCTCCTCTGGAACTCAGAAGGAATCCTAACCTTGCCCGCGTGTTGCATCTGCCCTCTGACAAGCGGGGCAGCTGTGAGCACCGATAATGTGCCCCGAAGCAAGCACCAACCATGTGCGTGCTGGCCCCATGCACGGGGCTCGCACCAAGTGCTCCCTTTAGGACCCCACTCACCGGACTGCCTTGCCTGCTCCTCCGGTGGGGTCCTCTCTCTTTGGCTTCGCCCGGTGCCTCCCCAGGGACACAGGACTTCTTGTTGGAGCCCTTGAGGCTCGGGACGTTCTGGGTTGCGCGCGGGGCTCTCTTCTCCACACGGGAGCCCGGCCGATCACTGCAGCCCTTCTCCTCTCCTGCGGGCACAGTCCAGTGAAGGGTGGGATCCCGCCTGGACTCTCCGTTTACCTCGCTTCTCCCTTGGCTCGGCCCAGCACGGGGTAGGCTCCCGCCTGGGTCTCAGACTCCTCACTGGCCACGCCACACGGGGCTCTCCCTCGCACAGGGACGTCTTGGGAGGCGGGGTAGGCTCCCGTCCTCACTCTCCTCACCGACAACGTCCTCCTTGCCACGCGGCCCAGCCCACAACCAGGCAGGGCCACCTGGCTTCAGGGTCATGACTGCTGTGGCCCGGCAACGTTTTCCCCACTCCTGGGCTGCGGCAGTGATGCGCTTCTTCTTGGCGCCTATGAGGGGTAGGCTCCCTCTGAACTGGACGATAAAGCAGGGTGGGCTCCTGCTACTTAAAGTATTAAAAAGAAGCTGGGTAGGCACCTGCTATGCAGAGAAAGCACAACTCAGGGGCAGAAATGTGGGGAAGGCTCCAGCATGACGTCAAAACAAACGGGGGGGGGAATCCCCAGGCAGTCTCCCTATGCTGTAATCAGAAAATAGAAGTGCCCTTCAGGAATCAGGATACAGCGCTCAAAGGGCGCTTAGAGGCACAAATGTCCAGGGCAAAGTTCAGGGCAGGAAGGCAAGGGGGCAAAGGCTGGGCCCAGGGTCCAGCTCACAGGGCCCTCCAGGCAGGGAGGCACTCCCCAGTGGCGGTACCTACTGGCGCCCAGCAGCAGCAGGCCCCCCTCAAGATAGGATCCAAATAGAGAATCTTACAAGGGGTCACAGCCCCTTTTAATACACATTTTTCCTTTTTCTGGAGGGTGCAGGGTAGGGGGAAAGCCAGATGCAGCTGGTTCTGGAGCACTTTGCTGTGCTCAGCCCCTCTCCCCATTCACAGGACAGGCTAGGGTCATCAGTCGCACCACAGGAGGCAGAGCCAGCATTGTGTAGGGAAGGCCCAGCCCTATTCAGGTCCCAGGTGCACTCCTCCCTCCCATCAACATGCAGATCTCTCCATTCACCACCGTGGCAGACCCATCCTGACTCCTGGAGCCAGGCACACCAGCCAGCTCCAGCCAATCACAAGCCAGACAGTCAATTCACATTTACTACACAGACATGCCAACTTCTAGAAGTGGCACTTCCACACCAGACACATTAAATCTGCGCACACCGTCGCGCAGCATTTAATCTCACGAGTTCGCACATACCAAACTCGCCCCGGCACTCCCCACACATCAGGAACTACCATGGACACACATATTCCCCATGCATACCTATGGGAGGGCAGGTCAATCTCACCACATGCACACAGATTGCGCACGCACTTTACACTGGGAAACAGTGTCAAAGTGCGCAGAAGCCAAAAACAACTAACACCAGGTCACATTAAAAAGCAAAAAGTTTAGGGGTGAACCTGCCAAAAGGGCCAAGTCCAACAACCGCAAAAACAACAGTTGATGGACAGAATGCAGAACATTCACCCCAGTACAGAGATCTGGGCCTAAATCCATCGTTTTTTTGCACTCCACACCACCCCAGTTCAGACATGGTCATATGCAAATCAGCCTTGACCCTGTGCCTCATGGGAACAGTCCAGCCCGAACTGCGAAACCATGTCTTTCCTGGACCGGAATCAAGCATCCTAGGACCGGTTTCTGGCTATCAGCCGTCTTCAGCCAGGATAGCTTGATTCCAGTGGTGTGGAGAGCATGGGACTCACGTCTGAGCATTCCCATCCCACTCGGGGTGACAAATGCAAAAAGAACAGTTGATGGACAGAATACAGAACAATGTCATACATTCATCCCAGTACAGAGATCTGGGCCTAAATCCATCGTTTATTTGCACTCCACACCACCCCAGTTCAGACATGGTCATATGCAAATCAGCCTTGACTCTGTGCCTCATGGCAACAGTCCAGCCCGAACTGCCCAACCATGTCTTTCCTGGACTGGAATCAAGCATCCTAGGATTGGTTTCTGGCTATCAGCCGTCTTCAGCCAGGATAGCTTGACTCCAGTGGTGTGGAGAGCATGGGACTCACGTCTGAGCATACCCATCCCACTCGGGGTGACAAATGCAAAAAGAACAGTTGATGGACAGAATACAGAACAATGTCATACATTCATCCCAGTACAGAGATCTGGGCCTAAATCCATCGTTTATTTGCACTCCACACCACCCCAGTTCAGACATGGTCATATGCAAATCAGCCTTGACTCTGTGCCTCATGGCAACAGTCCAGCCCGAACTGCCCAACCATGTCTTTCCTGGACTGGAATCAAGCATCCTAGGATTGGTTTCTGGCTATCAGCCGTCTTCAGCCAGGATAGCTTGACTCCAGTAGTGTGGAGAGCATGGGACTCACGTCTGAGCATATCCATCCCACTCGGGGTGACAAATGCAAAGACAACAGTTGATGGACAGAATGCAGAACAATGTCATACATTCACCCCAGTACAGAGATCTGGGCCTAAATCCATCGTTTTTTTGCACTCCACACCACCCCAGTTCAGACATGGTCATATGAAAATCAACCTTCACCCTGTGCCTCATGGAAACAGTCCAGCCCGAACTGCCAAACCATGTCTTTCCTGGACCAGAATCAAGCATCCTAGGACCGGTTTCTGGCTATCATCCGTCTTCAGCCAGGATAGCTTGACTCCAGTGGTGTGGAGAACATGGGACTCACGTCTGAGCATACCCATCCCACTCGGGGTGACAAATGCAAAAACAACAGTTGATGGACAAAATGCAGAACAATGTCATACATTCACCCCAGTAAGGAGATCTGGGCCTAAATCCATCCTTTTTTTGCACTACACACCACCCGAGTTCAGACATGCTCATATGCAAATCAGCCTTGACCCTGTGCCTCATGGGAACAGTCCAGCCCGAACTGCCAAACCATGTCTTTCCTGGACCGGAATCAAGCATCCTGGGACCGGTTTCTGGCTATCAGCCGTCTTCAGCCAGGATAGCTTGACTCCAGTGGTGTGGAGTGCATGGGACTCACGTCTGAGCATACCCATCCCACTCGGGTGACAAATGCAAAAACAACAGTTGATGGACAGAATGCAGAACAATGTCATACATTCACCCCAGTACAGAGATTTGGGCCTAAATCCATCGTTATTTTGCACTCCACACCACCCCAGTTCAGACATGGTCATAAGCAAATCAGCTTTGACCCTGTGCCACATGGGAACAGTCCAGACCAAAATGCCAAACCATGTCTTTCCTGGACCGGAATCAAGCTTCCTAGGACCGGTTTCTGGCTATCAGCTGTCTTCAGCCAGGATAGCTTGATTCCAGTGGTGTGGAGAGCATGGGACTCACGTCTGAGCATACCCATCCCACTCGGGGTGACAATCGCAAAAAGAACAGTTGATGGACAGAATACAGAACAATGTCATACATTCATCCCAGTACAGAGATCTGGGCCTAAATCCATCGTTTATTTGCACTCCACACCACCCCAGTTCAGACATGGTCATATGCAAATCAGCCTTGACTCTGTGCCTCATGGCAACAGTCCAGCCCGAACTGCCCAACCATGTCTTTCCTGGACTGGAATCAAGCATCCTAGGATTGGTTTCTGGCTATCAGCCGTCTTCAGCCAGGATAGCTTGACTCCAGTGGTGTGGAGAGCATGGGACTCACGTCTGAGCATATCCATCCCACTTGGGGTGACAAATGCAAAAACAACAGTTGATGGACAGAATGCAGAACAATGTCATACATTCACCCCAGTACAGAGATCTGGGCCTAAATCCATCGTTTTTTTGCACTCCACACCACCCCAGTTCAGACATGGTCATATGAAAATCAACCTTCACCCTGTGCCTCATGGAAACAGTCCAGCCCGAACTGCCAAACCATGTCTTTCCTGGACCAGAATCAAGCATCCTAGGACCGGTTTCTGGCTATCATCCGTCTTCAGCCAGGATAGCTTGACTCCAGTGGTGTGGAGAGCATGGGACTCACGTCTGAGCATACCCATCCCACTCGGGGTGACAAATGCAAAAAGAACAGTTGATGGACAGAATACAGAACAATGTCATACATTCATCCCAGTACAGAGATCTGGGCCTGAATCCCTCCTTTTTTTGCACTACACACCACCCCAGTTCAGACATGGTCATATGCAAATCAGCCTTGACTCTGTGCCTCACGGCAACAGTCCAGCCCGAACTGCCCAACCATGTCTTTCCTGGACTGGAATCAAGCATCCTAGGACTGGTTTCTGGCTATCAGCCGTCTTCAGCCAGGATAGCTTGACACCAGTGGTGTGGAGAGCATGGGACTCACGTCTGAGCATACCCATCCCACTCGGGGTGACAAATGCAAAAACAACAGTTGATGGACAGAATGCAGAACAATGTCATACATTCACCCCAGTACAGAGATCTGGGCCTAAATCCATCATTTTTTTGCACTCCACACCACCCCAGTTCAGACATGGTCATATGCAAATCAGCCTTGACTCTGTGCCTCATGAGAACAGTCCAGCCCGAACTGCCAAACCATGTCTTTCCTGGACCAGAATCAAGCATCCTAGGACCAGTTTCTGGCTATCAGCCATCTTCAGCCAGGATAGATTGACTCCAGTGGTGTGGAGAGCATGGGACTCACGTCTGAGCATACCCATCCCACTCGGGGTGACAAATGCAAAAACAACAGTTGATGGACAGAATGCAGAACAATGTCATACATTCACCCCAGTACAGAGTTCTGGGCCTAAATCCATCGTTTTTTTGCACTCCACGCCACCCCAGTTCAAACATGGTCATATGCAAATCAGCCTTGACCCTGTTCCTTATGTAAACAGTCCAGCCCGAACTGCCCAACCATGTCTTTCCTGGACTGGAATCAAGCATCCTAGGACTGGTTTCTGGCTATCAGCCGTCTTCAGCCAGGATAGCTTGACACCAGTGGTGTGGAGAGCATGGGACTCACGTCTGAGCATACCCATCCCACTCGGGGTGACAAATGCAAAAACAACAGTTGATGGACAGAATGCAGAACAATGTCATACATTCACCCCAGTACAGAGATCTGGGCCTAAATCCATCATTTTTTTGCACTCCACACCACCCCAGTTCAGACATGGTCATATGCAAATCAGCCTTGACTCTGTGCCTCATGAGAACAGTCCAGCCCGAACTGCCAAACCATGTCTTTCCTGGACCAGAATCAAGCATCCTAGGACCAGTTTCTGGCTATCAGCCATCTTCAGCCAGGATAGATTGACTCCAGTGGTGTGGAGAGCATGGGACTCACGTCTGAGCATACCCATCCCACTCGGGGTGACAAATGCAAAAACAACAGTTGATGGACAGAATGCAGAACAATGTCATACATTCACCCCAGTACAGAGTTCTGGGCCTAAATCCATCGTTTTTTTGCACTCCACGCCACCCCAGTTCAAACATGGTCATATGCAAATCAGCCTTGACCCTGTTCCTTATGTAAACAGTCCAGCCCGAACTGCCCAACCATGTCTTTCCTGGACTGGAATCAAGCATCCTAGGACTGGTTTCTGGCTATCAGCCGTCTTCAGCCAGGATAGCTTGACTCCAGTGGTGTGGAGAGCATGGGACACACGTCTGAGCATACCCATCCCACTCGAGGTGACAAATGCAAAAACAACAGTTGATGGACAGAATGCAGAACAATGTCATACATTCACCCCAGTACAGAGATCTGGGCCTAAATCCATCTTTTTATTGCACTCCACACCACCCCAGTTCAGACATGGTGATATGCAAATCAGCCTTGACCCTGTTCCTTATGGAAACAGTCCAGCCCGAACTGCCAAACCATGTCTTTCCTGGACCGGAATCAAGCATCCTAGGACCGGTTTCTGGCTATCAGCCATCTTCAGCCAGGATAGATTGACTCCAGTGGTGTGGAGAGCATGGGACTCACGTCTGAGCATACCCATCCCACTCGGGGTGACAAATGCAAAAACAACAGTTGATGGACAGAATGCTGAACAATGTCATACATTCACCCCAGTACAGAGATCTGGGCCTAAATCCATCGTTTTTTTGCACTCCACAGCACCCCAGTTCAGACATGGTCATATGCAAATCAGCCTTGACCCTGTTCCTTATGGAAACAGTCCAGCCCGAACTGCCAAACCATGTCTTTCCTGGACCGGAATCAAGCATTCCAGGACCGGTTTCTGGCTATCAGCCATCTTCAGCCAGGATAGCTTGACTCCAGTGGTGTGGAGAGCATGGGACTCACGTCTGAGCATACCCATCCCACTCGGGGTGACAAATGCAAAAACAACAGTTGATGGACAGAATGCAGAACAATGTCATACATTCACCCCAGTACAGAGATCTGGGCCTAAATCCATCTTGTTATTGCACTCCACACCACCCCAGTTCAGACATGGTGATATGCAAATCAGCCTTGACCCTGTTCCTTATGGAAACAGTCCAGCCCGAACTGCCAAACCATGTCTTTCCTGGACCGGAATCAAGCATCCTAGGACCGGTTTCTGGCTATCAGCCGTCTTCAGCCAGGATAGCTTGACTCCAGTGGTGTGGAGAGCATGGGACTCACGTCTGAGCATACCCATCCCACTCGGGGTGACAAATGCAAAAACAACAGTTGATGGACAGAATGCAGAACAATGTCATACATTCACCGCAGTACAGAGATCTGGGCCTAAATCCATCGTTTTATTGCATTCCACACCACCCCAGTTCAGACATGGTGATATGCAAATCAGCCTTGACCCTGTGCCTCATGGGAACAGTCCAGCCCGAACTGCCAAACCATGTCTTTCCTGGCCTGGAATCAAGCATCCTAGGACCGGTTTCTGGCTATCAGCCATCTTCAGCCAGGATAGCTTGACTCCAGTGGTGTGGAGAGCATGGGACTCACGCTGAGCATACCCATCCCACTCGGGGTGACAAATGCAAAAACAACAGTTGATGGACAGAATGCAGAACAATGTCATACATTCACCGCAGTACAGAGATCTGGGCCTACATCCATCGTTTTATTGCATTCCACACCACCCCAGTTCAGACATGGTGATATGCAAATCAGCCTTGACCCTGTGCCTCATGGGAACAGTCCAGCCCGAACTGCCAAACCATGTCTTTCCTGGCCTGGAATCAAGCATCCTAGGACCGGTTTCTGGCTATCAGCCATCTTCAGCCAGGATAGCTTGACTCCAGTGGTGTGGAGAGCATGGGACTCACGCTGAGCATATCCATCCCACTCGGGGTGACAAATGCAAAAACAACAGTTGATGGACAGAATGCAGAACAAGTCCAACAACCGCCATAGGTTGTCCTGAGACTGCAGCAGCATCAAAAAGAGTTACAACCCTACGGACATGCTGCATTGTTCGTCTCCCTGGGCTGAAACCGTGCTGGCTGGATTTGACCATCTTGACTATAACTTTGCAGAGCCTGGTTGCCATAGTGTTACAAAAAAAAATTGCTTCACAGTTTATTAACGTTATTGGACTGTATGACCCTGGTTCTCTTGGTCGTTTCCCTTTTTTCAGGAAAATTACTATATCTGCCCCTGCCCAAGAGCCTGGAACGGAGCTACCCGACTGCGCCTGATGTATTATTTCAACTAGGTCGAGTCCAATTACCTCCAAAAACACTTCATAAAATTCTAGAGGAATTTCATCAGGTCCAGCTGCTTTTCCCGATGGGAGGCTACCCAAGGCGCCATAAATCTCTTCAGCGGTCAATGAAGTTTTCAGCGCCTCCCTATCTTCATCAGTAATTGATTGTATGAGAGTTTCACTAAGATACTTTTGGATTTCCAGAGGATCTTTTGCCTGTTCTTCATTATATAATTTGCCATAGAATTGTCGGAATATCTATTGGATCCCTTCTGGTTTGTTAACTATATTCCCATATCCGTCTGATATCTCCTTAATGTCCCCGATAGCTGTTTTCTGTCTCAGACACACTGCTAATGTATGCCAGACCCATTCGCTTAGCTCATAACATTGCACTTTTCTTGCCAGGAAAGTCGCAGCTGCGTTAGTGGCTATAGAATCCTGAGCTTCAAATTTAACCAATTCCAGTTTAAGCATAATATCGTCAAGCGATACGCCCAGTGTAATTGCAGCATTCAGCTCCTCCTCTGTGTCAATTACCACCTGACATAACTTTTTCTCTACCAGCACCTCTTGTTTCTGTCTATGCAGACTATAGCTCAACATCTCCCCTCGTAGCCCGGATTTAAAAGCATCCCAGGCTACCCCTGAGCTAGTACTTCCTCTATTAATGTTCCAGAAACCCACTATCTATATCAGGCACTCAGCACCGTCCTTCTTGTGTCAGCAGGCAGCATCCAAAGGATCTTATGAAGCCAACGTATAATGGTGAAACACATGGCAGATACTTTGCCGACTTGACATTGCATTGTCAGGCCCTTGTCAATGACAACGCCTAAATTTCGTACCTGCTCCACTGGTACAGGGAGGGGATCTAGGTTTGCTGGCCAGTGTCTCGAGGTCCACAGGTTAGGCTTCTGTCCTAGGACAAGGACCTCCGTCTTCTCGCCATTCAGTTTGAGGAGGTTGTGATTCATCCATTTTGCTATTTCACCAAGACCAATCTGATGGCGGGAGGAGGAGGCCTCGCCGCAGTTCGTAAGCGAAAAGATAACCTGGGACCAGCTATATGAGCTAGGGGGGTAACATAAAGATTAAAGAGTAAGGGACTAAGAATAGAACCCTGAGGGACACCATGGTGCTGTGAGTAGGTATTGTAAGTGACAGACAGGGAGAAAATTTGAAAGGTGCGTTTGGAAAGAAAGGAGGCCAGCCAGTCCAAAGCTAGTCCTTCCACGCCCATGGTGGCTAAGGCGTCAAGAAGGATTTTGTGAGAGATGGTATCAAACGCCGCGCTGAGATCAAGTAGTATCTGCGCGGCCGTTTCACCTTTGTCGAGCAGTGACCATAGGTTTTCGGTAACACCTAGGAGACTGTTTTCCCGGACCTTGCTTCCCCCTTCATTACCGGCCTTTTGACTCAGACAGTTGCTGCCATTGCCGCCACCAACGGCCCCGCCCTCTCCCGTTTTCTTCAATGGCGCTCTGCGGGACAGCGCTGGGCCTCGTACAGCCATGGCCAGAGGTGCTGGAGCAGCTGGATCCGTCTGTGCATCCTTCAGGTCTTTCTGATGCTTGTTCATACTTGGCGCCATACTGTTACCGACAATCACACATCGATAGAGGAGGTGGACTGCGCGGCCATTTCCAGCACCACTAACTTCACGTATGCTGTCAGTTCCTGGCTCCAGCACCGTCGTGGCTTGCGGTTAATCACGCGGCTGATCAGCTGATCCAGGAGGTAAGGGTGATATATATATATATATGCACGTAACTCGCCAACAAAACTTGGCAGCAGTCACAGTCTTTTTCACAAATGACGAAAAGCAGACCCGAATTCTGTGCTCATTCAAGGTGTTTTATTTCTCCAGCCAGCCAGCCGCCATTACGCGTTTCGCTTCCAACGAAGCTTGATCACATATATATATATAATTACTGAAAAAACAAAAGTGAAAGTAGCTTTGTCGGTGACAACATTAATGTTTTGAAACTCAAAAAAACACAAAAGTTCACAAGTTATAGTTAGCAAAGCTAGCTATACTTTGAGCCCTTGCATGCACTGCTTATGACTAAATCACTTATGATATGTTCTATGGCATCATTTATGACATCACTGATGACATCTCAAATGACATAACTGAGGACATCAGCCAGTTACTGAATGCAGGACATTCAAAGACTGAAAGATGAGGAGACCACTTCAACGATAATGTTTCCGGTCAGTGAGTGAGTCAAACCAGTGAGTTTGATGGTATTTTAGGAGCCTGAATAAATATTAATCTTTCTGATTTTTGCTGTATATTCTTTGATCGGTATTGAATACAAATATCTTCTATTCATGTATTCAGTTCTAGGAGATATTGTGAAATGAGTATTTGCTATACTGTTGGATACATTTTCAAATTTTGGAGTTTTCTCTAAACTCCCTCTATCTTTATGGTGCTACAATCACAATATAAGAGAGCAAATAGAAGAAGGTGCCAGGGCCGCTGTTAAATAACTGCAACCACCCTGAGTGACACGTCCTCTCCTCTGCTCTGCTAACCACTGAAACCACTGACCACTATCCATCGCTGCAGAGCTGATTGTGGGCTTCCTGTGCACGACAAGAGCTGTCTGACCATCAACCTTCTCATGACTGGTCTTCAGGAGTCAGGGCTACTCACAGACCTGCCCCTTAGACAGGAAGAGGGTGGAGGGTGGAGGACTGTTGTAAAAGTTACCTGTGGTTTCACAGTATGTAATCGCAATATGAGTATTGTAAATCGAACTGGTTTGTTTTTCACTGGTCTTATCTACCAGTCTCATCAGTCTTGCAACCCTCATACCATGAGTTGTTTCCATAACGCCTGTCTGTGAATATCATAGAGTTTTAATAAAGAACTAGAGCTCTAACCTTACTAACAGAATGAGCCACCAAAGAAAGACAGGCTGCATTAGCATCCTAACGATTCCAGTTCACAAGGCTCAATATTTACAGAAGAGGGAACTGGGGTTTTTCTGTGGGGCAACAAGTGTGTTTTATCCTTCCAGAGGTGTATTTCTTATATTAAAATACATTTTAGTCTGTGTTATAAACTGTAAAATACTTTATGGATTTATGATGCTTTCTAATATTATGCCTCTAAAGACACACATGTATGCCTTGCTGGTTCAATGCAGATGTGTGTTACTACAGTGAGTTAGGATACTGGACCATGTACTAATGTAGGAATAGTGCCCTGTAGGTAACACTAGGATATTTGCAAAGAGAAGACATGCAACCTATTGAGCTATCTCTTTAGCATTCCATATGTGAGCTGCAGGTTGGATACAGTGCCCTGCATCAGAAACATTAACCCTTTAAGATATATCATGAGGATTCAAACCAAAGGCCAGCCGACTACACATAGGTTTCAGTAACAAGAACATTAAATATCTGAGGTACATGAGAGTCGCTTGATATGCAGAGATCTCTGCATAGGTGCCTTTCTTCCTATATCAGGTGTTAATGTCACTACTGTGGTAACCTGAAGGGACATGCATGGGCGGCTCACCCATTGGCACATTTGGGTGCTGCAGGACAACCTTTTTCCATGTCAACCCAGCAAAGGAAAGACCCACTTATTCAAATCCCCGCACAGCATGAAAATTTGTGCCACATGCAAGTGGTTAATAATGGGAAGAATATTTCAATCAAGGCTCTCAAATCAACAAACAATCTTAGTGTATTGTCTGTCTTGTGTGCCAGAACTATTGAACAACCCCCCTCTGACGACTCAATTCCCTCAATTATCTTTTCTTTCACCATCTTGATTTTTCTTTTTTTTTTCAGGAAACATTATGTTCTTTATCACTTAAAATTTTTATATACAGAAAGCAAAATTTGTTTACCATTGATCAACCCTTCTTTTGATTCCGAAACCACAACACCAGACAATAACAAACCCCTATGACTGTTTATTTTATTGTGTAGGTCATATAAACTTCTAAAAACTTGAAATAAATAAGCATTTCATTTTTTTCTATAAAAAGAACAAAGATATGTACCTAGCTAAGTATTCCAGTAAAATCACAGTTGCTAATAATAAAACTAGTATTGGCTTTATGGGTGAATTTGCACTGTTGTTTACACAATGACAATCCTTTGCTCTAGTTGTAATTCGGTCACTATAATCCCAGAACTGTGAAAGGGTGCCATATTTTGAAAGCACTACTGAATTATACCAGTGCCTTTACAAATGCATATATCATAACTTAATGCACTCGGGTTCTTGTTTGGAACGCTAGGTTTCCCTAATCCTCTGTAGTAACAAATGTGTATGTCTTCATTGTCCAAAGAGATAGAACATTATTTCATTTATTTAAAATTCTTTATTGGTCTTTTATCTTTTTTAGCGCAGCAACTTAACAGGAAAACATACAGAAATCATCTGAGATATATTCATACTATATTCATACTTCGCGATACAAAATAATTGGTAAGGAGAGACACAGATCAAAAGAACAACAACAAAAAAACAGAGCCTAAACAACAACAATAAACAATAATAAACCTGACTAGCATTTACAGCACTAGACATTGATATTAGATAATGTATCCTCCTTATTTGGATACCTTTTCAAAAAGACCACATAAGACGAGGGAGTGGGGAGCCGGCCCAAATGGCCACTACGGCACTGATTACGGCTGATTTCGCTTCCAACTATAGATGGGTCCCCAGATCCGTTTACCGAGCAGCCTCCCCCTTTTCCCCTCTCTTTCAGAAATCCCCTTCTCGAGATTGTAGGTAAACAGCCTGGCAAGCCATGGTTGGAACGTTGGAGCTGCTTTATCCAACCACACTGTAGCAATACAGATACGCAGTACACACACAGCCATGAAGAGGAAGCATTGTGATGGATCTTGCCTGTCCTCACTATTTATCCCCAGCAAAATTACAGTAGGAGTAAGACAAACTTTCCTTTCTAAAGTTCTGTTCAAGAATAATTCTATCGCCTTCTTCAAAGCTTGCAGCTGGGGACATGACAAAAACATATGTATAATTTCGGCGTCCACACTGTCGCATCAAGGGCATCTAGTTCCCGTCTGCCCCCATTGTGCAAATCTTGAAGGAGTATAATACAAGGAGAAGATTGTTTTGGACTGTTGAGCTTGAAGCCCTGCAGAGCATAAAACAGCTTGGACTGATTCTAATGAGGCTCTAAAGACATGATCTATGCCAAGTTTATCTACCAATTTCTTCTTGTATTTTTCAAGATCATCATGTTTATCTAGCGAGAGCTCAGCATATATCCTCTGAATAGTGCAATCTTCCCCTCATCTAATAACATCCATAATTCAGTTTTTATCAAATCCACAGCCCCCCCCCTTTTCCCTACCTGGAAAGCTCAGAATTTGAAGATATTAAAAAAAAAACTTTTGTTGATACCATAGCTATTCTGTATGTCTATAAACTGCTGAATTCCAGGTGGCCCCATTAGATCACCCAGTTTCCGGATCCCACACATTTCCCATTCTGCCATTGTAGTGTCTGCAAAGATTTCCTCAGGGAAAGTGGGGTTCCTAAATAGCTGAGTATAGCCATTTAATCTGCCAAGACCAATTTTTTTGCATAATGCTGTCCAAATCTTATATGCAGCCATCCAGGTTTTAAACCTAGTTCTTTTAAAATAGCTGGGCTTAGTAAACGTCATAGGACAGTTTCTCCTCCGATCAAAATTGAATACATATCAATTGCTCCAGTCTTGACCTGCGGATCAGACACGTCTCCGCCAAGTAGCCTGCTCATATACTGAAAGGCTGCCGCCCAATAATACATTCTGAAATCAGGAACAGCCCATCCAACCCTTGCCCTTGGCAAAGACATAAAACGTAGTGTCCCATGTGCGCAAATAAACCTATTGATTATGTGTTCCAGTGCTGCAAACAATTTTCTCTCAAATTCAAGGGGAATCGCCCTAAACAGATACAAAGATTTTGGTAGAAAAACATTTTTACCACATTGCAGCACCCAACTAGCGATAGGTGTGGATTGTGCATTGTATCAAAATCCTTTTTAGTTTTAGACATTATTGGCTCAATGTTTCTGTTTACAGTCTTTCCCAGATCTGCAGATAAACAGCTGAGTCAGTAACACGTATATCATCACACACAGCCCCCCCATTCTTGGCTATCTGAGTCTTAGACCTATTTAAGGCATACCCTGATACAAGGCCAAAGGTTTGATCTACCAACTCTATCGCAGCTAGGGCGTTTTCTGGGGATGAAGTTACAAGTGCGATGTCGTCTGCATAAGCCAAGGTTTTATATTCTAGGCCATGACATTTTATAAGAACAATGACGCCATTTGCCTCCAGCTTCCGAATTAGGAGGTCAATATATATTGCAAAGAGCAATGGTGAGCATGGGCACCCCTGGCGTGTACCACGCTTGATTATTAAAGGTGCCATATATTGCCCATTAAGTCGGGCTGTAGGATCTTTATACAAAGCCTGAACTGCTTTAACAAATCCCCCCCCCCACATCATAGCTACCCCGAAATAGTCCCAGGAGACCCAGTCAAATGCCTTTTCTGCATCCATTAGCATGATCGCCATGTTCTCCTGAGACTTCATCAGCATCAAAAAGAGTTACAACACTACGGACATGCTGCGTTGTTCCACTCCCTCGGATGAAACCGTGCTGGCTGGAATTGGCCATCTTGCCTATAACTTTGCAGAGTATGGTTGCCATAGTGTTAGAAAAAAATTGCTTCACAGTTTATTAACGTTATTGGCTTGCATGACCCTGGTTCTCTAGGTCTTTTCCCTTTATTCAGGAAAATTACTATATCTGCCCCTGCCCAAGAGCCTGGAATGGAGCTACCTGACTGGGCCTGATGTATTATTTTAACTAGGTTGAGTCCAATTACCTCCACAAACACTTTATAAAATTCCAGAGGGATTTGTTCAGGTCCAGATGCTTTGCCCAATGGGAGGCTACACAAGGAGCAATAAATCTCTTCAGCGGACAATAGAGTTTCCAGCACCTCCGTATCTTCATCAGTAATTGATTGCATGAGAGTTTCACTAAGATACCTTTGGATTTCCAGAGGATCTTTCGCCTGTTCTTCATTATATCATTTGCCTTAGAATTGTCGGAATATCTCTCGGATCCCTTCTGGTTTGTTAACTATATTCCCATTTCCGTCTGATATCTCCTTAATCTCCCCAATTGCTGTTTTCTGTCTCAGACACACTGCTAATGTATGCCAGACCTATTTGCTTAGCTCACAACATTGCACCTTTCTTGCCAGGAAAGTCGCAGCTGCCTTAGTGGCTATAGAATCCTGAGCTTCAGATTTAACCAATGATAGTTTAAGCATAATATTGTCCAGAGATACGCCAAGTGTAATTGCAGCATTCAGCTCCTCCTCTTTGTCAATTACCACCTGACATAACTTTTTCCCTACCAGCTCCTCTTGTTTCTATCTATGCAGACTATAGCTCAGCGTCTTCCCTCGTATCCCAGATTTAAAAGCATCCCAGGCTACCCCTGAGCTAGTACTTCCTCTATTAATGTTCCAGAAACCCACTATCCATATCTTCATATGTGGTACATATCCCGGATCTTTCAGCAGCCCTCTCTCAAAAGTCCATACGCGCTCAAATGTATCCCCCTTGCAATATCGACTGTTAACACTATAGGGTTATGATCCGGGGTAGCTTCTCAATCCGACACCTAGATACCAATGAGTTAGACGCAAAAAAATAGTTGAGTCTAGCAACCACCCTGTGAAGAGCCGAAAAATATGTGATGCCTGGATCGTCGGGCTTTAGTCATGCCCACACATCCATAACACACAAAAGAGGGGGGAGGGCCCAAGGGGATGTTTAAAGACCCCACACTACTATAACCCCTTAGTACAGACTATTACAACAGAAAATAGTAGTGGGTCTATCGCACAGTTGGCTCAAGTATGTGTCTGCAAGGTAGACTTGAACTACGTCAAAAAGTTGAGCATCTTTCCTGTGTGGAAAAATACCCATCAGTTGTCGATCCTGGGCGCCCTGTTCATCATTTGGGTTTTCCTTCACACCGGGAAGGTAGGTTTTAAGCCCATAGTAATGAATGAAATGGAAACCTTTTTTTTGTGTTCTCATATACCAGGGTAAGGATGGACAACTCAAGAGCAGTGCATGTGTAGAGTGAAAGGGTGTGAACTGTGATGTGAACAGGTAAAATTGGGTAATAGAATGGAAAACAAGCTTTAATAGACGCCTTTCTATTCCCAATGTAAAAAAGCGTGCGATGCTAGTGGTTTTAACAAATAGCCACTACACTTTGTATGTGGTCAACATGTTTCTGCAGACTAAATTATGGATCCTCTCAGGTATCCTGCTGCTTTCTTCAGGACCTTATTCGCGACTGCTCATTAAAAAACAAATAGATAAAGAAACTTTCACCTGGGTATTTCAGTAGTACATCATTCTCCTACCTTTTAGTGAAATCCAACGGATCCCAGTGGAGATTTGATGTCCATGCAGACACATACAAAAAGACAAACAACCAACGGATCAATCAGTCAGTTAGGTTACAACATACCAAAGTTATATGTACTAGGTGAATCGTTACAAAATCGACAATTAGTGGCTCACAAAGTACACCACACTTCCCCAGTTTAAAGTAATTACTCTCACTCACCAGATTTGTAGGAGAGAAATGCTTCACCCCACCTGGCCACAGCTCAGGTACATGAAGCCCTGCACTGATGAGCATAAGAAAGGAAAACATATTAAATGTTGGGTTAGTATGACATGTCAGAACACTGACTGTTGTAATATGCCCACACATCCACCAGTGAATTATTCCGAGCTAAATTAGAAATTGCTTGAAAAGTTATTTTCTTCCGACCCATAAACCTATCCCCAGTCTCCGTCCAGAGCACCCCCATCCCATTTATATTAAAATCTCCACTCATAATGACTGGTGTAGGCCAGGAAACTAAGTCCGAATCTAAAAATTCAAAGCTATCAGGGTTATCCTCGGTCGAACATTACACTGAGCAGATAGTAAACGTCTCACCCCTTATCATGCACTCCACCAAAACCCATTTACCCCACTGATCTTCCAACTTCCTTTTGACTGTTATAATCGCCCCGTCGGAAGAGTATGGCAACCCCTCTAGATTTAGTCCCCTGTTTAGTATTTGCAATCAGATTGAAACCTAGCTGTTCCATTAAACTACCTCTTGTACCCTCTATATGCGTCTCTTGCAGGCATAAGAGATCCAAATGCATTGTTCTCAAGATTGCTGAAAGCCGTTGTCTTTTAATCTGGTCATTCAGTCCACACAGATTGACTGATGCAATTCGTAGACTCATTAATCTGTTGGCTGCGGGTGTTATTCTCCTGCTGTGCTGGGGGGCGGGGGGCGCGCACAGCGCCCCGGTGCTCATGGTGAGCTCAGCTCGTCCTGAGCCACGGTGCTCGTGTGTTCATGATGAGCTGAGCTCGTCACAGCCACTCCCGTTTCCTTAGAACGGTCAGCACAGCAGGGGAATTATCCCCACGTGTGAGCGTTCTAACGGCCATGACAAGCTAAACTCGTCATGAGCATGGGAGGGGTTAATGAACATCAAGCATCTCTCCATGCCATTTCTCCTTTAAATGTATTTGCTTTTTTTTGTCTTTATTCTTAAGTTTCCTCTTTCTTTATTTTCTGTTGCTTCATTACACCTCTTGGGTCTCCCCATGTGTCTCAGATGCTGTGCTGTGCTATACCCTGCTCCTTCCCTCCCACCCACCCCAACACCCCTGTCCCTCATAGCCCCTCCAGACCTCCCACCTGCCCCCTCACGGGCAACTAGATAAAAATGACCTATGTGAGGCAGCTGAAGCCCATTGCTGAGTCACATCTCCCCCGTTTTCCCCTTGCTCCCCCTGAAAACACATCTTTCAACCTATTCATCCAGCATCAAACAGTTATGTAATCAATTAAATCACCAGTACACATATGAATGCTAAAACATACTAAAGCAGCAATTGCCTTCCACATATCAAATTCTCTCAAGGCTATCAAACCCCTCCACCTTTCCCCTTCTTCTCTTGCAGTTCAGTCATATATGCTTGTGCCTTAATCTCTGAAAAGAACATTTGGACTTGGCCCTTGGAGATTATTTTGAGCTGGGCAGGATACAGTAAATAGGCTCACATCCCAGTCCCTGAAAAGGAGCTATAAGCTGTCTGAGCCTCCACCTCCTTTCGACAGTGGCATGGCAGAAATCTGGACAGGCGAAGAATGTATTGCTCTCAAATGTTCGCCTAGCATCTGGTCTTGCTTTATCAATGATTGCCTGCCTGAGAAGAAAATTGATGACATACACTTAGATAGCCCTGGGCCTGTCACCTTGATCTGCAACATGTCCTCTCCTTTGAGTCAGTGGGAACTGATGTACCCTCTGCACCTCAGTCTCCCAGTTCCATGAGGCCAGTCAGGGAATGCCCCCTTCAACAGGGTTACTACAAAGGCCATTACATCACCTCCCACTATGCCTTCTGCCAATCCGAAGAGTCTGATGTTGTTCCTTCTCTGCCAATTCACGAAGTCTTTGAACTTCCACTGAAATTCCTCTGCCAGCTTCTCCTGCGTCTCCTTAAAAGTCTGCCATTTATTGGCCTCATCCTCAAGTCTGCCAGTTCTCTCCTCTTCATGGGTAACCCTGTCTGCCATGTTGTCATATAATTCATTTACCTTCCTTAGTGAGCCCTGAAGTTTCTTGGTTGCTTGTTTCGCCCTTCGGCTCTCCAGCCTGGCCTCCCCCTGCATATGCTTTAGCATGGTGTATACTACAACCATTGAGGGATTCTGAGCTGTGCTGATCGGGTTGGTGTGCCCACTGTGTTCAAGCATTGCCCCATCCCCTGATAATACTGAGTAGTAGCTGAATTAGCCATTGCTGTAACCACTGTAGATTTAGATTTTGAGCTACTTTTATGGAAGTTGGCCCTTGGAGCAGCTGGTGCTCTTTGCACTGAAGAGGTCTCTGCTGATTCCGAGCCATCAGAAAAATTGCCATCACTAGAGAGTGAAGAGTCTAAATCATCATTGAGGGAAAAAAAGCAATGGTCTTCTGGTGAGCCAACAATTGTTTTAGAGTGGCTGGGTCACTGTCTTTGCTCTGCTATTTTCCTTGAGGATACTTTCTCCAAGAGGGGCTCTGTGAGAGGGATCGGCATCTGATCACCACGTTTATCGTTATTCCCCCCTGTCACTCCCATATTGAGGCACAAGTCTCTTACAGTCAGTTCCATATTCACAGTACAGTCCGGTTCCTGTTCCCCCAGCAGATTCTGCTCACCCAGCTCATCCGTGTTCTCTCATTGTTCGGCTCCACTTGTCTGTCTGGTGGCCCAACATGAGGCGGCAACATTGTATCCTCACCGGGGACAGTTTTGCCGATCTCCAGCTGTTCCCCTAGTCCCGCTCTTGCCAAATATGTGGGTATCGCTGCCAAAAAAGACTCCATCAGGGTAGGCTGCCGGAGGCAGCTTTCCCGGGTCTTGCTGCCCCCTTCATTACCGGCCTTTTGCCGCCACCAACGCCGCTGCTTTCTCCTGTTTTCATCAATAGCAATCTGTGGGACTGCGCTGGGCCTCGTACAGCCGTGGGCAGAAGTGCTGGAGCAGCTGGATCCTTCTGTGCATCCTTCAGGTCTATCTGATGCTTGTTCGTTCTTGGCGCCATCCTGTTACCAACAATCACACACCGATAGAGGAGGTGGACTGCGCGGCCAATTTCCAGCACCACTAATTTCACAGATGCTGTCAGTTCCTGGCTCCAACACCGCCGTGGCTTGCTGTTAATCAAACGGCTGATCAGCCGATCCAGGAGCTAAGGGTGATATAACATTTTATCGCCACATTTTCAACCTTTTCTGCATCGGGGGTGGGGGAGGATTTTGCTGCGACTACTCACTACGGCTGGTCAGCGGCCATCTTGCCTATGTATCTCGATTTCTGCTGTTCAAAATATTTTATTGAATTTTAAATGCAAGTGAAACAGAAAGACAATACAAAAAATAGTACTAAATATCGAAAATACCCTAATATATTATAAAAAAAGTTAACAAATATTACATTATAAGAATGCAAAAGGTAATGATGAATCGTAATGAAAAGGAAATTAAAAAGGAAAAGGGAAGGGAAAATACAAATGATTAGGATAAGAAAAAAGTGAAAGGAGCTACTGTAGTAAAGAGATAACAACCATTAAGGGCCTTATAAATGCCAGCACTAGAAGATAAAAAGGTATACCTTACTTCAAATCTAAATATAAATCAACAGGTAACCAAAATGATTGAAAAGAAAGCGACTTATGAACAAGCCCCTTCAACGATAGTTGAGCACCTCTTCTTGTAAAAAGAACCCAGGACCACCATGCATGAACAGATAAAGAAGAACAGTCTTTCCAACAATAGGTAATGGATTTCAGAGCTGCTAAAACAAGAAAATTAAAAAGTTTACATTCTAAAACATTTAAAACATGTGATAAGATATGCGATTTACAAATCAACATTTTATAAGAAATATCTTCTTGAATATTAAAAATCTTAGATATAACAGCCCAAACTTCAGACCAAAATTTGAAAATAGAAGGGCAATCAAATAAATTATGTAGCAGCGTACCAGATTCAATTGTACAATGCCAACAGTCAGGAGAAGGGATAAGGTTAGCATGAAATAAACGAAAAGGGGTCCACAGTCTATTAAGTAAAATATAAGAGTTAGTTTGAAAGAGAGAAACAGGGAGCCATCCAGATATACCATTACACCAAATTTCTCTCCAAGTTTCACTGGATAAAGAAATTGATAGTTCATTATTCCAGAAGGATGACAGCGTATCAACATTAGTACCAAGAGTATCTGATAACTTTTTATATAAAATAGAAACACCATGGGAAGAAAAGGAAATCGTCTGAATGTATCGAGCCAAATCAACATCAACATTAGAGGGAATAGCAACAGGAAAAGAATCTAAAATTGAGTTACATAAATATTGGTATTTGATAAGATGGGATCGAGGTAAACCAAATCGAGTTTGTAACTGTTCAAATAATAAAATTATTATTAAAATACACATCTTTAAGATAGAAAATACCTGCATTAATCAATGAGGACCAAAAAGTGACATTCCTATTCAATTTAATAACATTGCTATACCAAAGGGAGATATCTCCAGTATTATTCATGGGGGAAAGAAAAATCAGGTCCAAATCATTAAACATCATTTTAGTAGATTTAATAATGACTGATTTATGGAAAAATGCAGTGGTGTTAGACATAGTTAACAGAGACGAAAATGGGTGAGGATTTACTAACGATTTCTCAATAGATAACTAAGTAGGTGGAGTACTTAATAACGAGGTGTTAAACCAAAGGGAAGTTTGCTTCAAAATAAAAGCTTTATGACAAAGCAAGAAATCTGGAATGCCCAAACCGGCATTTCGTTTGGGAAATTTGAGCAATTTATAACTAATACGAGGTGATTTGTTATTCCATAAGAACTTAGACAAAACTTTATCAACATCTTTATAAAATTTTAGAGGAAATTGAATTGGAAGCATTGCAAGTGTATATAAAATTTTAGGTGCTCAAGTCATTTTTATAGAATCTAACCTACCCCACCAAGTAAGATGTAATGATGACCATTTGGAAATGTTTTCCCTAATATACGATAAAAGAAATTCACAGTTCAACGTAATAGTTGACTTTATAGAGGTAGAAAATAAAATCACAAGGTATTTCAATTTAATTTTTTGCCAAAGTAAACCAGTCAAGGGAAGCATATCAGGGGTACAATAAACATTCAAAGGAAAAAATTCTGTTTTAGTTATATTTAAAGTATAACCTGAAATTGTAGCGTATTGTGTTATTATATGCAATAAAGGTGGGAAAGAGGACATAGGGTCATTTAAAAATAAAAGTACATCATCAGCATATGCAAGGTTTTTAACAAGAACACCTTTAATATTGATACCCTTAATCTCATCACACTTCCGAATTGAAGAGAGAAAGGGTTCAATGCCAATTAGAAATAAAAGAGGCGAAAGTGGACATCCCTGTCTTGTACCTCTAAAAAGAGAACATTGATGAGAAGTATGTCCATTTATGAATAATCGAGCAGTCGGTGCTGAATATAAGGCAGAAACCATACAAATAAAGAAATCTCCAAAATTAAAAAAAGATAATGTATGAAATAGGAATTGCCAATGGATCTTATCAAAGGCCTTCTCAGCATCTAAGGCTAATATACCTGATGGGGATGATAGAGTAGGACTTTGTTCAATAACTTGAAGGAGAGTTCTGGTGTTATTAGCAGAAACTCTATTTTTCATAAAACCAGATTGATCGGGAGATATAACAGAATCTAAAATAGGAGCTAATCTAGATGCGAGTATTTTAGCATATAACTTACAGTCTTGATTAATAAAAGAAATAGGGCGGTAATTAGAAACAAGAGTGGGATCTTTATCAGGTTTTGGGGGTACAATTATGAGCGCTTCAGTGAATGAACCAGAGGTTGTACCATTGGATCCAAAAAAAGTAAACAGTTGATATAAAAAGGGTAACAATATCATTTGAAATTCTTTATAAAATTCAGCTGGCAACCCATCTTGACCAGGAGACTTACATTTCTTAAGGGACTTTATGGCAAGTAAAATTTCCTCTTTAGTGATAGGTGAATCAAGACTAAGCTTATCAGATTGGGATATCTTGGGTAAGTCACAGGAAGATAAAAAGGAGTCAATTAAAGACTCCTCATGAAAGTCGGGTTTGCTATATAATGTAGAATAAAACTTCAAAAATTCCTTAACTATATCATTTTGAGAAAAAGCGATTTTACCATGAGAGCCCTGAATAGAGTTGATTTGAGTTTTATCTTTTTTAATGCGTAAATAATAGTCGGCCAGAGCGATTAGTATTAAACTTAAATCTGGCTTTGGCATTAGAAATTTGAATGCCTGTTCTCTAACGCAATTTTTGAAGAGTAAACCTATATTTGGGATCATTAGAAGTTATAAAGAGTCTTTCAGTTGTCGCAATTTGTTTTTGCAAATCTAAAATGGAAGCATTGAAAGTTTTATTTTCATGTGCCATAATTGAAATTGTAGTCCCCCTAATATAAGCTTTAAAAGCATCCCATCTTGTAATTAAAGATGTAGCACTTTCCTGATTAAAGGAAAAGTACACAGTTATGGCAGATAAAAGTTTTGGTTTATGTTTCTCGTTCAAGACAATATCAGTATTCATATGCCACCTAGATGTATCTCGATTTCTGATTTATATTTATTTGCAAACTTCTCAATTGTTTCTTCACCGGAACTGCACTCTCTTTTATTTTAATCCTATGTGAGTACACACTCATCTTGCCTAACTTGTCAGGGAAAACATTTGGAATTTGTTCAACTACACTAGTTCCACCCAGAACATGAACCACCAACGACCCAGGTTCCTTGATTATCTGATTTAAAATCATCCCCAGATCCCAATGGGTTCTCCAACCCAAAACCTTCACTCCTTTTAATGCTACTACATTTTAGGATGTACCTTCTGTCCCTTGAAATCAAGTAAAACGGTTTCAAATCCAAACATACCAATTATTGATCGGTCAAAACATTGTACTATAATAGCAGACTCCTTCAATTCGTCAAGTTGTAATAAACCAAACTTCTCTAGAAAATAATCACTTGTAATTATTGTCAGTGGAGAAACAGAATTGTCCATAAACTCTAGTTTCACGCCCCAAACCTCACTATTGCATTTATGTGGAGCTCTCACTTCCTGTGCGGCTTCACTCATACAATAAATCTTTACTGAGAAAACCACACCATTACTCCTTCCATCCCCTCTGCCACATTCACAAACATGCCATGTATTTGCCCCTTCATTCACATAAGAATTTTTACCTTTGGAAAAAACTTTAGTTTTTTGGCAACTCTACATACTCAGGCAACATGCCTAATATGACTTTACTTTTTACATTCTTTTTCCATAATCAGACATTGGAGAAATGAAGTAACTTGGCCTGGATTACTATATTCATAGCATACTGATCTCTCCATTTCCAAAAGTAGTATTATTTGAGCACACATTTCCTCCTCCCACAGTACATACACCTTCTGCATTAACAGAATTAAAATCATTGTTTTGTACTGATATCACCCATTTTTCAGATTGCTCTAAAGCATTTGCAGTAGTAATGACAACCTGTAACTTAGGATCCCCCATGAACCACAACTATTCTTGAATCTTTTTGCTCCTCATATGAACTTTGAATTGATCGCTCATCATTTCATCAGTACATATTCCAAAGTTGCAGTTCTTGATCAGGAGACTGGAAGAGGCTGGGGTGACGGGCCGGGCCCTTGATTGGCTGGTTTCGTACCTTGCCAATAGACATCAGATGGTTGCCCTGCCGCCCTTTAAGTCTTCCATCAAAAGGGTAGAACAGGGCGTACCCCAGGGCTCGGCCATCAGTCCCATCCTTTTTAATCTCTATCTCCACCCCCTGATCAAGCTTATCAAATCGTTTGGCATCGCAGTCACCAATTACGCTGATGACACTCAACTTTGCTTCTCCTTTGAGGGTAAGGATGCAGTGTCGCTGGAGACCTTCCATCAATGTATGGTTAGCACGGCGGAATGGCTGGGTAACAACTCTGCAGTTCAACAGTTCCAAAACTGAGGTGCTCCACTGTTCAGCAGATCGCATCCCGCGTCCACTTCCGCAGGATTTCTGGCCCTCGACCTTTCAGGGTACGGCATCAGCAGCTGGCTCGGTTCGTAACTTGGGCGTGACGATGGAACCCAATTTACAACTCGAGGGTTTTGTCAACAAAACAGTGTCCATCTGTATCCGGAGAACTCGGATGGGTGGCCGCTCTTTTGGCTACGCAGCAGCTAGGCTGTGGAATGCGCTGCCATTGTCTCTCCGAAGCCTGGAAGATCTCTCTTCTTTTAAAAAGGGTTTAAAAACCCATCTTTTTCCAAGGACATTTTAGTGACTGCAGTTTTGTAATACTTCTCGTGTTCAGGTCCTGAAATATCATAGCGCCAGGATACCCGTTGGGTGACAGCTGCGCTTTACAAGTGGGCTATACAATACAATACAATACAATACAATACAAGGAGAGAGCTCTCAATGCAGTCAGATATTCATTAAATGACTCTCTGTCTACCAGTACTCTAGTGTAAATTTTAAATCTATTCAAAGCAATGCTGGAAAAAGGTCTAAAGCGATACTTCATTCACAATATACCCTCCTAAAAAATACATGAATCTCTCCTTGCCCATCCTGAGGTAGCACTTGAGGTAAGGTTCTGAAGACAACTTGTCCTTCAGAACCTAAGCAATGCATCCGAATGTTTTACTTCCTATCAGCATTCATTTTTTCTCCATCCATGGCCTTTTTATATGTGATGAATTCCTCCTTCCTTCGCACCCAGGGAATAGGAGGAACTCCTTTACACTGCAAAAATTTTACCGGTGGGCCAAACTGCATAGTAAGGGTGAATGACAGGAAGGCACAATAAAATGTCCTCACCCCAAGAAAAGAGTAGTGGTTATAATGTGTACTCACTGGTTTCACTATGCTATAACATGCTTCTTACCCAGTCAGATAAAAAAAAATGCACCAAATAATCCGAGGAGTTAAAACATTACACTTGGCATCATGTTAAGCGACTTCCAATAGCGTAGACGTAAGACGCAGCAAGGAATTTGTAAACATATGTTATACCCATCTAACATCACACAAGGCATTTTAGCATGAAGTTGGCGATTAGTCTTCTTGGCAAAATAGAAGTCTTTCTACCATATGCATAGTGTACTACCTGGTGGTCCAACTCACATGGTTGATGTGAAAAAAATCCACGTAAAAAGACGCAAGAGCAACGTAGCATACATGTGATCCAGGCCGCAGACGGCAGCCGAAACGCGCCATATGGACACACAATGGCAATAGAATAAAGCACTTTAAATACGAAGTCTGTGCTCGACCTGTTTGTCAACTACGAATTCGGGATGTGATCAATAAATATATATTACCTACTGGCGGTCGCCAGTAGGTATATATAGTTAGGATTTTTTCTCTATGGGTTTTTTGAAAATTCTATGTCTAATAACTTTGACGTTTGTGGACGGAATTGGCTGAAATTTTCAGGAAAATGGCACATTTTGTTTCTGAGCAGCCCTTGAAAATTTGGGGGGGGTTCGTCAAGGGGGGGCTGAGAAAAAAGGGGGGTCCCAAAACATGTTTTTAACATTGAGTTTTCCATAGGGCGGTTGGCCTCACTTTTAGCCCGAACGGGTGAATGGATTTGCACGAAACTTGGCAAAATTGTAGGGACTGGTAGCCCGATGTGCCTTTTGTAGGTCTCAATATATGTGCTACAGTGGATTTTGAGAAATTAACGTTTAAAAAAAGATATATATCTGTAACAGCGGACCGGGCAGCGCTCCAGGACGCGTACTTTTCGCGCAACGGAGCTTTGTGAAGCGAAGCTGATTGGTTCTCCGGCGTCTGTCAACATTCCAAACAGTCCGTAGCGGCCGCCATCTTGTCTCTCGGTAGGATCGAGAGACAAGAGGAGGCCAAAGCGAAGGGGCAAATGACCATAAGGGGGAATAGTAGATCCTCGCTGACCCCCTACGTTTGATGTGGAGGTTTTAAAAGGGCCCCGCGGGGCAAAAAAAAAAAAAATAATAATAATCGAACGGCTGAATGGATTTGCACGAAACTTGGCAAAATATTAGGGACTGGTAGCCCGATGTGCCTTTGCTAGGTCTCAATATATGTGCTCCAGTGGATTTTGAGAAATTAACGTTCAAAAAAAGATATATATCTGTAACAGCGCTCCGCTTCGCGTACTTTTCGCGTTACGGAGCTTTGCGAAGCTGATTGGTTCTCCGGCGTCTGTCAACATTCCAAACAGTCCGTAGCGGCCGCCATCTTGTCTCTCGGTAGGATTGAGAGACAAGAGGAGGCCAAAGCGAAGGGGGAAATGACCATAAGGGGGCATAGTAGATCCTTCCTGACCTCTTAGGTTTGATGTACCATTTTGCCAAGTTTGGTGTAATTCCGTTCAGCCATTCAGGCTGTAGACGTATGTAAATGTCCTATGGAAAATTGCATGGGGAAAACACATTTGAAAGTGTTGAAATTTAGAACCAATTAAAATGTTACTTTGGTTTTGTATTTGTGTGTGATGAAAGTTAATTGGTTATGTATATATTTCAAATGAGAGGAAACCACAGCCATTTTGTGATACTACTGTCTGAGGTACATTTGTGAGGAATTTTTGGTGGTGAATTTCTGGTGTTTGATTTACACAGTACTAACACTTCTCCTACTTTTAAAAAGGTGAGTTGTTAATTTGTAAGGGGAACTATGTTGTACACTTGAAGATAATTTGAAAAATGTTTTCTGTTATTTATTTGCAGTCCTTCTGTTATACTAAATACTTGATAAAGTTAGTTTTATATTATGTATTACTAAAAACGATAAATGAAAGTGATTATTTTTTTCTGCAATTTACAGCAAGCAATTTCAAAATAAAATGGCTCACAATGAAGAGACCGTGGCAATTTCTTTTGAATTGTCCACTACATTGATTGAAATTGAGAGCACCAATAATGAAATATTGTCACAAGGAGGACATGACTTGTATGATTCCATTAGATTGATTGAAATGGACAGCACCAAGAATGAAATATTGTCACAAGGAGATGACTTGAATGATTCCACTACATTGATTGAAATTGAGAGCACCAATAATGAAATATTGTCACAAGGAGGAGATGACTTGTATGATTCCATTAGATTGATTGAAATGGACAGCACCAATAATGAAATATTGTCACAAGGAGGAGATGACTTGAATGATTCCACTACATTGATTGAAATTGAGAGCACCAATAATGAAATATTGTCACGAGGAGATGACTTGAATGATTCCACTACATTGATTGAAATTGACAGCACCAATAATGAAATATTGTCACAAGGAGGAGATGACTTGAATGATTTTTTTGATCAATCTCTTGATGGCGAATTTATCGAGTGTTTGGAGACCATAGAGTTACAAGAATCATCATTGGAGACTTTTCATGAGGACATTGCTGATGAGGACATGTTACTAGTTCTTTCAAATTTAGAAAATTCTGAAGAATAAATTTATATTTAGAAATCAAAAATTGTTTGAGACATTATTCATTTTTATTTTTAATTTATGAGGTTGTAGCGAAGTGATTGTAGTATAAAATGAGACTTATAGTATAGAGTGCAACATTTTTATGTTACATGGTAAGTTTACTCATATTTACTTCCCTCTGCCACTATATTATCTCCAATGTGTATTTGACATCTCTTCTTCATCTCCGGCCTCCTTTCTCTCACTGTGTGTCTCCGATGCATCTTATCGCTGCTATTTTGTGTAATTACAGAAGAGAGTAAAATAAAATAGTTCGGAACGTGAAAAGGGGGCAAAGTAGAGTACTCCTCACCCCCTAGGCCTTTTTAGGCGGTCCCAAAAGGATCAGTTTCTGCTTTCCTGAGAGATTATGGTATGAGTTCCATATACCACAATAACTTGCATTACAACATGCAAGATATCTATCTCCTATTACCAACTTTTGGAGATATTCGCGCTAAGCGCGAATATCTCCAAAAAGTAACACCTGCCCTGAGCAGTTCTTAGCCATGTTATCCAATGGGAGGTGGATAACATGGCTAAGAGCATTAGCTCGGTAATGCATGAATATCGCTGAGTTTTTAGCGATATTCATGCATTGCGGCCGTTTATTATCGCATTTGCGATAAACCTTGATAATAGCAAGGTTTATCTTCGATAATTTCTGACGATGCTTAGTGGTAAAAAATTCGTTGGTAAGCATCGTTAGCGATAAATATCGCTTAACTTTGGTAATATGCCCCAACGTCTGTTAACGTTCGATTCGAAGGAAATGAGGAAGTGTTGAAAAACATTGTCTGCGCCATCTTGCCTTTTTTGAAATGCCACACTTTTGTCGTGCACGGCAGCCATTTTAGATGTCTTGACCAGACCCACTCTCTGCACGCTGTCGATTCGTAGCATGGCTCCTCACCCACGCAAGCATCTTCCCCAGGCACTGGTCACCACCGCTCTCTGTCTTATGCATGGGCAATAAACCTCCCCCCATCTGCGCTGCTCTTCCCTGAGAATCACACTCTGTGCCCGCCCGACACCTCCCTTTCGCCCTATTCACTACCGCACCCTCTGACACTCCTCTTCCTCTGTGTCCGATTGTCCAGGCTATCAGCTAGCCCTGCAGATGTAGTTTATGGCCCCAGCTGTAAAGAATCACCCCTCTTCAAAGGAGTTATAGTAGAACAAGGCCCACACCCGATGAGATCCGTCACACCACACGTGTTCCTACTATCTGAAAACCATCCTGTATTGTGATTGGGGAGGGGACCGAGCCTGAAGCGGAAGATTCCAGGAATGACTCTTTGTACATCAAAGTTTTTACAATTATGTGTCACATTAAAAATATATAGCACTCCAACAAAGTAGTAGGAATATAAAACTTTAATAACATATAAATATATACAACAAAACAAAAACAGTAAAAACATTTAAACAACGAAGAGACCGTGGCAATTTCTTTTGAATTATCCAATAGATTTATTGAAATTGACAGCACCAATAATGAAATATTCTTGTCAGTAGCGGTCTGTTGTGCGAATAGTTCCAAGGCAGCAGAACGCGCTGAAATCTAGATGGCACGAAGGTGATGTCTAGTAAGTTGCCGCCCAGCAAATAATGGCGTGGGGCGCCGCGGGGGTGAGTGAGTCCAGTAGGCACCACAGCTATTCTTACCGGCATTGCAGAATTACTGCTGGGGACAATGCCTGTGCTGTAGCAGGGTCACAGCAGAAACAAAAAGGATTCTGTTGAAGATGTTGTTGGTTTTCAATTTGAAAACAGTTCTGGTGTCAACTGCTATGCTAATGTAGTGGTTAATGTTTTGTTTTCTCTAGAAAATGTAAAAGAGGGGGAGGCAGTCCAAAGTTCCGTTAAAAGGGCAAAGGAAAGGATCGGTGGTTTGAACTATCAGTCAAAAAGGGGAGGGGGTGCAATAATTTTTCCTACCGGGTCACACTGTGCTTTCACCGGAAGTGAGGTCTGCAGGATTCTAGTAATTCAAAGTGAGGCTGGCGCCAGCATGGGAGCGCCGACGTCCCGCGGATACAGTTTCGTCACTCCACGGGCGATCATGGCAGTCATTCCCCATCGGGGGTCGGAGACTCCCGCGGCTCCTCTAGAATCTTCAAGGTCGTGGAGGACTACGGTGGTGGAGTCAACCAGTGACCGGGCCATTTCTTTATGCTGGGCCCGCTCTTGCCAGGTCGACCGCCATTTTGAGAGTTCGGCAGCTACCGGCGATCGCGGGGTCACATGAGCGGACGGGCTCCACCCTGCCGGGGGAGACGTTGCAGCATGGCCACAGTGGAAGAACCCTTTTCCGGGCGCCTGGAGCGCTGAGGGTGCAGCTGGGAAGCCTCCACCTGGGGAGGCGGGAGAGGCCTGTTTGCACCGTCTCTCCCTCCCAGTGCACCCCACGGCGTCTCGCTTGAGATTTGTTATGGCCGGACCAGGCGATGAGGACGAGGGGGGGGGTCGGAGGCATGTGCAAGACATCCCCCCCAGTGTTGTCGCAGCCATTATTCAAGAAAGAAGAAGTGTCCCGTCCGTCTTCGGGCCGGGCTTCCGGTAGATGTCGGCCTGACGCCCCTGGCTCTGGCCCCATGAACGGGTTTCTTGGTTTATCGGCTGCAGCCGGATCCCGTCGGCCTCGGCCCCCCGACCGTTGGTGGCCGGACTGGAAGAGCATGTGGCGGGACTACCTGCAACTCTCAAGGGCCACCGCGGCCGGACTGGGAGAGAGAGGGGAGGGTCGAGGAGACATTCCCCCCCCCTGCAACTGTTCAGCATTGTAAAGGCAATCCCCTGGCCGGGTCCCGCTGGCCTCGGCCTCTCCTCCGGCTACACCCTACGTTAGGATCTCCTGGCCGAGGCGTGGCAGCAGGACCTGCCTTATATGGGCTGCTCCCGGCTGGGCGTAGCCGGAACCCTGCCCCACCTTGGAAGTTTCCAGAGTGGGGGCGGATGTTCTACTGACTTGCATTTTCCCTAGTCTATCGATTTTTTTGGCGTGGCAGGCGGTGGGACAGCGAGGGGTGATTTGGTTTCTCTTACTGTTTTTCTGGTCTCTCACCACTGGCATATTTTAACGTTTTCTTGTTTCTAGGACATTAATAGGTTTTATCATTACGTTATGTTATCGTTTCTTTGTTCGTTGTTTAATAAAAGTTCATGTTCATCAGTGGCCTACTGATTTTCGTTTTCCTATTCTTTTCTTTCCAGGTTGTTTCATGCTAAAGTTTCTGTTAACAGGATACAGTGATCACTTCGTTATTATTGCATATGTCCTTTTCACTAGGGGTGCTCTCTGGTCGGGCCAGATGACGTATCTCTAGTAAATGGTCCGGGTGAAACAGGTGCATCAATCAGTGGGGAGTAGATAGGCATGACAGATTACAACGGGGGAGAAAGGTCCGCATTACGTACCCTTTCACTACTTGCAAAGATTTTCCTACGTTTATTTGCAAACAGGGAATACCTCCAAAAAGAACTAATTCCCAAACAGTCAATGTTCGGACAATCAATCAATCAATGAGGAATGAAATAGGTACGACGTGTTAAAGGCTTGCGTTACCTACCCTTCACTATCTGCAAAGGGAGAGAGAATATTCCTATTCTTCCTCGTTTGCAGGCAGAGAAGATCCTTAAGAGAATTAACTTCGAACAATTCAATGCTCGATTCAAACAATCAACAAGGGGTACTGTGAACACAAATGAACGCCGCTTATGTACATACGCATTGCTATTTTCAACAGGTTGTTCCTAATGTTTCTATTTTAGCGAGGTCAAAAAGAGATCCCATTAGTGGCCTACTGATTTTGCTCGATTCCTTTTGTTTTTTTACACGATTTTTCGCTATCTGCAAAGACTAAACAGAGTATTGCGACTCTGTGCTTGTTTGTAAATAGAGAATGAACCAAAGAGAACAATCAATCAAATGGAGAGAGAAGCAGGCACGACGGATTACAAAGGGGGCAAAGGGCTGCGTTAACTACCCTTCACTATCTGCAAAGAGAGAGTACTCCTAATAGAAATGAGGGGTGGGGGCAGCATTCAAAGCAGATCAGTGTGCATAAACATGAAAATGTTTTTACTTACCACGTACTTGACATTCGACAGCTTATGATATTTGCTATTAAAAAACCATTGAAATTCACTGAAAAAACCATAGGTTATAGACCATATATAGTTAGGAATTAGCATTTACAAAACCTTGAAAATTCACTGAAAAAACCATAGGTTATACACCATATATAGTTAGGAATTAGCATTTAAAAAACCTTATTTTACTCACACAAAACCATTGAAATTCCATATATAGTTAGTTGCACTAACTATATATCGCGCACCCGTAATCCACTGCTGATCATGTCACATATTACATCATTCATGACATGGTCAGTGACATCACTGATGACATCACTGATGACATCTCAAATGACATCACTGATGAGATCACTGATGACATCTCATTTGACATCAATGACCACATCACTGATGATATCATTCATGTGACAATACAATGCATCTCCTCACGTTTTAATATAACCTCTGTTTCACCCAGTGTTAAATACAGAGTATAATTTTTGAAACCATTGACACACCAATACTAGTTACTACATACGTACTCACTGATTCCTACGTCTACACACACATTCACTCATTCACCCATACAATCATTCATACATACAATCACTCATCTTTACAACACTATCATATGCACTCATACACCTATACAGACACTTACACTCTGCCACTCATCCATGGAGTTACTCACACACCTAGTCAGTCCTGTAAAGAATCAATCACACTTCCATTTTCTTGTCTATACAGTTAAACATAGAGCACCTTACATTTTCAAACATATACTAACACATACTTACTTTCTTATACAATCATTGATACAAGTACACATTGATCTGCACAGAGTCACACACCTCCCAGCCAGCCACACACACACTCAGTCTCCTATACAAATACTTGGACAATCAATCAATAACCCATATAGTTAATCATATAGCTACTGATCAACACATGCAGCAGTTTACAGAACAACAGACATAATGATGCACAAATTAAGACAGTTTAGTCACTAACCCATGCACTCAGTGAGACACATTTAATCACTCACTCATACATTCAGTCATGCACCTACTAAATCCTTCGTCCAGACACTTATACATCTACTCATTCTTCAATATGTAAAACATATTTAAACTTTACAGAAACACACAGTCACTGGATGATGTCATCAGTGATCTCATCAGTGATGTCATTTGAGATGTCATCAGTGATGTCATCAGTGATGTCACTGACCATGTCATGAATGATGTAATATGTGACATGATCAGCAGTGGATTGCGGGTGCGCGATATATAGTTAGTGCAACTAACTATATATGGAATTTCAATGGTTTTGTGTGAGTAAAATAAGGTTTTTTAAATGCTAATTCCTAACTATATATGGTGTATAACCTATGGTTTTTTCAGTGAATTTTCAAGGTTTTGTAAATGCTAATTCCTAACTATATATGGTCTATAACCTATGGTTTTTTCAGTGAATATATATATAGATATACATTTATATACATATAATCACTGAAAAAACAAAAGTCAAAGTAGCGTTGTATGTCAGTGTCAACATTAATGCTTTGAGCCCTCGCCATGCACTGCTTATAACTACATCACTTTTGATATGTTCTACTTCTATGCCATCATTTATGACATCACTGATGACATCTCAAATGACATAACCGACGACATCAACCAGTTACTGAATGCAGGACATTCAAAGACTGAAAGACGATGAGACCACTTCAACTATCATGTTTCCGGTCAGTTAGTGACTCAAGCCAGTGAGTTTGATGGTATTGCAGGAGCCTGAATAAATAGGCATCTTTCTGATTATTGCTGTATATTGTTCGATCGTTATTGAATATAAATATCTTCAATTCATGTATTCAGTTCCAGGAGATATTGTGAAATGAGTATTTGCTACTGTTGGAAACATTTCTAAATTTCAGAGGTTTCTCTAAACTCCCCCTATCTTTATGGTGCTGCAATCACAATATAAGAGGCGCAAATAGAAGACGGCGCCAGGGCCGCTGTTAAATAACTGCGCCCACCCTGAGTGACACGTCCTCTCCTCTCCTCTGCTAACCACTGAAACCACTCACCACCAGCCATCGCTGCAGGGCTGATTGCGGGCTTCCTGTGCATGATAAGAGCTGTCTGACCATCAACCTTCTCATGACTGGTCTTCAGGAGTCAGGGCTACTCTCAGACCTGCCTGTTAGACAGGAAGAGGGTGGAGGCTAGAGGACTGTTGTAAAAGTTACCTGTGGGTTCACAGTACATAATCGCAATATGAGAATTGTAAATCGAACTGGATTGGTTTTCACTGGTCTTATCTACCAGTCTCATCAGTCTTGCAACCCTCATACCATGACTTGTTTCCATAATGCCAGTCTTTGAGTATCATAGATTTTTAATAAAGAACTAGAGCTCTAAACTTACTAACTGAATGAGCCACCAGAGATAGACATGCTGCATTAGCATCCTAACCATTCCAGTGCCAAAGGTTCAATATTTATATAGGACAGAACTGGGGATTTTCTGAGGTGCAACAAGTGTGAAAACTAAAAATCACAAGGTGATTTATCCTTCCAGAGGTGTATTTCATATATTAAAATACATTTGAGTCTGTGTAAAATCCTTTATGGATTCATGATGCTTTCTAATATTATGCCTGTAAAGACACACACATATGCCTGGCTGGTTCAATGCAGATGTGTGTTACAGTCAGTTAGGATAGTGAACTATGTACTAATGTAGGAATAGTGCCCTGTAGGTAAAACTAGGATATTTGCAAAGAGAAGTAATGTAACCTATTGAGCTATCTCTTTAGCATTCCATATGTGAGCTGCAGGTTGGATACAGCGCCCGGCATCAGGAACATTAGCCCTTTAAGATATATCATGAGGATTTTTGTTTTGTTGTCCTTAGGTCTCTGTGCACTTGACCACTGCCTAACTATTGCTGAAATGATTGTGCTCAATCCCCTAAACATGATGAAATTGGCTTACATCCAATTAACACATGCAATATATATATAATTGGTGATAACCTTTATTTGGGTACAGGTAGAATGTCATGTTTGGTCTCAAAAGAATTGCAATGAAAAACACTATGTAATGGTAAAGTCGTAGTTTAAGGCACAACTCTGAAAAAGCCCCTTTTGGAAACTTGCCATTTCTTGTCCTAACCATTTGGTTCCTGTCTCCTGGGTTACATGACTAGGCATAGTTGGCAACTGGCCTTCTTGCATTCTTCCCAGAGAGAAAGGCTAAGGAGAGCTAGGTGTTGGCAGGATGGGCCAAACTGCCGGGAAGGTGCTCTAGGGGCAGCTCTCTGCTCTACTTACATTTCAAATGAGTTGCCTCTGCACACTTCCATAGAGTCTTTTATCACAGTAGACCTCTTGGAGTCTGGGCAGGGAAAGAGGGGAACTACCAAAACCAGAGGGTAGAAAGAACTAGAAGTTTCTCCCACTCCAAAGGCTGACACCATGTATAAACACTGGACCCTAAGACCAACCCTTGAGTTCACTCTTGGACCTGCAGAGGACATTCAGTTCTGCTGAAATCCTCTGAGAAACAGCAAATCCAGTCAGTGACTCCTCTCTGTAACGGTATCTGCCCTCATGCAGCCCTCATCGGCTACAGCCTGCAGCTTCATCTCACTGGAGATTGTTCACTTCCAAAAAAGTGACAAAGTTCAAACGTTGTAATCTTCACTGCAACTTTGTTCAGCAGCCTTTTCACGTTAAACTTTACCTTCTCAGATATTTTTCTTCAAAAATACTTCTAAGTCCGAAGATAAGCCAGGTCGGCCACACTTAACTATTTGTAGCGGATGTATGACATTACAACGCATGCTTTTACATCGCATGCCTTTACAACGCAGTTTTTACAACGCATGCCTTTACAACGCATAGTGCTTTGGGGCGCTGGATAGTGAATTGTTTAATTTACTATTTCAACTCCAGTCCCCGTGGATAGTAGGGAAGGTGTTGGAAAGTACATTAAACCTATTCCCTATCCTAGAGCGCCCCCCCAGCGCAATGCGTTGTAATGGTTTGCGTTGTAAAAGTTGCGTCGTAAAGGCACTGCGTGGTAAACGTTGCGTTGTAAAGGATGTTCCCCATTTGTAGCTGAATTGCACTTTCTCACAGTCAGGCTTAACTTTTGACTTGGCCCCTGTCTCGCGCCAGATACCAGAGTTAGGTGCCTTGTTCCTAATGGCATCATTTTTCACTTTAAAATTCATAACTCCGGTTCTACTGTTTGGAGTTTTGTGATTTCTGGTTTCATTGTATGTATTACCCTATTTCTTTAATTTGATGTGGAGTGTGTTTTCACTTTATTCTTGTTTGTGTCAAGCTACCATAGGGTTAGGCACAGGTTAATTTAGTGACTTATGTGGTTCACCCTGACAAGGATTGTGGTTGTTGCTTGAGGAGTTTTCACCCCCCCTCAATCAAAAAATTATATAATTCATACCATTTGTGTCTGTGTGTGAGAGTTTTCAGATGCTCAAACCTGCACAAAAGTGAACATTCATGGCATTTTGTCAATGGGAAAAGTGTAAACCGAACTTCCAGGCCAGGTTCCCCCTGAACCAGAACACAAGCAACCCACAAGTGTCCTTGTGACGTTGCTGAGAGGCCTATTTTCAGACTGCTTAGGGAGTTTAGGGAGCGTTCGTTCTCAACACAGCCATTCCCGGGATCGCTGCCCATCTCAATGCTGTGCTGTGTCGGGGTCATCTCATGTAGCCCCCTCCAGTGTCTCATGGAGTTGGGAAATGGCAGAATTCTCTGTAATTGCTTGATGAGCCAGGTGGAATGTGGAGATGCACGCCCTACCGCTCCACCATTTTGGCCCTGTATCTCTGTTGACAATCTTTTAACATTGGCTGCAGAACCATCTTGGCCCAATATCTCTCCTGAAGATAGTTTAACAATGGCTGTGGAACCATCTTGGCCCCGTGTCTCTGCTGAAGATCTTCTAACAATGGCTGCAGAACCGTCTTGGCCCTCATATCTCTGCTGAAGATCTTTTAACAATGGCTGTGGAACCATCTTGGCCCCGTGTCTCTGCTGAAGATCTTCTAACAATGGCTGCAGAACCGTCTTGGCCCTCATATCTCTGCTGAAGATCTTTTAACAATGGCTGTGGAACCATCTTGGCCCCGTGTCTCTGCTGAAGATCTTCTAACAATGGCTGCAGAACTATCTTGGCCCTCATATCTCTGCTGAAGATCTTTTAACAATGGCTGTGGAACCATCTTGGCCCCGTGTCTCTGCTGAAGATCTTCTAACAATGGCTGCAGAACCGTCTTGGCCCTCATATCTCTGCTGAAGATCTTTTAACAATGGCTGTGGAACCATCTTGGACCCGTGTCTCTGCTGAAGATCTTCTAACAATGGCTGCAGAACCGTCTTGGCCCTCATATCTCTGCTGAAGATCTTTTAACAATGGCTGTGGAACCATCTTGGCCCCGTGTCTCTGCTGAAGATCTTCTAACAATGGCTGCAGAACCGTCTTGGCCCTCATATCTCTGCTGAAGATCTTTTAACAATGGCTGTGGAACCATCTTGGCCCCGTGTCTCTGCTGAAGATCTTCTAACAATGGCTGCAGAACCGTCTTGGCCCTCATATCTCTGCTGAAGATCTTTTAACAATGGCTGTGGAACCATCTTGGCCCCGTGTCTCTGCTGAAGATCTTCTAACAATGGCTGCAGAACTATCTTGGCCCTCATATCTCTGCTGAAGATCTTTTAACAATGGCTGTGGAACCATCTTGGCCCCGTGTCTCTGCTGAAGATCTTCTAACAATGGCTGCAGAACCGTCTTGGCCCTCATATCTCTGCTGAAGATCTTTTAACAATGGCTGTGGAACCATCTTGGCCCCGTGTCTCTGCTGAGGATCTTCTAACAATGGCTGCAGAACTATCATGGCCCTCATATCTCTGCTGAAGATCTTTTAACAATGGCTGTGGAACCATCTTGGCCCCATGTCTCTGCTGAGGATCTTCTAACAATGGCTGTGGAACCATCTTGCATGTGCTGGCACTTCTTCACATTTCTATAGCTTTGTCACTAATGTTATCTGAGGGCTCAGACCGTAAAGTTGAAACATTCAGTCTCTGTTCATGTGTGCACTCACTCACTCATTCATCCATTTGTGAGATCATGCAACAATCTATTCTTACACTCACACTCAAACTATCCATGTAATCACTCACCTGAATTTACCAAACCTATTACCTACCCAAGAATTCAGTCACACACACATTCACCCATCCTCCATGCACACACTCATCCTCTGAACTATTGACTCATTCTCACATTCATCTTCTCTCCCAGACACACAAACACAAGTACAAACTCACCATAATTGAAGAGCAACTTTCACTTAGAAAGCAGCAATAACCATTGACTTTGTCAACACTTGTTATATAGCATAGATGAGCACCCTCCCAGCATCATGTTAAAGAGCTGTATTTCCACAAATATCAATGCGAGGTTTATCACTCTTTCCATTTTTCTTTAGGGTGCAAACTCCTGCATTAACTTTCAAAGCTGTCTGAAGACACAGCTTCCGGCATTTCACTGAGTTGTCTTTTGTTCTGCAGATTACTGTTCCTTTCTTAGCAGTGTCCTGACTCTCTTAGTGACTCTTGTACTCAGTCCCCAGGGCCTGTAATTTAGTAATTCACACTCTGGTATTCAGTCCTTGGGTATGCTACTTTGTAATGCACACTCCACTATTCAGTCTGTATGATCTATTACCTAGTAATACACAATCTGGTATTCAGTCCTCAGGGCATGTTACTTAGTAATTTACGTTCTGTTATTCACAGTTCTCAGGGCCTGTTACATGGTAATGCACACTCTGGTTGTCAGTCTTTATGACTTGCTACTTAGTTTGACGCCCCATTTTGCTTCCCCCTTGCCCACCCTGAAAGTGGGCGGCCCTCAGGGCTCTGTTCTAAGTCCTACTCTTTTTAACCTTTATATGTCGACCTATGCATCTCTGGCGGAAGCATGTGGGGCAAAAATAATTTCTTACGCCGATGATACGTAGTTAATTTTCACCTGCAAGAAGGGAGCAGATTTTAATGGTGAAAGGATCAGATCATGCCTTACTAAGGTGTTTACCTGTCTTAACAAGAACCAACTTAAATGTAATTCAGAGATATCAGAATGTGTCTGTTTTGGCTCTCCGTCTGTGGTTGACTGGAGACTATTGTGGCTTGAAGAGATGTTTCCACTCCTCTCAGCACAATCTATAGTTAAGAACCTTGGCATCCACATTGACAGCACGTTCTCTATGAGACCCCAAGTCTAGTCCTTCAAGGGCATCTGCTATGGCATGCTGCGTATGCTAAGAAAATTCCTTTCCCTTCTCTCACTCGACACCAGAAAAACCATGGTCCAGGCTCTGGTTACTTCCAGACTGGACAACGCAAACATTCTATACCTGGGCTTTCCAGGCTGTCTCCTCTAGCGCCTCCAAGTGGTTCAGCATGCCGCGGCCAGACTGATCCTTAGGCTTTAGCCCAGGTCCCACATGGCTCCACATCTTAAGGTATTACACTTGCTCCCGATGAGTAAAACGATCAAGTTTAAGGCACTGGTAATGGTTTTCAAAGCCCTTCATGGTAGGGGTGCCGGCTACCTCAGGGCAAGAGTCAGCCACTACTTGCCTGCCAGATCCTTGAGGTCATCCTACATGGGCCTGGCCTGCGTCCCCAGAGTATGCCTTGCCCAGGGGTTGAATCTTTCGGGCTGCAGGGAGCTAAAGCGTGGAACCAATTACCAGCTTCTCTCAGATCTACGGCTGACTGTTTTTAACAAATGGCTCAAAACCTGGCTCTTTCAATGCTAGGTCTGTGGGTAAGGTTTCTGTTAGTGTGAGACTTTAGCACTGGGACACTCTTAAGGGTGGGCGTAAAATCCGTTTTGCGGGCGAATTTGCGGATTTTCCACAATTTCGCAATCCGCGAATCTCGCGAAATCGTGGTAAAATCCGCGAATCTCGCGAAATCGTGGTAAAATCCGCGAATCAGCGGGGACGAACTTTCAGCCAAGCAAGGGTTACAGCAACAGGTGCAAAAGTTGAACCTAATTTCTTTGTAACCTTTTACAAAAGGGTTACAAAGAAATTAACTTCAACTTGGGCACCTGCTGCTAAGTGCTTCCTGGCGCCTCATTGCCTACTTGCAACTATTCTCTGACCCTGCTCTGACCCTTGAAGCAGGGTCAGAGAATAGTTACAAGTAGGCAACCAGGCACCTGTCCCAGGAATTAAACCTCATCAGGAAGCACTTACAGATATAAAAAAAACAGGAAGAAGGGAGAGGATGGCAAATACACCCATTTTGAGTTGTCAGGAGGGGTTAAACTAAAAGAGACCTTTACAGCACAATTTTCATATGCATTTTGCTAAAAGTAAAAAGCTGTATGTTCTGTAGGGGCAACTCAAGAATCTGGCCCTTCAGAGATCCGGCCTCTCTTTCTTTCTCTCGTTCTCTCTCGCCCTCTCTTTCTCTCTCTTTCTCTCTATCTATCTCTCTCTTCCTCTCCTTTCTTGCTCTATTTATCTCTTTCTCTCTCTCTTTCAAATTCTTCCTCTTTCTCTGCTTATCTCTTTCTTTCTCCGTTGTTCTCTCTCTCTTTCTCTCTATCTCCCTCTCTTTCTTTCTCTCTCTCACATCCTCTCTTTCTCGCTCTCTCTTTCTCTCTCTTTCTTTCTCTCTCACTCTCCCCTCTTTCTCTCTCTCTTTCTCTTTCTCTCTCTCATCCTCTCTCTCTCTCTCCCTCTCTGTGTCTTTCTCTCTTTCTCTCTCTCATTCCATGTCTCTCTCTCTTTCTCTCTCTCTTTTACTGTCTTGCCCTTTCTCTGTCTCTTTCTTTCTTTCTCTCTCGTTCTCTCTTTCTCTCTTCCTCTCTCCTCTTCTCTCTCCCTCTCTTTCCCTCCCCTTTTCTCTCTCACATCCTCTCTGTCCCACTCTCTCTTTCTCTCTCTTTCTTTCTCTCTCACTCTCCCTCTTTCTCTCTCTCTTTCTCTTTCTCTCTCTCGTCCTCTCTCTCTCTCTCCCTCTCTGTGTGCCTTTCTCTCTTTCTCTCTCTCTTTCCATGTCTCTCTCTCTTTCTCTCACTCTTTCACTTTCTTGCTCTTTCACTGTCTCTCTCTTTCTCTCTCATTCTCTCTCTCCCTGCTACTTTCTTTCTTTCTTTCTTTCTCTCCCCTCTCTCTCTTACTCTCTCTTTCTCTTTCTCTCCCTCTCTTTCCCACTCTCCCTTTCACTTTCACTTTCTTGCTCTTTCTCTGTCTGTCTCTCTCTTTCTTTCTTTCTCTCTCTCTTTTCTTTCTTTTTTCTTTCTTTCTTTCGTTCTTTCTTTCTTTCTTTCTTTCTTTCACTCTCTCTCTCGCTCCCTCTCTCTCTCTCTCTCTTTCTCTTTTTTGAAATATTGCAAAGATCTCGTAGATGACAAAGTACAAACAAGCATTTCAATACAATAGGTCTCGCATGTTTTGTATTTACGTGACTTAGCTGTATTGATATTACAAATTACAATGGCTTTTAATTTTTTAATAATTAATACTTAAATAAAAGTGATTTTAATTTATAATGGCAATAGCTTAAACTTTTATAAATAACTTTTGTGAAGATTATGTTCAGTGTATTTTATTGTGACGAAAATCCAAGAACAGAAGTGAAATATTAACATCTTTTTGTGACATTTGTAATAAAGTTTGAAACATTGAGAGAACATATTTGAACCAGTTGTTGTTGAATGGTTGCGCAGATTGATGCTAGGGTGGTGCTGTGGTGGTGATGAGTGATGCTGTGGTGGTGCTGAGTGATGCTGTGGTGGCACTGAGTGGTGCTGATTGGTGCTGTGGTGGTGCTGAGTGATGCTGTGGTAGTGCTGAGTGATGCTGTGGTGGTGCTGAGTGGTGCTGTGGTGGTGCTGAGTGATAATGTGGTGGTGCTGAGTGATGCTGTGGTGGCGCTGAGTGATGCTGTGGTGGTGCTGAGTGGTGCTGTGGCGGTGCTGAGTGATGATGTGGTGGTGCTGAGTGATGCTGTGGTGGTGCTGAGTGATGCTGTGGTGGTGCTGAGTGATGCTGTGGTGGTGCTGAGTGGTGCTGTGGTGGTGCTGAGTGATGCTGTGGTGGTGCTGAGTGATGTTGTGGTGGTGCTGAGTGGTGCTGTGGTGGTGCTAAGTGTTAATGTGGTGGTGCTGAGTGATAATGTGGTGGAGATGAGTGATGCTGGGGTAGCGCTGAGTGATGATGTGGTGATGCAGAGGGCAGAAAGGCACAAAAAGCAGTCTAACAAAGGGCAGAAGGGCAGAAAAACAAGGGAAAAACGAGTCTAACAGAGGGCAGAAGGGCACAAAAAACCAGTCTAACAGAGGACAGAAGGGCAGAAAAACAAGGGAAAAACGAATCTAACAGAGGGCAGAAGGGCACAAAAAACGAGTCTAACGGGGCAGAAAGGCACAAAAACGAGTTAACAAAGGGCCGAAGGGCACAAAAAACGAGTCTAACAGAGGGCAGAAGGGTACAAAAACAAGGGAATAACAGAGGGCAGAAGGGCACAAAAAAACGAGTGTAACAGGGGGCAGAATGAATCCCGCCCTGCATGTTTGTCCACGAAGATGCCACCTTTTTGTGCAATAACTCTACTCAACTGGAGTACTTTCTACTGTCTAATCAGTAAGTGCTTCCTCGTTGGCTAAATGTATAGGGGCAGATTTACAATAACTGGCGCATCCCCAGGGATGTGCCAGTTATTGTGCACCGCAGCTCCGCCACCCATGGTGCACCGCATTTACAATGCGGCGCACCATGTGGCAAAAATGGCACAGATGCGTCACGCATCTGTGCCGTAAAAGCAGCGCATTGCTGGAGCTGCGTCGCGCTTGCGATGCAGCTCCAGCAATGCTCTGGGGGTGCCCTATCTCCCCAATGCTGCATCAAGCCTTGCGCCTGCTTCAAGCAGGGGAAGGGTTTTGACGCAGCATTGGCCTAAAAGTGACTGAGTGAAATCTTGTAGATTTCACTCAGCCACTTTTAGGAGGCTGAGTCGGAACGCCTCCTGATGGCGCAGGGCTTTACAACGTGACACATCTCACAGAGAGGTGCGTCACGTTGTTAATACCCAGCACCATGGCACATCTTTTGTGCTGCCGCTGCGTCACAAGAGGTCTCGGTAGAGGGTGGCAGTGGTGAACCAGAGGGTGGCAGTGATTAACCAGAGGGTGACAGTGATGAACCAGAGGGTGGCAGGGGTAAACCAGAGGGTGACAATGCTGAACCAGAGGGTGGCAGTGCTGAACCAGAGGGTGGCAGGGGTGAACCAGAGGGTGGCAGGGGTGAATCAGAGGGTGACAGTGCTGAACCAGAGGGCAGTGCTGAACCAGAGGGTGGCAGTGCTGAACCAGAGGGTGGCAGGGGTGAACCAGAGGGTGGCAGGGGTGAACCAGAGGGTGGCAGTGATGAACCAAATGGTGGCAGGGGTGAACCAGAGGGTGGCAGTGGGGAACCAGAGGGTGGCATGGGTGAACCAGAGGGTGGCAGTGGTGAACCAGAGAGTGGCAGTGGTGAACCAGAGGGTGGCAGTGCTGAACCAGAGTGTGGCAGTGGTGAACCAGAGGTGCTGTGATGAACCAGAGGGTGGCAGTTGTGAACCAGAGGGTGGCAGTGGTGAACCAGAGGGTGACAGTGCTGAACCAGAGGGTGGCACGGGTGAATCAGAGGGTGCTGTGATGAACCAGAGGGTGGCAGTGGTGAACCAGAGGGTGGCAGGGGTGAACCAGAGGGTGGCAGGGGTGAACCAGAGGGTGGCAGTGGGGAACCAGAGGATGGCATGGGTGAACCAGCGGGTGGAAGTGGTGAACCAGAGAATGGCAGTGGTGAACCAGAGGGTGGCAGTGCGGAACCAGAGGGTGACAGTGGTGAACCAGAGGGTGGCAGTGCTGAATCAGAGGGTGACAGTTGTTAACCAGAGGATGACAGTGGTGAACCAGAGGGTGGCAGTGGTGAACCAGATGTGCTGTGATGAACCAGAGGGTGGCAGTCGTGAACCAGAGGGTGGCAGTGCTGAACCAGAGGGTGGCAGTGCTGAACCAGAGGGTGACAGTGCTGAACCAGAGGGTGGCAGTGGTGAACCAGAGGATGCTGTGATGAACCAGAGGGTGGCTGTGGTGAACCAGAGGATGGCAGGGGTGAATCAGAGGGTGGCAGTGGTGAACCAGAGGGTGGCAGTGCTGAACCAGAGGGAGACAGTGGTTAACCAGAGGGTGGCAGTGGTGAACCAGAGGTGCCCTGATGAACCAGAGGGTGGCAGTTGTGAACCAGAGGGTGGCAGTGCTGAACCAGAGGGTGGCAGTGGTGAACCAGAGGGTGGCAGGGGTGACCCAGAGGGTGGCAGGGGTGAATCAGAGGGTGACAGTGGTGAAGCAGAGGGTGGCAGTGCTGAACCAGAGGGTGGCAGTGGTGAACTAGAGGGTGGCAGGGGTGAACCAGAGGGTTGCAGGGGTGAACCAGAGGGTGGCAGTGGGGAACCAGAGGGTGGCATGGGTGAACCAGAGTGTGGCAGTGGTGAACCAGAGAATGGCAGTGGTAAACCAGAGGGTGGCAGTGCTGAACCAGAGGGTGACAGTGGTTAACCAGAGGGTGGCAGTGGTGAACCAGAGGTGCTGTGATGAACCAGAAGGTGGCAGTCGTGAACCAGAGGGTGGCAGTGGTGAACCAGAGGGTGACAGTGCTGAACCAGAGGGTGCTGTGATGAACCAGAGGGTGGCAGTGGTGAACCAGAGGGTGGCAGGGGTGAACCAGAGGGTGGCAGTGGTGAACCAGAGGGTGGCAGTGCTGAACCTTAGGGTGACAGTGGTTAACCAGAGGGTGGCAGTGGTGAACCAGAGGTGCTGTGATGAACCAGAGGGTGGCAGTCGTGAACCAGAGGGTGGCAGTGGTGAACCAGAGGGTGACAGTGTTGAACCAGAGGGTGGCAGGGTTGAACCAGAGAGTGGCAGTGCTGAACCAGAGGGTGGCAGTGGTGAACCAGAGGGTGGCAGTGGTGAACCAGGGGGTGGCAGGGGTGAACCAGAGGGTGGCAGGGGTGAACCAGAGGGTGGCAGTGGTGAACCAGAGAGTGGCAGTGATGAACCAGAGGGTGGCTGTGGTGAACCAGAGGGTGCTGTGCCCATACACGACTGCATGGGTAACTTTGCCATGCAAGCGGCCCGCGAACACGCAAAAAGCCCCGCGAATACGCAAAAAACCCTGCGAACATGCAAAAAACCCCGCGAACGCCCAAAAAACCCAAAAATCCGCAAATTCGCACGAATTCGCAGATTATGCGGATTGCGAATTCGTTTTCGCACGAATTCGCGTAACGCGAATTCGCAAATTTCGCCCATACCTAGACACTCTTACTGAGTAGCCGTGAGCTCTACATCTCCAGTTCATTCATTAAAGCACACTCTGGTAATCAGTCCTGAGGACTTGTTACATGCACACTCTGGTATTCAGTCCTTGGTGCCTGTTACTTAGTAATGTAAACTCTGGTATTCAGTGCTCAGTGCCTGTTACTTAGTGATGGACACTCTGATATTCAATCCTCAGGGCCTGTTACTTAGTAATGTATGTTCTGTTATTCAGTCCTCAGGGCCAGTTACTTAGTAATGTACACTCTGGTATTCAGTCCTCAGGGCCTGTTACTTAGTAATGTACACTCTGGTAGTCAGTCTTCAGGGCCTGTTACTTAGTAATGTACAATCTGGTATTCGGTCCTCAGTGCCTGTTAGGTAATGATGTGCACTCTGGCATTTAGTCCTCAGGGCCTGTTACTTAATGATGTACACTCTGGCATTCAGTCCTCTGAGCATGTTACTTAGTAATGTACGCTCTGGTATTCAGTCCTCAGGGCCTGTTACTTAGTAAAACACACTCTGGTATTCAGTACTCAGTGCCTGCTACTTAATGATGTACACTCTGGCATTCAGTCTTCAGGGCCTGTTACTTAGTAATGTACACTCTGGTATTCAGTCCTCGGGGCCTGTTACCTAGTAATGTACACTCTGGTATTCAGTCGTCAGTGCCTGTTACTTAATGATGTACACTCTGGCATTCAGTCCTCAGTGCCTATTACTTAGTGATGTACTCGCTGGTATTCAATCCTCAGGGCCTGTTACTTAGTAATGTACACTCAGGTATTCAGTCCTTAGGGCCTGGTATTTAGTAATATACATTTTGGTATTCAGTCTTCAGGGCCTGTTACTTAGTAATGTACGATCTGGTATTCAGTCCTCGGTGCCTGTTACTTAATGATATACACTCTGGCATTCAGTTCTCAGGGCATGTTACTTAGTAATGTATGCTCTGGTATTCAGTCCTCAGGGCTTGTTACCTAGTAATGTACACTCTGGTAATCAGTCCTCAGCGCCTGTTACCTAATGATGTACACTCTGGCATTCAGTCCTCAGGGCCTGTTACTTAGTAATGTACGTTCTGGTATTCAGTAATGTACACTTTGGTATTCTGTCCTCAGGGCCTTTTACTTAGTAATGTACACTATGGTAATCAAGTCTTCAGGGCATGTTACTTAGTAATGTACAATCTGGTATTAAGTCCTCAGTGCCTGTTACATAATGATGTACTCTCTGTCGTTCAGTCTTCAGGGCCTGTTACTTAGTAATGTAAGCTGTGGTATTCAGTCCTCAGGGCTTGGTACTTAGTAATGCACAATCTGGTATTTAGTTCTCATTACCTGTTACATAATGATGTTCACTCTGTCGTTCAGTCTTCAGGGCCTGTTACTTAGTAATGTATGCTCTGGTATTCAGTCCTCAGGGCCTGGTACATATTAATGTACACTCTGGTATTCAGTCTTCAGGCATGTTACTTAGTAATGTACAATCTGGTATTCAGTTCTCAGTACCTGTTACTTAATGATGTACACTCTGGCATTTAGTCCTCAGGGCCTGGTACTTAGTAATGTACGCTCTGGTATTCAGTCCTCAGGGCCTGTTACTTAGTAATGTACACTCTGGTATTCAGTCCTCAGGGCCTGTTACTTAGTAATGTACACTCTGGTATTCAGTCTTCAGGGTCTGTTACTTAGTAATGTACGATCTGGTATTCAATCCTCGGTGCCTGTTACTTAATGATGTACACTCTGGCATTCAGTCCTCTGAGCATGTTACTTAGTAATGTACACTCTGGTATTCAGTCCTCAGGGCCTGTTACTTAGTAAAACACACTCTGGTATTCTGTCCTCAGTGCCTGATGCTTAATGATGTACACTCTGGCATTCAGTTCTCAGGGCCTGTTACTTAGTAATGTACACTCTGGTATTCAGTCCTCAGTGCCTGTTACTTAATGATGTACACTCTGACATTCAGTCCTCAGTGCCCATTACTTAGTAAAGTACTCGCTGGTATTCAATCCTCAGGGCCTGTGACTTAGTAATGTACACTCTGGTATTTAGTTCTCAGGGGGCTGTCACTTAGTGATATACACTCTGGTAATCAGTCCTTAGGGCCCGTTACTCAGTAATGTGCTCTCTAATACTCAGACCTCAGAGTCTAGTACTTAATAATGTTCACCGTGGGCTGAACTGCTGCTGTAACACTGTGTGAGGCGTCGTCATTTGGTTTCCTCTTCCTTTTCATTTGTGGTTGTGTTGTGGCTAAAGACAGACTGACAGTGTCATGTTAGACACTTGTGAAATGCTCGTCGCTTGTTGAATTTTTATACTGTCTCACAAGCAAAAGTTTCAATAGTTTGTTCCCGAGGGTTTATTTCCACTGGTTGCTGCTGTGGTTTACATTTTTATTATACTTTATTGTAAGTTTGGGCTGAATCTTTAATTGTTTGGGTACTTTTCTTTTCCACTTCAGATTTCTCCCAATCCCTCTCTCGTAGTGTATCATTGGGTCTCACTTTTACTCTCTCTGTTCCTCTATCTACATTCATACCTTTGCATACCTTTGTCTTTCTCTGGCTCCCTTTGAAACTAAGGGCTAGATGTAGGTAATCTTATTTTACCGAATCCTAAATACCGAATTTTACCGATTCGGTATTTAGGAATCGGTAAATATGATGTAGGTGATAAATCAGTAAAATTTACTGATTCGGTAATATTTCTTATTACCGATTCGGTAATATTTCCTATTACCGATTCGGTAATAAGAAATACCTTCCCATTCATTCCTATGGGCCTGGAGGCCCATAGGAGTGAATGGAAAGCCATTCACTATTACCGATTCGGTATTTACCGAATCGGTAATAGCTGGAGCATATTCAAAGGTGGCAGGGTGTCACATTGACACCCTGTTGCACCCTTCAATCGTGCATGTGTGCACATGTGGCACACATACATGCCCTAAGGGCATGCATGTCAGCCATATGGCACCTTGAAAAAAGCAAACTATTGCTTTTTTAAAGGTATTCGGTATTTACCACCAACTCGTAGTAGGTGGTAAATAACGAATCCTTAACGCAAATATGCACTCACTTGAGTGCTACCTACATAGGTTTTAAGGATTTGGTAATTTAAGGTTTCCTTAAAATAAGGAATCGGTATTTTACCGAATCCTTAAAATAAGAAATCAGTATATTACCGAATCCTTAAAACCAGCCTCCTAGATTAGAAAGGGCTAAATACCGGTCGGTAACGGGAAAATCACAGATTTTCGGCCATTACCGACCGGTATTTAGCTACCTACATCTGGCCCTAAGTCTCTATTCCAAGATGACTCACAATGGCACTTTTTTTTTTTTTTTTTTAAATATGTTTTTATTGCAGAAATACAGACAAAACATCGGGAAAATCAACCATCAGCCCCTCCCCATACAAGGTACCACATGCTTCCTGAGTTGTACACAGCCCATCAGCCCACATCCCGGAGGCTGGGCGGCGCAAGTTCAATGTGCAGCAAGGTCTCCTAGTATGTTACATAGGGATATCCGGTCAACAATATAATCCTGTTTCCACATTTTATGTCCCCTCAACAACAACTCCCCCCCCCCCTAGAAACCCCCTGGAGGGCTCGTTCCTACCATACGAGCAACACTCAAGCTCACTGGGTCTACAGAGCATGATCCCGCCTGTACATCAGCGTGACAACCCACCCGGTTCTCACTCTCCGTCACCTGCATTCCAACTCTAACGGGCAGTCTACGAACTCCTCTGTTCCCCCCCTCCCCCTAACTGCTGCTGATGTGGGTGGTGATGATGTGTGTTGGACAGAGTGGTACGTCATTAATAACGATTAAATGTTCGTGCTTCTAGTCTCCTGGAACTCAGTCTCCGAAAGTCTCTCGTCTATATCGTTCGTCAGATAATCACACAAGGCTTGCACAATCGTCTCCCAAGCCCTAGCTGCCTCTATGCCCTTCTCATTCCCCAATTTGGTGGCCTGCCGCATCCTCAGTACACTCTCGCATCTTGACCACTTCAGCAACTCATTCGTCCATCTCCCCACCCCCGGGCCTTCCTTGGATTTCCAGCGCCACGTGATCTCCCTCTGTGCCAACATAAGCCCCAAATCAATGAACTTGCTCGTGACTTTCGTTTTCGCTGTGTGGGGAAACCATAGTAACAGGCACGTCGCCATGTCAAATTCCACTTCCCTATCCGTTACCGCGTTCAGAAGGGCGCCCACCTCGGTCCAATACGTAGCCAGCTTCGGGCAACCCCACAGCATGTGGTCCAGTTCAACCTCCAATGCTAAGCACCTCGGGCATGCCGCGTCTTGCACTTGAAAGTGCCGGCGGAGCTTCCCCGGGGTCAGATATGCTCTGTGCAAAAGGAAGAAATGGATTTGTTGGAACCTAGCATTCCTGCTGCCCTTCCATCTCCGTGTCAGAATGCGGCCCCACTCTGCATCCGGGATAGACTTGCCTGTACTGTCCTCCCATTTGGTTTTCAGTACTGTGAGCGGTTCCAGCCCGTCGTCAAGCATCCTCGAGTGGAGACAAGTCACCGCCTTGATTGTACCCGCGGCCATCATCACGTACTGACAGGCCTTGGTCGTAACCGGCTCCATCAGTCCCACCTTCCAGTATTTCTGCATTGCAGCAGAGATCGCCGCATGCAAGAGATAATCCCCGCCCGGGAGGCCAAATTGCTCCTGAAGCACCGCAAACGGGGCCATCACTCCCTCCACAAACAGATCACCCACAACATGCAGTATGACTCACAATGGCACTTGTCATGCTCTCTCCATGTCTTTGTATTACTCTGTCACCCAGTCTCTCTGTCACTCTCTCTCGTTCTCTTTTCTCTTTTTTTTAAGTCTTCTTTATGCTCTCACTGCAGCTATTCCTTGCTCTATATCTGATTCAGTATCTGTCTTTCTCTTCCTTTTTCTCTCACTCTGCCTCCACTTGTCTTACCCCCTCCGCCCCTCACTCTGTCTCTCCCCCTTTCCATGAAAGGTCAGTTTCACAGACAATGATACTGTACAGTACAGTGCATCTGCACTCACAGTAAGGAGCAGAAACAGGTGTCACCAGCAGACCTACCTTTACTGTACAGATGATGAACTGTCTCTCCAAGTTTCACTCTAAATCTTTCTCTGTATGAATCCCGCTGTCTTACACTGCCTCTGTCTTTCAGTTTCTGTCAATCTCAGTCTTACACTCTGTTTTTGTCGTTCTCACCCTAAGCCTGAATGTCTCACTTTTTCTTTATGTACACTTTCTCTCTTGCTCTCTCACCTTACGTCTGTCATTCACTCCCTCTGACTCACTGTCTGTCTCTCTCCTTCTGCCTTTCTCACTAACGTTTCTTCTCCTTCTCTTTAGCATATTCCACAATATCCCTGCTCCTCTATCATCTCCTGCTGTACCTTGACACCATGACAAATTGACCCAACAGGGTTTTTGTGGAGCCCTTGGTAAACGGGCTACTCAGCCATTCCACAGCACATGACTGCTGCTTCTTCTGTCTCTTTCCACCTGGGCAGCAATGGCCCGTCCGTGGTGTAGTGTCCTTGTTAATATTTACTGTTTAATGCCGGCACCACCCACAAACAGCTCAGGAAACTACAATATGTCCAAACGCTGCAGCCAGGCTGGTCGTCAACATCCTCCGCCAGAGCCACATAACATAGCTCCAATGGCTCCCAATCAACAAGAGAATCACCTTCAGGCTACAAGGCTCTCCACGACACAGGAGCAGAATATCTGAACCCCCGCCTCGCATTCCACATACTTGCCAGACAACTCCGCTCCACCCAACTTGCCCTCATCTCAGATCCACAAGACCAGAAAAGGAAGAGGATACTTCTCCTACCTTGCTGTCAAGACCTGGAACATCCTGGCCCCCCACCTCAGGCAATCTGCCTCTTTGACCCAATTCAGGAAGGACCTCAAGCCTGGCTCTTCAACTGATTCTCCACACCCAGATGGATCAGCAACCCCCTGGCACCTTGAGAAACTCACAGGTGAGTAGACACGCTATACAAACTCCTGTTTGATTGAATATTGTCCTTCAAATCTCAAAATCTCTATTATAGTCATTCTGACTGAGAGGGTTAATTGCAAGTGTAGGTATGTCTAGGGGTCTCTTAGCGCTAGGACGGGAATAAGTACAGAATAACCTGCTGTGAAAGAGGATCCAGCTAACAGATTTAATGTGATTTGAGCTCCTAGAAGATGTTTAATAGAGTAGGCTTACACTCCCATGGCTGACAAGCCGAAGGCTAGCTGTTTACTAGTTAACCTCATCGATGCGGTGCATTTTCCCGCTGTGTGCTGGAAAATGCAAAAAAACGCGTTACATGACGAGCTCAGCTCGTCATCAGCATACGAGCGCCGTAGCTGATGACGAGCTGAGCTCGTCATCAGCATCGAAGGGGTTAAGGGGTGATAATTGAAAGAGCCCCACTACCAACATTGGGACACTTGAAACAAGGGACAATTGCAGCAGGGATTATGCCAGTGGAGTCTTGGCCAAAAACCAAGGGGGCAAAATACACGTCCTGGTCTAAATGGATCCAAATCCTAAACTCAATGCAGCTTCAAAATCCTCCCCATGGGCCCCTAGATGACAAAAGCTGCTTCCATCGGATACTCAAGGTAGAATCCCTACTCCTGCCCCTTGAGCCCGCAGATCCTGAGGAATAGGAGGCCAGATCTTCCTCAATCATCTCATTCAGTGGAAACAAGAAGGACCTACCCCATTAACCCCCCCCCCCCCCATAGACAACTGAACATCTGATGTGGAGAGAGAGAAGGGTGGGATGTGGAGAGGAGGGTGAGATGTGGAGAGAGGGGCAGATGAGCTGTGGAGAGAGAAGAGGGTGAGATGTTGAGAGAATGGAGGTTGAGATGTGGAGAGAGTGGAGGTTGAGATGTAAAGAGAGAGGAGGGTGAGATGTAAAGAGAAAGGAGGGTGAGATATAGAGAGGAGGCTGATATGTAGAGTAGAGGGTGAGATGCGGTGAGGAGGGTGAAATGTGTAGAGAGGAGGGTGAGATTTGGAGATGAGGGTGAGATGTAAATGTAAATGTAGATTGTGCTTATATAGCGCACGGCTACCCGCAGTGGGTGTCCCGGCGCTTGCTTAGGGAACCCGTCCTGATATTCCCCTGTGAGATAGCAGGGTATCCACAAGGTGAAAGCCAGGCATCCCGCCGCGAGGGGCCGTTGTGGAGATTAAGCAAGCTATTGCCCAGAGTCGCAGAGTGTGAACTCGTGAGTCGAGGAGGCACCGGGGCGAGAATTATCGAGTCCGTGGAATTTTTAGTCCAAGACCCACCGAGGCGGGGAATTGAACCCTGGTCCAGGACCGATCTCAGCTTCCGGGTCTGCCGCCTCTAACCCCTGAGCCACACTTCTCCACATGCAGAGATGCAGAGAGGAGGGTCAGATGTGGAGATGAGTTTGAGATGTGGAGAGAGAGGAGGGTGGGTTGTGGAGAGAGAGGACGGTTAGATGTGGAGAGAAAGGAGGCTGAGATGTAGAGTAGAGGGTGAGATCTGGAGAGGAAGGTGAGATGTGTAGAGAGGGTGTGATGTAGAGAGGAGGGTGAGATGTAGAGAAAGAGGGCGAGATGTAGAGAGAGATGACGGTGAGATGTAGAGAGGAGGTGAGATGTGGAGAGAGAAGAGGGCGAGATGTAGAGAGAGATGACGGTGAGATGTAGAGAGGAGGTGAGATGTGGAGAGAGAAGAGGGCGAGATGTAGAGAGAGATGACGGTGAGATGTAGAGAGGAGGTGAGATGTGGAGAGAGAGGAGGGTGAGATGTAGAGAGGAGGTGAGATGTGGAGAGAGAGGAGGGTGAGATGTAGAGAGGTGAGTGAGATGTGGAGAGGAGGGTGAGATGTAGAGAGGTGAGTGAGATGTGGAGAGGAGGGTGACATGTAGAGGGAAAGAAGGGTGATGCAGAGAGAGAGGAGGGTGAGATGTGGAGATGAGGTTGAGATGCAGAGAGAGAGGAGGGTGAGATGTGGAGAGAGAGGAGGGTGAGATGTGGAGATGAGGTTGAGATGCAGAGAGAGAGGAGGGTGAGATGGGAAGAGAGTGGGATGTGGAGTGGAATCCTGGAGCTGGGCGTGCAGAGGGTCAGTGTAACCCTTAATGGCTTTGATGCTCTCATACATCAGTTGGGTTTTATGTTAAAAAGGGGAGTTTAAAGGTGACTGGGGGGTCATAGGGCATCAGTACCATGGTGTTATCCTCTACACATTGTAAATGTGAATCCCTTTGCTGATTATAGGGTCTGCATTACATAACTCAGCTGCTTGTGTTTCTGAGCCTTAGATGCTCATACAGGACATTTCAACCCCCGCCTCTCGCTTCTGGTCACTGTCGATGCTTGAAAGGAGAAGATGTTTGTGGTCACCTTTGGTCTGGCCACGTGGCTTCCTCTTCCTGTGCATGCGCAGCCCTCTGCAGACACTGAACCTGCTGAAGCAGCACAAGGGCCTGGTTTAATGACAGGCTCCCACCTGTGGGTCCAGCCAGGATTCACCAATGGAAGGCGAGGATAGATACACAGCGCTGCACTTCACGCGCAGGAAGACTCCTGGGGACAAAGGTAAGCAGTCACCAAGATACTGGAGGAGCCTGAGACACCGCAAGCTATTCGAATCATTAAAAGATGTTTGTCTCCGTGCTTTTTCAAGAAAAGATTCAGGGCTAGTTGTTCAATTTCCAGTGTGCTTGGGAGTTTCCTGAAAGTCAAGTGAGTATTCACTCAGGACATGGGTGTTCCCAAGCTAACACCTATGGTTTTTGATGCACAGCCCTAGCGACCAACATTGGTAGACAGAGCTTTATGCCAAATAATGACACCTCCTCAAGGCAGGGCAAAGTTGAAGAAATTGTTTATTTCTCCAAAGCTTTCTGCCTTTGTGTGCTCAGTGCTTAAATAGAGCTGGTGGTTGCAGGCGAGTCCCAAAGGGGAAAAAGGACTAACTTTTCATCACCAGAATTTGACTCAGAAGATTACAGGGAAAGGTAAAAAAGGTAGAAAGAAGGAGAATGGGAAAAAGAAAGAAAAAAAATTATTACAAAAGGAAGAAAGCAGGGATAAAGAAACTGCATATGTGAGATAAAGGGGCAGGAAGAGGATGGTGGTGGATAAAAGAAGCATAAAGTGTAATCAAGACCAGACAGCTTTGGTATTTTGCAAACCTTATGATCGGACGAGATATAGCTGGCTCTGAAAAAATAATTTTGGCATCAGAACTTATTCTTTTACAAATTAGAAACTCAGTTTGCTCATTGTATACCTCACATGCAAAGTTTGAAACGTTTTAAAGTATGTCTGGGCAGGGTATATGGTACTGTAAGGGTAAAGTTTCACTACACAACCTATGCTAGACAACACACACACCTTTGCACTATGGTGACTTATGTTAGACATCACACACACTTTTGCATGATGGTGATGTATGTTAGACATCACACACACCTTTGCATGATGGTGATTATGTTAGACATCACACACACCTTTGCATGATGGTGATGTATGCTAGACATCACACACACTTTTGCACTATGGTGATGTATGTTAGACATCACACACACCTTTGCATGATGGTGATGTATGCTAGACATCACACACACTTTTGCACTATTGTGATGTATGTTAGACATCACACACACCTTTGCATGATTGTGATGTATGCTAGACATCACACACACTTTTGCACTATGGTGATGTATGTTAGACATCACACACACCTTTGCATGATGGTGATGTATGCTAGACATCACACACCCTTTTGCACTATGGTGATGTATGTTAGACAACACACACACCTTTTCATGATGGTGATGTATGCTAGACATCACACACACTTTTGCACTATGGTGATGTATGTTAGACATCACACACACCTTTGCATGATGGTGATGTATGCTAGACATCACACACCCGTTTGCACTATGGTGATGTACGTTAGACAACACACACACCTTTTCATGATGGTGATGTATGCTAGACATCACACACACTTTTCCACTATGGTGATGTATGTTAGACATCACACACACCTTTACATGATGGTGATGTATGCTAGACATCACACACCCTTTTGCACTATGGTGATGTATGTTAGACATCACACACACCTTTACATGATGGTGATGTATGCTAGACATCACACACCCTTTTGCACTATGGTGATGTATGTTAGACATCACACACACCTTTACATGATGGTGATGTATGCTAGACATCACACACCCTTTTGCACTATGGTGATGTATGTTAGACATCACACACACCTTTACATGATGGTGATGGATGCTAGACATCACACACACCTTTGCATGATGGTGATGTATGCTAGACATCACACACACTTTTGCACTATGGTGATGTATGTTAGACATCACACACACCTTTACATGATGGTGATGGATGCTAGACATCACACACACTTTTGCACTATGGTGATGTATGTTAGACAACACACACACCTTTTCATGATGGTGATGTATGCTAGACATCACACACACCTTTGCATGATGGTGATGTATGCTAGACATCACACACACTTTTGCACTATGGTGATGTATGCTAGACATCACACACACTTTTGCACTATGGTGATGTATGTTAGACAACACACACACCTTTTCATGATGGTGATGTATGCTAGACATCACACACACCTTTGCATGATGGTGATGTATGCTAGACATCACACACACGTTTGCACTATGGTGATGTATGCTAGACATCACACACACCTTTGCATGATGGTGATGTATGCTAGACATCACACACACTTTTGCACTATGGTGATGTATGTTAGACAACACACACACCTTTACATGATGGTGATGTATGCTAGACATCACACACACTTTTGCACTACGCTGCAAAGTTGTGTGCATGGTGTCAAGCAGCCTGAAAGAGCACCAGCGCTGGGAAGTGATAAAGGTTCTTAGTGTCACTGCGCATGAGGTGAAATCCCACACCCGACACTACAAAAGTTAACTGCTCACCTTTTAGTAGTTAGCAAATATGTATTCATGCATGTATGTAGACAGTACAATCTTTCACAATAAAAGGACTGAGTACATTATATCTCTATTTAGTATCTAAAGGTATGGATTATAAAGAGTTTCTTAGTGAAACACTGCATGAGTGATTGTGAAATGTACTGTGTATGATTCTGCAGATGAACTACTTCCACAGGGCCCTGTAGTGTGAATGTAGGTAAACCCAAAACTGAAGGTAGGTTTGGACCACAGCAGCTCTGAGCTGAATACATGTGGCACGCCTTTTATTACAAAGAACATTTTACATGTTGATATTGTTTCTGTTGAATGCAACATTGAATGTTTTACTCAATGTATTTTTCTCTGGGAAGTAGAAAGGACAATGTTAATAAAAGGTCACTGCTTCGCTTTTTTGCTCGACAATATCATTAATTGTTGAATTAACATTTTTAAGCAAATCTATTGAATTTTTTTAAACACACATAGGGTTCCTTCTTTTGAATTGACATATGTTGAAATATTGAAATAGTGTTTCATTATTACTGGATGTTATTTAGAATTTGCCTTCGATCTACAAAATGACACATCATTTTCTTTCCCTTACTGCATAATTTGCTGCATAAGTAGTATGTGGTGCTGCATAATGTGGTGTATGTAAGCCAAAGGCAACTATTCTTATTAAAGTGAACTGAGTTCTAAAAATATATACAGGACCAAACAAATGATAGAGATGGAGTGTCACTTAAACATATATATTTATATATATATGTCAAACAAATTCCACAAGACAGACAAAGAAGAAGATAATAATTATTCCAAACAATAACACCCGCATTTCATTCATATTTACAATCACACTGTGTGCATCCAACCAGAAAAAGTAAGGAACAAAAAGGAAATCACATATTTCATGACACTACATACAATACAAAAGGTGTTTTTGTGGCTAAATGATAATGATACTCAATTATCTTCGTGCGTTTCGGCAAAAATACGCCTTCTTCAGGAAAGCCGCCATTCAATGATTGACCAGTACCTGCAAATACATATCAAAAGTTATGTGTACCAGACATAAAAAAAATCGCAAATAGTTAAGAACAGATTACCCACACAATTTGTGTCCATCGACCGACACCCATCACCAAGAAACTTGCATAATTTAGTCATCCCTGACACATATTTTCCTCTTTTGTTGTATGATTCCAGATGCCTGGGTCATGACCCTGCTGTCAGACAGAACTTGTTGATCTTTGAGAACACTTATTTGTACACTCTACCACAGGTGTACCCATAACTGACTAAAGTTCAGTACAATCCAAATGGTCTATTATGTAGCCTTAGAGCCCACTGCCAATCACTATACCGGTTGTTAAAGGCCCTGAACTGGAGTTATTGGCCTGAACTGTGGATCTCCAACATTGCAATGTTCTAAATCTGATTATTTACACAGCTATCATCTTCTTATAGGAAAAATAAAATGCAACATTAAGCATATGACTTTATGGTTTTCTAACGGTGGTATTTATGCAAACTCCTCCTTCCACAAGGACAGGCTTCCAATCATGCTACAAGGGAATATGCATCTCTTGGAAGGTCGTTTGGAGAATCGGAGTCATTCAGCCTCTAAATTCTCTTCTACTCCTGTCTTGACAGTAATGAGTTCACACAAATTCTTTACAATTTGTTTTACTGATCATAAAGTGAAGTTCTTTGGGGCTAGATGCAAGTTTTTCTTCATTGCTCTCAAGACATCACACTGATGAGAGATGAGAGATGTATATTTAGGACCTACAAAATGATACCTAGATTGATACAGTACAATATTTAGACACTTGTATTATTTTCAAATTTTATTCGGAATCCCCAAAGTTATGAAATTCTGTGATCCACAGGATATTTTCTAACTTGATTCTTGGGAATTAATCATTGATGAAGGACTGGCATGGTGCTTATACATTGTAATAAAGTCTTTTCCATAGCACAGTACAAAAACAATACATTCTCCAATAACATGAGTATTTCTCTCTATCCAATTACTTCTTGGTCTTTGCAGATACTTCTCCTTCTTGTGTTTGGAAATCTGTGGCTGTGGCTCTCGGGGGCGTTGCAGCGCTCCTTCTGGGGATTGTGTTAGGTCTTGCAAGTGTCAGTAAGTACCTTCGAGCTTAAATATACTGATAAAATGACTATACTCTTTTATTGTAAATATATAAATTCAGAAAAAAAGCAATATGTACAGCTGAAATTCTTAAATACCCAGTCCCATAGTTTATAGCACTATTCACCTCATACAGAGGTGGGCAATAACAGATCAGCTACCAACATGGCTGTCCTGACTGTGTATCCCACCCAGTAGGGTATCCAAGCACTAGAGCAATTTAAGGGAATGTGCTGGTCTGGGTTAAGAGCCATGTCTTCAGTTTCTCGCAGAGCTTAAGGGTTGAGAAAGTGGCACTGATGTGCAGGCGGTGGTCTTTCTAGGCTTTGGGGGCAATGTATGAGAAAGCACGATGGCTAGCTCTGGTTTAGATCCTGGGATGTGTGGGGCAGGAGGCCATTGAGCAGAGGTTTCTGGTCAGGGTTTGGGAAATAAAGCAGTGGTTCAGGGAGGAGGGCCCTAGATTGTGCAGGGCTATAACTGGATGTAAAGAGCTTGAGGACTGCGCATTTCGCAATTGGGAGCCAGTGATGGTCTCGGAGGTGCAAGGTGATGTGTTTGTGAGGTATGAATCTGAGGGTGAGTCCATATGTTCTGACGTCTTCTAATCAATTGGATGGTGATGCCGACATAGAGAGCGTTTTCATATTATAGAGCAGGAGGAGGCGACTGTGTTTACATGCATGGTCATCAAGAGTTTGTTATTGACTCCTATGTCTAGGTTCTTGGCTTGGATAACTGGGCAGGGTGTCAGCCCAAGCTCTGCTGGCCACCGGGTGGACATCCATAGTGAGGAGTCCTTGCCGAACAGTACCCCTTCCATTTTGTCAGTGTTGAGTTTTAGACAGATGATTTTTTTTCCAACTGGTGATTTCAGACATGTGGAGGGTGAAGGTGTGCTGGGTGCTGGGTGTTTCGTCAGGGAGGGGAAGGATGAGTCAGGTGTAGTCAGGGTAGCAGCCAATAGTGATTTGTGGGATTGGATGACACTGGTGAGAGGAACCATACTGGTAATTTTGTGTAAACTTTTTAAAATTTGTATTTTACTTTTGTATTGTTGATATTGTATGTACTATTAATTGATTCAGTTTTCACTTGTTTGAAAACCCGTGTATCGTTATGCATTTTTTGAAGTTTTAGTTTAGGTAATTTTGTATAATGTGTCTGTTTTTAATGTGAAGATTAATAAATGTAATAAACTGATTCCTGTGTAGTCCAACCTCTTTATTAGTTTTTTGGTTTGACAAGTTGCAACACCTTAGTGCCTAGGTTGTTTTATTTCATTCATTTCATTCATTTCTTCCCTGACCTAGGACTAGTTTCATTCATTCCTTCAGTGGGTCCTTGATACCTAATCATAAGCCATACTGGTGTTGAACAGAGTGGGATTGAGAGATGACCCTTGGGGTACTCCTTAGATGAGGATGGTGTCATCGAGGTGAGGTGAGCCAGGGTGCCCTACTGGGGACATCAGGTGCGGAATGAGATGAAGTGGAGAGCGGGTCCTTGTATGCTGGCTTTGAGAAAGAGTACAGCGTGGGGCTGAGCGATGATCCTTGGGCCACTCCTCAGAAGCCGATGGTGGTGATCGAGGTGTGGCGACCAGGCTGACCCAATAGGAGCATCAGGTGAGGAAGGAGTTCCAGTGGAGAGAGGGTCCTTGAAGCTGGCTTTGAATGAGACTCTGAACAGCATGAGGCTGAGAGATGATCCTTGGGGCACTCCTCAGATGAGGATGGTGGTGATCGAGGTGTAGCAACCGAGGCTGACCTTCTGGGGACATGTGGTGAGGAAGTAGATCCAGTGGAGAGTGGGTCCTTGTATGCCGGCTTCAAATGAGACTCTGTACAGCAACGAGCTGAGCGATGATCCTTAGGGCTCTCCTCAGATGAGGGTGTTGGTCATCGAAGTGTGCGACCAGGCCGACCTACTGGAGGCATCTGCTGAGGAAGGGGATCCAGTGGAAAGGGGTCCTTTTATGTCAGATTTGTGGAGGCATTGAATAAGGCTGGGGTGGAAGACGCTGCAGAAAACAGCAGATAGGTTGAGTAGAATGAGAGCTGCACTTTCATTGCTAGCAGAGTCTTTTTTAGTCCTGGGGTTATAGTGACTGACAAGAGTTCTGCCTCTGGGCCACACCTTTCTCTCCACCGGTGTATGGAGCTCCTTGAAGTCATATGGGAGACACTGGATGTGATATGTGGACGAGTTTTTTATCTACCCACTGGCGGTTGGCTCATATTCAACTGCCCATTCAGAGTCAACTTAACCCCAAACATTTGCATTTTTTTCTGCATATCATTGATCCATTGCAACCTGTTTCAGATGAAACTGTCATTATGAGTTTATATATTGCTTAACATATATTACTCAAGATACTTGGGAAAATAACTCCTATTATACATTTTTGGTGTTTTTATGGTCAAAAGGAAAAGCATGCAGAATCATTATTGTGTGATTCTACATTGTTACAAATATAGTGGTAGTCTGTGAGTAAGAGGAATTCTACTATTTCCTGTCAACTTGACTGTTCATACCTTCTTTTCTGTTCATCTCCTATTTTTACCTGCACTTTACCAATCCAAAAAGCATCGGCTATCTCATACTGACCCACTCACAGATATTTACATTATGTTTAGCTAATAAAATCTGTTTTTCAGTGTTCAAAGGTTACTTCTGGGCACACCTGAACTCTTGTGCAACGTGCCTCGAACCACAGACATTCACAAATTCCGGCTTTGTCTTTGAGGATGTCCAGCTGACGTCACAAGAGTTAAAGGACCAAGTGTGCGAAGATTCTAAAAGTAGGTACAATTATTGAATTCAATTCAAATCATGCATTGCTGTGTATTCCCTGATACAGATTCAAAATCAGTAATTCACTGCTATGACACATCAACTGCTGTTAACAAAAGCTAGTACCCACTGTTGCTGCATCATGAAGGAATTCCAAACTGCTCTGGCTGAGCTCTCTGAGAGCCTGTCAGAGCAGCACTGGAGAGGAGAGAGCACAGCTGTAGCAGGAGAGGGAGGGGTAAGGAAGGAAAGGGGAGGAGATGGGAGGGAAGGTAAAGGAAGGGAAGGGAAGGGAAGGGGAGGGGAGGGGAAGGGAGGGAAGGGGAGGGGAGGGAAGGGAAGGGGATGGGAGAGGAGAGGATGGAAGGGGGAGGGGAGGAAGTGCAGGGGATGGGGAGGGAAGCGAAGGAAAGTGGAGGTTAGGGCAAAGGGAATGGAAGGAAAGTGGAGGGGATGGCAAAGGGAAGGGAAGGTGAGGGGAGGGGATAAAGGGGAGGGGGCAGGGAGGGTGAGGGGAAAGGGGAGGGAAGAGGAGAGGGAGGGTAAGGAAAGAGAGGGTAGGGAAGGGAGGAGAAGGGGAGGGGTCGAAAGGGAAGGCGAGGGAAGGGAAAGGGAGGAAGGGGGAGGGGAAGGTGAAGAAAGGGAGGGGGGCAATGAATGGGAGACAAGGGAAGGGGTAGGGGAGACGGATGGAGAAGGAAAGGAATGAAAAGAAAGGGAAGGAAAATGCAGGGAAGTGAAGCAGAGGGAAGTGAAGGGAAGGTAAAGTACAGAAAAAAGGAAGGGAATGGAAGGGAAGAGAAGGGGAAGGAAGGGAAGGGAAAGAGAGGGAAGCGAAAGGAAGACAAATGGGGGAATGAAGGGGAGGGGAGGGGTGAAAAGGAAAAGGAGTAGGGGAGGGGGGGGAAGGAAAGGCAAGGAGAGGGGAGGGAGAGAGGGGAGAGGAGGGGAGGAGGAGAGGACAGGGACGATAACAGGCAGGAAGGGGGAGGGAATGGGAGAGGCAGGGGAGGGTAAGAGAAGGGAAAATAAGGGAAGAAAAGGAGGTGGAAGGAAAGTAGATGGGAGAGGAGGGGAGGTTAGGTGAGGTGAGGTAAGGGGATGGAAGGGTGGGTAAGGTAGGGGAATGGATGGTAGGGGATGTGAGGGGAAGAGAAGGGGAGAGGAGGGGGCGAAGGATGGGAAGGGAGGGAAAGGGGAGGGGAGGGGAAAGTTAAGAAAAGTAAGGGATGAGGATGGGGAGTGGTAGGGAAGGGGAGGAGAGGGCAGGGACGAGAAGAGGACAGGGGAGAGAAGGTGAGGTGAGGTGAGATGAGGTAAGGGGATGGAAGGGAAGGGTAGGGCAGGGGGCAAGGGTGGCCGTGAAGGTGAGGAGAGGGGAAGTAAAGGGCAGGGACACATAGAGGAGTGGAGGGGAGAGAAGGAAAGGTAGAGTGGGAGGGGAGGAAAGTGAAGGGACGAAGGGGAAGGAAGGGATGGGAGATGAGATTAGGGAAAAGAAGGGAAGGGAAAGGAAAATGAAGGGAGGGAAGGGACAGGAAGGGAGGGAAGAGTAGGGTGGTGGAGGGAAGAGTAGAGGAGGGAGGCAAGGGAAGGGAGGGGAAGGAAAGGGAATGTAAGGAAAAGTATGGGAAGAGGATGGGGAGGGAAAGGGAAGGAGAGGATAGGGGAAGGTTGGGGAGAGGAGGGGAGGGGAGGGGAGGAGAAGAGAAGATGAGTGCGTAGGGGATGGGAGGTGAGTTAAGGGGAGAAGAATAGGGAGGGGCAGGGGAAGGGACATTAAGGGAAGGGAACTGGAAGGGAAGGAGAGCGGAGGGGAGGAAAGGAGGAAGGGAAGGGAAAGGGAGGGGAGGTGAGGTGTGAGGTAAGGGGATGCAAGGGAAGGGTAGGGCAGGGGAAGGTGAGGGGAGGGGGAAGCTAAGTGAAGAGCGGGACAGAGTGGGGAGTGGAGGGTAGGGAGGGGATCGAAGGAAAGGGAGAATGTGAGGGCGGGGAAGGAAGGGATGGGAGATGAGGTGATGGAATGGAAGGGAAGGGGAACGGAAATGAGGGGAGGGAAGAGAAGTGGAGGGGAAGTGGAAGTGAAGTGGAGGGGAGGGGAGGTAAGGGGATGGAAGAGAAGGGTACGTTAGGGGAATGGATGGCAGGGGAGAGGAGGGGGCAAGGGTTGGGAAGGGAGCAGAAGGGGGAGGGGAAAGTAAAGAAAAGTTAGGGAAGGGGAGTGGAAGGGAAGGGAAAGAGAGGGGCGGGCAGGAGGAGAAAAGAAGAGGAGAGGGGAGGGAAAGTGAGGTGAGGTGAGTTAAGGGGATGGAAGGGCAGGGAGGTGAGGAGTGAGTAAGTGAAGGGCCGGGACAGAGAGGGGAGTGGAGGTGAGAGAAGGAAAGGGGGAATGGGAGGGGAGAGAGGGGACAAAGGGGACAAAGGGGACGGAAGCGAGAGGAGATGAGGTGAGGGAATGGAATGGAAGGGAAGGGGAAGGGAAATGAGGGGAGGGACATGAAGGGAGGGAAGAGTGGGGGATGGGAGGGAAGAGTAGAGGAGGGGGTGAGGGAAGGGAGGGGAAGGGGGCATGAGAGGGGAGGGAGAGTAAAGGGAAAGTAAGGAAAAGTAAGGAAAGAGGATGGGGAGTGGAAGGGAAGGGGAGGAGAGGGGAAGGGTGGGGATGGGAGGAGAAGAGCAGAGGAGTACAGAGGGTGGGGGAGGTTAGTTAAGGGGAAGGTGAAAAGGGAGGGGGAAGGGAAAGTAAGGGAAGGGAATGGGAAGGGGAGCGGAGGGGAGGAAAGGGGAAGGGAAGGTAAAGGAAAAGGAAGGGAGGGGAGGTGAGGTGTGAGGAGAGGCAATGCAAGGGAAGGGAGGGTAGGGGAGGTAAGGGGAGGGGGAATGAAGGGCAGGGCAGGGACAGAGAGAAGTGGAGGGAGAGAAGAGAAGGGAAGGGAAGGGAGAATGTGAGGGGAGGGAAGGGAAGAGAATGAATAGAGGGGAAGGAAGGGATGAGACATGAGGTGATGGAAACGAAGGGAAGGGGAAGGGAAATGAGGGGAGGGAAGGGATGGGAAGGGTAGGGTAGGGTAAGGTAGGGTAGAGTAGGGTAGGGGAGGGAAGGGGAGGAAAGTGAAGGCAAGGGAAGGGAAGAGGAGGGAAGGGAAGGAGAAAATGGGAGGGGAAGAGGAGAGGAGGCGGGGGGTGGGAAGGGAATGGGAAGGGGGCAGAAGAAAGGAACGGAGGGGAAGGGAGGGGAGCGGAAGAGAGCGTAAAGGAAGGAAGGGAAAGGGGAGGGGATGCAAGGGGGGGTGGAAGGCAGGGGAAACGAAGGGAGTAAAAGGGGAGGGGAGGTAAGGGGATGCAAAGACAAGGAGAAGGGGAGGGAAAGGAAGGGATAAAGAGTGCTGTGGTAGATGGCAGAAGACCCTTATCTGTTTTTTACATTTTGGATAAGGAAGCAATGTTATGTATGGCTTCTCCATTACTCCACCGCCCATGAGTAGCAGTTGAAAGCAGGGCAATTGATTTGTGGAGCCATACATAACAAATGAGTAAAAAGTGAATTACAAGAATCTTTTTTACTTTGAGATTTGCTGTTGGTTTCTATTTGATGTCACTTAGAACACCTCAGTGAAAGCAACCCCATTAATCACTGTTACCCATCTATATCTTTGCAAAGTTTGGTAAAACCACGATGATGAGGATAACAAACAAGGCGACAACGCAATGTACAAAAATAAAAACATGGAAACCAATATGACAAGTTTAAAGAGCAATATGAAATAATTGAAATCCTGTGGATACTCATAGGCAATTGATTAAACTTGTTTAGCATCTAAAAATGTGTGAATCACAAACATTCTTTTTATGCAACAGCTCAATTATTGAGAGTTTTCATGGCAATCAATCAACAAAATTAAATGCTGTTGGCAAATCCCTTTGCAAAGAATTATCCATCTCAAACATAACTATTTTAGGTACATATCATATATTTCAATGCAAATCCTTCTGACTTCAATTCACTAATACCCACTTTTCCTCCTTTCAGGTTCTCTGTGTGAGATCTGCCCCTACAATTGGATGCTATCAGGAGGCAGGTGTTATTTCTTCTCTGAGGAATTCAAATCCTGGAACTCGAGTCGGAAATACTGTATCTCCCGATTGTCAGACCTCATAACCATTGATGACGAGATTGAAATGGTAGAGTATGGGATTCATGGCGGGGTCTGCTGGCTTCACATATCTCACTGGACTGAGGTATTCCACAAAAGAAGGAAGACTGTTCAATTTGTGGTTGTGTTATTAAATGATCATAATGAATGAATAAATTAATGAAATATTTTAGAGAGCGCGCCATGAAATTAAAAGGAAACCTCCTGCCCGATGATGGACAAGTCTGGAATAGCTAATTGATCTATTGAGTAAACAACCAGGTATTCAGTTTCTTCCTATATTGCTGCATGGTAGGTTGAGGGCTCCTGTGGACAATAAGTGAAGCAATCTCTTTGTATAAATGCACAATGGCAATGGAAAGAGTTGAATACACCTTAGATTTGTATTAAATACAAACTCATTTATATAATCTTCAAAACAGTCTCAATACATGGAATACGATTAAGCACTTAGTATTCAGTGAGTGGTGTCCCAGTGAAAAAAATGGAACCTAGAAAATTAGGAAATTAGTGACATTTGTGTGATATTTATTTACTTTACTTACATATGTACAAGGGTTCCTATACTTTAAAAAAATGACCATTAGAAAGTGTATGCTCTGTGAACCGCACGTCATACAATGATAAGTTCTGCGATAGACTCTCTACCTTCTTGTGCACTAAGATATCAGACATATATGTCCAGTTGGAAGCCTTAAATCTGAATAAAGCCTTAGATGCCCAGCCTGAAACTCATCTAATGGACAGCACCAACAAGTCTACTTGCTTTTCCAAATCTGTCACTAGAAACTACAGATTATCTATTAGAAGGAGTTAAGTCGGGTTCGCCTACTGATCCCTGTCCTTTGAAGATCCTTAAGAGTGCTAAAGCTGCGATTATACCGCATCTTACCACAGTCCTAAATCTAGCCATCTTGAAGGGACAATATCCCCTGGCTTGGAAGGCAGCAGTGGTTAGGCCACTTTTTTAAAAAAACGTCACTGGACCCGATGGAACTTAAAAGTTTTCGTCCCATCTCCCTTCTGCCGGTCCCAGCCAAGATTTTAGAATCTCACCTGAACTCTCACCTGAGCACCTATTTGAGAAACCACCATTTTCTTGATGGTTCTTAACATGGTTTCAAAAGCTGTCACAGCACTGAGACTACCCTTATGGCGTTTTTTGACAACATTCAGACTCAGGTGGATGCAGGTCATTCCACCCTACTAATTTTACTTGATCTCACTACAGCGTTTGATACTCTCTCTCCACTGATACTTGTGAAGCGTGTCAGGGAGAGAGGTGTTGGGGGCTCGGCTTTGGGGCTTCTCGCTTCTTTCCTTAGCGAGCGGACCCAAACAGTAAAACTGGGAAATTTGTATTCAGATCCTACCTCCCTTGTATGTGGTGTGCCCCAGGGCCCTTCTATCTGCCCTACGTTGTTTAATATCTATGTGGCCCCGCTTGCAAGAGTGGTAAAATCTTTTGGTCTGGGTGTGCTGTCGTATGTGGATTACACGCAAATAATGGTGTATATCACTCATAATATCAGTGACTCCGCTCGCAACTTTAAAAATTGCATGCAAGCAGTCTTGTCATGGATGGTGCAAAACTATTTGAAACTTAATGGCAAGACGACGGAGGTCCTGATTTTTGGGGACAAGCTGGACATTTGGTCAGGGGAGTGGTGGCCCGACTCTTTGGGCACCTGCCCAATCCCCGTCTCCCATAAAGTCCACATTTGTAAAGTAAAGTCCACATTTGTAAAGCGCACAATCACCCGTAAGGGTCTCTAGGCGCTGGGGGCCGTCGGGAAGATTAAGCGAGCTATTGCCCAGAGTCACATGGTGCTGGGCTAACCTGCCGCCGGAGCCGGGGATCGAACCGTGGTCCCCAGATTCCAGCGTCAGTCGCCCTGGCCGCGGCGCCACACCTCTTCTCCCATGGGAAAAGTTTGGGAGTTTTAGTTGACAGCTCCCTTTCTCTGAATCTGCAGGTCTCCAGGACGGTGGCTACCTGCTTTGGGCTTATTAGGCTCATAATGAAAATCTTGTAATTCCTTTCATTTGCAGCACGCAAACAAGTTGTTGTTGTGCTAATACTGTCCAGATTGGACTATTGTAATGCCCTATATTTGGGCATTAACAAACGACAGCTGTGTCACCTGAAACTTGTGCAGAATACTGCTGCAAGGCTGGTGATGCACTTGCCTAAATATCACTCAGTCTCACCTTCTCTTCTCTCTCTGCATTGGCTCCCCATGGACTGCAGAATTATGTTTAAACCCCCTGCCTCAATCACAATGCCTACTATGGCCTGGGTCCGGAGGGCATTAAAGCTTTATTCAAACACTATGCTCCCACTAGGAAACTCAGGTCAGCAAGAAAACATCTTGTTATTGTTCCCAGGTTCAAAAGGATGAGATGGGGGCGGGAGAGCTTTTTCATTTGCTGCAGCTAAACTGTGGAATTCCCTCCCTGATGAAATTGCGGTGCAGAAATCATACTCGCTCTTTCAAAAAGTTTTAAAGACCTGGCTGTTCCCTTAGATGTTGTTCAGAGTGTGTCTTCTCCTGCCTGCACATTGCTCTGCAGCTAGCGCCTTGATGCCCTTGGGCTAAGTTAGCGCTTTAAAAGTCTTATATTCATTCATTCATAAGTGTTGGTTTTGAATGGTTCGCTTTTGAAAACTATTGACGGCGTTTCGACCCTGTGTGAAATATAGGGTCTCTTCAGGACCTAAAAATGTAGGGACACCTGAAGGGTGAGTTTGCACAGTCTCGCGTGGGAGGTGTGGCACCTTGGAAAAGGTACAGAAAAAGACACTCACATGGGACCCGGCCAGGCGCCCATGTGAGGTTTGTGGTGAGCTGGCAAAAAACGATTGGGCACTGTAGGAAATTCCACGTATAGGGTTTGGAACGCATGTTGATTGTGCTGTCCAAGCGTCTACTTGATTTAATGTAATGTACCTGATGAAAACAGTCTCCTTCTTCGTTACTTTAGGATCAATAAGAATGAGGGGCTCAGTGGCCCTATGTGCTTCTGTCTGTCTGCTTCGGTACTGCTGTTCTGCTGCCTGAGTATCCAGAAACAGGCTCATGAAGATCCATTCAGCCACTGAGCCCCTCATTCTTATTGATCAGATTGAGACAGTTTTGTTGAATCCAGCTTGCAACATGAGACTTACAACTACAGAAAATACTTGCCTTCTTTTTCACGTCCGATGAAATATACACCACTTTTTGCGTATCATCGGCATAGGATAATACCGCCAGACCTTAACTGAGAATGAGATTAACAAGGGTAGTGACATACACGTTAAAAAGTGTTTGGCTAAGAGCGGTCCTCTGGGGCACCCCACAGGGGAAAGAGAAAGGCCTGGAACTTGCGTCTCCCATTGAGTTGTTGTCTATCATTAAGGAACAAACTCAACAGTGTTAGTGCAGCATTCCTAAAACCAAACGATTGGAGGTGTTTGATGAGAAGTGTGTGGTGAACCATATCAAAGGCTGTAGAGAGGTCAAATAAAATCATTTCTGCTCTACCGCGCTTGTCAACCACCCTTTTTATCAACATCAATCAACATCCGAAACAGTGAGAGTCAGAGAGAGGGGTGAATAGTAGAGCAGTGTGACTCAGAGGGATATGTTGAAAAGGAGAATTTTGTGACGTCAGAGCATTAGTGATCTTGTATACGTCTAACTTTAAACTCAGATCCCTAATGAGAACTTGAACCCTATATCCAATATCAGCCTCTCTAGGATTATAAATGATTAAAAACCACACAAAGTGGCCCCAGGAGACAGAGGGGGAACCTGTAGGGATATATTAAAAACTCAAACAATACTGGGTAGAGTCTGTGCTCATATAAATGAGGTGGGAATAAGAATGGTAGTGAGACCCTTAAAAGTGCTTGCTTTGATAATATGGTGGTCTCATTAAGACTTTTGGGAGGCAGCCTATACACAAACAACTATAAATATACACTGGAGATGTAAGTATCAAAGACATACACAAGAAGGAAAACAGGGGCCACTGAAGACATCTCTCTATTGCTTCTTTGCATCTAGGATTTGGTTGAGACCGCGCGAAGAAGTCATTGTACACATGGATCGGCTTGAGGTACAGTGACGTCATGATGGACTGGAGGTGGCTGGATGGATCCAGACTGAAGACTGGGAGGTAGGGCTGGGACTGTATCTCTTCCATTCACTAACCCTTTGCTGTGCTAGTGAAGAACTCTGGTGAGTCCAGTTACTTACTGAATAACAACAGCAATTGAAGTGGTGATTTGTTGGAGTGAACAACAACCAAGAGGGGTATAAGGGGGTTTATTTTTGGCACTGCTGGAGAGGCCTAGCACTTGTACATAGACAGAGGGAGACTACACAGAGAGAACAGGATGACATGAACTGTGTATATGAGCTCTGTAAGAAGGCATGACATCTTTGAAGGCACAGGTGGCATTCTACAATAGCTAATTCAGTGCTGTGCATTGAACTCACGGGAAACAATTAGATAAAGCTGATATTTCAGGCAGCTTTTCTTAACTTTCTTCAAAGTCACTGCTGATGTCAATTAGTTTGGCTCTCAGTATCTGTATTCCATAGCCCCACCTTGTGCTTAAAGTCGCAACCAAACAATGCATCTCATCATTTCATTTTCTTAATAGCTCCAGAAAGTTACCAGAGTTTGATGCAAGGCTGGTGGGTGGTGGTGGGGCAGGGGCAGATCTTATACCATCAACAATTGGGTTGTGTTCCACTGATGGCATCCATTTGACAGTCTAGACAACTAGAGGAAAGCTACAAGAGGGTAAATAATACACCACTTTGTTCCATAAATCTACACTTTTGAAGTGCACAATCCATCTTCCATGCAAACCTACGGATCAATTTACTTTTCATATTTATTTATTTACTTCTGTATTTATTTGAGAGTTTTACTAAGCAAGATACCTGGATATTACAGCACAGGAGCCGGATTCTGTTTTACACCCAAATGAACCTCTGGTACGTACCACCATACTGCTATTCGAGTTACTCTACAAACCAGTACTACTTTGCACCATTTAGTTCTTAATTACATATTTCAGTGTGATGTAAAGCATAAATTATTTAAAGATAAGTACTTATATAAAATAGTTAGATTGTAGTCCACTATAAAATCATACCCCAACACTCTTGACAGAAATGGTGAAACCTCCACTGCACAAATGTATAGTGCGAGAATTGAATCAATTTGGTGCTTGAACCCCAGGGTCGATCTACCTTGCAACCAGTGTTTAATTTGAGCCGGTGGTTTCCGGTGCTCAGCACTTGCACTTAATTGTCAGCACCCCTGATTTAAAAGAATGGGTTCAGTCTTTATTTTTCATTTACACTCCTTTTAAATCACCTCCTACCATCCTAGGTGGGCCACGGTTCAGGCGGCCCATTTCTATATTTAGGGGAGGGGTCCCTATCCAAGCCTCCAGGAGGCCCGGGGTCCCCATTACCTCCCCCAGGTTGACATTAAATTAAATGGTAAGAGACACACAGCCTGAAAAATCGACAATTAAATGGAGAAGGGAGCATGCAGCATCCCTCCCAAGCCCCGTAAGGCCCTTTGGCCCCATCCTCCAAGAACGCTATTCTTAAAAAGGGGAGGGGGCGCTTGGCCTACCCTCCCCATGCCTCCAAAGACCACTGGGCCCCCATCCCACAGGTCAGCTCCCTTGTTGTTTTCTGTGGAGTTCGCTCCCGGACACAGTTTTCTTGGCCACAAAAGCACAAGCAGGTTAAGAAATGTGTACTCCCATCAGGCCAGAGCTGCACACATTCTCCAGCCATATCGGTGCAAAACATCTTTCCCAGTCCGTGCTCTTTCGGGCAGGGAAACAGAGATTGACCAATTTCAACAGGAGCAAAGTAAAAAATGCTTATGCCATGGAGGGTGAAATATGGCTCCCAATGTACTCAGGATGGGCGCAAGAGGGTAGAAGGCGGGCCGACTGCCCCCATGTTTTGAATTGTGGTTGCACAGGGGCACCCAAATTAGGCCTCGGTGGTGGGGCCTGTAAAGGCTCAGTGATGTGGGCGGAACGCCCAATCCCCTTAAAAGGGAATATGGTCCCAGGGTATAAGGTCACTGAGGCCAGTTAAGTCTCAGGTAAGGGAGACGTGTGCCTCCTCCATTAAAAATGAAAATGCCTCTGGCTGTTGGATTGACATGGGCAGCAAAAGCTTGAGGAGAGGATTGCATGCCCCCTCCCCTTCAAAATGCATACATCCCCAGGGTTTGGGGTTCCTAATGTTGTAAATGCTCACAGTGCGGGCTGCAAGCCCCACTCCATTAATTGTAGTTCAGCCAGCACCGAGAATGACTGTTGGAAGGGGAGCCGGTGGGACAGCTGGGGAGAGCTTACCATATTTGTTAGAACTGCTAGCTGGAACTCAAAGCTCTTCAGCTACAGTGCAAAGCCCTCTGGTGGTTGGTTCTATGGCTGCACTTTGTGGATTGAAAAATGTTGAGACTTAAAGACATGTTTATATTCTGTTTCAGAAAGCTTTCCTAATATTTTTTAATGAGAATTTCTTTTATTGAGCATTAAACTGTGTGAAACAATGTAATATACATTTCATGATAAATATTGGCCATCTTTTGTCAAAGAAAATACATATGCTCTGTATACCTTGATATCCTTACCCCTTCATAAAGCCAATAGCCTCCTTTTTATTTTGGTGTTCTGACCCTCTCACAAAGTCAGTAGTTCTGCCTTACTTAAGATGACACCCCTTATATTTAGCCATGTGCACCCACATATGTTTGGGCACCACATCCTGTGCCCAACTGCCCACGTGCATTGTAGCAGGGGGTTTAGGCACCAGCGGGGGTTTGGCCCAGGGCCTGGCATGTGGCCATTCCCACTTTGGACATGGTGGCTCGTGGTTGGCGCAGAGTGGTACTAAAATCTTATTTTACATTAAAAAAGAATCAGAGAAATTCACTGAAAAACCAAGATTACAGTGTTGTAATAGTTAGGTATAGTAATAATATCTGACTGAATTAAAAAACACTTGGAAATTCACTAAAAAGCACTCCAATTTAAGCAGCTGTTGTGAAATTGTTGACTTCCGAAGGGTTTAGATTTACTATTCCTACTACAATCTAAGCAACAATAGTAAATAGCTTGCTTAATCTCCACAACGGCCCCTCGCGGCGGGATGCCTGACTTTCACCTTGTGGATACCCTGCTATCTCACAGGGGAATACCAGGAAGGGTTCCCTAAGCAAGCGCCGGGACATCCACTGCGGGTAGCTGTGCGCTATATAAGCTCAACTACATTTACATTTACATTTACATTTACATTTAAAAGCGTTGTACTTGAGAGGGGTTACATTTACTATTCCTACTCCAGTCAAAGAAACAGGAGGGAATGTGTTGGACTCCAGAGGGAGTAAGATTTACTACCCTACAACAAACTAGATAATAGTAAGGAAAATGTTAGACTTTGAAGGAACTACAAATAGAATTATACCTCCAAATATTTTTTGTAAAAAAACGTATAAATAAATACCAGATAAAAAATGTGAAATCTTATCTTAAATACAAAATTTAACATACGTTTCCCACCCACAAAAATAAGTAAAACCTGAAAAAAACAACTAAAATAGAACTTTCTTTCCTAACTACACTGAAACAGTAAACCTTGAAAATGTTAACTTTCATAATACCTTAAAAAACAATAATTTTAATTTGGAAAAAAATGAACTCTTAAATGCAGTAAACCAAAAATGCATTTAAAGTGATTTAACAGTAACATATTTAACATCAACCCCTAAAAACAATCAACTATTCAAATTTCAATTATTTAAATATAATCACAATTTAAACATTTAACAATTAATTAATTAAACAATTAAATAATTAAAACTGTTATAAGTAAAAATGAAAATAAATATGTACTACTAATTACTTATTAAACACTTACTTGACAATCAAAAATGTATTCACAATAAAAAAAATTACTGTAATAAAAGTACCACCCTATTCCCCTACAATCCCAATCCTACTCTACTAAAAATAGCAAAAATATAAACATTTTAATATACAATAAAAATACAAAATAAACCTACATGTATTCTATAAATATTTAGTTTGTAAAACCATTTACACAATTTGCATAATAATTAAGACATACAAAATGAATTTACATTACACACTTAATTACCAATAAAATGTAATTGTTTATGATTTACTTTACTGTCCAACCTAATCCCTTATAAACCCCAAAATCTGCTTCATTATAAAATTGCAATTTAGCTTAAAAGTAAATAAAACATTTTAAATGTCAAAGATTGATTGAAAAAAATATAACAATGGAACTAACAATATTAAAAACTGAAATGAATATTTTAACTATTATTACATAAAAGAATGTAAAAACAATATTATTTACAAATATATTTAAATCAAATACGTAGTATAGCATCTAAACGGATATTAAATACCTAACAAAGAAATATTATTGACATCAGTAATCTGTGAAACTATATAAGTTTTTTTTAAATATACTTGACACATTATTAAGTAATTATGATATTTGCAACATTTTTTACAATCATCCCTGTTTCTTTCATTCTCAATGCATTCAACCAGAATAAAAGTCTGGGTGCAATCTCACCTGATATCTGTGAGGGGACATCAGTCTCAGCCTATAGAATTACCATACAGCTGTGCTGGTTATGTGTCGTACTGGGAGTATATCTGAATCTTGCAGGTCATATCACTTTGAGGCAATGGGACGCTCAGCACTGGTGTCACTGTCAGGTAATGGGAAGCCCAGTACTAATGTCACTATCACAGGATGGAAAACTCAGCAATGGTGTGTCATTGGTAAAAAGCTCAGCACTGGTGTCGCAGTTGTGCTGGTAAGCTCTGAGTTGGTGTCAACCAGCAGGGGTTGGGAAGCTCGGCACTGATGTCACTGTCAGGGATTGGGAAGCTCTGCACCAGTGTCACTGTTAGGGGATGGGAAGCTTGGCATTGGTGTCACTGTCAGGGATTGGGAAGCTTGGCACTAGTGTCACTGTTAGGGGATGGGAAGCTCGGCACTGGTGTCACTTTCATTGGATAGGTAGCTTGGCACCGGTGGTATAGAGATGGGATGAGAAGCTCGGCGCTGGTGGTGTAGAGATGAGATGGAATGCTCGGTGCTGGTATTATTTTTAGGGGATGAAAAGTTGGATTATGATGTTGGAGCGGATTGGAATCTCAACAGCGGTTTCATTGTGAGGGTACAAGAAGCTCAGTACTGGTGACTTTGTAAGACGGCAAACATATGACAGAGAAGAGAAACTCCACCTTTCAATCCACAGCCACACACCGTGTCACACACACACACTCACAACCAGAAATGCACATACTCACATGTCTATAGACATTCGCATTTGCACACACGTGTGACTAGACCCTTTTGCACATACTGTTGTGCCACTGTCAGATGATGGGATGCTTGGCACTGGTGGCGTTGGGATGAGAAGAGTGGTCAATACTAGTGTTACTTGTAGATGTTGATAAGCTTAGTTAGGATGTTGGTGTTACAAGATGTGAATCTCAAGGATGGTACCGCTGTTATGTGATGGAAAGCTCAGTACTGCTGTCACTGTCAGGGGATGGGAAGCTTGGCAGTGGCGCCATTGACATGAGAAGAGGTGGTCGATGCTGGTGTTACTTTTAGAGGTGAATATGCGCGGTTATGATGTTAGTGAGAAGATGGGGAATCTCAAGGATGGTAATACAGGGAGGTGATGTCAAGCTCGTACAGTTGTCATTGTAAGATGCAAACCTTGGTGTTAGTGACATGGAGAATGGAAACTTCACACTGTCATTGGTATGAGTAGCTGGGAAGCCTAGGATAATGGTTTTATGAGAAGAAACTCAGTGCTGAAATCACGGTGCAGGGAAGGGATGGGAGACCCGATGATTTGGATGCTGTAGGTGAAAGCCTGCAGTAAAGGCCATGTGAAAAAACACACATCTGCGTACTGTTACAAGACTGAATCAACACAATCTCCGGCCCTAAGAGCACCGAGGAGAGGCAAGAGACATCAGCCACTGTACACTAGCCCGAAGGAACTACCCCATAAGGAGAGTCAGAATAAGGGCAACGCCAAGAACATCAAAGCCTCCCGGATTACACCCTCATTAAAGTCCTACTTCAAGGTCCTGCCTCAGGTTCTTAACATATATCAAGAATCTCAAGAACCTCAAGGACTGTTTAATATGCAAAACACACACACCTCAGTTGAAGTTTCTGACTCAACTGCTGTACTTAGTAGCCTCGGGGAGACAGTAGGGGAGGCAACGGGAACAGCGGAGCAGGCAGAGGGCGCAAAGATGGGGGATCTAGCAAAGCAGGCTACAAATATGACGCCCCCAGCGGACCGCCCAGTCGTCAACCCAGGTGAGACAGGGAGCATAGCCAAAGTCCCAGATCTATGCTCAGGGGGGAATGAAGAAGATGATGGTGATGACACCCTTCAACATATACTTCTGAGTATGAGGAAGGAGATTAGGAACGGATTCGAGGAGTCAAAAAAAGGCTTTGAGGAATCAAGACAAAACCAGTCCGAGATTTGAACTATGTGTGAGAATCTGGAGACCAAAGTAGACGGGCTTTTTCTGAGAACTAGGAGCCTAGAGAGTACTGTTGGCGAGCTCAAAGCAAAACTAGATCACGCAGAAACTAAGATTTTGACTCTACGGAAGGAGGGAGAGGCAGTTAAAGAAAGGGTAGAGTCCCTTGAAAATTTCTCAAGAAGAAATAACCTGAGGTTGCTAAAAATTCCGGAGGGGAAAGAAGGAGGGGATATCAAGAACTTTGTGGCAACCATACTTAAGGACTCCCTCAATTTGGAGGAATCTGTGTCAGAACTGGAGTCTGATATACAGAGGATACACCGCGACCCCTTCCGTCTCAACCCTAACAGAGCCAAACCTAGAAAGATTCTGGTAAACTTCCTAACATATACATTGAAGGAGAAGATACTGAACCTAGCACTTAAAATCAAGACCCTGAAGACTTCAGACTTCCCCTTCGAAGTTAGATCGGACCTATCCAAAACTACATTGGACAGGCAATGGGAGCTCGGTCAGCGGATGGAGAAGTTTAGAGGACTGGGGGCTACCGTACAGATGTGATTCCCTGCCTTCCTAAGGATAATGTTCAATAACAGTATGTACAACATCAAGTCTCCTCTCGAGGCGGATGAGCTACTAATCTCCATCAGTGAATCTGTAAAAAACCCCTGAAAACTAGCAGTAGCTAGCAAGAAAAAAGGGAAAAAGAAAAAGAAAAGGGAAGAAAAGGGGGAGGAAAGGAGAAGGAAAGGGAAAGGAAGAAAGGGAGGGAAAAAAAAATATATATATATACAAATAAATATAGGGAAAACATATAAAGGATAGGAGGTCCAGTTAATGAAAGAAAGAACTCATGATCCGCGATTAAACAGAAGAGCAAAAAAAAAAAAGGGGGAAGCAAAGAAAAGGAAAGGGATAGGGGAAACAAATATATAAAATAGGGTAAATTTTGCTCAAAGAAAATATAATAAAACAAATAAAATATTAATCAAAGGATGGAAAGGAAAGAAAGAAAAAAAAAGAAAAAAAAATACCTCACTATAAAAAGGGAGAAGCAAATGAGCATTCGATAGGTAAAAAAGGGAAAAAAAAGTGGGAAAAAAAAATAGTGGGAAGGAAGGGAAAAAAAAAAGAAAGCTAACTGTCAAAGAAAAATGAAGGAAAAATGGAAAGGGAAAAAAAAGAAAGGGTAAAAGGGATTTTTTTTTTTTTAAAATCCCATTATTGGATCTCCCTCTCTCTTCTCTCTTAAGTCATCTTTGATAAGAAGACCCGATCATGTCCAATTCTTTTCACAACCTATCCCTCATCACTCAGCACTTTTTTTTTTTCTATTTATCCAAGGGAGATTAACAACAATAACATATTTAACATAAAGCAGAATTAAATTCTCATCACCTACATAACATTGAGTATATGGATTGATAAATGAGATAACGAGGGCACCACACAGGAGCACGTCGGGGGACGAAAAACTGGCAAGACATCTAGCCAGATTAAGTCGGGGGGGGGGGGGTTTCCAGGGGTGGGAGGGGGGAAAAGCACAAAAAAATAAAAATCCTCAAATGCTAAGTTTTAAACTCTTAAAAAACATTGATCCAAGGGTGTGACAAAGTAAATGTTTGGTTAAAACAGGAGATGACAGGCAGACAACCAGCAGGACAGCAGTAGAGCAGTTGGATAGTAAAATTAAATGATAGATATTAGATTTATATCCTGGAACGTCAATGGTCTGCGAGTAAGGGCTAGAAGACATAAAATCATGCAGTACCTTAGAGACTCACCCGCGCAGATCATGGCGATCCAGGAGACACACCTAAACAAACAGGAGATTACAGACGTAATTAAAAAATTGAAATGGGTGGATAAATTTATAAGCACAGACCACAACGCCAATATTCGTGGGACTGCCATCATTTTCAAAAAGGGAGCAAGGGCTCAGATCATGGACTGGAAAACGGATGAGAGCCGGAGATGGCTGATAGCTAATGTTAAACTAGACTCAAGATGTTTTACTCTTGTTAGTTATTACGGCCCTAATCAGGATGACTCTTCTTATCTAAACATATTGCAGAACCATCTGATTACCAGCTCGGACCCCATATTATGGATGGGAGATTTTAATCTAGTGTTAGATCCAAAATTGGATAAATCTCCCAGCTCCAGAGCTGTAGTGCGAAACAACATGAGGGAGACGCTCCGGAGCTGCATGTCAAACCTGGGGCTAAATGATCTTTGGAGGCAAAGAGCCGGGAAAACCATGGGAGTCTCCTTCCATAATTATAAGTATAAGCACAAATCACGAATTGATTATGCCTTGTTTAGCCTCTCTCTAAAAGACCATATTAAAAATTTAAAGTACTTACATCAGCATTTATCAGACCACTCAGCTATCCTCTTCGCGCTAACTCTAGAGCAGGAACCTATTCATGCATCATGGTCCTTTTGTGGTAAATAAATAAATAATACCCTATTTTTGACTAGACTTATAGCATAACAGATAGCTCAATGAATAAGAGTCAAGATTCGAGGTAGTAGGAGTTTCTGCAGGTTTATTACAGCATAAGGACAGGATCAGGACAACCTGCATAGGAACAGAATGACAGGGCCCAGTAGGACAACTGGGGCCCAGTAGGGGAAAAGAGGCCCAGCAGCTGCCGGGGCTTGGTCTGGGATGAGCGCGCTAACATTCAATAACAAAACATTGACTTATATACATAGCGCAAACACATAGCATTACATTGCAGTAGGCGTAACAGTAGGTGGAGTAGAAGGCGTGACGCGTAGCAGTCGCGAGAGATAACAGAAATAAGGGGTGTAACTGGGAGTTTACTTAGACATGTGATGCAAAAACGTAACAGAATATGTCCTGAATGGGCGGACACATAGGAGGGGGCTACCTAAGGAGCCGGGACCTCTAACCTAATGGTGCGCGGAAACTAGCAATGACGTGTTACTAGGAGAAGCTGGGGGCTACGAACTCTGGGCTAGGAGCAGAGACTAGAGTCTGGAGGGTCGGAGCGACATGTACCTAAACCCTATCTGGTATCTAATGTTTAGGGAACACGTTGATATAAACTAGAAGTCATGAGGGGAAAAGCTAACTTGATTCTAAGACTGGACCATGCATTATTCTACATGTAGTGCGTGAAGAATATTAAATGACCATTAAATACAGTATTTCTCTAACATGGAGACGAGAAGGCTAGACAATGACGGAAACTATTGATGCAGTTCAGTAGCTTAGGAATGCAAAGGAGGAGGACTGAACTGATAGCTGGAACTATAACATACTTTTGGCAGACTCAGAGGCAGAGCCGGGGTGCACCGGGCACTGCAAGGCAGGAAGTAAGTGAAGGGTCGAGGATACAGGTGGGGGCTGTATCGCTCCTCAGCGAGGCTTTCAGAAAACAGGAGCTGAATCTGTGGTCCGGGCCCTTTTGAGGCCTAGAAACGGAGACTTTATAATGGAATAACGTGCACACTGAGAAACGTGGCAACATTATTTACATAGGCCTGATATTCGTAGTATTCACGAGGACTGGAAACTAACATACTAGAGGTGGACACAACTGTAATTGCGTCTTTAATCAGAAATGGGGAATAACATATGCATATTGATCATGCACACATAACATATGATGGATGAGGCGTAGGGACACAGAACATGGCAAAATTTACTTTTCCACATTCCCTCCTTGTCACTACGTTTCCATCAGGAAACATCCATATTCATGATACCGTCTATCATTTCATACAGTACCATTTGCTCGTCTCGAATTGTCTTGGAACGAGATTTAGAACGGGGCTTGGGACTAGGAATACAAGAGGTAGCACACATGCTGCAAATCGCAGGGCCACATTGTATACAGAGGCAGCAGCTAAATATGATCGCTACTGCAATACCTAAGAAGGACAGGACTTTCCATCCCCATGCGGAAATTATATTCCAGAACCAACCGGACCATGTCCAGGTGCCTGGATCTTGGTGTAACAGATGGGCAATTTTATGGAGTCTGGTTATAGCTGAATAAACAGACGGCGCGTTATTTGGAATGAAAATACAACAACTGGATCCGAGAATTCTACAGGCCCCGCCCCTATCGGCCAGTATGACGTCAAGGACGAGACGATTCTGTAAAACGACAATTCTCATAAAGGATTGCTCTTCAGTTAAGTTACCTAGAGCGGAGGCAGTCTCATCTACTACTGCTTCAAGGGTTCTTGTTAACCTACGAATAAGCTTACTATTTACAACTGTACCTAAATAAGGGAAAACACCTTTATCTATATCAATGAATTGCTCTGCGGCAGTTTCAGTATAATCGACAATCGGGAGATTTCTCTTGTGTCTAGTGTGTACTAAGAAAGAATTCCTATGATAGTCAGGTGGGGCTAAAAAAACAGGTGGCAGTAGGAAAGCAATGTAACAGGTTCCCTCCCAATCGAGGGGCAGACGGACATATGCAGTTTGACCACAAACAAAATAAGAATGACGTGAAGCTTTGAAAATAGATTTCCCACTGTCACTATACTGGATAACAGTAGTACATTCACTATGACCTATATGTACAGAACCATAACTACGGACACATAATTCGCCTTTGACTGGTAGTACTGAAATAGCGGGTGAGTCTGGAGTAGTATCAGACTGAACATTCAGAACCATGAAATTCGACGAATAATTTCCTAAATTATATACTTCATTTTCTAAATCTAAACCTGTTCTGTGGGGGAAACCTTGCTTGTCTGGGAAACATGTACTGTTAAGAAAAGACATATCTGTTGAGGATGACGTTAACGTGGACCATGCTCCACACGAACCATTGTGTGAGAATGGATAAGGAAAGAGTGGCAGAACTCCCTTCGGTGTCTGGAAAGGGGGGAGTCGACCACACACCCAACAATTAGTGGCATTGCTGGTCTGGTGTGAATAATGTAACATACGGATAAATGTGTTATTACGCATAGCGAGGCGGTATGCATATTCGTGAGGAGGCAGATCACTAAACGTGTGCTCTACTGTAGCATGAGCAGACATATTTACATGAGGAACTGAAAAACACAGATAGAAAGCATAGCTGGTGCAGGAAATCATTATGCTGATGAATAATACGAAACTCAGAAAAACGATACATTTGATTGAGCTTTGACTGACTCTCTCACTATGGGGGTCTATTTTATACATGTCAGAAACAGTCTAACCGTTTCACCTAGGGGAGGACTTATACAATCAAACTGGCTGACTTATTAGACCTGAGCTTTAACTTATACTCCTGTTGCGGAGTTTTCTCTAACAAGGGAGGGAATGTAACAATGTCTTGTGCGGGACAGTCCTTTAAAACAATGTTCTGGCAATCCTTCGAATCCTGGGAAATGTTCTTGGGAATGTTTTTAAAGACTGGTTTCGGTCCTTTGAAAAGTTTTACATGAGAAAGGTGGACCCACCCCTTCCTGCCTTCCAACTTGACGGCAGTTCGGGTGGTCAAGAGGACCTGACGTGGCTCCTTCCAACGTGGTTCCAGCGGACTTGATCTGTCAAAATTTCTGATCATCACTAGGGAGCCTGGAACGATCTCGTGCGGTGCCACCTCAGTATTGTCTGGAAATGCGGCGGCAACCTGTGAACGACATGAGTTGAGGGCAGACATCAAGGAAGCTAGGTAATCTGTCAACATATTACATGAAACATCGGTAATACTTCGGGGTCTAGGAGTACCCCACATGTTAGGGGGGCGGCCGAAAACGACCTCATACGGGGACAGACCTGATCTGGAATGTGCGACCATACGCATGTAAAACAGAGCGACTGGCAAAGCTACTAACCAATCCACACCCTTGTCTTTACATACTTTTGCTATACGGATTTTCAGAGTCTGATTATGCCTTTCGACTAGTCCAGCTGCTTCTGGATGGCGTACACAATGGAACTTCCACTGGTACCCTAACAACAGGGAAACGTGTCTCATGAGTTCAGATGAGAATGGCTGGCCGTTATCAGAATATACGACTCTAGGGAGTCCATATCTAGGGAAGAATTCACGAACCAACTGCTTGGCAGTGGTCGCGGCTGTGTAATCTGGGACTGGATATGCTTCTGTCCATCTGGACAAGGCGCATACAACTACAAGGACATACTTGAAACCTCGACATCGCTTCATTTGAATATAATCCATCTGGAGGACCTCAAAAGGGTGGTCAGGGGGCTGGAAACCACCTTGTTCCACCGGAACACTTTTACCTGGATTAAACTGACAACATATCATACAGGTACGGACTTTCTGCTTGGCTGCAGCTCGTAAATGCTTGTTGAACCAAATGGTCTGGATACTGTCTAACATAGCTTTTTCTCCTAAATGTGCTGGACTATGTGCGGTATTGATAATGACTTGAACCATAGAATCGGGGAGAAACCATGTGGCTCTACCCTTCGTTAACCATCCTTGATCTGTCTGGACCCCTCCTTGTACAGACCATTTCTTGATTTCATCGGGAGTAGCATGTGACTGGATATCTATGACATCTTGTGTAGGGTCCTTAACTGTCATGCATGTAATCGGATCTGGAGTATGTGTCAGATTGACTGGAATGTCTGGAGTCTGTGCTGTAAGCTTGGCTGTGCGGTCTGCTAAATCATTACCTTGGGAAATAATGTCAGTAACTTTCGTATGTGCTTTGCACTTCATGATAGCAATAGATGTCGGTAAATGTATGGCATCTAACAGGGCTTGAATAAGGAGACCATGCTGAATCTTGGTTCCATGAGAAGTCATAAAACCTCTCTCCTGCCAGAGCACTCCGAAGTCGTGTACAACTCCGAATGCGTAACGTGAATCTGTGTAAACATTAACCTTCAGGTTCTTGGCATGTATACAGGCTTGTGTCAGAGCAACTAGCTCTGCTGCTTGAGCGGACAGAGTATCAATACGGTGTGTTTCAATAACTTCAGTGTCAGTAGTCACTGCATACGCGGCGACTAGTTCTCCTGTACTAGTTCTCATACATGAACCATCCACATAAAGTGTCAGGTCAGGATCTGGTAACGGAATGTCTGTCAGGTCTTGTCTTGGCTTTGTCGTAATGTTAACTACTTCCACACAATCATGTGTGTCTGGATTTGAACTAACTGATGGTAACAGTGTAGCAGGATTCAGGACGTTGCAGCGTCTAATTTCTATGTGTGGCTGGAACAGTGTCAATTCATAACCTGTTAAACGTGCAATTGTCAAGTGCTGAGTTTGTGTTCGGTTTAAAAGAACTTCTACTGAATGTGGAACTTGTACTGTCAGGGAATGTCCTAAAACTATAGAATCACTTTGTCTGATAGCTAGTGCTGTGGCTGCAACTGACTTGAGGCACGCAGGCAACGCCTGGGCGACTGGATCTAATGTGCTCGAAAAATAAGCACAGGGCTTGTATTGACCTGCTTGATCTTGTGTGAGGACAGATAATGCTGTACCTTCGCGTTCAGTAACGAAAAGTGTAAAAGGCTTACTGTAGTTCGGTGTAGCTAGAACTGGAGCTTGACATAGGGCTTTCTTTAACTCGTTGAAACTAAGTGTATGGTCAGATGTCCAAGGGAGGACAGTCGATACGGCTGCCTCCTGTGTCGTTAACTGTATCAGTGGCTTGGCTAGAAATGCATACTGGGGAATCCATTGTCTACAATAAGAAGTAAGGCCGATGAAGGCACGTACCTCCTTCTGGGTTCTTGGCTGGGGAAGACTCGCTATTAACTGGATACGGTCGGGTGTCAACTGCCTACCCCTCTTGGACAGCAAGTGTCCTAAGTATACCACTTGCTGGACACAGAATTGAAGCTTCGAAGGTGACACCTTGTGCCCCATCTCGGCTAGAAAATACAGAACTGTAAGTGATGCTCGCTCGCAGTCACGTTCAGAACGGGCTGTGATCAGTAGATCATCGACATACTGGAGCAGGGCAGTGTCAGTTGGCATGTGAATGTTGTCTAGTTGTCTCTTGAGTGCTTGACTGTAAATACTAGGGCTTTCTGTGAAACCTTGAGGAGCGCGTGTAAACATATAGCTCCTTCCATTTAAACAGAATCCGAAAAGAAACTGGCTATCTGGATGAATTGGAACACTAAAAAATGCATTCTTGAGGTCAATAACAGTGAAAAACATGGCTTCGGAATCAATGGCTGTTAACAGGGAAGAAATGTCTGGAACAACTGGGTACTGAGGAATAATACATTTGTTAAGCTCTCGTAAATCAATCACTAATCGATATACTGGGGGTGCATTTGGATCAGTACGTTTCATGACTGGAATGATCGGAGAATTACACACATTGGAGTCAGTTTCTACAACTACTCCTTGAGCCATGAGCTCGTCAATAATTTTGGATAAGGCTGCTACAGCCTCAGGTGGCAATCTGTACTGCCTGATTCGTGGTAACACTACACCTGGTTTGAGAGTCACACGATAGGGTGTGATTTGCATGTAACCTACATCAGTTGGACCTTGCGCCCATAAATGCTGCGGAACATTAGACAATCTTGAATCAAAATCTCGTAATACATAGTGACCCTTAAAGTCACATAGGAACAGACGTATTCCCTCTGGGGAACAGCAAATAACTGCACCTAATTCTTTCAATGTCTTAATGCCTAATAGATTTTCTGGACATGACTTAGTAAGTAACAGATCAGTAGTACGGGACAATGGACCTACTTCTAGAGTAACTGGCTTAGATATTTCATTAACTATGGGTTTTCCTGAAAATCCAAGGGAAACATTTCTTGAGCCTGAGAGCGGAGCCCCTGGAACTTCGGCATGACTAATTGTGGTCCTACTTGCCCCTGTATCGATCAAAAACTTTCTGTCTTTCCCTAATACTTGACTGTGAACATAGGGACCTTCTTGATCTACAGGTATCTCGATGAGAGGCAAGCCTACCTCCTTCTCTAGGCTGTTTCATGAATATGACTGGTACTCTGGATACTCGGACTGTGCATACTGGTACATCTGCGATGTAACGTGCTGTGTTGCAGCAATAGGCTGCGGTGCTGTAACCGTCTGTTGTGCATTCTGTGACTGAGGAGTCTGTGAAACTTGTTCTTGTCTTGGCGGACGTGGTCTTTCTTTAGTCTTACCAGTAGCTATGTTGTGTTTCAGAACTGCACACTCGTTTATAAAATGACCTGGCTGTTTACAATAATTGCAGTTCCCTTTAACGGGAGCCGCGGGATGACTGGCTTGATTCGGACCCCTCTTCTGACTGTCTTGAGGAATAGATTGTGCAACTAGCACTTTCATTTTCGTGTCTTTCATACGTTTTCTTTCGTGTTCTTGCTCTTCTCTGATTCTATTCTGGTGGTACTGGAGCATCTGGAGCATCTGGGACGGAGTATTTGCTTGCCAGGTGCTTTCGACTTTCAAAACTCGGTTTTTAATTTGTGGACTTGAATTCTCGACTAATTTGGTAACGAAAAGGTGAGGGTATGACTCACTACTTGTCTTGAGACCACTATTAATACTGAAACATTTCTCAAATCTAGAATAAAAATCACTAATATCCTCATCTTGTTTCTGTTTACAGGCTGAGATTGCATCCCAGTCTTCTTTCCTAGTTGTCAATAATCTGGGTAAAACTTGAATCAATAATTCTGGTAATTCTTTACATTTATCTCCAAGACCGGTACCTGGTACTCGTGCCTTGTCTTCAGCTTCTAGAGCTGCCCAATCGATCTTTTTCTCTCCCACCTCCCATTCTTTTTCCTTTAACTTTTCATACACCCCTGCGGGTAACAGGACCTTTAACATTTTAATGATATCTGGGTAAGTGTATTCTCCCATACGGAGCATGTCTTTTAATTCTCTATGGAACCCCGCTGGATCTTTGTCATGACAGGGGATTAATTTCTTCATTTCAAGAAGTTCCATCTTTGATATCGGAGTGTATACAAACACTCGTTGCATTACGCCACCCGCCCCTTGGACTGGGTGGACTTCTCGTAGCGGATTCTGTCTGTCTATGTAGAATGGTTTACTTTCTGGGGGTGAGACATGAACAAAATGCGGGTTCAGGAACGTTCTATACTTGTGGCGCTGTTCTAGAATGACACTTATTAAATCGGTACCTAGACCTCTCCATCTGTACTGGAGTAACTCGTTCAGGATATCATGTAACGGGCCTGGATCAGAATGTTGACCCTCATACAGGGTAATGAGGTGCTGGATCATATACATACCCACCAGTCGTTGCTCGGCTGGGGGCAGTTTCAGAAACATTTGTGCCACTATTTCGTCTGGAAAAGTGGTAGAATCAGTAATCCATCGGACTGCTGATCGGGCTAGTTCTTGTTCGTGCATGGTACTTAATTCGCTATAACCGACTCGTGATTTCAGAATGTGATCGGTAGCTTGAAATACTTGTTCTAAAGAGCTTTGTTCTGGTGCTAGATGTTGAAAAATAGACTTGGGTTCTAGACGTAAATGGCGATCTGGAAATCTGGATTTTCCTACATACGCTATTCTGGCGGGATTCTCGTCTTCCTCTTCAGGATCAGAGATACTTTCTTTCTCGCTTACTTGTGCTGCTTTACGCTGTTCGTGTAACCTTATTATTTCTTTACGAATTTTCTTGTACATACTTTCCATGGCACTAATGGTCTTGTGCTTACCCTCGGCTATATTATCACTCCACCTTGTTAAGATTCTCATTTCGGCGGGATCTTTAGACGGATAATCTTGTTCTCTTATTAGACAATTGATCAGGAACTTTAATATCATGAGCTGAATCTCGGCTTTCCTTTGAGACATAATCTCGCCAATACTTTCTGGATCATCCCCTGTACGGATGAAACGATATATTCTGTCTAGATCTTCTTTCATATTCGGTAAGGTGACTAGATACTCGGTCACCCTTCTTACGCGTACGGAATATAAAACCATATTATACTCGCCTGGGACTGTGTCATAGACACATTCGGCAAGGGCTTGTCTGATTTCTGTAACAGACTTATTACTTTTAGGAGTACGCTGTGATGCTTGGGCATGTAATTCGAGTGCTGATAGACGCTTGTGTGGCGGTGGGGTTTGAGGAGGACCTCCTCCTGCGGCCCCTAGACTGGAATCGTCGACTGACATTCTTCGTGCTTGCAGGGTCGGTAATTGTAACGTGGGCTGAACTTGTATGACAGGCTGACCCGGGGGTACCGTAACAGGTACTCCGGTGTCTGGAGAAACGGGAGGTGCCTGATTTACAGGGACAGGTGGAGCGCGAACTGGATTGGCATATTCTGGAACTGTGTCGTCCAAATAGGACGAAATAAAAATATCAGCTGCGGTCGGTTTGTGACGTAGCTTGGTCGGAACTAATGGTGGCGGGAAATTACTGGGTGCCTCTGGGATCGCTTTTGGCAAGCCTTCGGCAAGGAGAGGATACATACCCTTAATAAGGGCATGCCTCTGTCTGTCTGACTGTTCGACTTTGACTTGTTCACCTATCTCGATTAATTCTCTTTCTTGGGCTCGTTCTTGGGATTCTCTACTTAACTCTGACTTTCTGACTTCCTTTTCCGTTCTTCTATGCGCTTCCTTACGCCATAACTCGATGGCATCTTTCTGTGACTGTCTGGCTTTCTTTTTCCATAATGCTTCTTCTACTCGCATGATACATTCGGCATCCCATGTACCCGATACGGGCCATCTATACTTTTCTTCTAACTGTTTGGTATACTCTACCCATAAATCTAGATACAATATGGCGCTTATGCCATGTTTCTGATACATAAAATGACCTGGACTGTCCCTAGGCGGAACAGGAACTGCTGCTTCCAGCAGACCCTTTCTAGTTTTTAACTGACGTAACTTGGAAAAGAGCGGCATTCTAAACTTGAATCGGAACACAATACAATACACGAAAAACAATAACAATTGGGAAAACAATTCAGGCATACCACGACATTGGAAATACATTAAACAATATTATAAATAACAGTTCGAACAGAATACTACCTGAAAATACTGAAAACAGAACAGAATTCTCGAGAACGGAACAGACTAGAGTTACTGGATGCACTGCTGTAACAGTACGGAACATACCGGTCCCATAAAGGAACGCATCAAGACCCGTATCCACCTAGGTGAACACTTCGTTTGTGGGCTTGGGTACCACCAACCCACGGACCAGGAGTCAATTTAGACTGACCCTGTCTAGACACTACCCCAGCAATGGTACTCACCGGGCAGCACGGAACGGAAGGCCTCGAACGGGACTGGACTACGACGAACTTCGGACTTCGGACTTCAGTTACGGGTGGGCCTCCGGATACCTCGGACCTTGGACTCTCGGCTTGGGCTCTGGTCGGGACTCGCCGCGTTCCTCCACCGTCTCGTTCGGATGCTGGACCGCCTCCTCCGTCTCCTCCGTGGGCCTGAGGGATACTTGAAGCAGAAATATCTGCACTTGGCCAGTATGGTTCCGTCACGACTGCAGAGGGTCAGGGGGTCGGCGTGGCTTCACCGACGCGTGGGGAAAGGGCAAGTCCCTGTTCGGGCGCCATTATGTGGTAAATAAATAAATAATACCCTATTTTTGACTAGACTTATAGCATAACAGATAGCTCAATGAATAAGAGTCAAGATTCGAGGTAGTAGGAGTTTCTGCAGGTTTATTACAGCATAAGGACAGGATCAGGACAACCTGCATAGGAACAGAATGACAGGGCCCAGTAGGACAACTGGGGCCCAGTAGGGGAAAAGAGGCCCAGCAGCTGCCGGGGCTTGGTCTGGGATGAGCGCGCTAACATTCAATAACAAAACATTGACTTATATACATAGCGCAAACACATAGCATTACATTGCAGTAGGCGTAACAGTAGGTGGAGTAGAAGGCGTGACGCGTAGCAGTCGCGAGAGATAACAGAAATAAGGGGTGTAACTGGGAGTTTACTTAGACATGTGATGCAAAAACGTAACAGAATATGTCCTGAATGGGCGGACACATAGGAGGGGGCTACCTAAGGAGCCGGGACCTCTAACCTAATGGTGCGCGGAAACTAGCAATGACGTGTTACTAGGAGAAGCTGGGGGCTACGAACTCTGGGCTAGGAGCAGAGACTAGAGTCTGGAGGGTCGGAGCGACATGTACCTAAACCCTATCTGGTATCTAATGTTTAGGGAACACGTTGATATAAACTAGAAGTCATGAGGGGAAAAGCTAACTTGATTCTAAGACTGGACCATGCATTATTCTACATGTAGTGCGTGAAGAATATTAAATGACCATTAAATACAGTATTTCTCTAACATGGAGACGAGAAGGCTAGACAATGACGGAAACTATTGATGCAGTTCAGTAGCTTAGGAATGCAAAGGAGGAGGACTGAACTGATAGCTGGAACTATAACATACTTTTGGCAGACTCAGAGGCAGAGCCGGGGTGCACCGGGCACTGCAAGGCAGGAAGTAAGTGAAGGGTCGAGGATACAGGTGGGGGCTGTATCGCTCCTCAGCGAGGCTTTCAGAAAACAGGAGCTGAATCTGTGGTCCGGGCCCTTTTGAGGCCTAGAAACGGAGACTTTATAATGGAATAACGTGCACACTGAGAAACGTGGCAACATTATTTACATAGGCCTGATATTCGTAGTATTCACGAGGACTGGAAACTAACATACTAGAGGTGGACACAACTGTAATTGCGTCTTTAATCAGAAATGGGGAATAACATATGCATATTGATCATGCACACATAACATATGATGGATGAGGCGTAGGGACACAGAACATGGCAAAATTTACTTTTCCACATTTTGACCGAACTATATTATTAGAGGAAGAGGAAAGAGAACACCTCATATCTGAAACCGTCTCCTTTCTAGAGTGGAATATAGGCTCTGCCTCTCTGGTAAATGTATGGGAGGCCTGGAAAGCCTATATAAGGGGCAGCATCACTAACAGGGCTTCTTACAGGAAAAAGAGATACAGAGAGGAAATCCTAACAATAGAGCAAGATTTGACTCGCTTGGAGTCGGTAGATCAAGCTCCCTCAGCTAACCAAGAGGAGAAAAGAGAATTAAAAGCTAAATTAGAAACGCTACTGCAAGAGAGACCTAATAAAAGATGGCAGGCCAGTAAACTATCGCACTTTGAATACGGCGAATCCGCTGGGAAATTGCTAGCCTGGAAAATAAAAGCCGATCAAACCAGGAATCACATTAAAGAAGTAAGAGTGACAGGAGAAACGGTGAATAGGAAGACTGATTTTGCCATCGGGGAAGCCTTCAGTGACTTTTTTCGAAACATCTACACAGAAGACACCAATACTAACCCTGAGGAAAGTTCTGAATGGCTGGATAAGGTAACTCTTCCGAAGCTAAACAGGTCCCAAGGGGAAAATCTCGATAAAGAAATAGCAGAAACGGAAGTTGGAAATGTCATCAAACGGCTAAAACAGGTGAAGGCGACGGGACCGGATGGTCTTCCGGGAGAATTGCACCGGGTACTTAACTCTACCCTCACCCCGGTTCTAACAACCCTATTTAATAATATATTAATCAGAGGCGAGACACCACCTAGCTCCTGGGGAGATGCAAATATAGCCCTATTATTAAAAGCAGGTAAAGACCCAGCAGAGTGTGGATCATATCGTCCAATCTCGCTTCTTCAATAATGACTATAAAAATGACTATAAAATCTTTGCGTCAATTTTGGCCGCACGTTTGGGTAGCGAGATTGGATCAATCATCCACCACGATCAAAAGGGGTTTATTAGAGGCCGACAATTGGCTGATATAACATATGACTTGGTGGGAGCCATTGACATTGCCTCAACTTTCTCTCTACCCCTTGCAACCATGACACTCGATGCTACAAAAGCTTTTGATAGGGTCAATTGGTCCTATCTGAATACAACAATGGATACATTTCAACTTGGTCCTAAATTTTGCAGAGCGATAGACCTAATATATAAAAACCCTACAGCTTGTCTGTTAGTCAATGGCTCGCGAACTAATCCCTTTAAAATTAGCAGAGGGACAAGGCAGGGGTGCCCTCTCTCCCCCCCTTCTTTTCAATTTGTACGTAGAGCCATTTGCTCAGTCCATAAGAGAAGATATTAACATCCCGCACTTCTCTTTCTCTGGATGGGAGAAGAAAGTTGGACTATATGCCGACGATATCATCATCTACACAACGGACCCGGCTCTGGCATTTCCAACGATTATAAAAAAGGCGGAGGAATTTGGGAAACTCTCTGGATATGAAATAAACGCCGGTAAGACAGAAATAATGGTCTGGAATATCACAAATCTTCAACTTCCGGTAAAACCCTCAATGAGATACTTGGGAATAACAATCACCAAAGACTTAAATCTTCTGGCTCAAAACAACTTAGACCAGACCTCCCGTGAATCTAATACCTTGATGAAATCCTGGTCCTTTCTCCCGCTTACCATCTATGGGAGAACCAGTTTGGTTAAAATGAGCATTCTCCCCAAATACTCATTCATTTTCAATACCATCCCATTAACTTTTGAAACCAAACAACTTACAAAATGCCAACAAAATATTAATTCATTCATTTGGGGCTACAAGTCAAGCAGACTGGCGTGGAAGAAACTAAGAAGGAGAAGAGAAAAGGGGGGGCTCGCCTTGCCAGACCTGGAATGCTACGCGTGGGCGTTTCATCTGACTCATTCCAGGATGCTACTTAAGATTCCTTTGGACAATGCAAATGGCACTATGTTTAAGGCAATGCTATTGGGTTCGGACCTTCCACTGAGTGGCTTCCTATTCAAGTTCGGCCATCAGAAATTCTTTAAAAAAGTTAGGCTAAATTCACTACTGGGCCCCATAAAAGAATGGACACAAATTAAATCCAAGGCTGGGATTGGGTATTTCTCTAGGTATGCCCCGATTTGGGAACTGCCTGGGTTTTCACCACAATACATTGAGGCAGTTAAAACGGTCCTACTGGACGCTGGTATAACAAAGTGGGGGGAGTTAGTGGCAAAAGGATCCCTTATGAAATGGGAAATATTCAAGATCAGGGTAACAAAACCACTCTCCTGGCTTGTATATATACAACTGGCCAGCTGGATACGAACTCAAACTAAGGGAAAAAAGATAATGGGTGAACACAGCCCCCTAGAAAACAACTTAGTGGAGAAACCCGCGGGAGGCAAGGAAGTTGCACTCTACTATTGGAACATCATAGAGGATGGAGAGGGCGAGCCCAACCTTCCGATAAAACTGTGGGGAGGAGAGGGAGAACTCCAGGTAGAGGGCATATGGGTAGAATATTTTACTCTCCTCTACAAAATCATAAAGCCAGCATGGCTGAGGCGCAATCAGTTCTTTACATTACATCGGGCGTATTACGCCCTCAAGATACTCTCGAAATTCCAACCCGGCAAATGCTGTAGTAAATGCTCTCTCCCAGCAGCCTCAGATCTACATATGTCTTGGGAGTGTCCGAACATCACTACCTATTGGCAAGAAGTCAAGAAATCACTCGAATCAATTCTCAGAATCTCTATCCCACTTTCATGGTCTTTAATCATCTTTGGCCTGAACGACAATATTAAGGGATTAGAAAGGGAATTTCTATTCTATGCTATTCTACTAGCAAGAAGAGAAATCTGTAAAAACTGGGTCAGTACGAACTCCCCGACACACGCAGAGTGGCTGTCTTCATTATATTTCTGTGAGATTCTGGAACTTCTTGATTGAGTGGAGACGGAATAATTAGCCAACCCGGGTTTTTTTTTTTTTTTATCTCTTCCCCGGGTCCGATGATTAGGCCGAAATCTCCTTGCCCAATGGGTGGCACCCCATGCCATATTGCTGTCGGACTACCTGCCAATAAATGGCCCGAATGGAGATAGTTCGTGCAGGGTTCTTCATTGCCTGAGACATCGTGTCGGCCTCCTTGTGTCTTAGGAGATCATTTTTCGGTCTCTTGGTGATACAGGGGCCACCGGATCTCGTGGTTGGAGCGCCCCTGGATCGACTATGTGGCTAATGAGGACAAAAAAAAAAAAAGACTGAAAGTCACAGCACTGTGAAGAAGATTCACAAAAATCTTGGCAGCAAGGAATGGATAGTGAGAGAAACATGAAACTACCGAGCTCTCAAGTGTCCATTCATGACTAGCTCATCAAGTCCCGGGTTTTATTTTTTAATGCTGGAATTTTAAGGCCTGATTTCATTACGGGATAAAGAAAACTAAGTCCCAGAATACAAAGTAAGAGCCGGAACTGTATGAGTCTCTCGTGTTTAAGCGATATTGGGAAGAGAATGTTAGAAAGGTAAAGGGAAGACTAAGTGGGGTTGGAGTGGTAGAATATAGGATAATCAGTAAAGGATAGAGTGGTGAGAAACAATGGAACAGAAACAGGTATGAGATAAACAAAACTATTAGTACCAGAATACAAAGTAAAAAATGTAATTGTATGAGTCCCTCATGGTTGAGTGCTACTGGGAGGAGAGTGTTAGGAAGGGAAATCTAAGTAGGAGTGGAGTGGAAAAATATAGGATAATCAGTAAAGGTAAGAGTGGTGAAAAGCTACAGAACATAAACAGGTGGCAGAATAGTTAGAGGACTCGAAGGAGTGCGAAACGATGAAAGTAGCGATATACATAGGATGTGAAAGGGAGGAGGATAGAAATATAAAATCAAGGATGAAGAGGTGGATCACTGACAGAATATTGGAAGCAGAAATACTGTGTGGACAGAATAGGGTGTCAAAAATATCAAAGACCAAAATATCGACAACGTAAGTGCAAATAGGTAAGTATAGATTCAGTATTTATAACTCCACATCTATATATCATCAAGGTACATATATGTGGAGTTAAGTTTTAGTTAAACTTTGCTTACCTATAGAAAATTAGCTTCACAATCTTTTTGTTCTCAGCATTCTTGACTCAGGATTTTGTGCCGTAATATTTTTGTTTCTGATATTCCATCTAAACACCTGAAGAGATCCATGAAGACTGATAAGAGAGGAATAAGAGCCACGAGATTTGGGAAGCAGGTGCAACATTTAAAAGCAGAAGTTAACTAGATGCAAATGGATGCAAATGTGCAGGGACGAAATAGAAAATAGAAGGTGTGATGAAGGAGAACTAAGGGGCTCATTAAGATGGCGGAAGGCCTGCCACTGACAGTCTGTCAGTTGTGGGCCTTCCGCCATTGTACAGCGGTTCCCCCCCCCAAATCATGATGGCGGGGAGGTATGCGTGGTGGGCGTAAAGATCGTCCGCCACGGTTCTGACAGGCGGTCCTTTTCCGACAGCCTGTCAGAACTGTAATATAGCCCAACATCGCGGTGGTGCCTGTGATTAGGATATCCCTTTCATCCATTCATTTTGGAGTTCCCAAACCACAGCAAAACTAATGACAGAAATGGATCTGGGGGCCCTTAGCGGGTTCCCCTTGATCCCAGGACTGGGTTAGGGGCACTGGGGTACCCCCTACATATCCCAGCACCAAGTGACAGGCACCGCATGGTACCTGCCAAGTAGTGCAGGGAAATGCAAAATTTAGGTGATGCGACCGCCATGGTGGCGGTCGCATCATAATTTGGAGTGTGGGGAGGCCGCCTCATGGGCAGCCGGTCCCAAATCCGACATGGTCTGCCATCGTAATGAGCCCCTCAGAGAGGGGATGGGGTGAATGCAGCATAAAATGTGACAATCAGTGAAGAATAGAGGGGGAAAGGAGAGCACATGGGGATCATGGAAGGTGGCAAGTGGTGAGACAAAAAGGAAGCAAGTGGAGGGGGACGTGGATATATACAAGGAAAGACATAGTGGAAGAAGGGGGCAGAGTAACGGAAAGTAAATATATGCTGAGCAGGGGAGTGGACCTGAAAAAGACAAAGGGAGAAACGGGAAGGTAGGTAGAAGGAGATACAGTGGGGAAATGAAACCCCAAAATGGAATGGAGATAGGAGGTGAAGTGAAGAAATATAAGTAGTGTCACAAAGAGTAAAAGTTAGAAGACAGTCTGTTATGGAGGAAAAGCAAAAAGAAGGGGCTTAGGGAGGTCAGGAAAAATGAAGGGATATGGAAAATGAAGACTTACATACAAGTTTGGTCTTCGCTATCTTTAGTGCAACGAGTGCAGTAGCAATGGAGTGTGAAGGGCCTACTGCTTTCAAATTATGGATTTTTTTAGTATCCATCAAGGGCAGAAGGGGACCCATTTTTATTACTTGCATAAGGGCCCCCTGCTCCCTTCTTACATGAATGCACAATCCAGTGCAATTACATTTGAATTCAATAGAACTAAAAATGGCCGCCATATTTCACCAAGTGAAGCAATGACTCTGCTATTGGATGCTGAATAAAGAGTTTATTTACAGGGTTAATTCAGAGAGAAAGGGGAAAAGTGAATGTCTGGCTGATGCGCTGCTTTTCGTACTGAGGGAAGGAGAGCAATCCCCAGCTGGAAATTCAAAAGGTTGGAGGCACATCCTCTAGGCCCCACAGAAGTTGAGATCTGAAATAATTTTGGGTACTTTGGGATAAAGTCCTCAGTGGAAACTTTCCCTTCACTCTGATGTGATTTGTGTCCTATGCCTGGATGTTCTGTTCATCTTACATTGACACACAAGTGCTGACCCCTTTTTCATTGACACACAAGGGATGATCCCTCTTACATCATTGATTTTAGCGTTGCCATGCTCCTCACGGCGCTATTGATTAGCTTAATCCATGGGAATGTTTGCAGAATCCATAGACTAGTCACCGGCATCACACAACAGAGAAACATCATTCCATTAATTCATTACGGTACATACCTATATCTCCTAATTTGTTTTTTTACTAGTCTTGCCCTGAAAGACCAGGGACGTGGAGGCAGCTGTGGGACCTTCAGAAGCAAAGAGATCCAACCCGAAGACTGCATCGCCAAGAACAGCTGGATCTGTGAAAAGCAGGCAATCCGGAACACATCCTGAGTATTGGATGATAAATAAAATCAATATAGTTCCAGATATCCAATGTGAAATCCACATTTTATTATGTGTAATCAAAATGTAATCCATTCTCATTATCAATAAATATGATTTTACAGTTTATTAAAAACTGATCGATCTATTTTCTCAGATATTTTCTCTTTGTATATCGGACGGAAAGATGGAAAAATATCTTCTTGCTATTAAGTGAGCCTTTAACCCCTTCGCTGCGGCAGCTATTCTGCCGCAGCGCTAAGGGGGCGGAGGGCCGCGCGCCCATGCTGGAGACGGAACCGCTCCGTCATCAGCCGCGGTCGTGCTGTGCTCATGACGGAGCGGTTCCGTCATGGCCCCGCCCGCTCAACAGAACGTCCAGCGCAGGCGCGCCAAGCGGGCCGTGACGGAACCGCTCCGTCATCAGCACAGCGCGACCGCGGCTGATGACGGAGTGGTTCCTTCACCAGCAGGGGAGGGGTTAAAGAGTGGAGAAATGTTTTACTCAGAGCCCAATTCTAGCACTACTGTCCCCACAGCCATAAAAATATTCAAGTCCCCCAACAGGCTGAATATCGGAATAGTGGACAAGCCCGCTGAGCATTCTTTTTTCAACAATTACATTATTTTCTAACCTACATTTCTGACACAGAAATGCTGTCACTGATTCTCTATCTAGGTGATATCATAAATCATGGAATTCTTGGACAGTTGAAAGGATCATTGCGCTACAGCCATTCATCTACATCATTGCTTACACCTTTTTTTTTTATTCCTTCCCAAAAATCACTAAAAACAATACAGCTTTGTCATGATTCATTGATCTCAGTGCACAGAGGAAGAAGCGTTACCAAAGACTTAGAGCCTCATTATGATGTCGGTCGGAAAGGCTCTGACTGGCATTCCGATTTACCTAACCAGAGTTGGAACCCATGTTTACAAAAAACTCAGAAACATTTCCCACTGACTGATTACGATGGAAAGGTAACCATGCTGCCCTTCTGATTTGGAGACTCTGAGTTGGTCGAAGCCGAATCGTCTATGGAGCGTTTTTCCAGCTGACGTATTAAGATGTCAGATTGGGACAGCCTTTCCAAATCTGACTTTGGGGGTCCATAGCAGGGCCCCCTTCACCTGGAGGACTCCAGTTGGAGCCAGTGGGGGTAGCTTGAGACCCCTCTTCATAACCATGCACAGTGAGGCAGGCACCATGGGGTGCTCACCACATGGTGTTGTGGAAAAGTCAGCCCATAACGCACCTGATGCCCAGGCTGCTGGCGCAGGATACCTCTTAGTTCCCATCTTGAACAATTACCAAATAAAGAGACGGGCGCTGGAAGCAGGAAAACAAGAACAAAGTTTTATTTCTCATGAGGAGAGCCTGTCATTTTGGACACTCGCATAGTGTCTTCAGGAGGTGCTCTAACAAGTTTCTCTTCGTCTTTTATACACATGTTTATGATGCACAAACATTCCTTATTACAATAAAGACATTGTGAAGTAAGGAAAAAAGACATCCCCGGTACCCCCCCAGTTCCGGCTCATTCCAACACGTGGCTACAGTAGAGGTCCTCACCCCCCATACAATAGGAGGGGGCTATCACGCAGCTGAGTGTTCCGCTGATTCCTTTGGAATGTGTGCGCCTGATCGAATCTCAGAGGTGGGGAGGTCATGATCAATAGTAGCTCCTTTGTAGAGGGGCGAGTGCTTACAGTAGCGGGCAATAAACTGTATCCTCAGGCTAAGGGGTGACCAGCGGTCCGTGCAGACAATCGGGCTCAGAGGAAGGGGTCATCAAAGGAGAGATATTCATGAAAGGAAGGATCGGTGTGGACAATCGAGCGTAGAGGAAGGGTTTATCAAAAGAGGGGTATTCATGGAAGGAAAGGAGGTGTTGGTCAGGCGCGGGGTGTGATTCCCAGAGACAGAGTCATGCGGAAGGGGAGGGTTCATGACTTGTGCATGTGAGAGCGGGGGCAGCCAGGGTGCATGGGGGATGCTTGCAGGGTCAGGGAAGTGCGCTGACGAGCGATCGTGAACAGGGAGACCATGGTACCTAAAATGGCTGTTGTGTATGTTCATACGTGAGTCTGAGGAATGGGCAAGATGGCGCAGATGATGTTCAGTACACAAACTAAAATTCCACAGTCCTCCCTTTTAACATGTCTCGCCAGCTTGTCAATTCGGATCTATCCCCATAAGACCACGTATTTCTATCTCATAGAGGGGACTCATGTGCTCAGTTCTAAAGTCCAAAGTCTTAGGGCACATACAGTTAGAAATGAGCGAACACAAAGGTGGCAAACATTGAATACCTAGGCAACACCCACACAGTACCACGACTGGTATCAGTATAAATGTACATCAACATACAGTAAAAAGTGCTCTGATACCTTCGGGTCTTGTCAGTGCTATATGAGACTTTTGGAAAACTAAATACATGAGTGACCGATGTAACATTTTTGAAAGCAATACAAAAATGGTTGAGGGAGGAATTCAGTTCGATACAAGCAATTAGTCAAGGGGTGGGTAGAAAGTTCAGGAAGGGGGGTCTTCGTCACAATGTCTTTTTAACAGAGTCCGTCTTCTTTTGTTGGCGCTGTTGAGCACCGGCGGTGGAGCTATAGGTCCAGCTCGTATTCATCCTTACGCGTTGCAGGGTGCGATCAGTCCTCTGCTGTTAGATCACAGTCCTGTTTCCTAACTGATCTTCTTAGGGGTGCCTCATGCTGGGCACCTGCGTGTCTTTCTTCTTCCGTGGCAAAACCTTATTCTATCTAAATGCTGCTCTTATTTTCTGAGTCAAAAGTTATGCGAAAAGGGTGATGTTGTTGAATAATCGAGGGAAGAGAGGGCGGAGTGGGATCAGATCTTTGAACACACCAAGGGACCAAAGGAGCAAAGGATGACGAGCAGGCAGGCCCATCAGTCGGGCTCAAAAGGGACGGGGACTTCAGGCACGAGTGGGTCAGCAAATCGAGGGCTTCAAGGCAGCCCTTCATTCCTTCATCTGCCGAGTTTGAGAGTGGTGCCTCGTCCCGCGTCTCGTTGCTCTGCGACTCCACCTTTGGTCGAGGTCACACGTGCTTCATGATCTGTGGCCAGGCTGTGCGTCACGTCCAGCTCCTCTCCTCCGGTGATTGTATCTTTGAATGAGTACAAAACAAGTTTTAGAAAAACTGGCAGGAGAAGACATTTATACATCTCAATTCCGTCCCCAATCCTAAGTAGGTGGGGGATATGTTCATCGATCACAGTCAGAAGTCATCACTTATGGAGTATGTAGGAGGGCATTCCCACTGAATTCGTAAGCCTATTTGGCGTCCATTTGTGACGTACGTGGAGAGAAATCGGACTCCTATCAACAGTGTATTATATCAAATTCGAAATCGAGTCCTTAGGTAGAGACTCGCCCTTTTTCTTTTTAACCCAAGTACTGACAATCTTACATTTCCCTTCGGGTCGGCTAACTCTTGCAAGCAGGGGCGTTATCATCATGAGAGGGGGGCAGAGGTTAAACATGCTTTTCTTGGGGAGTGACCGTTAATCAAAGTCATCAATTATGCTTCGGGGGTAGCTGATATGGAGCTGGGGTCAATCGGGAGAAGCGAGGACGCTTTAGACAGGGAGCTGGGGTCAATCGGGAGAAGTGAGGACGCTTTGGACATCCGCACGTAAGTGCAGAGGGGTGAGGAAATCTGGGCATTTGGGAATTGCACTTCTAACGAACTAAAAAACAGAAGACCATTAACGTTATAGTCCCCCTATAAAAAGGCCAGATTAGGGGACATCAGTCGTCTTACCTGTCCTTTCTTTCATTACCAACTCGGGTTCTATCGTTTTGCAGAAAGGAGAGGTAGTAATATGGCAAGTTACAATCGTTTTAGTTCCTGTCAATTTTGCCGAACACCTTTGTGTTCGAAGAGACCCAATTAGGTGTGCGCCTGTGGGGCACAACGTTACCACACAAGGGAGGAGGGAACAGGGGGACCCTCAGAGAGAGAGAGAGAGAGTCGCCCGCACTCTAAACGAACCATTTGGTACACGTATGACATGGAGAGAGAGAGAGAGAGAGAGAGAGAGAGAGAGAGAGAGAGAGAGAGAGAGAGAGAGAGAGAGAGAGAAACGTGTACAATAATGGGCCATTCAGTGCGCACACAACACAGAACAGCAGGGGTTAAGTAATACGGAAACACAGGCAGAGGGATGACGTAGATCCATACATTACGTACACACATACTCAGGTGAGGGAGACAGTACATGTATTATATACAAAAATCCAAGACAAAACATAGAACAGTTATTGGCCATAATGATCTCTTCCTGTATGCTGTGCATCCTTAGCATCCTAAGCTCTTTTTACCTTTTTCTTCTCTTTTATCGTCTGCTGCCTTTACTGGTGGCTTCAGTTGTACACACACTTACGCCTTTAGTAATTGGTCAAGAACAAACCTGATCGGGCTAATGTGTTTCCAGGCTGAGGCAACAGTGGGTGTCAGTTGGGAGAACAATGGGGTAGCTTTGAATTTCATGTCTATGAGGGTGCGAAAAAGGATGTAGTGTATTTTAAATGTAAACCTCACCTCAAAATATTCCTTAAACTTTCCCTATTTAGTTAAATGTAGGATGCTTATTCATTAGTGCACGTCATTTTTGGCTGTACTATTCGGGGTGCCAAGCGAAGTCATATTTTGTAGTTTCCGCTTGCTGTCCCCCCAAGCGCTAAATTTAGGGAGAGAATTAGTCATTGCTTGCATGTCATGTGTAGGCACCATAATCAAACCCCTTTTTCCCATCTCTTCGTCCGCTAGATCATCATTTTTTCGTACTTTTAATCGATGTTCCGATGTGACCTGCAGAAAGAAGGAGAAAAGAAAAGGGGGGGGGGGCAGCATTTAAAAACACATTAGTGCGCATAAACCCGAAAAGGCTTTTACTTACTACATACTCGGCCTATCTCCACGGAATGCAGTCCCTGCCAACTCGGCATTTAAGCCCAGGTGGACCGCTTAGTGTGGGAGAGATAATTATCGGAAGCCTGTGGATAGCATAGGTCGCCCAAGTGTGGTATTACGGATCGTGTGCAGGGGGGTGGTCAGAACAAAGGGCAGTCAGTGCAAATTGGGGGGGGCGAGCTCGTGCTCTCCTTTGAGGAAAAGGGATAACCTACAGCGGTACGGAGTCGTTGTCGTTCGTACTAGGGGGGTCAGGTGGCACTTCTTCGGGGCGACTTAGGGGCATTTTTAAAACAATTTTCCTGATACAGGTAGCATATAAAGTATAGGCTAAATACCAGGATCTTTTAGCGGTTGCTTTAGGCTGTACAAAAATGCAAACCACATACAACAAAAACCTGGACCGTTCAAATTTGCAACATTTCTGCGTACTATACTTTTCAACCCTTAACTAATTGAGCTGAGCCATTCCACCTGTAATTTAGTTACATCGGAAATAGTAGTCATTTATTCGAAACTTACCAATTTACGCGTGACCACAACGTTTACTTTTTGTTTTTCAAAAATCTTTAATAAAAATGTCGGTGTACAAATACGAGCCTACAACCTCGTGGGCCGGCCACGGAGCAGGCTGGAACTGTACATGTGGGGATACTTAGTAGTGGAAAACTTAATGGAGTCGGTGGTCGTTGATTTCATAATAAAAAGTGCAACAAGTGCAACAAAATCATATCGAAACTTCAGTGTGAGCGAGTATCATAAGTGTTGAAATTCGAACTTTCAATAATCATGATGCGCCAAACCTTAACAACAATTCATTGTCCGAATGTTCAATCGGTACCCATCTCATGTCAATTCATTGTCCTTCATTGTCCGAACACATAATCAGTACCCATCCCATATCAATTCATTGTCCGAACTGACAGTACACATCCCATATCAATTCATTGTTCGAACATATAATCAGTACACATCCTATATCAATCCATGTGTTTAAAAAAACTACATACATATCTCATGACACCAAGGCTGAGCAATCGGGGTATAACAAGGAGTTGAAAGTTTCATTTGTACCGGCGCCATTTTGGGTGCAGCCAAGCAGATCCAGGCATAGTCAAAATCTCCACCAACTCGTGGTTGGCCCAGAGCCCCTGTCAGCAGTCCAAAAGTTCCGTTAAAGGCAACAGAAAGGATCGGTGGTATGAACCATCAGTCAAAAGGGGGAGGGAGGCAACAATTTTTCTACCGGGTCATACTGGGTTTTCACCGGAACTGATCCGAACTGTAGTCTGCAGTATGTTAGTCATTCAAACTGAGGCTGGCATCAGCATGGGAGCGCCGACGTCTCGCGGCTACCTTTTCATCGTTCCGTGGGCAATCATGGCAGTCATTCCCCATCGAGGGTGTCCGCGGGGGTCGGGGGCCCCCGTGGCTCTTATAGAATCTTCAAAGTCAAGGAGAACACTTATGATGGTGGGACTCACTTCTTAATCAACAAGCAACCGGGCCATCCCTTCACGCCGGGCCCGCTCCTGTAGGGTGGATCGCCATTTTACGAGTGGGCGAACCCTTGTCGGGTGAGTGGAGCGTTGGGGGTGCCACTGGGGACCTCCACCTGGGGAGGTGGGAGAGGCTCGTTCGCGCCGCCTCTCCCTCCCAGTGCATCCTACGGCGTCTCGCTTGACATTTGTTATGGCCGGACCAGGCGATGAAGAAGAGGGGGGGTCAGAGGCATGTGCAAGACGTCCCCCCCCGTGTTGTCGCAGCCATTATTTAAGCAAGAAGAGGAAGGGGCGCCCAGTACGTTTCGGGCCGGGCCTCCGGTTGATGGCGGCCGGACGCTCTTTGCCACGGCCCCAGGGACGGGTTCCTTGGTTCATCCTGGGGACAGACCTTGGCGCGTTGTGCCGCCTCCGGGCTATTCGCGTAGTGGTCCCTCCACCCCAGGCCTCTTGTGGAAGCCGGACCAGGTGATTAAGAGGGGGGGGGTCGGTGGCATGAGCAAGACACCCCCCTCCGTGTTGTCGTAGCCATTATTGAAGAAAGAAGAGGGGACGCCCGGATCCCGTCGGCCTCGGCTCCTCTTCTGACCCACCTTACGCGACGACCTCCGGCCGATGGCTGGTAGCAGGACCCGCCCTACACATGTCGAAGCTCTCGTCTTCCGGATGGGCGTAGCCGCGAACCTGTTGCACTTCAGGAGTTTCCAGAAAGGGGGTAGGTATCTGCTTATTTGTATCTATCTCATGTTACCGTTGTTAGGGCGTGGCAGGCGGTGGGGCAGACATGTTTGGAGCAGTGAGGGGTGGCGAAGCCTGGTTGCCTCGTGGCTGCCGTGATGTCAAGCTTGGCTTCTCTCACCATTTTCATGTTTCTTATTACGGGCTTATTTCTAACGTTTCTTATTTCTAGCGAAATCATGTGTTTTATCGTGAGCTAATTCTAACGTTTTCCTATTTGTAGCGAAATCCGAGCCAGATGACCTACCTCTAATAAATGGTCCGGGTGGAACTAGTTTACCAATCAGTGGGGAGTAGATAGGCCCGAGAGATTACAACGGGGGACAAAGGTCCGCCTTACCTACCCTTCACTACTTGCAAAGATTAGACAGAATATTTCTTTTCTACGTTATTTGCAAACAGAGAATACCTCAAAAGAACTATTCCTTGGACAATAAATGTCCAGACAATCAATCAATCAGTGGGGAGAAAAACAGGCATGACGGATTACAACGGGGACAAAAATCTGCATTACCTATCCTTCACTATCTGCAAAGGGGGCAGAATATTTCTATTCTTCCCTGTTTGTAGACAGGGAATATCTCAAAGAGCAATAATCAATAAAAATCGATAACAAACAATCAGTGGGGAGAAAGATAGGCATGGTGGATTACAATGGGGGACAAACGTCTGCATTACCTATCCTTAACTATTTGCAAAGAGAGAGGAACGTTCCTATTCATCGCTGTTTGCAAATAGAAAATGTCTCAAAGAGAACCAATACTTCAAGTACAATCAATCAATCAATCAGATGGATAAAGCCATCCTACCAATCGGACGTAAAGATGTCCTACTTAACCTTACCCGGACCGGACCGTGTGGGCAATTCTTCGCCTTCCCTTTTCCAGCGCCCGATCGTTCTCTTCCTTCATGTTTTTACCGCAGCATTCCTGTGGGATTCCAGTCAGGACAGTAGGTCACTTGAGAGAGGTCCGTTCAGAATCGGTGAAGTTCATTCAATCGGCAGCCGGACGAGGGCCCTCTCAAGGCAGGTATACTCCAATCGTTTAGATGTTCACCCCATCGTCTGGACCTCTCTTACCGGACCTTACGTCGCTGATGGACCCCGCGTTGGGACGCCAATTGTGGAAAAGTCAGCCCATAAAGCACCTGATGCCCAGGATGCTGGCGCAGGATACCTCTTAGTTCCCATCTTGAACAATTACCAAATAAAGAGACGGGCGCTGGAAGCGGGAAAACAAGAACAGAGTTTTATTTCTCATGAGGAGAGCCTGTCATTTCGGACACTCGCATAGTGTCTTCAGGAGGTGCTCTAACAAGTTTCTCTGAGGCTTCGTCTTTTATACACATGTTTATGATGCACAAACATTCCTTATAACAATAAAGACATTGTGCAGTAAGGAAAAAAGACATCCCCGGTACCCCCCCAGTTCCGGCTCATTCCAACACGTGGCTACAGTAGAGGTCCTCACCCCCCATACAATAGGAGGGGGCTATCACGCAGCTGAGTGTTCCGCTGATTCCTTTGGAATGTGTGCGCCTGATCCAATCTCAGGGGTGGGGAGGTCATGATCAATAGTAGCTCCTTTGAAGAGGGGCGAGTGCATACAGTAGCGGGCAATAAACTGTATCCTCAGGCTAAGGGATGACCAGCGGTCCGTGCAGACAATCGGGCTCAGAGGAAGGGGTCATCAAAGGAGAGATATTCATGAAAGGAAGGATCGGTGTGGACAATCGAGCGTAGAGGAAGGGTTTATCAAAAGAGGGGTATTCATGGAAGGAAAGGAGGTGTTGGTCAGGCGCGGGGTGTGATTCCCAGAGACAGAGTCGTGCGGAAGGGGAGGGTTCATGACTTGTGCATGTGAGAGCGGGGGCAGCCAGGGTGCATGGGGGATGCTTGCAGGGTCAGGGAAGTGCGCTGACGAGCGATCGTGAACAGGGAGACCATGGTACCTAAAATGGCTGTCGTGTATGTTCATACGTGAGTCTGAGGAATGGGCAAGATGGCGCAGATGATGTTCAGTACACGAACTAAAATTCCACAGTGTAACGTTTTCCGCAACCCCCCCTTTCTTCAATGGAAGCCTGTGTTGTCAGTCAGAGCACAGGCTCTCACTGAAGTCAATGGGAGTCTGACCGAACGGTGTTCGGATCCATCGTATTTGGTCGGCCCCAAGTGTAAAGGGGGGTGTCTGAAGGGTCTGGTGGTCTCTGAATCATGATGTTACAAGCGTTGACAAATCTGGTGAAGTATGAGCCCAAAATCAATAACTGAACTAAAGAAAAGCAGGATTCATAATGGCGCCTAAAATGTTCTCCGTCCTTTGGGAAACAATGTTTACAGATTTATTGTAGCTATACCCATCTCCTAATTTCACCACAATAAGGGTAACTGTGGATTAGTACACTAAACTGTTCATGTCTCTGCTCTTACCAAACTACCCACAGTGTTCGAAAGGACTGTGATCCTCTGTTATGACGGTTTCAGACCTCATGGATTAGTCTTGAAAATTATCTCTGAATGTGGTCTTGAGCAGTCTCTGAATTTTGGAAATCCCTTTGTAATAGACTTGGCATACAAAGAGTACTGACTTCTAGTTTGCATTCTGAAGCTAATGACTGAACTGACAGATTAAAATCATCATCAAATAGCTTGATTTCACATTTAAGTAAAATGCAAAAAAATACATATGACAAATAAGATTTCAATAAATTACACTAAAAACCTCATAGGCATATGATCTTTCTCGAAATCCTGAAAAGATACTAAACATAACATAACATTGATTTCTATTAAAAAGATTTACATTTGATCAGTGATTAGCTAGACTGCGAGTTTTTACAGCTGCGCATAAAAAAGGAGGCCATTGCTAAGCACACATATGGTGTCTCTAGCTGTTGCACAATGGACAATGTTGTAATATGACTGCGAAAATTACATTTCTTTAAAAAGGGGATAATGAATCTCTTTCTTTCCTTTACATAAAATTGGCAACAGAATACAATATTTACAATAGATTGTTTTGATATTTTGTCACAAGGGCAGAATTCTAATTGATTCAGATAAAAAAACATTTGAAGGATAGCCCAACATTATTGTCACACAATTGAAGCGAAATCTTGTCAAAATGAATCAGTGATGATTATTTTCTACAAAGGTGAGATATTGAGATGTACCATGTAATGTAGGGGGAATAGCACTATATAGAATTACTGAGGCTATTTCTTTATATCTATTCCATCTCTCTTGAGCACATTTCTCTAAAAAAAGATTTTTTTTGTCTCATCCTACTCAAGGTTTCACAGAGTTCAGGTTGGGCATAAAGATCCCCAGCCCCAAAGACTCAAGAACGCGCCTTACATATTGTCACCACATCATTTTTGAGGCATGCTACATTTTCATGATGTCCATCAGAGTAGATTGATCTGGCTTGCCGACCTTCCGTTTCCAAGTGGACAGCCATAATAACAGAGGGGAAGTTTAATTGTATCATAATATATGGCAATGCTAACGCTCTATGAACAATGCAATTTGAACAAGACTTTGGGACAGATAATAATCTTTTAGCAAACCCATCCTCTACCTTTTGTAGGCTATCCACATGGGTTGTACCCCAGATTGCTGCTCCATACATTGCCACAGAAACTGTTTTAGCCAAGTAAATTTTAACCATCTCATGTATTGATTTGTTACCCATGTTTGCCGTTAACCTATAAATTGCAGCTATGCTTTTGCTCATAATGTGTGGTTTTTGAGGTCATCAATTTCCAGTCTAATTTGGTGTCATGTCTGTTCTTCCCAAACTACCCGCAGTGTCAGAAATGACTTTAATCCTCTGTTTATCATGGTTTCAGACCTCATGGATTAGTCTTGAAAATTATCTCTGAACGTGGTCCTCAGAAGTCTCTGAATTTTGGAAATCCCTTTGTAATAGACTTGGCATCCAAAGAGTATTGGCTTCTGGTTTCATTCTCAAGCTAATGAACAAACTGAAAGATTAAATTGAAATCTTGAAGAGATCGGAATTTGCTACATCTTGGCCGCCCAATTGAACTGGAGATGCCCAGAGAGCGCTTCATTGCTCTCTGTGCCACTGGAAATAAGCAATACATGGCTGATAAGCCCAAATAAAGGTTCCTTGTGTTCCAGTTTAGGGAGGCATGGCCTGACAGTTTGGGCTGAACTACTCCCAGTAGAGAAGGGTCAAGAATGAGTTGCAAGTGGCTGGGTACAAACTGAGGAGGCATTGTGGGTGAAAGATGATGGATTTGGATGAGGATCAAAGGACTTGCCAGTGGCTGAGTTTAATTCAAGAATTCCACCCATCACTTTGTTTTTGATGCCCTAAGTCTGACAGGTATGCCCAGATGTGGGTCCCATGTTTACTATGTCATTGGGACCAAGCAATACCTGGCTGATGAGCCCTTTTCAGGGGTAAACTGACCCTGGGTTGCTTGTTTTCTGGTTCAAAGAAGACCTGGACTGGCAGTTTCCTATTGGGGCAAGTCAAGACTGCTTTGCATATGGCTGGGTCCAAACTGAGTAGATGCAGTGAGCAAAAAACAAGGGATTCGGACAGGACCTCAAGAAATTGCTCTGACTTGGTGTCTCTATCTTTTCATGAAGCAGCAGTCACCATGAGGGCTAGGAGTGTTCATACTGCTTCCGGCTGCGGGGGACATTATTGGGCTCAGTAGGTGTGAGCTGAGTCTTTTTGTAGGCGGTTGTTTTTAAATAATACAAAGCACATACCTAGTGGCTTTTTAAACTTGAATTTAAAACTGAAATTTCTGTGATATAATCTTTTGTACGGGGAATATCCTCACTGGGCGCACCAGGGAAAGTGGAGGTTTGGGCTGTGTGTGTGCTGCTGATCTCTTGTCTTTCTTGTCCAGCGCGCCTTGAAATTGAGGAAGCAGCGCAGATGTGCCGCTGGTGCGCTGAAGTCGGGCCTAAGGCAAGCATGTCTGTGCCCATCAGCGGCCAGGGATTCTGCCCCTTTTTCTCGAGGTAGGATACAATACACCCCAAACCATTTACGTATGCTCTGCAGCTCACCAATGAACACCTGCACACAATGTGTGGACCCTAGCAGGGGATTCTGGGTGTGTCCGATCTGTGGGTGGTCCCTACCGCAGGGCTCTAATCAGGGCTAGCCTGACAGCTCTCCAACTTTCGAATGGTGTCGGGACGGCCTGATTAACTGTCACTTTCTAGTCATCAATAAATATGTGATTTTTGGTCTTTTCACTGACTACTGCCTAGATGTATCTGGTTGTCAGAATACTCTAGGCCTGATGTTATCCAGGCGCTACCCTCTGACTTCCGTATAACAAGTCTAGATTGGCAGGATAAAAGCGGGGGAGGGCTAGCAATCATCTATAGGGAGGCACTGAACTGTCACACTGCGCAACTCAAGATCGCTAACTGTGAGAGCATGGCCTTCAAACTAACACAACTGTCCACCTTTCCCCTCTCTGGAATTCTTGTTGATAGACTCCCGGGTACCTAAACTCAGTTCCTTTGAGCTATGCCAGAAGAGGTGGCAGAGCTATCTCTATACAAAACTAAATTCACTGTACTAGGTGATTTCAATCTACACGTGATTGTCAAACGATGGTGCCACTAAAACCATGTTACAAGATATGGCCTCACTCCAGCTTATACAGCTGGTGGACTGTCCCACACCAAGAAGGACCATACCATTGATCTGGGGTTCAGTAACATGAATGCACTTCAGCTCAAAACCCCTCTCCCCCCGTAATCTAATCAGACCACTTTATGATTCCCTTTAGGGTCCTGTTACCCCCCTCAATTACATCTGCTATCTCTGTCAGATTATTAGATTGCACCTGGCATAATCCAAATGAAGAAGGGTGGGAATTGGCCTTGGAAAGCCTATCACCAGACCTTTCAGAGGATGCCACAAGGGCAGCTCTGCAATTCCATTGTTGGGTTACTCCATCGCTGGTCAGTGATTCCATCGTTGGATCATTGAATCACTTGATAAAGTAGACTGAGAAAAGTTGCTTGAATCTCCTTAGTTCAATGGCCACTTACCTTCTCTGAAAAAAGAATGCAAACAGATGGAGGGGAAATGGAGAAAGACTTTTGAGGATTTAAGTAAAGCGAACTATAGGAAAGCCATCAGGTTATACCACTCGGAAGTTGAGAAGACTCAAACCTTCTTTTTTTACACCAAAATTGCTCACTTTTCTAACTCCCCCAAAGGAATCTTTAGAATCCTCAAAGACATTACGGTACCGCCCACAGCTTGCCCCAAGGAAAATGCCTCAGTCAAGCAAAGTAATTATCTGGCACTCTCTCTCTCTCTCAGAGAAAAATAGTGGACGTCTATTCATCTTTCCCGGAGAAGGCTGGTTCCCCTTACTCTGAAAAGATCGACACGAGGGACTCCTCTCTCAATGTACATGGAAAATTTGAGCATGTACTCCTCCTTAGTTAATACATGTTTTAAATATCAAGCAAGCAAAGAATCCCATTAGATGATACAACATCCGGCACATGTTTCGCCCTAGGTGGTCAGTAGGACTAGGGCTTTCTCAAGGCTTCTAAATAGGTCAGAAGATCAAAAATTCGTTTCCTTTGGGCGTAATCAGTCTTCAAACAAACATATTAAATGCTGCAAATTGTGTTAAGTGGTGGAACAGGTATCACAGGTCAATCCCTCATATAAACGTCGCGGCGATCTAGCTCGAGGAGGGATTGACCACCACTTAACGCAAATTGCAGCATTTGATATGTTTGTAGGTGTCAAGGGCGGAGCCCTGAAATGGCATCCCTCCTTTCTGAAGTGTCGAACCTTTCAGGGTCTAAATCAATCATACTATTTGTCTAGTCTTACCCTCAGTTCTGGTGTGCCTCTGGGTTTTATTTCATTTGAGACACTGTTTCTTTGCATTTTGCGGTTTTGTTGTTGCAAAGCAGAACCTTTCTCTTCTTTTAGAATGGAATGGACCCCAGATGTGCTGGATGAGAGGTGAAGGGGGGGGGGGGGGGGGAACTAGGAGGGGATTGTTTTCGCATTTTCGGTTGTTATAACATGAGCTCCAGCAAACATATCAGGTATGTGTCTAAACCCCACTTTCTGTTGGTTGTGTCTCCGACGAGCAGTATCGGATCCCACCAGCGGAGGGAGATAAAAGGAACGATTGGCAGCAGTGTGAGAGTGTGTGGATGTGAGTTTCATTTCCATTTCGTTTTAGCAATGCTTATTAAACACAGTTTTACTTTTTCCGGCCACTACAACTAATTATTCCTGCAGCCTCACTGAATATTCCTTAATTTACTAATCTAAGGAACCTCTGACCTGCGGGTCACAGAAGATGCCAGCAGCGAGTGTTTAACCCACAGCAGTGACATGTATGGCCTGCTTGAGGCAACTTATTACACCTGTCAGGTTACCATAATATCACTCGAACCCCCGTGCAATAACACCAGAAGAGCCCCCGGGGGAGTCTGGCTGCTGTCAAAGGTCGCAGGAGGAGCAAAGCTCGGTTGAGATGTGAGAGCCCTTTACAGGTGAGCTGAGGATGCCCAGAGGTGGCGTCACGTGCACACGAGTAAGAGCTGTCAATCATTCAGATTGACAGCTCACATTCAGGAGTTTGTAAAGGGCAGATAGGCACCAGTGAGGGGCGCTCTCTGGGGCTTCCACGTCACCCCTTGAGGCCCGCCCCGGTGAATATGAACATGTCTTTAATTAGAGTCAATATCTGGGAAACGGTCTTTCTGGAGGAGCTGTTTGTTGCTGCACCCTAGCAGGGCAGGGTCACAATCCGTACGTCATCAGAGGCAGCGCAACCTGCACCTGCCTGCACAAGCCCCGCCTCCTACCTGCACAAGCCCCGCCTCCTACCGGCGCAAGCCCCGCCTCCTACCGGCGCAAGCCCCGCCTCCTACCTGCACAAGCCCCGCCTCCTACCTGCACAAACCCCGCCTCCTGCCGCAGGTGTCTTGTCCGCGGCTGCCCATAGGCCGGTAGCATCTGTCCCCGCCCGCTGATCCCACAGAGTCTATAAATCCCCGGCTTCGGCCGCTCTTTGGTTGATGGAGGTTGTGTTGGGAGTGGGTGTGTTGATGGGAGTGGGTGTAAAGGGTTTGCAAAAAAGTGGGTGTTAAGGATTTGTGTTTTGTTTAGTGATTTACGTGTGTTAGGGTTTTCAGAAAAAGTTATCGGGGTTTTTCTTTTCATACTTTGACTTTCGTTTAAAAAAAAAAGAATTCGAATCTGCTGCCAATTCTGTGGGGAACAAACCGCAAACTGAGGGCAGGAGGCGTCTGGAAGGGGTTCGAGGGGATGAACCTGTGGGGAGGGGGGCGCGTTCCTGTAGAAATGTGCGTGAGTGGGGCTGAGTGCGCCCCCAAACTGGAGCCCACTGCAAACCTCGCTGCAGGCCGGCTCCGTTCAATGTTGGTTCCCGAAGTGAACCCCGTTCCTGGTTTAGTTTGAGGGGGGAGGACGGAGGGGGACTCCACGGACGCCTGTCCCCCTCTGTGCCTGGACGCGCCTCGCTCTGCCCTCGGCGCTTTCCACAGAGCGTTGGTCGTGAGTGTTTTGTGGCTGAAATTTACTTCGGTTTCTCCTCGCCTAAAATGTTCATTTTCTATGCTTTGTGTTCATTATTTCGCCTCGTTTATTGGGTCACTTAGAACCGACCAGAACTACAGCCCCCAGAATGCACTTTTTTGTTATAAATTGAACCGTGGCAGATTTGCAAACCCTCCAGATTCAGGCGGGAGACGCCGGTTTGAAGGCTCGTCTCCCGTCTCCCGATTCACGCACACCCGATGCCAGCACTGATGAGGTCACCTGCTGCTCCAGGCTGCAAAATATCGAAAACGCATTTTAATGGCTGTTTCAAAGATGGACTGGAGTTTCTGTACATGCTGTAGTGTCCTGCCAGGACACAGTCTAGTTGTTGCAGTGTAACCCTACACTAAACACCCACCCACCACAGACGTCACTGGGTCAGGTGACGCTGTTAATAAAAGAGCCTGAGCGCACGTGCTCGAGGCCAGATCTGCTATCCCCTAACTGGTGTCCGGGTGTCTCATTTCCTATACCATGTGGGCCTAAGGCCCAACACTACATTGGCGACGAGGCCGGTAGTGAAGCCATGCGTGCCACTGCCATTCATCCCGAAAAAAGGGGAGAGAGCTGCCCGCCTGCAGGGCACCCCCTGTAGCAGGGCGCAGCAGCGCCGAGAAGCCGGTGAGCACGTCGGAGCCCCACAGCCTGCAGCGACCGTGAGGCCCACCGCACCAGCCCTCAAGGACGAGCCGACCGGAGCCCACCCGCGTCGGCCGCCACCAACAAGCACCTCCAGGGAAGAGCGGACCGCCCAGTGCCCACCTGAGACGGCCGCGAAGCAGAAACCCCCACCGGAGAGGTGCACCGGTCGGACGGAGCCTACCCGCCACGACCGCAGCCCAGGACCTGGCCCGTCGGCCGAAGGTGAGCCGGCTCCCCCGGAAGACTGTGTACCAAAGCGGAGCCCACCCGCTATAGACACTAACATTACAGCAGAGCCGGCGGAGCCCACCCGCGGCCTGCTAGGAGCGTCCCCAGCCCCCGCCGCGCAGCGTGTGTAGTGTAAAGCTGCGGCGGCGGGAGAACAATGAAAGCGGAGCCCACCCGCTGCAACGAGGAAGGCGGCCCGGCCTGGCGAGGAGAAGCACTGCCCGGCACTGTCGCTCCAGGCGGAGCCTACCCGCCACCACAAGAACTCTGCCCCCAGCTCCCCTGCCCGCGCTAGGACTGTGTGAGGCTGGCGGGCAGGGAGAGCAAAGACAATGTCAGGAGTTCGCCGCAGCTAGCGAAATACACAATACCCTCATTTCACAGCAGAAGCATGTAATGCCGGCCAGCAGCCAGCGCTGGGGGGAGAAACGTGCCCCCACCTCCTGTGCCTTCACCTCCTGTGCCTCCAACATGCATCCGGCTGACAGCCAAAGCAAACACCACAGCTGCAAGCTACATACAGCCCCCAACTGGCCCAAGTTACAGAAGGACATGAAAGGACTTACCTGCAGTGGCTCCAGCCCCCTTCTGCATACTCCTGGCATCACCAGGTCCTGCAAGCAAGCTCGGGACTCCAAGCCCAACCAACATGGGAAGGAAAGTCACCAAGAGGAGGCAAGCTGTTGCTGAAGGGAATCCAGCCCACACTGCCATCTAGTGGTCACTAGGTGGTATTGCACCCAAAAGAAGCCACAAGAACAAACAAGCACAAGTAAGCAACAAGAGACTGCCCACCCCACAGCGATCAGAGTCACCCCCTTCCCCCCAGAGCCTGTGAACATTTTGCCTGGGACAGGGAGTGGGGGGGGGGAAAGAGAAGACTGGCGGAAAGGGAAGAGGAAGCCTTCCAGAGGCCAGGGGAGCCCCAAGCACATTACCACAAACGCAGGGAAGCTGGTACCGGCACATACTTACAAATGAAATAAAGAGGACCTACCTGTCCTCCACGTTAGCCCAGCACCGACGGCTCAGATCCATCTGGAAAATCTGAACGAAGCTCCAAAGCAGCACACCAAGACGCAGCCTGCCAACAGGATCTATCCAGCACTGCCACCTAGTGGCGAAATCGCAGCACTGCATCCGCTACACAAAATACTTTGTCATGTCCCTAACACGAGATTCTGCCACAGAAGTAATCTCAGGCTGCTGTGACCCACATCAAGAAAACCAAGGCACCTCTACACAAGCACGACAGTGCGCAAAGGAAAAGCACGCCTGCCACAGGAGAAATAACACAAGCATTGCACAACACAATTCAAATCAACAGCAGCAAGGGGCAACAGACTGAGTAACGCCCCAAGGAACCAAGCAGCAAGTAAATGCACAACGCAACACAACGCAACCACAACTAGGATCTACTACCACGCAGCAAGTAAGTGCGCAACCACGCAGAAGACACCCGCACACCCCGGCAAAGGGTCTGCCGATATCACTTCCAGCGCGACGTGGGAAAGAGGCACGAACGCCTCACCAAGCATCCAAGCACTGACAGAACGTCTGGAGGGAAACGCCTGCCAAGCACTGGAAGAATGTCCAGGGGAAACGACTGCCGAGAGCAAACGACGGAGAGAGCAGCGACGCCTTGTGGCCACAGGTGTTCACCGCAGCATCAACCACTCCCGCCAACGGTCCAAAGCAGCAAGTCCCTGACACCAGCCAAAGCAGCAAGTACCCAACGACTCGCAACAAGCGTCCAAGAATTCCACACCCGCACGACAGGACTGCGCAGCACTGCGCCGGAACGTGCCAGGAATCAAGGGCGCCAAAGTGACGCTACACAGCGACACGCCAATGCCACGGGACAGCACACAAAGGTCCCCAACAGAGACAGCCATGTCTCGCAGCAACCGGAGCGCCATCGTCAGCACACATGGCAGCATGCCCCAGAGTTGCACCAGGAGCGGTGACGCAACCCTCCCCCGCGCAGACAAAGCGCGCCAACGCCAAAACACCGTGACGGTGAATAGCAACCAAAAAGAAAATAGCACAGCATGACAACTCATGCCCAAGATGAAAACTGACCAACATGGAAAGGGAGGGCGCGACGCCATGAAGAAAAGGAAGATACGACGACAGGTCTAGTTACCAAGCCAAGTGAAGACAGTGTCCTAGCACATGGACAAGACCACGGGGACGACATGTAGAGGGCCCGCTACATGGAGAATCCTGGTTAGCATGAGAAAGCAAGAAAGAAGACCGGACCGCGTCGAGGAAGTGAACGAAGAGGAAATGGAGAATCACATCACTCCACAGAGGAGGAGAGAGAACTACAGCACACAGGAACATCGGTGCTGTCCAAGGAGCATCGTAACAATCAGCACACAGGAACATCGGTGCTGTCCAAGGAACATCGCAACATCCGTGTGGATCCCGGTAATCCCTACAACCTGCATTCGAAGAGACCAACCACTGATGAACTGCATGGGTGCCCCGTGAACCTGAAGCTTACCGAAGCAGAGCATACCCGAGCACTAGACAATCCACCCTTGTGGACTACACAAGACTCGACTGTGGCCATGTCCGAAGTTCGGCAGCGACCCGTACAGCCCACGCGATCAAGTGGCGGTCCAGGGGACAAGGGCCTCGGCCGCATATCCTGTGAGAGAGGAATCCGGATGGGAGAGGTGCAGCAGCGGCAGCTCCACGACAGGCAACAGGAAGCATGAAGGCCCCAGGTAATCACCTGGCACCGAGAAACGGTCGGTTGAAGACACTGAACCCATGTCCCAACGGCAAGACCATCCTGGCGGATGACATCAACACCCCCGAGGACATCATGAGAGACTTGGCGGTGAGTCCGTTGGCAGTTCGGCAGCGACGCCTTTGCGCGGCTCATGCGAAGCCCGCACGGCCCACCCGGTCCCGTCGTGTCCTGCAAGAGGGTCCTCCCAGCGTCTCTAGTGAGAGAAGAGTCCAAGCAGGAGAGGCCAGTCTTCAAGGCTCCCGTGAGAGAGGAGTCCAGCAAGAAAGGCAAGTCGGAAGTTACCTGGCCGGACGGAGATGTGAAGGCATCAAGATCAGCAAATCCAAAGAAAGACCTCTCGTGCCATGATCGTCTCCTACAACCAACAAGCGTGGTCATCCACTGGACTAGGAACACCTGCGAGACCCCTCAAGGGTCACACCCTTTCTGCTCCCAAAGTGAGAACACTGTACATAAGCGTCAACACAGCAAGACAAGGATGATCTGAAGTACACCGCCGAGGTGAAGCTCATCTGACTGACTTTGTAGTCCTGGAACTTTCAACATTCTCCCAGCTGATCGCCTGAAGAAGATCTGTTGGGGCTATCAACTGTTATTGTTCTGTTTTCTTACAGGTCGGACATTCGCTTTTCCTTTCATTAAAGTTGGGGAGGAATGTAGTGTCCTGCCAGGACACAGTCTAGTTGTTGCAGTGTAACCCTACACTAAACACCCACCCACCACAGACGTCACTGGGTCAGGTGACGCTGTTAATAAAAGAGCCTGAGCGCACGTGCTCGAGGCCAGATCTGCTATCCCCTAACTGGTGTCCGGGTGTCTCATTTCCTATACCATGTGGGCCTAAGGCCCAACACTACACATGCCATGACCAGAATAAACTCATTTAAGAGTTGCGGATTTTAGGTTAAAAGGTTGCATTAAAAAGTCTCATATCCCAGGCAATGCCCGCGCCCCTGCGCCAAGAAGCTGTAACTCCTGATGGCTTACAATGATACCATGGTTTGAAGAGGACAAAGCTTCGGGTCTTTATGGGGGTGCACAGATGTTCAGAGGGGGATTCTGGCCGCTTTGCAAACCGAGTGTAAAGGGGAAAAAAAAAACACGTAAGGATGAGAGAATTAAGATCCAGGAAATCTGTCTAGAAACCTGGTTAACTGGCTGTGTCCGGTTTGCTAACATACACTTGGTAAAAAAAAAGATGTCTTTAACTGTACAGCTAAATACATCGTTAACTAGTCTGAATTAACTTGTGTGAAATCTGATATGTTTTTTACTTCCAATATTTAACATGGCATGTTCACAAACTCTGCTTTTTCACCCATATCTGTGATAAACCTAGCCGTCCCTCTGGTGAAGCCGTGAGCTACCATTAAATACACTATTGTGAAACATTACCTATAAGGCTTAAATTGCAAGAAACTACTCTACGTGCCAGCACTGTTAAAATAAACATTTGAGCTACTATGGTCAAGAAAGGGACTGATTCAACCAGCGTTGAACCTGGGATCATGTTAGTCGCTACTTATTTGATATCCGTTGTCCTACCCGTTTTCATCATTATATTTTCTGTTATTGCGCCCAACACACAGACCCAGAAAATATTATTGTAAGATTATTGAGCGAACACAGAGTTTATGGCTCTTTTGCACATCTGTGCTGTAGTCCAGGATGCATAGGTGAGAAAACGTTCATAACACACAATGATTAAATTAAATTTGACAAATTGATCCTTTGACACATATAGATGTGAGCTTTCATGTCTGTGTTTCTGCCCCACCCCTTACCATGGACCTTTCATCTCAACTAACAGCAGGGCTTCAAGTGGGATGAAACAACTCTGGGATCTCTCAAGGGGGCGTGGCCAATGTAATTAAGGGTGTGGCTTAAAAACACTTAAGCTAAAAATGTGTGCTTAGCATAGTGTCGCCCTACTGGTATTTTGCTGTCTGTCCTTGCGTCCAGATATGATACAAGAAGTAACATCATACCTACAACTGTCAATGGTGGTTAGTTGCAAAGATAAACAAGCAGCAACTGTGGCTTGTATATAGTATTGAAAAAGGTTCCACATGAAGCCGTGGTGACACCAGGACAATGTTGCTGCTCCAGACTCTGAGAAGAGAAATCCAGAGAGAAGATGACTCTTTAAAGGATTTCCCTTCCTCTATAATGCTAAAAAGAAAAGGGACCGCCTGTGCCAGGGCACAAAACAGATCTCCTTAAAAAACTGGTGCTGCTGCTCAGACCTGGTGAGACCCGGCCCACTCAGTGGAGATAACTACCTAGGCAATAATTCTAAAATAATGACAAAGTCATGAAAGGACCAACACTAAGAGTAAACAGTTTCCAAATAGTTACACAATTTTATTACAATCATATAAATCAATAGCTAAAAATATACATTCCATAAAAAATGAATATATATCAACCGTAACATAAAAAATTCTTGTACATAGAAGAGTAAGTTGTGTCGACGCGTTTCGGCGACCAGCGCCTTTCTCAAGACAGTTTACAACTTTCTAAAGTAAAAATTGGACTTAACACAGGGGTAAGGAATTCGACGCTAGTAGGGGTCCATATAATTCTCAGAACCGGGATTCACGTTTCTGATTTAAAAATGATTCTATTCTTATGAATCTGTGGTTCTTATGATTAAAACCGGGTATTTCGATATTGCAGAATTGTTCATCAAGGGAAGGAGCCTGCCTGAATAATAATATAAAATATACCATTCACGACACACTGTGATAATGACTGTGTCCGATAAATCTAAGCTCTCATAGAATTATGGATTCCTAGGTGAACATCTTACCCGTAATAGAGCTTTAGAATACGTCGCCTCTACACTTTGTTTATTCTATGATAACATCTGGGGCCTTAGAATACCGGCATTATCGGGCTATTCGTTAAATAAAGGGCATGTATATTTGTAAATCAGTCACAGTGTGACACTCGATATGCGCTTGATGGCCATACACGTTACTATGCCTATGTTTTCGGCTCTTTGATTCTACGCGGTCTGACGTGATGAATTTCGACCGTGTTGTGTCTGATAAATGCAGCTTGCCGGATTCCTTGGATCCTTTGATTGGGGCGGCGTAGAGGCGCACGTTTCACTCGGACGTGGTTCCGGGATAAAAAATCAGACCCGGCCCACTTAAAGCCCTAGATTACAGTTTGTTTTTGTGCGTAACCGACACCCGGGCCGGGCCACGGGTGGCAGGGCAGTCTTTCCTCCTTTCAATGTGCATCAGCTGGAACATACATTTTGATTTGTTCCCAGAATACAAAGGGGACCCCTGGTGCAAGCTTCTGCTCAGTAGAGAGGGCGGTCTGCACTCAAAGAACAGTAGAGATCAGCACAGCCCCTTTCTATTCATCACGACTGAAAAGGGAAGGCAACACGTGCTGCCTTGCCCTTCTACCAGCTGGAAAATTGTCAGCACTGCTATTGGACACTGCAAGCTACCTCTCTCTTAGGCCAACCAAGTGCAGCTGTTTCTAGTGCTTCTGCTCTGCACCCTACTAGCAGGTCTCTTCTTTTTAAGTGAAATTATTTTTTGCCGTGGGTCTCATATTCTCAACATCTTTCTTTCTTTACTGAAGTCTATATTTTCAGATCTCTTTTCATAATGTCGCACTTCACACTTTGCACTAGTTGTCAAAGTGGGGGAAAAAAAGTAGGGGAACCGAGAGGCCACCCCCGCGTCTAGGGGAGGGGGGCCTTTAGTGGGAACTCCGGGCCTGGTGAGATGGCTTCGTTTCTCCAGGTCTTGTCACTGGGAGGGTCTTGAAGTAACGTGAGATGCCAGGGAGGGCATCTGCGAGCCCTCCCCCAAGTTGATAAAAATACGGCTCCTAAGGGAGTAGCCCTCTTTGTCTCTCGCCTCTGGGGATCGCAGGAAAGGCTCAGCCGGATCAACAGTTGCCCACCCACCCATCCCTAAGTTCAATAGTTGAGTGGCGGGGTCCCGGATAAGAGAAAAGGCCGGGGGACTCTTTTTGGGTGGAAAATGGATGACCATGCAGCAGGGGAGGCTGTTATGGCGGCTCTGGGCTGGCAGGAGAGGGGACCGTCCTGCTGGTGGTCCTGGACGCTCTGGCCCTACCCTAGTAGCTGGTGCTTGGAAAAGGGGGTGGTGGTGTGTCATGCTGGTACAACACGCCTCTAGAGATGCCGAATTGTAAATACATGTTAACCTGTGGCGCATATGTATGGAGCGCATCATTTATGTGTGAATTTAATAAAATGGTCAATGTGGGAGGTTTTACCCGCAAATAAAATGGTGTTTTGGTATATTAAAGCTATGCAGTGGACACCATTCACTTGTAAGCGTTTCACTGGGGGGGGGGGGTGATCAAACGGTGATGAGCGAATGGCACGAGATATCCCACTATGTGGGCGGCGAATCAGAGGGTGGAAATAACTTGAGGATTGGATCAGTGGGCGGAGTCAGAGGTGTAGCCAGAATGCACAAAATATCCCAATTGTTATTATTTGTTTGGCATTTCACTGACCAGTTACAGCTTATTATGTTATTTAATTCAACCAATGGATACACATGATTATTTAAGGTTTAATAAGAATTATTGACATTAAAGTACATTCACAAAGTGGGATATGTTTCCAATCACAGAATGTCCCTAATACGCTTAAAAGTGGAAGCACAAGACATTTGTCTCCGAGCAATGCAGTTTCTGTCATCAGCATTTCTCCTACTTTCCACAGGACCAGTTCACACATGAATAGCAAAATATTCTAGTTTGCAAATGTTTTCTATATAATTATGATCCTGGCATATTTGACACATAACACATCTGCTGCATAATCTGACAATTAATTTACAAATTGTAGCTCAAACGGATCAAAAGTTAGAAAAAAATGTGACTTGTGTTGCTGCGAAGTGGACAGCCCTTCGCAAATGTTACCTGATCACCTTTATTACTGCTGTATTTGTATGTTACACTGGTACTAATAAGGCAACATCTTTACAGAGACTGTTAGCATTTGTAAAATGTCAAAATAATAAATTATCAGAAAATACACTGTATTACGCTGCAGCCTTTTATTTGCTGCATAATTTAGTCAACACTGCAGCATAATTTGGTCCTCCTTTGCTGCATAATACCAGTGCCCCCAAAGCAGGCAGCACATGTTAAAAGTGCTTGTGCATGAAGCAGAGAGACTGAAGTTTATAAACTTAGTTTAGTGTGCGTGCAAATCCTGCATTGCCGATCCCTGGTGATTTTCAGCTACTACTGCTGAAACGAGGCCGATGGGCGTACCGATGGGTGAGGCGGACTGGCCTCAAGGGCAGGCCCAGCTTTAGCATTGATGGCGCCCTGTGCGACAATGTTTTATGCCCCACAATGGCCACCTCCGCCACGGATTCCCTCAATACCACCCTTTAACAGTGCCCCTCAAGTCTCCATAACTGCACACTCGCAGATGTATTTAATTTGATTAACAGCGCAGCTCATACCAGTGTAGGGTGTTGGAGCACTTTACATCACACACAGTATACAGAGACAATCAATGATGTGTGTAAATCACTGTATAGAAAATGTTACACAAGACAAAGGACTACAAGGTGTAGGAGTCACATGACAACCATACTAGTAGGCAATATCATTTAATAGTGATTGGTCTGGAGAAACACAAACTGGGAATTTAAAACATAATTCTATGGTTGGGTGTTCTCTTCAATACCAGAACTGAATTCTATCAATTAAAGCTTTATTCAATCACATTGGCCATAAAAGTACATTTTACATTAAAACATTAATGTTGCAGGTTAAAATGGAGAAAGTTATAAAAAACACAAAGAACAGACCTATTCTGATGGCCCAATTCACGATTGTAAATCCACAATATTATTTAGTGTATGCATCGCCATTGACAGGAAATGTGCAACCCCATAACAAAAGAAGGGGGAAGAAAGCATTTGTAGGTAGGTCAGTGCGGGCCGAACTTGTGCAAAATGGCAATCTTTAAAAAGTGGTAGAATATATTTAACGCTCCATTCGGTATAAAAACCACAGAAAAACATAAAGTGCAATATATCTTGTTGGGAGCAGTTGTCACATGTGCATGGTTGCAAGGAGCTTAACTTTGAGAAGCCTTTAGGTACATTTAGGAGCCAGTGGATACAACTAAATCTAAACCTAGATAAAATAAAGCGATGATGCAGGTTATTAACAAAAGACCAAAATGGTTGGCTTAAAATACCAGGACTTAAGACCATAAAATATCTACACGAAGGTTTCGTAAGTTCTTTTGTTTCTCTATCTAATTGCCTCCTCGTAAGACATTGAATTTTTACGTTTTTCAGGTTGCAGCTTCTTTGGATTCCTATATAGCTCTGGTTGCCGAAGAGTTGAAAGCTGTTGTGAAATATAATTTAACCACAGGATTTCCGTGGCTCCGTACAAACTCATACAATCATCTAAGATTGGTTTAGGTATGGCTTATCTTTCGACCAAATGTTTGGCCACCATATAAGGGGAGCTACAGCAATATTGTCTATCAAGTAGCCCTGTCTTAGTTCCTCATGGATAATAAAAGCTGTAATGCTAGGGGGAGCAGCCAAGAGTTTTCGTAAATGGTTATTTTCTACCCCCTGGAGTTCGCTGCAGTCCTTAAAACCCCACACCACACTACCATACGCTGTCATTGCGACACATTTCTCATTATATATATTTTTAGCAGTGGTTGTATTTGTTTGCTCCCTAATCTTCTAGCGAAATCCAGTGAAGCTCCAGCTGCTCTTGCCAAAATATTTTTCTTTAGAGCGCGCTGTGCTACCCAGTTGCCCCTGTCAAATAATACGCCCAAGTATGCATAAGTGGGCACATTGGTTAACACTCCACCTTTACAGGGAAGAGACTTGTTCCCCCTTTTGGGGAACCCATTGACATAATGTGTGATTTTTTAAAATTAAATTCAAGATCCAGGGCTACCATAAAATCAATAAAAGTGTTAACTAAGGATTTCAGTGCATTTGTGATCCAGGCAAATAAAACTATATCATCTGCATAGAAAAGTGCTGGAATAGATTTAGAACCTACTCTAGGAATGTCTAGGCAAGAGTTAGACAGTACTGCCCCCAGATTATTGATATACAGAGTAAATAAAACTGGGGCAAGGATGCAACCCTGCCGTACTCCTCTTTGTACCTTCCAAGAATTAGATAGGGAGCCATCTTCGTTATATCTCACTGAGGCAGTTGGATGGAGATGGGACCAATGCAAGAAATTTACTAAATTCATGTCCATCCCTGTATCTATCAATAGGTGCCATACCTTGGACCTGTTTACCCTGTCAAAGGCGGACATTAACTTCATAAAAGCCAATTACATACGTCCTTTTTTGGGTAGGCTATACTTACTGGTAATCTTGAGCAGGTTCATGCATTGCTCTATGGACCTCTCCCTTTACGAAAACCAAATTGTAATTCTGACAACACCTCCCTTTCTTCTAGCCAGGTCGCTAGGCGGTCTAAAATTACTTTTATCATGATCTTTGCTGCGGAGTCCAATAAAGAAATTGAGCAATAATATCCGGGTCTTCCCTGGCTCCGTTTTAAAAAATTGGAAATATCACTGCTGTTGACCATGAAGGAGGTAGACCAACCCTTACTGCTGCATTAAACACTACAGTTAAAATTTTCGCCCATACAACCGTTTCTGACTTATAAAGGTCCACCGGTATCCCATCAGGGCCGGGAGCTTTCCTGGTGGACATACCCTCAACAGTGGCGTAACGATAATTGAGGGGGTCCCCTGCCAGGTACGTGGAGGGGCCCCCTCCGGACTCTATTAGGAGCTCTCAGGCTGAAGTGCAGTGCTGAGGGGGCCCCCTTGAGCTTGAGGGTCCCCCGCACTGCGGGGGATGCGTTGGCCTGTGTTACGCCCTGGTTTTCTGGACCTCTTTTATATCCACAATCAAGTCTAGGGGTAAAGGGCTCGGTACCCAGGAGGGTCCTATATGTTCTGCAACAACCTCTGAGTAAATGTGTTCAAAGTGGCCAATCCACCTATGGGATTGCACACTCTACTTTTGTTGTTCTGTTGTCTTTAAAAAATGAGCTGTTTACCACTTTCCAGAATTTTGCACTATCAGCTTGTGAACACGCCTGATCCCTTAGCGAAGCATTCCTTAATTTTAGAGCTAGATCGTAGGCTTTTCTACAGGAATCAATCAATTCGGGGTCTTTGGGTGTGCTTTTTAAGGCAACCATGAGGTCTTTATGAGTTTTGGAACAGTCAGCGGTAAACCATTTTACCTCATTTGTCCCTATCTTGGACTTTCTGCGTATTAGCTTATTACCAATTAGCTTACTTAGTCTATCATAAGCCTCTAATACTTCTGTTGGCTCACTGTGTGTATTTAGACAGCACTCGATTTCCTCTTTGCCCTCAGTATATAGCTGAAGAAAAATAAGTTCCGGGAAAATTTTCTCCCATCTTATCTTTCGGTCCTGGGCTGAAAAAACCCATTAGTCAGAGCTTTTGGCTCCCCACCCCTGCAGACCAAGTAGCCTTTAGTTTCCACAATAATAGGATTGTGGTCACTAAAACTGGTTTGAGCCACCCTAACCTCCCGAATATGTTTGTATATGGGGGCTGAGAATACGACATAGTCTATAGTGGAACTGCAACCTCTACCAAAGAAAGATGGAATCACCTCTTTTTCTTCCCCAGGCTCTAGACAGTGTTAACGCGGGATTTCTGGTCTATAGTTATAGATCTAGATCCCAACTCAGATCGACTGAACCGTTGGTACCTGTCATTGAGTAAAAGGCAATCCACTACTAGGTCAATCAGTTAATGACTTACACCACTCTAAAGAACCACTTACTAAGAATAAGTTTAAAAGTTTATTTCAAAGCCAAAGTTAACTGGAGATACAAACATCTCAAAATAAGGTTCAAAAGATATACTGGTATCAATACAAACATGAATTTTCTAAATGTTCTTAGTCGGCAGAAGAATATCACCAAAACCAATTCAAGAATCACCAAAGTTGCAAGAATAGACACAAGCTGTAGCTTGTGAGTCATTTACAGAAAGGAAAATTTAGATTAGACTGTCCCTACACTAGACTAAGTGACATCCCTACTTAACAAGTTCTTAACCTAAAGAGGTGTCAGCCGTGGTGACTTCCAAAGAAGATCACACACTTCCCTTAGTCTTCGTTATGAATCGAGGTTCCGCAGTTAACCTATCTGCCTACCCATCCGCTCTCTTAGGTTCCTCAGACCATCTGCCTTAACTCCACCCAGGGGTGCTGTCCCTAATACAAAATCACATTTACAATAGAAACGCCCCTTAGAGACGCCCCTCACGTGGTGTTGGTTCTGGTATGTTCCGTGCCGATACTCCTCCGGACCCTTCGTTAGAGTTGACCTTGCTTCCCAGGCTCCTCTCCGGCAGGACGGTACCCCCAGGAAATTCCTGAAGACTCCTCCAGGCCTCTGCCTGGCTCTCTTGAACAAAAGTCTATTCATCACTCACTTGATTAAAACCCCCTCGCACCTGCAAACAGACACTTGTACTGTGGGCCCCAAATTCCGACCTCCACCGTATCTTCTAAGTTGTAAACCATCGAGCAGGCTCCACAGTTTGTGCCTAACACGACCTTTCTCTAACGAGCACATGTAGATCAAAAGGAAACGATTTTTGTCTATTCAGGCCTATTAGAATTACATGAAACGGGCCTATGCACTCTGCAAACCTTTAACTTATTTGTCTAAACAGTATTCTAACTTATTACACACAATGATTATATAAACTTATATAAAACATATTTCAGTTCTATGATCAATAATACTTTGAACTACAATAACATTAATATCCATATTATGTGGACATGCATCAGCTTCTTGTATTCTCTGTGAACTGCCATGTGGCCTACACATTTCTACGTTTAGCAGAATTACATTTTCCCCTCCAACAGCCACATAACACAGGATTCCAACATCATTCTAACATTTCTACACAATTCTACATTAGCTTCTCACACAGATATATGCATTCTAATTTAATTAAACACTCTTATATATTTGCACTCTATAAATTCGACACTCCTACATAATGTTTACTAGACTAATACAACGTGCTTGTAAATATGGTGCACTTCTACAATTTTTCCCCAAATTGCGCTCTCTCAGTCCCCCCTTTGATGACTTTTAGTAGTCATCACCATCACAACACCATCCCTGAGGTATGAATTTGAGTCAAACTGAAGTCGTTCCAGTACCCCCTCGTTTCATCATTTCTAGAGCTCTCAGACTCCTGTACTGATTATCCTGCATCGTGGCTAATCTCCTCTCCTGCTCTCTCATGGATCTCTGCAACCTGTTTGATCTATACCATTGGTACAGCCGCACCAATCCCCACAGGGTGATTATACAAATCACTATTATGATGATGGGTTTCAGTATGTACCAAATGAAACTCTTTCCTAGGTTGGCAAACCAACCTCCAACTTTACCCATTCCTTTACCTACTTTTTCCCACACGTTTACCTGCGTCAAATTCTCAATCTCATGATGAATTTCAGTAATGTTCCGTATGTACTTCTCTAGAGGTTTTGAATTGTCTGGAATGTAAGTGCAACATTCCTGAACCTTCAAAGCCTTACAGACTCCTCCCTCTTTGGCTAACAGAACGTCTAGAGCAAGTCGGTTCTGAAGAACCATTGCCCTTATCGATTGCATCTCTCCCTCCACCAGCATTAATGATCTAGCAGTACTGGCGGACAACCTATCTACAACTGTTGCCAATCTTCTAATCTTCATGTCATTCAGTATTATCCCCAAAAGAGGAAATGCAGCACCAAATACATCTCCAACTACCTCCTCAGTGCGGACATCTCTTCTTTCTCTAGCTTGTGTTCCTCACTCTATGATTTCTAAATCCTTAGCATGGTATATTTTGGGGAAGACAATTGCCAAATAACATGATCCATACCAATTATCTGGTAGTTTCACGTATGCATTTCTTCCACAAACAAAATATACATTTGGAATCACCTGCATTTCCTTCAAGAAATCTTTTGAATAATATTCTAGTTGGGAAGCATGTTCACAACTTACTTCTCCCACAAACACATTCTCGTAATAGGTTTCACCCCTATGTATACACAGTTTCCCCTTTTTCTCTCGATCTAAAGCTATTGGACCATTGCTACCCTTTCTTTGGTGTGACCTTTCTTCCTCGGTCCAATCTGTTTTCCATTGGCCTGAAGCCTTTAAGATCTTCTGTCTCCTATACCGAGCATCCACCTGTCCTACAAACTTTTTCTCAATTTCTGACACTGTACAAGTCAAATTATTTCTTCGGGCATGTGAAGTATCTAATGTTTTCCAGGGAAGGAAAAATTTCTGTAATCTGTCTTCACTCTTATAATAATCCCACTTATTTAAATGCTTGTAGTTTGGCACTTCTGGTAACACTGCATCAAAGTTTGAAAAATAGTATTCAAAACCATCACGTTCATAAAATATGCTCAGCAACAAACTACATGTGATTCCATAAGTCAATGGAAGATGATGATATCTAATACCTTCGTCTACAGAGGCTGGCAACTTCATGCACACATAACAATTTTTAGCCTCCATAGCATCAACATATTCATAAAGCAATTTAGCATATGCATTTGATTTAAAGTTCCCCTGTGATGCATCTACATGTAACCTACGAGTCTCAGCTGCTAGTAAAGCTTTATCTTTCTCTGTATTGTTCCCCTTTTGACCAGCAGTTGTAGGTTTCTGTATCGATACAATTTTTGCTTCCTTTGTTGCTTTCTCTTCATTTTCATGCCCCACCACATAGGATATAGTAACCACTAAAACTATAAGAAAAATCACTCTCACTAAAAGTGTGCCTACAATGCATTTTGTCCTGTGGTTTGGGTTGCCAACCTCCATGATCTCAAACAGTGTAGTTCCGGTTTTCTTTCACAGCACAATGTCTCTTTTCTTTGCACAATGTCTCTTTTCGAACCACACCTGGAAGCTGATAATCCCTTCTGCAAGATCAGTCTTTGAGTTCCATAGCAACAGACAACCCTAGCCCTTCTCCGTCCTCTATATGGAAGTCCCTAAATCTCTTCTTCCACTCGGCGCTAGGTTATCTCTCAGTCTGTTTACTTACAAAGTCTTCACAAAGTCCTTTAGCAATCCAGAATTATACGCGATCCAGCGACTCTAGTCACGCACTCTAATATTTCCAAACGAAGAAGGATCTCCCCAAGTATTGACCTCCTTGGACAACAAGTCGGGAAATCTATTCTGTTAAAAATCATGTCTCTTATTCTGCTCAGATAAGGAGGATAGGGGATATTGAGTGTCGGCAACCCTTCGACCTCCACTCCCGGTATCAGCAACACTATTTCCACCGTTATGATGGGGTCAGTACTGGTCAGGGTCACTTCCCTCACCCTCCCAGATCCCTGTACACTGGACATCTGCAGCGAGGTAGGTCCACTCAGGAGTAGCATATCTTCGGCAAGGCACTCGCACCCTCCTCGACCTTCTCGGACCTTCCTGTTCTTGTCCTTGTGCACTTTCGTGCAGATCCGAGTCTTCAGATATAGGAGCAAGAGTTCTCTCTGGAGTTGACTTCAAGCTTGGCCTCTTTCTTCTTTCAGGCCAACTAGCTTCTCCACGCCTTGTTCTCCTGTATCTTGTCCTCTCACTCAGTTCTTGATCACTCTGGACTTGTTCTGAGTCTGAGCCGTATTCACAGCAACTTTCTCCTTCCGTGGCAACTTCAGTTTCACTGTCGTCCTGTCTTTCTTCTTCTGGATCTGTAGCGCTCCCAACTTCTTCCGACACCCCCACAGCTTGACTGATCCCCTCTAGTGGTTCGCCGTCCACAGCTGGATTTTCATCTGCGAGAGGAGCTGTTTCTTCCAGGGGTGCTGGAACTCTTCGAGTATGGGAAGCGTGGATCCAGTTTGGCAGCCCTCCACACTTCACGGCAGTATTCGTTGTCAATATGACCTGGTAGGGCCCCTTCCAACGCACGTCTAGGCAGTTCTTCCGGACGTGCTTCTTCAATGGAATCCAGTCACCTGGGCACAAGTCGTGACATAGGTCTCTTGAAGATGGAACTTCAGCAGCCTGCACCTGAAGAGACACAGAATGAATGGCGCCGGACAGTCCCTTGCAGTAATCCAGGATCAGGTCATCTGTAATATTCAACAAAGCTGTAGTCGGTGCAGACGGAAGTCTCATTGCCCTCCCCATTAAAACTTTGTGTGGAGAGAGACCTGTCCTCCTGTCTGGTGTGCTCCACATACTCATGAGTACCAAGGGCAGAGCATCAGGCCAACTGAAGGAAGTCGATGAACATACTTTGGCTATTCGGGACTTCAAAGTGCCATTGATCTGCTCCACGATACCTGAAGCCTCTGGTCGATAGCTACAGTGCAACTTCTGATCAATGTTCAACGCAGAGCAAAGCATCTTCACAACTTCACTGTTGAAATGAGTTCCTCGATCTGATTCCAGGGAGGTCGGCACCCCGAAGCGCGGGATCAACTCTCTAAGCAACAACTTTCCTACTGTGAGTGTATCGCACCTGCGTGTAGGGTATGCTTCGACCCATCTGGAAAATATGCATACAACCACCAGAACATACCTGAGGCGGTTGCTTTTTGGCATCTCTATAAAATCTAATTGCGGCCGGGCTTGGCTCTGCCATCATCTAATCAACAACCGACCGGCCGGGCTTGGCTCCGCCGGCCGGTACACAACTCCCAGCAGCCTTTGGGGCTTGTGACGTCGTCGCCTGAAGCGAGCGCGCCAGGAGGCGCTTAAAGCCGCGGCAGGGGCTGAGTCCCCTGTCTTCTTTCTCTTCCTACCTGCAGTGTTGCCAGCGCTCCCTGACACTCCTGGAAAGCGGCCGGGCTTGGCTCCGCCATCATCTAATCAACAACCGACCGACCGGCCGGGCTTGGCTCCGCCGGCCGGTACACAACTCCCAGCAGCCTTTGGGGCTTGTGACGTCGTCGCCTGAAGCGAGCGCGCCAGGAGGCGCTTAAAGCCGCGGCAGGGCCTGAGTCCCCTGTCTTCTTTCTCTTCCTACCTGCAGTGTTGCCAGCGCTCCCTGACACTCCTGGAAAGCGGCCGGGCTTGGCTCCGCCATCATCTAATCAACAACCAACCGGCCGGGCTTGGCTCCGCCGGCCGGTACACAACTCCCAGCAGCCTTTGGGGCTTGTGACGTCGTCGCCTGAAGCGAGCGCGCCAGGAGGCGCTTAAAGCCGCGGCAGAGCCTTCGTCCCGTGAGGACGCGCGCCGGACGAAGCCCGGACTAAGGGCGGACAGTCTGAGACTGTCAGTGACTGGACCGGGCCAGATACTCTGCCCGATTATTGGAGGTGAGCCTTTGACATTGCTGGGTGCTGTTCAGTTCACTACCCTTATTGTACTTGTCCTGCTGTGTATGAGCCGCTTGTTGGGCTTGTGACTTTTCCTGTTTCCTTGGCGTATTAAAACAAAAGGCTTCTTGTAAAAGGCATCTCACTTTGGCCTCTGGTGTGCCATGTCTAGTAAAAACATACCCCCTGCTAAAAACACTATGGACAACTATATATATCAGGTAGTTGCCAAAATCAACAGCGACAGGAGATCGTCACTTGGGTTGTGTTCATCACCCACTCCAATTACCCCGATTTTGCCGGTATCAGAGTTGTCTCAATTCCCTGAGCTTGACAACACCAGTAGCAATTTAGTCGACATTCCTGATAATGTTGACATTGTTACAACGACTCAGTCAGTTTATGTAGCATCGGACATCGAAAGTGAGGAGGAGGTTGTTGTTCAACACTCACCCACGGAAAAAGCCCCCACTCCAGCTCCTGCACCACGTAACATCAGAGGTGCCAGAAGGGTTCAGCCCAAGCGTGGAGGTTTAAGATCAAGCCGGAAAAAGACTGTTCCCCCCCCCAAGACATTGCCTGAGGACGATGGATCAATGGATGATGTTTGTATGTCTATAACAAAAGATCAATTCAATAATCTATTGGATATGATAGACACCAAGATAAAGGGTATTGTGAAGCCATTGGTAGTCAGAATAGAGAAGCTAACTGAAGAGGTCAACCGTTTAGGGGTTTTATTGAATAACACCTTAACTGAAGTAGGTAAATTGCCAGATGAAGTCGCTAATAGGGTTGAGCTAAAGAAAGGACCCCCTATATCGGTGGGTGGTGGGGTTTTCCCTTTAAGCGATCATTTGGTGGCACCCCTGATATCAGCAGTTGATGGTGTACAAGAAAAAGAGGTCCCTTCTGTTGTATCATCTGATCCGGAACCTGTGAATGGCTCGGTTGAGTTGATAGTTGAGGCTTCTCCTTTGGTCTTGGTTCTTGCTAACGTTCCTTTATTGGATCCAGGGCAGGAAGAGTCAACATCATCCCTGCTGTCTAAAGCACTATACTGGCTGACAAATAATATGGTAATAACTCCCTGGGGCAAGCACCAGTTGGCTGAAGAACTAGTCCAGGCCAGAAGAGTGAAGTGGATAGGAAACAGTGTAAAAAAATTCAGGGGCGATTGTGTTTTACATTTTTCAGATCCAGAGGTACTGGCCAATATTCTGCCCAATCTTTTTCCCCCGCAGCGAAGGTCTACTGATATTATCCCACTCACTTTAGACTTCTTTTATCATCGTAGCGGGAGGGTTCCTAACAAGAGTATGCTAAGGACAAAATGGAATGTTGTCACAACAAAAGGGAGGAAGATAGCGCAGCCCACAGAATGGGGACTAAATTTGGAAAACAGGTTCTCAGCTCTTTCTAACCTAAACGACTGTGACTGACTCCCTAAGGGTAACATCGTAGCTCTATTTGGTAGCGTTGCTCAAAGCTCATCTAGCTTGCCTGACCTAAAGGATAATTGTCACACTAATGAGATGATGGATAAATCAGTAGAAATAGTGACAGGCGTTACTTGTTCATCTAATTTTACACCTGAAGCACCAGTGGAATGTATGTCTAGGGTAGCTAACCTAATCTCCTGGAATTTGGCTGGCCTGTCTTCTAATGTGACTGTGGGGTCTGGCTTGGATTTGTCACTCTATTTGATATTTGCATATTCCAGGAGACTTGGGCTTGCAAGCCTGTTTTTGTGCCAGGTTATTTGAATTTTTCAGTGCCAGCTGTTAAGGGCCCGAAAGGTAGACCAATGGGGGGGCTTACTATTTGGATTCGACAGTCCCTAAACCTCACAATCAAATGTATATGTACCAGCCATAATGATATCCAGTTGATCAGGATAACCTCGGACACTCTTGGGTCACTTGATATTTATAACATATATGTTAGGAGTGCTAAAGGGGGTCGATCCGAAGTCCTAACAGCCTTGGATAATTTTCTTGATGATCACTCCCAGGAGAATAATATTGTTATAGCTGGTGATCTTAATCGGATGTTTGAGCCTTTGATGGCGGGAGATGCCTCCACAGGTGTGGATGAGGACTCTCTCTGGGGCATCCCTGAGCTACAACTGAAGCCTGTTACTCGATGGACTGAGGATATATTAGCTATTAACGCAATGTGTCTAGAAAAAGGTCTGCGTGCTATGAATGGAAGAACCCGCTTCTGCTATCTGTTGCGTTAGGTGTTGTTTCCTAGCTAGCTTGATATTTTTGTAATACTCTGATTGGGCATCTAGGAAAACTACACGACTGTCTTCGGTTTTCCTTTTCCTCCATGCCTTCTCAGCTCGTCTGCATTTTTGTTTGCCTGCTCTCAATTCATGAGTATACCAGTTTTCTTGTTTTGACGCAGGATACTGCTTATGCCTTTTTAAAGGAGCTAAGATATCAATGGCTTGCTTAATGGAGACATTAAGTTTAGCTAATGCCATGTCTGCTGTATCTGTTGCCAGAATATCAGGACTTGTCCAAACTTCCTGTACTTTATTAGCAGTCACTTTGTGCCATTGTCGTCGCCAGATAGGGGGGAGAGGAGCACTTTTAACAGGTCTTGTTGGAGTCATTAATAGGAATTCCAACATGGAGTGATCTGTCCATGATATATCTTTTGCCGGGGAGCAGATTACTTTGGCGCAGTTGCAAAAGAGTAGATCAAGCATATGTCCTCCTTTATGGGTGGGTCCATGGTTTTGTAATTCTAGACCTAGATTAAAAAGGTCCGTGATCAGAGCAGTAGATTCAGACAGTGTAGGCAGATCTACATGCGTGTTAAAATCTCCCAGAAGAATAAAATCTTCTTTGGATTTAAGATGGGGAGCTAAAATTTCCTGGAGGGTGAGCGCAAAATTAGGGTTTGGTCCCGGAGGCCGGTAAATCAAAGCACCTTTCCAGGTAATATGGCTAGTTAGAGTGATTTTAAAAATCATAATTTCTAACTGTGAGTGTAGATGTTGTTCAATTATAGTGATTTTTATGTGGTCCTTGTGTATAATTGCCAGGCCACCTCCAGTTTTAATTTCTCAATCTAAATGTTTGATCTTAAATCCGGATGGGATCCCCATTGCGATGGCAGTTATTGTATGGGGTTTCAACCATGTTTCAACAAGAAAACATATATCCGGCTGAATGGTGTTTATTAAATCCCAAACCTGATGTTGGTGTTTGGGTAACGATCGGACATTTAAAAGGAAACTCTTCAGGCCTTGTGGGGGCGTATTTTGATCGAGAGGAGGTATGCTGTTATTAGAGAGACACCGACATTGCAGACAGGAAAAGCCTCCTTCTACACGATGCCATGGAATTTTGGTGCTACAATGCTTAGAAGGTCTAATACTGAGTAGCGTTTGGCCAGTGTAGGTAATAACGCAGTTACCCTTACCAGTGGAGGCTCGTTGAGCAGTGTCAGGGTCCATCGCCCCTCGCTCCGTCCTGTCGCGGACGGGCGCAGACGGGCTTTTCTTCGGCGCTTCTTAGGCGCGCTCGAAGGCGCCCCCTGCGCGAAACCGCTGCGCGCTTGAAGGAAGGGCGTGGCTAAATAGCCCGGAGTGAGGTAGCCACTAGAGCGCTAACCTCAACTCCGGCAGAACCGGAAGTGCTGCCTGGCTCTTACCTGTCCGCCCTCCGCACAACGGCACTAATTGCCGAGTCGGACCGAGGCGGGCAGGCTCCAATATCGAGCCCAGGCAGGCAGTAAAATGCAGGGAGAGAAATAAGGGGGACAAGTCAAGGCAAGTAAAAGTTGTCCTAATTAGAAATTTAGGTTTTAAAAATGTGTCCGCTAATGCTTCTCGCAGCCCACGCAAAGGTAACAGAGTCACTGATAACTCACAGGTGCAGCAGCGGGTCCGGGAGACACTGCCACCGTCTCCCTACCGCGCGCGCCCGAGAGTCAGGCCGGCCTAAATAGCCCGGAGTGAGGTAGCCACTAGAGCGCTAACCTCAACTCCGGCAGAACCGGAAGTGCTGCCTGGCTCTTACCTGTCCGCCCTCCGCACAACGGCACTAATTGCCGAGTCGGACCGAGGCGGGCAGGCTCCAATATCGAGCCCAGGCAGGCAGTAAAATGCGGGGAGAGAAATAAGGGGGACAAGTGAAGGCAAGTAAAAGTTGTCCTAATTAGAAATTTAGGTTTTAAAAATGTGTCCGCTAATGCTTCTCGCAGCCCACGCAAAGGTAACAGAGTCACTGATAACTCACAGGTGCAGCAGCGGGTCCGGGAGACACTGCCACCGTCTCCCTACCGCTTGTGAGTCATTTACAGAAAGGAAAATTTAGATTAGACTGTCCCTACACTAGACTAAGTGACATCCCTACTTAACAAGTTCTTAACCTAAAGAGGTGTCAGCCGTGGTGACTTCCAAAGAAGATCACACACTTCCCTTAGTCTTCGTTATGAATTGAGGTTCCGCAGTTAACCTATCTGCCTACCCATCCGCTCTCTTAGGTTCCTCAGACCATCTGCCTTAACTCCACCCAGGGGTGCTGTCCCTAATACAAAATCACATTTACAATAGAAACGCCCCTTAGAGACGCCCCTCACGTGGTGTTGGTTCTGGTATGTTCCGTGCCGATACTCCTCTGGACCCTTCGTTAGAGTTGACCTTGCTTCCCAGGCTCCTCTCCGGCAGGACGGTACCCCCAGGAAATTCCTGAAGACTCCTCCAGGCCTGTGCCTGGCTCTCTTGAACAAAAGTCTATTCATCACTCTCTTGATTAAAACCCCCTCGCACCTGCAAACAGACACTTGTACTGTGGGCCCCAAATTCCGACCTCCACCGTATCTTCTAAGTCGTAAACCATCGAGCAGGCTCCACAGTTTGTGCCTAACACGACCTTTCTCTAACGAGCACATGTAGATCAAAAGGAAACTATTTTTGTCTATTCAGGCCTATTAGAATTACATGAAACGGGCCTATGCACTCTGCAAACCTTTAACTTATTTGTCTAAACAGTATTCTAACTTATTACACACAATGATTATATAAACTTATATAAAACATATTTCAGTTCTATGATCAATAATACTTTGAACTACAATAACATTAATATCCATATTATGTGGAAATGCATCAGCTTCTTGTATTCTCTGTGAACGGTCATGTGGCCTACACATTTCTACGTTTAGCAGAATTACATTTTCCCCTCCAACAGCCACATAACACCGGATTCCAACATCATTCTAACATTTCTACACAATTCTACATTAGCTTCTCACACAGATATATGCATTCTAATTTAATTAAACACTCTTATATATTTGCACTCTATAAATTCGACACTCCTACATAATGTTTACTAGACTAATACAACGTGTTTGTAAATATGGTGCACTTCTACAATCTTTTCCCAAATTGCGCTCTCTCAACAGTACAGATTATTGTTTTCTAATAAACTATCCAGCCGGGTGCCTTGCACTGAGTTGGGCTCCCTCTCTATCCCACAGTTTAATTTACAACGATGAATATTAAAATCCACCATTATAACTACTTTGTAGGGAGTATGTCTCCCTTATGCAATTTCCTCTAAGAAGACATCGAGACCAGTCAGATGTTCACTCTCAAAATCTCTACAAAACGAGTTATAACAATTTACAATCACGAGAGTTTCCCCACTTAAAAAGGTCAGTTCTACTGCCAGAATATGTGATGATGGACTGGGGAGACCCTTGATGGTACAGGATAGTTTAAGAGAAATTATGGTGAGCAAACCACCCTTCACTCTACAAGTGATCAAGGGTGAGGCAGCTTTGAAAAAAGGGGCAAAAACATCCATTACAAAAGAATCAGAAGTATCCAGGTCTCTTGGAGTGCAATGATGTGGGCCACCCTTATTACCATTGACCACTGTTAGTCATCTTTTTTTGCCTTCAAACCAGCAATTATCCATGTCATAAGCATGCATGCCAAGGGATCTGTCACTTTGTCACCTAGGGATTCTAGTTGGCCAATCGGTTGCACTCTTACTAAATCTACCCAAATGAACCTTTTTTGCAACATCAGGATAATCAAAGACTGGGGGAAACAAAACATAACACTCTCATTTATACCTTGCAGTTTGCATGCAGCTCTTAGCTGACAGTTTATTTCACGGTTCTATGTTAGGATTTTAACTTATAAACTGCAAGTAACAAAAGGATCTCTCTGACAAAAACAGTAAACCACTGACCTATTTACATTATGTGCACTTTGTGATCCGCATGGTACATGTTCTTTGTAGCAGGCACATTAACCCTCTGCACTATCTTTCCATGAGTCAAAACTTCCTCTAGACAAAACTCTGATCTCTCTCTCTCTAGCAAGAACATTAATCACCGGAGTTATCATGATATTTTTGTTTTAGAAAACTGCTGGAGGCCAGACAGGAGGCAGCAGGTGCTTTTGAAACCATGATATATTTGCAAACACGATGCACCCGCCAAAGTCAGCGCCTGGTGTGGTCAAACCGGTCGCACTGCCTTACAGCCGGCCCTTCTCAGAGGTCCTGTCCTGTGACCTCAGTGACAGTCACTGTTGCTCTAGGGTGTGCTGCCTCATAGGCCTACACGCAAGACTTGAGGTGAACCCTCAGTATGGATTGTGGTGGACAGGCCATCAAGATTAACCCACACTTGCCTCTGCTAGTGTCCACCTGCTGGTGCTAAGACACCAAGGCTTCTAAGGTCTAGCGGGGGAATGTGCTCCCTCAAGAGAGTGGTCTGGGGGACTGGTCATGAAGGCTGAACGGGGTTCCCCAGTTCCAAATTCAGTAGCTCTTACCATAGTGCCACTTCCTCTCCCCCACTGAACCCCACACTGTCCCACGGAGAGAAGCTTGCACTGCCTTCAACTACAACCCAATTGTGCCAGCTATAAACACCTGGATGCCACTCAATTCAAATTACGAACTAGACGAGCAATATGCTGCCTAATAAAGTACCAACATCCTGGAAAAGCAAACACTCATAGGGAATGCAAGATTAAGGAAAGCATGTGAAATGTAAGCAGGAAAAACATGGTTACCATAACGATAGATAATTCTTTATTGCACAATTAATTAACATCTTTTCAATGAGGCCATATAAAAAACAGTATAAAGTGCATATGTCTCAATATTATAAAAAATATTTACTTTTTTTAATTGTTTTTACTTGGCACAGCATTATGAATTATGGTTCTGTGTGATGGTCAGAATCCATAACTGCCATCAGATATTTCATGAAGCGTGCCGCTAGCTGCACTGATTCGGCTTTCATGCACTCGACCAGGGCAGCTTGACATGTCCGTATATTTAAAGTACGCCAAATAGGGTGAAGCCAGTACATTCTCATTGAGCGTAGTTTCTTGCAGATGCACAGTATGTGAGTTAGGGGTTCCTCTGCTACTCCGAATGCTCGGCACTTAGCAGCTACAGCCTCTTTGTACCCTCAGCCCTATTCGTTTGCCAATAGTAGAATCAATTTGATTTTGAAATTTGATAGTGCCTCAACAGGCCTTAATACAATGACTGAGCTTTCGAGAATGTAGAGGATTTTAAGACACAATGCATTTGTTTTAAAATGCACAGAGGTGAACTCCAGCTTTTGTTCCTGTTGTTTCATGAGACGCGCATACATTTTGGACCACGTGTCCCAAAATGCACTAGGATCAGTATCCTCATGATCCATTGAACAATGATTGGTTCTCCACCAAAATAATACAATTACCAAGTTCCTCAGCCATTGGCAATAAGTAATGGTATCCGTTCAAACGCCAAGTGCCTGTCCTTCAGAGCGAGCAACCCGTGGATTAAGTACCATGAAAGACGACTGACAACTTCAGGTAAACCCTGTGTATTAATTTCCATGTTTTAAAACGCGCCACGCTTGGGGGCAGATTGATTAAATTAAAACCTCTGCTTTCAGTAACATGCTACACGCCGTGAGCGGTCCGTTTCAGTAAGCCTGCGAGCTACTTCTGTGGGTGGCTGCTTGACACCAGGGGTAAGCGCATACTTAAAATGCGTTGTGTTTAAGCAATAAAAATGAAAAAATTGAGTAGAGATTTAACATTGTGACATCCTGTTTACAGTAATGTGTGATAAGAAGAAACCGAGGGGAAGCACAGAAGGGCTTCAAAGTGGCAGCTCGTCTCCCAGGTACACCTACGAGTAGTTAGAATGTTGTCAAAAAATCTTTCTTTAAATTTAAGTAGGAATTCATCTAGAACAACAGGAGTCATTTTGTTTTACAGATACCCCGCAGTGTACTGACTAAACAGCTACATTATATTCAAGCAGGGGATACATAGCATCTCTGCAGGTAGGAACGTGATTTCAATGAAAGCCTGTTTTCTGTGTTGCTTTTTGACCAGAATTTTCGATATGGATTATTGTTTTAATTTAAGCAGGTCTCCATTAAATGATTTATAATCTGGAGACGGCGAGACATTCCCATGCCAGGTATGTCTGTAAACCGTAGGCAGTTCAGCTTTGGATTGAAGGAGTAAATATGGAGCAGGATTAATAGTAAGATTCTGTTTAATATTGTTCAAGATAAAACACCCTTGCACGTAAGTAGTAAAAGCTGATACCCTTAATCCCCATTCATGCCCGGAAAAGTGACAGGTCCCCCCCAGGGACCCCCGCTCCCCTCAGTGTGGCAGGAAAAAGTGAGTGGTTTGTCCAGAAAAGTTGACATGAATGGGCGTAAAAAGCTGCGTGTCCTTAAAAGTGACAGGCCTCAAGTCCCTGGAAATACAAAGGCTACAGCATGGGGTCCTCAAGGGGGGCGTGCAGGGGGCGGTGGTTCTTTTGGAGTCCTCGGCGAACCTTAGCCCTATGACGCGTGTATGACATAGTTGTAGAGTAGAGGGTACGCCCTTTTTTGGGGGCTGTTTAGGATACATATAAGGCCTCCTTAGGAGTATTGTACAGCAACCGGAATCCTGAATACGCCGCAGTTCCCACAGCAATAAAAAGGAATGAAGCGATACAACCCCGTCGTGAAAGGCCCTATGTGGGGTGGGTCCCAGACCACTATCAATAGATAATGAAAAAACGCACAGGTGCACCATACATTTACAAGTGTGCACGAACAATAATATTAATGTCCAGGCACAAACAGTGATGTCCAGAGGTCTTGAATGTTTGAATATTTTATTTTTCAACAGTAGAAAACGAACAGCCGACGCGTTTCGTCCCTGGTGCGACTTCTTCAGGGCTGTGTTTACAAAAGACACATACGACAAACAATTAAAATCATGAACTATTGTACTACTCAAGCGAGCAACAATAGTGACATTTTTTTTTTTTTTTTAAAGTAACTTTAACAAAACATTCATCTTGAAAGTTACAAAGCAAGCAAACCTGTTTGCTACTTTTCCGAAAATTAAATTAAATCAAACATGAGTGAAGCCTAATAAACTGTTATTATGCTACTTATATTGCTCAACATAGAGGAAACATTAGATTCAGAAAAAATTGCACACATTAAGTTCATTTAGAAACAATATGAACTTATAGCTGAAATTGGAAAGCAATTCTTAGGACAATGGTGATCGATAAACATGACCTGTGAGATATAGATTGAGGTTGCCACCAAGAATCTAAATATTTAACAACAAGGGGTGGTGATGGACAGAGTTTCTGAATTAAGCAGAATACTCTCACCCAGTCAAGAGATCAGGGCTAGATCCAACACCGTTTTTTAGCTCACTGCACCATCCCAGTTCAGAACCTGGCTATATGCAAATTAGTCTGTTCCTGTCCCAGTGCATGATGGGAACAGGGCAAACCAAACTACCAAGCCAATTCTTACACTGGGAAGGAAACAAGCTTCCGGGGACCGGTTTCTGGCCTTTCAGCCGTCGTCGGCCCGGCTTGCTTGAATCCTGATGGTGCAATGAGCAAGGGACTCACATCTGAGTATACCCTTCCACGCTTAGGGTGGACAAAATATTTAACAACAAGGGGTGGTGATGGACAGAGTTTCTGAATTAAGCAGAATACTCTCACCCAGTCAAGAGATCAGGGCTAGATCCAACACCGTTTTTTAGCTCACTGCACCATCCCAGTTCAGAACCTGGCTATATGCAAATTAGTCTGTTCCTGTCCCAGTGCATGATGGGAACAGGGCAAACCAAACTACCAAGCCAATTCTTACACTGGGAAGGAAACAAGCTTCTGGGGACCGGTTTCTGGCATTTCAGCCGTCGTCGGCCCGGCTTGCTTGAATCCTGATGGTGCAATGAGCAAGGGACTCACATCTGAGTATACCCTTCCACGCTTAGGGTGGACAAAATATTTAACAACAAGGGGTGGTGATGGACAGAGTTTCTGAATTAAGCAGAATACTCTCACCCAGTCAAGAGATCAGGGCTAGATCCAACACCGTTTTTTAGCTCACTGCACCATCCCAGTTCAGAACCTGGCTATATGCAAATTAGTCTGTTCCTGTCCCAGTGCATGATGGGAACAGGGCAAACCAAACTACCAAGCCAATTCTTACACTGGGAAGGAAACAAGCTTCCGGGGACCGGTTTCTGGCATTTCAGCCGTCGTCGGCCCGACTTGCTTGAATCCTGATGGTGCAATGAGCAAGGGACTCACATCTGAGTATACCCTTCCACGCTTAGGGTGGACAAAATATTTAACAACAAGGGGTGGTGATGGACAGAGTTTCTGAATTAAGCAGAATACTCTCACCCAGTCAAGAGATCAGGGCTAGATCCAACACCGTTTTTTAGCTCACTGCACCATCCCAGTTCAGAACCTGGCTATATGCAAATTAGTCTGTTCCTGTCCCAGTGCATGATGGGAACAGGGCAAACCAAACTACCAAGCCAATTCTTACACTGGGAAGGAAACAAGCTTCCGGGGACCGGTTTCTGGCATTTCAGCCGTCGTCGGCCCGGCTTGCTTGAATCCTGATGGTGCAATGAGCAAGGGACTCACATCTGAGTATACCCTTCCACGCTTAGGGTGGACAAAATATTTAACAACAAGGGGTGGTGATGGACAGAGTTTCTGAATTAAGCAGAATACTCTCACCCAGTCAAGAGATCAGGGCTAGATACAACACCGTTTTTTAGCTCACTGCACCATCCCAGTTCAGAACCTGGCTATATGCAAATTAGTCTGTTCCTATCCCAGTGCATGATGGGAACAGGGCAAACCAAACTACCAAGCCAATTCTTACACTGGGAAGGAAACAAGCTTCCGGGGACCGGTTTCTGGCATTTCAGCCGTCGTCGGCCCGGTTTGCTTGAATCCTGATGGTGCAATGAGCAAGGGACTCACATCTGAGTATACCCTTCCACCACCCCCTTTTCTGAATCGTTTTTGGCCACTATAGGTGTGGCAGGGTATACTCAGACATGAGTCCCTTGCTCACTGCTCCATCAGGATTCAAGCAAGCCGGGCCGACGAGGCTGAAATGCCAGAAACCGGTCCGCGGTAGCTTGTCTCCTTTCTGGTGAAGAATTGGCTTGGTAGTTTGGTCTGCCCTGTTCCCATGATGCACTGGGCCAGGGAATGACTAATTTGCATATAGCCAGGTTCTGAGCTGGGATGGGGCAGTGAGCTAAATAACGGTGATGGATCAAGCCCTGATCTTTGGACTGGGTAAGAGTGGTCTGCTTAATTCAGACACTCTGTTCATCACCACCCCCTTTTCTGAACCAAGAATCTAAAGACATTTAATTTAAATTCTTTACGTACACACCTACCAAGATTAGGTGGCCAGAGTTTGGCGATGTGAACGTGCAGAGTGGATCCGGTCGAAGAAGTGTGTTTCGCAGTGAAAAAAATTTGAGAACTAAAAACAAAAGTAAGTGGAAAAGGATTATATAAGACAACTGAAATGATAAATGTAAACAATTTCAGAAGAAGATAGGGGGAGAGCAGATCTAATAAAAGGTCATCTGCATATCCAAAATATACGGTCCCTAATTACAAAAGGGGGAAAGACTCACGTTCAAAGTGCAAAAGCAAGCAGAAGTCTAAATATTATCTGTATCCTCCAGAAAACATGCACCTGGGCTTAGGGTTTTACTATAGGGGAAAAGAAGAAAAAAGAAGAAAAACCTATATAAGATCTTCATATCTGAAATGTTCAATTCTCTAATCTGTTTAAATTGAATCCCTATGCGCAGTCCCTACTCTATGGGTGTAAACATATTTCTAATTTACATCATCGTGCCTATTTGGACTGAACTATAAAAATTGCCCGATAAAGAAGGCTTACCCATAGTTATTTGTGAATAAAGAAAATATATAGATTCACTTATATACTCGAAATAAGATTGCATAGGTGCACCATCCATAGGTTGTGCACCTTAATCTAAAATAGGGGAGAGAAAAAAAATGAAAAAATCATCAAAAAAACATATATTAATTGACGAGAAAGAAAGTAGTTTAGATAACAGGAATATATACCTAAAATTATATGCAGAGAGGACCTCAAAGGGAAGATGGTTTATAATTTCAAAAAGTCCCCTTTCTCCTCGAATCCATTTCTAAACACGAAAAAAGGTAATTAGTATGGTAAAAGGTTTGAGTCATGAGAAGGAAAACGGTATTATTTCTATAGACAAGGACTTCAAAACCTGTATTGGACTCATGTTGGAAACGCAGTACACCCCCCTTCACAACAATGGTTAACACAGAAATATGTCAACGTGGAGTGGAGATGAGCAAACAGGTAAATCTACCCAAGTCTCCCTCTACATAATAACTCTCTGATGAAGTACTGTATACATAATAATTGAAAGTCTGTGGGGCGAATACTCATGAGGAGTTGTATCATCAATCGTCTCGAGTTAACATCAAGCAAAGGAGACTCTCTATATAAAGTTTCCCACATATATACATCCTTGTGAAACTAAATGTTTGAAACAAATAAGGGTATAAATACGGGTAAGGGCATGTATAGTTAGCATCAGGTGCTATACGTACTGAGGGTGCACGGCGTCTGGGCTCCGTATGACTGAATTATTTATCCTCGCGGTAAGTCAATTTACAATAACTTTTGTTGTTTCCCCTGCCTTTTTCTTAGTCGGTATCGTCTCCGAACTAGCTCCTTTCAAAGTACCCATTGTGACATTTCTTTATGGGCTATTCTTAAGTACAAGCAGAAGTTTACTTAGATGGGACCTTTTGCTTCCCCAGTTCTCGGCAGTTTCAGGACACCGAATATTTGGAGAGTTTTATAATATGACCCCACGTTCCCTTATGCTTATTTGTTTCAAACATTTAGTTTCACAAGGATGTATATATGTGGGAAACTTTATATAGAGAGTCTCCTTTGCTTGATGTTAACTCGAGATGATTGATGATACAACTCCTCATGAGTATTCGCCCTACAGACTTTCAATTATTATGTATACAGTACTTCATCAGAGAGTTATCATGTAGAGGGAGACTTGGGTAGATTCACCTGTTTGCTCATCTCCACTCCACGTTGACATATTTCTGTGTTAACCATTGTTGTGAAGGGGGGTGTACTGCGTTTCCAACATGAGTCCAATACAGGTTTTGAAGTCCTTGTCTATAGAGATAATACCGTTTTCCTTCTCATGACTCAAACCTTTTACCATACTAATTACCTTTTTTCGTGTTTAGAAATGTATTCGAGGAGAAAGGGGACTTTTTGAAATTATAAACCATCTTCCCTTTGAGGTCCTCTCTGCATATAATTTTAGGTAAATATTCCTGTTATCTGTTATCTAAACTACTTTCCTTCTCGTCAATTAATATGTTTTTTTGATGATTTTTTCCTTTTTTTCTCTCCCCTGTTTTAGATTAAGGTGCACAACCTATGGATGGTGCACCTATGCAATCTTATTTCGAGTATCTAAGTGAATCTATATATTTTCTTTATTCACGAATAACTATGGGTAAGCCTTCTTTATCGGGCAATTTTTATAGTTCAGTCCAAATAGGCACGATGATGTAAATTAGAAATATGTTTACACCCATAGAGTAGGGACTGCGCATAGGGATTCAATTTAAACATAGATTAGAGAATTTAACATTTCAGATATGAAGATCTTATATAGGTTTTTCTTCTTTTTTTCTTCTTTTCCCCTATAGGAAAACACTAAGCCCAGGTGCATGTTTTCTGGAGGATGCAGATAATATTTAGACTTATGCTTGCTGTTGCACTTTGAACGTGAGTCTTTCCCCCTTTTGTAATTAGGGACCGTATATTTTGGATATGCAGATGACCTTTTATTAGATCTGCTCTCCCCCTATCTTCTTCTGAAATTGTTTACATTTATCATTTCAGTTGTCTTATATAATCCTTTTCCACTTACTTTTGTTTTTAGTTCTCAAATCTTTTTCACTGCGAAACAGACTTCTTCGACGGATCCATTCTGCACGTTCACATCGCCAAACTCTGGCCACCTAATCTTGGTAGGTGTGTACGTAAAGAATTTAAATTAAATGTCTTTAGATTCTTGGTGGCAACCTCAATCTATATCTCACATGTCATGTTTATCGATCACCATTGTCCTAAGAATTGCTTTCCAATTTCAGCTATAAGTTCATATTGTTTCTAAATGAACTTAATGTGTGCAATTTTTTCTGCATCTAATGTTTTCTCTATGTTGAGCAATATAAGTAGCATAATAACAGTTTATTAGGCTTCACTCATGTTTGATTTAATTAAATCTTGGGAAATGTAGCAAACAGGTTCGCTTGCTTTGTAACTTTCAAGATAAATGTTTTGTTAAAGTTACTTTAAAAAAAAAAATTGTCACTATTGTTGCTTGCTTGAGTAGTACAATAGTTCATGATTTTAATTGTTTGTCGTATGTGTCTTTTGTAAACACAGCCCTGAAGAAGTCCCACCAGGGACGAAACGCGTCGGCTGTTCATTTTCTACTGTTGAAAAATAAAAGATTCAAACATACAAGACCTCTGGACATCACTGTTTGTGCCTGGACATTAATATTATTGTTCGTGCACACTTGTAAATGTATGGTGCACCTGTGCGTTTTTTCATTGCAAGTAAAAGTTCTGTTTAGGACTATCATAGTGATGGCAGGTGTCTTTTCGGTGTGCACATAATTCTAGTTCAAATATTGAAGAAATTATTATAGAGGTTATTCGGATCAGGTGCTTTTCTAAGAAGGTTCCGCCATCTTTTATGTCTTAGCACTATTAGTAGATATTACAGCTGCTTGCCACCCCCGGTGGTGGATAAGAATGCTCAACAAGAATCATCTGGGGATCAAGGCTGCGACGTTACTGGTTTTGACGCTGACCTGTGTCGGAGTACGGAAACCCCTCGTCCCAAGGCTTGCGACTGTTGTATATCCCCTACTAAGGGCGATAGCAACGGGAGTGAAGACTCTTGTAATGACAGCGCGTCTGAGGGATTCGAATTTGTGGAGTTGGACAGCTTGGGAGATCGGGTAGTTCTGCCTGCCACACCCATCTATGAAGACCTTGGTTTTCAGGAGGATGCGAATCCCGAGAAAGACGTCGTGCAGCCATCGGGTACACCAGTCGAAGATGATGGGTTTTCGGAGGACATTAGCGACTCTCAGGATTTCAGAGCGGCCGTAGAGAGCTCTGAAATCTTGAGTCGCTAATGCCCTGCAAAGCGTCGAAGATGATGGTGGTTCGCAGGACATTAGCGACTCTCAAGATTTCAGAGCGAGCGCAGAGAGCTGTGAAAATGCGGATGTTAGTAAGAAAACTATTATGCACCGTATGGTACGTACTGTTGTATTTTATTTCTCCAGCTAAACTAATGATCCGTCAATCTTTCTTCTTTTACCCCCTAGGGCGGAACTCCAAAATGAACTAAGGTCGGGGAGTCTCCTACAAAAACGACAGCGTGTATTATTACTGTCTATGTTGTGCAAACCAGACTGAAAGTTCCACAAGTCAAAGTGCTGATGTTCCTGTGAAGCGGGCCGTTGCCTCTAAGAGAGACGTTGTTGTAAAAGAATATATTGCAATATCCTACGACGATTTGAAGTCTGTTAAAGGTTTCGTAGTGGCTGTGGTGCAAACGTGTGTCAAACATAACTATTACGATCTTTGTTACGGACATAAGGCGGATGATCCTAAGCAGAACGCGCACGATTGTCTGCTCAATGCAAACAGAGATAGGGTAACCCATTATATATGTAGTGCGTTAGACCCTCACCGGATGTATAAACTGCTAAGGGTAGTTTACGGGTTGTGAGCTGAAAAGAAATATGTTCACCCTGCTATGGTTAAGATCATCACGGCGACACTCGCGGAAGCCCAACACGAACCTCATCCCGATTTAAAACTGCTGTGTATGCGGGCTGTGTGCACGGTTAATGATAGAAAGATGATAGAAAGACTCATAGAAAGACGGGTGTGTAAGCTGTATAAAAAAAAAAATAAGAATAAGGCCGCTGGCTCCTCGAAGACTATTTTAAATAAATAATGTCACACCTAACGGACCCTGATAGCGTTTTTTTTTTAGAATGAAGTAGTAGAATGTTACACCTCGAGGTGACTAGGGTTTAAGCAGTTCTTACACAGTTTACTGTGAAAATGTAAAATACCTTCTGTTTATGATTTGTTAAGATTCACTATTTTGTAATAAAATGTCCTTACGCAGAACAAGTGACATTCATTGGCTGTGGTTTAGCTGTTGATATCATGCCGGGGGAGCGGTTAAGAAAACTTTATTACGATACTGGCGGGGTGGGCGGCTTGGGAAGCGTCGAAGCTCTGTATAGAAGGGCTGTAGCTGAAAACAAGCATGTAACAAGAGCCCAGGTCAAGACGTGGCTTTCAGGAGAAGAGGCGTATTCCCTCCATAAACCAGCCAGAAGACGTTTTAAGAGACGCCCAACAATCGTTAATGCACAATTAGATTATCAGTGGCAGGCTGATATCATAAGCCTTCAAGATATAGCAAAACATAACAACGGCGCCCAGTATATATTAACAGTCATAGATGTATTGTCCAAGTACGCCTACGCAGAAGCGTTACACGATAAAAGTGGTAAGAGTGTCACGGCCGCTTTTAAAGACATCTTCGCTAGGGGACGAATTCCTCAAAAACGACAAACAGACACCGGTAAAGAATTCTTAAACAAGACATTTCAGAAAATATTAAACCATCATGGTGTTCAACATTTTGTGACACACACGGAGGTAAAAGCTGCTGTTGTAGAATGGTTTAACAGAACTTTAAAGTCTAAGATGTGGAGGTACTTTACGGCCAGCAACACCTACAGCTACGTGGATGTTCTTAAGGCTTTTTTAGATGTATATAATGCCAGTTATCACCGGACCATCAAAACAGCCCCCGCAGAGGTGACTCCTAGTAATGTTTTAACTGTATGGAGAACGGTGTACGGGCGCAATTTTGCTACAAAGGTCAAGAAGCCTATTATTAAAAAAGGAGAGCACGTCAGGATTTCAAAATTGAAAGGCGTCTTCACGAAGGGCTAACAGCAGACATTTAGCGATGAGATATTTATAGTGGAAAGTGTGGAGCTCAAAGAGGGTCTGTATATTTACAGGTTAAAGGACTACGCTTGGGAAGAGGTGTCTGGTATCTTCTACAAGGAAGAGCTACAATCGGTACCTGATGATCAGAACCGTGTGTATAGGGTTGAAAAGGTTATGAAAAGGCGGGGTCGAGGGGTAAACAGTCAGGCCTATATCAAATGGAGGGGCTGGCCTGAGAAATTTAACAGTTGGGTGTTGGCAAGCACTCTGAAGGGCGTGTGAGCTAAGGCCCTGTTACAAGCAGCTGAGAAGATGGAGACGGGGCCCTTTTATATCACCTTACCATCCAACTCTTCTAAGGTCATGTTCCCCGACAACCAGATTTCTAACTACACCGTGAAATTGGCAAAGCCGGTGGACCTGAAAGGAGATTGGGAGGGGGCCCTAACAGAAATACAATACCCTAGAAATTGAAATACCTTTACATCGAGCGAAGCAAAGTTTTTCATAAAGCGTGAGGACAATGTGAACATGCACGCCGGCATCCCGTTTGGCTACTACCCATCAGTTGCAAGTGTTGTCGACGCCATCAACAAATCCATAGCCGCCCTCGAAGGATATGCGAATATTCAGCTGACGCTAGATCACGTCAGAAGGAAGGTTTTTCTTAAAGCCCCGACTCGCGGCACGTCGTTTAACTGCTCCGGTAAATTAAAAAGGGTTTTATGCACAGTGATGAATGCGGCTTCGAAAGGTTTGGCGGAACAGGATCAATCTTGTCCCGATATTAATGGAGGGTTCTATACCCTCTATGTATATAGCGATATAGTAGAGGCCCAGAGGATCGGCGATAGCTACTCGCCGCTGTTAAGATGGGTCCAGGTACAAGGTGAAAATAATGGGATGGTCAATATCCAGTTTCATAAACCCGACTACGTCGCAGTTTCTAAAAATCATTTTGACACTATTTCAATTATGATCTACGATGATCAGTCTGAGCCGGTTGGGTTTAAATACGGGAAAGTTATTGTCAAGCTTCATTTAGGACCGAGACGCGACAGCGGCTATTAAGCAGGCATCATGGTGGTCGTGAAAACATACGGTGACCCTTCTATGTACCGGTACTATTACAGAAACCAAGCCGGCTATGGAGGGCCGCCGTACTTTCAAAGATCACCGGTTATGTACGGGGCTTGTTTAGGGGGATTCTTCAGGAGTCTGTTTAGAAGAGCGATGCCATTCCTGAGAAGAGGCTATGAAATTGCAAAACCGCATATTAAGACGGCAGCTACGAGCATTGCCGGGGATGTGGTCGGTTCTGTTACATCGGCAGTTGCAGAGTGCATGAACAAGCAGCCGCAAGAAGGATCAGGGCTGGTATACGCCCCGCGTGCGTTACGTTACGTTAAAAGCATTTTTACCGCGCACGTTCACCAAGCGGTTTCAAGGCGCTCCTGACAAAACGGAAACTTGGGCGGAGGATTTACTCAAATGCAGAGTGAAACAGAAGGGTTTTTAGCAGTCTGCGAAAGCAGTCGTAACTGGGACAGAGACGAAGCGCTGGAGGGAGGGAGTTCCAAGTGGAGGGGGCCATGGCAGAGAAACTCAGACCTCCATGTTTTTTCCGTCTAGTTTTGGGAACAACAAGTAAATTAAGAGATGCTGAGCGGAGATCTCTGGGGGGAACATAACGGGTCAAGCAAGAGGAGATAAAGGCAGGGGCTAGATCTGATAAGGCTTTAAAGATGGTACAGGCAAGCTTAAAAGTGCAGCGTTTGGAAACAGGGAGCCAATGGAGGCTATGCAGAAGGTGGGTAACATGCTGATGTTTCGGCTGGTGGAAAATCAGGCGGGCTGCTTGGTTCTGTGAAACTTATTGATTTGGCTCATGTGAGCTTCAAAAGAATTTTTATCAAGCAATATTCAAATGAAAATTAATCCTCACTTTTTACAATCCTAAATTAATGTATATATCACAAATGATGCATTGTTATACAGAAGTACAAAAATTAAACTGTTCACAAATTATTAATCTTTCACGATGATAACTTGTCTTTTGTGCCCAATGCATTTCGAGCTCATGGAGCTCTTCGTCGGGGGCCTGTGGACTGAATATGATCATCAATTAGTACACTTCAATGTATTTACAGGGCGCCAAAAAATCTAGAATACAAGGCTCACGTATTTCTCTGTTATTTAGACAACATGAAACTGAATAGAACCCAACTACCAACACCTCTGTGTATGTGAAGGAATGTGTAAAGGAATCAAACTCACTGGAAACACTGTAAAGTCGACACATCCACTCTAAAAAATGAAAGGTGAAAACCATAAATTACCACGACTTTGGCTGAAATGCACCTCAACTTCTAATACGCGACACAAACATGCCATGTTACCTGGACGAACTGTTATGTACTTGGGGGCGCTGCCTCTGGACTCTCGTGGCTCTCTGGCTATCTGAAAACACATATACCAAACGCTTACTGAAAACTGTCAACTCGTACCGGTATACACTCCAATACTACTCAAAATTCCCCTCCTCTAGCTTCATAGCGCTCACCTGCTCCGTGGAAACAACAGTTCCAAACAATCGCTCTCCATCCTGTCTGTACACTCTAACTCCCGCTCGGTGATAACGACCAGCTACATGACCAATCGCTGTTCAACTATTTACATATGCCACGTGATGTACTAAACATCAAAAACAGACTCATCAACACAAAACCGTGTCCGCCATCTTGGGAAAGGGCAGGTATGCGAGGAAAAATGGTGAAACGAATGTGACAAAAAGGGGGAACCCCACGGCGAGAAAAGAATGTTCGATGAAGTGTAATCAGTTAGAACAAGTGCCTATGGAGAAAAAATGTAAAAAAACAGTGTTGCCCACATTTAGACTTAAGAAATACGAAATTACAAAATTTGAAAGAGGAACTCAATACACAACATCAAAGATACAAAGAAAGAGGGTATCCGGATGATATCTTGAAAAAAGCTGAAAACAGGATTGTTGCATACAGTCGGGATAATCTTTTGACACAGAAACCCAAGAAAACTATGGACAGACACGTTTTTGTATCAAAGTTCTCTACATCATCGCAGAAAGTAAAAAACATTGTAAATAAACATTGGAATCTTCTGAAGAACGAAGCAGACTTTAATGGGATCTTTGTCAACAAGCCCATCTTTGCTTACACAAGATCAAAGAATTTCAAAGAATTGTTGAGGACTCCCACAAGAGAAATTGAAGTGACCCATAGAGGAATGAGGAAATGCCAAAATTGTGTTAATTGCTCAAACGTCATTGAAGGAAAAATTCTATATCATCCGCAGACAGGAAAAGAAGTGAAACTACACCATGATGGGGATTGCAACTCCAAAAATTTGATTTACTACATAAAGTGCCCTTGCGGCAAAGTATATACAGGCAAAACAGAAAGAAAACTAAAAACGAGAATTTCAGAACACAAGAGCACTATAAGGAACAAAAATATGAAAAGCAATTTGGCAAAACATTGGAACGACAACAATCGCAGCATAGCCCAATTCAGGTTTTCCATTTTGGAAGTGGTAAAAATACACGAGGGGGTTGATCTAACCAGATCCCTCCTCCAAAGAGAAATTCATTGGATTAGGTACCTTGTTACTCAGGAACCCAAGGGATTAAATGATAAAATAGATTTATCGTGTTTTATATGAGAAGGTTGTATCTGCACCAGAATGCAGCATGTAATTCTGTAATTTTGTAATTTCGTATTTCTTAAGTCTAAATGTGGGCAACACTGTTTTTTACATTTTTTCTCCATTGGCACTTGTTATAACTGATTACACTTCATCTAACATTCTTTTCTCGCCGTGGGGTTCCCCCTTTTTGTCACATTCGTTTCACCATTTTTCCTCGCATACCTGACCCTTTCCCAAGATGGCGGACACGGTTTTGTGTTGATGAGTCTGTTTTTGATGTTTAGTACATCACGTGGCATATGTAAATAGTTGAACAGCGATTGGTCATGTAGCTGGTCGTTATCACCGAGCGGGAGTTAGAGTGTACAGACAGGATGGAGAGCGATTGTTTGGAACTGTTGTTTCCACGGAGCAGGTGAGCGCTATGAAGCTAGAGGAGGGGAATTTTGAGTAGTATTGGAGTGTATACCGGTACGAGTTGACAGTTTTCAGTAAGCGTTTGGTATATGTGTTTTCAGATAGCCAGAGAGCCACGAGAGTCCAGAGGCAGCGCCCCCAAGTACATAACAGTTCGTCCAGGTAACATGGCATGTTTGTGTCGCGTTTTAGAAGTTGAGGTGCATTTCAGCCAAAGTCGTGGTAATTTATGGTTTTCACCTTTCATTTTTTAGAGTGGATGTGTCGACTTTACAGTGTTTCCAGTGAGTTTGATTCCTTTACACATTCCTTCACATACACAGAGGTGTTGGTAGTTGGGTTCTATTCAGTTTCATGTTGTCTAAATAACAGAGAAATACGTGAGCCTTGTATTCTAGATTTTTTGGCGCCCTGTAAATACATTGAAGTGTACTAATTGATGATCATATTCAGTCCACAGGCCCCCGACAAAGAGCTCCATGAGCTCGAAATGCATTGGGCATAAAAGACAAGTTATCGTCGTGAAAGATTAATAATTTGTGAACAGTTTAATTTTTGTACTTCTGTATAACAATGCATCATTTGTGATATATACAGTAATTTAGGATTGTAAAAAGTGAGGATTAATTTTCATTTGAATATTGCTTGATAAAAATTCTTTTGAAGCTCACATGAGCCAAATCAATAAGTTTCACAATTGTTTTATATGAAAAAAATTGAGCGACGTTCTCACAGTGAACCGCATTAGCAACAGTGCGCAGAGGTTAAGTGTTCCTCACACTTAAGATAAGTTTTTCAAGTTCAGGCACGGTCAGGACAAACGTGTCACCTCGGCAGCACGCACGAAAAAAGACTGATAAAGTTTTGTAAATCAAAATCAAGAATAAGTTTAAAAAAAAAGTCAGTATAAATTCGAGTGCTCCTCTCATCCTTCGATACATTTTGAGCTATTGTCTACACGGAGTGAGCACCAAACCATGGCATTTGAGCAACTTTCAAGTATCACAGACAACAGAGCTAAAACTTTAGCATTCACAAGTGAACAAGCAGATGACATTTATGCACTAATTCAGGATGTCAAATCTTCTAACATACAAGGAAATACCATCATTCAACAATTAAAACAACTTGAGTATTTGGCTAAACACGAAATAAATCAGAAATTGCATGCATCAACCCTGGTGCAGTATCACAGGGTAAAACGGATACCACGCGGCCTAAGGATGTCAATTAAACCGATGCTGTACAGATTCTACCTTAACAAGGAGTTTATGGAGAAGTGGTACTCTATTCTAAATAAATGTTCCTTGGACTTGATTCTTCTACTTATTGAGGAACTGGCAAAGGTTATTCAAGAATTATCCAATGAGATAGATGAAATCAAACACAACCTGGAGTCTCGGATGGATAAGTCAGATTGGGACAAATCCCTTGAAGATATTCAAGTAAAACTAGATAAGTATTCTAAAGAATTACAGGAAGGCAAATTACGCAAGTTCAAACGAGATACGTTGGATTATAAACTGAACGAGGTGTACACATGGGCAGAAGTTTATGCCCAGAGAAGAACATACCCAAAGAAAAAAGTAGTTACAACATCAGAAGAAAGTCTAGTTTCAGAGAGTGATTTGAACACTAACAGGCCCTCTGCACAAACACAGATAGTTGAAGCTCAAACACTTTCAAATTCAACTCTATCGGATCCATCAAAAAATGCCGGCACAAGCCAGTCTTTTTTAGCCCAGGTAGGAGACTCAAGCCAACCTCCGGGGAAACAATCGAAAAAACAATTAGCAGCAAAACAAGGAGAGGAGGTCGAAGGAGCTCGCACAAGGAGCATGAGATAAATCTAGTTTTGAACATATCAAAAACCCAATTAACAAAAGAAGAAGTGAGGGTATTGAACAAAGGTTTAGGGTTCGTCCCTACGTACGACACCAACAAACTTGAGAGCGAGGTTTCCTTTTACAAATTCATGCGTGTTTTGAAGCTTAAACATTTTTTTACAAATGTAGCACAGCCCAACACCAAAAAAGAGGAACCAGAATATTTGGAATTCAGACCTAAGTTGAAATTTCAAGCACCCACATCACACAAAATACTGGATGCATTTGAAAATGCCGTCATTAATGATCTGGAAAGTCTAAACATGAGAAAATCTAAAAGGAAAAATCTTTCAGTATATGACAGGTCTATCGTCAGAGGACTCCAAGAGAATCAAAACATTTTGATTCAAAAGGCGGATAAAGGTGGAGCCATAATTGTAATGGATAGATCCATGTACAACCAAAAGGTGGATGACCATGTAGCAGACACTTCCATTTACCTTGAGCTTGATCAGGATCCCATTGGAGACCTACAGATTACTCTGAATGAAATTTTGACAAAAGCCCATGAATTAGGCCACATCTCAGCTTCAACTAAACAATTCCTCACTGTTCAATATCCTAGAAGATCGCTCCTCTATATGCTCCCCAAGGTGCATAAAAACCTTCATGATCCGCCAATGCGCCCCATTGTGACTGGATGTGGTACAGTTTTTGAACCACTCGGTCAATACATTGACAAATTTTTGCAGCCATTCGTACAAAAATAGCCGTCGTACATAAAAGACACGAATGATTTTTTATTGACTTTAAAAGAGATTCAGATAACAAGTCCTTTATTGGTGTGTACAATCGACGTGAAGTCGCTGTACACTTCGATTCCCCATCAATCCGGTCTGGAAGCCGTGGAGTGGGCCCTGCTACAACAATCATCTGTCAAGGCAGATAAAGTTTTCATTTTGGAACTTTTACATTTTTGTTTGTATCATAGTTATTTTCAATGGTCCCCCAGGTTTTTTCTGCAACAGAACGGAACGTCCATGGGTTTTGCCGGGGCTCCGGCATATGCCAATACCTTTATGGCAAAATTTGAAGCTGATTATATCTACAGCGAAAGTTCTTGGAATGAACATGTGATCCTATACAGAAGGTTTATAGACGACATCTTTGTACTGTGGTCAGGTACAAAAGAAAGTTTAGAGAGTTCAATTGAAAGACTCAATCATTGTTTGGAATGCATTGAATTCACTCACAACATTAGTGATAAAGAACTACCATTTCTAGAAGTCATGATCAATATTCAAGATTCACAGATGAAAACTAAAGTGTTTAGAAAAGACACGGATGTGAATAACTCATTATACTTTCAAAGTTTTCACCCGCAGAATCTCAAAAATAACTTACCTGTGTCACAATATATGAGGATCAAAAGAATTTGTGCACATGTAGATGATTTGAAAGAGGAACTCAATACACAACATCAAAGATACAAAGAAAGAGGGTATCCGGATGATATCTTGAAAAAAGCTGAAAACAGGATTGTTGCATACAGTCGGGATAATCTTTTGACACAGAAACCCAAGAAAACTATGGACAGACACGTTTTTGTATCAAAGTTCTCTACATCATCGCAGAAAGTAAAAAACATTGTAAATAAACATTGGAATCTTCTGAAGAACAAAGCTTTTAATGGGATCTTTGTCAACAAGCCCATCTTTGCTTACACGAGATCAAAGAATTTCAAAGAATTGTTGAGGACTCCCACAAGAGAAATTGAAGTGACCCATAGAGGAATGAGGAAATGCCAAAATTGTGTTAATTGCTCAAACGTCATTGAAGGAAAAATTCTATATCATCCGCAGACAGGAAAAGAAGTGAAACTACACCATGATGGGGATTGCAACTCCAAAAATGTGATTTACTACATAAAGTGCCCTTGCGGCAAAGTATATACAGGCAAAACAGAAAGAAAACTAAAAATGAGAATTTCAGAACACAAGAGCACTATAAGGAACAAAAATATGAAAAGCAATTTGGCAAAACATTGGAACGACAACAATCACAGCATAGCCCAATTCAGGTTTTCCATTTTGGAAGTGGTAAAAATACACAAGGAGGTTGATCTAACCAGATCCCTCCTCCAAAGAGAAATTCATTGGATTAGGTACCTTGTTACTCAGGAACCCAAGGGATTAAATGATAAAATAGATTTATCGTGTTTTATATGAGAAGGTTGTATCTGCACCAGAATGCAGCATGTAATTCTGTAATTTTGTAATTTCGTATTTCTTAAGTCTAAATGTGGGCAACACTGTTTTTTACATTTTTTCTCCATAGGCACTTGTTCTAACTGATTACACTTCATCTAACATTCTTTTCTCGCCGTGGGGTTCCCCCTTTTTGTCACATTCGTTTCACCATTTTTCCTCGCATACCTCACCCTTTCCCAAGATGGCGGACACGGTTTTGTGTTGATGAGTCTGTTTTTGATGTTTAGTACATCACGTGGCATATGTAAATAGTTGAACAGCGATTGGTCATGTAGCTGGTCGTTATCACCGAGCGGGAGTTAGAGTGTACAGACAGGATGGAGAGCGATTGTTTGGAACTGTTGTTTCCACGGAGCAGGTGAGCGCTATGAAGCTAGAGGAGGGGAATTTTGAGTAGTATTGGAGTGTATACCGGTACGAGTTGACAGTTTTCAGTAAGCGTTTGGTATATGTGTTTTCAGATAGCCAGAGAGCCACGAGAGTCCAGAGGCAGCGCCCCCAAGTACATAACAGTTCGTCCAGGTAACATGGCATGTTTGTGTCGCGTATTAGAAGTTGAGGTGCATTTCAGCCAAAGTCGTGGTAATTTATGGTTTTCACCTTTCATTTTTTAGAGTGGATGTGTCGACTTTACAGTGTTTCCAGTGAGTTTGATTCCTTTACACATTCCTTTACACATTCCTTCACATACACAGAGGTGTTGGTAGTTGGGTTCTATTCAGTTTCATGTTGTCTAAATAACAGAGAAATACGTGAGCCTTGTATTCTAGATTTTTTGGCGCCCTGTAAATACATTGAAGTGTACTAATTGATGATCATATTCAGTCAACAGGCCCCCGACAAAGAGCTCCATGAGCTCGAAATGCATTGGGCATAAAAGACAAGTTATCGTCGTGAAAGATTAATAATTTGTGAACAGTTTAATTTTTGTACTTCTGTATAACAATGCATCATTTGTGATATATACAGTAATTTAGGATTGTAAAAAGTGAGGATTAATTTTCATTTGAATATTGCTTGATAAAAATTCTTTTGAAGCTCACATGAGCCAAATCAATAAGTTTCACAATTGTTTTATATGAAAAAAATTGAGCGACGTTCTCACAGTGAACCGCATTAGCAACAGTGCGCAGAGGTTAAGTGTTTTGCACACTTAAGATAAGTTTTTCAAGTTCAGGCACGGTCAGGACAAACGTGTCACCTCGGCAGCACGCACGAAAAAAGACTGATAACGTTTTGTAAATCAAAATCAAGAATAAGTTTTAAAAAAAAGTCAGTATAAATTCGAGTGCTCCTCTCATCCTTCGATACACTGCCTGGTTCTGTACCAATTGTAGCCTGTGGAGGTGGAATGCTGGAATCCCCACATATAAAGTGTTGGCATAATCGAGTCTGGAGGTAATGAGAGCTAAGATGACTAGGATCAGGGCATCTCTGGTGAGGAACCTGCTGATTTTGCGGATCCTCCTTAAATAGAAATAGCAGGATGAAGTGACTGCGTTGATTTGTGGCCTCATAGAGAGGTCGTCAGAGATGACCACCCCCAGACTCTTCACAGTGCTAACAGGAGTGGGTGACACCCCTAGTGATGTAGGCCAAAAGGTGGAATTCCATGGATTAGTGGAACCTCCCACTAGTACAAGCTCTGTTTTAGTGGGGTTCAGTTTCAATTGGCTATGAAACATCCACTCTGCAATGTTAAGCATGGTAGACTGAAAAATAGAACGGGAGGAGAGAAGGGAATCAATGGGAAAAATTAACTGAAGATCGTCTGCATAATTGAAAATGGTGACCGGGGTGCTACGGAGGGAAGCTAAGAGGGGCTGTAAGTACAAATTAAACAATAAGGGTGATAGCGCAGAGCCCTGAGGGACCCCGCAGGTTAAGGACGAGTAGGGTGCAGAAAAGGTGGATCATTGCACCGCCTGAGTCCGGTGGTCGAGGAAAGATCTAAGCCAATCGAGGGCCACCCCCTGGATGCCGGCATTGTTGACACGGTCGATCAATATAGTATGATCGACCGTGTCAAAGGCCGCCGACAGGTCCAAGAGGACAAGGGCCTGTGAGATGTTTTTGTCATCTCCTTTCCTAAGGGCATCCATGACGGCCACTATGACCGCCTCGGTGGAATGGAGGGGTCTGAAACCAGCTTGTTGGGCATCCAGGAAGGAGGAGTCCTCAATAAAGGTGCTCAGGCAGCGGGTGACATATGTCTCCAAAACTTTTCCCAGGATAGGGAAGGAGGGAGATGGGTCGGTAATTACTTAAAGTAGTGGGATCAGCATTAGTTTTTTTGAGAATAGGTATGACAGCTGCCTGTTTGAAAGAGCACGGGACCTCCCCAGTGGCTAAAGAGTTATTAAGCAGGGCCAATGGGGGGCCAGGGCATGCCAGAAAGGCCTCCCTCAGAATCTGATGGGGGCAGCAATCGTTAGGGGAACCTGATCTAACTTTCTGAAGTAGCGAAAAGAATTCTTTAGGAGAGATTGGCGGAAACTCTACCAATCGACTAGGGTTCATGGATGGAAGGGGTGGAGGAGAAAGGGATGAAGGGGAAGGGATATTGTTTTTGATAGTAATGATCTTGTCGGTAAAGTAAGAATTGAGGGAATCGCACAAGGTTTGGGTCGGTTGGGGTAGGGGTGTAACCCTATCAGGCAAGGAAAGCTCGTTAACAATGGAGAAGATGTCTTTTGCTTTATTGTTAGAGTCCAATATTTTTGGAGAGAAGTAGGCTGTTTTGGCTGATAGAATAGTTTTTTTGTAGATGTTCAAAGATTCTACATAAACAAGTCTAAGTTGGGGATCATAATTGCGCCTCCAACGGCGCTCTGCCTGCCGAAGAGCAAGTTTATCTGCCTTAAGCTGGTCGGAGAACCACCGCTGGGCGTCATGAGGACGCTTAGCTTTAATAGTTTTATAAGGGGCAACTTTGTCACAGGCGGATAACAGCCATTCTTCGCAATGGGCAGCCTGGTCAGCCACCGAAATCAAAGATGTAGGGACGGTGGAGGCCAATAAGGCATGAAAATCGGTCATGTTAGCTTTCTTCCAGTTACGAGCAGATAGATTGTTAATAGGAGGAGGGGGACAGGATATAGAAAGATAGAGAGAGAAAGATATAAAGTAATGGTCCGACCAAGAACAGGGAAATACAGAGGGAGGTGAGGTGTCAAGATTGGCTGTCCAAAATTGGTCTAGGATGTGACCTTTACAATGAGTAGGGGTATTAATGTGCTGGTGAAAATTCATACCTGCTAACAAGTCAGTGAACTCAGAGATATGGCTTTCGCGGGCGTCGGATGGCCAATAATTGAAATCTCCAATGATCATAATACTAGCATGATTAATCGTGAGTTGGGAAATGAGTTCACCGAAGAGTTGAGGGAAGAGAGCATATAGTCAGGGGGCCTATAGACCAGAACACAGACAAAGGCGTGCGCGTGTTAAAAGGAAGCGTCGTGCTTCAAGCCGCAGGGGCCCACCGGCCCCCTATAAAAAAAGAAGGAGCACGTCCAGGCGCACTCAGAAAAGAAGAGCTCCAAGACTGAAGAGAGCTACGCCGAGAAAGAGAGCCGCCTCTAAAGTAAATATTTTTTAAAAGCCTCGTAAACTAAACCATGGCCATTGTACATTGCGCATCTGGCGAGTGCTCCAAATCCGAGTTAGACCTGTTCACTCTAAAACCAACGCAGACAAGCATCGAAAACGGCTTCCTCATGGAGGTATCGCCTTTAGCCGCATTGACGCCTCTGGCCCCTATAGAGTTTTATGTGTCGGGGTCCACGGATATGTATTTGGATCTCAACAATACGCTGCTGCAAAGCGGATGGGTCCGACATCGCAGCAGCCGCTAAAGTGGCAACGATCGCTTACCCCATAGCTACAATGTTTAATCAGGTGGACATTACCCTGGGTGATCGGCTCATCATGCAGAACGACAACATGTACGCCTACAGAGCCTACCTCGAGAGTATTCTAAACTACAGCAGCGATGCCCTTGACACACAGCTTTTAACGGGTCTCTTCTACAGGGATACACACGCCCAGTTTGAAGTCACGGCTCTGGACGGCGCCAATAAGGGTTTTGTAAAAAGAGCGGGGCTGGCAGCAGGCAGTCGCAACCTTGATCTTCTGGGACGCATACATTCAGACCTATTCTTCCAAGATAAACTGCTCATCAACGGAATTGATCTTAAGATCAAGCTCACCCGTAACAAGGACTCATTCTGCCTCATCAACGGGGATGCGGAACAGTACAAACTGGACATACTGGCAGCATGTCTGTTTGTAAAGAGAGTGAAAGTATCTCCTAGCGTCAGGCTAGCGCACACCGACGCTTTACAAATATCAAACGCCAAGTACACTGCGGAAAGAGAAGCTCTGAAGGTATTCAGTATCCCAGCAGGTACCCGCTTAACACAGCAGCAGAACCTATTTCTTGGGCAACTACCCAAACTTATCATTATCGGTTTTGTGGACAATACAGCCTTTAACGGTACCTATGCCTCAAACCCCTTCAATTTTAAACACTACGGCATCAACTACGCCGCGTTGGTCCACGAGGGCAATTTGATTCCCGCAAAACCCTACACTCCCAGTTTTGTAACCTCCATCTACGTCAGGGAATATCAGGGGTTGGTTTCAATAACAGGGACTGCGGCGTAGCCGTGTCACGCGAAGGCTATGGGGCGGGATACACGCTGTTCGCATTCGACCTGACCCCTGACCTGGAAGACGGCGATCACTACAACCTGGTCAAAAACGGAAATCTATAAGCTGAAATATGATTCAGTAATCCTCTACCTACGAATGTGAACATGGTCGTATTCTCGATATTCGACAGCATCATCCAGATCAACCAAGCCAGACATATTTTGTTTGACTATCTTTAAAACATTGGCGAAATGGACACTGTGCAGATCCAGGAAGTCTTAAGCAGGCATAAACACGCTAGGAAATACTTTTTAGGTGTTTTCCCCAGCGACGGGTTACCTGCTGAAATAGGGGTAGAAAGACCCCGCACCCTAGTATTTAACACTGATCCGCATTACAATGGTGGAACACACTGGGCGGCCGTGTTTATAGAGAATGATCAGGTTATAGTGTTTGACAGTACAGCAGAGTTCCCAGAACACCGTCTATATACACAACCCATATTCAAGTTTGTAAATAAAGTTGCAGAGCGTGTGGTGTATAATAAGGTGCGGGTACAGGATACTACAGCCATGACATGCGGGGAACACTGTATTTATTTTATCAGTAAAATGTCAGAGGGTGTTTCGTTTAGAAATTTCTTACATTTATATTCGAGGGACCTTGTTAACAATGACAGTATAGTTGTGAAATATGTAAAAGAAAACACAAAGGTATCGGTCAGACCTGTGAAAACCGAATATGTTGCTTGTCAAAATTGTAAGAGCTTATGAATTATGTTTTTAATGATAAACGTCTAAAAATAAAAGACAATATTTTTTAAAAATCAGGCATTCAGTCTCTGTATTTTTATTGCTTATACAGGCTTCATAATTTAAAAAAATGTTTTAAAAAAGACGCTTGAGACGGTATGAAAAGTTATAAAAGTGTTTATTACAAACAGGACTGTAGGTTGAACATTACAATGACAAACTCTGGCGAATAAACATATGAAGAAAAATCAGACATGCTTATACACATAAACTGCACATTTTTATTTAAAAAACATTAAGTCTGAATCCAAGTATGGGTTTTGGACAAATGTCTTTTTTGCCGTACAGTCAGCACCATGGGGGTACTCCTCGAGGGGAATAGCAGCGGTGCGTCCGAGCCTTCAGGTGATGGAGGGAGGGGTGTCTTTAAATGTTCAAGCAGACACCGGTGCTCGTTGTTACCCATGAGAGTGGAGGGGATGTTGAGTTCAGCAGCGGCTCGCAAAAACTGCTCCCAGCCGCGAGGTGTATTTTGATGCGTTAGGATTTTGGGGTGTGTGAGCCCTTTGACTAGATCGTACATGTGTGACCCTGCAACCGGTTGTCCTTTGTAGAGAAATTCTCCTCGATCATTTCAGGATGTTAGGTCTTTAGAAGCTGATAGTTTACTCATCAACATTTTCGCGGCCCCTCTATGCCTTTGACTTATATTTTTTAGGAGGTCCCCAACAAAGGTATCAGGGGGTGGCGCAAGGTCCGGCGGTGCTTGTAGGGGTTGAGGGGCATTCATAGGGGCTGCTGCTTGTTCAGAGTCCGGGGTATATAGAGTCAGCTTGTTCTTTTCGGTATTCCACTGGCTGTAGTAACTTAAAAAGTTTTTAAGGGTGCTGGTGTAAAGGTTAGCTTTGTCGTAGGGGTTTAGATCAGTACGGTTCAAAATGTCTTTAATTTCAGCATCCAGTCGTAGAGTCTCATTTCTGCGTATATCCCAGGATTGTCCGCGGAAGAGCCCAGCTGGTCCGTTTGATTTTTAGGAACCAAATACATTTTTGTGGCGTGCTCCATCACCGTGCCGCGAAGAGGCTTGTGATTACTCGTATAGCTATACGCAGCAAAGCGCCTATAAACCCCCCAGACTGTTTCACCAGCTTCTTCTTGGTAATGAGTGAGGCCCTTTTATTACTGAGCTTCTTGATAAGACCCCTCTTCTTCTTCAGAACCTGTAATTGACTCCTTGAGATAGGTACGTTGCCTTTTAGGGTGTTTAGGGCTATATCTGAAATGGCAGACACTAAGTCATCAGAAGCAGCGCACAGGATGGCCTTTCTGTGTTGGGGACTGGCTGTAACCAGCATTTTCAGGAGAGCTAAATTGCGTTGTAGACGGGCCGACATGGTCCACACCTTGTATTATAAGGTCCTGGTTGTAAATGTCTCTAAAAGTCATCAAACCTGCTTTTTATAGGACCTGTTCTTGACCCTTGGCGTGTAAACCACTGGTAGCTTGGAAGGAAAAATATCATTCCTCAATCTATAGTCTTCTAGAGTTTCATTTTTTAAGTCGACCAGTAGGTAACCGTGGGGTTTTGCTGTAGTGTCGTTAAAGGCTTCCATGAAGAAGTGGGTGTTTCCGGGGTACATTTGTTTAGCTATGACGGCTATTTGTTGTTTGTCACGGGGGTTTTTAAATAAAACAAGATACGAAGCGTTGAGAGCTATAGATCTGCTGTTCTTACCCTTGTAAAACAAGTTCTGCACAATATAACAGATACTTAGATTGCGATGATGTGAATATTGAGTAAAAGCTCTCTCTAACTCCGGATGATCGCCCCCTTCACGCATAAGGTCATCGACAATTATCATGTTAACCTTGGTCGGTGGCAGTAACTCATCATCGTTGAGATTATCCGGTATACCCTCTATAAATCGGATATGGGTGAAACTGCGGGCCAGGGCTGTATAAAGCGGCTGCCAGCATGAATAAAGACATACAATGTTATTAGGGGTCTGGGATAGAACAGATGCAGAATTTTCTAAGAGCTTTTTTATAAAGTAGCTCTTACTGCAGTTTGAGGGCCCTGCTAACACGCAGGAGAATGGATGTTGTAATCTGGTGTCCATGTTAGGGGCGGGTTTGTCTCTCTAATGGGGTCTAATAGCCGTACGGCAGCGTTTTATAGCCGGGGGTCAGGACCCTTTTATCAAAAACAACGCGTAAGGTTTTACGTAAGGGCTGTGTTGTAATTTCCCACTTCTTTTTGGATCTGACTATGCACGGCTGGTTCACAACTATGGTTTTAGCATTTTCACAATCGGCTGATGCCGCGTATTCATGCACCAGATTCTTTAGACTGTCAAAATTGTTTTTTAGGGTGTTGTTGACGTTTAGGGTTATGGCTTTGACCTTCATACACACTTTGTTCTTGTTTGTGCGGTAGGAGTATGTTTTAGGCCCGGATGAAGAATATTCTATTATATGCCCATCCTTCTCGAGCTCGCTGGTCAAATTACCAAGATAATATCCAAGGGGAGGGTCTTCATCCCCCGGCTTACTCACAAAAATCACCGAGTCGGTATCGTGATACAAACAGCGGTCCTGGAGTTTATCCATAACCCTGTAAAGCTCTAGACGGGCGTGGGCTGTCGCGAAGCTTGCTATGAAGATGTTTACGTTGTTACACATTGTGGGGTATGCTTTGGTGTATTTCCAACATAGTGCCGCGGTATCGTCATCGATAAACTCGCAGCTGGACACCTCGTAACAAGGGGCAAAGAGGTACTTAAACAGTTCATCAGGATCTGTTATTAAGGTTGTATTTGACAGATTTGTACGCTGAGCGAATTTTCCCCATAAGGAGTTGAGACAGAGTTTGGCTAACTGTCGACGGGCGGGGTTGACCTCTATCAATTGGGGTCGTAACTGGATACCCTCGTGAAGGTAGTAGTCATCGATGTACTTCTGCTTTGCATCCTGACTAGTACACCATTCGGGATACCCCGAGGCTTCCTACTTGTCTCTGAGAAACAGATTAATGTATGGGGCAAAGAGTTGTGTAGAGGTCCTCTTAAAATGCCACACCTCGTGGATCCTTCCGAGCCTGTAACCTTTCTCTAAGGCAGCTTCTACCTCGATGCTGCACCAGGTCCCTGTGAGCATCCTTTGTTCTTCGGTGTGCCCACAATAACCAGCCTCTTTAAACACAGCACATGTTCGAGGGGGAACATCAGTTTACCATCGACTTCTGTATGGTAACACAGGAAAGTAAAGCTGTCTTGGAGGATAGATTTCACATTTGACTAGCCCAAAGTATTCGGATATGGGCTTAAAATCTCTATAGATGATGGTTGGGTGTCCTAATGGGTATACCTTCATCTTGTTCACAAACGGGTACAGACTGGTGAAATCATGGTAGTGTATTTTCTCACCGTCACCCGCTGCCCTGTACAATTGTATGGCATTTGTACGACCGCCGAATAAGGCGTCGCGAGGTTCCAGGGGTTCGGGTAAAGCACGAGTCTGTAGGAAAGAACAGAGCTCGGTGTCAGTTGCTAGCATCTCTAACCATTCGTGCTCCCAAATAGCCCTCATAGCATAGCCACATTTTTAAACATACTGTGCCTTCAACAGAGTACGTCTGTGTAAGTGTTCAAATTTGTCACCCAACAATCTGTTAAACTCGTGAGGCTTGTAACATTGAGGGCAACCGTGGTAAAAACAGCCGTTGTATTCGAAGGCCGTCGGCACTCCCTTAATTTCAGCGTACCCATCCAGGTAGTAGGGACCCACACGGTGTTCACCTCCCTGTAAGGCGTGGTGAAACTGTATGCCTTCTTTCTCAGAGATGTACATGAGCCATCAGATAGAGGGGGTTGAATAACGATTCTGTTTGCCTTTATAGAGATCTGGAGGGACTAGAGCGATACTTTCTGGTTTTAAAAACATGTGTTTGTAAATGGACATACACATAGAGGCCAATGTGATGCTTTGAAAAGGGTCGATGTATTCGATCTCCTTTGGCGACTGATCCTTCTCGGATTTCAAGGCCTTGCTTTTCTTTACCGTTTTAGGCTTCTTGGGTTTCATAGCTCTGACCATCGTTGGTCTTTGAGGCTTCTTTGGTTTTAACAGCTTGACTTTCTTAGTCATCTCCACCACAGAATCTCTGAAGAGGTTGCACGCTTGTCGCAGGATCATTACATCCGCCTGGCAATAAGCTTTCAACTCTGTTTTAAAATAAAACTCCTTTTCACGGTTTTCAGAGTACCTTTGTTGAAAGTTCTCTTTCTCGGCAGGCATCATGTATTCAACCCCGTAACTGTCAGGAGGGGGCATGGGACCCACATAATCCTGGTTAGCCCAGGTATTAAAAAAGTGTGGAAAATAACCTTTACACCCAAGGAATCCAAAGGCTTTTGGAAGCTTGCTCAGTTTCATGGGTAAAAAATTCAAGGTGTCTATAAACCTTATTTGTAACTGGCCAGCTGTTAACAGCATCAGCTTGGAACCCTGAGTGATGAGGTCTACTTGTACCTTTTCACGAATCATATTTTGCAAAATAAAGAATGAGTCGTAGGCTTTTGAATTGTGGGCCAACATGGTGTACCCTTTGAATTCTGTTTGAATGAAGGTGTTAAGGAAATCACCAACGCACGTTCAACCTTCAAACTCCCAGCTGGCGTCGGAAGTTAGATGGTATGCGTAAATATAGTTAGACTGGTGTACCTCCGTCTCCTCCGTGCACTCTATATCAAACACGATGTATGCTTCGGTCATGGTCTGGGGTCTGCCTTTAATCATGTAGCACTGATGGTTGGTACCAGCATCAAAAGACATCCGACACCGGGGGCATTTCATACCCCTGCATTTGTGATCATCAGCCACATACCCGCCACACTCAAAACAATCCATTTTAGGGCTGCATCTAGCAGCTTTCCTATGGATGTTCAAACAGTCTTGAGAGCGACAAAACATCTTACAGGTGCAACACCTCACCTTCATAGTTGCGTCTGTGACGCACCCATCCCTCTAGCACATCTTACAATGCATTTCACACTGATGACGTTCCATATTGCTGTATATGTGGTCGCAATGTGTACACACGTATCGGGCTCCCAGAAAACCTTTAAGGTTCAAGATGCCGTAAAAGTGCTTATCATGGTGAAGGACATATACAGTCTTGTGCCCCACACGGGCCCCTGTTGTAAAGTACTTCCGAAAGCCATTGTGATGAAGAACTTTCGCAGTCACCGAGAAATAGTTTTCAAAAAGACTGATGTCACCAAAACCGACCAGATGGTCTGGAGGTATTTCAAGAACCTTATGGGCTTCAGGCGCTCTAGCCAGGATGACCGCGTCGGTGGTGTCGCGCCCCATCAACAACCCAGAGATGCTGGCCGCAAGACAAGTGTTGGTTGCGGTATTGTTAAAGTCAAGCAGCCAGCGCTGCTTCTTACCTATTATCTGGCTGTATAGCACGCTCTTTAAAGGGCGGGAAACACCCCCCTCACGACCCCGTACAATAAGGGCTATGACTCTAAAAGTGCCAAAGGCGACTAGTTCAGCATTGCTCTGTAAAAGCCGCGACAGGTTTTCTAAAAAGTCTACGGCGTCAAACACATCTCGCGATGCCCTTCTGGTGAACAGCGGACTATCAAAACCCTGCCCCTGGAAACGTAGCTGGAAAAAATCATTGGGCCCTACATCGCGTAACAACGTTTCAATGAGCGCTTGCACCGCCTGATGTATAGCAAAAACACCGTGATCGGTGGACGTTATTCGGTGTAGGTTAGCAAACCTAAACTACTCGTTGTGCTCAGTGGCCTTAAATCTCTCCACATTGCGCCTGTAGCTTCTAACGCTCTCTAAAAAGACAACCTCTGAATCCTCATCTTGAGGGGTTTGACTTTCTGGGGAGCTTGTTGCGGTATCATTTTGAGGGTTCTGGTTTAGTAGGGGATCTTGTTGTCTTTTAAAGCGCCTTGTAGCACATATTCTGGCTTTCTTTAGCTTCCTGATTAAAACTCGGCGTTGTTTAGCGCTATTGGCCCACTTTTGTTTTTTATGGGGCCCTGCTTTTCTAGGTTCCAGACCCCAGCCTATCTGAGCAGTATGTACTGTAGCTATGTGTGGAGTGTTTGTTGAGGCCTCTGCTATAGAACCACAAACCGACTCCTCTAAGGGTTCCGGTTGGGGTTGTGTTGGGGCTCTAACACCAAAACCCTTCACTGGGCCACCCCGCTGACTGTCCCCTCCCGCGCAAGTTTTCTGGTGTGTGTCTGGTATCGCGGTATATGATTTGGACTTGGCTTTTGAAACAGCATGCCTCTGTTTGCGGTGTTCTATGCACTTTTTATGACCGCGTAAGCGTAAGAAACGCAGGGATTTTGTTAGAACTGTTTGGACCTTACGGGTATATTTTGAGGTGCGTATTTTACTAACCCCGGGGGACTGTCGTTTCTTTAGGAGCTGGCGGCATCTTAGTCACAGCTGTATAGCCCCTATGTCTGATCCTGCTTCCTGACAAGTTTGGAGGATCACTCTTTTACACAGGTCAACCCTTTGCAATATCTTCTGTTGTGCCGCCACCATGGATCTGTCACAGCTACCCCCCAACCCCCATTTTAAGGTTGCAGTGACCACTTGGCGCTTTAGTTTTCTGAGAGCCAATTGTATATCCTTTACATACGCATCTAGTACCTGTTTTGGATTTATAGAGTCATATTTTGGAGGGTTGGGGGTGAATACAGGGCTTGTGTGTGTAGCAACCTCTAACGCACCAGGGACCTCTCTAGAGTCTTCAAAACCCCCACCATTCTGTAACTGCGGGCCTGGGGGGGATCATGGAAACAGGGTCCCAGTGCGAACACCCCGGGGCATCTGGGGGCGGGATCATACTAAATGCCCCCTCCATACTATGATTTGACCATTCGCCCGACCCTGTACTATCAGTAGTGTATATTGCTGGGGGTGTCGCTGGGCTGGTTGGGTTGTAAACTCCCTGAGGGGGTATAGGGGACGTAAGAAGGGGTGCGTGTTATTGACTGTCGCAATAATCAAGGGTGCTACAAGCTAAGGACCTGTCATAGGGTTGGGGAGGCGTAGGTGTAACACACGTTTGCAAAACCACATTGCTGTTGTTAGAAGGGCACTCGTACGCTGCTTCTGAGGTTCCCTCAAGGCTGTCTACCGTTCCCCCTAATGGTCGCCCCTATTCAGACACTTTGTCCCTAAGAACGGATGGAGCGCCTATCAAAGTTTTTAGGGTTTTTTCGAGGGGACACGCCTCTGCATGATTCGTTAGTTTGTTTGAAACTCCCGAAGGTTTCATAGGCGGATAAGGGGTCTGAGGTGTAACAGGTTTGCTTCAGGGGACCTCAGGTGTTTCTACTTCTGACACATCTAACCTATGCTTATTCTTAAGATAATTTCTTGAAAGCCTGCTGACTTTAGGAGTTTGTGGTTGTAACAGAGTTTCCGCAACAGGCGTCGCTGTCGATGGGTCCTTAGAGAGCACCGGGGTAGTGGGCTCGCTCCCCTGTTTAACAACATTTTTTAAAGATAGATATAAAGGAGTCGTCAGGGGTTCAGAAGCCACAGGTTTCTTGCTGAGGTCTAAGGGACCTGGTTGGGACATATGACCGCCCTTCTTCTTCTTGAGGTTTATGGGCCCGGTATGGGGTACGGGTTTGTGGTAAATAAAATATTACCCTTGCATAATTTCTAGGCATTAACAATTAGCATGTATCAAATGAGAGGCAGAGAGTCCGTGGTGTCCAAGTTAAAAGGGCTTTATTCCAATAACTCGAGTTAAGGGAGAATCTGTTCCTTCACCACTGAGGTTCAGGAAGGGTCTTCTAACAATTAATCTCTGAAAATCATATATATACATTTCTCCTTGTACATAGGGAGGAACGCTCGAGGCAGAGCAAGAAAGAAAGAGATAAGAGCATGTGGGCGTGCATGAGGGCGTACATTTGATGAGTCATAGGTGTGTGATAGGTGTGTGATAGGTGGGTCATAGGTGGGTGGCTACATAGAGGAGGAGTTACATGGCAGGCTGGAACTTTGCCCTACTTGTGCACGCAACTGGATCATGACGTGCAATTGACGTGTAACTGGGGGGAGCTGACTTTAAGTCTAGTGGAGAACCTTCAGTGTCAGGGCGACCAGCACATCTGGTACTATCTGATATCTTGAGTCGGGGATGTATTATCTGAAGCAAAGGTTGCTCATCACTAAAAGACAGAAAGGGCATATATTTCTTTGTGCATTGCAAGGGGGCTGTGAGCTTTCTTCAGATGCAAGTACTGTAATTACATTTAAACGGAGACAGGAAGGCTAGGTCTCTATCTCTACGGACGGGTTCTGTTTATTCTTGTTAACCGGGCAGGAATGTGATTCTGTACAACAAGCAGATAACTATTTTGCAAAACACTGTCTTGGCAACCCTTGCTGGGCCCTTTTCGGCTGAGCTAGAAGTATGCGAGGCCAGGGATACGTAACTGTAGCTTTCAGAGTGTCTGAGCCATGAAAAACCCTTAATTCAGAAAGTGGCTCAGGCTGAACCACAAAAAGGGTTCATTACGATATTTATTTAAAAGTGCACAATGCAAATACATGGGCCTTCATGTTAGCTTAACGTTTGGGAAACTTGATGACAGGCACCTTAATGCAGGACGTGATTGCAGAGGCCTTGTGATTCAGGCCACTAAGAGAAATATGCATGGGTGACATGCACATACATGTAACATAGGGTATACGTAGGGGGCATCCTGGTCAGGCAAAATTTCATTTTCCTCATTCCCTCCTTGTCCCCTACATTACCCTTCAGGATACATCTATATTCATGAGACCGTATATTTAATCATACAGCATCATTTGTTCGTCCTTAACCCTTTGTATACTTGGATGTGGAACACATGCAGTTGCACACAGGCCGCAAATGGCCGGGCCACACTGCAGACAGAGACAGCAACCAAATATTATAAGTAGTATAAGTCCTAGGAACGACACCACTTTCCATCCCCATGCCGATATTACACCCCAGAGCCAACTGGACAAAGTCCATGTGCCTGGGTCTTGATGTATATCATGAGCAATCTTGTGGAGTCTTGTTATTGCTGCGTACACAGATGGCGCGTTATTTGGGATGAAAATGCAGCAAGTGGAGCCAATCACTCTACAGGCTCCGCCCCTATCCGCCAAGATGACGTCTAGAACAAGGCGATTTTGAAGAACGACAAGTCTAATAGCAGACTGTTCCTGGGTCAAGTTCGCCAGGGCAGATGCAGTCACATTCACTACTGCCTCAAGAGTCCTTGTTAACTTGCGTATCAGTTTACTGTTTTGGACGGGACCTACAAAGAAAAAGAATCCTTTGTTGAAATCTGTATATTGCTCCCAAGCTGTTTCAGTCTGATCAATCCCTGAGGTATCTGTCTCCCTCTTTTGTCTAACATGTTCTAGTCGTGAATCTCTATGATAATTGGATGGGGCTAGAAAAACGGGTGGAAGCAGGAACGCTATATAACATGTCCCACCCCAGTCTAAGGGCAGATGTACATAGGCTGTCTGACCGCAAATGAAATAGGTATGGCGTGATGTTTTGAAAGAAGACTGTCCTTTATCATCAAACTCTACCACAGCGTTACACTCGCTGTGTCCCATGAGTACTGAGCCCTTCTTTCTGACACATAAATCACCTTTTGCTGGCAGGACTGAAATAAACGGTGGACCTGTATTTTGCTTGGGCTGAACATTTAACATTATAAAGTTAACGGATGCATTTCCCTGCTCATACTCTTCATTTTCTAGATCAGTTCCTTTCCTTTGGGGAAACCCTTTTTCGTCTGGGAAACATGCCTTATTCATTACTTTATTCAAGTTTCCATATATCCAGCCACCTGGATAAGCTATGTACTTTCTATCTATTGAGGTCATTAAAGCAAACCATGCTCCACATGAACCATTGTGTGAGAACGGTAAAGGATAGAATGGCAGAACTCCCTTCGTTTTCTGATAAGGGGGCAGTTGGCCACATACCCAGCAGTCAGTTGCATTGCTGGTCTGGTGAGAATGGTGTAACATACGAATAAATGTATTGTTACGTAGTGCAAGTCGATATGACAGTTCATGAGGTGGCAATTCACTAAATGTGTGCTCTGCGGTGCTGTTACTGGAAGAGTGTACATGTGAGGAGATAGGAGGAAAGAAAACATGTAGTATTAAACTGATACATATTATAACAATGCATAGAAGAAAAAGAATAATCAAGGAAACTATACATCTACTGCGTAATATCTTGCAATACTTAGCTTTCATTTGGGTTTTCTTGCTATTCTTGTCTGTGATCTTATACATGTCAGAAATCTAGTCTAACCGATTCACCACCGAGTGGACTTAGACAATTAAACTACGTCTGACTTACTAGATCTTAACTTAGATTTATACTCCTGCTGTGGAGTCTTTTCTAGCAAAGGCGGCGCAAAGTCTGTATTGTCCTTATTGTCCTTAGTGTCTATAGTCTATCAAAGTACCAGATTGTCCAAAGTATTTTTTTCAATGCTGCGCGTGGATCCACCCCTTGCGTCCTTCCACTTTCACTCCGGTCCTCGTGGTTAGTAGCACCAACTTCGGGGTCTTCCAACGTGGCTCAAGGGGGCTTGAACGATCAAAGTTCCGGATGAGGGTAAAATCGCCTGGTGATATGGCATGCTCCTTGACCTGGGTGTTGTCAGGGAAGGCGGCGGCAACCTGTGAACGACAAGAAAGTAGTGCAGACATCAAGGAAGCCAGGTAATCTGTCAGCATGTTACTGTCAACATCAGTAATTTTCTTTGGCATAGGCGTACCCCACATATTTGGCGGTCTACCGAAAACCACTTCGTACGGAGATAGGCCTGTTCTGGAATGAGCTACCATACGCATGTAAAAGTGGGCAACTGGCAAGGCTACCATCCAATCCACGCCTTTTTCTGCACATATCTTAGCTAGTTTCGTTTTGATTGTCTGGTTATGTCTTTCTACAAGGCCTGCTGCTTCGGGGTGTCTTACACAATGAAACTTCCAATTATAACCCAACAGAAGAGACACTTGTTTCATTAATTCAGAGGACAATGGCTGCCCGTTATCTGAATAGATGACACGGGGCAATATCTGGGGAAGAACTTGCGCACCAATTGCCTGGCTGTTGTCACAGCAGTGTAATCTGGAACTGGATACGCTTCTGTCCATTTGGATAGTGCACACACTACTACTAAGACATACTTGTAACCTCTACATCTGTCCATTTGGATATAATCCATCTGGAGAACCCCAAAAGGGCGGTCAGGAGGATGAAATCCGCCTTGTTCCACCGGAATGCCTTTGCCTGGATTGAACTGGCAACATATCATACATGTTCGTACTTTCTGTTTCGCTGCTGCACGCATGTGCTTGTTACACCAAATATTCTGTAAGCTGTCTATCATTGCCTTCTCTCCCAAGTGTGCTGGACTATGTGCTGTGTTTATGATTACTTGTACCATGGAATCTGGAAGAAACCATGTACCTTTTCCCTTAGTCTTCCAACCTTGGTCAGTCTGGACCCCTCCTTGTTCAGTCCATTTCTTTATCTCATCTGTAGTGGCATGTGTCTGTATGTCTAGTACATCCTGAGAAGGATCCCTGACTGTCATGCATTTTGTCAGTAATGGTACCTCTGTCCTTGCCGTGTCTGTTGGTGTCTGGGCTGTGAGTTTAGCTGTTCGGTCTGCCAGGTCATTACCCTGGGAAATGATGTCTGTAACTTTGGTATGAGCTTTGCATTTCAGGATAGAAATGGCTGTAGGTAAATGTATTGCTTCTAACAGGGCTTGAATAAGCGGACCATGCTGCTACTAACTCTCCTGCACTCGTTCTCATGCATGATCCATCTACATAGAGTATCAGGTCAGGGTCTGGAAGTGCAATATCTGTCAGGTCTTGTCTTGGTTTCGTCACTATATTCATTACTTCCACACAGTCATGTGGTGGTGCATTTACTGTACTTGAGGGCAAAAGTGTTGCAGGGTTCAGAATATTACAACGTCTGATCTCTGTGTGGCTGAAATAATGTCAGTTCATATCCTGTCAGTCTCGCTACAGTCAAGTGTTGTGTCTGTGTCCTGTTTAAGAGAACCTCTACTGCATGTGGTACTTGTACTGTCAGAGGGTGCCCCAACACTATTGAGTCACTTTGTCTTATGGCTAGGGCTGTTGCTGCAACTGATTTCAGGCACGCAGGCAGAGCCTGGGTCCACTGGATCTAGTGTACTAGAAAAATAAGCACACGGCTTGTGTTTTCCTGCTTGATCTTGTGTGAGGACAGATAACGCTGTTCCATCTCGTTCAGTTACGAAAAGCATAAAAGGTTTACTCTAACATGGAGTCGCTAAAACTGGCGCTTGACATAATGCTCTTTTTAATTCCTCAAATGCCAAGGTATGTTCTTGTGTCCAAGGGAGGACAGTCGGAGTGGCTGCTTCCTGAGTTTGTCAATTGTATGAGTGGTTTGGCTAGAAAGGCATACTGGGGACTCCATTGCCTGCAGTATGAAGTGAGGCCCACAATGGCACGTACTTCCTTTTGTGTCTTCGCCTGTGAAAGGTTGTGTTAGCTGTCCACCCTCCTTGGAAAGCAAGTGTCCAAGGTACACCACTTGCTTTTCACAGAATTGCAGCTTTGAAGGGGACACTTTGTGCACCTTGTCTGTCAGAAAGTGTAAAACTGTCAGTGATGCATTTTCGCAGTCTGGTTCAGATCGTGTTGCAATCAGGATGTCGTCTATATACGGTATCAGTGCTGTGTTGGAAGGCATGTAAATACTGTCCAGCTGTCTTTCTAATGCTTGACTGTAAATGCTAGGACTCATTGCAAGAGCGAAACTCCTGCCAATTATTCTGTTTACACTACGAGGGAAAAACTATTCATTTGCAAGCATGCACTTTCATGAAGTCAATGAAGCTTCCAGGGTTGACTGTAAGGAAGAGCAACTTGACCCCCACCTTATATAAACATTTCTTCCGCGGAAAGGAATTGGAGTATGGCCAATAACAACAAGACAGGCACTGCTCGGCTCTCCAAGAGGGAAAAGCCCTCCCTTCACAAAATATCTTTCCCTGGGAGCCAGGCCACCTCAAGGTCGAAAAACACATTCTGTGTAATTCAAAACATATCTGTACCCAGGCCACAGGGCTAACCAACTGTCTCCAACTTAACTGAAGCAAATTTAAAACGTGATAAAAAGCATCCTAAAATCAGTAATTAATAAGGACTTATTTTTTTTTATTTCGTAGTTTAGACACATGCTAGCATTTTAAAATAATTATATCATAAAATATTGATACTAGCTGCAAAGGAAAAAAGAAACAGAACAACATGGCATGGAAACACACCACATTTTACTTTTTGAAAATAACATGTGAAACACCATAATTTTGCATTGCATAACCAAGATTTTCATAATTAAGTGTGCAAGCTCTTCTATTCTACCTATTAAAAGGGCCAGATTCATCTTTTTTTTTAAAAAAACCATGTTTCCTAATTGAGTGGATTAACTGTCACACGCTATTCTAAAGGGCAGCTTGCATTGGGAAAAATAATGTATATTTCGTAGAACACATTTCTATTTAAAAAAAAGCACACGGTTGCATTACACTAATTAAAAGCACATTCTATGATGCGTCTGTTTTATATTTTCTTCTCAACCGTGCCTTTGAAAGGAACCCTCAGTCGTGAAAACATTAAAACACCCTCTGTGCAAACCCTTATCTCAATCCGACTGATTTATTTACAACTTTACCGACCTCTGAGTCAAACACATTAAATCAAGTGTTCCAAGAATGAACACTTCTTTACTCTCCATGCAAGATGTTACCATTTCAGTCAGCAAGCTGACAAAGCACATAGGCAGACCCAGCAACCAATGAAAAATGTTAAATCGAACCATCATTCATCTAACCACTCACTGACTTTTAATGTCAGCTCACATAACCATGCATGTTAAACAGCATGTTAAAACATATACTGCCTTCTCAATACAAGATATTAACCCTTTGGCAGCTGAAGCACAATTATTCCCCAATGACTGCAGTACATGGGAAAGTCATGAACTCATTTCTCCACGTTATCACATAACACGTACGCACATCTTCAAAACCTTTTCTTCAAGCACTTGAAAGAGTTCCAGCTCTCTCCTGCCTAACGTAATGATAACATGCTCTGCACAAACCATAACCACATGGCGCTATTCACAAGCCATATTCACAAGAAACTCAACAAGTCATAATAATTACATGCTCTTCATAAACCATATTTACAAGGAGCTATTTACAAGGAACTCCACAGTAAACTTATTTGGCCGATGGGGGCAGAGGGAAATCTGCGTTTACGTAGTCTGGTGCGGGCTCTTCTAGATAGGAGGAAATAAAAGCCTCTGATGCTGTCGGCTTTACTCTACATACTCTAAATGGTACAGGTGGTGGCGTTCGTGACCTACTGGGTGTTTCTGAGGTGGTCACTCTAGCTAGTTCTTCTGACAGGACGGGATAAATACCAGTAATGACGGCATTTCTTTCTCTGTCAGTCTGTTCTGTAATGACCCGCTCCCCCTCCTCCCGTAGTTCTTTTTCTTTGGCTTTTTCCCCTGCTTGTCTAGTTCTATCTGCTTTATTCAATTCTTTCTCTATCCTCCTATGTGACTCTTTGCGCCACAATTCAATGGCATCTTTCTGAGAGGGTCTTGACTTCTTTTTCCATAGCGCTTCCTCTACTCTCATAATGCATTCAGGATCCCATGTTCCCGAGATAGGCCATCTATATTTCTCCTCCAAGTCCTTTGTATAGTCTATCCAGAAATCCAAAAACAAAATGGCGTCTAACCCATGCTTATTATACATACAATGACCAGGTGTGTCTCTGGGCGGGATGTTAACTGACTCTTCTAGTATACCTTTTCTGGTCCCTATCTGACGCAATTTTGAAAACAGTGGCATGTTGAAACACAATGGAAATACAATACACAAAAGTAGACTGAAACAATCATTCACACTAAAACATCATAACATTAAAACAAACATGATCTAAACCAATACAGAGAACTAAACATGTACTTGAAAAACTATATGCACTGGAATACAGTACAACCATACCGGTCTCAAAAATGAGACCCATCTTTACCGTGCCCACGTTTTACCATGGACCCGTCTTGACCGTGCTCGTGTGAACGAACCCGTCTTTACCGTTTTCACGAATAACGTGAACCCGTCTTTACCGTGCCCACGTTTTACCGTGGACCCATCTTTACCGTGCCCACGTGTTACCGTGGACCCGTCTTTACCGTGCCCACGTGTTACCGTGGACCCGTCTTTACCGTGCCCACGTGTTACCGTGGACCCGTCTTTACCGTGCCCACGTGTTACCGTGAACCCGTCTTTACCGTGTTCATATAAAATGAACCCGTCTTGAACTTGATGCATCCCCCATAGTGGTACTCACCGGGAAACAGGACTTGAAACTTGAAGGCCTCGGAAACTCGATACTACGCTTGCGCCTTGGAACAGGTGGGCCTCGGAAACCTCGGACCTTGCTCTCTCACGGGTGGGCTCTGGTTGGGATGATCCGCAATCCTCACCGCCTCGTGTGGACGCCTGGTCACAGTCCGTCTCCTCCGTGGGCCTGAGGGAGTAAGCAGGAAGTCCCACTGGTGCGCACTTTGAAGTCCGTCACGGCTGTAGAAGGGGGCAAGAGCTGTACCTACGTCACCGGCGCGTGGGGAAAGGGATAGTCCCTATTCGGGCGCCAGATTAATGTGGTAAATAAAATATTACCCTTGCATAATTTCTAGGCATTAACAATTAGCATGTATCAAATGAGAGGCAGAGAGTCCGTGGTGTCCAAGTTAAAAGGGCTGTATTCCAATAACTCGAGTTAAGGGAGAATCTGTTCCTTCACCACCGAGGTTCAGGAAGGGTCTTCTAACAATTAATCTCTGAAAATCATATATATACATTTCTCCTTGTACATAGGGAGGAACGCTCGAGGCAGAGCAAGAAAGAAAGAGATAAGAGCATGTGGGCGTGCATGAGGGTGTACATTTGATGAGTCATAGGTGTGTGATAGGTGGGTCATAGGTGGGTGGCTACATAGAGGAGGAGTTACATGGCAGGCTGGAACTTTGCTCTACTTGTGCACGCAACTGGATCATGACGTGCAATTGACGTGTAACTGGGGGGAGCTGACTTTAAGTCTAGTGGAGAACCTTCAGTGTCAGGGCGACCAGCACATCTGGTACTATCTGATATCTTGAGTCGGGGATGTATTATCTGAAGCAAAGGTTGCTCATCACTAAAAGACAGAAAGGGCATATATTTCTTTGTGCATTGCAAGGGGGCTGTGAGCTTTCTTCAGATGCAAGTACTGTAATTACATTTAAACGGAGACAGGAAGGCTAGGTCTCTATCTCTACGGACGGGTTCTGTTTATTCTTGTTAACCGGGCAGGAATGTGATTCTGTACAACAAGCAGATAACTATTTTGCAAAACACTGTCTTGGCAACCCTTGCTGGGCCCTTTTCGGCTGAGCTAGAAGTATGCGAGGTCAGGGATACGTAACTGTAGCTTTCAGAGTGTCTGAGCCATGAAAAACCCTTAATTCAGAAAGTGTCTCAGGCTGAACCACAAAAAGGGTTCATTACGATATTTATTTAAAAGTGCACAATGCAAATACATGGGCCTTCATGTTAGCTTAACGTTTGGGAAACTTGATGACAGGCACCTTAATGCAGGACGTGATTGCAGAGGCCTTGTGATTCAGGCCACTAAGAGAAATATGCATGGGTGACATGCACATACATGTAACATAGGGTATACGTAGGGGGCATCCTGGTCAGGCAAAATTTCATTTTCCTCAGGTTTCAGCTGCTTTTTGTTAAGGACAGGCTTGGTTGTGACGAGCTTCCCTTTTGAGGCCTTGAGAAGTTTCAGATACGCTGAGGGTTTTTTACACAAAACTGGCTTTACAACGGCTGGGGTTGTGAGTACTACTTCACGGTTGACACCCACCCCTGGTAAAATAGACTGTCCTGTAAAAGGGTTCAACAGTTTGGTGGTGGGCTTGATTTGACATTTCTGAGATGTCCCTGTTCGCTGGTGTATATGGCTGTAATAAGAACAGAGTTTATCCTGGCGAACACGCCTACTCACACCTTTTGCTGCAGGCCCCTTACTCAGAACGATCTTTGTGATATTCGCCAACGGTTTCGTAGCTCTCTTAGCCTCATGAGTATCAGCGCCGATGTTCTTTTGAGCAGCTCCTAGAAATGTAAAATAAAAAAATATATATATCTTAGAAACACACAGGTATCTTGTATAAGATGCTTACACTACCCTCCGCAGAACCCCTGGTACTCTAAGTCTGAGGCCCCTTTGTTTTTGAGAGAATAAAACCCAGAGAGTTCTTTTTTGTTTCACACCCTTTTGTAAAAACACACCTTTTAGATGACTTTTCCCAGATCCTTTCTTTTTCACAGGTCCATCTTTAGATGCTGTAGCTTTCCTTTTCACAGTTGTTTCTTTTGGGCTTTGGGGCGGCTCCTGCAAAATCACGATGTCCTGGCGTGACTCAGGGGGACCTGTAAAGAAAAAATAATTACATTTGTAGTATAAGCCAGACCTTCGCAGACCCGTCTGAGGAGAGTTCCTATAGTTCACATTTGTTTTCTAGGGGTACTAGACCCGCCTCCCGGGTCTTAAACCTCTGAAAACCACCGCCCTTTAGATTTACCTGTAGGAAGGGGATTAGCCTGTACACTCAGCGACGCGTCTTGAGCCATGGGTAGGCGCTGTAGTTCGTCAAGAATCCTCTGCAGTTCGGGATTCATACCTATAAAAAGTATACATATGTGAGAACACATTAGGAAAGCAGGGCTTCTAAGATACAGGTGTGTGCAGTAACTTGGAAGTAAGAATCTCTAAATGCATATACCTGTCTCTATGGTTTGCATTTGCGAGTCTGTGAGGTACAATTCCGGCAGGTCCGAGTCTGTGAAGGTTAATACAGGCAGGTCTTGTGGCTAGGGGTAAATATATAAAATGAAAAAGAGGATGCTTTAAAACAAACCTCATAAACACCATGTTACAGTTACATACCTCATAGAAAAACACATATCACACCTTGAAAATCAACACATGAGTATTAGCGTTTACTTATGGGTAGCTGCATAAAATAAACAACCAGCGACTTATGCGTGTATATAATATTGAAAACGGCGTCCGTTTAAAACCACTGCCCGGGTCTTCAAAACTGACTTAAAACCTCCTCCTTTAACCACCACCTTCAAGGGCACTTCCTAATTTAATTCACACCCTCTCTATAATCCGAAGGAAGACCTGCCATTATAGGAAATTCTGTTCTACAGGATTATAGAAGTGCCTTACTTGGGGTTCTGCCATTTAGTGCCGTATTATACCTCTACTTGTACTTTGTACGCTTTTGTAACATGCACACGTCACTTTTCTCATGTAACTCCCTGTTTGCTACCTCTTACATTCTGTTTGCTATAGATACATGTACAAGTGCCACCATGGCCTACGTAATGTTTGTTCTTGTGCTTGAGGGCCCTCCATATATTGCAGTATTATACCTCTGTTTACTTTGTACGCTTTTGTAACCTGCACACGTCACTTTTTCCTCCTGTGATGCACCGTTTACGATCATTTGTATTTTTGTTGGCTCACGATTGTCATTATTGCTTCATTCAATGTAACGTTTGCTTTTGGTTTTTTTTACTTGTAATGTTCTCTTGTCTCAGCTCTGTTCCTATTGTGAAGCGCTCTGACACCTTCGGGTAAACTCAGCGCTATATAAAAGCGCATACATAATTAAAATACATAAATAAACTTCCCCTCCGGGACTACGGAGGTAGGAACTGCCCCTACAGTGACATCATTGGGACTCCCCTGATGTCAATGGAGGGGCGGGCTCTACCACAGCAGTCCTGGAGGGGAAAACACCATGCAGCCGTCATTGGGAGCCGCGAAACCACCGCTATCCGCCCCAGCCCCCAGAGCCGCACCTTCCACATGCGTGCTCTGTGGAGGCTTCATTTTCTTTGTTTTTTTTTTTTTAAATGGGGCTCTTGCGCCTGAGGCCGCAGGCACTGTCGCACACAGGCCTCACATCCCCGGAACTATCGGGGTTTCAATTTTAAAAATGGGGGACGGGGGGGCGGGGGGCTCACACAGGAGCCGCCACCCCGCCGCATGTGCTCCGGGGGACTTAATTATTTTTTTAAAACCTCTGCCACACGCCCGCAGGCGCCACCCCCAACACAGGCCTCACATCCCCGGAGCTCCGCTTGGAGCACATTGGGCTCCGGGGGCTTTAATTTTTTTTTTAAAACGAGGGCCTCGCGCCCCAACACACACCCGCCTAGGGCACATGAGCCTACACCACCGTCGCGCACGCCCCGGAGCTCCGCATGGAGCACCGCGGGGTTCCGGGGTAATTTCTTTAAAAAAACAATACCCGTGGCCAGGGCGCCCGCCCTCGGAGGCCCCCACCCCTGCTGCACAAACCCTGGGGCCCGCATGGAGCACCGCGGGCTTCGGGACATTATTTTTTTTACAAACGGGGCCGCTAGCCCCACATTGACCAGCGACCCCCCGAACAAGCCACCATAGGCCTCATAAACCACCCGGAGCTCCGCATAGAGCCCAGCGAGCTCCGGGGGCATTATTTTTTTTAAAAACGGGCCTCACGCCCCCTGCGGAACACAATGGGTTCGGGAGCCCACACCACCGCCTTAACACCCCGGAGCCCCGGCATGGAGCACCTTGGGCTCCGGGGGTTTCAATACAAAAAAACGGGGCCTAGAGCCCTCACACACCACCATGGGTCCCGGAGCAACCACCAAAAACCCTCGCAGACCCACCGGAGCTCCGCATGGAGCACAAGGGCTCCGGGGATCTCCCATTTTTTAACAAAAGGGGTCTGTAACCCCCTCAGGCCATCACAGGACACCGGAGCCCCACACCTGTGCCAGACAACCACCCCTTAATGGCACTCCAACCCCAGGAACCAGGACCACTACGAGGCCTTGCTACAGTTTGGGCCATGGACACCACAGGCCCAGCCCCCCAGTGTGTGAGTACTTAAAACGTTTATTTATTATTGCTAAATTGTTTGGGGTTTATTTTTGCACCCTCTGGGGACTCTAAAGCAGTAGGCAAAACATGTAAAAACTGTTGCTAGACACTGTTAAGCCTTAACATTACAACCATATTTTACAGACCCCCTCTCTTGACACTAAGCAATCTACCCACACTCACATTAAACATTAATTAAAACAATGTAAACTTCCTACAACCTTGCTTTAAACAGCCTTTAAAAATACAGCTGTGTTTATATTAAATACAAGCCCTGGGCGTTTTGTGCCGATTAAAAAAACTCATAATTATAAATGTGTTTCACATTACTCATTATTCACATTTAAACAGCATAACACATAGCCTTAAACAGGATTTGTAACTGGGAGCACCATCCTATACAGTTCTAAATCCCTTTAAACATACAACGTTGGGCCCTTAACCCTTAAGCAAACATCACCGATCCAACACCGTGTTTACCTACCTCATCCAAGTTGGCGCATGCAGCGTCGATCTGTGACAAGTTGCTCTGATCCATTGGATCCTTTAGTCTTCAGGGGCTGTTGGGCCTGTACCACTGCAAATCGTCAATACGACCTTCCAGAAGTGTGACCTCTGTATGTGCTTTGTGTTTGCGGCCTGTATTTGTGTTGGTTTTATACCTTTGAACGGTCCGTTAATTATACATGTAGCCTTTGTGGAGGTGGGCTCCTAATGGGTGATAGTTCATTGATTTTGCGGCTTCATTTCCTGACCCCTGCCCTGAGGACATACCTTTGGGGCCCTCTTACGCTCGTTTCCCAGGACCTAAGGGGCATCCTTTTGCGTTCATCTTATCATGGTATCTGTGGCTAATTACATTTCAGGAATTTAAGTTCTTGGCCTGTGTGCTCATCTTGTCCTCGTCCGTAATTATCTTTCACATGCTCTAGGGCGTCACCTGCGACAGTGTAACTTATCCCCGGGACATCTGCTAATCGATCCCTTCACCTCTTTTTGTGGGGATCGTGTGCCCTTGCATCTGTGCTAAATTACATTTCAGGACTTTAAGATGCTTCCCTTTGTGATCATCTTGCACTTTACCCAGTCTTCTGATAAGCAATATTGACAACCCATTTGCTGAAGTTTGCTGCAGCTGCCGCTGTGCTTAAGTTCGGTCCGCAGGTCCTTGGGGTCGGCCTTTTGCATACATATTATACCAATACATCTGCTAATCAGGACTCTTCACTTTTTTTTGGACTGCATGACTCGGCCTCTGTGACTCACATTTCATGACTTTAGGAGATTCCTTGTCTGACCCTTTTGCAGTTCCATCTGTGCTTAATTACTCTTCACAAACTCTTTTCTTTTTTAAGCTCCACATTTAACCATATCCCTCTGCCATCTCCCTCTGAGCTGTGTCAACAAACGGCTATGGGGCTGCCTGCCTGCGCTTTTTCACGAAGACCCATACAGTAACATCTGCTGCACCTTTGCATTTTCCATGGGCTTGAGGCCTGTCACTTTTCCAGGCACGCAGCTTTTTCCTGCCACACTGAGGGGGGCGGGGGTCCCTGGGGGGGACCTGTCACTTTTCCGGGCATAAATGGGGATTAAGGGTATCAGCTTTTACTTCTCGCGTAGGAGTGAAAAATAGCGCCAATCCAAAAACACAGAAGACCTGATGAGTCCTTTTACCGTGAGGATCAGGATTCAAAACTCTGACTTTTTTTTACAGAGGTACTTAAAATTGAGTATTCGCAGATACCTGAGGGAGTTGAACAGTTTCCCTCACCTGCAAACTATTGTTCCCTTTGATTACATTAAATGACTCTGATATATTGATGAGTTATACATTATAAAGATTATTTGTAAGAGAAAAGTTGCTTAATGTGATTAGTGTTGTGATTAGTTTGTTTATGGGTTTTATAGCATTTCGTTTATAATGTGGATCAATTTGTTGACCGTTGAGTTTTGTATGTAATTTTCTAAGATATGACGACAAGTCTTTTTCTATGTATTTTCATAAAATCAATGAATTTTTCACAAAATAATATGGGTTAATAAAAACCAAATTAAACAGAAGTATAGGTTGTTTATCATTTTAGCCCAAAAACATAGGCTGAAATTAATCTGAGGTTTCAGGTAATTATTTGTTCTTTTGAAATTTACGGCCCGACCTGATCCTCGCCCCATCGGGCCTAACTCCCTTGTTTTTTCATACCCTTAAAATGTTGCCACGGCATCTGATTATATACTAAGTGCAGTGCACCACACATCCCTAGACACAGTTGCTTATACGCTCACAGTGGTCACAGCATGAGGGGTCAGAATTTGTTATGCATTGTTTGTCCACAGGAAGGGGCTGACTTATGCTTTGCACTTTGGGTTGCGTCACTATTGACAACTCCACTTCACTGGGGCAGGATGTTGTTCCATATATGTATGTTAGACATGTGCCCCTATGTCTCCTCATCAATGTGATCTGGTGTGCACCATCTTGGGATGTTAAATGCAATGCGCAACATCACAAAAGACTTTGTCCACCCTGTAAAGTGTGAGTAGATATGCCACGAGCTAATAGTTTGCAATTGTTCACGGTGACACTACTTGTGGCCTGCAACAGACTTCAACTTTTTAGCACACATGCCTATTTCTACTATGGACGTGGGGCACACTTTGTATATTTCTAGATTGTTGTATTGGAGCAATGAGGGCACAGCAATTTCACACATACACGGTCATCTGCCTGCCTATCTGTGTCAGGTGAAATATGTACATTGCTTGTATTTCCCTTGGTGGATATTCTTGTGGATTCACTGGCCATACAATTTTTTACCAACTTCAAAACTTGATTGGTCAAAGAAAACACACACCTGTTTGAGTTGAAGATTTTTATTTACATTACAATGGGGAAAACTGGACCAGTACTGCCCATACAACCCAACATTGCATGGCTGCCCGTTAGAGGGCCAGACAGAGTCCTTTTGTGGGAACAGATCCAAGGGAAGAGGCAGAGTTCAGTCCACAGGCTGATTGCAGTATCATTGTCCAGAAAAAATGGATATGGCAGTCCATGTGTAGGTCCAGGGTTAGTGTGGGGTGACAGGGAAAGACTGTGTAAGAGTAAGTTCTGTGGCATGACACTAAGACGAGAACCAAGGATAAACAGCCCTTTTAGCTTCAACGTATGCTACTGCCTTCCCCTTACCACAGGGCCATCATCATCATCCTCTGATCTGTCAGGTGCCTCACTTGTGGGTGGTGGTATGGTGGGTGCAGCACTGTGAGTCAGTGACACATCAGGGGGCGGAGCTGAGGATGTGGAAGCAGCAGCGACACCCATTGGCACCAGACCTTGGGACAGTAATGCAGTGACCAGCACATATAGGACATGAAAGATTCCAGAAACATCGCGCTGGTGTGCAGCCATTGCAACCATTTGTTTTTGTTGCATCCGCTCAATGCTCTCCATTATCAGAACAAGTCTGCCCAAATCACGGCTGACATTACTGGAGCCACCCTGCTGAGACATTTGTTGTTGTCTCAGAATCATGACTGGAGTAATGTCAGCCATGGGCCGTTGGAGAGCATCGAGTGGGATATGGATGTCTGTGATCCTCTGCATGTGGGCCCGGATGGGACTCACACACCCAGGTATGTCATCAAGTTTGGCCGCCAGGCTGTCAAACCCCACCCGCACCTGCTTAGCCATCTCCCGCTGGACCTCTAGTACACAGCGTTGGAAGGCCAGATGTGGGTCCTTGAGGTCCTGGGAGGCAGCTGTGGTGGGAGCTGCATGCTGCTGGGTGGTTTGTGCAGGGGGCTGGGTTTGCGCAATGCTGCTGGGTTGCCCTGCTCGTGGAGATGTGCTTGTGAGGCAGACCAGCACCTGTTGGAGTAATTCTTGATTAAGGATGGTCTAATCCTCCGAGTCACCAGTGAAGAGTGGGTCACTCAGCTGTACAGGGCGTTGTCTCTCCCTCTGCAATGTGAAGGGGAGATGCAGTTTAACAGTGTGTTTAATGTTGGATCATGCATTGGTTGACTTTAGAAGCAGACTGCATGAGAGTGTACATTCTGACTGTTTCTGAGGAGATGCTTATTTGCGGGATGGTGATTCTTTCAAATACATCACAGATCTAAGTTTGTACTTGTACATTGTCATCTCACATTTTACAGCTATGACAAATGCATTTAGACATTTTCTACACACAGGCTGCACCTATTGTGTCCTTTGTTCAGCTGTGTGAATAATGCTATTTGTACCACATAGTAGTTAATTTTGATGAACACAGATATGTATGTGTGTGCACTGCATTCTGTGGTAGTAGCACCTGCTGAATTCTTTTTTACTGCCCCTTATCCCTTTCAGGGAGTGAGCTTTTTAAATCGGTGAAATTAGAATGCGGAGATGTTGAAAGCTGGAGTGATTATGGGTTTTGGTCAGAGTTGGGACACTTGTGCATTGTATGTCATCAAATGTCTTGTTCACATCTGGGGTTAGATGTACACAAGGATGTGTCTGAGTGTGACCTGCTCCTTTTAAGGAGTTGGTCCACATTCCGCCACCTCAGTGAGTTGTCCTGCACCATGTTAATGTGTTTGTCCTGCAGGCATGCCATGCTATTCGTCATGCACTGTAAATTGCCTTGTCAGTGTGGCTCACAGACCCACAGCTAAGTTATGTGTGAGAAGGGACCCCTTTAGGCACCTTGGCAATGAGAGACAACATGCTTATTCAACGTGTGCTGCACTATGTAGTACACACGCTATGATGAGAGCGCTCTTGAAAAAGCCCAATATTGATCCAGAGGTATGGAGCTATTCTCGTCCAGTCTCTCCGTCCCTGGGACCAGTAAAATACTTGAATAATACGTAAATTAAAGCCTCTCAGAACATCAAGAGGAACATTCCCTGCTACATGCTACCCAGACAGGCTACTGACCTAATCATGGGACGGAGACAGCCTTATTATCTGCAGTAGAAGTATCAAGGAAAATTCTTGATCAAGGAGGGATGGTGGCAGTTAACCTACTTGACGTGAGCTCTGCAGTTGACACAATCAATTATAACATCTTATTTGACAGGCTCAGAATGGTAGGAGTATCGGGCAAGGCACTGTCATGGATTAATTCATTCCTGAAGGACAGAGTATTCCAGGTGTTTGAGTGAAATTCCTCCTCTAAATGTCTGCCTCTCGTGTGGAGTATCCCAGGGCTCTTTGTTGAGTCCAACCCTTTTTAATGTTTATCTTAGACCCCTAGCTGAGTTAGTGCTACCCTATGTAATCGTAATCAATACATAGGTGGACGACACACAACTGGTGGTAGCATTAAAGCATCCACTGAACACGATAATCAATCTCGAAACCTTCAAGGAGAAGGTGGCCACGTGGATGGACCAGTCTTGTCTCAAGCTTAATGGAGACAAGACTGAGGTAATGATTTTAGACAACCACACCAGGATGTCTAGGGAATCAGTGGGGTTAAGTTGGCCTACACGTTTGGGCCCACCCCCTACCCCAAAAGACCAGATTAAAACTTTTGGAGTCTGTCTAGATAAATCTCTTAACTTTAATGATCAAACAGTTAAGTTTGCTGCATCATGTTTTTGCATCATTAAAATGATACGGAAACTTGTTCCACTGCTCCCGGTTCTGGCACGAAGAGTGATAGTTCAGGCACTGGTGCTATCCCGATTGTACTATGGGAACTCCCTCTACCTATGTACTGCAAAGGCCACCATAAGGAAGTGCTTCAGTATTGCTCGGATAGGCTGCTTTATCACCCCCCCCCCCCCTTGCCAGCAATCAGCCAGGCCTGCCTTGGAAAAACTCTACTGGCTGCCAATAAGTGAACGGATCAAGTTCAAAGCTTAATGCATAGACCATTAAACGCTATGGGGGACAGGTCGGAAGATAAATCACTCTCTTATAGACTTTTACCACCCACCAAGATGTCTTTGGTCAAATAATCAATTTCTGGCAGTGATACCAATAACAAAGAGAGCACCGTCAGTCGGTTGCAGGTTCTCCCTCAACGCAGCCAAGCTATGGAACTCTCTCCCCATTCATGTGCGCTCAACCATGCACCATCTTTCCTTTTGAAGACAGTTAAAGACTTGGCTCTTTACATGCCATATTTAGGACCTCTCATTCTCCTGCCCTGTTTGCCGCTGATAGCGCGGGGATGCAGAAGGGTTGCCCGGCGCGCTGCAAGTATTTAATATTATGAATAATGTGCATCTAGGTAGTTTTGTCTATTGTGAATTGTTTTGCAAGTCATGCAGGACATATTTGTGAGTATGCAATGCAATTTGTTTCATTGTGCATGAATGCCATTTGGCCCATCCACCCCCGTCCACCCACTCCATGGCTGGTACCCTGTTGTTCTTGTGTCTGCTCACATTCAGCACATTCCTGACCCGGTACTCCGAACACCGTCGCATCACTGATGACTGTGGCCACCCGCTGCTCCAACTCATCCAGGTCCTCCTGTGGCGCTGGACTGCCACTTCCAGTCACCAATGCTGGCTTCAGGTTGGCTGATAGTGTATCCTTGGTCTTGCACTTTCTATCAGTCCAGCACTTCTTGCTCTCTTCCATTGTCCTCTTTCTCTCTCCAACGGCATTCACCTTGGTGGCAAACCGTCACGCCAGATTTCATTTTTTCTTGACCATGGCACTGTGGTGGTGACAAACAGTTGTTGTTCGTGTTCAGTCATCTTTGCAATCAGAACTTGGTTTTCCTATGTACTGAACTTGGGGTTCCTCTTTCTCTTGGCCTTCCCCTGGGTCTCTGGCTGGTCCTCCTGGGTGTCTGTGGGATTGTTTGTAGCCTCAGAACTTGTCCCAGCATCCTCATATCTCCTCTGGTATTGGCCACTAGAAAAAAAATTTTTATCCAGCTTGGAGGGCCTTTTCTGGTGCATTGTCCTGCTGAAAGGTGAAAATTGCAGGTCCGGTGACAATTAACGAGCCGAGTTTGCCGCTAATTGGCCCATCGTGACTTTTTCCGTGTTGGCGTGTGCTTTTTTATCGTCGTTGTGCTACATTTATCGCCATCTATTTCCAAAAGAAACGGAAGCTATCGCCTGTTAGCGGCGCTTTGCTAATATGCCGCTGAAACAGCGAGGAAATCCTGCATTAGACGATAGGGAAAAAAGGGCTACTCGCGGTTTGTGAAAAATATTGCAAGTTGTTGATAATATGTCCCTAAGTATCATCTTTTGGATCCTAGCTCTGGTTACAGCTTTGTGATCTTTCAAAGAAAATCAATCAACACAGTATCATTCAAAGAAAGTTATTTTTCAGTATATATAAAAATTATGATAATGCATGAAATATACAAATTTAGTACCAGAACGTAAAACCAATGACCTGTTGGGGTATCAACATTCAGAGTCACCGGAAATTCTTTTTCAAAATGTATGAATACATCATGAATATTTTTGCAAGGTACTTTGGATGTAGAAGGCCCATTATGTTGTGCCCTTTAAGCACACAAAAATAGACAATTATATATCATTAGTTAATAGTGCTGTGTGATTCAAAGTGAATCATTTTTATAGAGATGATTACATATTTGGTTATTTTAGATCCATGCAAAGTTCTTAAACTCTTACTGTCAGTAGCCTAATACTGAAGCAATAGCCTATAAAAGGTATACGTATATTAGAGCATTCCAAACACAAGACCTACAAGGTGATTTATGAGAGATGATTTGTTTATGGAAGACAAAGGAGCACGTCTTACTTGGCATACCAATGCTGTCTAATTTAGTGGTTGTCTGCAATGTATAGTATCTTGTTTCAAGCATTTGCAAACACATATGTTAAGAATGGTCAATGACTGTTGAAAATAAATGTCTAAATACAATAAATAGTTGCATAAAAAGCATAACAATTATGGGTATAGTAACTGTTTTTTTCAAGTCAGAGATGAAAAACAATGATTATTGCCTCACCGAGGGTTTTCATGCGCAAAGTTTATCCAGCAGTTTTGATGCAGCATAGATATTTTCTACTCTAATCATGGGATAATGATTTTCTGCAGTGAGACTTGAATGAGCAATGTAATAAGCAACAAGGCTCTTTTCGGCATCCGTACAGTCTTTTAGTTGCTGTCTCGTATACTCGTCTAGCTTGCTGACTTGTTACTGCGGGAACATTGTACCTGCAAGAGTTATACTATAATGAGCAGGTTTCACATATTAATAAGTAATCATGTATTTTATAAAGGTATTATAAGATTTTCCCTATATGTTCCCAACCGCCCCCTTAGATCAGCTAATTTACACCAAATGAATGTTCCAAAATTCAAATATAGCAGGCTTGGCGGCCAATCCATCTCAGTCCGAGCGGCGAGAGCATGGAACACCCTCCCACAACAGCTAAGAACAGCTCCTTCCATTACTCTGTTCAAGAAAGGACTGAAGACCTATCTTTTTAACATCAATGTATAGGATCTTCCTCTACCTCTTCTTCCCCCTTCTTCGCGCCAGGATACTATTTTTTTAGTAATAGAGCGCGTTATAAAAGCCCAAAATAAATAAATAAATAAATAAATATTGGTCATGGGCTTATACCATTCCAAACAATGTAATACTAGTTATAAACAATGTTAAAGCCATCTCTTTGGATGCTATATAATCCCCATCCATTGTAAACCTGAACACCACTGACCAATAGCAATCTGGGAATTCAAACAGGCACAGCCAGTATTGCAGTAGTACCTTTTATGAAATCAATTAAGATCGTTTGATGGGTTGTATATTGATCCCCCTTTGACGAATCAAAAAATCTATCAATTATTGAAGCTGTCCTCTTTTGCATTAATATCATGGGCCTCGTCTTTGTAAAATTTTGTTCAAACCACTACAAGAAAAAATGGTAATAAGGTCACAGACCGGCAGGAAGATGCATCAGTGATCACATTCTGTTGCAAAGTCTATGAGTAAAAGTGTAGAACATTTCCTTTTTTCTTGAGGGTCTTCAGATTAGTAATATAGGAATACACAGATGTAAGGATTTGGAGTATGTCTGTATTGTTTTTCTCTTTTCCTCAAAATTTAGTAAATTAACACAGACTTCCTTAGCTGCTTCAAATAGAGCAATAGGTCCAGGTTTTTTTTTACTCAGATAGATTAAGTGGTTTTTGGATGCCTTGCTAATATATGGCGTGTCTTAAGACTAGTAAGTATTCTTTCAGAGACGATCATCTCTGCTTTTATTAGAATATTTCTGTGCCTTGTCTAAAGACATTTTGTTCTGTCCACCAATAGATATTTGCTGCATGCAATCAAATCAAAGAGCTCCTGAAAATCATTAACTTTGCTGCCCTTCACCCAACCATTTAATGCTCTGCAAAAGAAACTGACATTTTCCACCCAGGTACTGCCCTCTATCTTCTTGTAACTCCTGAACCTATGTCCATAATCTCAGGGCCCACCATGCTAACCCATGGGGAAACCTTCTCCTCTCCTGTGGACACCATCTGTGCAGCACCTAACCTTAGCTTGCTCATAGGTGTGTCCCAACAGACAGACCGCAAGCCACAGTGGCCTTTGACAGTAGTCAGCGATGAGACCCAGGCCTGATGCCTCTCAGGGCTCTCAAACCTCTCTGGCATCAGAGAGTGGGGGCAGTATCCCCAGGTGCTTGGCACCTTTTGTCCACTCTCCCTACTGTCTGGTCAGGTATGACATCCTGACACTGACCCACGAGCCCCAGACCTGTACTTGGCGGCTGGACAAGAGACTGGGATGGGCTCTCCCACACCAAGTCCTCCTCCTCTGGGTTCTGCACCCTCCCACTTTGAGTGGCACCCCCTTCCAGAATTGTCAGGGTGCCTGTAGCAGGTGTCCTGCACAATTCGCCCACCAGTTCAGGTGTTCTATCCTGCAAATGGGCTCCCAGGTCAGGGGGGACACCCTGAACATTGGCCCTCCAACCTAGGGTCTAAACCCTCCAGTTGAACCGGGGTCAGAGCCGAGTACTCCCTCCCTCTGCACCCCCTTCCAGAGTAATGCACCCTCCTTGATGGGAGATACCCCTAGAAGACCAACCCGTCAGGATACTGTTTACAGTTGTCCCACGCACCAGGATAGAAAACACCTGAATCTTGCTTCCTAACCCAGGGACCAAACCCTGTGGTTGAACACTTGCCTGGCACACCAGGACTTCCTGGGGAGCACACATGTCTCCCCTGAGGGTAATACACAACTTATGTGTAGTGTGAAAGTCTGCCTGGTGCAGATCTCCCAACCCCTGTCCATATGTCAGTGCGTGGAGATCCCCCAGACAGAAGTGGTGTCACCATGGTCATTCCTTGGTGACTCAGCCCTTCTGGCTGGCCCCTGACTCACTGGTTCTTCCACTGGGGACTCTTTCCCCCTCTCACCCCTCAATTTAGTTATTTTTTTATAGATTTATACAGCGCATAGCTGCCCCAGCAACGGGGCGTCCCAGCACTACCCAAGAGACGAATGCCAAATGCCACTCTAACAAACCCAAACAGTTAGGCCGGGAAGAGCCAGGTCTTTAAAGCTTTATGAAAGGTCAGATGATTCTGAAGTCCTCTGATAGACAGCGGAAGGGAGTTCCAATGTTGTTCCGCCTGGACTTTAAAAGATCGACCACCAGCCCTGGCTCTTTGAAAACGGGGGGTGCACACTAATCCCACGTTGGCGGAGCGAACGGGACGATTTGGGATGTAGTGAACCAAGAGATCTGCTAAGAACAGTGGGCCTTGTTGTGACAGAATTTTATGCGCTATGCACAAGGACTTAAACTGGATTCTTTTGGCTATTGGTAACCAATGAAGTTTAGGTAAAGAATTAGATACCGAACAAAACTTGGGCAGTGCTAGCAAAGCACGGGCCGCAGCATTCTGAATTCTTTGGAGGCGTACAATACAAGATTTATTAGCGCCTAGATAAAGGGAGTTGCTGTAATCCAACCTGGCTAAAGTTGTAGCCTGTAGGATAGTTTGGCCGATTTTTAGTTTGAAATATCCGAGTAGAGGTTTTAACCCCCTCAAAAGACCAAAACAGACCCCAGCAAGAACTTTAGATTAGGTGTCGAAAGAAAGATCCCTATAAATCCAAAAATCAAGATTCTTAACCGCCTCTTTGAGGGTGGCACTGGTTTAAGTTTGTTTGGCCACCACTATTCTGACCAAAGCTCACTGTCTCTCCCTAACACCAGAATTTCAGATTTATCAGCATTATCTGCAAGCAGTTGGCTGTCATCCAGTCTGCGATTGCTAACAGGTCCTCCTTAAATTTAAGGAGATTATGTTTGCACTTTTATTAAAAGGCAATAACTAGCTGGGTGTCATCAGCATAAGAAGTAGTTTTTGTTACCATTTCTAGGAGTTGAACATAGATGTTAAACAGCAAAGGGCTCAATATTGAGCCCTGTGGATCCCCATGCTTAATGGCATACACCTGAAAAGATCTACCCTCCAGGCCAAGGCCTGCCCCCTGACACCAATATCCTGCAGCCTACATAACAGGTTGTCATGGGAAACAGTGTCGAAGGCGGCACTTAAATCCAACAGAATCAAGGCAGCAGAATCCCCGACATCTAGGCTGCCCCTGATATCCTCGGTCACGGCCAGCAGCACCAACTTGGTGCTGTGGCGGAGGCGAAAACCATTTTGTGAGGGGTCGAGAATGTTTTTCTGCTCAACATATTCAGCCAAAACTATATTTACATACGATTCAGTAACTTTTGCTAAAAAAGGGACTTGGGAAATCGGGTGGAAGTTGCCCGGGTCTCAAGGTTCTAAATACATTTTTTTAACAGAGGAACAACTTTTGCATGTTTCCATGTTGCTGGCAACGATTAATCAATTCCCTAACCGCTGGTAAAATTGAGTTGGAAACAAGACGGAGTTGGTCAGGTCTCAAGGGATCAGCAGGGGAACCAGATTTAATTTTAAAACAAAGAGATTCCGTCTCAGAGAGTGAAAGTAAAGGAAAGGAACACTGCGTTAATTCAGGAGTGACCAACCTGTCCTTGGACTCAACTATCCGATCAGTGTTGACCCTTGTTGAATGGGAGCAAGTAGTTGGAAGGTTATTATAAATATTCTCCACCTTACGCAGAAAGAAACCTGCAAGTTCATCCCACTGAGCATTGAAGGAGACTGGGGGATCCGCATTCACCTTAGAGTGTTGCATCTTTCTGAGAAGGGAAAATATCATGTCAGGGTTATTCTTACTTTCCGTAATTTGAGCAGCGATGTATCCAGCTCTAGCTTTCCGGATCAGCCTATGATACGTCTTAATTGAATCGCAATATTTATTTTTTGCTTCCATATCAGTCACGCCTCCATGAACGCTCCAGTTGCTTACAACCTTTTTTAGCTTTCACCAGGATTAGATGGCCCTTGTTTCTTCTTTGAACTGAGTTTTGCAGGAATACTGATATCTAATGCTTGGGTCAGCCAATCCTGGAAAAGAGTGTCAGCTACCTCTATATTGGAAGGGAACTGTGGTTTTGAACTTGACAAAGAGTCCAACAATTGACTGACATCCAAATTATATCAAAGTCGTTTCATCACGGGGCAGGGACAATGCGGAGCAGGTTTCCCTGGCAGCTGAAAGGAAAAAGGAACCAAGAAGTGATCAGACCAGACCAAGGGAACTGGAGATGACACCGCTCTAGATCAGCTAGGAAGAAGGCAATATCCAATTTGCCGCTATCTTCCAGATGAAGATTTAAATCACCCAAGATGGTAAAGTTTGCTGCTTTACTAGCAAGTGGAATAACCTTATTCACTAAGGCTTCCCTAAATACATTGGAAGGCCCGGGCGGATGACAAATAAGGAGCCCCAAAACTGTGAAATTGTGATTAAGGGTAATTTAAAAAAAAAAAAACACTTTCCCATTCAGGAATATCCTCCTTCCGAAAACTACATGAAAAAGGCTCCTGAAGGATTAGTGCAATACCTCCACCACGCTTAAAAGGTCTATTAAGTTGATACATACTATAGCCTGGGGGAAGAGCCAACCAGTGTTCTGCACCAGAGTCCTGTGTTAGCCAGGTCTCAGTCAAACAAATTCCAGTTGGCGATTCGTCTGTGGGTAGGTCAAATATCTCTGCGTAATGTTTTGCGAAAGATCGACAATTTATGCTGAAAAACCTTGGCTTAGTTGAGCCCGAAGGGGGGATACCACTGGACTTCTGCACCCTCCACTTAGGAGTGGCACTGCCAGACACCAGTACTGATGGAGGCCGGCTTACAGACACTCCCAGTTCACCAGACACTAGGGGATCCCCCTCAACTGGCGGCCCATCAGGACAGCCTAGGCTCCCCACCTGGTGTTACCTTAAAGAACCATCCAGGCCCTGAGACTGGGTTTCGGGCACCTGGAGACATGCAGCCTCACACTCACTCCATCTCTGCTGAGGCAGGATGTGAGCCCTTACACCCCTCCCACAACACCGAGACCTGGCCTACTCTGAACCACGTCCATCACTCTGGGTTGGAAGATACCTGAGCCACTCCTCTTAGGATCACTCCTCTATGCCTGTCCAGACCCTCTGGAATCTACCAAAAGGTCTGCCTCCATTGTGAGCTCCGTGGGGTCAGGAAAACAGGGACATACAATATGCTCTCCCACAATTGGTTCACACAGCCCCCTACAAGGGTTAGCCAAACTATACTTTCCCTCACCATCTAGTACCAAGCACATGTACTCCACACCACTCTCCTGAGATTGGCAAGACAGTATCTGACTGTCACTCAACCCACACTCTTCTGGGTTTTCTTCAGACTCAAATACCAGGACTTCAACCTTGGGGGAACCCCTCTCCCTGCACCTCTCATCTAGAGTCAGTAGAGTGTCACTCCCGCCACTAGGACCATGAACCCCTCATAAGTTTCCCCATTCTCCTCGGGGACACTGTGCACTACTCGAGCTACCTCACATCCTTGAACCTCCTGGTGTATGTTAACCCCCGACTTCAAGTCAGGTGCCACTTCTCTGGGTGTATGTACTGCTCCCTCAGCACTAGATAACCCAATTTTGCTGCCACCATCTGAGCTGGATTCCACCTCCAACTCAGCAGAGCTCACTTCCTGAGCTGCACACATTTCTTTTTTCTGGGCTGAGACACTCATGGCCTCAAGCCTCTCCAGCTCCAAATCAAGCTCCCTCATTCTCAACTCATGCTCATACTGCATCTTCTTTTCCTCTAGGGCCAATCTCCTACTTTGCAACTCCAATTATAACTGCCCACTCAACTTGAGCTTGGAGAGCTCCATCTCATGCATCCTACTCTTCTCCCTGTCCCCCAGCTCTTCTGGGGACAGGCCCTTGGCAAAAATACTGCTACCTGCTGGGGAGGTTGCTCTCCTTCCCCCTGGACCCAATGGTCCATCCAGCTACTAATCTGCTTTCTGAATCCCGACCTCATTCTCAGGGGTACTCCTTGCTTCAGCCCAGTCCCTCAGCACCTTTTGGAACTCATCCTTATTGGACAGACCGGTTGTTGCAACTTTAAATTTCCTGCAGAAGTTCTTTAGCTGTTTTACATTGTAGCATTCCAGTTTCTCCTCTTCCCACTCAAAATCAACAGATGCTATAAAAGTAATGTCAAGGGGGCACAGCCTGTGACCCACAGAGAACAAGACAAAACAACAATTTTCAGGCAAGTGCCAACGAGGCGGTCTGTGTACTAGTATTCAGTGTACAGACTTGATTACTTTAAGGTACCATTGTGCAATACATTATAAGTATTTTGAGAACATATGGTACTGGGGTGTCGACGTTTTGATGCCAGACCTCAGATAAGTGGCATCATCTTCAGGACAATCTTATAGACCATGTTTGTCTTAAATAATATATACATTTGCCTTTCATACCACAATCATTCAACAAGGGAATTAATAAAACATTGGAGGAAAAATTGGAAAAAGAAGGGGAAGAAAAAGGGAACAATGTAATTACATTGCTAGGCATGTACTAATATTTCCACAATCGGTGACTTGAAGGCATTTAGTGTGATGGTCGTTTATACGGGTAAAATGTCACAAAACATCATTAAGCTGCTGTACTAAAGCACGGTGATTGCGAGGTTCAAATCATTCAAAGTGGTACATGCACGCTGTAAATAGTGACATGGTCATTCTAAAAAGCCTTAGAGGAGGTTTGTTTTCACAGAAGGTCGTGATACAGTGACAGAGTAAAATGCATAAATTGCGGCGCAGTGAATGGCTATCGTGGCTGCCGTGGTGGGGTAAGGTTGCTTACACGAAAGAAAAATCCAGAACAGTGAATGGCTATCGTGTTGCTTACAAGTGGCGGAAAACATACGGCATAGTAAGTTGCCTAGCAACCAAGTTAAATACAGTTGCACAAGGAAGACAGTGACTGTTGGTACACAGGTGCAAGACAGAGTACCGATATTCGATTGGCATGTAGTGAACTTCATGAGGAAGGTGGGGGGAAAAAAGGGGTGATACACTTAATAACTGCCGGCGTGGTGTCTGAAACACGTGCGGTTACATTAACATTACAGTGATGCAATATGGGAACATACAAGAAGGGGGTAAATTTACCAAAGCAAGGTATGGGTAGACCGGGGATGCAGTCAAGTACCGTCCGGAGTTGGTAGTGGTACACAGGCTACAGTTAGCTTGAGCGATATTTACCCAAGGGATAACGGGTGTGCACTTTTCCCGCTCGTAAATGGTTTGCCGTCGCGGATGGCGAATGCGGCACTCTGGAGAGAAAGGGGAGATCAAGGCGGGACTTAGTATCAGAGCGTGATGGCGGGAAGGGGAGACATGGGAGAGCGTAGTTGGGTATTAACTTACTTGAATAATGCCGAAAGCAGGATCGCTAATTCTGCCTGGTTCTGCGGTGATCGCTGCAGTAGCTAGCTGGCTTAAATAAGAAACTAGGACGTGGGGAGGTACAGGGAAATAAGAAATGAAAGAAATACTTCCTCACCGACTATGGCAGTCATATTGGAGTGGAGCTCATACACTCAAAGAACTGGGACGGGCGAGTGCAAAGATGGTAATACAAGTGGCTGATACAGTTGCTTGTGTGATAGGGGGAGCACTGTGAATGGAGAACAGAGTCAATTGTGTTTTGTGGTGATTGGCATGACTGTAATCTGCGTGGAGAGTGGTGGCAGATTGTGACGTGAAGGACTAATAATATATATATATATATATATATATATATATATATATATATATATATATATATATATATATATATATATATATATATATTTATATTTATATATAAGAGCGGGAAGGTCCCAAGCGTCATTGAGTGTCAGTTTAGCTGCGGGTTGAGATAGCGCAGCCCTTACAAGATGGTCTTTGATATTCTTTGCTCTTTTAAAAGCGAACATAGGGCATTCTATGTCTAGTTCACCTGCATTGAGTACTGGCCAATGTTTTAATATACTCTTCGGTATGGCATTAGACACCAGGGAAAAGGTTGTGACACATATGAGTCTATTTTGATGTTTCTTTGGTCTAGGTTCTAAAAGGACCTCCCGGGGGCAATACCAAGCCCGTTTGAGAGATCGACTTACCAATTTGCGAGGGTAGCCTCGGTTGCGGAGTTTATTACCGAGTGTCTTGGCTTCAGCAAAGTAATCTTCCTTAAAATAGCAATTTCATCGGATGCGAAGAAACTGCGAGTAGGGGAGGGAGTCTCTCAAGGCGCGAGGGTGGTGGCTGCTATAGCTGAGCAGCATGTTGCGCTCTGTTGGCTTCAGTTGGAGACAAGTGGTCAGACGGCCATCATTGTGCTTAATTTCAAGGTCAAGAAAAGGAATGGAATCTTTACTCACAGATAATGTGTATTTGAGTCCTCTGCTGTTGTTATTGAGCCAGTGCAGCATTTGCGTGAGGGATTCGGCAGAGTCGGTCCATAGCATGAAGATGTCATCAATATATCGTTTCCACAGGGCTATACTACTGTGGAAAGGATTGGAAGTATTCAAGATGCTGCATGTTTCAATGTTATCCATGTAAAGGATAGCTACGTTTGGAGCAAAAATAGCTCCCATGGATGTCCCACGTACCTGGCCATAAAATTGGTTCTCGAATAAGAAAAACATTTTTGTCCGGCAGATTTCCAGAAGTTGAAGGATGAATAGAGTTTGAACATTGTGTGGGCGTGGTTGTGTGTTCAGGACTCCCTCGATAACACGTAATGACTCAAGTTGTGGGATATTTGTATAGAGTGATTCCATATCCAGAGTGCACATAGGGCTGGATGTGGGATCAAAGGGATGTTCTTCTATCATGTGTATCATGGACATGCTGTCCTTCATGAAACACTGGGTTTTGGGGACGAACTCTTTAATGAAAAAGTCAATGTAGTGCCCGAGGGGCTCTAATATGGAGCCACATCCCGAGACAATCGGGCGTCCAGGGGGAGTTTCAGTATTTTTGTGGATCTTTGGTAAGCAATAGATCACCGGTATTCTAGGTGCCTTAGTATTGAGGAATTCATGTTCTTTTTTGGATAAATATCCAGATTTGAGGGCGCCATTTGTGACGTCTAAGATCAATTTTTGTATTTCTCTTGTGGGATTGCAAGGCAGTTTACAGTAATGGTCGGTGTTGCCGAGTTGGCGGAGGATTTCGTTTTTGTAGTTGTCTACTCCTTGAATCACAATTCCACTGCCTTTGTTGGCTGGTTTTATGACAAGGGATGAGTTGTTTTTGAGTGAGGCCAGGGCATTTTTTTCCACGATGGAGATATTATAAGGTATAAAAGATTTTTGATTCTCCATGAATGTGAGGTCATTAAGAACAAGTTTATCAAACGTGGGAATTTCGGGTGGGATCATTCCCACAGTCGGGGAATACTTGGTTGGTGGCTTGAATACCGTGCTAAAAGATTTTGTAGGTGAGGGATTCAGTAGGAAGTAGCTGTGTAGCCGGATCTTCCTAAAGAATCTCAGCAATTCAGTTTGCGCATCCAAATAGTTTGGACGAATGGTAGGGACAAAATAGAGCCCTTTATTGAGCAATGACAACTCTCCACTTGAAAGTTGATGTTGAGCTAGATTGAAAATGGGTAGTAGGGCATTGTCTTGCTGTGTGTTATCAAAAATATTAGCTGGTTCGACATTGGGGTCAATAGTGGTTACCACTGATAATGTTGTCGGCAAGTGAACCGTTCGCCAGGAGGGTTGGGCCATCTTTGCGGCTGTTTCCCTCTCCCATCCCCTGGGGGTTCTGGTTGGCCTCTGCCCCTGACTAAAAAATTCCTATTAGAGGGGCCCAGACTTTCGCTTTGGTCAGAGTGCTCAGATGAGTCCACTGAGCTGTCAGAGAAACCCACAAGGTTTTGACGTCGATTGAATATGCCCCAGGGTCTCTGATTCTGCGGGCCACTGTAGGAACGATTGGTGCAGTGGTCCTTGTTTAAATATGGGTATGTTCTCTCTTGGGAGAAACTTTTAATGTCCTTTTTGACTTTGATGTTTTTTTTGTTTTGTTCAAACTCGTGAAAATCTATGGTTTTTTTTGTACTTGGTCAAGGAGTTTTTTGGCCTCAGTGTTGGTATTTTTCTCTGTAATCTGTTTTTCAAGCTCGTGAATTACTGCAATTACTTTTTGTAGTTCCTCAGTTGCTACATCAATCCCAAGCACCATCAAGTGCCTGGAACAGGTGGTACTAATGTAGCTGAAGCCAGTGAGGTACTTGGCATTATCAGTAAAGACCCCTGGGATATTGCGAACTTGCAATCCAACTGCAATTGTGTTAGGTTTAAGCTAATCTGTCAGGAGTTTGATCATTAGTGTCAGTCTTATTTCTTTTTTCTTGGATTTTTCTAGGTCCTCACCTAGGGAGGCACTGGATTCACTTGGGGTGTCTGTAGAATCTAATAGCAGAGATGGACCTTCTAAAATCTTTTTAATGTAGTCAATCAAATAAAGAGGTGGGTGGTCAGACATGGATAGCAGTGATTGAGAATTAGAGATAGACTAACACTCAATGACGCTTGGTGCCTTCCCGCTCTTATAGGTCATGTGAAATGTGGTGATTGTATAGCATGTGATTCTACAATTGAAGGAAAAACATTTGTATATGGGACAATTGCGTATGAGAGAAGATACCTCACTAATTGTAATTCATCGAATGTTGTGTATGCCTTCTTTTTCCCATGTATGAAAATCTATGTAGGGCAAACAACCCAAAAAATCAAGCTTCACATCGGCCAGCACCGAAGTAGGATCCGATGCAATACTGCAAATGCACCTTTAGTTGAGCACTTCAAGGACATGGGACACAATGAGAGAATTCACATGGACAATCATCACTGTGATAAAACCACCACCGCGAGGAGCAGATGTGTCCCAACTAATGAATAAAGAGGAATTGAATTGGATATTACGCACCAACAGTATCCGTAACGGACTGAATTGTCTTGAAGATTGGACATCCCTCCTATAATAAGACATTTTTCTGATCCAACCCACTTCACTATTGATCCAGTGTTTTGTGTTCCCTCCATTTTTCCTAAAGTTTTTTCTTATTGAAAATTGTACTGTAATTATTGGCTCTTTCTTTCTGCCCAGGCGTGTGTACATATATATATATATGTAATTAGTCCTTCATGTCACAATCTGCCACCACTCTCCGCGCAGATTAGTCATGCCAATCACCACACAACACAATTGACTCTGTTCTCCATTCACAGTGTTCCCCCTATCACACAAGCAACTGTATCAGCCGCTTGTATTACCATCATTGCACTCCCCCATCCCAGTTCTTTGAGTGTATGAGCTCCACTCCAATATGGCCGCCAGAGTTGGCGAGCAAGTACTTCTTTCATTTCCTATTTCCCTGTACCTCCCCACGTGATAGTTTCTCATTTAAGCCAGCTAGCTACTGCAGCGCGGCAGAGATCACCGCAGAACCAGCCAGAATTTGCGATCCTGCTTTCAGCATTATTCAAGTAAGTTAATACCCGGCTACACTCTCCCGTGTCTCCCCTTCCCGCCATCATGTTCTGATACTAAGTCCTGCCTTGATCTTCCCTTTCTCTCCAGAGTGCCGCATTCGCCATCCGCGACGGCAAACTATTTACGAGCGGGAAAAGTGCACACCCGTAATCCCTTGGGTAAATATCGCTCTCGCTAACTGTATCCTGTGTACCACTACCAGCTCCGGTCTAATTTGTACTTTCATAATCCCTTTAGGTCCGCATACTGCACGGCACTTGACTGCATCCCCGGCTACCCACACCTTTCTTCGGTAAATTTACCCCCCTACTTGTATGTACCCATATTGCATCACCGTAATGTTAATGTAACCGCACGAGTTTCGGACACCGCGCCAGCAGTTATTATTTGAATCAACCCTTTCCCCCCCCCCACAACTTCCTCATGAAGGTCACTACACGCCAATCGAATATCTGTACCCAGTCTTCCACCTGTGTACTAACAGTCACTGTTTTCCTTGTGCGACTGTTTTCAACTTGGTTGCTAGGCAAATTACTACGCCGTAAGTTTTCCGCCACTTGTAAGCAACTCGATAGCCATTCACTGTTCCCGATTTTTCTTTCGTGTAAGCAACCTTACACCACCACGGCAGCCACGATAGCCATTCACTGCGCCGCAATTTATGCATTTTACTCTGTCACTGTATCACGACCTACTATGAAAACAAACCTCCTCTAAGGCTTTTTTGAATGACCATGTCACTATTTACAGCGTGCATATACCACTTTGAATGATTTGAACCGCGCAATCACCGTGCTTTAGTACAGCAGCTTAATGATGTTTAGTGACATTTTACCAGTATAAACGACCATCACACTAAATGCATTCAAGTCACTGATTGTGGAAATATTAGTACATGCCTAGCAATGTAATTACATTGTTCCCTTTTCCCCCTTCTTTTTCCAATATTTCCTCCATTGTTTTATTAATTTCCTCGTTGGATGTTTGTGGTATGAAAGGCAAATGCATATATTATTCAAGACAAACATGGTCTATAAGATTGTCCTGAAGATGATGCCACGTATCTGAGGTCTGGCATCAAAACATCGACACCCTAGTACCATATGTTCTCAAAATACTTACAATGTATTGCACAATGGTACCTTAAAGTAATCAAGTCTGTACATTGAATACTAGTACACAGATCGCCTCGTTGGCACTTGCCTGAAAATTGTTGTTTTGTCTTGTTCTCTGTGGGTCACAGGCTGTGCCCCCTTGACATTACTTTTGATTGATTGTTATTGTTTACATTTTGAAAAATAAATTCCTGTCCGGCTGGACAAAGGACATATTGGCTATTTACCGTATGTTTATTCTCACCCTAATCCTTCATGTACTAGGGACCCCGGTCTTTAGTAATAATATAACGCCCAAGGTCCCTAGTGTATTACCTTCGGGTTCCCTTGTCTCTCTAAAACAATAATAGCAAAGGGGCCAGTTTAATTGTATCAGTAATATATGGCAATGCTAACGCTCTATGAACAAGAACATTTGAACAAGCCTTTGCATAATATTGGCCTCCGTGTCATGCCATAAAATTTAGATTTTTCACAGCCTGCTGGGCAGAAAATCTGGATTTTATTAAAGACACAGAGGCTGAGATTATCCCACCTCTTTTGCTCCCAACCTGGGAATGTATTTTACCTTTTTGTTTTTCTTCTTTTTCAGATTAATTTCTTTAAAGGAGGCTTGGTTGAATTCACTATTGTTTTGCGTTGGATTCAGAGTCCTCTAAGTTATTACTGAAGTTATCTTGTTCGCTTACCAAGAAGGAAGTCTACTATGTGTTCATGGACTATATCCTCTACATTGGAATGTTTATTCAAGTTCTAGATCTTTCATTTTTGCTGCTGTGAGCTACGCAATAAAGGAGATTTGCATAATCTTAGCCTCCGTGCCTTTAATAAAATCCAGATTTTCTGCCCAGCAGGCTGTGAAAAATCTAAATTCATCATCAAATAGCTTGATTTCACATTTAAGAAAAATGCATAAAAGTACTTAGGACAAATAAGATTTCAATAAATTAAACTAAAAACCTCAATGGCCATGTGGTCTTTCTTAAAATCCTAAGAAGATACTAAACATAACATAAAATTCATTTCTATTACAAAGGTTTACATTTGATCAGTGATTACCTAGACTGCGAGTTTTTACAGCTGGGCATAAAAAGGAGGCCATTGCACAGCACACATATGGTGTCTCTAGCTGTTGCACAACAGACAATGCTGTAATATGACTGCGAAAATTTAATTTCTTTAAGAAGGGGATAATAAAACTTTCTTTCCTTTACATAAAATTGGCAAAATATTACAATATTTACAATAGATTGTTTTGATATGTTGTCACAAGGGCAGAATTATAATTGATTCAGAGGAAAAACATTTGCAGGATAGCCCAACATTATTGTCACATAATTGAAGTGAAACCTTGTCAAAATGAATCTGTGATGATTATTTTCTACAAAGGTGAGATATGAAGATGTACCATGTAACGTAGGGGGAATAGCATTACATACAATTACTGTGGCTATTTCTTTATATCTATTCCATCTCTCTTGTGCATATTTCTCTAAAAAGAGATTTTATAGTCTCATCTTACTCAAGGTTTCATAGATTTCAGGTTGGGCATATAGATCCCCGAGCCCCAAAGACTCAAGAATGCGCCTTACATTTTGTAACCATACAATTTTTGAGGCATGCTACATTTTCATGATGTCCATCAGAATAGATTGATTCGGCTCGACGAGCTTCCTTTACCAAACGGACAGCCATAATAGCAAAGGGGGCAGTTTAATTGTAAATATATGGCAATGCTAACGCTCTATGAATAATAACATTTGAACAAGCCTTTGGGACAGATAATATTCTTTAAGCAAACCCATCCTCTACCATTTGTAGGCTATCCACATGGGTTGTACCCCAGATTGCTGCCCCATACATTGCCATAGAAACTGTTTTAGCCAAGTAAATTTCAACCATCTCATGTATTGGGTTGTTACCCAGGTTTGCGGTGAACCTAAACATTGCAGCTATGCTTTTGCTCATATGTGTGGCTTTTGAGGTCACCATCAATTTCCAGTCTAATTTGGTGTCATGTCTCTGCTCTTCCCAAACTACCTGTAGTGTTGGAAATGACTTTGATCCTCTGTTTATGACGGTTTCAGACCTCATGGATTAGTCTTGAAAATTATCTCTGTGGTCCTGAGCAGTTTCTGAATATTGGAAATCCCCTTGTAATAGACTTGGCGTCCAAAGAGTATTGACTTCTAGTTTTCATTCTCAAGCTACTGACCAAACTGAAAGATTAAATTGAAAACTTGAAGAGATCAGAATTTGCTACATCTTGGCCACCCAATTGAACTGGAGATGCCCTGAGAGCGCTTCCTTGCTCTCTGTGCCACTGGAAATAAGCTATACAAGGCTTATAAGCCCAAATAAAGGTTCCTTGTATTCCAGTTTAGGGAGGCATGGCTTTACAGTTTGGGTTGAACTACTCGCTGTAGAGAAGGGTCAAGAAGGAGTTGCAAGTGGCTGGGTACAAACTGGGGAGGCATTGTGGGTGAAAGATGATGGATTTGGATGAGGACCAAAGGACTTGCCAGTGGCTGAGTTTAATTTAAGCATTCAACACATCACTTTGTGTTTGATGCCCTAAGTCTGACAGGTATGCCCAGATGTTGGTCCCATGCTTACTATGTCATTGGGACCAAGCTATACCTGGCTGATGAGCCCTTTTCAGGGGGAAACTGTCCCTGGGTTGCTTGTTTTCCGGTTCAAGGAAGACCTGGGACTGGCAGTTTCCTATTGGAGCAAGTCAAGACTGCTTTGCATATGGCTGGGTCCAAACTGAGTAGATGCAGTGAGCAAAAAAAGGGATTGGGACAGAGCCTCGAAAAATTGCCCAGACTGCTGATTAACTTGTTCTCTCTATCTTTTTGTGAAGCCGCAGTCACCATCAGGGCTAGGAGCGTTCATACTGCTACCCGCTGCGGGGTACATTATTGGACTCAGAAGGTGTGAGCTGAGTCTTTTTTTAGGCAGTTGTTTTTAAATAATACAAAGCACATACATAGTAGCTGTTTAAACTTGAATTTAAAACTGAAATTTCAACTGTCTACCTACTGTGGGGAACATCCTCATTGGGCGCACCGGGGAAAGTGGAGGTTTGGGTTGTGTGTGCGCTGCTGATCTCTTGACTTTCTTGCCCAGCGCGCCTCAAAATGGAGGACGCAGCGCAGATGTGCCGCTGGTGTGCTGAAGTCGCGCCTAAGGCAAGCATGTCTGTGTCCATCAGCGGCCAGGGATGCTGCCCCTTTTTCTCGAGGTAGGATATAATGCCCCCCAAACCATTTACGTGTGCTCTGCAGCTCACCAATGAACACCTGCACACACTGTGTGGACCCCAGCCGGGGACCCTGGGTCTTTCCGATCTGTGGATGGTCCCTGCCGCAGGGCTCTAATCAGGGCTAGCCTGACAGCTCTCCATCTTTGTCAGGGGGCCGGGCCGGCCTGATTAACCGTTGCTTTCTGGCCGCCCATAAATATGTGATATTTGGTCTTTTCACAAACTACTGCCTAGATGTATTATTCCTCACCCAAATCTGGTAGTCAGAATACTCTAGACCTGATGTTATCCAGGTGCTACCGTCTGACTTTGTCTTGCAAGTCTAGATAGGCAGGACAAAAGCGGGGGAGGGCTAGCAATCATCTATAGGGAGGCACTCAACACTGCGTAACTCAAGATCGCTAACTGTGAGAGCATGGCCTTCTTACTAACACTACTGTCTACCTTTCCCTTCTCTGGTGTTGGAAGAAAACCTTGGAACCAGTCTCCCGGGGCACTTTCCAGACATTCTAAGTAAGCTACCGACCCCCACAGGCCCAATAAAGAGCCTGGGAGTAGGGCTGGACACAAACTTACGATGGATCACCAGGCTAGAAAAACCAGTGCAAGCTGCGATGGCACCTTGAGATTACTAAGGAAAGTTCTCAAGTGCCCAAGACACCTCACACAATTTTCATTTAGTTGTCATTAATTTATTAATTCTTTCTGTTCAAATGGAATGAATCCTAATCAGATCGTCATGATACATTTGATTACAAAGAGTACACAATTTCTCATGCTGTAAATATTTTATACAATACATACATGTCCCACACACTCCCAGGCAACCATACTCAAATCACACTTACCATCACACTTAATAAAACCAATCACTACCGCATACAACTATGCATAACATTAATTCTGGTACAGTCAGGCCTACAGTGAAGATGAGATGTAACTGTGTAGACACAATTCAAACTTGTGGATACAAAATAAGTCGGACAGAATTGTTAACAGTGACTATGATTCTGTTATCCACAAATATCACGTCAACGCGTGTTTCGGTGTACGGCCAGAAATGGCCACACCTTCTTCAGGGCAGAGATGACTCACAAGCTGTAGATAAAAAAAAAATTTCATTAAAAACATACAGATCACAGGGATGAACAAATTACAAGAACATACATTAGGTAATTTGACAACCTCCTGTCTATCATATTTACTTGATGTTTTAGTGGTTCAGGGCTCTGGTATTGCGTAGTCACTCTAAGTTATAACGGTCTTTTGTCAATGGGATAGAACCGAAGGTCAAACATGATAGACCAAAAGAAGAGAGGATTGACCGTCCAGTGTTTAAACATCTAGCATTCATTCATCTGGCTACACTCATACATTTATTAAAAGGCGAGAACGGGAGATTAGGGGAAGGATTTCAGCTGAGGCAATAGTTTCAATGCGGGGCTGATCAAGGGTATACCGCTGATAGCCAGAAACTGGTCCTAGAATGCTTGATTCCGGTCCAGGGAAGACCTGGCTTGGCAGTTCGGGCTGGCACAGGGTCAGACTGATTTGCATATGGCCATGTCTGAACTCGGGTGGCGTGGTGAGCAAAATAATGATGGATTAAACCCAGATCTGAGACTGTGGGTGAATGTTTTGCCATTGTGCAACATTCCGTCCATCATCTTGTGTGCTTTGCTCCTCCCTTTCTCAGCCAGGCTCCGGTACTAGCACATCTGGACTCTGGCAATGCCATATACCTTGGCTCACCATCTTACGTGGTCAAAAGGCTTGAAACTGTGCCGAACGTGGCGGCTCGACTGCTTATAGACTCACCCAGATATCAGTTGGCCACCAAGGCTCTCAAGGATCTGCACAGGCTCCCGGTGGAGCGCAGGGTAGAGTTTAATTCCGTATGCATCATTCACAGGGCAATAAACAGCAGAGGCCCCTTACTGCTACGCTCACTGGCCTCTCCCTGTGTACCCAGCAGGCCTCTGAGATCAGTCTCTGCCCACCTCCCAAAGGTCCCCAGCATTCGGGGTGGACTCTCCATGTTTTCCTGGCATCCAAGCCCTGGAATTCTCTTCCCCTGCAGCTACGTCACTGGAGCAAGAACTCCTGTGCCTTAAAGCCCTGCAGACCTGGCTATTCAAGGGATAGTATCAAACCCGGGCCAGTATACAGTAGTTGCAAAAGCACTGGGAAGCTTACAGGTAGTCACGCGCAATACAAAAAGCATAGAATATTCCAGAACATCTCCTGTTCTACGTGCCACTGAAAAGGCTGCTTCTGTTGCAAATTTAAAAAACTGGCTGATGTGTAACATTACACACTTTTTTACTCTGTATGCTGTCCAATTGTGATGCTTGAAAATGAAAACAAATAAATAAAAGGTTTCCGCTTCAAAGTGGTTCTTCAGGGACTACGGTGTTTTTCAACAGGTTAAAGTAAAAACCGGATGTAAAATGCTGTATTTGACCCAAATGTGTCACGGTTTTCATTGGGTGAGAACCTACACCCAAACTCTCTTGAGGAAGGCATGCTCGCTCACTGCAATCCAACTCTGCCCAATGCCCATGAAGGCGGGGGGGGGTGTGTGGGGGGCTGCACCAGTTAATGTAGCGGGTAGAAGCCGTCAGAGACGTTTCAGGCACTTGCACGAATCTTATTACAAATTAAACAGTGCAGGAAAGTCTTTGTGAGAATCTTCAGATAAGTAATGATTCCCTGTCCCCCAGTAACAAGGAAGGAAGGCTCAACCTCATGGGAAGGTTGATGAGTTCAGCCACTGGTGACGTCAGCCACAGAGGGTGACTTTGGCTTCCCAACTTTCAATTTTATTTCATTTGAGACGCTGTTTCCTTGCATTTTGCAGTTTTGTTGTTGCAAAGCAGAACCGTTCTCTTCTTTTAGAGTGGAATGGACCCCAGATGTGCTGGATAAGAGGTGAGGGGGAGGGGAACTAGGAGGGGATTGTTTTCGGATTTTCGGTTGTTATAACATGAGCTCCAGCAAACATATCAGGCATGTCTAGCCAGACCTAAAACCCACTTTCTGTTGGTTGTGTCTCCGACGAGCAGTATCGGATCCCACCAGCGGAGGGAGACAAAAGGAATGATTGGACAGCAGAGTGAGTTTGTGTGGATGTGAGTTTCATTTCCATTTCGTTTTAGCAATGCTTATTAAACACAGTTTTACTTTTTCCGGACACTACAACTAATTCTTTCTGCAGCCTCACTGAATATTCCTTCATTTGCTCATCTAAGGAACCTCTAACCTGCGAGTCACCCAAGAGGCCAGCAGCGAGTGTTTAACCCACAGCAGTGACATGTATGGCCTGCTTGAGGCAACTTATTACACCTGTCAGGTTACCGTAATATCACTCAAACCCCCGTGTAATAACACCAGAAGAGCCCCCGGGGGAGGGGGCTGAGGGGGGGGGGTCTGGCTGTTGTCAAAGGTCGCAGGAGGAGCAAAGCTCGGTTGAGGCATCAGAGCCCTTTACAGGGCCGGACTGGGAACTGAAAGCAGCCCTGGCAAATTTTTCCAGACCAGCCCCCGGCCGGCGCGTAGCGAGCGAGCGCAGCGAGCGAGCCTGACAGCTATTAGGAGGGTTTGGGGGGGTTCTCCCCCCAAGAAAATTTTGGAAAACGACAGACCATAAGAGTGAATTTTACAGCACATTTTTCATTACATATTCAATTGTATCAACTTTCAAAGCACAGTAAATAGTAGATGGTGACCTTAACCCCTTCCACGCTCATGACGAGCTGGGCTCGTCATGAAGTAGCCTCCTCGCACGCTCATGACGAGCCCAGCTCGTCATGAGGAGTGGCATTTTCGATTTTCCAGCACAGCAGGGGAATATGCTGAGCAGCCATGGGGTTAAAGAGCACCAGGTTACCCACCCAGTCATATGTACCCATAGACATTCTTTCAGAGAGAACCAAAAATAGACACAAGTAGTGCATCAGAGAGAACAAAGTAATAGTGAGACCAGCCCTCACATCGTGTGTAGCGAGCAAGCGCAGTGAGCAACCACTACTAGGGGGAGTTTGGTGGGTTGATCTTGTCCCCCCCAAAGAAAATTTGGATGACAGAAAGGCCAAAACAAAGCATTTTTCAACAAATTTTACATTACATACTAGATTGTATTAACTTTTAAAGCATAGTAAATGATTACCTAATTCAGCTTCGACTATACCGGGACACATACAACTTAAAAGCATATGCCAAACCATTTAAATACTCTGCATATTGCACCCTGCCTTATGGAATTGGCAGGCGCTAGTGTTGACATCCTGCTGACATATGTATCTTAGGCCAACAAGGACTTATCCAACCATGTCTCAGCAGTCAGTATGAACAATAATATATCTAAAAAACACTTTACAAGTGAGGCCTGTGGAAGACTAGTTCTACAGCTCACCATCCTTAAAGAGCATCTACCCATGAAGTCCCAGTATCATTTTGAATGTTTAACACAGGAGAGAGTTTACGGATGCATATTCTTTAAAGTTATTTTCAAGTATTCTGAATGTTATGTGAAGCTTAGCAGATCCGTATGTCCATTTACTTTGAGGAGTTAATAATGGGCAAATCCCACTTCCATTGTATCAGCAGCAAATAGTTACAGACCCCACCAACCATTTAGCTTAACCGTGAACGTGAAGCATAGGTTGACCTCAAGGGCACGCCACTTATGTGACAATTCACTTGTGTGACAACTTGTAGGACACTTTGTGAAAGGCATGTGCTTTACATGTGCATCGCATGTGCGCAGCCTTTTGAATCTCAAAAGAACCTGGAGGGGACTACGGAGAGTAATCGCACGGCCTATGCACACATTTGTGCCAAGCAAGGAAAATCCTCCATGTTAATCACACCATCAGGGAGCTCATTATCAGACGTGGAAAGGCTGCGCTGTGCTCATTCAGTTCGCACTGTGAGGGTTTCAAGCTGGGGCCATGCAAAACCCCTACTAACCACAGACCATCAAACCAACCAATGGTAGAACAGGTCTGGGTGGCAAGAGGGGATTGCTTGTTTTACAGTCTAGGAAAAACCATGTCCTCCGTTGTGCTCCTTGTGGAGATAATGACTACTTCCAAGGATATCAGAAAAAGCTATGGGCTCGGTAGAAACGTGGACAGGCTTCCAACACCGTCCTGACCCAGTCAGCTACGGTCCCTCCACTCGCTCCCTGGACCTACTTGCGCCTGATTGTGCCCCCCCCTCTCACCTGGTATCATCTGGAGACTGATATTGCCCTCAGCTCTGCTGCTTGATCTCTGATTGTGCCCCCGATCTCGCCTGTGATCGTATTGCTGTATCTGGTAACGTATTATTGTTGCTTTTCAACTGTTGTGCCTTGCTTGCGCCTGGTTGTGCCCCCGATCCCCCCACTGCATTTTGCACAGTGCCATTTGGTCCTAGCTCCCTGCCGCTGCTCCCCCGCGGCCCCACCCCCGTTTCCTCGAGCTTCCCTGGACATCGCCACCCCGCTCCCGCCTCCCAGCTGCTCCTCCCTCCCACTAACAAACAAATAGGTAGTCCCGTGAGCGGAAGCGCTGTGACCGTCCTGACCCAGCCAGCTACGGGCGCTCCACTCGCTCCCTGGACCTACTTGCGCCCTACTTAGGAATTCGCCTTTGCGACACCATGAGATGGAATTGTCACCTCCAAAAGATGCTGTTGAGTCATAAAAGGGTGGTGGGGGCACTACTTAAAGAACAAAGGGCCTCCTCCCTCAAACCGATTGCTCCGGTGCTTGATATCTACAGGGCAAGAGGTGTGAGTGAGGCACTCTATGGGGCGGAACTTTGGGGTGCACAGAATGTGGACCAGCTGTCTTGCTCAGAAAATAAATTCCTCAAGGACCTAATGGGGCTTCCACACAGCACTCCAACCTTGCCATTAATCCTAGATATGGGTAGTTGCCCCATTAGAGATCAGGCAAGGCTGCGTCCTCTCCTTCTGTGGGTTCGCATTTGGAGAGTCCCAGAATTGGCCAGCTACGCAGATGGTTTGAAAGATGTCTTATCAAGGCCAGGTTGGTCCAAAATCAGCTGGTTGAAGGAAGTCAAGCGATTATTGGTAGAATTGGGTCTAGAAGAAGCTTGGCATGCAAGGACTGCTCCCCCTAAGTCTGTCTTGAAAAAGTTGTATTGGAGCTGGATGAGAGATGTGCGAAACAATAATCCTAACCAATGTAGGTCTACTGCCGAATTTCTTCTAGCGAAAGATGTCCCATTTTGTGAGCCCTACCTCGATATCATATCAAAACCTAGAGACAGGGCACTTTATTTTAAATTTAGAATAGGAACACTTCCCGTGGGTGAACTGACAGCCAGGTGGAAGACTCCGGGTCAGACAATTCCCTTCTGTCCGTACTGTACGACAAGGATAGAGTCAGTTCCCCACCTCCTATTCGAATGCCCCGCTTATGAAGCTCCACGCCACAGGTAGTTGAAACCTCTCTGTAGAGAGTTAGGCACAGATACCATAGGGAGGCCCTACGAATCCTGAAAACAGACCCACTGCCTCTCTTTGCCTGTGGCACGGCGAAGTTCTTAAGCTGGGCATGGCTGATCAGATCAAATAGGCTTTTGTACCTTGTTTAATTCTGGTTTTAGATTGTCATTCTTTTATGTAATTTATCGGCGCCTTTGTACCATGAATTGTATGTACTTTTTCTATGAATTGGCTCCTTTTATCTTTTTAAACTAATGTGTGCATATGTATTGCTTTTTAAGACATGTTCTTTGTCGAAATGAAGCCATTTGACTGACTGAGAATTTTTAGACGGAAGAGATTTAAAATAGAACAATATTTCATTTTTTAAAACCGTGAGTCTCCGGCCTGAATCGGTATGATTGGCATGTATGTGACTATCACTTTGACTTGGCATGACAAAGTCCACAATTTCGTAAATGTAAACTTGGACAAAGCTATTTGGGTTGTCTGCACTAACACGACTTCATTACCCCCCAAAGGAACTCTTCTTTACAACAATAAGGATTTAAATCCACGACTGCAGGTTGCATGCAGCTCCTCGATGCTGGTTTATATCTCACTGTGCTATACTAAAAGGCTTGTGTGTGTGTGTACTGGAAGTTACAAACGGATCTGTATCAAAAGCAGTAGCCCACACACATACCTAATTAAACTCCAAATCTGCACAGGCATGTTAAACGATAGGATTTGCAACAGGCGCATTAGCCCACTGTGCTACTTTATGAATCAAACCTGTCACTGGACAAAACACAGAACTCACCCAGAACTGTGTTAACCACTAAAGTTGTTTTACCACTAATGTAATTCATTCAAAACTGCTGTTCAGACAATGATCTCTGCAGCAGGTGTCTAAACCCTGTAGAATATTTTAAAAAATGCAGCCACTTTGTGACCAATCAAGAACAGATTTACTGGACTATATGTCCTTGTTGCCAACTTCTTTGCAGCTGATATTTAAATAAATGTATATGTAGTCTGTTAGACTTTACTTTTCAAACTTGGCCCCTTATGACTACACTCCCTTCCCTCTGCCACATCTTCACCCACAATTTATGGTTTTCCGGAGAAAGCAGTTTCCAATTTCTTGTATTTTTCGACCCTGATATTTTAGAAACAAAGCACCATTTTTCTGAGGCCATGTGTCAAACCAAAGTTGAAAAATTATATTTTGGTTTAAAGAAATCGAAGGCAGACCACTCTACTATCACTTTCCAAGTTAAATGCCTAAAGGTCGCTGAAAAAGGTGCGGAGCTCTGTGCTGTGTGATTCAGAAGACGCACCTGCCAACCGAAAGTGAAAGTGATCTGGTTGGCTGTCCAATGTCCACTGCAGTATTACTTCTTGTGTCATATATCTGGGTGAATTGACAGAAGCAGCAAAATACCAGTGGGGCAGCACACTACGCTATGCACAGATGTTTAACTTGTGCTTTAAGCCACACCCTTAATCACATCGGCCACGCCCCTATGAGAGACCCTGTCGTTTTTTCATCCCACTTAAAACCCTGCTAAAATCCACAATGTTGACATAAATTCTGAACCAGACACTATTCAGGTTCTCTGCCCTTGGATATAGGATTTGAACCAGGCGCTACCAATGACTTCTGCTGTAAGTACTGGGACTATTAGCAACCTCTTTCTGCAGGCATAGCCTGAATCAGAATTCCAGACTGTGTACACCATTGGACGACAGGTGCATTCTGGGTAAGAACTGCAGACTGTCTAGGCCTACAGCTGTTATTTATTTTATTTATAAAGCTTTATATAGCGCGAACAAGATCCCGAGGTATATGAGAGCACTTTAAAATATGATGGAAGGAAGGACATAAATGCAATATCCACATCAAGTAAGAAAGAAAAGAAAAAAAAACACAAATATTTGCAGATTATTACAAATTTTCTCAGCTCTTGCTTTAGCAGTACTACTCAATCAAGGACATCTGGCCCAGCAAGGCTAATGTTCTCAAAGCAACGTAGGATCGCCATCACTGAACCAAAGCTCTGCAACTCGTCCTATTACAATCCAATTCTTTGATCAACTTGCCTTCAGAAAAAAAGCTAAAAAACGCAGTTGTTCCATCTACTCCTCCTTAAAAACTCTGGTTCATAAGCACGTCGATTCCATTCCCATCTAGACCCTTTTCCATCAGCTTCAGGACAAAGAAAAACCCTGATACTATACAGTTTCTTTTCTCACCACGCATGCTGCAGAACTGTAGGCTTTTGTGGTACCAAGAGTGCACAATACATTTGATGAAAAAGTTTCTGGAAGGACATCTTTCTTCACTGTTTTCACAAAATATCTACATGGCAGACTCACTACTGATTTTACACTGCTTTTGGCCACCTTCTACCACGAATATCACTCAGCGTCTCTTTACTGTGGTCCAAAGTATGACCGCTCCAACGCTTTGGTTTAGTTCACCTACCTTCCAGAAGCTTTCAAAGCGTGCCTCATCTTATTTTATCATGTCCAAATCCCAACTTTGCAAATACTTGTGTTTTGCAACCTTCATCTGGTTGCAACTAACAGACCATACAATATATTTAACAGCAAATTGGAGCCAACCATGTGACCTATGCATAGCTAGTGAGAACTAAGTTTTGTCCACTGAAGTACAACTGCTTGTATTCATGGATCAGACCTGACCTAAAACAAGTGGGTAATTCTTGCTACCTCAGATAACCTGTGCACAAGATCTAATACTAGTATATTTAAAATAAACAGCTACAGAGCTGTATGCAGCTAAAAATAAACGTGGCTCAATAAAACATATTATTTGCAATATGTGTACTAATATATGTACATTCGTAATCAGAGACAGTCTTTTTCTAAAGTAAATCGAAAGGGCTAACTACCATTCTGATTCACATCAATGGAAAAAACATACACACAGAACTAGTATTAAAACGCTGTGTGTGCAATAGGCAGGTTCTAGAACACGAGACATAAATCATTCTGGTGTCCTCTAGCCACACCGGAAATTGCACTTGTGCTGAAAGTTAAAGAGTTTCAATATTAAATCACAAAATCCAAAAAAAATGTGTCACGTACTTTCATGTACTTCAATTATCTCAGATGCCTACCTCGCCTCCTCGATCCTTCACACACACTTTTTAATGTGCAAGCCAAATGCACATGAGCTTCACCAGGCAGCAGATGACCCTCCGGCCCCCTAACCATGCGCGCAGACTCGCAGGAGGTGACATCATCTCACGTCACGTGACCCATTTACTGAGCACCAGCATTTTATGCAGCCTGGAGAGAATCAGGAGAGAATCCTTGTGCCCAGGCGGCCTTGCTTGGGGGCCGATTTGGCCGTCTCTGACTGACCGTGCAATGTAAAGTCAAACATAATATTGCATTAAGCACAACGAGGCCTGGTTGTGCTTAATGCAATGTTATGTTTGACTTTACATTGCACGGTCGGTCCGACACGGCCAAATCGGCCGCCAGCAGCAGAACCGGCCTCTTGTCATAAAACCGGCCCCCACCCCATCCAGCCGACCGGGGGATTGCCCGGTGCCCGGAAATGCCAGTCCGGCCCTGGCCCTTTACAGGTGAGCTGAGGATGCCCAGAGGTGCGTCACGTGCACGCGGGTGAGAGCTGTCAATAAGAATGATTGACAGCTCACATTCAGGAGTTTCTAAAGTGCAGATACTCACCAGTGAGGGGCGCTCTCTGGGGGTTCAGCGTCACCCCTTGAGTCCCGGTGAATATGAACATGTCTTTAATTAGAGTCAATATATCTGGGAAACGGTCTTTCTGAAGCAGCTGTTGCTGCATCCCAGCAGGGCTATGACGTAATCCAAAGTCCTTATGTAACGCAACTGATTCTTTTGTAAAGCGCTCTGAAAACCTTCGGGTAAAGTTCCCGCTATATAAAATCGCAATAAATAAATTTTAGAAAACTGCACAAGCCCCGACCCTGCCTGTATAAGCCCCGCCCCCTGCCACAGGTGTGTTGTCCACGGCTGCCCATAGGCCGGTGGCTTCTGTCTCCGCCCCTTCCGCTGACCCCACAGAGGCTATAAATCCCAGGCTCCGGCCGCCCTTTACGCGGATGATGTTGCGGTCATCTCTCAATCCTTCAGCGACAAAGAAGTGGCTAAGAACCTGGAGACATCGCTCTGCAGACTCTCCGAATGGTACAGCGACTGGCAGATCACCTTGAACACAGGCAAAACCACTGCAACATTATTTACCAGGAAGCAGAACAGGAAACACCCACAGATCCTCCTCAATGGGGACGAGGTCAAATGGGAAAACAGCAGCTCCTACCTGGGGGTGACTCTGGACTCTAAACTCAGCTGGAGAAACCACATAGAGAAAACCTGCCAGAAAGCAGCATCCAAACTGGCTGCATTATACCCACTCCTGAAGACTAAGTCGATGCCCATGCAGAGCAAGGTGCGAGTAGTCACTGCAATAATTCGACCAACTATGACATACGCTTCACCAGTTTGGAGTGGCTGCCGCCCACAGCTTCGGATGGACCTACAGAAACTACAGAACAAGGCCTTACGGATTGCAGCAGGTGCACCTATGTTCACACGAACAGCAGACCTCCTCAGAGACTTAGGCATTGAGATGTTGGACGACCATCTCCTCAAACTCAACAGGAAATTCTACAAAGGACTAGATCAAAAGGAAAACCCACTGATCAGGAAACTCGCAGACATCTCTACGAACCCATTTGACCGCTACCCGCGTCCCATTGAAGCGCTAACCTTGCGAAACTGAAACAGAAACGCAGCATCCAAAAACTCAGCACTGCTTGAAGGCAAACGCCGGCAGGTACACAAAACCCACCGCTGCCAGATGGCATAATAGCCTCGGCAAGCAACCAAAACTCACCGCTGCCAGATGGCATAATAGCCTCGGCAAGCACCCAAAAACTCAACACTATCAGAAGGAACTTGATGGACAAAGACAAGACCCTCTGAGGAAACATGCTGACAATTCTGCATACTCAATCGACCGCTACCCGCGGCCCATCACTGAGATGACCATGTGATGCTGATAGAGCGCGCGAGGCCACCCGACCAATATTTTCGCCGTTTCCGGCTTCCGGGCCCATATACTTTCAAATCACCATATACATCGATCAGGTGACTTCACGAGCTCTACCAATTTGTGTGTGTGTTCTCTACTATTATTTCTCAGTGCACCCGACTTACCATCCACCGATGCGGGTACCTAATGACCACAATGAATCAGGGAGCTAGCTGTAAAAGGAAAGGCAGCAAAATACTAACCCAACCAATAACATTCAAAAATACTGTTCAAATGACCACGGACAACTGGAAGTTTTAAAATGTTTATCTAAAGTTCGTTTTCTTCATTTAGTAAGTACATTACAATAAGACAATCAATTACCAAGATAACGTAAATTATATAGCTATAAAGAAATAAAGTCAAGGTAATCATTCAAATGTAATATGGAATGTAATAGGGAATGCAAATGGAAAAATACTATATAATCTCAGGAATATTTAAGCATGAACAGTTTATGCATAGGTAACTATAGGAGGGCCTATAAAGAGTAACACGCTTCGCTTAAGGTAAAGGGGCCTTTAAACAGTCTAGGCAATGAAGTTCTAGACCATATCAGGAAATGACAAACTGCAATGCAAAATATAATTTCTAACAAGTGAGAAGACATAGGAACAAACTTATGGAAAAATGCAATTGACTTTCAATAGTTGCGGAAAGACATGGAAAATAACATGTGCAATGGTAAACTTTATTAAAGCAAAAGTTAGAAATTCAGAAGGTGCAAGATTTTAAGAGGTTCGGAGCAATATTTACCTAGAAAGGTGTGATAACCAAACCCTGGCCACGGGTCAGTTAAGGACAGGAAACCCTCAAGGAAGGATACCCCTCAAAGGACAGCAGGTGCAGAATGGACACCCCGAATAGGACAGGATACCCTCGGATTAGGAATCAGGACAGGACCTCAGGACAAGACAGCAAACCCTCAGGACAGGACAGCAAACCCTCAGGACAGGACCGCTCAGGACAGGACCGGAACCCACAGTTCGGAAGCAACGCCTGCGCTCCACCCGCTCTGTAGCTATCGATCAAGACCCCGATTGGGTCAGCGAACTCCCAGCAAAGTGCTTCGCCAGCACTTTAAGGTTCAGTAGAACCTTAGTCTATGGTCAAATTCGGACAGAGTGCTCCGCAGCGCTCTGTATCTTCAGTTACCTATTGAGTACGATGGGTCAGTGACAGGTCAGCTAAACCAGACAAGTCGGACGGTTCCCTAGGGGAACCCAGGGTAGATATACAGTTTGGGGACAGTGTACCACCCCCCAATGTTGCAAAGTGTCAGAATCCCTCAATTTCGATTGGTCCTAAGGTAGGATTTGGGTAACACACCAATCACAATACAAGATTTTAAGCCTTCATTAGCATACTTGGGTACCGCCTAGCAGGTTTGGGGTTCCCAGGAGAAACTGTGCAGAAACACAATGACAATTTAACAATGTAACACAGTAGGGTCATGTGACTTCGTTCAGCCGAGCTTGCAGGTCAGTTCTCAGGAGCATCTTGCCCACTACTGCCAGCTGGCTAAGTTCCATCAGCCAAGGTTGTCAGGTCCCCGGAAAGTCGCATCTGCGCAGAAGGGACCTCCAAGATGGCTCTCAGTACAGACAGACCCCCATTCCCCGCGGTACATGAAAAGTAAGCGAAAACAAATTAATACACAATAATGTCATCATGAAAACACATCACAGGGTTTGTACTTTTAACTCATCATCAAGAAATATACTTATGCGTTTTAAATGTTAGCTACATTGATACGGCACAAGAGCAGTGGCACGAGCAGTACCACATGATAAGCACAGCTATGAATTACGCATGCGCATAACTTTCCCTCCACTTCTGCAGACGCGTCAGGACACGTGAGTATGGCTGACGCATGCGCAGTAACTAAAATACAAGCAGCGGCCATGTTAAAGTACACGGGGTAAGTGTATTAGAAATACACGTAGGCAAGCTTCATAAACTTTGCCTAAACAAAGATAAACGTTAGTAGAACATACTTATGTTACCTTATTACACATAAACGAGGTTCATGACTTCGGCAAGCATCAAAATATGCGAAGCTTTGCTTCATCAATCCCCTCTTTGATGATATTTACTATCATCACAAAAAATGGAACCAGATGCCAACTTTCTTTCACACTTTATAAAGTTCTATCTCTTCCAGCAATCGTTCTAACTTTTCTCTCTCAGTTCTAGTAGGGTGAGAAGTCTTCACCTTTTTGTATATCTGATCATTCACTTCCTCTAATTCAATCTCATCCACACTCCGTTTCAACCCTCTTGCATTTACCTCGTGCTTCTTGGTGCGCTTGCGGCATTTACAACAGATAAAAATGAGAAATATAATAAGACCTATAATACCAATTGGCATCAGTATCTTGAACACTAAGCTTTTACCTACACTAGCAAGCCAATGACCTACATTTGAGAGACCATCTACCAGTCTCTTCCAGGCACTATCAACCTCGAGTGGTTTGAGTTCCTTTGTCAAATTAGTAATGTTTTTCACATATCTTTTGATCTGTACACTTTTATCCGGAATATAAGTGCAACAATGTTGCGCCTTCAACATCCGGCAGACTCCGCCCTCTTTCGCTAATAAGGTGTCAAGAGCAAGTCGATTCTGTAAAACCATTGATCTGATCGCAACCATTTCGGTATTGACCAGCAGAAATCCATGAGCTGTTTCCGTAGACAGCACATCCACTATAGTAGACAATTTGCAAATTCTGTGAGTGTTCAGAACCACTCCCACTCCAGGTATCAGTGCACTGAAAATACTACCCATAATTTCACCTATACTTTCTCTTTTACTACGCACTAAGCCATTAGTATCTTCATTGCTTCCAGCTTTTCCATTCACATGGTATATTTTCGGGAAGACAATGCCAAAATAGCAGCTTCCATACCAGTGATCCGGCAATTTGAAATAAGCCTTGTCCCCACAAATATAATAAATTCCAGGAAACACAGGCTCTGACCCATTTTTGAAACCCCAACCTCCAATTACCTTGTAATTATGTTCGCATTCACTGGAACCAATGAAAACATTATTATAATAGCTAGTCTTCTCGCGGTGAAGACATAGCTTGCCTTTCTTTTCAAAATCCAGCAACAGAGCAGGTCCTGCCCCACCATTTGAGGTGCCTTCCATGTTTTCTGCCCACTTTGGCCTTTTCTGACTTTCGTCATTAGCCTTCTTTTGTATTTTAATTCTTCTTTTCTCTGCCATGTTCAGGAACATCTTTTCCTGTTCACGCAAAGAACAAGTCAAGTTATCTCTGTGTGCATCAGCTATGTCAATGTTACCTATAGTCAGAAAGTAGTCTCCCATATATCTTATGGTGTCACTTTTGGTATGTACAGGATTCAAGTTCCCACGTATAGGAAGTTCAGAAAAAATCACGTCATTGTTAGAATAATAGTACTGTAACGGTCCTCTTTTGTAAAATAAACTAGCTAAAATGCTACAGGAGATTCCATATGTCAACGGCAAGTGATGGTATGTCACGCCTTCAGCCACAGAGGTAGGTAGCTTCATGCAGACATAACAATCTTCAATTTCCATAGTCTCTACATAGTGTATTAACAAGTTTGCAAAAACATTTAAGTGTGTCCTGTTCTTAATTCCATGATAATGTAGTCCTCCCTCATCTGATGCTTCTAAGTCTCGTTTTGTTTGTCTCAGTGCTCTCTCATGTCTTGCTACACTCTGTGTTGTCAACTCCTCACTGTCAGTATTTACAGTTTCAGTAGGGACAATGTTAGTATCTTTACTTACAGTAAAGGGTATAAAGATTGTTAGTCCTATCCAGATTACTATCAGTACTACTATACTACATATACACACCTTGCAGCATGTCTTGCAACGACTGCAACTTGGTCTACCATTCACAGTTGAATCAGACATTTCGGCTCAGAAGAAGTTTCTCGACCCCTCTTTGTGTCTTTACACAGCTAGCTTACTTTGTGCAAATTCACGGTGGTTCGTCTTCTTCTTCAGCAGAGTACTCAGGGACGGGCTCTCCGTCGCTTACGTCAGTTATATCAAGATCTTCAAGTTCTTCCAAAACGAGTGTCCATTCAGGAGACTTGTACTTTTTGTTTTGTCTTTTTATTCGTTCACTCCTTCTTTTGGAAGAGTTTTCTTCTTGCTCTGCTATCCGTGCACTTCTCCTTGCTTCTGCACGTTTTTCTTCCACTGTCTTTATCCTTAGCCTCAATCTCTTTACGAACCTAGGCTCAAGGTTGTTTCTTTTCTTTAGTCTCTTAGTTGGTACTTGGACTTCGCTTTCTTCTCTTATCCTCTTATTCTCTTTAGTTTGTGGCAATTCTGCTTCACTTTCTTCTTCTTCTTCCCTTATCTCGCTAGTTCCAGGGCTAGCATCAATTTCTTCTGCCTGGTTACTAATCTGGCCTGGTTCAGGAATATTTTGTTTTTGGCTTTCGATTGTCTCTGTTTCTGTTTCTGTTTCTGTTTCCTGAACCCGTTCTTCTAACCCTATCTGATCCTGTTCAAGCACTTCGATCTCTTGATTTTCTTCTGCTCGAACTATCACTCTATTTCTAAGCTGTCCCTTATCCACATCAGGTGTTAGCGGTGGTGTATCGAACACCTGTTCTGTCCCTGTCTGACCTTCTCCTTCCTCAGTTTTGATGTGAATCTCAAGCGGCTGAGGTTCTTCGCCTGTGCCTTGCTTTTCCTGACTAGTCCACTCCCTACCTTCACAAAGTCGCTCTCTTGTTCTGATGGGATCTTCGGTCAGATCAATCATCGGTATCCATTCTTCTGGCCATATGCTTGGCAGCTCGTCTTCAGCTACTCCTGGCTCAGTTTCCTGGACCTCTTCAGCAGGCTGGATTCTTGGCAGTTCGTAGTCAACTACTCCTGGGCCAACGTCTGCTGTTCCTGCAACCTGACTGGTGCTGGGCTGCTCGTTGTCAGCTCCTTCTGGTCTGGCTCCTGCAGAGTCCTCTGCTGGTTGCCCTTCTTCTGCAAATTCTTTGTCTGGTAATACCTTCTGGGTGTGTCCAGCGTGGATCCACTGGGGAATACCTGCGACCTTCACTGCAGTTGTTGTTACCAGGATTACTTGGCGTTTCTTTCCCCACCTTGGTGCCAGACAGTTTGATCGAGTGTGCTTCTTTATTTTGACCCAGTCTCCTGGAACCAAGCTGTGGAGAGGAGTCGTTGGATTGAGGATGCCGTCGTCTCCAATCTGGCGAGAGATAGAACGCACTTGGTCACCCAATCTTCTGCAGTATTCAAGCACCAAATCATCAGTAATACTCAACAGTTTGCTTCCTGGCACCCATGCTTGTCTCATCACTCTTCCCATAATGATTTCATGGGGACTTAGGCCTGTCTTGCGGTCAGGAACACTTCTCAGTCCCATCAGGACCAGAGGCAGGGCCTTCACCCAGGTCATGCCAGTAGCATCTGTCAGCTTTGCTAGTCTGTTTTTGATAGTTCCATTTACTTGTTCCACTATTCCAGAAGCCTCTGGGTGGTATGCACAATGAAGTTTTTGCCTTATTCCAAAAGCCTTACAGAGTTCAGCCAGTATTTCATTCTGGAAATGTCCACCCTTATCTGATTCAATAATGAATGGTATCCCGAATCTAGGTATCAGTTCTTTTAGTAAACACTTCGCTACTGTCAGTGCGTCACTTTGGGGAGTAGGGTAAGCTTCTACCCATTTTGAAAATACGCACACAATGACAAGGACATATCGCTTTCCTTCACAACGGGGCATGGTGATGAAATCAATCTGTATCTTTACAAAGGGACCCCCTGATCTCCCAATTTTGCTCAGTTCAACCATTGTCCTCTTGCCTGGGTTCATCTGTTGACATGACAGGCACCTCTGGCAGAGGGACTCTGCTACCTTCCTGAATTTCTTACTGTACCAAGTCTGTTGAAATACCAGAATCATGGCATCCCTACCAATGTGTGATCCTTCGTGTATTAATCTTGCCATTGTGCCAAGCAAGTGTCGGGGTAACACAGGCATACCAGTTGGGCCCAAAATCACACCATCCACACGTCTCGGTCTACACCCATCCTCCTTCCATTTCTCTCTTTCTTGCCAAGGAGCCGATTCCTGCCACTCTCTCACTTCATCCCATGTAGGCACTTCTTCAAACACCTGAAGTTGGCAGCTGGTTCCTGGCCCCCCTCGTTTTGGATTTACAATATACCGATCTCTGGCGCACCATTGGGCCACTCGATCAGCATAATCGTTTCCCAGTGATACTTTGTCCATGCTCTTCTTATGAGCACCGCATTTTACCACTGCCAGTTCCTTGGGTAACTGGATGGCCTCTAAAAGGTCATGAACAACCTTTGCATTCCGAATGGGAGTACCTGAGGAAGTCATGAATTCCCTCTGTAGCCACAATTGGCCAAAGTCATGCACAACTCCATAACAGTACTGACTGTCAGTATACACTGTTATGCGTAAGTTCTTCCCAATTTTACAAGCTTTTATCATAGCAATCAATTCGGCTACTTGTGCAGACTTGATGTTATATAGGTAACCTGCTTCTTCAATCTTTGTTAAAGAGACTACTGCATAAGCAGCACTCAGGCCTCCTAGTTCATGTCTTAGACAGGAACCATCCACAAATAGTTCTTTATCATGTTCAGGCAATGGCGTTTCTTTTATGTCTGGGCGTGGTTTAGTACTGAACTCTGTCAGATCAATGCAATCATGTTCATCATCATCCCCCCCCTTCCATTTCCAAGGGGTCGGGGAGTAAAGTGGCAGGGTTCAGAATACCGCACCTAACAATGCTTACATTTGCTGCACCCACAAGAATCCTCTCGTATTTAGTCAGCCGACTAGGGGTGAGATACTGCGTTTTAGTTCTGGTCAATAGAATTACCACTCCATGTGAAACATACACAGTCACAGGATGTCCCATGACAATGGACTCACTTTGTTCTAAACTTGCACAGGTAGCAGCTACCGCTTTCAGACAGCCTGGTAACCCAGCAGCTACTGGGTCCAGGGTGGCAGAGAAATAGGCCACAGGCCTTCTGGTCGTGCCACGTTCTTGAGTCAGGACTGACAATGCGCAATTATCGCGAGTGTCACAGAATAGGGCAAATTCTTTAGAATAATCAGGCATTCCCAGCGCAGGGGCTGTACACAGACAGTTTTTCAGTCTTGTGAAAGCCATTAGGCTTTCATCGTCCCATTCTACAATGTCTGGCATTCCTCTCGTAGTCATTTTTATCAAAGGCCGGGCTAAGGCTGCAAATCCCAGAATCCACTGCCTACAGTAGCCTAGTACACCCAGGAACATTCTGACGTCTTTTTGAGTACGGGGCAACTGCATCTTTTGAATTATTCTCACTCTTTCTGATGTGACTTTTCTGACACCCTTTTCTATCTGGTGTCCTAGATATTTTACTGATTTTGCACAGAACTGTAGTTTGTCAGGGGCCACTTTATGCCCTTTCTCACATAGATGATTTAGGAGGGCAATGGTGTCAACTACACAGTCCCTATGACTTTTAGACGCCAGTAGAAGGTCGTCTATGTACTGTACTAAGACCGAATTCCCAGGTAAGATCAAAGTCTCCAGACATTTTTTCAAGATCTGATTAAAGATAGAGGGGCTCTCTGTATACCCCTGAGGGACCCGGTTCCAACAATACACGTGACCTTCGAGGGCAAACGAGAAAAGAGATTTGCTGTCGGGGTGCAGGGGTATCGAAAAGAATGCATGACATAAATCAATCACAGTGAACCACTCAGCATCCCAAGGAATCTGGTACAATATCACTGCTGGGTTCGGGACAATAGGGCAGCAAGGAACTACAATTTTGTTTACCTTTCTTAGGTCTTGCACTACCCTATACTTGCCACTAGGCTTCTTGATGCCCATAATCGGTGAGTTGCATGGGCTGCTCATTACTTCCTGTATGATGTTTCCTTCTAATAATTTTTGAATTTCCAGAGTGACACCTGCTTTCACTTCAGCATTCATTCGGTAGGGCTTAGTGTTAGGATATACTGCATTGTCCTTGATGGCTATCTGTATGGGGTCCACATCTTTCATTAGTCCCACATCTTTTCCAGTGAAATCCCACACCTCTGGCTTTACTGCTTCCTGGAGTTCTTGGGGCAAGTCCTGCAGGGTCAATCTTTTAATTTCTGAGTCAGGTCTAAGTAACAATAGTTTATAAATGCCATCTTCATCCGGGGTCTGTATTTCAACACCTTTTGGTGTGCAAAAGATGGTACAGTTCATTTTGCACAGCAAATCACGACCCAGTAAATTCACTGGACTGGTGTCACAGACGACAAACCTATGCATTTGTTTGAAATTTCCAATTGAAATCTCCATTGGTTCGGTAACAGGAGTACTAATCAATTGATTAGATACACCCACTACTTGGATATTTTCTCCCGAGAGGGGTAGGTTTGGAACATCCACTGTTCTTACAGTAGAACGGGTAGCGCCAGTGTCCAACAGAAAGGTGACATCATTTCCGTCAACCTTTCCTTCAATGTATGGTCCAGACTGGTCTACCGGCAAGGAAGCGCCAAGTACGCACTCCTCGTCCTCCCCTCTCAGGCCCCGTCAGTCCTGATCATTACAAAGGAAGGTATCATTTAGCAGATACTGCGAAGTTGCTGTATTTCTGTTCTCCCCGCTTTCCCAAACTTCTATCTCCTCACCCTCTGCCTGTTTTCCCCTGTATACCTGCTTGGGTGCTCGAGGCACCTGAACTGTTTTTACCTGGGGTTGAGTCTTTCTTGGTCTTTCTTTCTGCGTCTGTGGAGTTAAATCAGGAGTTTTTGCATTATCATCTATTAATTGGGGACACTCGTTTCGCCAGTGTCCAATTTCGCCGCACTGATGGCAGGGAAATTTCCTCATAGCCTCTTCCCTGCTAAATTTTGGCCGGGGCTTTCCTCCACCCCCTCCCCCAGAACTTTTGTTCTCAGCATTCTTAACCATGTTACTCAATTGTTTTTCCTGCTGTTCTGCGAGCTTCACCTGAGCCCACATCACTTTTTCCTTAAGGGCCTTTTTCTTTTCTGCCATCTCGTCCTCGCAGTACTTAGCGTATCGCAGGACCTCATCCATTTTCTTTGTATGCCAACAGATTTTATTATCTTTTATCCACTGACAAATTTCAGGTCTTAAACCATTTACAAACCTGTAAATAAAGTGCGTCATGTCCTTCAAATCGATGTTATCAATACCACTGTATGTTTTAAATACCTGCAATAACCTCTCATAGAAGGAGTGCACTGTCTCGTCCCTTTCCTGTGTTGTTCTATCTATTTTTGTCCAATCCGTTTCTTTTGCGGGCACCTTTTCTTTCAAATGCTGAATTACCTGCTCATATTTTCGCATGACATCCTTTGATGGCTCCCCTGTTTCCTTATTTCTTGGGTACTCTTCAGTAGGCCAGTCTATGGCTATTTTACACTGGGTCCATAAATCTACCGGAACCACAATGTCGAAAAACCCATCCAGGTCTTTCCACAGACATTTCTGTACCTTCACGAACCTCTCCACCTGCCTGTACCAGTCTACTGGTTTCTCTCGTAATTTTGGAAAATCGTTCGTAAAGGACACAATATCCTGTCTAGACCAGGGGACATGCACATATTTCCCTCCTGGAACTTCGCGCATGGGGCATAACTGTTCAGGTTTCTCTACCTCCCTTAAAGCAAATTCAGGAGTCACTTGTCGGGAGCGAGCCTCTTCCCTCTTTTTCGCCCACCTGCTTCTCCATCTTTCCACATCTCCCCATTTCTGCAGTACCCCCATTAATTCTTTAATCTGCAACTTTTTCCCCGCCACATTCAGGTGCTCTATATCTTTGTCTGAAAAGTCTGCTCTGTACGGTTTCTGTAAGGGCTTGGATTTTGTGATATCTACCCCCATACTAACTGCTGTTTCGGTCAGTTTTTCGTGGAGCACTCTGGTGTTCCTTGTAAAGCTTTTACATATAAACGACAATTCTTCTTCAGAGTAGGTATTCAATCGATCCAACCCCACATTTCCTGCCATTAATTCTTCTATTTCTACCCTCAGCTTGTAGAGGTCTAAAGGTCTCAATTTCATCCGGAGTTACCAGAGAGACATTCCTAGTACCTGTTGCTGACTCTAATTTTATTTCTTTTGTATTAAAAGGGTTATGCCTCTGCTGCATTCCCTTTCCGGTCGGTTTGTTTGGCAAGTCCAAGAAAGCAACTTCAGACTCGCACTCACTGGACTGATCATCTATGATTATCGGTTCCTGTCTCGGGGGTGCCATGACTGGGGTCATAACTGGAGTAATCGGATTTCCCTGACCATTTCCGTATAACGGGACCACTGGTCCAATAGTTACTGGAATAGTCAATGCCTCAGGACTGGTATTTAACTGGGAGATTTTCTGAATTATTTCTGTCCTTTGTCTAGCTAGAGCCTCTTGCTCCTTTTCCACTAGTATCCTTCTTAAAGTCGTGTCATGTAATATCTGTGGGGTCAATGGAGGAGTAAAACTCGGGGCAGTGGGATGCGTTTCACTTGGTCCTCCACCATAGTTTGGTTTCGGGAATAAAGTTCCAGTATTAAAGGACCTGCGTTCTTCCTCATATGGAGGTTGAACAAAAGGCAGTCCTGAATTCAATGGTTTCTCTTCCTTTTCATACAGTGGTCTGGGAAGGAACATTTTTGTACGTGAGTATTTTTCTTCCTGACTTGCGGGCACTTTGGGATATATATCCCTTGTTTCCGTCGGTTCGGGTTTCTCGAAATAGGGTATCCCTTGACCACCCCCTCCCAGTCCTAGGGACCTGTCTTCTTCCTTGAGGAAGTGGCGTCGGGGAGCATCTCCTACACTGGAAGGTCGGGTTCCCTCATTATAAGGTGGCGGACTCCTGATACAGATGTCATCTATCAATTCATCATCTGATTCCCCCGGGCCCCCCCAATGCTTACACTTTTCGGTGCTTTTCTCACCTGCTCCAACGTTATGACATGCCGGCATCATGGGAAACAGACCCTCAACAATCATGCTCTGCCTCCACTGTTTCATCCTTTTGTCCCTGGACTCCTGTTTCTGCCTGGGGTACCACTTGGTCAAACCCTTGTCCATTCGGGGTCTTTCTCTTTCAAAAGCCTCAATCTCCCATTCCTCTAATGCCTCATACTGCGTTAGTCTTGGTCTGGGATGCAGTTCATTCATCCGAGTTCTTAAATTAAATAAGATCCTACCATTGAAAGTACCATCTAACGGAAAAGCCAATACTCCGTCATCTTTTGTGTACTTCACCCAATTCTCCAACCACACACAGGTATTATACCCTCGGTCAAACATCATGAATGAGGCAGGAGTATTGGGTGGTGGGACAAGAACACCTTCTCTAGATTTAATCGGTTTGTCCGTTTTAAAATAATTTTTCACCTTACTTACAAGGGACATTTTTCTCTTGGTTCCGTACATAATATCGTATCTATTAGTCTTCCACTGATCCCTTTCAAACCCTAGGTGCCTTGGATCAGGTCGAGTTCCTGTAGTCTGCGAGTGCCACATACGACTTCTACGCTAAACTTTGTTTACAAACTACCTCCAATCAGAACGCGCTTCAGAAATTCGTGCAACCAATGTGTGCACGAGCTCAAACAGCCTCGACCAATGGGTACGCGGCTTCAAATACTTTCGGCCAATGGGTGCGCGACTCTAAATAATCTCGGCCAATGGGTGCGCGGCCCCTTCGTGAGACCGTTCCCACGCTCTGGCGCTCACCCCTCCTTTACAATCTCAGCTCCGCTATCCGCCCGCTGCTTCTACCAATCCCAGCGCGGCACAGAGTGACGTCAGAGGCGCTTCGCGACTGACTCCCTCCCTTCACAAGGTAACGGAAACTTTCTTTCTTTTAAAGTGCTCAGTGCTTGGTTATTTTACAACAAATACACATTCGCCACAGTGCTCAAGTGTCTAGACAGAGAAAGAATTATTTTACTGCAAGTAAACTACTTCCATTTACTTTTCACTCGCTGCGGGTAGATCTCTTCCGCCTACCCTTCACTCTAGCATCGGTGAACCTGTTATTCCCCTAAACTCATCCACTTCTTTCCGGGATATTTTCCGAGTTTAAGGTTTCCCAGCGGACCCCTCTGCTTTCACGCTAGCTCCGAGGAACCCGCTACTCTTCCGATGTGACCCTTACTAGGTTACGCCACTATGGGAATTTTGCCAATGAACCCCGTTACTGACATTTATTCACACATGTATTCAGAAAACCCTAGTTAGTGCTTCCCGGTTATCTTAACCTGCACCTAACTTTCCTCGAGCCTGTGACCTCAGGACAATGGATTCTATTCACCACTTGCCCTTTCAATTCCCCGGGGAGTTCGGACAACAAGAAACTAAACGATTGACAAATGCATGGATTAGTACATATAACAATATAAGAACAAGAATAATAACAATACAGCAATTCATGAATTCCAAAACAGCGTATTCACAAGAGAATGATCAGGTCTCTTAGAACAGCCGCTCTTCTAGCAGCATCAATATATTAGCAGCTTCCGACTCAACTAGTCCAACTAATCCCTGCCTTACTCTCAACTAGTCCCTAACCATCCTCTGGCTACCAGTAAAACTGATAGAGCGCGCGAGGCCACCCGACCAATATTTTCGCCGTTTCCGGCTTCCGGGCCCATATACTTTCAAATCACCATATACATCGATCAGGTGACTTCACGAGCTCTACCAATTTGTGTGTGTGTTCTCTACTATTATTTCTCAGTGCACCCGACTTACCATCCACCGATGCGGGTACCTAATGACCACAATGAATCAGGGAGCTAGCTGTAAAAGGAAAGGCAGCAAAATACTAACCCAACCAATAACATTCAAAAATACTGTTCAAATGACCACGGACAACTGGAAGTTTTAAAATGTTTATCTAAAGTTCGTTTTCTTCATTTAGTAAGTACATTACAATAAGACAATCAATTACCAAGATAACGTAAATTATATAGCTATAAAGAAATAAAGTCAAGGTAATCATTCAAATGTAATATGGAATGTAATAGGGAATGCAAATGGAAAAATACTATATAATCTCAGGAATATTTAAGCATGAACAGTTTATGCATAGGTAACTATAGGAGGGCCTATAAAGAGTAACACGCTTCGCTTAAGGTAAAGGGGCCTTTAAACAGTCTAGGCAATGAAGTTCTAGACCATATCAGGAAATGACAAACTGCAATGCAAAATATAATTTCTAACAAGTGAGAAGACATAGGAACAAACTTATGGAAAAATGCAATTGACTTTCAATAGTTGCGGAAAGACATGGAAAATAACATGTGCAATGGTAAACTTTATTAAAGCAAAAGTTAGAAATTCAGAAGGTGCAAGATTTTAAGAGGTTCGGAGCAATATTTACTTAGAAAGGTGTGATAACCAAACCCTGGCCACGGGTCAGTTAAGGACAGGAAACCCTCAAGGAAGGATACCCCTCAAAGGACAGCAGGTGCAGAATGGACACCCCGAATAGGACAGGATACCCTCGGATTAGGAATCAGGACAGGACCTCAGGACAAGACAGCAAACCCTCAGGACAGGACAGCAAACCCTCAGGACAGGACCGCTCAGGACAGGACCGGAGCCCACAGTTCGGAAGCAACGCCTGCGCTCCACCCGCTCTGTAGCTATCGATCAAGACCCCGATTGGGTCAGCGAACTCCCAGCAAAGTGCTTCGCCAGCACTTTAAGGTTCAGTAGAACCTTAGTCTATGGTCAAATTCGGACAGAGTGCTCCGCAGCGCTCTGTATCTTCAGTTACCTATTGAGTACGATGGGTCAGTGACAGGTCAGCTAAACCAGACAAGTCGGACGGTTCCCTAGGGGAACCCAGGGTAGATATACAGTTTGGGGACAGTGTACCACCCCCCAATGTTGCAAAGTGTCAGAATCCCTCAATTTCGATTGGTCCTAAGGTAGGATTTGGGTAACACACCAATCACAATACAAGATTTTAAGCCTTCATTAGCATACTTGGGTACCGCCTAGCAGGTTTGGGGTTCCCAGGAGAAACTGTGCAGAAACACAATGACAATTTAACAATGTAACACAGTAGGGTCATGTGACTTCGTTCAGCCGAGCTTGCAGGTCAGTTCTCAGGAGCATCTTGCCCACTACTGCCAGCTGGCTAAGTTCCATCAGCCAAGGTTGTCAGGTCCCCGGAAAGTCGCATCTGCGCAGGAGGGACCTCCAAGATGGCTCTCAGTACAGACAGACCCCCATTCCCCGCGGTACATGAAAAGTAAGCGAAAACAAATTAATACACAATGTCATCATGAAAACACATCACAGGGTTTGTACTTTTAACTCATCATCAAGAAATATACTTATGCGTTTTAAATGTTAGCTACATTGATACGGCACAAGAGCAGTGGCACGAGCAGTACCACATGATAAGCACAGCTATGAATTACGCATGCGCATAACTTTCCCTCCACTTCTGCAGACGCGTCAGGACACGTGAGTGTGGCTGACGCATGCACAGTAACTAAAATACAAGCAGCGGCCATGTTAAAGTACACGGGGTAAGTGTATTAGAAATACACGTAGGCAAGCTTCATAAACTTTGCCTAAACAAAGATAAACGTTAGTAGAACATACTTATGTTACCTTATTACACATAAACGAGGTTCATGACTTCGGCAAGCCGCAAAATATGCGAAGCTTTGCTTCATCAATGCAACCTCAACTGTGACAAAGCGTCACACATCAACAAGACAACCTAAACAGCGACTAAAAAATTCAAAATGATTGTGGAGTAATGAGGCTACTGCCTCGGTATCCAAAAACTCACCACTGTCAGAAGGAATCTGACAGACGAAAACAAGACAGCAGCTCTCCGGTTGATGGCGGCTTTGTTGGGAGGGGGGTGTTGATGGGAGTGGGTGTAAAGGGTTTGCAAAAGAACAAAAAAGTGGGTATAAAGTGTTTGCAAAAGAACATCAAAAACAAAAAAGCGGGTGTAAAGGGTTTGTGTTTTGTTCAGTGATTTACGTGTGTTCCGTTTTCAGAAAAAGGTATCCTATTTTTTTTGCTTTCTCATACTTTGACTTTCGGATTTTTTAAAAATGTCTAATCTGCTTCAAGTTCTTTGGGGAACAAACCGCAAACTGGGGGCAGGAGGCGTCTGGAAGGGGTTCGAGGGGATGAACTTGTGGGGGGGTGGGGGAGGCGTGTTCCTGAAGAAATGTGCGTGTGTGGGGCTGAGAGTGCGCCCCAAACTGTAGCCCACTGCACACCTCGCTGCCGTCAGCCAGGCCGGCTCCTTTCAATGTCGGTTCCCGAAGTGAACCCCGTTCCTGGTTTGGTTTGAGGGGGGAGGACGGAGGGGGTCTCTATGGACACCTGTCCCCCTCTGTGCCTCGCCGCGCCTCGCTCTGCCCTCGGCGCTTTCCACACAGCGTTGGTCGGGGGTGTTCAATGGCTGAAATTTTCTCCTCGCCTAAAATGTTCATTTTCTATGCTGTGTGTTCATTATTTCTCCTCGTTTATTGGGACAGTTAAAACCGACTAGAACTACAGCCCCCAGAATGCACTGCTTTGTAGTATAAATTGAACCGTGGCAGACTTGCCGACCCTCCCGAGTCAGGCGGAAGACTGCCGATGTGAAGGCTCGTCTCCCGATTCAGGCATCTAGAAACCCGGTGCCAGCACTAATGAGGTCCCCTGCTGCTCCTGGCTGCAAAATATCGAAAACACATTTTAATGGGATGTTCCTAAGATGGACTCGAGTTTCTGTTCATGCCATGACAAGAATAAACTCATTTTCGAGTTGGGGGATTTTAGGTTAAAAAGGTTGCATTAAAAGTCTCATATTCCAGGCAATGCCCGCGCCCCTGTGCCAAGAAGCTGTAACTCCTGATGGTTTACCACGTTACCATGGTTTGAAGAGGACAAAGCTTCGGGTCTTTTGGGGGGTGCACAGGTGTTCAGAGGGGGATTCTGGCCGCTCTGCAAACCGAGTGTAAAGGGGAAAAAGACCCCAAAAAAAGGATGAGAGAATTAAGATCCAGGAAATCTGTCTAGAAACATGGTTAACTGGCTGTCCGGTTTCCTAACATACACTTGGTAAAGAGAAATACGTTTAACTGTACAGCTAAATCATTAACTAGTCTGAATTAACTTGTGGGAATTCTGATTTATTTTTTACTTCCGATATTCAACATGGAATGTTCACAAACTCTGCTTTTTAACCCATAAATGTGATAAACCTAGCCGTCTCTCTGGTGAAGCTGTGATCCACCATTAAATACACTATTGTGAAACATTACCTATGAGGCTAAAATTGCAAGAATCTATGCTACTTGCCAGCATTTTTAAAATAAACACTTGAGCTACATTGGTCAAGAAAGGAACTGATTCAACCAGCGTTGAACCTGAGATCATGTTAGTCGCTACTTATTTGATATCCGTTGTCCCACCCGTTTTCATCATTATATTTTCTGTTATAGCGCCCAACACAGAGACCCACAAAATATTATTGTAAGATTATTGAGCGAACACAGACGTTCTGGCTCTTTTGCACATCTGTGCTGTAGTCGAGGATGCATAGGTGACAAAACGTTCATAACCAATACACGATGGTTACATTAAATGTGACAAATCGATCCTTTGACAAATCTAGATTTGAGCTTTAATGTCTGTGTTTCTGCCCCACCTTTCCCCACCCCTTACCATGGACCTTTCATCTCACCTTACAGCAGGGCTTCAAGTGGGATGAAAAAACTCGGATCTCTCAAGGGGGCGTGGCCAATGTAATTAAGGGTGTGGCTTAAAAACACATAAGCTAAAAATGTGTGCTTAGCATAATGTCACCCTACTGGTATTTTGCTGTTTCTGTCATTGCATCCAGATGATACAAGAAGTAACATCATACCTACAACTGCCAATGGTGGTTAGTTGCAAAGATAAATAAGCAGCACCTGTGGCTTGTATATAGAATTGAAAAAGATTCCACATGAAGCCCTGGTGACACCAGGACAATGATGCTGCTCCTGACTTCTGAGAAGAGAAATCCAGAGACAAAATGACTCTTTACAGGGGAACATCAAAGACTCACCTGTGAGACCGAAGCCGTGAGGGGAACGGCGGCGCAGGGGAACGCGCCACAGAACACCGGGAGGAAGCGCGACCAGCGCATTACAATCCTCAGCAACCCCTGGGGCGGGTGCACGACGGTGACGTCCAGAGAGCGCCCGGAGGCGCCTGTAAAAGGCTGACCCCCCCGGGAGCCCAGTGGGGGAACATCAAAGACTCACCTGTGAGACCGAAGCCGTGAGGGGAACGGCGGCGCAGCGGAACGCGCCACAGAACACCGGGAGGAAGCGCGACCAGCGCACTACAATCCCCAGCAACCCCTGGGGCGGGTGCACGACGGTGACGTCCAGAGAGCGCCCGGAGGCGCCTGTAAAAGGCTGACCCCCCGGGAGCCCAGTGGGGGAACATCAAAGACTCACCTGTGAGACGAGACCGAAGCCGTGAGGGGAACGGCGGCGCAGCAGAACGCGCCACAGAACACCGGGAGGAAGCGCGACCAGCGCACTACAATCCCCAGCAACCCCTGGGGCGGGGGCACGACGGTGACGTCCAGAGAGCGCCCGGAGGTGCCTGTAAAAGGCTGACCCCCCGGGTGCCCAGTGGGGGAACATCAAAGACTCACCTGTGAGACCGAAGCCGTGAGGGGAACGGCGGCGCAGCGGAACGCGCCACAGAACACCGGGAGGCAGCGCGACCAGCGCACTACAATCCCCAGCAACCCCTGGGGCGGATGCACGACGGTGACGTCCAGAGAGCGCCCGGAGGCGCCTGTAAAAGGCTGACCCCCCGGGAGCCCAGTGGGGGAACATCAAAGACTCACCTGTGAGACCGAAGCCGTGAGGGGAACGGCGGCGCAGCGGAACGCGCCACAGAACACTGGGAGGAAGCGCGACCAGCGCACTACAATCCCCAGCAACCCCTGGGGCGGGTGCTCGACGGTGACGTCCAAAGAGCGCCCGGAGGCGCCTGTAAAAGGCTGACCCCCCGGGAGCCCAGTGGGGGAACATCAAAGACTCACCTGTGAGACCGAAGCCGTGAGGGGAACGGCGGCGCAGCGGAACGCACCACAGAACACCGGGAGGAAGCGCGACCAGCGCACTACAATCCCCAGCAACTCCTGGGGCGGGTGCACGACGGTGACGTCCAGAGAGCGCCCAGAGGCGCCTGTAAAAGGCTGACCCCCCGGGAGCCCAGTGGGGGAACATCAAAGACTCACCTGTGAGACCGAAGCCGTGAGGGGAACGGCGGCGCAGCGGAACGTGCCACAGAACACCGGGAGGAAGCGCGACCAGCGCACTACAATCCCCAGCAACCCCTGGGGCGGGTGCACGACGGTGACGTCCAGAGAGCGCCCGGAGGCTCCTGTAAAAGGCTGACCCCCCGGGAGCCCAGTGGGGGAACATCAAAGACTCACCTGTGAGACCGAAGCCGTGAGGGGAACGGCGGCGCAGCGGAACGCGCCACAGAACACCGGGAGGAAGCGCGACCAGCGCACTACAATCCCCAGCAACCCCTGGGGCGGGTGCACGACGGTGACGTCCAGAGAGCGCCCGGAGGTGCCTGTAAAAGGCTGACCCCCCGGGAGCCCAGTGGGGGAACATCAAAGACTCACCTGTGAGACCGAAGCCGTGAGGGGAACGGCGGCGCAGCGGAACGCGCCACAGAACACCGGGAGGAAGCGCGACCAGTGCACTACAATCCCCAGCAACCCCTGGGGCGGGTGCACGACGGTGACGTCCAGAGAGCGCCCGGAGGCGCCTGTAAAAGGCTGACCCCCCGGGAGCCCAGTGGGGGAACATCAAAGACTCACCTGTGAGACCGAAGCCGTGAGGGGAACGGCGGCGCAGCGGAACGCGCCACAGAACACCGGGAGGAAGCGCGACTAGCGCACTACAATCCCCAGCAACCCCTGGGGCGGGTGCACGACGGTGACGTCCAGAGAGCGCCCGGAGGCGCCTGTAAAAGGCTGACCCCCCGGGAGCCCAGTGGGGGAACATCAAAGACTCACCTGTGAGACCGAAGCCGTGAGGGGAACGGCGGCGCAGCGGAATGCGCCACAGAACACCGGGAGGAAGCGCGACCAGCGCACTACAATCCCCAGCAACCCCTGGGGCGGGTGCACGACGGTGACGTCCAGAGAGCGCCCGGAGGCGCCTGTAAAAGGCTGACCCCCCGGGAGCCCAGTGGGGGAACATCAAAGACTCACCTGTGAGACCGAAGCCGTGAGGGGAACGGCGGCGCAGCGGAACGCGCCACAGAACACCGGGAGGAAGCGCGACCAGCGCACTACAATCCCCAGCAACCCCTGGGGCGGGTGCACGACGGTGACGTCCAGAGAGCGCCCGGAGGCGCCTGTAAAAGGCTGACCCCCCGGGAGCCCAGTGGGGGAACATCAAAGACTCACCTGTGAGACCGAAGCCGTGAGGGGAACGGCGGCGCAGCGGAACGCGCCACAGAACACCCGGAGGAAGCGCGACCAGCGCACTACAATCCCCAGCAACCCCTGGGGCGGGTGCACGACGGTGACGTCCAGAGAGCGCCCGGAGGCGCCTGTAAAAGGCTGACCCCCTGGGAGCCCAGTGGGGGAACATCAAAGACTCACCTGTGAGACCGAAGCCGTGAGGGGAACGGCGGCGCAGCGGAACGCGCCACAGAACACCGGGAGGAAGTGCGACCAGCGCACTACAATCCCCAGCAACCCCTGGGGCGGGTGCACGACGGTGACGTCCAGAGAGCGCCCGGAGGCGCCTGTAAAAGGCTGACCCCCCGGGAGCCCAGTGGGGGAACATCAAAGACTCACCTGTGAGACCGAAGCCGTGAGGGGAACGGCGGCGCAGCGGAACGCGCCACAGAACACTGGGAGGAAGCGCGGCCAGCGCACTACAATCCCCAGCAACCCCTGGGGCGGGTGCTCGACGGTGACGTCCAAAGAGCGCCCGGAGGCGCCTGTAAAAGGCTGACCCCCCGGGAGCCCAGTGGGGGAACATCAAAGACTCACCTGTGAGACCGAAGCCGTGAGGGGAACGACGGCGCAGCGGAACGCGCCACAGAACACCGGGAGGAAGCGCGACCAGCGCACTACAATCCCCAGCAACCCCTGGGGCGGGTGCACGACGGTGACGTCCAGAGAGCGCCCGGAGGCGCCTGTAAAAGGCTGACACCCCCTCTCGCCCCGCGAGTCGCGCGCGGGAGAAGCCCGGGACAAGGGCGGGGCCGTCTGTGGCCGTCAGGGGCCTGAGGAGGCCGGGCAGGGCCACCCCCCTTGGCTCCAACTGTGAGTACAATTGACTTACACATCGTGGAAACTTCATTTGGTCCCCTCGTTTTAATTAACTTTTATTGAGACTTCTGACCAAGCCCTGAAAATGTCAGTCCAAACTACATTACCGGATAACTACCTATTGAAAGCGGTCTCCAGAATTAACTGTGATAGAAGGAAATCACTGGGAAAAAGTACTATTGCAGACCCCCCATCGAACTCATCTGCAGATGTAAACAACTATATCAACTCAGACAATATTGTTAATGAGATGAATGCCCCAGTAGAGTTTGATAATAGTACTAATGTTGATCTATCTATGGTTCCAGACAAGTCGATAAGGGGGGATGATGACCCATGTGATAATGCTGGGGGAACTCCTCAGCAATCTGGTAGGGCCTCCAAATTTATGCGAGCCTGTAGAAAAACGGTCCCTAAGCGAGGTAGTCATACTACAAGAAAGAAAAAAGACACCATACCTTCGGAGTATACCGAGGACATAGGAACTCCAAGCCAAGATAAATATGTTTCAATTAAGCCTGACCAAATTGATTTACTCATGAGTAATATTCTAAGTAAACTTAATATGGTGGTAGAGCCCCTGTTAAACAAAATAGGAGATCTTCAGGAGGAAGTAGCTAGGCTAAGGGGTGTGGTGGATAAGCATGCTGATAACTTAGAAAAGTCTTTAGCCGATATTAAAAAGACAACTTGCTTAGCCACTGCCTCCACAAGAGATAAGGAGCAGCCAAAAGCTTCAACTAGTGCGCCCTCTATTACTACTAGGAAATACCCCCCCAAAGTACCACTGAAATCACTACCCACACCGACTCAGGAGGCAGATAGATCTTTACAACAATCTAATATTGGGGTAACAAGTACATTGTCGGGTGCCATACTATCAGCCCCCATGCAAGTGTTGGCACCAGCGGTGCCAGTTCCACCCAATACGATAAGGGGACCTAATGGGGTATCCACTAGGATATGCAGACGCCCAGTTGATCTCCCACCCGACTGTGTACCTTATGTTGTGGTATTAACTAATGTTCCAATCCTTTCCCAGCCCTCAAATGATCATGAGACTGTTGATTCTTTGAGGAATAAAACTATCTCTTGGTTAAACCTACATTGTGGTTACCCAGTCGGCTATTCCGATCAAATCATCTCTATCAGAAGAGTCAACTGGATAGGTAATACCAAAAAAGTCTGTGGGGGGGGATTGTGTGATAATTAATTTTAAACACCCGCAACATGTTGCGACCGTCTTGCTCAGAGCGGCCGCAATCACACAGTCGGAGACAGAAGTAGTTGCCAGACCACTGGGCTACTTTTACAACCATCTAAGTAGGCAACCCCCCGTTAATTGTAAGGAGAGGGTATTGAGTAATGTTATCTATCCATCTATGGCAAACAGACCAATGATGCCTAACTTTTCCTTTGGTCCACAAAATGGTCTATTTTCCCCTCCGATGCATAAGGGGAATCCTATGTTAGGGGGGAATGTTCCTTCTTTAATGCATACCCCCAACTCATTTGCACCTCCTGGTTTATTTACCCCTCCGATGCACAAGGGGAATCCTATGTTAGGGGGGAATGTTCCTTCTTTAATGCATACCCCCAACCCATTTGTACCTCCAGGTAGCTCCACTTTGTTCGATAATGGAATGGTTTACCAGGTCCCAACCCAGAATAGGTTTCAGACCCTGAGTTATCTAGATCAGAACGACTGACATGAGATTGACCCACTAAGGGATGTGGGAAATAGTACCCTTAATGAAAATGTAATTTTGTCTATAGATGTAATAGGCAATGAAGTGCGTCTGAACTGTACGCTGACAGGGGGTGACGTCTCAAATTTTATACCTAACATAGAGCCTTTTATTATGGAGAATAACATGCCCATATCTAGCGTTGAACTGCCAAATGTTAGCCAAGCGAGAGGGAAGTTACCTTGTTACATTGCTAGCTGGAATATTGCCGGAATTGCGGCCAAGGAAGTTGCGTTAGGATGGAAGGATTTTGTGCACTTGTTTACTATTCTGTGCCTACAGGAAACATGGTGCAAAAATTTCAAAGGCATTGATGGGTATGTGTCCTATGAGCTTCCAGCATTGCCCTCAACCCATGGTAGAGCTAAAGGAGGGTTGATGGTGTTAATTTCAGTTAAACTACCCATCTCAGTGAAAAAGTTTGTTAATGTGGGGGCGCATTCACAAATTCTATGGCTTACACAAGAAGCCGGCAGAAATATTCTACTGATTAATTTTTATAACAATATTTTTGATAGCACTAGACATGTTGCAATTAACGAATTAGATATGGCATTGAACAATTTCGTGAAGAATTTTAATGGTGTATTTGAATTTATTTTTGTGGGGGATTTTAATGTTTGTGTGTGCCCATTATCCGCCCAGAAGGTTTGCGGTGTGTATAACCGACTGGGGGAAGCTGAAATCCATTTTCCCCATCACACTTATGGGGAAACCTTGAATAATTTTCTGATACAATATGACATGGAAATTATGGACAATGCTAAAAACGATATGGGCGAAAATATACCTACTTTTAAAGGAAGGGGCGCTAATACCAGTATTGATTTTATGTGTATGTCTTCAACCATTGCTCCGCTATGTCCAATGCCCAAGGTGATCGATATTATGTTGAGTGATCATAACTGTTTGTCTAGAGAATTAACTTTCTGGAAAGATGATTATGTCTGTGAACAGGGTATCATTGCCAATATCGAACCTCATAGACAGAATGGATATAGACTGAGGTGGAAAGGGGAAAAAGCGGACATAACATCAGATTCCATCATTTCTAGTTGTCTAACAGAGATTGTGGCAATTTTAGAACAGGATGACATCTCGTCCGACAGTATCGACCACTTTAATAGGATCAATTCAAGCATTAACAAGAAATGTTCTAAAGAGGCTGGGTTTAAGGCCAGATGTAAAAGGGGCTGGTTTGATCATGCTTGCTCTACTGCCCGGAATGCTCTTAAAGAGGCTCTTGCAGCGAAACCAAGAGATAAGAATTTGGTGGTCCAACTTAGACAGGGATATAATATGACCCTCAAAAGAAGAAAATCTGAATTACAGCAGGAAGCCTGGGATAACCTTACCCAAGCTGCGGACACGAATAATTGTACCTTGTTCTGGTCCACGGTGAATAGCCCATTCCTAAAAGACGACAAGGTCCCTGAACTCACATCCAATGTGAATATGGAATTGTGGATCCAGCATTTTTCTAACATCTTTGACTCAAGTAACTTAATAGTTTCCCACGGAGAAGGCTGGCCCATCTTAGCCTTAGATATTACTATTGCAGAAACCATGGCTAGCATAAGAACCAGTAAAGGAGGCAAGGCCCAGGGACCGGATGGCGTCCCCATAGACGTGTATAAGACTGCACCTGAGATTTGGGGGCCACTGCTTACCAAAATCTTTAACACAGCTATCTGTTGTAAAATACCGTCTACTTGGGAAGAGTCAATAATCGTCCCCATTTATAAAAAAGGTGACTGGGGGGACGCAAAAAATTATCGACCTATATCCTTACTGGACTCATCGGTTAAAATCATGAGTAGGGTCCTCCTTGTAAGACTAGAGGAGTGGGCAGAAACCAACGATATCCTAAGTAACTGTCAGTTTGGCTTTAGGAAAGGCCGTGGTACTATTGAACAGTGCCTGAACTTAGAGCTACTGGTAGGGAAATATACCCAGGCAAAAAAAGGGTCTCTTTATTTATGTTTCGCTGACCTTAGCAGCGCTTTTGATTTGGTAGATCACACAATATTATGGGCCAAATTATTGGAAATGGGAGCTCCTGAGGGCATTATATATTTCTTAGCCCGCCTGTACGAAAAGCTCCACACCAGTGTCCGTTACGGACCCAATGGGGAATGTACGACCAAGTTCGGGATTGGAAGAGGTATTAGACAGGGGTGCGTTTTAGCACCCCTACTCTTTACTCTCTTTATAAATGAGGTCGAATCCGCCCTGCAGGCAGTCACTGCGGATGCCCCTAGAGTTAATAATTTTAATATACCTGTATTACTCTATGCGGACGACGCAGTGTTACTATCCAGGACACCCTTGGGTCTCCAACGTCTGATGGATTGTTTTTCATCTTTCATTAAGAGTAGGAAACTGGTGATTAATAAGTCTAAGACATATGTAATGGAGGGCAGGTCGGGAAAAGCAAAAATTAAAGGCAATACCCACTATTTAATTGACGGTGACCCGGTTAAAAAAGTCGAACATTTTTGCTATTTGGGAATTACCTTCTCCAATAATGGGAGCTGGGCCACTGAACATAAAGTAGTCAGAACTAAGATGATTAGGAGTTCCAACGGGGTCTTCTTGTTCGCCAAGAAGCTGGGGAATAGACGTATTAAAGACATGTTAAAAATGTATCAAGCTAAATGTCTTTCTGCGGCCCTATATGGGGCAGGCGTTTGGGGTGTTTCATCTGCTAAGAGCCTTCAGGTAGAGGAGAATCTCTTCCTGAAAAAGCTCTTGTTTTTACCCAAGTCTACCTCCAACTCCTTGGTTCATAAAGAAACAGGGATTCAGGCCCTAAGTGATTTGATTATGTTAAGGCCCCTATTACTGTGGCGCTCTATCTGGCTTAGTGATGGTACCTCCTTGAATAGAGCTATTATCAAGGACTGTCTTTTATTGGACGAGCCCCTGAAGATCCCCTGGATCAAATATGTTATTGAATGTTTACAAAAATTATTTGGGATCAATGTGCTGATGGACCCTTACAGTCTCTCAGACATCCCCAAATCTAATGTGAAAACAATCTTTTTAAATCACTGTAATGAAAGGCACCTTCTAGAGGATTCTAAGTTAACCACATGTGTACTGTACAATAGCATGAATGAATTCATTGGTTTTAGTCCATATTTGTCACATGTAACAAGAGGCTCGCACCAGTTTGTACTAACCAGAATGAGGATGGGTGTTGTACACTATCTGGTTGCGTGCCCTAACATCAAAAAGCGCCCTATCGGCCCATGTGTATGTGATAATAAAACAGAACAAAGTACTAAGCACTTTTTATTGACATGCGAATTGTATAGGGAGTTACGGAAATTCTACTTGAAGCCTTTGTTAAATAGATTTGGAGTGAGAAATATCGCGGATGCCATGAGTTTGCTTTTTAATCTGAATCACCCGGACATCTGCTTTTTTACTGCTTCTTTTTTGCTTAAAGCCATTAGCGCCAGGAAAAGCATGTGTTTTTAAATATTTGTACATTTGTACTTTTTAAATATTTATCCCTTCCCCCTCTGGATACTTTGTATTATGTGTTTCTTTATGGAGATATGTATTGTTTAATGTATTGTCTGTAATTAATAATTGCTTATTTTTACATTATGTGTTTTCTTTAATGAAATATGTATGAATTGTCTGTATCTGTAACTATATGTGCTTTTATGGACATGTTTTCTAAATGCTCCGAATAAAGCTTTATGAATTGAATTGACTCTTTACAGGATTTCCCTTCCTCTATAATGCCCAAAAAAAGGGACCACCTGTGCCAGGGCACAAAACAGAGCCCGACAGAGACCCGTTTCAAGGCCTCCTTAAAAAAACTGCCGGTGCTCAGACCCGGTGAGACTGCTATTGGACACTGAAAGCTACCTCCCTCTTAGGTCAACCAAGTGCAGCTGTTTCCAGTGCGTCTGCTCTGCACCCTACTAGCAGGTTTCTTCTTTCTGAGTGAAATTATTGTTCGCTGTGGGTCTCGTATTCTTATCATTCTTTCTTTACTGAAGTCTTTTTTTTGTTGGTCTCTTTTCATAATGTTGCACTTAACACTTTGCACTAGTGGTCGGAGTGGGGAAAAATAGTAGGGGAACTGTGGGCGGAGAATCAGAGGACAGGAATAACTTGAGGATTGGATCAGTGGGCGGAGTCAGAGGTGTGGCCAGAATGCACAAAAGATCCCCATTTGTATTATTTGTTTGGCTTTTCACCGACCAGTTACAGCTTATGTAATTTAATTCAACCAATGGATACTTAGGATTATTTAAGGTTTATTATGAATTATTGACATTACAATACATTCACAAAGTGGGATGTGTTTCCAATCACAGAATGTCCCCAATATGCCTAAAAGTGGAAGCAGAAGCCATTTGTCTCCGAGCCACGGAGTTTCTGTCATCAGCACTTCTACTTACCACAGGACCAGTTCAAACATGAATAGCAAAATATCCCAGTTTGCAAATGTTTTCTATTTAATTATGATCCTGGCATATTTGACGCATAACACATCTGCTGCATAATCTGACAATTTTAACTTAAAAATTGTAGCTGAAACTGATTTAAAAGTAACAAAAAAGTGACTTGTGTCTCTGTGAAGTGGACAGCCCTTCGCAAATGTTGACTGATCACCTTTATTACTGCTGTATTTGTATGTTACACTGGTACTAAGAAGGCAAAGTCTATCCAGAGACTGTTAGCATGTGTAAAATGTCAAAATAATAAAATATAAGAAAATATACTGTATTATGCTGCAGCCTTTTTTTATGCATAATTTAGTCAACACTGCAGCATCATTTGGTCCTCCTTTGCTGTATATTTCCAGTGGCCCCAAAGCAGGCAGCACATGTTAAAAGTGCTTGTGCATGAAGCAGAGAGACTGTGAAGTTTGCGAACATAGTTTAGTGTGCGTGCAAATCCTGCATTGCCGATCCCTGGTGATTTGCAGCTACTACTGCTGAAACGAGGCGGATGAAGGTACCAATGGGTGAAGCGGACTGGCCTCAAGGGCAGGCCCAGCTTTAGCGTTGATGCCGCCCTGTGCGACAATGTTTGGTGCCCCCCAATGACCACCTCCGCCACGGATTCCCTCACTACCACCTTTTAACGGTGCCCCTCAAGTCTTCATAACTGCGCTCTCTCAGATGTATTTGATTAACAGTGCAGCTCATACCAGTGTAGGGTGTTGGAGCACTTTACATCACACAGAGCCAATCAATGAAATCACTGTATAGAAAATGTTACACAAGACAAAGGACTACAAGGTGTAGGAGTCACATGACAACCATATAAGCAGGCAATATAGTTTAATGGTGATTGGTCTGGAGAAACTCAAACTGAGAATTTAAAACATAATTCCATGGTTGGGGTCTTCAAAACATGAACGGAATTCAATCAATCAATTAAAACTTTATTCGGTCACATATTGGCCATAAAAGTAAATTTTACATTAAAAACATTAATGTTGTTGGTTAAAATGGAGAAAGATATAAGAAACACAAAGAACAGACATATTCTGATGGCCCAATTCATGATTGTAAACCCACCATATTATTTCATTTATGGATCGCCCTTGACAGGAAACTTGCAACCCCATAACAAACGAAGGGGGAAGAAAGCATTTGTAGGTAGGTCAGTGCGGTCCTAACTTGTGAAAAATGGCAATCTCTAAAAAGTGGTAGAATATATTTAACTCAATTCGGTATAAAAACATAAAGTGCAATATATCTTGTTTGGAGAAGTTGTCACATGCATATGGTTGCAAGGAGCCTAACTTTGAGAAGTCTTTAGGTACAGTTAGGAGCCAGTGGATACAACTAAATTTAAACCAAGATAAAAAAACGCGGCGATGCAGGTTATTAACAAAAGACCAAAATGGTTGCCATAACATTTCATGAGTTCTTTTGTTTCTCTATCTAAATGCCTCCTAGTAAGAAATTGAATTTTTACGTTTTTCACAGTTTCAGCTTGCAGCTTCTTTGGATTCCTAAATAGCTCTGGTTGCCGAAGATTTGAAAGCTGCTGTGAAATATAATTTAATCACAGGATTTCCATGGCTCCGTCCAAACTCATACAATCATCAGATAGTCTGGTTTAGGTTTGGTTTATCTTTCGACCAAATGTTTAGCCACCATATAAGGGGAGCTACAGCAATATTGTCTATCAAGTAGCCCTGTCTTAGTTCCTCATGGATAACAAAAGCTGGAATGCTAGGGGGAGCAGCCAAGAGTTTTCGTAAATGGTTATTTTCTACCCCCTGGAGTTCGCTGCAGTCCTTAAAACCCCACCCCACACCACACTACCATACGCTGTCATTGCGACACATTTCTCAATATATATATTTTTAGCAGTGGTTGTATTGGTTTGCTCCCTAATCTTCTAGCAAAATCCAGTGAAGCTTTAGGCGCTCTTGCCAAAATATTTTTCTTTAGAGCGCGCTGTGCTACCCAGCTGCCCCTGTCAAATAATACGCTCAAGTATGGTTAAGTGGGCACATTGGTTAGCACTCCACCTTTACAGGGAAGAGCCTTGTTCCCCCTTTTGGGTAACCCATTGACAGTGTGATTTAAAAAGAAATTAACTTCAAGGTCCAGAGCTACCATAAAATCAATAAAAGTGTTAACTAAGGATTTCAGTACATTTGGGGTCCAGGCAATTAAAACTGCATCACCCGCATATAAAAGTGCTGGAATATATTTAGAACCTACTCTAGGAATGTCTAGACAAGAGTTAGACAGTACTGCCCCCAGATTATTGATATACAGAGTAAATAAAACCGGGGCAAGGATGCAACCCTGCCGTACTCCTCTTTGTACCTTCCAAGCATTAGATAGGGAGCCATCTTTGTTAGATCTCACTGAGGCAGTTCGATTGAGATGGGACCAATGCAAAAAATTTACTAAATTCATGGCCATCCCTGTATCTATCAATAGGTGCCATAACTTGGAGCTGTTTACCCTGTTAAAGGTGGACGTTAAGTCCATAAAAGCCAATGACGTACGTCCTTTTTTGGCTAGGGTATATCTACTGGTAATCATGAGTAGGTTCATGCATTGCTCTACTAAACCACTACCTTTAAAATTACTTTTCCCATGATCTTTGCTGCGGAGTCCAATAAGGAAATTGGGTGATAACATCCCGCGTCTTCTCTGGCTCCTTTAAAAAAAATTAGCAATATCACTGCTGTTGACCATGAAGGAGGTTGGCCAACCCTTACTGCTGCATTAAACACTCCAGTTAAAATTTTCGCCCATACACCCGAATCTGACTTATAAAGGTCCACCGGTATCCCATCAGGGCTGGGAGCTTTCCTGGCGTACATACCCTCAATGGCTTTCTGGTCCTCTTTTATATCCAAAATCAAGTCTAGGGGTAAAGGGCTCGGTACCCAGGAGGGACCTATATGTTCTGCAACAACCTCTGAGTAAATTTGTTCAAAGCTGGGACTACACACTCTACTTTTGTAGTTCTGTTGTCTTTAAAAAATGAGCTGTTTACCACATTCCAGAAGTTTGAACTATCAGCTTGTGAACACCCCAGTGTTAGATCGTCCCAAACCTGATCCCTTAGCAAAGCCTTCCTATATTTTAGAAGCTATATCGTAGACTTATTTACAGGATTTAATCAATTCGGGGTCTTTGGGTATGCTTTTTAGGGCAACCATGGGGGCTTTATGAGTTTTGGAACAGTCGGTGTCAAACCACTTTACCTCATTTGTCCCTGCCTTGGACTTTTTGCTAATTGGCTTATTACCAATTAGCTTACTTAGTCTATCATAAGCCTCTAATACTTCTGTTGGCTCACTGTGTGTATTTAGACAGCACTCGATTTCCTCTTTGCCCTCCGTATATAGCTGAAGAAAAAAAGTTCCGGGACAATTTTCTCCCATTTTATCTTTCGGTCCTGGGCCATGGGCCGAAAAACCCAATTAGTCAGAGCTTTTGGCTCCCCACCCCTGAAGACCAAGTAGCCTTTAGTTTCCAGAATATTAGCATTGTGGTAACTAAAACTGGTTTGAGCCACCCTAACATTCACAAATCTGTTTGTATATGGGGCTGAGAATACGACATAGTCTATAGTGGAACTGCAACCTCTACCAAAGAAAGATGGAATCGCCTCTTTTCCTTCCCCATGCTCTAGACAGTACAGATTATTGTTTGCTAATAAACTATCCAGCCGGGTGCCTTGAATTGAGTCTTCAAAATGGGCCATTGGTGGCAAATCTTCATTGGGCTCCCTCTCTATCACACAGTTTAATTCACAACAATGAATTTTAAAATCCCCCATTATAAGCAGATTGTAGGGAGTATGTCTCCCCTGTGCAAGTTCCTCTAAGAAGACATCGAGACCAGTCAGATGTTCACTCGCAAAATCTCTACAAAACGAGTTATAAAAATATACAATCAACAGAGTTGCCCCACTTAAAAAGGTCAGTTCTACTGCCAGAATATGTGGCGAGGGACTGGAGACCCTTGATGTTACAGGATAGTTTAAGAGAAATTATGGTGAGTAAACCACCCTTCGCTCTACCAGTGATCGAGGGTGAGGCAGCTTTGAAAAAAGGGGCAAAACCATCCATTACAAAAGAATCAGAAGTATCCAGGTCTCTTGGAGTGCAATGATGTGGGCTGCCCTTATTACCATTGACCACTGTTTGTCATCTTGTTTTGCCTTCAAACCAGCAATATTTCATGTCATAAGCGTGCATGTCAAGGGATCGTTCACTTTGTCACCTAGGGATTCTAGCAGGCCAATAAGTTGTACTCTTACTAAATCTACCCAAATGAACCCTTTTTGCAACATTAGGATAATCAAAGACTGGGGGAAACAAAACATAGCACTCTAATTTATACCTTGCAGTTTGCATGCAGCTCTTAGATGACAGTTTATTTCACAGTTCTATGTTAGGATTTTAACTTATAAACTGCAAGTAACAAAGGGATCTCTCTGACAAAAACAGTAAACCACTGACCTATTTACATTATGTGCACTTTGTGATCTGCATGGTACATGTTTTTTGTAGCAGGCACACTAACCCTCTGCACTATCTTTCCATGAGTCAAAACTTCCTCTAGACAAAACTCTGATCTCTCTCTCGCTCTCTTGCTCTCTCGCTCTCTCTCTCTCTCTCTCTCTCTCTCTCTCTCTCTCTCTCTCTCTCTCTCTCTCTCTCTCTCTCTCTCCCTCTCTCTCTCTCTCTCTCTCTCTCTCTCTCGAACATTAATCACCAGAGTTATCATGATATTTTTGTTTTAGAAAACTGCTGGAGGGCAGACAGGAGGCAGCAGGTGCTTTTAAATCCATGATATACTTGCAAACACGATGCACCCGCCAAAGTCAGTGCCCTGTGTGGTCACACCGGTCGCACTGCCTTAATGCCGGCCATTCTCAGAGGTTCTGTCCTGTGACAGTCACTGTTGCTCTAGGGTGTGCTGCTTCATAGGCCTATCCGCAAGACTTGAGGTGAACCCTCAGTATGGATAGAGGTGGACAGGCCATCACGATTAACCCACACTTGCCTCTGCCAGTGTCCACCTGCTGGTGCTAAGACACCAAGGCTTCTAAGGTCTAGCGGGGCCTTCTAAGGTCTAGCATGGGAATGTGCTCCCTCAAGCGAGTGGTCTGGGGGACTGGTCATGAAGGCTGAACGGGGTTCCCCAGCTCCAAATTCTGTAGCTTTTATCATAGTGCCACTTCCTCTCCCCAACTGAACCCCACATTGTCCCACTGAGAGAAGCTTGCACTGCCATCAACAACAACCCAAGTGTGCTCGGCTATAAACACCTGGATGCGACTCAATTCAAATTACGAACTAGACGAGCCAAATGCTGCCTAATAAAGAACCAACATCCTGGAAATGCAAACACTCATAGGGAATGCAAGATTAAGTATAGCATGTAAAATGTAAGCAGGAACAACATGGTTACCATAACGACAGATAATTCTTTATTGCCCAACTAATTAAAATATTTTCAATGAGGTCATATAAAAAACAGTATAAAGTGCATATGTTTCACTATGATAAAAAATATTTCCTTTTTTTTTTTTACTTGGCCCAGCGTTATGAATTATGGTTCTGTGTGATGGTCAGAATCCAAAACTGCCTTTACTGCCATCAGATATTTCATGAAGCGCGCCGCTAGCTGCACTGATTCGGCTTTCATGCACTCGACCAGGGCAGCTTGACATGTCTGTATATTTAAAGTACGCCAAATAGGGTGAAGCCAGTATATTCTCATTGAGCGTAGTTTCTTGCAGATGCACAGTATGTGAGTTAGGGATTCCTCTACTGCTCCCAATGCTCGGCACTTAGCAGCTACAGCCTCTTTGTACCCTCACCCATATTTGTTTGCCAATAGTGGAATCAATTTGATTTTGACATTTGATAGTGCCTCAACAGGCCTTAATATAATGACTGAGCTTTCGAGAATGTAGAGGATTGTATGACACAATGCATTGGTTTAAAATGCACAGAGGTGAACTCCAGCTTTTGTTCCTGTTTCATGAGATGCGCATACATTTTGGACCACGTGTCCCACAATGCACTAGGATCATCATCCTTATGATCCATTGAACAATGATTGGTTCTCCACCATAATTCTACATTTACCAAGTTCCTCAACTTTTGGCAATAAGTAATGGTGTCCGTTCAAACGGCAATTCCCTGCCATTCAGAGCGAGCGACCTGTGGATTAAGTACCATCAAAGATGACTGACAACTTCAGGTAAACCCCGTGTATTAATTTCCATGTTTTAAAACGCACCAGGCTTGGGAGCAGATAAAATAATTTAACCCATTTAATGCGCCCGCGATTTTGTGGAAGTGTGGCACTTCTGCAAAATGGGCGAGGCCGCGTCAGCCATTGGCCGACGGCAGCACAGGGCATGTAGTGCTGCTGTCGGCCAATGGCCGACGGCAGCATGGAAGGGGTGAAAACTTCTGCTTTCAGTAACAACATACACGATGTGAGCGGTCTGTGAGAAGTTGGCCTGATATATGATGCTCACTAGTTCTAGTGATCACCTTGTATCAGTCCAAACAACCCTTATGGTGATTGGTTGTAAAGTCAACCTTATAGACCAGCTATCCTAGTAGCGTGGACAAAAGCAGTCTTTAGGCTAATCTCTGAATGGCATGTGAAGCCAGCTGTTTTACCACAATATAACCCCTTGAATACCAAATGAAAGGACACCACACAGGTAGTTATGAAAATAAACAGTCTATTTATTAACAACAACACCTCTGAACTCTTTATGAGATCAGAGGGCTAAGCACATGACAATACTACAAAAGAAATATGAGTTCGCACAATATTTACACGTGTGCCTTAGGGGCACGACAAACCATATACTCAGAACAATGGAATGCGAGGAAAGAAAGTACTGTTAGGAGATCCAGAGACTGGAGGATCGCTGGGACTACGCTACGGACTAGGGAAGCACGGAGCAGGAGGCCCACGGGACTCGCGTGCAGAGTGGAAACTCTCACGCGGGATGCGTACCAACGTCTATGGATGCAACAGTTTACAAAGTTACGGACCGGATGAACCCGGCTGGATGGAGGGAAAACAACAGTGGACCTGAACACTAGGATAGTGAACACAGACTTCAGTACCTAAAAGCTTTAGTCAGGGCTTTAAGTGGAAAAAAAAAAACTGGGGGTGCTCTAAAAGGGGCGTGGCTACTCTCATAAAGGGGTGTGGCCTATCCAAGTAGGGGCGTGGTCTATCCGAGTAGGGGCGTGGTCTAAATCAAGATAACTAGCATTGTGTGCTTAAGAAAATCATGAAGTTGCATCCAGCAAATGATAATAAAATAGGCAAAAAAGTATATTTATTAAGTATAAGCCATACAAATACCAAACACTTTAAAAAAACATGTAAAAATTATTTATATTACTTAGAAATCTATTGCCGGATTCCCCAAAACCCTTGAAGATATTAAGTGTGATTATTTTGCTGGGGTTTCTCACAACAATTTTCTTCAGCGGACCTTCTACCTTTTGCAAGCCAACTCTTCACATACAGCTTTGCATCAAATGTTTCAAATGGAGGACCATTGAGTTTTACCCATAGGCATGAAGAAATGGTCTCTACAAGAAGAGAGGCCCTTGTTGGACAAGCAATTAAGTTCATTGCGCTGAAACCTCTCTCGCAATCCGCATTACTTGCTGGCAGGGTTTCCATGCAAACGACTAACTTTTTTAATGCTTCAGGGGTTTTCTTTCCACCAAAATCTTTGAAAAGTCTAAAAGCTTGGATAGTATCTCTTGCTGGCAGCTGAAACTCTGAACACAGTTTCTGGATATCTGTTTCCCCATAAAGAATACATTCATCACCAGAAGGCAAGTTGCTTGCATCTAGCACACTGAAGCTGGCTATAAGTTCTTTCTCAGAATCCGGGGCACATCGTTTATTTATATTTACAGACAGGCTTTGGTAAAACTGATTTTGATTAAGGGCAACAGAGTTGCTTCTACCATGGGAAAGAGGAACATTCTTGAATTTGCCCTCCTCCACTGCTTTCTGAGCCGCAGATGCAAACTCCCCTGGGGAGTCCTTCATTGCTATAAATATGCGTACTTGACTAACCAAAAGTCTGTGGGCATTAACAATTGTAATATCCCTCTTCTGTAAGGAGAGTGATGAGTCTTTGAGCTCTTGAAGTGCATCACACATTACCCCCAAATCTCTGATAAAAGAATAGGATGTAAGCTTCTTCAAGAGACCTTCATACTTACTCCGGTCTCTTATGGGTCTGGATGGGTCTTAAAAAGCATTCTCAAAATGTTTGCACAAGGCAGGGAAGCAGTTACAAACAGCTTTTACAGATCTGTAACTGGATGCTACCCATCTAGTATCAAGCATGTTCCCTATCTTCTGAAGCTGTACACATAGCTCGCTGGCGGCAAGATTTAGCTCTCTCTGGTTTTTTGGTGACATGCTGTATGTGGCATACAATGAGTCCATGAAAATCTTGAAGTGATTGACCCCTGCAACCTCATCAACTGTATCTGCCACAGCAAGTTCTAGTCTGTGAGCCAAACAGTGCCATATCAGTACAAGATTTGGAAATTCTGATTTCAACAATGCTACTACTCCTCCTTTTTTACCAAACATAACTGCTGCTCCATCAGTACATACCGCAATCAAGATATCATGAAGCAGACTTTTTGTGAGTCCAACTTTTTCAAAGTAGCTTAGGAGAGCGGTCTTTACGCCAATAGCATTAGTTTCTGCTAGCTCCAGGAGGCTGAAATAGATGGTCACTGGGGTACTTTCATTTCCAAAAATGCCACGGAGGTAGATGATCAAGGTAGAAGCATTGCTAATAGAAGTGCTCTCATCAATTAATACTGTGATCTTTGGTTTGTGTTTTCTGATATAACAGACCAATCTTTGTTGCATTTCCAATGCAATGTGTTTTATTATTTCAGTTGCAGTCACATTGCTGTGCAAAACACGTCCCATTGCGCTGCCATTCTTTGCCTGAAGGAGAATTAGATCAGGGTGGTCAGTGAAAGGGCGATTTTTTTTTGCCAAGTAGTAGGCAGTGTCAAATACCCTGCATGTGCTCTCCATATGTTTTGCATTACATTCGTGTACTGCCACCACCAATGTATTTTTCTGCTGAGCTGTAAGAATGTCCTCAGCTGCCAAGTGACCAGCGCTCGCCTTATGCTCCATAATCTTCTTCCTGAGCTGTTTCTGCCTGAAAGCTTTTCCGTCACCGGAAGGACCAACCTCGCCATCTGCCCACACTTTACTTACGCGCATGCCTTGGGTGTTATTGTGCACTGAAAGACCTGTTGATTTAGCCCGTTTACAGGAAGAACATCCAATATTGCCTGACTTAAGATACAACCATTTATATTCCTCCTGAAAGTAATACCACTGTTTAGTGTTCCAGCAGTCAGGGAGTTTGACAGTTTCTTTCTCTGGCACACGTTGAAGTTTTTCTAATGGTGGACTGTCCCTGTCAGACTCTTGCTGGGTTTTACTAGCTTCATCACTAGTTGGTTGCACTGGACAAGACTCCCCTGTAACACGCTGGCGCTTCAGTGACGGTAGGAAGTCAATCATTGAAGACTGCATAGACTTGCGCTTCAGAGCAGAAGCAGATAAGCTACTAGTAGCCATGGTAAATATAGAACTTCCTTCTTGGAGGCTGGACTGGTATATCTGAAAAAGAAAAGAAAATCTTGCTCTGCTGGTTTCCTCTGCTGATTTTGGTTTCCAGGTGATAAGGCCTTCCTTCACGAAAATAGAATATTGAGCCTCTTATCTGCAACAAAAATTGAATAGTTTACGCCAGTGATCAACAATGTTTAATTGAAGTGCCATTTGGCAGGCAGATGTTACTCTTCATTTTGTGCTGTTCCTGAAAGTATCTCTCATTGTGCAGTGAAGTTGTAAGGTTTTCCTGATCTGGAGATCCCAAAATACGTCTTCCCCGGGTCTCCAAAAGTCCTTAAGATGGCACTGGTTCATCTATATGTACTGTACTCCAGTCTACTTACTCCTTCCTGATTTGCATACACGGGACTTGTTCGCTGCCTCACACATGGATGCCGGTACACACTGCCTGCACAGTCCTCCCACACACATACTCCCTGCTAAGGCCCAATGTACAGCATTTTGATTTATGTCACACTTACTACCCCTGATGAGGCGTTGCATCGCTTTTTTGGCGAGTAGCATGCTACTACAAAATCCATAAAGGATTAGTGGCAAATTAGTATAGTGAAATATGAAAGTAATTTGAGTGGTAGATGTGTTAGTCATTTGGATTGAGAGGGAAAAGGTATACATTTATATAGCACTTGCTACCCCCAAGGTGTTGAATTGCTTTTTTGGCGAGTAGCACCCTACCCCAGAACACACACAATACTAAACCCACAGAACAAACCCACAAAGCAGGAATAGACTACTGCGTCACTGCATGGAATAAAGAGTACCCGTAGGCACTGCTCTCTTCCTACCTCACTGCACAATATAAAGAACACTCCTAGGCATTGCCATCCTTGTATATTTGTATATCACTGCACAGTATAATGAATATCCTGAGGCACTGACATCAATGTGCCACATTGCATCCAGCACAGCTCTCTGGATAGGATTAACTCTACCACCTCAGAACCTAAAGATGTGTCTCAGGTGGTCTGCAGCCAGAACACCTTGGAAGGAGATGTCGCTTGAAGCAACATCAGCAAATCCATTCCTTTCTTCAGCTATGATGGTGGAACGCTGCTGTGGGCAGGAGTCTGAACCAGAACAAAATGCCTTAACCAGGCCAGGCTCTCAAGAACACTCCAGCAGAAAGTGTAGTGAATGGACATTTCATATTTCTTACAAAATAGAAAAAGTTTCAGTTGTGAAAACAGTGGTACACATTTTAATATCTTACCAACTCGAAGCTGAAGGATTTACGGAAATTTCTGCAAGTCTTTTTCAGAGGGGCATGTTCACTACACGATAGTCATCGGACCTTACTCTGAATCATGGAAAGCCTTTGGGGCGCTAACTAGCAAGCCTACCAGCTCTACAAAAGAGAACATAATTTGTGGCAGCACTCTAACGTTTGGTGGTTTGATGGTTAAAGGATATAGGAAAGATCAACCATATATGGCAAAATATGGGGAGAAATCTCTCCCTACTTTTCACAGGACAGGTTACTTGCCCTTCATCCCCAGAGTACACAAAGCACTTGAAGGTCACAGGCACACATGGCTATCCAACAAGAATGGCTCTTCAGACAGGCAGACACCTAACCATGCCAATGGCAGACTGGAAAGCAAAAACGTCCTAATTACCATCTGGGTTGCCAGGAATGGGGGCACGGGAAGGTGCGCCATTAAATGTAAGCATTAAGAAATCTTTGGGAAATATACAGGGGATCTCTGGCTCAACATAAACCTTGATCTAAGTTCTGAGTTTTGCTGAAGTTTGTACAATGCTAAAACCCCCTTTTACTGCCAGACATGGCTCAGAGAGGACATCAAATTCGAAAAACTACAAGGCAATCCACTGCTATCTGTGCCCTCTCAACAAAATAACAATGATGGATGCGCATGGCCTTCAGCTCTCCAACTGCCTGGGAGCTGCCCTCTTGATAAACTGAGCAGGATGTATGGCCCTGTTAGGGTGAACTGCTGCTCACAGGATTTGTTTTAAAATTAATTTATAAAGTTTTAAAAAAAGCACAAACTTGATCCCGAAGGATACCAGAGCGCTTTACAATTTGAGGCAAAGGTAACAAATCAGAACATTACTTAGTTTTCCAGTACAGACGCAAGCCCTCCCCTCCCCACCCCTCCAGCACAGACATAGGCCCTCGCCACCTCTCCAGCACGGATACAGGCCCTCGCCACCTCTCCAGCACGGACACAGGCCCTCCCCACCCCTCCAGCACAGACACAGGCCCTCCCCACCTCTACAGCACAGACACAGGCCCTCCCCACCCCTCCAGCACAGACACAGGCCATCCCCACCCCTCCAGCACAGACACAGGCCCTCCCCACCCCTCCAGCACAGACACAGGCCCTCACCACCCCTCCAGCACAGACACAGGCCATCCCCACCCCTCCAGCACAGACACAGGCCATCCCCACCCCTCCAGCACAGACACAGGCCCTCCCCACCTCTCCAGCACAGACACAGGCCATCCCCAGCTCTCCAGCACAGACACAGGCCATCCCCACCCCTCCAGCACAGACACAGGCCCTCCCCACCTCTACAGCACGGATACAGGCCCTCCCCACCCCTCCAGCACAGACACAGGCCCTCCCCACCCCTCCAGCACAGACACAGGCCATCCCCACCTCTCCAGCACAGACACAGGCCATCCCCACCCCTCCAGCACAGACACAGGCCATCCCCACCCCTCCAGCACAGACACAGGCCATCCCCACCCCTCCAGCACAGACACAGGCCATCCCCACCCCTCCAGCACAGACACAGGCCATCCCCACCCCTCCAGCACAGACACAGGCCATCCCCACCCCTCCAGCACAGACACAGGCCATCCCCACCCCTCCAGCACAGACACAGGCCATCCCCACCCCTCCAGCACAGACACAGGCCATCCCCACCCCTCCAGCACAGACACAGGCCATCCCCACCTCTCCAGCACAGACACAGGCCATCCCCACCTCTCCAGCACAGACACAGGCCCTCACCACCCCAGCACAGACACAGGCCCTCACCACCCCTCCAGCACAGACACAGGCCCTCACCACCCCTCCAGCACAGACACAGGCCATCCCCACCCCTCCAGCACAGACACAGGCCCTCCCCACCCCTCCAGCACAAACACAGGCCATCCCCACCTCGCACAGATACAGGCCCTCCCCACCCCTCCAGCACAGACACAGGCCCTCCCCACCCCTCCAGCACAGACACAGGCCATCCCCACCCCTCCAGCACAGAAACAGGCCCTCCCCACCTCGCACAGACACAGGCCCTCGCCACCCCTCCAGCACAGACACAGGCCCTCACCACCCCTCCAGCACAGACACAGGCCCTCGCCACCCCTCCAGCACAGACACAGGCCCTCCCCACCTCGCACAGATACAGGCCCTCGCCACCCCTCCAGCACAGACACAGGTCCCCACCACCCCTCCAGCACAGACACAGGCCCTCGCCACCCCTCCAGCACAGACACAGGCCCTCGCCACCTCGCACAGACACAGGCCCTCCCCACCCCTCCAGCACAGACACAGGCCCTCACCACCCCTCCAGCACAGATACAGGCCCTCCCCACCCCTCCAGCACAGACACAGGCCCTCCCCACCTCGCACAGATACAGGCCCTCGCCACCCCTCCAGCACAGACACAGGCCATCCCCACCCCTCCAGCACAGACACAGGCCATCCCCACCTCTCCAGCCCAGATGCAGGCCCTCCCCACCTCTCCAGCCCAGATGCAGGCCCTCCCCACCCCTCCAGCACAGACACAGGCCATCCCCACCCCTCCAGCACAGACACAGGCCATCCCCACCCTTCCAGCACAGACACAGGCCATCCCCACCCCTCCAGCACAGACACAGGCCATCCCCACCCCTCCAGCACAGACACAGGCCCTCACCACCTCTACAGCACGGATACAGGCCCTCCCCACCTCTCCAGCACGGATACAGGCCCTCCCCACCTCTACAGCACGGATACAGGCCCTCCCCACCTCTCCAGCACAGACACAGGCCCTCCCCACCCCTCCAGCACAGACACAGGCCCTCCCCACCCCTCCAGCCCAGATGCAGGCCCTCGCCACCCCTCCAGCACAGACACAGGCCCTCGCCACCCCTCCAGCACAGACACAGGCCATCCCTACCCCTCCAGCACAGACACAGGCCATCCCCACCCCTCCAGCACAGACGCAGGCCATCCCCACCTCTCCAGCCCAGATGCAGGCCCTCCCCACCCCTCCAGCACAGACACAGGCCATCCCCACCTCTACAGCACGGATACAGGCCCTCCCCACCCCTCCAGCACAGACACAGGCCCTCCCCACCCCTCCAGCACAGACACAGGCCCTCCCCACCCCTCCAGCCCAGATGCAGGCCCTCCCCACCCCTCCAGCCCAGATGCAGGCCCTCCCCACCCCTCCAGCCCAGATGCAGGCCATCCCCACCCCTCCAGCACAGACACAGGCCTCCCCACCCCTCCAGCCCAGATGCAGGCCCTCACCACCTCTACAGCACGGATACAGGCCCTCCCCACCCCTCCAGCACAGACACAGGCCATCCCCACCTCTCCAGCACAGACACAGGCCCTCCCCACCCCTCCAGCACAGACACAGGCCATCCCCACCCCTCCAGCACAGACACAGGCCATCCCCACCCCTCCAGCACAGACACAGGCCCTCCCCACCCCTCCAGCACAGACACAGGCCATCCCCACCCCTCCAGCACAGACACAGGCCCTCCTCACCCCTCCAGCACATACACAGGCCATCCCCACCCCTCCAGCACAGACACAGGCCATCCCCACCCCTCCAGCACAGACACAGGCCATCCCCACCCCTCCAGCACAGACACAGGCCCTTCCCACCTCTCCAGCCCAGATGCAGGCCCTCACCACCCCAGATGCAGGCCCTCACCACCCCTCCAGCACAGACACAGGCCATCCCCACCCCTCCAGCACAGACACAGGCCATCCCCACCCCTCCAGCACAGACACAGGCCATCCCCACCCCTCCAGCCCAGACACAGGCCCTCCCCACCTCTACAGCACGGATACAGGCCCTCCCCACCTCTCCAGCACAGACACAGGCCCTCCCCACCTCTCCAGCACAGACACAGGCCATCCCCACCCCTCCAGCACAGACACAGGCCCTCCCCACCTTTCCAACACAGATACAGGCCCTCCCCACCCCTCCAGCACAGACACAGGCCCTCCCCACCTCTACAGCACGGATACAGGCCCTCCGCACCCCTCCAGCACAGACACAGGCCCTCCCCACCCCTCCAGCACAGACACAGGCCCTCCCCACCCCTCCAGCACAGACACAGGCCATCCCCACCCCTCCAGCACAGACACAGGCCATCCCCACCCCTCCAGCACAGACACAGGCCATCCCCACCCCTCCAGCACAGACACAGGCCCTCCCCAGCTCTCCAGCACAGACACAGGCCCTCCCCAGCTCTCCAGCACAGACACAGGCCATCCCCATCCCTCCAGCACAGACACAGGCCATCCCCACCCCTCCAGCACAGACACAGGCCCTCCCCACCCCTCCAGCACAGACACAGGCCCTCCCCACCCCTCCAGCACAGACACAGGCCCTCACCACCCCTCCAGCACAGACACAGGCCCTCCCCACCCCTCCAGCACAGACACAGGCCCTCCCCAGCTCTCCAGCACAGACACAGGCCCTCCCCAGCTCTCCAGCACAGACACAGGCCATCCCCACCCCTCCAGCACAGACACAGGCCCTCCCCAGCTCTCCAGCACAGACACAGGCCCTCACCACCTCTCCAGCACAGACACAGGCCATTCCCACCCCTCCAGCACAGACACAGGCCCTCACCACCCCTCCAGCACAGACACAGGCCATCCCCACCCCTTCAGCACAGACACAGGCCATCCCTACCTCTCCAGCACAGACACAGGCCCTCACCACCCCTCCAGCACAGACACAGGCCATCCCCACCCCTTCAGCACAGACACAGGCCATCCCCACCTCTCCAGCACAGACACAGGCCCTCCCCACCCCTCCAGCACAGACACAGGCCCTCGCCACCCCTCCAGCACGGATACAGGCCCTCCGCACCCCTCCAGCACAGACACAGGCCCTCCCCAGCCCTCCAGCACAGACACAGGCCCTCACCACCTCTACAACACGGATACAGGCCCTTCCCACCTCTCTAACACAGACACAGGCCATCCCCACCCCTCCAGCACAGACAAAGGCCCTCACCACCCCTCCAGCACAGACACAGGCCCTCCCCACCTCTCCAGCACAGACACAGGCCATCCCCACCCCTCCAGCACAGACACAGGCCCTCCCCACCTCTCCAACACAGATACAGGCCCTCCCCACCCCTCCAGCACAGACACAGGCCCTCCCCACCTCTAGAGCACGGATACAGGCCCTCCGCACCCCTCCAGCACAGACACAGGCCCTCCCCACCCCTCCAGCACAGACACAGGCCATCCCCACCCCTCCAGCACAGACACAGGCCATCCCCACCCCTCCAGCACAGACACAGGCCCTCCCCAGCTCTCCAGCACAGACACAGGCCATCCCCACCCCTCCAGCACAGACACAGGCCATCCCCACCCCTCCAGCACAGACACAGGCCCTCCCCACCCCTCCAGCACAGACACAGGCCCTCACCACCCCTCCAGCACAGACACAGGCCCTCCCCACCCCTCCAGCACAGACACAGGCCCTCCCCAGCTCTCCAGCACAGACACAGGCCCTCCCCAGCTCTCCAGCACAGACACAGGCCATCCCCACCCCTCCAGCACAGACACAGGCCCTCCCCAGCTCTCCAGCACAGTAACAGGCCCTCACCACCTCTCCAGCACAGACACAGGCCATCCCCACCCCTACAGCACAGACACAGGCCCTCACCACCCCTCCAGCACAGACACAGGCCATCCCCACCCCTTCAGCACAGACACAGGCCATCCCCACCTCTCCAGCACAGACACAGGCCCTCACCACCCCTCCAGCACAGACACAGGCCATCCCCACCCCTTCAGCACATACACAGGCCATCCCCACCTCTCCAGCACAGACACAGGCCCTCCCCACCCCTCCAGCACAGACACAGGCCCTCGCCACCCCTCCAGCACGGATACAGGCCCTCCGCACCCCTCCAGCACAGACACAGGCCCTCCCCAGCCCTCCAGCACAGACACAGGCCCTCACCACCTCTACAACACGGATACAGGCCCTCCCCACCTCTCTAACACAGACACAGGCCATCCCCACCCCTCCAGCACAGACACAGGCCCTCACCACCCCTCCAGCACAGACACAGGCCCTCCCCACCTCTCCAACACAGACACAGGCCATCCCCACCTCTCCAGCACAGATACAGGCCCTCGCCACCCCTCCAGCACAGACACAGGCCCTCCCCACCTCTCCAGCACGGATACAGGCCCTCCGCACCCCTCCAGCACAGACACAGGCCCTCCCCACCCGTCCAGCCCAGATGCAGGCCCTCCCCACCCCTCCAGCACAGACACAGGCCCTCACCACCTCTACAACACGGATACAGGCCCTCCCCACCCCTCCAGCACAGACACAGGCCCTCCCCACCCCTCCAGCACAGACACAGGCCCTCCCCACCCCTCCAGCACAGACACAGGCCCTCCCCACCCCTCCAGCACAGACACAGGCCCTCCCCACCTCTCCAGCACAGACACAGGCCATCCCCACCCCTCCAGCACAGACACAGGCCATCCCCACCCCTCCAGCACAGACACAGGCCCTCCCCACCCCTCCAGCACAGACACAGGCCATCCCCACCCCTCCAGCACAGATACAGGCCCTCCCCACCCCTCCAGCACAGACACAGGCCCTCCCCAGCTCTCCAGCACAGACACAGGACAGCCCCACCCCTCCAGCACAGACACAGGCCCTCCCCACCCCTCCAGCACAGACACAGGCCCTCCCCACCCCTCCAGCACAGACACAGGCCCTCCCCACCCCTCCAACACAGACACAGGCCATCCCCACCCCTCCAGCACAGACACAGGCCATCCCCACCCCTCCAGCACAGACACAGGCCATCCCCACCCCTCCAGCACAGACACAGGCCCTCACCGCCCCTCCAGCACAGACGCAGGCCATCCCCACCCCTCCAGCCCAGATACAGGCCCTCCCCACCTCGCACAGATACAGGCCCTCCCCACCCCTCCAACACAGATACAGGCACTCCCCACCCCTCCAGCACAGACACAGGCCATCCCCACCTCTCCAGCCCAGACGCAGGCCCTCACCACCCGTCCAGCACAGACACAGGCCCTCCCCACCCCTCCAGCACAGACGCAGGCCATCCCCACCCCTCCAGCCCAGATGCAGGCCCTCCCCACCTCGCACAGATACAGGCCCTCCCCACCCCTCCAACACAGATACAGGCCCTCACCGCCCCTCCAGCACAGACGCAGGCCATCCCCACCCCTCCAGCCCAGATGCAGGCCCTCCCCACCTCGCACAGATACAGGCCCTCCCCACCCCTCCAACACAGATACAGGCACTCCCCACCCCTCCAGCACAGACACAGGCCATCCCCACCTCTCCAGCCCAGACGCAGGCCCTCACCACCCGTCCAGCCCAGATGCAGGCCCTCCCCACCCCTCCAGCACAGACACAGGCCCTCACCACCTCTACAACACGGATACAGGCCCTCACCACCCCTCCAGCACAGACACAGGCCCTCCCCGCCTCTCCAGCACAGACACAGGCCATCCCCACCCCTCCAGCACAGACACAGGCCATCCCCACCCCTCCAGCACAGACACAGGCCCTCCCCACCCCTCCAGCACAGACACAGGCCCTCCCCACCCCTCCAGCACAGACACAGGCCATCCCCACCCCTCCAGCACAGATACAGGCCATCCCCACCCCTCCAGCACAGACACAGGCCCTCCCCACCCCTCCAGCACAGACACAGGCCATCCCCACCCCTCCAGCACAGATACAGGCCCTCCCCACCCCTCCAGCACAGACACAGGCCCTCCCCAGCTCTCCAGCACAGACACAGGCCATCCCCACCCCTCCAGCACAGACACAGGCCCTCCCCACCCCTCCAGCACAGACACAGGCCCTCCCCACCCCTCCAGCACAGACACAGGCCCTCCCCACCCCTCCAGCACAGACACAGGCCCTCCCCACCCCGCACAGATACAGGCCCTCCCCACCCCTCCAGCACAGACACAGGCCCTCCCCACCTCTCCAACACAGACACAGGCCCTCCCCACCTCTCCAGCCCAGATGCAGGCCATCCCCACCCCTCCAGCCCAGATGCAGGCCCTCACCACCTCTACAGCACGGATACAGGCCCTCCCCATCCCTCCAGCACAGACACAGGCCCTCCCCACCTCTCCAGCACGGATACAGGCCCTCCCCATCCCTCCAGCGCAGATACAGGCCCTCACGACCTGTACAGTCCCTTTAATCCCCCCACCCCCGTGACTTTCTCCCAACTAAAACTGTACAGTTTTTCGATGTACCCTTTTAACAAAAAGTGACAAAATAATTTGTTGCAGAGTACAGTCCCTTGCCAGTAGGCACTTGGCTGTCAATAACAAAACACGCATAAAAAACAAACATGCAAGTTTGTGACTAGAATCTACACATTATGCAAGCTGAAACAAAAAAATGATTATAATCAAACTGTGGGGATAACCCACTGCACTTACCGATCAAGGATGGGGCTTCACAGGTGAAAAATGCTGAAACGAATTTCCCCGACCTCTCCAGTTCTAAACACGGCACAAATTCATCAAGTGAAGGTCGTGTAGGTCGTGCTGGAGCAGGCTGCCTGGGGGCCTCTGCCTCTTCAGTTTTTTATCATCCACGACGTTGCTCCTGCGATGGTAAAGGTCCCGCGCTGGCACCACCACGACGTTGCTTCTGCGCTGGAAAGAGAGGAGAGAAGGGAAATCCTGAGAGAAAATGGCTCTCTTAAAAGATTTCCCTTCCTCCAACAAAGCTCACCTGGCATGACGTCATGACTACTACTGAGTGAGGAAACGGAGCTCTCACTGCAGTAGTGCAAAATGTCCCAGCAGGTTTCCTAAACGAGCAGCAACCGCCAGGGCTTTAAGTGGGCAGAGGCAGAGTCTGAGCACCGGCAGTTTTTTTTGGGGCCCTAGAAACGGGTCTGGAAAAAAAAAATAAAGAACGGACTACCTTTGCCAGCTGGGAAAATAGAGCCCGATAGAGACCCGTTTCGAGGGCCCCAAAAAAAAACTGCCGGTGCTCAGACCCGGACCGACCCGGCCCACTTAAAGCCCTGGCTTTAGTTACCTAACCCACAGGCTGCGGGTGCATAGGGCTGAAGTAGTGTTGGGTTTGCTGCGTTGATCCCGGTGATGCCTGAAACAAGAAGTTGCTGGCAGGCAGCCAGATGGAGGAGTCCGGTGGTTCCAAGGGTGGAACTAGGAAGAAGGAAGTCCTGAAAAGGAAGGGGACAGAGTCTTGGTCACTAGCCAGTGACGGTGCTGGAACCAGGAGGGAACCAGGAGCTGTCGCCGAGTTCAGGTGAAGGAGGGGTCGCTTCTCTCTGTAGCTGCGAGGACCAGGAGCTGCTCTTCACGACCAGACTGGAGGCACGAGCTGTCCCACGTAGTCTGCTGCTGTTGGCGGTGTCGGATTGTCGATCTGGACAACAGGACTTGGCTAATGCAAGCCACGCGGTGGAACAAAGATGGCGTCTGGTGCGGACCAGGAGGGTCCGGGGTGCTCCTTTTTTTACAAGGAAGCAAGGGCCAGTCTGGGGGACCACACTAGCAGAGTTGAATTCTTCGGGTCGTCGTCTCAGAGGTCACTAGCCAGCCGGCAAGTGACCAGACAACAGGGAAAGCAGCAACCAGGCAAAAGGGCCCCACGCAGATCACGGGGATGCTGGGGGGCTGCTCTTTGGTGCAGGAGCTGCGTCGGTGTAGGGCTTCTCAGGCCCTGATGCACTCACTCGAGGAACCCTCGGGGGTCGTGCTGGAAGCGCTGTGCTGGTTTCTTCAAGATGGCCGTCTCCACGTTGCTCGTTGCACCCACGGGTCCCAGCTGTGCTGTGGATGTGGGTAGAGGTCAGAGAGGTCTGGAGGTCCGGGTCTTGTCAAGCTGGATCGTCGGATTCCGGGATGGAAGGACTTTGCAGCAAACCGCACAGAAGCTTGATGGTGCCTGCGAAGCAGGATGGTCACTCCCTGACCATAGGGGAGATTCTTCAGTCTTCTGATGTTCAGGAGGTCGAAGGTCAAGAGTTTCTTCGTGGAAGGTTGTCAAGATTAATCTAATCTGGAATGGGACCAGCTCCTACCTTTATCCTGCTAAAGGGGGCTGCACTACGACTAGGTCCCTCCCCTGGGTGGGACCAGGAAGGGGGGTGGTTACACCCCCTATCCTTTGTCCAGTTTCCCGCCAGAGATGGGGCTGGAGTGCCCCAGCAACTGGTTGGGACCGGTGTATGCACAGGGCACCTTGTGTGCCCCAGGCATGTCTCATTCCTTTCAGCCTGGGCCTACCCAACACACAAAATCCTGTCTGGGGTGGTGCTAGCACCTCCCAAGGCAGGAAACCCTTTGTCCAAGCCTCCCTCGCTGGAAGGACTCCCAGCAGCAGGAGGTCAGACTTGTGTCTGTGGTGGCAGCATCCATTTTGTGATGCTGAGGCTCGAGTTCCCTTTAACCGGGGTTCACAGTTACATACATGTCGTGTCCCTCTAGAAGGGTGGAATGCTACCCCCGTCGCCAGAACTGGCGAGGGGGTAGTATTCCAATTCGTATGACACCTTACTCGACATGTTTTGATAATGTTATACCAGAGTTAGCATTTAACCGCGAGGATTATAATGCACTTAAGAGTATATGGTATAGCGTTATCATGGAACAGCTATTAGGACTTGGTTCCGCAAGCTGCAAACGGGCTCAGCTCATGCCAGAGCACCATCTCACATAATTCCAAGCACTCTGCCTTCAGGATTGATAAGGCCTGCCATGGGAGTGACTGATAGGAATATATGTGTCCATTTTAGGTTTAGATATAGGGAACTATATCTAAAGCAAAGGGTGATTACACCACCTTGCCCCAGCTGTCGTGCAGCCAGTTGTGTCTGTTTAGATGGCCAGCCAGGGGTGGCATAATACATGCTTCAGCCCCTGGTAGGCCCTGGATACACCTATGCCCTGGATACCTAAGGTATACTGTACAGGGACTGATAAGGTGGCCCAGTACCAATTGGTAAATCCACCTAGGGTACATGGTTGTAATTTAGAGAGAGAACAGCTAGGCTGTGGGTCTGATTAGCAGGCCCACAGCCAGGGAAAGTCGTAAATCAGTGAAGCAAAAAGCAAAAATCTGGGGTGGCCATGGGATTGCAGACCCCACTCTCCTACATAACCCCCCCCCCAAACTTAGGGACATTAAACTAACCTTGACCAGGTGAGTCTTCTTGTTCTAAGTGGAAGTACCTGGAGAGACCATCTGCATTACCATGGTCAGTCCCTGGGCGGTGCTCCACTGTAAAGTCCATCCCCTGTAGGGAAATGGACCACCTAAGAATTTTGGGGTTTTCACCCTTCATTTGATTTAGCCATAAGAGGGGCTTATGGTCGGTCTGAATCTTGAAGTGAGTACCAAACAAGTATGGCCTCAACTTCTTCAGGGCCCAAACCACAGCAAAGGCCTCCCTCTCAATAGCTGACCAACGTTTCTCTCTAGGGGTCAGCCTTCTACTTATAAAAGCAATGGGCTGGTCATGACCATCAATATTCAGCTGAGATAGAACAGCTCCCACACCCATCTCAGAAGCATCTGTTTGGACAATGAAAAGTTTGGAGTAGTCTGGACTCTTGAGAATAGGTGCAGTGCACATGGCCTGCTTTAGGTCATCGAATGCCTTCTGACAGCTAACTGTCCACTGAACTTTCTTTGGCATTTTCTTACTTGTCAGGTCATTAAGCGGAGTCACAATGGATCCATAATTTCTGACAAATTTCCTGTAATAACCAGACAGGCCCAAGAAAGCTCTGACCTGTGTCTGGGTGGTTGGAGGAGCCCAGTCCTTTATGGCCTGTATCTTGCTCTCCAGAGGTTGAACTTGGCCTTGGCATCCTCAGCTAACCTGATCTGCCAATAACCAGCTGTCAGGTCAAATGTACTTAAGAAAGTTGCAGAAGCCAACTTGTCTATCAGTTCATCTGTCCTAGGTATTGGATAAAATGATTAAAGGTGGGTGACCCAATATACCCTTGTGGTTTTCTCGCGAGACCGCATCGACAGAGACAAACCTTTGATTTGAGTGTGATATATACCCGAACAAATACGGTGTGGAGACACAGACTCAATACGTTGGCCCCACCACCTTCATGTTAAGATCCATAACAAGAAGGAAATTTTTGAAAATAATCGCTTCATCTAAATCCCCGAATACTGTGTGGATATTCAGGAATGACAGGGGGTCTCTACTCTGTAAAGATTGAATTGTCCTGAGGATGGCCTTAAGGATTTAACGACTACAAGGCCGAAACGTCGACTTTCTTTATCCATCTCTTTTAATTCGAATAATTGTTTACATTTGAACCATCATTTCATATCATTTGAGATTTATTGTTATCTACTGTCTCAAGAGTGGACTGTAACACAAGTGGAAGTGTAGAACAATTCATTTTTTTCTTGTCCATTTGTTTCTGATAAAATTTTATTTCTTTGTAACAGTACCCTTTTTTTAACAAATCTATATAAAGAGAATTTAAAAAAACTCTAAAATCCGTGTAGCCTTTCGTTTGTAGTATTTGAATTACTGTATTCCAATTTATGAAAGGAAAAAATATAACATTGACAGGAAAAGATTCATTTTTTTTGTTGATCAAATAGGGCAATTATACTTGAGAGATCAACCTCCTGTAAATCATCTGTTGAACAAATTCCCTAGGTATTGGATGGCATCTATCTTAGTGACAGCATTGAGACCCCTGTAGTCTACGCAAAACCTCATCTCTCTCTTACCATCCTGGGTGTGAGGTTTAGGCACTAGAACTACAGGACTAGCCCAAGGGCTCTCTGAGGGTTCAATGACTCCCAATTCCAACATCTTTTGTACTTCAGTTTTTATGCAGTCCCTGACGTGGTCAGGTTGCCTGTAGATTTTACTCTTTATAGGCAGACTGTCTCCAGTGTCCACCTCATGTGTGCACCAGTTTGTCTGACTGGGGGTCAGAGAAAACATTTGTCTGAAGGATTGAAGGACTTGCTTACAATCCTTTTGTTGATGCTCAGAGAGGCTGTCAGAAAAGACTACACCATCTACTGATCCATCATCAGGGTTCTGAGTGAGCAGGTCTGGGAGAGGGTCACTCTCTTCCTCCTGTCCCTCATCTGTGGCCATGAGCAAGCCCATGTCATCCCTGTCAACAAATGCTTTGAGCCTATTCACATGAAGTACTCTGTGAGGGCTCCTGGGAGTTCCCATGTCCACCAAGTAGGTGACTTCTCCCTTTTTCTCAATGATGATGTGGGGTCCAGACCATTTGTCTTGGAGAGCTGCTGGGGCCACTGGCTCCAACACCCACACCTTCTGTCCTGCGTGGTAAACAGTTAGGACAGCCTTTTGGTCATGCCAAGCTTTTTGAAGTTCTTGGCTGGCCTCCAGGTTTTTAGATGCCTTCTCCATGTACTCTGCCATCCTGGAGTGGAGACCAAGTACATAGTCCACTATGTCAAGTTTAGGCTTTTTGAGAGGTAACTCCCATCCTTCCTTCACAAGACATAGGGGTCCTCTTACAGGATGTCCAAATAAAAGCTCAAAAGGGCTGTAACCAACCCCCTTCTGTGGGACCTCTCTGTAAGCAAACAGAAGGCAGGGTAAAAGGATGTCTGACTGACGTGGTGAGGCTGGGCACACCTGTTTTTTATGTATAATTAATCTTTCTTGACTCAGTTTCTCTATGCGTGCTGCGTAGGTAGGCACGATGTCCCTCTCGTGCATAAACTAATAAACTCAAATTTTCAAGCGTGAACGCTTGACCTAACGCGCACTGTTGCGTTTCCAACTGGAATCGTTTGAACGTAGTACATGTAATACTATTTCATGAAACAATTTCAAATTCAAACAATTAGAAAACCATCATTTTTTGTTAACAAACATTTATAATTTTGCTGTTTATACGTGTGATCAAATAATAAAACATTTCATTCATGTTGCATTATGTTACATTGTAGACATTGCATGATTTATAACAACCACGTTCATGTTTATCTTATTTTACACTGCCCGCCCAATGCATTTCGGGCCTGCAACATGAATGAAATGTTTTATTATTTGATCACACGTATAAACAGCAAAATTATAAATGTTTGTTAACAAAAAATGATGGTTTTCTAATTGTTTGAATTTGAAATTGTTTCATGAAATAGTATTACATGTACTACGTTCAAACGATTCCAGTTGGAAACGCAACAGTGCGCGTTAGGTCAAGCGTTCACGCTTGAAAATTTGAGGGTAAAAGGATGTCCCATCTTCGCCTAAGCTTTTCAGGTAACCCTTTTATCATCCCTTTGAGGGTCTTGTTGAATCTTTCAACAAGCCCATTGCATTGTGGGTGATAGGGTGTGGTGAATTTGTAGTTGATTTTTTAATTTTTTTATAAATTTAATATATTTTAATATAAATAAAATTGTAAATAATATCGGGCAGAAGGATAGTGAAGACATAATAAAAAGTAATATGTAAAGTCGATGTTTTACTACCAATTTCAATGTATAGAACCTTCTTCGCTCATGGACTCAGTTTCCAAAAACGATTTACACGCCATATTGTATGAGGAAATAAGACCTGAAAAGTGTGAACATATAAGGCCGGACTCATGTCTCAGTGGAAAAACTTTCATGCGTCCTAGTGTGGGTGATTTCACGTAGATAAAAACAACTTAATGCACATGTGGGCAGTTGTAATCGAAAGGGAGCCCATTCTACTAGCCAGCGTGAACTTCTGAGCTGATTGTAGATGCAAGCACATGACAGATGAGAGGGAAGTCTGAAGATCAGTGGTGGTCCTTTTCACTCGAATGTGCAGCGATTTCAAACTGGCACAAATGAAAATGTCATGTTTAAAGTTTTCTTTATGCTGCTGTCATGGCAATTTCACAGTTAGTGCAAGCATCGTGAGGGTTTGTGGGTGCATTTCTGAAGGCTAGAACTGCTTACTTTAGACCCGGGAGCCAGAGTTCGAGCCTCGGCAACGGCTCAACATTTATTATTTATTTGCAAATTACGATTTTTCAGTTACAAATAAATAAACAGGGATCTCGCCGCCCCCGGGAGAAAAGAAAGACAAAACAAGCATCACGCGGCACCCCACTATCCTAATGCTGATGGCGGCATGCCGGGAATGCTTCAAAAGTAAGGAAAAAGAAAAAGTGCATTTTTTTCTTTCTTTACTTTTGAAGTAATCAGGGCACTCGTGCTTTAGCTTCAGATGTTTCAAGCTAAAGCACGGGTACAGCAATTGAAACCAAAGTAAACGAATAGGGGTAAAAATGGCGGCCAGACGTTTTTTTCCTTTTATTTACTTTTGTTGTAACGGCGGCACCCACGCTGGTGCTCCATTGTAACAAAAGTAAGTAAACAGGAAAGAAAAATACAGCATGTAATCAATTGTCCCATTCCCAATTTGCTATCCCTAGACAGAGAGGCGGTGGTTTAGCGGTTACAGCTGCCGACTTGAGAACTGGCGGCCAGTGTTTGAGCCTCGGCTTGGCTCAACATTTGTTAAGTATATGCAAAGCAATAATAAATAAACACCGGGATCTCACCGCTCCGGGAGAAAAGAAAGTCACACACCTACCATGTCCGATAAACATTAACATGTGACTCCCAAACATATCCAATAAAGAAATCTTAGTCATAACAAAGACATTTATAGGTATGCGGAAACATGCGGCCGCAAACGTTTCAAGTCTGTTAATGAGCTTGCCTCAAGCTTACGTGCCTGGAAAAACAGAAACTCAATCAATCAATATAAACTTTATTTGGATAAAAGTACATATCCATAAAAGTACAGACAAACAGCAGCATATTCAAAGAAAAGTTCAGCAACAAGAGAACAATTAAAACATCCAGTTAAAATTTAGATTAAAATGAGTCCTCCAGTAATACAGTACACAGGATGAGAGGAATGCAAAATTCATTCGAATAGCATATACCTTACAGGCTAAAACAACAAGATAAAATGCAATGATTCATCAGGGGCACATAGAATTACGAGTGCGTACCGCTGCCTTCAAGAAGGAGCCAACCCGAAAGGTTAGCTCATCATCTTTTAGAGCAAGGACCTTCCCATATACAGCCTTTTAGTCGATCTCCGGTAAGGCCTTAAAATACGAAAGTAAAAACCTTTTAGTGAGTATAGACTAATACCAGAAAAATAAGAAGTGCAACATCGATTATTTCTGTTGGCTGTTGCATGGACAAGGCAAATGATCAAGGTTAGGAGTAAACCCTGCGGGAAATGAGAGCATAAATTTCATGGTGTCAGTCCTCAGCTGGAAAAGTAACCCCCTTTCCCAGCGACTGATTGGTTTTAGTAAGTAGCTGGAGGGTGCACGTGAGACGTTCTCAATATACATGTACCTAGCGACTGACACTTTCTTGCGCTCTTTGTCCAATCTAGCTTCCCTATAGGATGCAAAAGAGCCGTCTGAAGGGATTTAATACTAGTGGTGCCAAGATCTAAAGGATTAGAAAATAAGTGCGATTCACACTAGTGAGACTTGACTTTTATGTACCGCGGCCAGCCAAGGTATGTTCATTCCCTTGTCACATTTCAAACAGTCTGATATTATCTCTCTAGTTAGTTGGCCCGCAGGGTTTCTCCAAACTCTCAGCCAAAATAATGCTGGGCGAGCCTTTATGTAATCTTCGACATATGGCAGGTTAAGTTCGCAATGACAAGCATATTTAGAGGCAGAAATAGGTACACCCAGGTTTTTGCGGCAAAATCTATTCTCCTCATCCTGGATGCTGCCGCTATTAGTGTGGCCCCAAACTTCAGCAACATAGGTAGCAATAGGTATGCATTGGATTCTAAAAATGTTTACAGTGGCAGATGCCACCTCTGTGTTCCTTGGCATTGATAACCCAAGTATCGTATAAGTAGAATTTATGAACTTCCTCCTGCAATAAACCACATGATCCGTCCATAATCCATTTGAGGCAAATACCAGATCAAGATACGTGAAAGTGCAAGTGCTCTGTAAACTGCTCGAATTTAAAATGAGTGCATAGATCCAGGGCGGCCATAAAGTCTACAAAACCATTGACCAGAATGCGGAGAGCTTTTGGGGTGCGGGCCATCAGCACTGCATCATTGGCATACAACAGGGCCGGAGGTATGTTACCGTTAATGTGTGGGCCATCTTGGGTCAATGTTACCAATGACTTATTCAGATTGTTGATATACAGAATAAATAAAAGAGGGGCCAGGACACATCCTTGCCTGACCCCTCTACCAACTTCAATAACTTTGGAGACCTCCCCGTCTCTACTGATGCGCACTTGGGCGTGTAGGTCTTTATGCAGATGAGCTAAAAAGGATACGAGGGACTCATCCAAGCCATAGTTTAAAAGGGAAGTCCACAACCGAGACCTGGGAACAAAGTTGAAGGCCGACGTAAGATCCACGAATGGCAGATATATAGGTGTTTTTTTAGCTACATTATATTTTCCAATGATCAAGTTGAGGTTAAGGCAATGCTCTTATGATTGCCTCCTTTCCAATTGCTCTTCTATAGGATAGACTTAGTGATTTAATAAGGGAGCTATCTCAGGGGTCATTAGCAAGCGCCCTACGCAGGGCTCTATTAGCTGAGGAGCAGTCAGCATTAAACCAACCTCAGTCCGGGTGGATTTTCTTATTGGGCCTAGACAACACAGTTTTGACGCCTGCGCAAAGTTGTGAGAAGGCGTTAAGTACCTCCGGGTTATGTTACTTAAACGACAGACAAGTGTTGATCAATTCAGGGTGAGAGCTTACCATCCTGCCAAATATGGCTTTGTTGTCTATTCCACGCCAGACCAATCTAAGATTGTCAGTAGAGGCGGACAAATCCCTAGCTCCGCACTCTATATCATAGATCGGTCTAGATATAAAGCTCAAGGTTAAATTAACAGGGTTGTGGTCCCCCTATAGTGTAGGAATCACCTCAGCTTTTAGCACAAGATTTCCTAAAGGGGCAGTAATAAAAATATAATCAATGGTGGAAGACGAGCCCCTTCCTCTATAAGTGGGTTCTGTATGGCCGGCTCTTGTCAGCACTTCTGCTAGCTCCATTGTATCTATAAAGTTGTTAATACTTAGGAGGTCTAGTAGTTGGGGCCCCCAGTGACATAATAGTGCCATATTTGTAAGAGGGATGGCAGAGTAGATGTCTCTCGATGACCAATGATGGTCTGCGAAAATTGATAACTATGCAGTCCCCTTTAATACATTTTAGGGACTGTCCCACCCAACCAAATCTTCGTACCATAATGATATGGTCAATGAGTGACGTCCTAAACCCTTTGTGTTTGGATAGCCTGTCTAAACTCTTATGGCGTAATTGCTCCCAAGATTCTGTCTGATTTGGCCTTAATGGGGGCACACCTGCCAAAACCACAACATAAGCGCAAGCCTCTGGGGGTAGATTGAACACCTCCCTACTACCCATAAGGTCTGACAATCTAGTAATATCAATACCACCCTCTTGTGGTGTGCTGCCCGCGTCATGAGTATTAATTCAAACCAAAGTGGGGGTACAAGCAGTGGGTATGATGCGCATCACATTATTAGCAAATGGGCGATATACACAACCATTATCAGAGTTGCCATTTTCTCCACCATTACCCTCAGTCACAAAACACATCTTACTCTTATCACACATGTCGCAAGAGATAATTGCTGGATTCAAAGTGGGCACACCAGTCAAAGTATTTGTGTGAGTTAACATATTGTTGGATGTTATAGATGGCATTCCCAGAGCAATAGGCGCAAGGGAACCAATTTGAACAGGAGGGGTCTTGTTAGGGAACTCAAGCTGAGGCGTGGGCAGATGTTCTCTCAAAGTGGCAAGGAAGCTGTCAAGTGCACCTTTAATCGAATAGATATGAATTGGCCGCACTCTGTGATGCTCCAAATGTGTTTCTGATACACAAGTTGATTGGGTTAGGTGCTAGTGAGAACCACCTCCTGATCTGGCGAGGTGTTTGAAGTATAGGAACAAAATGTGTCCTCCTTCTAGGAAAAGACTGTCTCACTTCAGCACTCTGTTTTAGCGCCTTTTGGCACTTTTAACTGTTAATGCCAATTTCAAAAGAAAGTAATTGTTCCAATTTCATTGATTCTTCATGAAAGCATTTATTCAAGTTCTTCAGAATACTGTAAATGCTTCATATGATAATTCTCATATTCAAGAAAGCTTCTTCAAGGTACCGATACGCGAAACACCACTGAACATAAAGATGCGATACGGTTCACGATTACAGGATATTCCCCCTGACGAAGGGCAAGACGTGAAATGCATCGGGGAAATTATGTTGGGGTAATCATGTTACTGAACAAAATCTTTGGTACCTTAAAGAAGCTTTCCTAGTAGGAGGACGCATTTTGTTCAAGTGCAACTTTAACACGTCCAGTGACGGTGTCCACAATATAACCAATAACAGCTTCACTGCGGCCTTGACTTTCAAAAAGGAGCAGGCCATTCTCAGTCTGAGTTCAATAGAGCGACAAGAGTCAATAGCTGGAGTGTGCACCTGGGCAGCAACTGTCAAAGAATATGAAGAGGGACGTATCCAGGAGCTCAATACTGAGCCGGATGAACAAGGGCGGATGGGCTGCTTCCTCTTAGCACATATCACTTTAGCTGGCTTCCTTTTATGTTTCGCCCCAGCAATTGCCTCAGTGCCCACTGAAGTATCTAATCTAACCACATCTGGGGAGAGAGCTTGAGATATAGTGCCGCCACCAGTAGCCGCACAGCTGATGATTGAACTGTCTGCGCTGACATTCAAGTTGGCGTCTTCCAAGGTGGAAGGTTGAAAGAGAGGGGGTACCCCCAGAAACTGAAACGCTTTACACGTGCTTGCCTTGAAGTAACAAGCAAATGGATAGTAATTAATTTGTGCAAAATAATGATTCAAATAAAATAGACCAAACTAGTAGTTATATTTATTTTGATTATTACTGAATGTATTGGAAGCAAGCTGATTAACAAGCACTAAGCAACTTCATGGAATAAAGAGCATCGCTACTGGGACAAAGCAGGATTATGTATCGCAGAAGGAACAGCATCTTTCTGGAACCAGAAGCATTTAGTAGGAGCGTCTCTACCGAAGCATCTACAAGTACTGTCCCAGAAGGTGCCAATTAAAACTGTTTGAAAATATATGTAATCAGGATTCTGCCAAATGTAGGGGGTGTCCCCATATTTCTCCATTCCCTTATGTCCTTTTTCAGTCTTTAACACCAGCCGTCAGTGAAACCGAAGAAGCCAAATAATTTCAGAAGATATCCCTAGTTATCATTGTTTGTTCTTAAGTGAACAACAGTGTAATTTTAGAACGAGATTTCCACTCAACCTTTCAAAGGTGAATGAATGTAAAAAATAAACTATGTTTAAATATACAAAAGCACCCCTGTAGGAAACAACAAAACAATTCCGGCTATAAGCATGTCCATAATAGTAGACGTTTAAAATATGTAACTTGCCATGGAAAACATCACTACCAGCTGGGGTGGAGACTGACTGTTGCCCTCAGGGATCACCACAAGGAGTTTCAGTATCTCTGCAGGCACGGTGGGGGAGGTGGACACAACAATCACACCAAGAATCTCATGTGAATTTTGGGAGTTTATTTGCAGTGATCTGACTGGGGATGTGTTCATCTTTTCTACTGCATTGATACCACTGGGAAGTTTAACACTTTCGCTGCGGCAGCAATTCCGCCGCAGCGTAAGGGGCGGGGGGCCGCGCGGCGCTCCGGCGCTTGTGACGGAACCACTCCGTGACGCCCCTCGGGTGGGCTGTGCTTGTGACGGCGCAGTTCCGTCATGGCCCCGCCCGCTCAATAGAACGCGCCGCGCAGGTTCCGTCACAAGCGTGGGAGGGGTTAAATCCCTCTCCCGGCTCCACTCTCAGACCTCTGTGCTCTCTCTTCTACTGTACAGCGGCAGATGCAGTCTTTCAGTCTGTCCTATCTCCCCCTTCTAACATGGAGCTGCTGCAGATGTCGGTAATGTCTTCTCAGTACGCTTGCTGCTTAGGCCTGCCTCTCCCCTCTGTTCTAAATGATGAGGCCTGGCAGGGGTCTCTGTGTAACACTTCCAGGGCAGAGATTGCAGTATATTGGCAGTTGTACTTTGGGACACTTTGCTTCGGAGACTAGACTGTGCATGCACCTCAAAATGAGGTGTTTCCAGAAATGGGCGCATTACTCTATATGAGGGCCAAAAAAACAGGTCGCAACATTTATGGCGAGACTTCGATAATAGAAAAAGTGAAATGGCGACCCCAGCCTTGCTGCATGAAATAGGCTGGATGCAAGAATCCAGATGGGGCCTGCAGGACTCAATAGTAATGTTTCCCGTGACCCCTTGCAAAGGATGTATGCTGCTGTCTCAGAACTACTTTCTTGTTTTCTGTATCGTTAACGCTGGTTGCTGTGGATGCAATGCTGGGACCTGTATTGCTTTCAGTAAAGGCACTGTTTGAAAGGCAGTGCTCTGGTAGTAATGGGATCAGCAGTGATCGCAGTGCAGGCACCAGTGGGGTGTCTGCAATGAAAGCACTGCTTGGACCTCTCTGCAGTGCCTGGCTTGCAAGGCACTGCTGGGGTCTGTCTGCAGTGCCTGCAGCAGAGGCTTTGGATTGCCCATACTTCCAGGGGAGGCAGTGCAGTGCTTGGATCAACAATGATCGAGGTGTGATCCTGGGAGTAGCGCGGGTCCCAGCACTGGCCTTTAGCTTGAGCTGGTCAAGGTACTGAATTAAATTGTGGACTTTGCCCGAGGCACAGCAAGTCACCACCGACTCGGTTTATGAATGACTTAGAATGGTGGGAGTGGATGCCCGGGGGTACAGTCCACGCTGTGCCATGACAGCCGAGATGTCAGCCTCCAGCCTCCTGCCTCCAGCCTCCGAGATGTCAGCCTCCTGCCTGGCACACAAGATGTCTGATGGGGATGAGACAGATAAATATGGAATACTGCCTTACTTGAATAGCACCCTTCTGAGAGTCTGTGGCTGTCGGGGGAGGAGGGGGGGGCTGGGGTGTGCACGGGGCTCCCCCCTCACCGCTGCGCCCTGCTTTGGTGCTGGCAGTGCATGCACGGAGACATCTAATTACCCGCCGCTCCTGCCGGCACTTGGACGGCACTCGTGCGCTGATGCTTTTAACACCGCTGCCCACCCGAGCTGCTAATTCCCGTTTGGTACAAATTCCTAGTCACATCAGGGCCACAGGAAGTCCCCCGCCCCCACATGTCCCAAACATGCAAAATAATACACAGACATCGTATTAGTTTGGGAAAAATTTGCTGCAGGTTTATTACATACAACATATGTAATGATGGTGGGTAAACATTACGGGCGATCCCGGGCAGACTGCATTCTCGCCACCTGCCCGCCTGTTGAGCCTAACAGCACAGTGGCGAACCACCCAACAGCTGTACAATTAAAATATAAATACTGACACGCCCCTTGTGGGGCGTGACTAGGCAAACCCCCGGTTGCACAGGCCCACAACCGCCCGAAGGACTACTGGGGCGCCGACACGAATTCCTGCACCTCCCATGAGGTTACAGGTTAGGCTCTGGCACCCTTATGTGCCCGCTGAAGTACATCGTTTGCACCTCTCTTCTTCCGGATCGCCCAGTAACTCCGCCACAGCCTGTGCGGTGGTACCCGCTGCCGCACAGGCCCCCCCACCACTAGAACCTATACTACCTGCAACCTTTGCTCATGGGTGCTTCTTTTAAGTCCAGCAGGAAGAGGTCTAAGCCTACGGGCGTGAGGTGAACACCATCCTCCTCAAAATAACCCTTCACCTTGTCCTGGATCATGTCATGTTTGATAAAGCCTAGGCCTCTGCGCTGGGTGAACTTTTTCATAGCCGCATTGATCCGCCTCCTAGACCTCTCGATTGCCTCGCAGGACTTAGCACCCCGCCAGGATCTCCTGGGCACTATTTCGGACCACCAGACCTCGCATTGCCGCAAAAGGCCACTGATGATGCCCAAGTCAGTCTTCATTTTAAGTAGAAGGGTGGATTTCCCCAAGTACGTAATGTCATTGCCACCCAGGTGGATTATCAAGTGGAGGGGAGGTGGACCACCCAAGGCCAAGGCCTCCCGGAGTCGGAAGAGTAAGCTATGCCAGCGCATGCCCGGGAAACCCCACCACACACAGTCAATACTTGGGAAGGAGCTGGTCCACTGCCTGACCACTGCCCAGCGGGCCAATCTGTCGACCATGGAATGCCCCATGACCCATACTCGCGAACCTGTCAAAGAAAGACGCAATATGTTCAAGGTTCTTTATTGAGTAAATCACAAGTAAAACAAATAACGCCACACCAAAACACAGCAAACGAATTACTAAATTGTACCTCCATATAGAGCGTAATCAAGGCCTAATGTAACGTTTATAGGAAGATGATTCCCAGCGTCCTACTGACTGAACTTGAACTGGCTGCATACCAGCGCGGAAGGCCGATGTGGCCGCCCCTATGCGGAAGGAATGGCTAGAAAACTTCTTCCCCTGTACTAACAGACCAGCCCTGTCCAGGCAGGCAGCATGATTTTGTCCATCTGGTATTTAGTCAAGGGGCTGAGGTCAGCATGGACAAAAAGGTAACCCGGCCCAGCAGGCCGCATAGACAAGAAGGCCCGTAGGACCGACACCGGGCAGAAGCGGGGATCACCAAGGGGGGAGAGCCTGATAACTGACCCCCTACCCGCCTGATCAGTTTTGGACCGCCTGAGCGTGATGGACAACACATCCCCAAAAGCTATATCCCCCACTCTCAACGCATCCCCAGAGACATCTGTCTTAGAGCGGGCAACCAACTCGCAACTCCGGAAGGCCCCAAAGAATGCTAGAATGAAGGCTGCAGAAAACAAGGCCGCTTCATACTGCGAATGCACAACTGCGCGCAACACTTGTAACATAGCCTGGAGCGACGGAAAATCAATGGGGGACCTGGCGTCAGGGACCCTTGGATCCTCCCGAGCCCAACCTTTCAAAGCGGCCCTAATCACAAAGGATTTGGCTGGATCTCTCCCTCCACACAACCTAGCCTCATGACTAATGGCCGCTAAATGGCCGCAAACCCATGAGTGGGACTTCTTCTGCTTTTTCGCCCACACAACGAATGCCTGAACTCTCTCCTCCAGCGCCAAAGCCTGCAAGCCTAAGTCAGAGATTACTTTCAGGAAGGTAGCACGTTGACTCGCATAGCGTTTCCTTGTACCCAGCGCTAAAGATTTCTCTCCTAATTCTCTCAATTGCTGCTCCACTCCAAGATGTGCCAAAGCCTTGGTGCAAAGGGGGTCATCTCCTCTCTCGCCTGGGGGCAAGCCGCCCGAAAACGGTCCAGCTGTAAACGAGAAAGAGCGTCAGCTGCGACATTAGTGACCCCCGCAATGTGCCTAGCTCTAAACTCAACATTGCAGCGCAAACACCTGCTAGCCAATTCCCTGAGTAGAGACAGCACTAGCGGACAGCTGGCAGATAGCCCATTGATTGCCTGCACAACTGCCATATTGTCCGACCAGAACAAAACCTTCCTGTTAGACAGGGTATCCGGCCAAAGGTGTAGAGAAATCACAATGGGAAAGAGTTCCAGGACAGTAATGTTAGCAGTAATACCACGCCTACGCCAAGCATTGGGCCATCCCTGCGCGCACCATAGCTCTCCCAAAATGGCACCAAATCCCTCACGACCAGAAGCGTCCGTGTACATGTTCAACTCTGGGCTCTCCACCCACGGGGACCTCCATATCACTGTACCATTAAAATCAGAGAGAAAGTCATCCCACATAAGCAAATTTTTCTTGAGTCCCGAGGTCAACCTAACAAAGTGATACTGTTTGTGGACCTTGGCGGTAGCCCTGGCGAGGCGCCTTGCAAAAACTCTCCCCACCGGAATAACCCTGGCAGCGAAGTTCAACTTGCCCAGAAGGCTCTGAATGACCCCCAGAGGTGCCTTATCCCTACCCAGTAACGCATGGATATCGTTCTTCAGACCCGCAACCTTTTCTGCCGGGAGACGAGACCCTCCCCGAACCGTGTCGAGCTCAATCCCCAGTAAGGTCAGCACTTGAGCAGGGCCCTCCGTCTTACCTGGCGCCAGCGGCACACCTAAGCGACTAGCTAGGTCTATAAAACAGTCCAGGCCCTCCTGACACTCCTGCGTGCCCTCCCTCCCAATAAAGAGGAAGTCGTCCAGGTAATGTGACACTGCTGACACTTTGTATTCTTCTGTGAGGGCCCACTGGAGGAAGGTGCTAAAAGCCTCAAAGAAGGCACAAGAGACAGCGCAACCCATTGGCATGCACTTATCAAAGTAGAACCCCCCTCTCCACTTGAAACCCAGCAAATGCTGGCTGTCTGGGTGTACTGGTAGCAAGCGGAAGGCTGCCTCAATGTCCGCCTTTGCTAGCCAGGCCCCCTCCCCAGCTCGCCTCACTAAATCGATGGCCATATCTAGGGAACAGTATGAGACAGAACAGGCCGCTTCTGGAAGCCAGGAGTTGACGGAGTTCCCCTCTGGAAAAGACAAGTTATGAATCAGCCTGAAGGCCCCAGGTTCTTTCTTGGGGACTACGCCCAAAGGGGACACCACAAAGTCAGGAAGGGGGGGGAAGGAAAAGGGCCCGCCACCCTCCCTAAGGCCACTTCCTTTCTAATCTTCTTGTCAACCACCTCAGGGAGCTCCCTGACAGATTTCTGGTTCTCTGCATCCCTGCTGACCCGAGGACCCTGATATGGAATTTTGAAACCGTCCAGGAAACCAGAAGTCAGGATCTCCCTATCTTTTTCATTGGGATAAGCTCGCAAAAGGGGCAACAGGCTGTGAATGATGACTGGAGACGGTCCTTTAGAGCTAAGGGGGTGGGGGTCCCCACAGGGCAGTACAGTGAAAGAACCCCCCGCTAGGGCAGTAGAAACGGAAGGCAAAGCTGAGGGAGGGGACGCAGCAGGGGGGGGCAGAGAAGTGGGGTGGGATATCGGGGTCATTATTTATCCTTATTGGCAGCGCTGGCAGAGAAAGATCGCTTCTCGCAGGAGGACTCCGGGTGGGAACCACCGCATTTGTTGCAAGCGTGGGAGAATCTACATGCTTTCCCCCAGGTGCAATTACCTGCATTGAACAACCTGCAAGTGGAAGAGACATTCTTCTTGGCTTACTGTCTGTTGAAACTGCCCCCCCACGCCCTCCTCGAAAGGGCTGCCTGAAATTATTTTTCTTCTGAGAGAACAACTTATCATTTTCAGACTTCTTAACATGGACAACACTATCGGTACCACTCTCAGCTTTACCTTTACCCATGTGTACGATCCACAGTCTAACCTCAATCTGGTCCCACTCAAGTTCTGGACAGACAGACATTTTTTTGCGGAACTCACAATCATATGAGTACCACCCCATCCCGGAAGATGCTTCAGCTTCATTGGTTATGATACTATTATACTGGAATAGACCTTGCGCCTGATTAGGGAAGCGCTCTGTGACCACCGCTGCCAGAATGGCAAATGCCTGACGCCAGTTTTTTATTGTCTTTTCTGGCCATGACTGAAATCGCGCCTTCTTCACCTCATCCTTGGAGCCCATTCTTGTCACATCCGACCCCTGCGCCCCCAACATCAACAGGGAAAAAATGTCTATGAACTCTCTACGCCATATGCCCTCCTTCGCTGCCTGCGGGACCAACCAGGCTAGGGAACATTTGCCCGACAAGAGGGGCGCCATGGTCATCAATACTGTGGGCGCAGGTAGGGCCACCCCCAAAGTCGAGGAGGCCGCAGAAGTACTGGGTGCCACAGTGGGAGGAGCGGCCGGGGAAACAGCCTGTGACAGGGACGTGGGCGCAGCGGGTGTGAGTGTATCCTGGGACACACTTGGGGCCAACGGCAACACTTGGGTAGAAGGCACTGAGGAAACAATCGTTTGGGGCGTACTGACAGGCAGGGAGACAACACCTGACAAGGGACTGGCAATGTCCTCCCCTTGAGCTGAAAGCCCACCCCACACTCGGGCCACGTCCGCCTCCGCCTCCCCAGCGGCAAGAAGTGGCGTCGCAACTGACGGTACCACAGTCTGTGAGTGCCTTGTATCAGGGGACTGCACAGGGGGAGCACGCAGACCGGCTCTGATTTCCGACATGAACAAAGCCAGCGAGTCTGTAATCTTACCCAGATCTTCCCGGGTAGCAAATTCCACACTAGGCACCGCCGAGCGAGGGGGCGACAGAGGGCACACCCGGATCGCCGCCGGGGGGGATGCCGGGGCGTGCACAATGACATTCCTGACTGGGTCCGCCGCCCTGATCTTAGTGGGGGGTTCTGCAGGGAAGTCCTTCACTGTCGGCTTCCTAGTGCGCTTAGGCCTCCCTGTGGCCGGGTCCTCTGCCACTTCTATTTCAGTTATCTGTGGGGCGGGGGCCGGCCCGGGGGCTTTAGGGGGGTTGGCCAACAACAGTTCACTGGCCCACGCCACCCCATTAGCTTTTATCATATCCAACAAAACTTTCATCTGTGGGTCCTGGGAAGGTCCTAGACCCGAGTCATCAACCTGGGACGTCTGCGTAAAAAGGGGTGGGGACCCCTGACTCTCCATGGTGCCTTCGAGTGTATCCTGCAAAAGAGATAACCATGAGCCACCATTTCCAACATCTTTGTCAAGCAAGCACGCACGCCCCACCCACTGACTGGCCGCCCCCCAGATCCACGAGGTACTCTCCAACCGAGGCTTTTAAGGAGAGTGCGGGGTGGTTAGGATGGACACTTGGTACCTGTAGAAAACGAGAACGGATATTTGCAAATATCTTAGTACCTCCTTAGTACAGGCCCACTCTTATGCGTACATACCTCTTCTGCTATTCCAACAGAAAGCTAACGAGGTCCGAAACTAAGAGGGTGCCCCCGGAATCTGCTCCAACGACTGAGTGCACTTGCACTAGCTCTAGATGCAGTGAGCGAATGCGAGACTGAATCTGCAAAACAAAGTACGACAATGTTACAAAACGCCCGCGCCATATGCATTATGGCCTTACACCCCTAAAGGAAAGGATCGTTAGGACAGCGCTGTTAGCGGCCACCTCGCCCCAAGCACGGTACCCCTGTGTGGACCCCAGGTGCCTAAACGATGGGGCCACCCCCCCAAGCCCGATCCACCTGCATCGTGCTCGCTGGTTGGCCTCCCAACTCCAACTCTAACCCTGTGTGTGGATAAGTCCGAGATGGATCGCCCTACAATCCAGGATGCCCTTGGCGGTCGGGGGGGGGCTGGAAGCAAGCGGGTTAGGTTAGCAATAAACCGTTAGCAACAACATTACATCCCGGGCATACCCATAATTGCCAGCATACATCGTTAGGCAGCCGCAGATTATGCCCGGGCACACACCATACTTGCCAGAATACATCGTTAGGCAGCCGCAGCCTATGCGCAACCGCCACCTTGGTAAGCACTACCTGAAGCGCTCGTCGGGTACCGTACCCACATGGACCTGAGATCGCAAATGGACATGCAAAACTGTAACATGACTAGGCAACCGCAAACTAAACAGAAAATTATGCACGCACCAAACATAAACTTTCACGTGTTGGAAGTTAGGGGCGATCGCCCAAGCCTGCCCGACCACAAATTTGCAGAAATGGCCGCTCAAAAATCCCCCGCCCGCAATGGCCGCTGGGAGAGCCGGAAGCCGGAGTGGGGGGGGGGGGGGGTTTGTTATGTGAATATTCGGCAGCCAGTGCTACGGGGAAACAACCCATATTTTAAAACGTGCACCTGGACCCCGCCACCAAGGGGTTGCCCCCCCCCCCACCGAAACGAGTTTAAAAAGCAAGCGTCGCCACTGCGCCGCCATGTGGGAAACCGCGGGAAAATCAGTGATACATGTCGACAAAGATAGGACAGAGATAGGCAAAGCTCAGGGTCGCACGGCATGGGAACACTCTACAAGCATGGGTACACACTACAAGCACGGCCGCGATAACCGCGGCGGGGCCGACTGATTACAGGCCGGCCCGCTGAACCCCACCCGCCGACAAGCGGGCGAGGAAACGGAGACCACATCGGGGACCGGACGTCCCCCCCCACAGCACCCCACGCTAATGGGCCGCCTCGCCAGGCTCACGACTCCAGGGAGGGAGCAGGCGGCAGAAAAAAAGGGGGGGGGAGAATAGGCCAAGGCCTTGCTCACCTCAAGAGAGTGTCCCAAAAAGAGTGTCCCGAAGACTCGCGACGGCGTCCGGAGCGGCAAAGAGGCCCTCCAACGGGGTGCTGGAACTTATGTACCCCTGGAGGCCCCTCCCCGCCGCCCCGGAAGAGAAACACCGCCAGCCGCCTCCTCCAACCAGTGAGGAGGAGAAGCTGAACATCCTGCTGGGGGCGGGGCAGCCCTCCGCGACTAGTGGCCCGCCCTCTCTATGGCCCCTGCGTGGCCTCGGGCAGGCGCATTTCGTTCTCAGAAACCGAAAAAAGATCAGGGCTTAAGGCAATGCTGCGCCCTGCCCGAGTACAGTAGCTTAGTAGATTGACTCTGCCGTAGCACCGGTTCAGATCCTGTCTGGGTGTCTACGTTCATCTTCTCCAGGAAAGCAAAACAAGTATGGCCTGAAGGGAAAGCGGCTGACAAAAAAAAATGTGTCTGCATTCGTCTTCTGCAGGAAAACAAAACAAGCATTACCCGAAAGGAAAGCGGCTGACCAGAAACAAGCATTGGCCACGAAAGTCATTGCGATCACGATCGCTGTGAAAGCAAAAGTGATCGCGATGACACTCTAAAACATGCAAGGATGTGCGCGTTCTAGCAAGTTGGTCGCAGCTGTGGAAGCACATCCTAATGACGCTACTAAATGTCTCTCCGAGCAGCGCATGTACGCTAACTTAGCGAGACCTAAAAAAAAACACTGCAAGCTGCGATGGCACCTTGAGATTACTAAGGAAAGTACTCCAACTCCTCCCTTTCTCAGTCAGGCTCGGGTACTAGCACGTCTGGACTATGGCAATGCCATATACCTTGGCTCACCATCTTACGTGGTCAATAGGCTTGAAGCTGTGCCGAACGTGGCGGCTCCACTGCTTATAGACTCACCCAGACATCAGTCAGCCACCAAGGCTCTCGGGGATCAGCACAGGCTCCCGGTGGAGCACAGGGTAGAGTTTAATTCCTTATGCATCATTCGCAGGGCAATAAACAGCAGATTCCCCCGACTGCTACGCTCACTGGCCTCCTCCTGTGTACCCAGGAGGCCTCTGAGATCAGTCTCTGCCCACCTCCCAAAGGTCCCCAGCATTCGGGGTGGGCACTCCAGGTTTTCCTGGCATCCAAGCCCTGGAATTCTCTTCCCCTGCAGCTACGTCATTGGAGCAAGAACTCCTGTGCCTTAAAGCCCTGCAGACCTGGCTATTCAAGGGATATTATCATACCAGTATACAGCAGTTGCAGAAGCACTGGGAAGCCCACAGGTAGTGGCGCGCAATACAAAAAGCATAGAATATTCCAGAACATCTACTGTTCAACCTGCCATTGAAAAGGCTGCTTCTGTTGAAAATTGAAAAACTGTCTGATATGTAACAACACACTTTTTTACTCTGTTTGCTGTCCAATTGTGATGCTTGAAAATGAAAACAAATAAATAAAATGTTTCCGCTGTAAAGTGGTCCTTCAGGGCCTACGGCGTTTTCAACAATTTTTAAAGTGAAAACCGGATGTAAAATGCTGTATTTGACCCAAATGTGTCACGGTTTTCATTGGGTGAGAACCTGCACCCAAACTCTCTTGAGGAAGACATGCTCGCTCACTGCAATCCAACTCTGCCCAATGCCCGTGAAGGGGGGGGGGCTGCACCAGTTAATGTAGTGGGTAGAAGCCGTCAGAGAAGTTTCAGGCACTTGCACGAATCTTATTACAAATTAAACAGTGCAGGAAAGTCTTTGTGAGAATCTTCAGATAAGTAATAATTCCCTGTCCCCCAGTAACAAGGAAGGAAGGCTCAACCTTGATGAGCTCAGCCACTGATGACGTCAGCCACAGAGGGTGACTTTGGCTTCCCAACTTTCACTTTTATTTCATTTGAGACACTGTTTCCTTGCATTTTGCGGTTTTGTTGTTGCAAAGCAGAACCTTTCTCTTCTTTTAGAATGGAATGGACCCCAGATGTGCTGGATAAGAGGTGAGGGGGAGGGGAACTAGGAGGGGATGGTTTTCGGATTTTCGGTTGTTGTAACATGAGCTCCAGCAAACATATCAGGTATGTGTCTAAACCCCACTTTCTGTTGGTTGTGCCTCCGATGAGCAGTATCGGATCCCACCAGCAGAGGGAGATAAAAGGAATGTTTGGACAGCAGTGTGAGAGTGTGTGGCTGTGAGTTTCATTTCCATTTCGTTTTAGGAATGCTTATTAAACACAGTTTTACATTTTCCGGCCACTACAACTAATTCTTACTGCAGCCTCACTGACTATTCCTTAATTTACTAATCTAAGGAACCTCTGACCTGCGGGTCACCCAAGATGCCAGCAGCGAGTGTTTAACCCACAGCAGTGACATGTATGGCTTGCTTGAGGCAACTTATTGCACCTGTCAGGTTACCGTAATATCACTCGAACCCCCCGTGTAATAACACCAGAAGAGCCCCCGGGGGAGTCTGGCTGCTGTCAAAGGTCGCAGGAGGAGCAAAGCTCGGTTGAGACAACAGAGCCCTTTACAGGTGAGCTGAGGATACCCAGAGGTGGCGTCACGTGCACGCGGGTGAGAGCTGTCAATCTGAATGATTGACAGCTCACATTCAGGAGTTTTTAAAGCGCAGACACGCACCAGTGAGGGGCGCTCTCTGGGGGTTCAGCGTCACCCCTTGAGGCATAAAATAAATAAATATATAAAATAAATACATTTCTGAAGTAGCTGTTGCTGCATTTTAGTAGGGCAGGATCAAAACCCGAAAGTCATCAGAGGCAGCGCAACCTGCACCTGCCTGCACAAGCCCCGCCTCCTACCTGCACAAGCCCCGCCTCCTACCTGCACAAGCCCCGCCTCCTACCTGCACAAGCTCCGCCTCCTACCTGCACAAGCTCCGCCTCCTACCTGCACAAGCTCCGCCTCCTACCGGCGCAAGCTCCGCCTCCTACCTGCACAAGCTCCGCCTCCTGTCGCAGGTGTCTTGTCCGCGGCTGCCCATAGGCCGGTGCCCTCTGCCCCCTTCCGCTGACCCCACCGAGGCTATAAATCCCCGGCTCCGGCCGTTCTCAGTTTGATTCTACAATGGACTGGAACAAAAAGAAAACCCACTAATCCGGAAACTTGCAGATATCTCCACAAACCCATTTGACCGCTACCCGCGTCCCATTGAAGCGCTAACCTTGCGAAACTGAACCAGCAACGCATCATCCAAAAACTCATCACTGCCTGAAGGCAAAACGCCGGCGGATACACAACTCACCGCTGCCCGATGGCATAATAGCCTCGGCAAGCACCCAAACCTCAACACTAACAGAAGGTTCAAGACGGACAAAGACGAAACTCTCTGAGGAAACATGCTGACATATCTGCAAACTCTACTGACCGCTACCAGCGGCCCATCACTGAGCTGACCATGTGATACAACCTCAACTGTGACAAAGCGTCACACACCAATTAGACAACCTAAACAGCGACTACAAAATTCTAAATGAATATGGAGTAATGAGGCTACTGCCTCGGTATCCAAAAACTCATCACTGTCAGAAGGTATCTGACAGGAGAAGACATGACTCAGACTTCTCAGTTTGATGGCGGTGTTGTTGGGAGGGGGGTGTTGATGGAAGTGGGTGCAAAGGGGTTGCAGAAAAAATGTGGGTGTAAAGGGTTTGTTTTGTTTATTGATTTGCGTGTGTTAGGTAAAGTTATCCTGTTTTTTTTTACTTTTTCATACTTCGACTTTCGGATTTTTTTAACATTTCTAAGCTGCTGCAAATTCGTAGAATACGGGAACAAACCGCAAACTGAGGGCGGGAGGCGTCTGGATGGGTTCGAGGGGATGAACCTGTGAGGGGGGAGGGGGTGTCAAACTGGACCCCACTGCAAACCTCGCTGACAGGCCGGCTGCATTCAATGTTGGTTCCCGAAGTGAACCCCGTTCCTTGTTTGGTTGAGGGGGACTCCACGGACACCTGTCCCCCTTTGTGCCTGGACGCGCCTCGCTCTGCCCTCGGCGCTTTCCACAGAGCGTTGGTCGGGAGTGTGTCAGTGGCTGAAATTTACTTCGGTTTCTCCTCGCCTAAAGTGTTCATTTTGTATGCTGTTTGTGTTCATTATTTCGTCTAGTTTTTTAAAGTGTTTTTCCCCAATGCTTTTTGAATATTTTCAAAATCTGCATCGATTTTTGTTTACACCCCGGTACAAGTCATACATTTGAAATGTTGAGGTTCTAGTGGTAAATTAAGGTAGAACAGGGCAAACCCGTTTCCAACCAACTAGAACTACAGCCCCCAGAATGCACTGCTTTGTATAAATTGAACCTTGGCAGACTTGCCGACCATCCCGATTCAGGCGGGAGACGGCCGATTTGAAGGCTCGTCTCCCGATTCACGCATCTAGAAACCCGAAGCCGGCCGGCACTAATGAGGTCACCTGCTGCTCTAGGCTGCAAAATATCGAAAACAAATTTTAATGGGATGTTTCAAAGATGGACTAGAGTTTCTGTTCATGCCATGACCAGAATAAACTCATTTCCGAGTTGGGGGATTTTAGGTTAACGAGTTGCATTAAAAGTCTCATATTAAAGGCAATGCCCGCGCCCCTGTGCCAAGAAGCTGCAACTCCTGTTGGCTTACTACTTGCAATGCTTTGAAGAGGACAAAGCTTCGGGTCTTTAGGGGAGTGCACAGGTGTTCAGAGGGGGATTCTGGCCACTCTGCAAACCGAGTGTAAAAGGGGAAAAAACCCACGTAAGGATGAGAGAATTAAGATCCAGGAATTCTGTCTAGAAACCTGGTTAACTGGCTGTGTCCGGTTTCCTAACATAAACATAGTAAAAAAAAATGTCTAACTGTACAGCTAAATACATCATTAACTAGTCTGAATTAGCTTGTGTGAAATCTGATACATTTTTTACTTTCGATATTCAACATGGCATGTTCACAAACACTTTTGTAACCCATAAATGTGATCATCCTAGCCGTCCCTCTGGTGAAGCCGTGATATAACATTTAATACACTATTGTGAAACATTACCTATGAGGCTAACATTGCAAGAATCTACGCCACGTGCCAGCATTGTTAAAATAAACATTTGAGCTACTATGGTCAAGCAAGGGACTGATTCAACCAGCGTTGAACCTGGGATCATGTTAGTCGCTACTTATTGGATATCCGTTGTCCTACCTGTTTTCAATCATTGTGCCAATATCGGCCTGCACACCATCCCCCCAAAGTCATGATCCCCATCATAAATAAGTGGACAAGAAAACTTGTAGATGGGAAAAAGTAGTCGCAGGTTTATTAGCATCTCATTGCCAAAACATGGTGGGTTAACTTACAGATGATCCAAAGGCAAGCCGCCCCTCGCAGCTTGCCACCTGATAGGCCAAGTAGCCCGCGGCCTTGGCCATACGGTGCTTAGCCGTTGCGGTGAGAGGATAGCCCCTCACCTGTCCGGTGAACCATTGGTCCACCCTCTAGCTCGCACCCCCCCCCCTACGAGGGGCGGAGCGTTCAAGCAACCCCCGGTTGTCCAGGTAACCAACCGCCCGTAGGATAACGGGGCGCCGTCGCACCCCCAGAGTCCACCGCACGGATCTCCCAGGGATAATAGGCCTCAGCACCCTTTGTGCTTCTGCATAGGGTACTCCTAAGTACCTTTCGCCTCTGGATCATCATGTAACTCCTCCACAGCCCTGGATGTGGCGACCGACACAGGCAGGGCCCCCCACCAGAGCTACCTCCTAGACGCAGCCTGCAGAGATTAGCGCTTCTTGAATGTCCAACAGAAATAAATCCATGCCTACTTTGGACAGGTGGACTCCTTCTTCATCAAGGCAACCAGGGGCTTTGGCGCAAAGTTCCCCGTGCCTAATAAAGCCGAAGCCCATCAGCTCCGCGAACTTACGCATAGCGCAGTTTACTTTCCTTCGCGCCACTTCTATTGCTTGCCCAGAGCGAGCACCTATCCAAAACCGGCGTGGTGTGATCTCAGACCACCAAAGATCGCAAGGACCCAATAAATTGCTGATTTTGGTAATGTTCACTTTCATGTCCCTTAGGAGAAACCTTTTCCCCAGGAAAGGCAAGTCGTTCCCTCCCACGTGCAGGATGAGCACGTCTGGAGGGTGGGCGTTCCCTTGTAATTCTCGTGTTAGCAAGCCCAACACCCTGCTCCACCGCAAGCCAGTGATTCCACGCCACACAAACTGAGTTTTGCTAAACCCATAATTCCATTTTCTGCTTTCTGCCCACAGGGCCAACTTGGAAACCCCCTCGTGTCCCAGCACCCAGATCGTTGTTCCTGGTAAATAAAGAGAAGTGTTGTATGTAACTTATTTATTAAACATACAATAATCACACTGGTAAAAATACCACACTGGAAACCAACACAGCAAAACACTGTACATGGGACAGGGCCCCGGGTGCCCAATCTACACAGATACTGTTTCAAGTCCCAGGACAGCACAGAACACATCTCTCGTGCTCACAGAGCACTACCTGCTACTGTCTAGTCGGATGTACCTTTTGTAACAGTCAGATGACCATCTCCCCAGTTGTTTGATGCCCTCTACCTGTACCCCTTCTGAGGATGCAGTTGTGGCTGCGCCTATGCGGAAAGAGTGGGAGCTGTACTTTTTTTCCACCGATGAGACACCTGCTGCTAACAAGCATGCGTGCATGACATGTTCTACTTGGAATTTAGTCAAAGGGGTGCCACCTGCATGCAAGAGGAGATAACCCATACCGGGGGGACGGATGGCGAGGTAAGCCGACAGGAGGCTCACGGGGCAAAATTTGGGCGAGCCAAGGCTTTGTAACCAGAGTTCTATCACCCTGCCCCTCTGATCAGTCTTGGGTTGGCGCAGGGTAATCTTGAGCGTGTCCCCCAAAACCAGGACGTCCTGCAGAGACAACGCTATACCTGACATGTCATGCTTGGATTTAGCAACCAGCTCAGAGATCCTGAACGCGCCGAAGAAGGCTAGACTAAAAGCAGATGCAAACAAGGCAGCCTCGTGGGCGGACGAAGTGATCTGAGGCAAGCACAGGATCATACTCTGGAGAATGGCAAAACCAATAGGCAATCTGTTATCGGGCACTTTGGGTTCCCCTCTAGCCCATCCTTTTAACGCTGCCCTGGTGACAAATGAACTGGTAGGGTCTGCCTGTCCTATCAACTTGGCCTTGTGACTGATGGCTGCTATGTGGCCAGAGATCCAAGAGTGGCTCTTATTGTTGTCTTTTACCCACAGGATGAAGGCCTGGACTTTCAATTCTGCCGCATCCCCCGCAACTTCCCAAGGCCCGACAGTGGCACAAAATTTCTTCACACAAGCCTTGTATCTATTGATAGTGTTCTGCGCCAGGGACATCTCCCCCAGAGCCCTCATCCTGTTCACCACTTCAGCAGGTACCAGAGGCGTGCAGGGAAAGGGGTGGCTTCCTCTCTCGCTCTCGGCCAAGCTTCTCGGAACCGCTGCCACTGAAAACGAGAGAGAGGGTCAGCAGCGACGTTCTTGATGCCCTGAATGTGACGCACTCTGCATTCAACATTGTTATAAAGGCAAGTACGCACCAGCTCGCGCAGTAGACAAAGAACCAGGGGGCAAGAAGCAGAGTGGGAGTTGATGGCCTGAACCACTGCTAAATTATTTGACCAAAGCAGAACCCTTTTGGCGGACAGGATGGCAGGCCATAGGTGGAAGGCCACCACGATGGGGAAGAGCTCAAGTACCGTGATCTTGGCAGTCACCTTTTTCTTGATCCATGCGTTGGGCCACTTCTCTGCGCACCACTCCCTGTCTAAAATGGCCCCAAAACTGTGCCTGCCTGAAGAGTCCGTGAACAGAGCAAGGTCAGGGCTGCCCGCCCAGGGAGCCCTCCAAATCACTGTCCCATTGAAATTGCGCAGGAACTCAGCCCACATGGCCAAATCATGCTGAATACCTTTGCTCAGTTTCACCATATGGTGTTTCTTGGAAATGTTAGCAGTGGCCCTAGCAAGTCTCCAGGCAAAGACCCTACCTGCTGGAATTATTCTAGCAGCAAAGTTGAGCAGGCCTAGGATGCTCTGGATACAGCCCAGGGAAGCTTTGTCAAGCCCTACCAGCGCATGAATCTTGCTAGACAGGTCGCGCACCTTCTCTTCAGGTAATCTGGACTCCCCTGCAATTGTATCGATCTCTATACCCAAAAAGGTCAGGATTTGAGCCGGCCCCACTGTCTTACCCGGGGCAAGGGGGACCCCCAGGTGGTCTGTAAGGAGGACAAAATCTGCCAGGGCCTGTGAGCACAGCTGTGTCCCGCCACTCCTGATAAACAAAAAGTCATCCAAGTAATGAGTCACCCCTTTTACACCGTATGTGTCTTGTAGTGCCCATTGCAGGAAACAACTAAAAGCTTCGAAGTACGCACAGGACACAGCACAACCCATAGGCATGCATTTGTCAAAGTAGAACATGCCGTCGAGCTTGAAACCTAGCAGGTGATAGCTGGTCGGGTGGACTGGTAGTAACCTGAAAGCTGATTCGATGTCAGCTTTGGCTAACCAGGCCCCTCTGCCCGCTCTCCTGACCAGATCCAATGCTATATCCAGTGTGGCATAAGACACAGAGCATGCTTCCTCAACTAGCCCGTCGTTGACCGAATTCCCTTTAGGGTAGGAAAGGTGGTGTATCAGTCTAAAGGCACCTGGTTCCTTTTTGGGCACTACCCCCAAGGGAGATACAACAAAATTCTCTAGAGGTCGGTGCAGAAAAGGACCTCCTATCCTGTTCAGCGCTCTCTCTTTGTCAACCTTTGCCCTCACCACATCTGGTTGTTCCTTGGCAGATCTGAGGTTATCAGCATCCCTGCTTCCCAGGGTACCCAAGAAAGGGATCCTAAAACCTTCGTGGAAACCAGATAACAGCAAGCGGCTGTCTGCCTCTACAGGATAACGCCTTAGCAAAGGAGTGATGTTGTCAAGGATCACAGGGGACCCTCCCAGTGGCACTAGCCGGTGTGAACTTGGTGGCGGAGAGGATGAGACTGGAGAGAGAGGGCTCCCAGAAAGCTTGCTGAAATGCAACGATGGAGGAATAGAGGGCGTGAAAGGAGAGGCCAAACCCGGAGACCTGCAGCCTGAACCCAACTTACTGTCCCCCCTTGCTAGCTGGCTGGGAGCTCTGCTTGGATTGGCAAGAGGCTGAGGTTGCGGGCTGGGGCCGCCCACAGGTGTTACAGGAGTGGACAAACTTACATGTCTTCCCCCAGGAGCAAGACCCATTGTTAAACAGGCGACAGGCGCCAGGGGGAGAACGCTTGAAGCCACCTCTGGCTCCACCTCCTCTGCGGCCCCCTCGAAAGGAATGTTTACCTTTACCCCGAAAAAAGGAAGATCCCCCGTGGAAGCCTGCCCACTGGGAGCGCTGTTAGCTGAACCCACTTCAAACTGGCCCCGAGCTCCCACGTGCTCCATCCAGAGCTGCACCTCCTTCTGATCCCAGTTCATCTCTGGGCACTGAGACATTTTTCTACGGAACTCCCTATCATAGTTGATCCATCCGTTACCACCCCATTTCAAGGCCTCATTGTGGAGTATTGAACCAGTCCCGGGCCCTGTTCCGGAAAACGTTCCATGGTGACAGACGCTAAGATGGAGAAAGCTTTAAGCCAATTAGCAATGTTCTTCTCAGGCCATGGCTGGTACTTAACCTTTTTATCATCTTCCTTTACCCCAAACTTTCTAGCATCCATGCCTTCCTGACCTAACATGAGAAGAGTAAAAATGTCAATGAACTCTCTTCTCCAAATGCCCTCTTTGGCAGCTTGGGGTACCTGCCAAGCCAGAGAGCATCGCCCAGAGAGGAGCGGGGCAGTGGAGATCGCGGGGACAGGTGTAGCCACCGGAACAGGCAAAGGGCTGGCGGTAGGAGGCACCCCCGAGGGAGCGCTTGAGGAAGCGGAGGGTGAGGTAGGATCCATAACAGTGGCCGCGGAAGGAGCGGCGGGGGAGCTCACCAGCGGCGACCCACTAGACGCCCCATTCGAGGTTGTGGGAGCCACAGGTGGTGTTGCAACATGTACTGAATCCCCCTGCTTCGCAGCCTGCACCGATGACCAAACAGTGGAGGCTGCCAGAACTGGACTCCCGCTAACCCCGCCACTACCCCCAGCTTGCGGAGAGCTAGAAACAGGTAACCCCCCTTGGAAGCGTTCCATAAAATTGTTCAAAGAGTCCAAAACTTTGGTCAGATCGTCTTTAGTTGCAAAATTACCTTGGGTCGCCTGATTGTCCTTGGGGAGGGCCGGAGGCGGTGACGTAGCACTTGCCCCCAGTGACGGGACCTCTCGAGGGTTCGCCACAGATTTGCTTCTTGTCAGCGGCAAAGATTCCAAGGGGAAATCCCTAACAGTGGGCTTTCTGATCCGCTTGGGCCTGGATGGAGCGGCATCGGTATTGTTCAGTGTATCGGGCGAAGGGGATTCAGCCGGGAAACCTGAATCCTCTGGCTCTGGCGTGTTCAACAAGTTCTGTGCCCAGGCAAGGCCCTTCAGCTTTGCCAGTTCAAAAAAGTCAGCCCACACTGCGTCTTGGGAGGTGCCCGACAACAAGTTCTCCACCTGGGTATTTTCTTGGAAGAGGGGAGGGGAACCCTGGCTGTCCATTCTCGCTACAAAACGATCGCATGGAATCAGGGGATAAAAATTAGGATCAGCCACAGCACACACATGGAGAAAGAACCTGGCCTTCGTGAGAATCAACAAGGTGTGTGTCCCAGACCCCTCCATACTTACATCCCAGTGGTGCGACAAGCGGAACGAAAATTCCGATCGATTCGGAGAACTCCGCGAGTGAGAGTGAGAAGGGGCTATGGAGGGAAAAGGTGAACGTTAGTTGTCGCACTTGTAGGTGACAATCTCATAGACCACGAACCGACTTGTTCCCTCTCCCTTTCTGCGTGCATACGTTCTCCCTTCCATGTCCACCCCAAAATACAGGTCCTTCCGGTATACCTGTCTCTGGCCCACTAGTGTCCACCTGTTCTGCTTCCTTGACCTTCCGCTGATGACTTTACTTTGTAATCTGAAAAATAAAGAACAGTGTCACAACGTTTCTTCCCATTCATTTAAATGGGCTCCTTCATCTGTTGTGCTCCTTCCACTTCAGGCGTCGTGCCACTGTATTTCCGCTCCTTCTCATCCAGTCCTTGCCAGTCGTATACATTCAATCCTGTAAGATACGGATGTTAGTGCCACCTTATATGTACCATATATCAGTCCTCAAGAGATCTCCCAGTCTCCTTAAACAAGCTACCCACCAAACATGGTTACCAAATAGCTCAGTTGTCCAAAGCGAAACCTAATGCTGTTGCCAATGCTTGATTGGGAAAGTGGCCATACCGGGGGAGCGAAAAGAAAGCACGGTATGCTTTTCCCAGGCAGCCCAGTGGCGAGGTCCCCTTGCACTCGGCGGAGTAACTCACAGCCCGGCCGCCCCCTAAAGGACGAGCCGCTACCGAGGAAACGCTGTCAAACCGGTCGAACAGAGAATACTAAGGAGAATAAGGCGGAGCCTGCGGCAAAATCGGGGAAAAGCGAGGCTGGCGAAGCACAGCCGAAAGCCACCAGTGTATAAATAGATCGTCGCGAGCACCAGTGGCGGCGTGCCTACTGGGAAGGGGCGGGGCGGGGCGGGGCAGGGTAGGGTGGCGGTCCATCAGGGTAGCTCGCGCAGAGACGGCACAGCGCACGGAAGCACCCCCCCCCGAGACAGGGGAGCAACACCCCTCCCCCCGCCAAAGGGGGGAGAAGCAGCGCAACGTCCAAAACCCCCGCTGGCCCTGTAACAGCGAGAGCCAGGGCAGGGGGGGTAGGGTCCCGCAAGCCCCGAGGGCCGGAGCAGCTGCCAGAAAACACTCAACGGACCCCCCGGACCTCCATGGGCTTCCTGGGAAAGCAGTCGGGCATGTACATGCAGGGCAAGATGCGGTGCGGCACACAGGGCAATGGCCAGCCGCGGCTAGCCACAAAGTCGACTCCCTCAGAACAACGAGAGTCGGGCCCACGAAAACAAAGGGATCCCTTGAGGTGCACCCAAGGGGAGCAGACACAACGAACGCAAGCACCCCCGAAGGCATAGGCATGCCCCTGTACCGGCTCGACAAGGGAAAAGCGGATAAAACAAAAGGCCAGTGAGCAGCTGGCCTGCGCTACCTACACGGGGCACAAGCAGAGCCCGCAGTGCCCCATGCTGCCAAAGAGACACTCCGCAACAAGGTGGAAAGACGAGTGCCGAGCCCGGGGGCAAGCAGCAAAGCCCCCCAAACACAAAGGCCCCTGCACTACGTGGAAGGCATGAGGTGAAGGTGACCAAAGATGGCCGCCCACCCCCGCCCCTCCCCCCCTAGGCCGAAGGGACCGTTACCCTAGAAGATGGCCGCATGGGCGACCTAACCCTCGTGACCGGACAATGGCGGCCCCTCAAAATAGCCACCTTCTCTAGTCAGAGGACCAGGGGCACCCCAAGCCTACCCCCCTGAAAAGAACCCCGCGGAGGGACAGGGACCACGAGAAAGGAAAGGCAGGCGACTCAGGGGCTACATAACTACAAGCCCCGGGGGATCGAACAAAAAGATGGAGAAAGTCACAGGATGCTGAGCCGACTCCGGGGTTAAAACCCCGTTCCCCAGCTCCAGAGTTGACAGCCGTGAACGAAATGCCACCACCTCTCCTACAGGAGAGAGACACCTGGGAAAGCGAGTGGGCCGCCTGCCCCGGTCAGGGTGCACGCTTGCTAACTAACGGACTGGGAGGGGGAAAAAAGGGGGGCCGCCGAGGACCCGCTGAAACCAGGACTGAGCAGGCTGAGAAATGTTGGAGCAGCACAAGCTGACTCCGGGCCCGGGCGAGATCCAGTGAAAACACAACGGACCGAAAACTCCCCGACCCAGCCGGATGCCAGCAACTTCCCCCGCCCTGGTCGAAAACCCCGGGTGGCCCAACTCACAAGGAAGGAAGAGTTAAAGGGAGCCACAACAGCAGACGCTCGGGAAGGACCCTGGCGGCCCGGAGGCGAACGCGCATCTGAAAGCGCCACTATTGTGTACAGTTACGAAACAGTTCCCCCTTGGACCCGCCCTAGGGAAGCATAAATAAACTACCTATATAAATGTAACAACGATGTTATTCCCAGAAAAATACACCATTACGCAACAGTTCCCCTAGAACCCGCCCCGCAATAAGGGAGAACAAATCACCACATAATAAAATGTAACAACGAAGATACTCCCAGAAACTTAACACAGGTACGCAACAGTTCCCCTAGAACCCGCCCCGCCATAGGGAAGCCAAAGAGAAAAAACATACATAAAATGCAACAATGAAGGAACTCCCAGATAAAATACTGTATCCACGGAGGAAAACGAGACAAATAACTAAAATACAGATAACGCAAAACAGATAGAAACCCAACGACGAGAGAACGCCCCCCCACCAGTGCCCAGCTCCCCTCACCCCCAGAAACAGGAATGCGAAAATAAATTAGCAACCACAGTAACGAAATCAACATGCCCCAGCTACAGCGGCCCGAAACTAAGCAGGCCGCCTGGCCCATCTCAACCCCCCTAATGGGGGGGGGAGCGAGCACGAAGGGGGGGAAAGCCTCTCACCTTAAGTCCTGCTACTCCTGGGCACCGGCAACATCGGGGGCAGCAAGAGCACAAAGAGGCTGCTCGGAGGGAGGGGGGAGACATAAATACCTCGTCCCCCCACCCCCCAAGGGAAGTGTACTGACGTCATTGCAGCGGCCACCAGCCGCTGGACACCAGAAAGGCTGGTGCGCTTGCCATCTTGTTGCACTACGGTGACCGCCCTCTTATGAGGGTCACCTGCAGGGACGTGTCGGGCGGCCTGCATTATATTTTCTGTTATAGCGCCCAACACACAGACCCACCAAATATTATTGAAAAATTATTGAGCGAAAGCAGACTTTCAGGCTCTTTTGAACATCTGTGCTGTAGTGGACGATGCATAGGTGACAATACGTTCATAACCCATACACGATGATTAAATTAAATTTAATTTGACAAATCGATCCTTTGACAAATCTAGATTTGAGCTTTCATGTCTGTGTTTCTGCCCTAGCTTTCCCCATCCCTTACCATGGACCTTTCATCTCAACTAACAGCAGGGCTTTAAGTGGGATGAAAAAACTCAGGGATCTCAAGGGGCGTGGCCAATGCAATTAAGGGCGTGGCTTAAAACACACATAATCTAAAAATGTGTGCTTAGCATAGTGTCGCCCTACAGGTATTTTGCTGCGTCTGTCATTGCGTCCAGATATGATACAAGAAGTAACATCATACCTACAACTGTCAATGGTGGTCAGTTGCAAAGATAAATAAGCAGCAACTGTGAAAGTATTGACAAAGGTTTCACATGAAGCCCTGGTGACACCAGGACAATGTTGCTGCTCCTGACTTCTGAGAAGAGAAATCCAGAGAGAAAATTACTGTCTTTAAAGGATTTCCCTTCCCCTATAATGCTAAAAAATAAAAGGGACCGCCTGTGCCAGGGCACAAAACAGAGCCCGACGGAGACCCGTTTCAAGGCCTCCTTAAAAACAACTGCCGGTGCTCAGACCCGGTGAGACTGCTCTTGGACACTGAAAGCTACCTCTCTCTTAGGCCAACCAAGTGCAGCTGTTTCTAGTGCTTCTGCTCTGCACCCTACTAGCAGGTTTCTTCTTTGTGAGTGAAATTATTGTATTTGCCGTCTCGCAATTTCTGGCAGCTATGTGGTCAAGCGCAGAATTTTAACTATCGGAGCTTGTTTTTAGAAACTTAATTATTTCTTGCATCTTAATGAGGCTAATATATGTATGAATTTTGTCCAATTGTGTCCACTTGTAAATATGCTTTGGAATTCATTCTTTGCTATAACGGATTTATATTGCCATCTATAAGCATTGTTTTTATATGTTTTATATGTCTTTTACTCATCTTTTATGGTACATTACCGAAATAAAGATTTCTTGAATGTGAAATTATTTTTCGCTGTGGGTCTCGTATTCTTATCATTCTTTCTTTACTGAAGTCTTAGTTTTCATATCTCTTTTCATAATGTTGCACTTAACACTTTGCACTAGTGGTCGAAGTGGGGGGGAAAAAGTTGGGGAACTGTGGGCGGAGAATCAGAGGGTGGGAAGAACTTGAGGATTGGATCAGTGGGCGGAGTCAGAGGTGTGGCCAGAATGCACAAAATATCCCAATTTTAAATTTTTGTTTGGCTTTTCACTGACCAGTTACAGCTTATTATGTTATTTAATTCAACCAATGGAAACACATGATTATTTAAGGTTTATTATGAATTATTGACATTACAATACATTCACAAAGTGGGATATGTTTCCAATCACAGAATGTCCCAATATGCCTAAAAGTGGAAGCAGAAGCCATTTGACTCTGAGCCATGCAGTTTCTGTCATCAGCACTTCTACTTACCACAGGACCAGTTCAAACATGAATAGCAAAATATTCTAGTTTGCAAATGTTTTCTATACAATTATGATCCAGGCATATTTGACACAACACATCTGCACATAATCTGACAATTTTAACTTACAATTTGTAGCTGAAACTGATTAAAAATTAAAAAAAAGTGACTTGTGTTGCTGCGAAGTGTACAGCCCTTCGCAAATGTTACCTGATCACCTTTATTACTGCTGTATTTGTATGTTACACTGGTACTAATAAGGCAAAATCTTTCCAGAGACTGTCAGCATGTGTAAAATGTCAAAATAATAAATGATCAGAAAATATACTGTATCACGCTGCAGCCTTTTTTTAGCTGCATAATTTAGTTCACACTGCGCCATATTTTGATCCTCCTTTGCTGCATAATTCCAGTGGCCCCAAAGCAGGCACCACATGTTAAAAGTGCTTGTGCATGAAGCCCAGAGACTGTGAAGTTTGCAAACATAGTTTAGTGTGCGTGCAAATCCTGTATTGCCGTTCCCTTGTGATTTACAACTACTACTGCTGAAACGAGGCTGATGGAGGTACCAATGGGTGTGGTGAACTGGCCTCAACGGCAGGCCCAGCTTTAGCGTTGATGGTGCCCTGTGCGACAATGTTTTATGCCGCCCAATGACCACCTCCGCCACGGATTCCCTCATTACCACCTTTTAACAGTGCCCCTCAAGTCTCCATAACTGCACTCTCTCAGATGTATTTAATTCGATTAACAGCGCAGCTCATACCAGTGTAGGATGTTGGAGCACTTTACATCACACAGAGCCAATCAATGATACGTGCGTAAATCACTGTATAGAAAATGTTATACAAGACAAGGGACTACAAGGTGTAGGAGTCACATGACAACCATATTAGTAGGCAATATAGTTTAATAGTGATTGGTCTGGAGAAACACAAACTGAGAATTTAAAACATAATTCCGTGGTTGGGGTGTTCTCTTCAATACCAGAACGGAATTCAATCAATCAATTAAAACTTTATTCGGTCACATATTGGCCGTAAAAGTAAATTTTACATTAAAAACATTAATGTAGGTTAAAATGGAGAAAGTTATAAAAAACCCAAAGATCAGACATATTCTGATGGGCCAATTCATGATTGTAAACCCACCATATTATTTCGTTTATGGATCGCCCTTGACAGGAAACGTGCAACCCCATAACAAACGAAGGGCAAGAAAGCATTTGTAGGTAGGTAAGTGCGCTCCTAACTTGAGAAAAATGGCAAACTTTAAAAAGTGGTAGAATTTATTTAACTCTCAATTTGGTATAAAAATCACAGAAAAACAAAGTGCAATATATCTTGTTTGGAGAAGTTGTCACATGCGCATGGTTGCAAGGAGCCTAAATTTGAGAAGCCTTTAGGTACAGTTAGGAAACAGTGGATACAACTAAATCTAAACCTAGATAAAATAAAGCGGTGAAGCAGGTTATTAACAAAAGACCAAAATGGTTGGCTTAAAATACAAGGACTTAAGACCATAAAATATCCACACGAAGGTTTCATAAGTTCTTTTGTTTCTCTATCTCAATTCAAAGTCTTAATTTCGGTACGTTTAGTACCATAAAAGATACATCAAAAGCACATGCATGTACATTAAAACTTAATACATTAAAACATAATTAGCGTAATTGGAAAATGACAAGCGAGGTAAAATACAATTAACAGAGGTTCCGGGAGACAGTTTCGTGGGCGATTATCATTACATATAAAACTTCTTTAAATAATTAAGAATATAAAAAGGCATATGTACAGATAAAAATATATGAAATTACCAATGGAACCACAACAATCCAACATTAAATAATGATTGGAGTAGGTTTTGTAAATGTTCTACCAACTCATTAAAACCATATAACTTGAAGCAGCTTATGATTTTTAAAACAAGGAGTTTCTACTGGAGTTTTAGGCCCAATTTAACTCTTATGAAGTTTGTGGCTAACAAAAATCTGCTGATGCCAAAAACAATAACCTGGCTGGTATCAGTTTTCAGAATCCTTCCTGCCTCTTTGTATGATCTTATGCCTATGTTTAGGCAGAGAGGTCTGATCCATCTTTTTCTAGTTGCCACATAGGCCGGGCAAAAACACAAGATTCATCTTCCTTTATTTCATCTTGGCATAGAGTGAATTGATTATCATTAAACCACCTTGCTACACTTACATTTGTCCAAGATACCATATCTATATTTCATGTAAAGTGTCTTAGCTAATGGTGGATGTACCTCATCTAGGAAGCATTCGTATTGTGCCGTATCTTTAAACGTGAGGAAACTGTTCGTTAGTGATCCATACGCTCTTCCATTCAACACATTATGATTCAGATGTGCCCAGAATGATAATTTAAACATTTTCTTCGAGGTTAAGGATAAAGTAGATGGATCGTCCCAGAAATGTACTAAACCAATTTTTGTTAACCAAGATCTAACGTGTTTAAACCATGAAATTGTGTTACAGCTATCCAAGTGCATTATTTCTTCCAGACCATCCTTATAATTTGACAGCTCAGGAGTCGACCAAAGTCTGACCGAGAGCATCAGAGGTCTCAAGATTGCACGGTGGTCAGTACGTTTCAAATTGAGATCTAAAATGAGTGGTACTAATGGTGTGCTGACCGGTAATCTTAACAAAGCTCTATAAAATTTGTTTTCATCAGTTTCAAAGGATTTTTTACACATGGGTCCCCATAGTTCAGCTCCATATAGTGCAGCTGATTGCGCTTTAAACTTAAAGATCTCCAAGGCTGGCGAAACTGCTTTGTTTAGACTATTTACATGTCTTTTTTCTATCTGCGTTTTCCATAGTAAGTTAGAATCTAAGCAAACCCCCAGATAGCTAAAATTCTGTACATGTTCAGTTTTATGACCGTTTAAGGTCAAATTTTCCTTAAAGTTTTTGTGGGGGTTTATAGCCATGTATTTTGTTTTCTTAGCGTTAATCTCAAGGCCCTTTTTGCTGCAATATGTCTCAAATGTATTTAGTAGGTTCTGTAGACCCCTCGGTGTTTTGGATATAAGTATAGTGTTGTCAGCGAAAAGGAGGGCTGGGACCCTTTCACTCCCTAATTTTGGAGAATCATTACTACAATCCTCCATACAAGAAGGAATGTCGTTGACGAACAAGGAGAACAATGTGGGGGCCAACACACATCCTTGGAGAACCCCCCTCTTTATCGGTATTTGAATTGTCAGCTCCCCGCCTGGCCCCACCTAACCTTTGCATAGTTGTTTTCATGTAGCTTTATAATCTGCTCTAAAAGGTTGGCTGGCAGCCCTTGATGCCTAAGTGTCTCCCATAACAACTTACGGGGAATTAAATCAAACGCAGTCCGAAGGTCTACGAAGGCTACATACAAGTGACCCTTTCGCAAAGTGACATATTTCCAGCACAGACAGCGAAACCTGAGGACCTGATCAATAGTACTTATTTTTGCTCTAAACCCTGCTTGGAACTTTGTAAGCACCACTTTTTCCTCCATCCAAGTATTTATACGATTTAAAATATGCCTTGCATAGAACATTTGTAAGATATCAATTAAACTAATAGGGTGATAGTTTGCAGGATCATTCCCATCGCCCTTTTTAAAAATTGTAATAATTTCTGCTCCCCTCCATGTCTCCGGGAGATCTGCACCCGCAGCTACAGCATTGTATAAGCAATTAATATAGGGGCCCCAGATACTGGTCTCGTGTTTGTATAAATCTCCTGGAATTTTATCTAGACCAGGGGCCTTTCCATTTTTGACCGAATTGATAGCTAATTCGGTTTCCTGTAGTTCAAAATCTAATTATTGTTTTTTATTGCGTGGACAAGATCGGCCTTTGCACTTTGGCATTCCTTGTTATACAAGGATTTCCCTACCATCTTAGAGTTACTAACTCCACCAGTCTTTTTTAAATTTTTTGTTACCATTAGGCTAAGTTCTTTAAAAACCCCTGTGTGTAAATCTAGGAATTATTTTTAACCGTCTTGTGAGTCATCATATGGGCCAAGGATTTTGGCAAAAATATTATAAATGTTTGGCAACAAGTCGTCATACTCCAGCATGTACGCCCATTTAACTGTGCGGCGATTATTGCTGACTATAATGTCGTCTGGGCTAGTATGGGTTAATCTCTCGGTCACGCTATACACTAAGCTGCTGTGAAAGAGAAGCTCAAGCGGACGATAGTCTCTTTCTGTTCTAGCTCTAATCTCTATATTTACAGCACACAGCCAAATATCCAATGATAAGATAAGATGATCAATCCTGCTCTGACACTTACGTCTAAAAAAGGTTGGAGCCTTTGGGCTGTCCGATGGTAAACGTCCATTACATGCCCTCAATCCATGACCAGCCATTACCCTTGTAATTTGGAGAACTAGGGTGGTACCTGGGACTGTCCCACTACTATTCATTGTGGGTATCTTATTAGCCCTATCTTCGTCATCTAGTAAGTTTTCAAACCCTTTAATAGGTTTGTAAATGCGGTTAAGATCGCCACCTAATATTATGCTTGTTCCAGGGTCTAGCGCATTTAGGAGTGAGTCTAATTTTTCTATTATTGGTGACTCACTGTATGATGGGCATGGTCTAATATAAATATTGTATAAATGTAAAACCCTTTTATCTTTGGTTACAATTTTAATCCCAAGGACGTCTTGTGAGTCGGTACATAATTGAGTGACACTGATGTTAAGGGTCACTTTTACCCAAATTATAAGACCACCAGAAGGCCTTCCTCTCACAGATGGAACTGCGGCTATTTGAAAGGTTTTGTACCCTACCCTATGTATAGTCTTAGTAGCCCAGGTCTCCTGGAGAATACAGATGTCTCTCGTGTTGATATAATTGTTCCACTCAAGGTCACTAACATTTCTGCCCAGCCCCGCTATGTTCCAGGATATCAATTTTAAATCAGCAATATACTTATGACCTACTGCGCTAGATGGCACTTCCCTTAACATGTTTTCATTGCCATTAGCTCCCCTAGCCAGTAAGTTTTCACATATTGGTCTTGCTGTTGGAATAGAAAGAACAATTTCGCAAACATGTTCTAGTCCTACCTCCAGTTCTTCACAATAAGTGGCATTCCCCTCTGGATTACACTCTACAGGAACTTCCTGCATTTCTACAACTTTCTTGTTCATCATTTGTGGTCAATCGACCGCCTCCAAAGAAGCTAGTTCTTGGAAGCTATTCAGCGCTACAGGAAATGTGAAATTATCAAGGCTGTGGGTTAGTCTTGTTACAACAGGTTTATAGAAGTATCCTAATGGTAGAGCATGAATAATAGTGTTATGAGTTGGCATCTCCTCATGTGCTTTCAATAGCTTCCGGACAGTATGGGGGTGCCTAAAGTTTACGACAATACAGTCACCTTGTATGTCTTTTAATGAATCACCCACCCACCCAACCCTTCTCACCATCAAAATTTCACTCACCTTATAGGGGTTAAACTTTTTATATTTTGAGAGCCAGTCAAGTACTTTATTCCTAAAATTGTCCCAAGTTTCCCTCTGATCTCTCCTTAGGACTGGCACACCTGTTAATACTAATATATAGGGACATGCGGCTGGAGGTAATCTCAGGGTATCAGGTCAGTCCCCTTTGGGCTATGAATGACTGCCCTCGCGCTATCGTTCCCCACATGGTTTATTCCATTAAATTGAATGGGAATGTTACTCTGGGGAGTACTGTCCCTTGACCCCTCTGGTCTTATCCCTGTCCTAGCATGAAAAACAAGACTTGATTGTTTGGGGCTTCGTACAACATCTTTGGCTTTCTCAATTTCCTTGTTTTCTGCCCTCAACTCTAGTAGTAGGCAGGCCCCCTCCATAGATATTCCATTACCCTCTTCGATTACAGTAGACAGTTTAGCTACGGCAAAATTCAACTGATCAATTTTACTATCTAAGACCATCATTTTTGAATTTAGACTTTCATCTATTTGGGTTTGTATCAGATCTAGGGCATTTTTAAAGATGTCCACCACAATGCGATCTTCTCCTTCCTCCGTCCCATTTTTCCTGCCTTGATTTGAGCAAAAATCATTGTCCGTTTGTACCCCAATTGTTCTACATAAGACCTCCTCATATTCTTGTACATTAGTGTCCCCTTTGTTGGTTTTTGCTGTTGTCCCAGACTTCCCTTTCTTATCTCCAGGATTTTTCCCCTTTATTTCCCTTTCAGTACTTCTACTGGTTTTTGGGGTCGTAATCTTGAAAATATCCCTGCAACCCCCGGGTCATTTGTGCTTGGTTGCCCCTCTTTAGTTTGTAATATTTCTGTCACAGAGTTATTCAATATAATTAGAGGGGCTTGAGAACATCTACCCTCGTTCTGATGTGAAGCAATAGCCGGCGACTGTAATAGATTGTCTATATGTTGGGAGATTAGAAGGATCAAGTGATAGCCTTCTCTGTGTCATTTCAATCTCGTGGCACAGTACTTTTTCAGCTCTAATTAAGAAATCATCGAGCGTCCTGGCAGCACCTCCAACGATTAAACATCAAAGTGTAACACCACCAGTACCTTATTTCCGTGTAGACCAAGGGGGGTGGACCAGCCCGGCCTCCTCCGGCCTCGGACGGCCTAAGATGGCCCCGCCCTTGTCCCGGCTTCTCCCGCGCGCGTCCCGCAGGGCGAGGATCCAATCACCCCTTTATGTGCCTCCTGGCGTGCAGTTGCCGTGTCAGCCGGGTCCTCGCCGCGAGTGGGATGCCGGGAAATGTGGTATGGCGTCGGAGCTGGAGCGCTAGTTCCGCTGGTCCTGGGGGGGCCCGGTGGTACTTTTGGCTGCGTCCCAGGGGCAATTTGGCAGCGTCCCAGAGAAAGTTAGAACAAAATCACGAGGGCCTCGGCCCCAATCACCCCTTTAAGCGCTTCCTGGTGCACAATTGCCGTGTCAGCGGCGTCCTTGCCACGAGCGGGATGCCGGGAAACGTGGTCTGGCGTCGGAGATGGAGTGCTAGTCCCTCTGGTCCCGGGGGTCCTGGTGGTAGTTTTGGCAGCGTCCAGGGGGGCAATTTGGAAGCATCCCAGAGCAAGTTAGAACAAGATCAAAAGGGCCTCTGCCCCAATTACCCCTTTATGTGCCTCCTGGCACGTTGTTGCCGTGTCAGCGGCGTCCTCGCCACGAGCGGGAGGCTGGGAAACGTGGTCCGGCGTCGGAGCTGGAGCGCTAGTTCCACTGGTCCCGGTGGTAGTTTTGGCAGCGTCCCGGGGGCAATTTGGCAGCGTCCCAGGGCAAGTTAGAACAAGATCTAATTGCCTCCTACTAAGACATTGAATTTTTACGTTTTTCACAGTTTCAGGTTGCAGCTTGTTTAGATCCCTAAATAGCTCTGGTTGCCAAAGAGTTGAAAGCTGCTGTGAAATATTATTTAACCACAGGATTTCCGTGGCTCTGTCCAAACTCATACAATCATCTCAGATTGTCTGGTTTAGGTATGGTTTATCTTTTGACCAAATGTTTAGCCACCATATAAGGGGAGCTGCAGCAATATTGTCCATCAGGTAGCCCTGTCTTAGTTCCTCATGGATAATAAAAGCTGGAATGCTAGGGGGAGCAGCCAAGAGTTTTGGTTATTTTCTACCACCTGGAGTTCGCTGCTGTCCTTAAAACCCCACACCACACTACCATACGCTGTCATTGCGACACATTTCTCATTATATATTTTTAGTAGTGGTTGTATTTGTTTGCTCCCTAATCTTCTAGCAAAATCCAGTGAAGTTCCAGGTCCTCTTGCCAAAATATTTTTCTTTAAGGCGCGCTGTGCTACCCAGTTGGCCCTGTCAAATAATACGCCCAAGTATGGTTAAGTGGGCACAATGGTTAGCACTCCACCTTTACAGAGAAGAGATTTGCTCCCGCTTTTGGGTAACCTATTGACATAATGTGTGATTTTTTTTAAATTAACTGCAAGATCCAGGGCTACCATAAAATTAATACAAGTGTTAACTAAGGATTTCAGTGCATTTGGGGTCCAGACAATTAAAACTGCATCACCCGCATATAAAAGTGCTGGAATAGATGTAGAACCTACTCTAGGAATGTCAAGGCAAGAGTTAGACAGTACTGCCCCCAGATTATTGATATACAGAGTAAATAAAACTGGGGCAAGGATGCAACCCTGCCGTACTCCTCCAAGCATTAGATAGGGAGCCATATTTGTTATATCTCACTGAGGCAGTTAGATTGAGATGGGACCAATGCAAGAAATTTACTAAATTCATGTCCATCCCTGTATCTATCAATAGGTGCCATAACTTAGACCTGTTTACCCTGTCAAAGGTGGACGTTAAGTCCATAAAAGCCAATGGCATACGTCCTTTTTTGGCTAGGGTATATTTACTGGTAATCATGAGTAGGTTCATGCATTGCTCTACTGTACCTCTACCTTTACTAAAACCAAATTGTAATTCTGACAACACATCCCTTTCTTCCCGCCAGGTCGCTAGGCGGTCTAAAATTACTTTTCCCATGATCTTTGCTGCGGAGTCCAATAAAGAAATTGGGCAATAACATCCCGGGTCTTCCCTGGCTCCTTTTTTTAAAAGTTGGCAATATCACCACTGTTGACCATGAAGGAGGTTGACCAACCCTTACTGCTGCATTAAACACTCCAGTTAAACTTTTCGCCCATACAACCGCATTTGACTAATAAAGGTCCACCGGTATCCACCGGTATCCCATCAGGGCCGGGAGATTTCCTGGCGGACATACCCTCAATGGCTTTATGGACCTCTTTTATATCCACAATCAAGTCTAGGGATAAAGGGCTCTGTACCCAGGAGGGACCTATATGTTCTGCATTAACCACTGAGTAAATTAGTTCAAAGTGGCCAACCCACCTATCAGCTGGGATTGCACACTCTACTTTTGTAGTTCTGTTGTCTTTAAAAAATGAGCTGTTTACCACTTTCCAGAATTTTGCACTATCAGCTAGATCATATGATTTTCTAGAGGATTTAATCAATTTGGGGTCGTTGGGTATGCTTTTTAGGGAAACCATGAGAGCTTTGAGTTTTGGAACAGTCGGCGTCAAACCACTTTACCTCATTTATCCCTGCCTTGTACTTTTTGCTTATTAGCTTATTACCAATTAGCTTACTTAGTCTATAATAAGCCTCTAATACTTCTGTTGGCTCACTGTGTATTTAGACAGCACTCAATTTCCTCTTCGCCCTCAGTATATAGCTGAAGAAAAAAAAGTTCCGGGACAATTTTCTCCCATCTTTACTTTCGGTCCTGGGCCGTTGGCTGAAAACCCCCATTAGTCAGAGCTTTTGGCTCCCCACCCCTGAAGACCAAGTAGCCTTTAGTTTCCACAATAATAGCATTGTGGTCACTAAAACTGATTTGAGCCACCCTAACCTCCCGAATATGTTTGTATATGGGGGCTGAGAATACGACATAGTCTATAGTGGAACTGCAACCTCTACCAAAGAACGATGGAATCACCTATTTTTCCTCCCCAGGCTCTAGACAGTACATACTATTGTTTGCTAATAAACTATCCAGCCGGGTGCCTTGCACTGAGTATTCAAAATGGGCCATTGGTGGTAAATCTTCATTGCGCTCCCTCTTGATCACACAGTTTAATTTACAACGATGAATATTAAAATCCCCCATTATAACTACTTTGTAGGGAGTATGTCTCCCTTGTGCAAGTTCCTCTAAGAAGACATCGAGACCAGTCAGAGGTTCACTCTCAAAATCTCTACAAAACGAGTTATAAAAATTTACAATCACCAGAGTTGCCCCACTTAAAAAGGTCAGTTCTACTGACAGAATATGTGGCGATGGACTGGAGAGACCCTTGATGGTACAGGATAGTTTAAGACAAATTATGGTGAGTAAACCAACCTTCGCTCTACCAGTGATCGAGGGTGAGGCAGCTTTGAAAAAAAGAGCAAACCCATCCACTACAAAAGTATCAGAAGTATCCAGGTCTCTTGGAGTGCAATGATGAGGGCCACCCTTATTACCATTGACCATTGTTCGTCATCTTTTTTTGCCTTCAAACCAGCAATATTCCATGTCATAAGCGTGCATGCCAAGGGATCTCTCACTTTGTCACCTAGGGAATCTAGTCGTCCAATCAGTTGTACTCTTACTAAATCTATCCAAATGAACCCTTTTTGCAACATTAGGATAATCAAAGACTGGGGGAAACAAAACATAACACTCTAATTTATACCTTGCAGTTTGCATGCAGCTCTTAGATGCCAGTATTTTTCAAAGTTCTATGTTAGGATTTTAACTTATAAACTGCAAGTAACAAAAGGATCTCTCTGACAAAAACAGTAAACCACTGACCTATTTACATTTTGTGCACTTTGTGATCCGCATTGTACATGTTCTTTGTAGCAGGCACATTAACCCTCTGCACTATCTTTCCATGAGTCAAAACTTCCTCTAGACAAAACTCTGATCTCTCTCTCTCTCTCTCTAGCAAGAACATTAATCACCGGAGTTATCATGATATTTTTGTTTTAGAAAACTGCTGGAGGCCAGACAGGAGGCAGCAGGTGCTTTTGAATCCATGATATATTTGCAAACACGATGCACCCGCCAAAGTCAGTGCCTGGTGTGGTCACACCGGTCGCACTGCCTTACAGCCGGCCCTTCTCAGAGGTCCTGTCCTGTGACCTCAGTGACAGTCACTGTTGCTCTAGGGTGTGCTGCTTCATCAAGCGTGCCGCTAGCAGCACTGATTCGGCTTTCATGCACTTCCAGGGCAGCTTGACATGTCCGTATATTTAAAGTAAGACAAATAGGGTGAAGCTAGTTTATTCTCATTGAGCGTAGTTTCTTGCAGGTGCACAGTATGTGAGTTAGGGATTCCTCTACTGCTCCGCATGCTCAGCACTTAGCAGCTACAGCCTCTTTGTACCCTCACCCATATTTGTTTGCCAATATTGGAATCAATTTGATTTTGAAATTTGATAGTGCCTCAAAAGACCTTAATACAGTGACTGAGCTTTCGAGAATGTAGAGGATTGTAAGACACAATAAATTTGTTTTAATATGCACAGAGGTGAACTCCAGCTTTTGTTCCTGTTTCATGAGACGCGCATACATTTTGGACCACGTGTCCCAAAATGCACTAGGATCATTATCGTCATGATCCATTGAACAATGATTGGTTCTCCACCATAATACTACATTTCCCAAGTTCCTCACCTTTTGGCAATAAGTAATCGTGGCCGTTCAAACTGCAATTCCCTGCCATTCAGAGCGAGCAACCCGTGGATTAAGTACCATGAAAGACGACTGACAACTTCAGGTAAACCCTGTGTATTAATTTCTATGTTTTAAAATGCGCCACGCTTGGGAGCAGATTGATTAATTAAAGCTTCTGCTTTCAGTAACATGCTACACGCCGTGAGCGGTTAGTTTCAGTAAGACTGTGAGCTACTTCTGTGGGAGGCTGCTTGACTCCAGGGGTAAGCGCATACTTAAAATGCGTTGTGTTTAAGCAATAAAAATGAAAAAATTGAGTAGAGATTTAACATTGTGACTTCCTGTCTACAGTAATGTGTGATAGGAAGAAACCGAGGGGAAGCACAGAAGGGCTTCAAAGCGGCAGCTCGTCTCCCAGGTACACCTACGAGTAGTTAGAATGTTGTCAATAAAAAAACCTTTCTTTAAATTTAAGTAGGAATTCATCTAGAACAACAGGAGTCATTTTGTTTTGCAGATACCCCGCAGTGCACTGACTAAACAGCTACGTTATATTCAAGCAGGGGATACATAGTATCTCTGCAGGTAGGAACCTGGTTTCAATGAAAACCTGTTTTCTGTGTTGCTTTTTGACCAGGATTTTCGATATGGATTATTGTTTTAATTTAAGCAGGTCTACATTAAATGATTTATAATCTGGAGACGCGAGACATTCCCATGCCAGGTATGTCTGTAAACCGTAGGCAGTTCAGCTTTGGATTGAAGGAGTAAATATGGAGCAGGATTAATAGTAAGATTCTGTTTATTATTGTTCTAGATAAAACCCCATTGCATGTAGGAGTGAAACATAGCGCCAATCCAAAAACACAGAAGCCCTGATGAGAGTCCTTTCACTGGGAGGATCAGGATTCGAAACGCGTTGGGAATTTTTCCACAGAGGAACTTAAAATTGAGTATTCGCAGATAACTGAGGGAGTTGAATGGTTTTCCCCACCTGCAAAATATTGTTCCCTTTGATATCAAAAAATTATTTAAGATATATTGATGAGTTATACATTGTAAAGATTAATTGTGAAGGCATTTAACGCTCTGGGGGGCAGGTCCGAAGATAAATCACTCCCTTATAGACTTTTACCCCCCGACAAGATGTCTTCGGTCAAATAATCAATTTCTGGAAGTGATACCAATAACAAAGAGAGCACCGTCAGTCGATTGCATGTTCTCCCTCAACGCGGCCAAGCTATGGAACACTCACCCCATTCATATGCGGTCGACCATGCATCATCTTTCTTTTCGTAGACAGTTAAAGACATGGCTCTTCACATGCCATAGTTAAGACCTCTCATTCTCCTGCCCTAAATGTCGCTGATAGCGCGGGGATGCATAAGGGTTGCCAGGCGCTCTGCAAGCATTTGATGATAATAATAATAATAATAATAATGTGCATCTAGGTTGTTTTGTCTATTGTGAATTGTTTTGCAAGTCATGCAGGACATATTTGTTTGTATGCAATGCAATTGGTTTCATTGTGCATGAGTGCCATTGGGCCCATCCACCCCGTCCACCCACTCCATGGCTGTTACCCTGTTGTGTCTGCTCACATTCAGCACTATCCTGACCCGGCACTCCGACCACCGTTGTTCTTGCGCTTTGTATCTGTCCAGCACTTCTTGCACTCTTCCACTGTCCTCTTCCTCTCTCCAATGGCATTCACCTTGGTGGCAATGTCACGCCAGATTTAATATGTTTCTTGACAATGGCACTGTGGTGGTGACAAACAGTTCTTGTTCGTGTTCAGTCACCTCTGCAATCAGGACCTTGTTTTCCTGTTTAATTAACTTTGGGTTCCTCTTGGCCTTCCCCTGGGTCTCTGGCTAGTCCTCCTGGGTCTCTGTGGGATTGTTTGTAGCCATAGAACTGGTCCCAGCTTCCTCCATGTCTCCTCTGGTGTTTGCCATTTAACATTTTTTTTATCCCGCTTGGAGGGCCTTTTATAGTGCATTTTTCATCTGAAAGGTGAAAAATGCAGGTCTGGTGCCAATTAGCGAACCGAAATTGACGCTAATTGGCCCACCACAACTTTTTTTGCATTGGCGCGTTCTATTTTATTGTCGTCGCGCTATATTTATCGCCATCCATTTCCAACTGAAATGGAAGCGATCACCTGTTAGTGGCAATTGCTAAAACACCGCTGACATGGCAATGAAATAATCGCGGTGTGTGAAAAATATCGCAAGTTGTTGATAATATGCCCCTAAGTATCATCTTTTGGATCCTAGCTCTGGTTACAGCTTTGTGATCTTTCAAAGAAAATCGATCAACACAGTATCATTCAAAGAAAGTAATTTTTCAAAGTATATATACAAATTATGATAATGCATGAACTATACAAATTTAGTACCAGAACGTAAAACCAATGACCTGTTGGGGTATCAACATTCAGAGTCACAGGAAATTCTTTTTCAAAATGTATGAATACATCATGAATATGTTTGCGAGGTACTTTGGATGTAGAAGGCCCATTATGTTGTGCCCTTTAAGCACACAAAAAAAGACAATTATATATCATTAGTTAATAGTGCTGTGTGATTCAAAGTGAATAATTTTTATAGAGATGATTACATATTTGGTTATTTTAGATCTATGCAAAGTTCTTAAACTCTTACTGTCAGTAGCCTAATACTGAAGCAATAGCCTATAAAATGTATACGTATATTAGAGCATTCAAAACACAAGACCTACAAGGTGATTTACGAGAGATCATTTGTATATGGAAGACAAAGGAGCACATCTTACTTGGCATACCAATGCTGTCTAATTTAGTGGTTGTCTGCAATGTATAGTATCTTGTTTCAAGCATTTGCAAACACATATGTTAAGAATGGTCAATCACTGTTGAAAATAAATGTCTAAATACAATAAATAGTTGCATAAAAAGCATAACAATTATGGGTATAGTAACTGTTTTTTTCAAGTCAGAGATAAAAAACAATTATTATTGCCTCTCCGTGGGTTTACATGCGCAAAGTTTATCCAGCAGTTTTGATGCAGCATAGATATTTTCTACTCTAATCATGGGATAATGATTTTCTGCAGTGAGACTTGAATGAGCAATGTAATAAGCAACAAGGCTCTTTTCGGCATCCGTACAGTCTTTTAGTTGCCGTCTCATATACTCGTCTAGCTTGCTGACTCGTTACTGCAGGAACATTGTACCTGCAAGAGTCATTAATATGTGAAACCTGCTTGTTATAGTATAAGTAATCATGTATTTTATAAAGGTATTATATTGGTCATGAGCTTATACCATTCTAAACAATGTAATACTAGTTATAAACAATGTTAAAGCCATCTCTTTGGATGCTAAATAATCCCCATCCATTGTAAACCTGAACACCACTGACCAATAGCAATCTGGGAATTCAAACAGGCACAGCCAGCATTGCAGTAGTACCTTTTATTAAATCAATTAAGATCGTTTGATGGGTTGTATATTGATCCCCCTTTGACGAATCAAAAAATCTATCAATTATTGAAGCTGTCCTCTTTTTCATTAATATCATGGGCCTAGTCTTTGTAAAACTTTGTTCAAACCACTGCAAGAAAAATGGTAATGAGGTCACAGACCGGCATGAAGATGCGTCAGTGATCACATTATGTTGCAAAGTCTATGAGTAAAAGTGTAGAACATTTCCTTTTTTCTTGAGGGTCATCAGATTGGTAATATAGGAATACACAGATTTAAGGATTTGGAGTATGTCTGTATTGTTTTTCTCTTTTCCTCAGAATTAAGTAAATGAACAGACTTCCATAGCTGCTTCAAATAGACAATAGGCCCAGGTTTTTTTTTTTACTCTCAGATAGATGAAGTGGTTCTTGGATGCTTTGCTAATATATAGGGTGTCCCAAGACTAGGAAGTAATATTTCTGAGACGATCCTCATTGCTTTTATTAGAATATTTCTGTGCCTTGTCTAAAGACATTTTGTTGTGTCCACCAATAGATATTTGCTGCCTTACAACCATTGCTAGAGGGGCCTGGACATCAGATCCAGCCGGGGGAGTCGGCACCAGTCTAGCTTGAAGCCAAGGTGAAGATAACCAGCACAGACGTTGCTGCCAATAGGACCTCAGTGAAGGCCAAAGCACCTGGGGTGCTCGTGCAATCTTTTCCTGCTTGCACACAATTAACGGACTGCATACCTGCCAGAGGGGTTCTCAAGACACCGGCACTGCTGCCGTCGACGCTGCTCCACCGCTGCCTGTCATCTCCCCCCGCCGCAGCCTCACTCCACCAGCGCTGCCGCAGTGTGGAGGAGACAGAGTGAAACCACAACTCCCAGCGGCCTCCGCGACCGGAAGTCGCGTTGAGGCGGAGCGCGCCAGGAGGCGCTATAAATCGGCACTCACCTGCTGGGGAGCGGGTGCTCGTGCAATCTTTTCCTGCTTGCACACAATTAACGGACTGCATACCTGCCAGAGGGGTTCTCAAGACACCGGCACTGCTGCCGTCGACGCTGCTCCACCGCTGCCTGTCATCTCCCCCCGCCGCAGCCTCACTCCACCACCGCTGCCGCAGTGTGGGGGAGACGGAGTGAAACCACAACTCCCAGCGGCCTCCGCGACCGGAAGTCGCGTTGAGGCGGAGCGCGCCAGGAGGCGCTATAAATCGGCACTCACCTGCTGGGGAGCGGGTGCTCATGCAATCTTTTCCTGCTTGCACACAATTAACGGACCGCATACCTGCCAGAGGGGTTCTCAAGACACCGGCACTGCTGCCGTCGACGCTGCTCCACCGCTGCCTGTCATCTCCCCCCGCCGCAGCCTCACTCCACCAGCGCTGCCGCAGTGTGGGGGAGATAGAGTGAAACCACAACTCCCAGCGGCCTCCGCGACCGGAAGTCGCGTTGAGGCGGAGCGTGCCAGGAGGCGCTATAAATCGGCACTCACTTCCCACGTCGCGGGACTGCGCCGGGCTAAGCCCAGGCAAAGGGCGGGCCCTCTACGGCCCTTAGCGGCCAGAAGAGGCCGGGCTGGGCCACCCCTTTTTTCGTTGCATTCTTTTGCTGGCATGAGGAAGGGTCCCAAAACTGGTAAAATGCCTATCCTACGATCAAAAACCAAGCGTAAGGAACCTGTACCCCAATCTGTCCCCACTTTAACTGCTATTGACCTTATGCTACAACAAACTATTGGGGTTGTATCTTCAGCTATAGCCAACACGGAAAGGAGGCTATCTTTACCACCAACCATAATTCTGCACGACTCCCAGGAGGCAGCAAATAATCGCCTGCCTCCATCCTTAGACGTTACCGTGGATTTGGACTTAAGTCTTGGAGTCACTGCCTCTTTTGCGGAACTTCCGTGCGGCCAGCCTCCTACTGAGTCACTAGGGCTCCCAAAGAACTCTATGCCCGATTCAAATTTTACAAGGGATAGCGAAGCAACAAGTAATACATGTTCAGGAAAAGGGAATGTAAGCAATGTCAGTAGTGCACATAGAAAAAGGAAAAAGTTGAATGTTAATTCACGTAATCACAATCTGGTGACCCCAATTCCTAGCCACTTGCCAGGTATTCCTTGCTGGGTAACCAATATGGTAGCGGATCTTAAAGCGGACTTAGAAGCCTCGATCATTGCTCATATCAAGCCCCTTATGTCAAAAATTGATAGATTGACATCATTAATGAATACCAAAGGGACTGGGTCCAATAAGCCAGGCAATATCAAGGGCACTTTAACCCAAGGGAGATCGAAAGGAGCAACATTGGGGGGAAACGCTAGTAAACCTGACACAGCTACAAAGCCGAAATTGCCATCGGCAAACATATCAAAAGACCCACACTGCCAGATTCAAAATGGAGGGAAAAAAGATGTTCCCTCTGTCCCGCTTCCAAGTTCTGCTGGCTCTATCTTGCAGACCCAGCAGGAGTTGGGAACTGGAAAATCCACCAATCCAGTAGCTAAGGTTGCCCAAAGTTCTAGCTAAAACACAAAATTAATTCCCTCCCCTTCTAAAAGTCAAGAGTTAAAACCAAGACCAGTTCGGTTTAGGACAATCAACTTGCCAGTGGAAGCTGCTCCTTTTGTAGTCGTATTAACGGGCGCACCACCACTGAAGGAAGGAAGAAGGGAAACAAATGTTGAATTAAGAAATAAGTGTGCCCAATGGTTACAGCTCCACAGACCCCTACCCCCGCATATGTCTGGGGAAATACTTGCGGTTAGAAGAGGAGAGTGGGTAGGCAGAAACACCAAGACTATAGCAGGGGATGTCATAACCGTCAATTTTAGAAATACAGCGGTAGTGAACCATATATGCAGTGCACCCACTAGTGGAGTAAATACTCAAATTTACCCACTTCCCCTCTCCTACTTCTACCCGATGGTACATAGACAACATATCCCGAAAACTAACTTTACTGTAAATAGGGCCTATTTTCAAGATCCCCAGCATGCCTCCCACCAGTGGCCACCAGCTTGGCCTGGCCCACCTGCAGTTGACCCTTTTCTCTCCCAGTTTACACATTGGAACCGGTTTTGTGCTCTTGATGAGGTAGACTGACTCACTTCTGAGCCAATTAGTACCCCATCTTTAAACTTGGAACAAGGGAAGGACGAGCATACACTGATTGGCTGGCGAACTAAGAGTCCTAAGCTATCAACTCAGATAGTTCCAACTGAAATCCAACTAGTATCATCTCTTCAGCCAATAGAGTGTTTGGGTCTGCATTACAACAGGAGGAGTGCTAGTAATCCTGACAAGGGTACAATAAAAATACTTAGCTGGAACCTTGCAGGAATCCATAGGAAATTGGGTTCGCCAGAATGGAACGACTTGGTCGAGGCGCACAAAATTTGCCTGTTTCAAGAGACTTGGAGAATCGAACCACTCCACCGGGTTGGTTTTGTAACGTACTTTGTGCCTGCAGTGAAAATTACACAAGGAAAGGGTCGTCCCTCTGGGGGGCTTCTAATCTGGGTAAGCATTTCTCTTAATTGCCATATTACATCTAAACATGTTAGTAGCCCAGATATACTAGCAATTGTACTGAGAAATCATAGTAGGGGCCTATCCCTTGCCTTGTACAATGTTCATGCCAGAGGAACTAAAAATGGGTTGACGTCCCAAGTAATATCCACCCTTGAAGTAGAACTAAGAGAACACGCAGAAGGTGATTATACCCTAATAGCGGGCGATTTTAATTGTACATATGAACCTCTCCCTATGGAGGACAGTTCAGACCTAAGCATAGGATTATACTGGCATATGCAAAAAGAGAGTGGGAAGAGGAGTACTCTAAGCTAGCTCTAAGAAGGACTCAAAACGCTTCTGGGACACAATAAGAGCCAGAAATAGACCCGACACTGATCTGATAACATGCAATATCCCAAGTCAGGCGTGGGTTAACCATTTTTCAAAGTTATATACTGCTGCTGAAGTAAGGGCAGGTAATTTACCTACGATTGAATTGGATAGGGCGACCCTTCAGGAAAGCTCCGATTTTACAATAAAAGAAGGGGAGTATGCCATAAGCTCTATCAGGCCCCAAAAAGCTGCTGGACCGGAAGGCATACCGGGGGACCTGTTGAGATCAGATATCCAGAAGTGGGGAAAATTCATTTATTGCCTTCTCGTTGCCATCTGTAGGGGTGCACCAATTCCCACATCATGGAAAGGGGCGGAGGTCGTCCCCATTTATAAAAAAGGCGCCAGAGATGATCCATCCAATTATAGACCAATTAGTCTCTTGGACATTACCCAAAAAGTAGTTGGCAAGGTCCTATTGGTCAGAATATTGGATTGGATAGATCAAAATAATATACTCTCTGACTATCAGGCAGGGTTCCGAGTGGGCACGGGCACAATTGAGCAAGCCTTTAGGTTGATGATGATATGTTGGAAGATGGTGGTTATCGGCAAAGGCAGTCTTTATCTCGCTTTTATCGATTTAAAGACTGCCTTTGACCTTGTACCGAGGGAGACCCTTTGGGGTGTTCTGGCATGGGGATGCCGCACTATATTCTTTGTCTACTTATTAGGCTCCATGAAAATAGTTTCGCCCAGATAAGGTGGGGCCCTGAGGGTGAAAAAACTAGTAGTATCCCGGTTGAGAGGGGGTCCGCCAGGGATGTGTCCTAGCTCCCAGCCTTTTCTCCCTTTACATCAATGGGGTGGTCGAGCATCTTCGGAAACAACCTTCAGATGAACCATCCCTGGCTGGAGAGCGTATACCTACCCTTCTCTTCGCGGACGATACGCTTTTGATATCGAAAACCCCGATTGGACTCCAAAGACTTCTGAACAATTTTCAGTCCTTTTGCTCTGAACGGGGCTTGATCATCAATACTGAAAAGATGAAGTACCTAGTGCTGAATCCCTCAAAAAAACAATTTGCCCTCCTACTCTGAATGGAGAACCTTTGGGGAAAGTAGAAGTCTTTGACTATTTAGGCATACGGTTGTCCCATAAAATGCAATGGGCACCTCATTTGGATAAAATGCTGCTAACCCATAAACGTCTAACAGGAGCCTTATTGAAAGAACAACGCTCTTGTGTTATTAGACCCATATCTACTGTACTTGAAATCTATACAGCCAAGGGGGTTAGTTCTGCTCTTTATGGGGCCGAGTTATGGGGCTCATCTATTACAAACGAATTGCCAAGATCCGAGAGGAAATTTTTCAGAGCAATTATGTCTCTCCCGCAAGGTACGCCTATGGTCCCACTAATGTTGGATTTAGGTTGTTCCCCAATTGACGAGAAAGCAAAACTTCGGCCATTGCTGTTATGGGCCCGCCTGCGGCGAGTACAGGAACTTGATAAATATGCGCAAGGCCTTTCAGAAATTATGTCACTTCCAGGATGGCAGAAAATCAAATGGTTGAGAGACATGAAAATCCTGTTATCCAATCTGGGCTTAAAAGAAGCATGGCTAAACAGAACCTCCCCACCAAAGGAAACCCTTAAGACTTTGTATTGGAGTTGGAAAGCGTCAAAAAGGAGCACTAACGATTGTTGGGGCAGACTAACGGAAGACTTCCTGAACTTTAAGGACCTGCCAATACGAGAATTATATTTAGACACAATTGAGAAACCTTTTGATAGGGTCCTCTATTTTAAATTCAGAGCAGGTACTCTTCCGTTGCATGCTTTTTCTTCACGGTGGAAACCACCTGTGCAAACTCCAGAGTTTTGCCCAATGTGCATAGGTAAACCAGAGTCAGTGGCGCATTTCTTGTTTGAGTGCGGAGAGTATATCCTCCCACGGAAGAAATGGCTTAAACATCTGTGTCGCCAGCTAGGTACTAGGCGTCATGTGGAGGCAATACGCATACTTAGGTCTGATTGCTGTGCCTTATACACTTGTATTCTTGCAACATTTTTATCATGGGCTTGGTCCATTAGATCCAAGAGGCTTAAATTAATTGTTTAATTCGTTTTTAAATCATTTTATGAAATACCTTTTCTTTCCAATGAACTTCGGAAACTCTTTAAAATTTATTGTATATCTAATTTACTGTGTATTTGCTTTTTTTGTTGCCATTTTAAACATAAAATTGTGTATTTTAAATGAAGCTTTTATGATAATTCTTATCGAAATAAAGCCTTCTTGACTTGACACCTGGATGTGAAATGTGTACACCTTGCTTGAGGTGACCCCTTTTTTTTTATTTAAACAAAGGTTGCTTCAGAGATCCTAGTGTCTGGCCTCTGAATCCTGGTGCCAAAGTAAATGCAAGTTTACACCTTTGTTGGTCAAAGATACCTGGGCACACTGGATAATTTGTGGCCCTAACAAAGGAACAGTGTGCCAACAGAGCAATACAGAAGTTAGGTAAGGACTAGAGTTTAGGGTACAGGTGCTGTCTCTCTGGTGCCTGTTAGATGAATGTGAAGAAAACTGGTGCACTGCCTGAGACACTGGACAAGGATCGTTGAAAGACTTTTCTTCTTAAACTGGGCCATGATTCCTGATTTGTGAGTTGTGCAGCTCCACCGTGGGAACAACAAGAGCCTTCCAGTGAGGCTCAAACGGACAAAGGAAGAAGACGCCCCTCTGGCTGGTTGTACAGCGGCTTCAATTTCCCAAGGAAATTTTTATGTTAGTAATGTACCCTTTTGGTCGTCCCATTTTTGAGGAGGAGCAGCCCTTTGCTGCTCCTCGTCCTATATCCTATGGCCCTGTGTGGTTCTCCCCCGGAACCAAGATTGTTTTTGAATACATTAATTGATACTCTAGCCCTCATAATCAATCAATCAATCAGTGACACTTATAAAGCGCGCTACATACCCATAGGGTCTCAAGGCGCTGGGGGGGGGGGGGGGGGTGCCGCTACTGCTCGAACAGCCAGGTCTTCAGCTTCTTCCTGAAGGAGAGGTGGTCTTGGGTCAGGCGCAGGTCGGTCGGGAGGGAGTTACAGGTCTTGGCGGCCAGGTGGGAGAAGGACCTTCCTCCTGTAGTCGCTCTTCGGATGCGGGGGACGGCGGCGAGGGCGTGGTTGGCTGATCGGAGGTGGCGTTTGGGAGCGTAGAAGTTGACTCGGCTGTTGAGGTAGCTCGGGCCTTGGTTGTGTAGGGCTTTGTGTGCGTGGGTGAGGAGGCGGAAGGTGATTCTTTTGTTGACGGGGAGCCAGTGAAGGTCTCTCAGATGTCCGGAGATGTGGCTGGTTCGTGGGATGTCGAGGATGAGTCTGGCTGAGGCGTTCTGGATCCGCTGGAGTCTCTTCTGGAGCTTGGCGGTGGTACCGGTGTATAGGGCGTTGCCGTAGTCCAGACGGCTGGTGACGAGGGCCTGGGTGACGGTCTTCCTGGTCTCGGTGGGGATCCACCAGAAGATCTTCCGTAGCATGCGTAGGATGTTGAAGCACGCCGAGGAGACGTTGTTTACTTGCCTGGTCATGGAGAGGGAGGAGTCCAGGATGAAGCCCAGGTTGCGTGCATGGTCTGTCGGTTTGGGTGCGGTGCCCAGGGCGGGAGGCCACCAGGAGTCGTCCCAGGCGGAGGGTGAGGAGCCCAGGATGAGGACCTCCGTCTTGTCCGAGTTCAGTTTCAGGCGGCTGATCGTCATCCACTCGGCTACCTCTTTCATCCCTTCGTGCAGGTTGGCTCTGGCGGCGGCGGGGTCGTTGGTCAGGGAGAGGATCAGCTGGGTGTCGTCGGCGTAGGAGATTATGCTGAGGTTGTGTTTGCGTACGATGGCCGCGAGGGGGCTCATGTAGACGTTGAAGAGGGTGGGGCTCAGAGATGATCCTTGGGGGACGCCGCAGATGACTTCGGAGGCCTCTGACTTGTACGGTGGTAGGCGGACTCTCTGTGTTCTTCCGTCGAGGAAGGAGATGATCCATTCCAGTGCCTTCTCCTGAATTCCGACGTTGCTGAGGCGCTGCACTAGGGTGCGGTGGCAGACAGTGTCGAATGCCGCGGAGAGGTCTAGGAGGATGAGGGCCGCTGTTTCTCCATTGTCCATCAGGGCTCGGATGTCATAAAAGGAACACTGGAAAGTCTATTGAAAATGTTTTTACTAGATGGTTCTAAGATTTGCTTTTTGATTTGGGCCGGAAAAAAAATTGATAATTATGTTTGTGATAATAGTCATTACTCTCTCCAGCTATCTGAATGCTATGTTCCTTTTGTACTCCAGCTTATACCTTATATATACCCACTTAAGGAAATGTTTAGAATGAAGAATGCCCACCTAGCAATGAATTAGGATATTGATACATTTATGAGAATAAATGTAAATAAATGTAAAAAATAATTTCTACGTTCCTACTAGATCATAGGAATGTCTTTAGCTCATGCTAAAAGGACCATCTGGTAAAGATTGCAGGAATCTGTTAGCATGAGCTGAAAGCCATTTTGCACTTGGCAGCCATTTTAGTTAGCTCAGAGGGGCCTAGCTAGTAGAATGCACCTGCTCCTAGAATAAAACTGTCAGGCTGTTCTTGCTGATGTAAGGGAAATATCTTTCCCCCCACTTTGTTGAGCAAACAAATCTTGTATACCGATATTAGTCATTTTGAATGCTGGCATGTGCCAGGACCTCCCCTTGATTTTATGCTGACTAATGTAACCTATGCACATATACGGTCCTTGTTCTCTTTACTCCTTAGACTGCCTCATACAGTGGCCTGAGGGTTCTGTGTGATGCAGTCTCCCTCATGTGAGGCCATTAAATGTTAATTTTATATTACAGCTTCTGTGGCAATCTCTTCTTTGTTGGTTTAAAAGGACCAGATGTATCTGTGAACCCCTTATGAGGTTTGTATTTCTTCACCAGGAGCACGGGCGCCTCAAAAGCTTTGACAGGTGTCAGTCCAAATCACTTTCCTGGGCTGCTTCCTGGAAGTTAGCTGTCGAGGGTGCTACAATGTTGCCATCCCCCTTGAAAAACCTCTGGTAATACCCAGTAAATCCTTAAAAGGCTTTCGCCTCTCTCTGGGTCTTGGGGGGGCCCCCCAAGCTAGGATGGTTTTAATCTTGGTCTGTAGGGGTACCATCTGGCCGATCCCAACCTGGTGTCCCAAGTACACCACAGAACCCTGCCCAATCTGGCACTTATACGCCTTGATCGCGAGGCCTGCCTTCCACAGCGCCAACAACACTTCCCAGAGGTGGCGCAAATGTTCTTCCCAACTGGTGCAGAACACTGCAATGCCATCCAGGTAGGCGTCACTGAACTCTTCCAGTCCAGCCAAAACCTGGTTGACCAACCTCTGAAAGGTGGCATGGGCATTCTTCATCCCAAAAGGCATAACCCGCAACTGGAAGTGCCGATCTGGTGCGAAGAATGCTGACCTCTCCTTTGCCCCATCAGTCAAGGCGATTTGGAAGTACCCAGACGTTAGGTCAAACGTTCTGAGATACCGTGCAGCCCCTAGCTGATCAATGAGCTCATCAGCTCTGGGGATGGGGTGCGCGTCAGTCCTCGTGACTGAATTGAGCCCTCGGTAGTCGACACAGAATGGAGTTCTGGTGTGGCACCCGGTGCGGCAGCCTTTGGGACCAAAACCACTGGGCTGGTCTAATGACTGCTAACGCAAGCATCTTTGAGACCTCCTCTTTGATGCAAGCTCTCACCCTGTCAGTCACCCTGTAAGATTTGTGTTTCATAGAAAGACTATCCCCAGTGTCTAAATCATGGATGTACCAATCAGTGACACTGGGAACCAGGGAGAACAGATCAGAAAACTGCCCCAGCAACTGGCGGCAGTCATTCTGTTGCTCATGTGTCAGGGTGGAAGAGGGGTTCACGCCATCCACTGACCCACCTCGCTCTGTTGCAAACAGGAGGTCAGGAAGAGGCTCGGTCTCCTCCTCCATTCCAGCATCTGTTGCTAGGAGCATGCCCACTTCGGACCTCTCCAAGTGGGGCTTCAGGCAGTTGACATGAAGGACCCTCAAGGGGTTCCTGGGAGACTGCAAGTCCACCATGTAGGTTACAGGACTTTTGCACTCCACCACCTCAAATGGTCCAGTCAACTTATCTTGGAGCACGTAGGGCTCCACTGTGGCCATGACCCATACATTCTGACCAGGCTGAAGCTCTACCAGAGTGGCATTCTGGTCGTACCACCGCTTCATCTCCTCCTGGCTGGCTTCCAGATTTGCCTCCGCGAGTTGTCTGAAATGCCTAGTCTGGTTGCTGAAGGCCAGCAGGTATCTATATACATCCTGGGGAGGTTTCCTTGGAGATTGCTCCCAGCCTTCCTTGACCAGACTCAAGAGGTCCTCTCACTGGGACACCATAGAGAAGCTCAAAGGGACTGAACCCTGGAGATTTCTGTGGCACCTCACGGTATGCTAACAGGCATGGAAAGAGGATGTCCCACTTAAGCATCATAGGTTTATCAAGACCCATATTAATTCCTTTCAGGGTTCGGTTGAATCTCTTAACCAACCCGTTTCCTTGGGGGTGGTAAGGAATGGTAAACTTGTAGGTTACCCCACACTCCTGCCACAGGTACTTCATATACTTGGAAATGAAGTTTGTTTCTCGGTCAGACACTACCTCTCTAGGGAATCCCACTCGTGAGAATATTCCCATCAGTGCCCGTCCCACCACTGGGGCCGTCACTGTCCTCAGAGGTATGGGTACCGGGTGGCATGGTCCACCAAGACCAGGATGAACCTGTTGCCCATGGCTGTCTTGGGGTCCAGTGGCCCCACAATGTCACTACCCACCCGCTCAAAGGGGGTGCTGACCACAGGAAATGGCTGGAGAGGAGCCTTCTGCTTGCTCCCACTCTTTCTACTTGCCTGGCAAGTCTGACATGTCTTGCAATGAGTGTCTGAACTCTTGTGCATTTGGGGCCAATTAAAGTGGGTGACAAGCCTCTCAAAGGTCTTGTCCTACCTCAAATGTCCTTCCCTTCCAATGGCACATCATGAGCCAGCCCCAGTAGGAAGGCTCTGAAGCACTGGGGTACCACCAGCACACAGGCTGACCCAGGCTCAGCAACCTTAGGCTCACTATACAGGAGACCATTCTCCCAGTATATCCAATGTGATCCAGACTCATCACCTGCTGCCTGACTTTCACCCTGTTGCAGCAAACCCACAAGAGAAGGGTATTCTCTCTGCTCCTTGCAGAATTCTTCCTGGAGGCTCCTCCTTCCTGCTGCTAATAGGTCAGCTCAGGCAGGTCCCCCAGTTCAAGTCAAGTCAAAGGCATTTGTTACGCCCACATATCACATCCAAAGAGTCTCATGGCGCTTCCAGACTGCTCCGACGAGAGAGTGGAGAAGCTTAGTTTGCAAAAAGCCATGTCTTACGGAGGCAGCTGTGTTCAGGAATAACACGAAGGTTGAGGGGCATTTTATTCCATGAGGTGAGGGCGAGAAAAGAAAAGGCCCGACCACCATTTCTGGAGGTTTGTATTCTAAGTGGAGTGAGCAAGGACTCGGCGCTGGATCTAAGTTCTCTTCGGGGTACATACCATGTAAGCTTTTGAGTCCAATATTTTGGACCCTTTCCATACATGTGTTTGTGGACTAGGCATAACGTTTTAAACAGGATGCGTTTTTTTACAGGGAGTCAGTGAAGGCTCCTCAAGCATGGGGCAGAAGGGGCCTTCGTGGAAGATTTAAAACCAGCTGCCCTTAGGTGTTCTGAACAACATGTAGTCTATTCAAGTGATGCTCGTTTATGGCTAATAGAAGCGCATTCCCGTAGTCCAATCTATTTATGATTCGACCCTGAACTAAAGGTTTCCGGGCCTCCGCGGAAATCCACTTGAAAACTTTCCGAAAGCTGCGCATTAGTCTAAAGCAGGTGCCTACAATATAGTTAGTTTGGTTCTTCATGGACAGTTTATTGTCCATGTGAAAACCCAGGTTCCGCACTGATTCCTTGGGGGTTGGACAGTTGCCCGGATTGGTTGGCCACCAGTCTTGAGTCAAATGTTCTGCAGCTTTACCAAAAAGCATGATTTCTGTTTTGCTGCCGTTGAGCTGCAGATGATTGGCGCTCATCCATTTCTCAACCTCAGTCATGCAGTTTTTGAAACGCTGTCTTGTCTCATTTGGATCAGGGCCCAGAGTGATTAGGATCTGGGTATCATTGGCATAAGACAGAACATCGAAGCCGAAGGCTCTGATCAATCTGCTAAAGGTGTCATATAGACATTAAAAGCGTAGGGTTTAAAATGTAGCCTTGCGGAACACCCATCTTAACAGGCCTTGCACTTGCTATGTTTTTTTTGCCAATTTGGACAGCTGTTGTACGGTCAGATAGGTAGTTGGTGAACCATTTCAGGGCATTTCCTCTGACATCGATCTCCCACAGCCGTTGGATTAGGATGCGATGGGAGATGGTGTCAATTGCCGCAGACAAATCAAGCAGGACTAGAATAGTTGATTGATGTTTGTCTAGGGCCAGCCTGATATTGTCCACAACCTCAACCAGTGCTGTCTCCGTGCTGTGTGATGCACGGATACCTGATTGGGAAGGATCTAAAAGCCCCTGGTTTTCCAGATGGCTCACAAGCTGTTTGTTTACAATGGATTCAAGTATTTTTCTGAAATATGGGAGCAGGGAGATCGGTCGATAGTTTAAGAGGACATTAGAGTCAGCCAAGGGTTTCTTCAGTATTGGCCTAATTCTTGCTGCCTTCCATATTGTGGGGAAGTCTGCCTCCAGAAGAGATTTATTTAGGAGACCAGTCAGACATTCCACCAAGGCCGGAGCAAGTATGGGGAATAGTTTAGGGGAGACCTGGTCGGTAAGGGACCCAGACTTTATTTTCAGCCCAACTGATGTGGTCTTAGCTCAGCTACCTGTTCCTCCTGTAGGCTCAAGAGCATCCCCTTCAGGGTCTTCCTCCTCCTGGACCGTGGGAACTTCAGGGGCCGGTTTCCCGTGCCCCCAGCCTCTTTTCTAAGGCAGGTCCCTGGGCCTCCCTCTCAGGCTCCAGGTCCTCTTGCGCACCCCTATGGGCTGCCATTGACTGCGTGGTCACACACGTCCAGTCAGGCAGACCCAACATTTCCAAGTAAGTACTCCACACCACCTTTCCCCAAGGTGAGCTCTCCAAATCGTTTCCCAACAGTCAACAGGCATGGCGGGTCTCACAGCTACCTGAAGAGTACCAGAGACCCCCCCACTCAAAGGGAACCTGAGCCATTGGACAATGGATCTCTGTGTTGTTGGTGGGAACAACTCGGCAAAATGCATTGGAACAATCTGCTCTTGAGACACCAGGTGGAACTTGACAGCTGTCACACTGGCTCCTTTGTCTCTAAGAACCTCCACCTTGTGGCCATTGATGGTCACCCACTGCCCACATTTCTTAGTGTTGTTGGGCAGTTGGGTTCCAGGGACCACCTCGCAGTCTCCTAAAGGGATAAGGGACATCTCTGCGTGACCCCACCCACCTTGGACACCAATCTCCTCCCCCGAGGCTACACTCGCCATCTGCTGGGGTGGAGTACCAGGGGGTGCTGTTTTTCCAAACTGGGGGCACTGTGGTTCATTTGCCTTATGACCCAGGTCCCCACACTTTTTTTTTGTCCTCATCTCACCAATAAGCTTCTGCAGATGTTAAGAAGCCGATATTTTCCAACTGAGCGCCCTATGGCTTACTGTAATTGCGTAGGTCAATCCGACCGGCCCGTTTGATGAAGGCTTGGTGTAATCATAGAACGTGGGGAGAGCCAGCAAAGATTATATTATTCTCAGGTCTCTGCCCCAGTTCATAAGGGGCTACCAGAGGTTTATAGAGCTATCTTCATTTCCATCCTGATCTAGGCGGGCCATAGCAAATGAGGCTTTAAGCCACTCTCCTTTCTTAGGGCAATGGCTGGTTCCCCCCCACACTTGTAACACTTCAGGGGTCCCTTGTGAACAGGGTTACCTGTCTGGCCCCTTGCTTTCTCTCAGCGGGAGGCTGGAAACCTTTCCCTTGGTTCCCTGGGGAATTACTTTGGGGCCCTATATGGAACTCCTTCTGTTTACCTTTGTCCCCCCACTCTTCTGCTGGGAACCCTGCCCACCTTTGGCGTAGTCTCCCACGTGACAATTGTGGACCCGGGTGCTCACCCAGCGGTGCCCCTCTTCAGCAAGCTTTCTATGGTTAGTCAGACTACTATCAATCAGGTGCTGGCCCAGCTCTGGAAAACAATTACTGGACAAGTGCTCCCATGCAATCAAATCAAAGAGCTCCTGAAAATCATTACCTTTGCTGCCCTTCACCCAACCATTTAATGCTCTGCAAAAGAAAGTGACATATTCCACCCATGTACTGCCCTCTATCTTCTTGCAACTCCTGAACCTATGTCGATACTCTCAATGCCCACCCTGCTAACCCATGGGGAACCCTTCTAATCACCTGTGGACACCATCTGGGCAGCACCTAACCTTAGCTTACTCACAGGTGTGTACCAACAGACAGACCTCAAGCCACAGTGGCCACTGACCGTAGTTAGGAGTGAGACCCAGGCCTTATGGCTCTCAAACCTCTGTGGCATCAGAGAGCGGGGGCAGTATCCCCAGGTGCTTGGCACCCTTTGTCCACTCTCCCTACTGTCAGGTCAGGTATGACATTCTGACACTGACCCACCAGCCCCAGACCTGTACCCGGCTTTCTAGACAAGAGACTGGTGTCCTGCACAATTCGCCCACCAGTTCAGGTGTTCTATCCTGCAAATGGGCTTCCAGGTCAGGGGGACACCCTGAACTTGGCCCTCCAACCTAGGGTCTAAACCCTTCAGTTGAACCGGGGTCAGAGCTGAGTACTGCCTTCCTCTGCATCCCCTTCCAGAGTACTGCACCCTCCCATCAAGGGTTGTTCCCCTAGAAGACCAGCCCGTCAGGATACTGTTTACAGTTGTCCCACCTGCCAGGTCAGCCAACACCTGAACCTTGCTTCCTAACCCAGGGACCAAACCCTGTGGTTGAACACTTGCCTGGCACACCAGGACTTCCTGGGGAGCACACATGTCCCCCCTGAGGGTAATACACAACTCATGTGTCGTGTGACAGTCTGCCTGGTGCAGATCTCCCAACCCCTGTCCACATGTCAGTGCATGAAGATCCCCCAGGACAGAAGTGGTGTCACCATGGTCATTCCTTGGTGACTCAGCCCTTCTGGGTGGCCCCTGACCCACTGATTCTTCCACTGGGGACTCTTTCCCCCCTCTCACCCCTCAATTTAGTTATTTATTTATAGATTTATACAGCGCATAGCTGCCCCAGCAACGGGGCGTCCCAGCGCACTACCCAAGAGATGAATGCCAAATGCCAATCTAGCAAACCCAAACAGTTAGGCCGGGAAGATCCAGGTCTTTAAAGCTTTATGAAAGGTCAGATGATTCTGATTTCCTCTGATAGACAGGGGAAGGGAGTTCCAAAGTTGGGCCGCCTGGACTTTAAAAGATCGACCACCAGCCCTGGCTCTTTGAAAACGGGGGGTGCACACCAATCACAAGTTGGCCGAGCGAAGGGGACGGGTTGGTATGTACCGAACCAACAGATCCGCTAACATCGTGGGCCTTGTTGTGACAGAATTTTATGCGCTACCCAAAAGGACTTAAACTGGATTCTTTTGGCTATTGGTAACCAATGAAGATTAGGTAATGAATTAGATACCGATCAAAACTTGGGCAGTGCTTGCAAAGTACGGGCAGCGGCATTCTGAATTCTTTGGAGGCGTACAATACAAGATTTATTAGCGCCTAGATAAAGGGAGTTGCTCTAATCCAACCTGGCTAAAATTGTAGCCTGTAGGATTGTTTGGCGGACTTTTTAGTTCGAAATATCCGAGTAGAGGTTTTAACTCCCTCAAAAGACCAAAACAGACCCTGCAAGAACTTTGGGTGTCGAAAGAAAGATCCCGATCAATCCAAAAACCAAGATTCTTAACCGCCTCTTTTGGCAGTTGCACTGGTTTAAGTTTGTTTGGCCACCACTGTTCTGACCAAAGAGCACTCTCTCTCCCTAACACCAGAATTTCAGATTTAGCAGCATTAAGCTGCAAGCAGTTGGCTGTCATCCAGTTGGCTGTCATCCAGTTGCCTCTCATCCAGTCTGCAAATGCTAACAGGTCCTCCTTAAATTTGAGGAGATTATTTTTGCACTTTTTTGAAAAGGCAATAACTAGCTGGGTGTCATCGGCATAAGAAGTAGTTCTTGTTACCATGCTAGGAGTTGAACATAGATGTTAAACAGCAAAGGGCTCAATATTGAGCCCTGTGGATCCCCATGCTTAATGGCATACACCTGAGAATGGTGTGGTTGTACAGCAACCTGAAAAGATCTACCCTCCAAAAAAGAGTGAAACCAGGCCAAGGCCTGCCCCCTGAATATCCTGCAGCCTACATAACAGGATGTCATGGGAAACAGTGTTGAAGGCGGCACTTAAATCCAACAGAATCAAGGCCGCAGAATCCCCGACATCTAGGCTGCCCCTGATATCCTCGGTCATGGCCAGCAGCACCAACTCGGTGCTGTGGCGGGCGCGAAAACCATTTTGTGAGGGGTCGAGAATGTTGTTCTGCTCAACAAAGTCAGCCAAAACTATATTTACATACGATTCAGTAACTTCTGCTAAAAAAGGGACTTTTGAAATCGGGTGGAAGTTGCCCAGGTCGGAAGGTTCCAAATACGTTTTTTTAACAGAGGAACAACTTTTGCATGTTTCTGGCAACGATTAATCAATTCCCTAACCACTGGTAAAATTGAGTTGGAAACAGGTCTCAAGGGATCAGCAGGGGAACCAGATTTAATTTTAAAACAAAGATTCTGTCTCAGAGAGTGAAAGTAAAGGAAAGGAACACAGCGTTAATTCAGGAGTGACCAACCTGTCCTCGGTCTCAAGTATCCGATCAGTGTTGACCCTAGCTGAATGGGAGCAAGTAGTTGGAAGGTTATTATAAATAGCCTCCACCTTATGCAGAAAGAAACCTGCAAGTTCATCCCACTGAGCATTGGAGGAGACTGGGGGATCCGCATTCACCTTAGAGTGTTGCATCTTTCTGAGAAGGGAAAAGATCCTTTTAGGGGGATTCTTACTCTCCGTAATTTGAGCAGCAATGTATTCAGCTCTAGCTTTCCGGATCAGGCTATGATACGTCTTAATTGAATCACAATATTTATTTTCTGCTTTCAGATCATAGTTACGCCTCCATGAACGCTCCAGTTGCTTACAACCTTTTTTAGCTTTCACCAGGATTAGATGGTCCTTGTTTCGTCTTTGAACTGAGTTTTTCAGGAATACTGATATCTATCGCTTGGGTCAGCCAATCCTGGAAAAGAGTGTCAGCTACCTCTATATTAGAAGGGAACTGTGGTTTCGAACTTGACAAAGAGTTCGCCAATTGACTGACATCCAATTTATATCAAGGACGTTTCATCACGGGGCAGGGACAATGCGGAGCAGGTTTCCCTGGCAGCTGAAAGAAAAAAGGAACCATGAAGTGATCAGACCAGACCAAGGGAACCTGAGATGACACCGTAATAGAGCCCAAATTAGAAAATATAGGGTCCAGCAGGTGGCCGGCCACATGGGTACAGTCCGTCACATGTTGTATTAGTTGACAAGCCTCTAGATCAGCTAGATCAGCTAGGAAGCAGGCAATATCCAATTTGCCGCTATCTTCCAGATGAAGATTTAATTCACCCAAGATGGTAAAGTTTGCTGCTTTACTAGCAAGTGAAATACCCTTATTCACTAAGGCTTCCCTAAATACATTGAAAGGCCCGGGCGAACGACAGATCAGCAGCCCCGAAACCGTGAAATTGTGATTAAGGGTAATTTAAAAAAAACCACTTTCACATTCAGGAATATCCTCCTTCCTAAAACTACATGAAAAAGGCTCCTTAAGGATTAGTGCAATACCTCCACGCTTAATAGATCTATTAAGTTGATACATACTATAGCCTGGGGGAAGAAACAACCAGTGTTCTGCACCAGAGTCCTGTGTTAGCCAGGTCTCAGTCAAAACAATTCCAGTTGGCGATTCGTCTGTGAGTAGGTCAAATATCTCTGCGTAATGTTTTGCGAAAGATCGACAATTTACGCTGAAGAACCTTAGCTTATTTGAGCCCGAAAGGGGGATACCACTGGACTTCTGCACCCTCCACTTAGGAGTGGCACTGCCAGACACTAGTACTGATGGAGACCGGCTTACAGACACTCCCAGGACACCAGACACTAAGGGATCCCCCTCAACAGGCGGCCCATCAGGACAGCCTAGGCTCCCTACCTGGTGTTCCCTTAAAGAACCACCGAGGCCCTGGACTGGGTTTCGGGCTCCTTGGGACCCGCAGCCCCATACTCACTCTGTCTCCGCTGAGGCAGGATGTGAGCCCTTACACCCCTCCCACAATTCCGAGACCTAGCTGGCCTACTCTGAACCACTTCCACCACTCTGGGTTGGAAGATACCTGAGCCACTCCTCTTAGGATCACTCCTCAATGCCTGTCCAGACCCCCTGGAATCTAAAAAAAAGTCTGCCTCCATTGTGAGCTCCGTGGGGTCAGAGAACTCACACTCCAACAGGTGTTGGCATAGCTCTGGAAAACAGGGATTTACAATATGCTCTCCCACAATTGGTTCACACAGCCCCCTACAAGGGTTAGCCAAACTATCCTTTCCCTCGCCATCCAGTACCAAGCACACGTACTCTACACCACTCTCCTGAGATTGGCAAGACAGTATCTGACTGTCTCTGTCACTCAACCCACACTCTTCTGGGTGTTTTTCACACTCGCATACCAGGACTTCAACCTTGCGGGAATTCCTCTCCCTGCACCTCTCATCTAGAGTCAGTAGAGTGTCCTTCCCACCACTAGGACCATGAACCCCTGCGTCAGTTTCCCCAATCTCCTCATGGACATTTCCCACTACTGGAGCTACCTCACATCCTTGAACCTCCTGGTGTATGTTAACCCCCTCCTTCAAGTCAGGCGCCACTTCTCTGGGTGTATGAACTGCTCCCTCAGCACTAGATAACCCAATTTTGATGCCACCATCTGAGCTTAATTCCACCTCCAACTCAGCCAAGCTCAGTTCCTGGGCTACACACATTTCTTTTTTCTGGGCTGCGACACTCATGGCCTCAAGCCTCTCCAGCTCCAAATTAAGCTCACTCATTCTCAACTCATGCTCATACTGCATCCTCTTTTCCTCTAGGGCCAATTTCCTACTTTGCAACTCCAATTCTAACTGCCCACTCAACTTGAGCTTGGTCAGCTCCATCTCATGCATCCTACTCTTCTCCCTAACCTCCAGCCCTTCTGGGGACAGGCCCTTGGCAAAAATACTGTTACCTGCTTGGGAGATTGCTCTCCTTCCCCCTGGACCCAATGGCCCATCCAGCGGCTCATCTGCTCATCTGCTTTCTCAACCCCGTCCTCATTCTCAGGGGTATTCCTTGCTTCAGCCCAGAACCTCAGCGCCTTTTGTAACTCCTCCTTCTAGGAGAGTCGCGGTCATTGCAACTTTAAATTTCCTGCAGAAGTGCTTTAGCTGTTTTACATTGTAGCACTCCAGTTTCGCCTCTTCCCACTCAAAATCAACAGGTGCTATGGATGCTGCTTTCTCCATGGTGGTTAAACTTGGCAGTTCTTGGCAAAAATAGAAAATCCCAGGAAAAATAATCTACCAAGAGTATGTGGTTGCATATTGGTCTGTTCACCAATCACTGTGTATAAGTCACAAATGCAAGTCCAGAATCCTCACCGTTGACCACCAATGTTAGATTGGGGGGGGGAGGGGTTCTCTAGTTGGCATAGGTAGGTACCTGTGGCAAATAGGGACCCTTGCGTCTAGTCAGGGTAAGGGGTACACTCCTAAAATAACCCCTGCTCACCCCCTTGGTAGCTTGGCACGAGCAGACAGGCTTATCTCCGAGGCAGTGTGTAAAGCATTTGTGAACACATACAGTAACCCAGTGACAAACAATACAGATGGACACCATACCTGTTGTATTTTTAACATAAGTATTCTTTTATATAGATTTAACAAAAGACCATAAACAACAAAAATCCACAACACTGTATTTAAAATGGTAGAATTAGCTTAGTTCTCTTTAGATCTTAAAATGCGACACTTGAGTCAATGTACCTTAAAATGCGTAACGCAATACAGCAAAAGTGTTGCAGGGAAGGTGATTCGTTGGTTCCCTACTTCTGCGTAGGGGACGGTGATGCATCGGTTTCTTACTGCGCTTCTGTGGCGATGCGGCGAGCAACGCCGTGATGCGATGAAGTTTTGGTGCAAAGAAATAAAGATGTCGTCGTCTTCTTGATGCGGCCCGCGACAGGCCCTGCGACACGCTTCCCGGTGATGCGGCAGCATCTGCTGCACGTTGATCCTCTTCTCCAGTAATGCGCGGTGCTTCGAAAATGATCTGAGCCACTACAGGACCTGCAACACACTTCGCGGTGATGCAGCAGCATCTGCTGCAACGTAGATCCTCTTCTCTGGTGATGCAAGGCACTTTGGGGGCCCTGCGATGACTCTGCCGTTCTTGGGGGCCGCGACAGGCCCTGCGACATGCTTCGCGGTGATGCGGCAGCGCCTGCTGTGACATCAATCCTCTTCTCCGGCAATGCGAGGCGCACTCGTGCTGTGAAGCGGCAGCAGCAGTTCGGCGTCACGCTTCTTGCTCGTGTGTCACGCCTCCAGCTCCTTGCGATACGTAATTCCTCAAAAAGTCCCACGCAACTGCAAGCACTCTCAAAGAACTCTTGGGGAGCTGGTGGGTGAAGTCTGTTGTCCCTGAGACTTCAGCAGGAGGCAAGCTCTTTTCTCAAGCCCTTGGAGATCCTTACAAGTTGATGAAAGTACACAAAGTTCCTCTCTCCTTTCTTTAACAGTAAGGCAACCACTGGAGGCCAATCCTCCAAGCAGCACTTCAGCTTAGATAGTCTCTCCTCAGTCTCTCTGGTTCCACTCCTCAGCAAAGGTTTCTTCTTGTTGTGATCTAAAGTTCTGGGGTTTGGGTCCCCTCTGTTTCTTTGTTCTCTGAAGGCAGAGAGGCCTTTGCCTAGTACAAACCAGTTCTGGTCACTCCTGGAGCACTCTGTTTACATGACTCCTTCTTTCCTATCACAGGGCATAGACATCAGATATACCACAGGAGATGGAGCAAGCATTGTGGATGGAAGGCACCGTCCTATTCAGGTCCCAGGTGCAACTCCTCCCTCCCATCTAGATGCAGATTTCTCTATGCACCACTGGGCTGACTCACCCTGTCTCCTGGAATTCCCCAGCCCCTGTCACTCCAACACCAGACAAGGAATACACAACTGAGCAGAGGCAGGCTTGGATAGTTAGACAAGAAAATACCTACTTTCTAAAAGTGGTATTTTCAAACATAGAATAATAAATCAACTTCACAAAAAATGCATCTTATCATTCTGAGTTTAGGCATACTAAACTCGAATTTCTACCTAGTTTACGGGGTCAGTTAGGATTATAAGATGTAACAATCAAACTGCCCATTCTGCCCTTTTGGGAATAGGTAGCCTTGCAATATTGAAAAATGAAAATGGCTGTAATTCACTATTAGAACATACCACACACATCACGGCTTGTCCTACCTTATACTTACAATGCACTCTGCCGGTGGGCCTACAATAGGGGTGTCTGATATGAAGAAAAGGGAAGGTTTAGGGACTGGCAAGTGGGTGCACTTGCCCAGTCAGCATGGTAGTACCAGACTGCACACAGGCTCTGCAATGACAGACCTGAGACATATACTTCTGTGGGTGGCATAACCAGTGGTGCAAGCCCACTAGCAGCATTTGGTTTACAAGCCCTGGGCACACTCAGTGCACTGTACTAGGGTCTGACCAAAAACCGAACCAACCAATCATGGAATCACTAATCCATGCATCAATTTACAATAGGTAGCATTTGCACTGTGGCACTGGACAGCAGTGGCACAGTGCCCAAAGCATCGAACACCAGCAAAAACACGTGTGGCAACAGCAAAAATGGAAAAAAGACCCACGCCAATGTGCCAGGTCTAACAGACGCATTGGTATATTTTATTGCTGCTCACAAGTCTCTGCTCTCTAGCATCGTTTCTCTCTATCCGATGCCCTCAATGAGAAACCGCCCCTGGCCTGTCTGTGTCGGGTCCCCACAAGTCTTACCTTGTGTAGGATGATATCACAGGGATGATATGAATAACCTCAACCGTCTCCCACCAAATGCATTGTCTGACTAGTAAATACCTGACCGGGGTTGCGGTGAAGACTGGGGGAAGGAATACTAAAGAAGGTGGTGTGTTGTCTTGGTGAGGGATCTGGTAATAGACTCCTTGGATCTTTACCTGGAGGGGTAAACCAACAGGTAATCACTTTTGCCCTCAGTCATAGAGACACACACAAATACGCACTACGGAGGAATGGAGGAAGGGACTATAGTCACCTGGAATCGATGTTCCAACGAAGAAGAGACAACAAGAGGAGGCGCTCTTGCGCTGCATAGTGGACTAAGATCCAGATATTATCAGAACACACAACATATGAAAAAAGGGCACTCCTGCGCTTTCTGTGGGGCGGCAGTAGAAGGTGAACCAAGAAGTGTCAAATATTAGGATGGGGAGATGCGCTACTGCGCGTTGTGGAAATGTAGCAAGAAGGATGGTCCAAAGGCAAAGCACTAATGCAGTGACGCGCACCTGCTCTTAACACAATGAGGAAAAACCTGGATATGCCCCCAGAATAATCACAAGGGTGGTAATCCCAAATGCGGTAAAGCGCCCCAGCGCTTACCGCGATGAAGATAAACAAGATATGCCCCATAGTGACAACAAGGGTAATAATGCGCAAAAGGTTAAGTTGGTGCGTGTTACCAGGGTTCACACACAATAGATAATGACCCGATCATGGGTTGTGGCAAAAACCAAAACAGTGGTTTCACCCAGATACCACCTGGAACCAAGTGGTGAGTTGTGTGATTGGTTGTATACTCTTTTGAATGTAGATTTCTGGGATAGTGACAGAGGAACTGACTTAAAAACTTGAATTTGTATTTTGCACTTTGAATCTGCACTTTAGAAACTACACCTGTTGCTTGGTCTTTCGCTCTCAAGCGTCAGTCGGCTGGTTTCCGGCTCCCCTAGTGCTCCGAGTGACTCCCCTGGTAGCAGCCAATCACGCTGCGAGAGGGCAGGGAACGAAAGTAAATGCAGCACGCAGCGCGGGAGCTCCCCATTAGGCTTTCGTTGTTGCTAGAATTAAAGGATGACTTCAGCTCCTAAATCAGCCTCTGCAATTTTTATGCCAGGGTAATATAAGAAGGGGAAGAGCCTTTGTGTGAAGGGGGCCTGGTGGAAAGTGTACAGAAGCTCCATTGATGTTGCATTGTACGCCGACTCCAACCCTTCCTATTATTCCAGGTAAAACCCCAGCATCAGGGAATTCATTCTTTTCTACAAAAATGAGATATGAAGATGTACCAAGTAACGTATGGGGAATAGCATTATATACCATTACTGTGGCTATTTCTTTATCATCTGCAGGATAGCCCAACATTATTGTCACATAATTGAAGCGAAATCTTGTCAAAATGAATCGGTGATGATTATTTTCTACAAAAGTGAGATGTGAAGATGTACTATGTAACGTAGGGGAATAGCATGATATACAATTACTGTGGCTATTTTTTAAAATCGATTCCATCCCTCTTGTGCACATTTCTCTAAAACAAGATTTTTTAGTCTCGTCTAACTCAAGTTTTCACATAGTTCAGGGTGGGCATAAAGAACCCCCGGCCCCAAAGACTCAAGAATGCGCCTTACATTTTGTAACCATATCATTTTTTGAGGCATGCTACATTTTCATGATCTCCATCAGAATAGATTGATTTGGCTCGACGACCTTCCGTTACCAAATGGACAGCCATAATAGCAAAGGGGCCAGTTTAATTGTATCAGTAATATATATCAATGCTAACGCTCTATGAACAATAACATTTGAACAAGCCTTTGGCACAGATAATAATCTTTTAGCAAACACATCCACACGGGTTGTACCCAAGATTGCTGCCTCATACATTGCCATAGAAACTGTTTTAGCCAATTACATTTTAACCAGTTCATGTATTGGTTTGTTACCCAGGTTTGCGGTGAACCTAAAAATTGCAGCTATGCTTTTGCTCATATTTGTGGCTTTTGAGGTCACCATCAATTTCCAGTCTAATTTGGTGTCATGTCTCTGCTCTTCCCAAACTACCCGCAGTGTCGGAAATGACTTTGATCCTCTGTTTATGATGGTTTCAGACCTCATGGTTTAGTCTTGAAAATTATCTCTGTTGCTCAACGGACAACGCTGTAATATGACTGCGAAAATTAAATTTCTTTAAAAAGGGGTAATACATCTTTCTTTCCTTTACATAAAATTGGCAAAAGAATACAATATTTACAATAGATTGTTTTGATATGTTGTCACAAGGGCAGAATTCTAATTGAAGCGAAATCTTGTCAAAATGAATCAGTGATGATTATTTTCTACAAAAGTGAGATATGAAGATGTACCATGTAACGTAGGGGGAATAGCACTATATACAATTACTGTGGCTATTTCTTTATATCTATTCCATCTCTCTTGTGCACATTTCTATAAAAATAGATCTTTTTAGTCTCATCTTACTCAAAGTTTCACAGCGTTCAGGGTGGGCATAACGATCCCCCAGCCCCAAAGACTCAAGAACGCGCCTTACATATTGTAACCATATAATTTTTGAGGCATGCTATATTTTCATGATGTCCATCAGAATAGATTGATTTGGCTCGACGACCTTCCGTTTCCAAGTGGACAGCCATAATAACAGAGGGGAAGTTTAATTGTATTGGTAATATATGGCAATGCTAACGCTCTATGAACAATAACATTTGAACAAGACTTTGGGACAGATAATAATCTTTAAGCAAACTCATCCTCTACCTTTTGTACGCTATCCACACGGGTTGTACCTCAGATTGCTGCCCCATACATTGCCACAGAAACTGTTTTAGCCAAGTACATTTCAACCATCTCATGTATTGATTTGTTACCCAGGTGTGCCGTGAACCTAAAAATTGCAGCTATGCTTTTGCTCATATGTGTGGCTTTTGAGGTCACCATCAATGTATTTCCAGTTTAATTTGGTGTCATAGTTCTGCTCTTCCCAAACAACCCGCAGTGTCGGAAATGACTTTGATCCTCTGTTTATGACAGTTTCAGACCTCATGGATTAGTCTTTAAAATTATCTCTGAACGTGGTACTCAGAAGTCTCTGAATTTTGGAAATCCCTTTGTAATAGACTTGGCATCCAAAGAGTATTGACTTCTAGTTTTCATTCTCAAGCCAATGACCAAACTGAAAGATTAAATTGAAATGTTATTTTTATTTTTAAAATATTTTTTTTTGGTCCTCATCCTGCCAATTAACCTGTTGACGATACTCACTTTCCCCTGCAAAAGTGAAATGGGAAAAGATTAATTCCAGACAAGAAATCTAGCTGTGTCCATTCCAACCCCTCTTACGCTTGACACGCAAGAATACAAAAGAGGGGGACCAGTACAAAGAGCTATTTGTTGGCTTAATCATTGGACCCCATTCCTCTGGCACCACTCAACCAACTTGGCCCATATCTTTCCTCTGCTTTTACGATCACATGGCATGTCTTGTTGACTTATATATATATAATGCTGTTTTTACAGTCAGAGAAAAGGGGTGGGACAGCCAATTTCCAAGCTTTACAGATCTCTTCTTCCCAATAAAATAACATAAAAAGTTAGCCTTGCCGCAGTTTTATTTGAAACCAGAAAACTATCCTGGCCCAATCCAAAAAATATAAGCACTGGGGTTGCTTCTGTTCGGATTCCTGTTACATCCATCAAAAAATTCACATCCATCCATCCATCCAAAATGTTGTAATTGCAGGACAAGTTAAAATTATGTGACTATTATTTGCTAAAGGATCCTGACATCCTGAACACATATGCTGAGTTCCTGTGAATTTTGTCAATTTTGCCAGAGACCAATAAACCCGATAAAGAGTAAGAAGATGTTTTTTCTTAAGGTAAGCCGGTTTACCTGTCTCACAGAGCAATGTGAACGAACTCAACCAAACATCTCTCAAATTAGTACTATCTACAACATCGCCCCAGAGCTTTTGGATATCCTGACTCATATCATCTTCTGATTCTATCAAAGCCCGGTACCACAGAGCCACCTCTTTTTTTAATACTCCCAATTCTCATAGCTTGAATTAGCCAGGCATCATCCATCTGTTCCTCCCACTGTTGCTGGGCCAACCAAGCAGACAGTTGATAATATTTGAATCTAGTTACTTACAAGTCCCACACATTCACTTGACCATCAGTACACGATGTAAAAACTTCCCAGCTCATCAGATCTATACCAATTTTTAAATCTCCCCAACGAGAGATACCTGCTTGTTTCAATGGAATTCTTAAAATGAAATACATGTGCGTATATCCATAGGTCCGGAAGGGCAAGACCACCACTCTTTAACCTTCTCCTCAGCCTTCTCCAAGTTATACACTGGCCTTTTGACGCCCAAACAAAACTTCCTATCATGCACTGCAATTTTGCAACCTCATTCTTATCAAATGGGAAGGGTATATTATTAAAAAGAAAAGTAACCTTAGGGAGTATATTTATTTTGATCAGATTCACCCTTCCGTATAAATTAAGGGGAAGATTGGCCCATCTGATCAATAATCTTCCAACCTCCTGGCTGATCTTTCTCCAGTTGACCCCAGGGAGATCTACTAAATTTTGTGTGATTATAATGCCGAGATATCGCATTTGAGATTTCACTCCAGGGGTCTGGAAAGGTTGATTCCACTCCATTACCTCAGTCTTACCCCTGTTTATACTATATCCGGAGACCTTCCCAAATAAATCCGCTTTATCCCACAACTTAAGAATAGCCTCCTTAGGATTCTGAGTGTAAAGAATAAGGTCATCCACATATATAGCTACTTTAACCTCAAGATTAATATATCTGAAGGGAAGGATGGAAAGGTCCTGCCTAATTAAGGCTGTAAAAGGTTCAATATATATGTTGAACAACAAGGCGGCAACGGGCATCCCTGCCTTGTTCCACTCATGATACTGAACCAATCAGTTAATTCTCCATTAACTAGAACTCTGGCTTTAGGTTCACTTTAAAGCAACTGTAACACTTTTATAAAGTTTATAGGGAAGACATATGTTCTTAAAGCTTCCTAAAGGTACGACCAGTGTACCTGGGCAAACACTTTAGCAGCGTCTACTGCCACCATAGTCACTGGAAGATCAAAAGATTCTGCCAACTCTATTATAGCCTAAATGGTAAAGGTGAGTTCATTAAGTGGCCTTCCAGGGATACACCCCCTCCAGCCTCCATGAACTATACTCTTTATAATCTTAGCGACTCTGGTTGCCAATATCCCTGTGAACACTTTATAATCAGTGTTCAACAGGGATAAAGGCCTGTAGGACTCTACTGCCAGCGGATCCTTATTTGGTTTCAAAATTGAGACGACCGTTGCCTCGGCCCAAGACCTCGGAGGGTCCTCCCCTTCTATCAAGATCTTATCACACAACTCTTTAAATACTGATATTAGATTATCCTCAAATGATCGATACATTTCTATCGGAAGGCCATCTGGCCGAGCTGCCTTTCCTGTTGACAACTGTGCTCGAATCTCTTCTTGACTTATTCCCGAGGCAAGATTGACTCTTTGATGTTCATTCAGGGAAGGAAGCTCAACTCTACCCAAACGTTCTTTAATCTTTTCTAACCCAGGTGTAGTATCCTCTTTATATAATTTGGCCATATATCCCCGGACTACAGCCCCTATTTTTGTACTTGTATCTAAAATCTGGCCCGTAGAACTTTCTCTTAGGGTATTTATATAATTACAAACGTTATCAGTTTTGGCTTTCCAAGCCAAGAGCCGGCCACTTTTCTCCCTGTATGAGAAGTTTTGCAATTTATTGATCATCTATCTATTATGATCATATCCAAAAGTCCCCGCTATTCTAATTGAAGGTTCTCCAAATCCTTAATTTGAATATTTTTCAACAGGTCATTGTCACTTTGTCTAGAGCTACGCTTCTTCCCCACCATTATTGATGTTCCCAAGGCCCTAAGAAATATCTTAAACGCATCCCAAATAACCTGACTTTTGCTGACCCATTATTATCTTTAAAGAAAGTCAAGACCTCTTCTCGGATCTTTAATTGGACCTCCTCATCTAGTAATATTGTCCAGTCTAGTCTCATTCTAATTATACCCCTTTTTTCGTGAAATCTCAGAGAGGCATACCGCGGAACGATCGGAAAGAGTAGCCTGGAGATATTTGACCCTTTCCACTTCCTCCAACAAGCATTGATCTATTAAAAAATAATCTATACGGGAATGGTGGCCATATTTTGTATTTAAAATAGTATATCCCTTCTTATCCCCCATTTTAATTCTCCAAACATCGACCACGTTTAAATCTTGGATCAATGTTCTAAGTATAGCAATTGAGTGTAAAGGAGTGATATATTTTACTTTGGACGTTCAATTTAGCTCAGGTCTTTGAACTAAATTAAAATCACCTCCAATAATCACTGGTCTATGGATTAACAGAAGTTAAGCCTCTAATTTGAATTTTAATATTGGCTAATATCCATCTTCCCGAAGAATCGGAAAGATGGCTTTCCAATTTAATTCCACTATTTGATCTAATAATTATTGCTACTCCTCTTGTACTACCCGTCTGATTGGAGCAAGCTACATCCTGAACCCAGGACCGTTTTCCAAGCTCAGCTGAACATTCGCTTTCTTCTAAATGGGTTTCCGGTAAAATGATTATATGCGCTTCAGCTTTCTTAAGTGTGAAAAGTTGGCCTGATAGGTGATGTTTCCAATTCTGGAACCACCTGTTATCAGACCAAACAATCCCTTATGGTGTCTGGTTGTAAGTCAACCTTATTAGACAAGCTATCCTAGGGGTAGCATGGACTAAGCAGCCTAAAGGCTTAACTTAAGAGGTCGTGTTAAGCGAGCTGTTTTACCACATACAATCCTGTAATATCAAATGAAAGGACACCACACAAGTATATATTACAAAAAGATATGTATTTATTACTAAAAACAATCCCCAGTATTCTTTATGAATAAAGGGGCACAAGCGTTAAATCAAAAGCACAGTTTAAACATACAAAGTTGCACAATTATGGATGAGGGCGGGGGCCACTCAAACCATATACTAAACAAGTGGTATAAGAGATACCAATCGAACAGTGGTTAGGCCTAGGGCCTAGGGAATCGCGGGGAGCAGTCGGGACAAGCAATGCTGAAGTCGGGAGAGGCCCACAGGATTCGGGTGCAGTGCGGAAAGCGCACGCATGCACCAATGTTAACCAATGGTGCGTAAAAGTTGCAAAGTTAAAGTTTAAGGACACTTCCGCTGAACCTAGAGGAACAAAACTTAAGACACAGACCCTAGAGATGTGTACCAGTGTGGGAACACCGGCGGAGCAAAGTTACCTCACCCACAGGAAGCGGGTGCACAGGGTCGAAGTTGAGTCGGGTTTCGTCACGCAGGCTCTTGGTGCTTGAAGCTGAAAGGGCTGCAGGCGGGGTGAAAGAGAAGTGTCTGGTGGAGTCCAAGGGTGGACTCGAGTCGAAAAGTACCTGAAAGCAGAGGGGACAGAGTCTGGGTCACTCAGCAGTGACCAGGGTGGAACCAGGACGGAACCAGGCAATGTCGGGCGCAATCAGGTGGTCGTCGAGGAGCTTCTCTCCGCTGTCACGTGGGCTCTGGGGCATCTGCGACGTCCAGGAGCGGGTCACGATCTGTCCCACAAGGGCTCTCACCGTCGGCGCAGTCGGCTTCAAGTTTGGAGCAAACAACACTTGGCAAGAGCAATCCACGCGGAACCGGGAGATTGCTTCTCACTCGAACCAGGAGGGTCAGAGTGGGGGCTCCTTTTCAGGGGAGCTGGTGCAGATCTGGAGCAACCAGATTTGCAGGTCGAATTTCAAAGTTCGTCGGTACAGGGGCCACTAGCCGGCTGGCAAGTGACCGGGCCAACGCGTTGAGCCAAATGGAGCCGAAGGGCCCCACGCAGCACTCGTCGAGTCTGGAGGGCTGAACTTCGGTGCAAGAGTGGCTCAGGGTTGGGGCTTCTCAAACCCCGGTGTACAGCTTCGAGGGTCACTCGTGGGCTGCACGGTCAGCGTCTCGTGGTCAATTCAAGATGGCGTGCTCCACGCTTCCGGTCGCCTCCACGGGTCTCAGCTCTGCAGGGACTGTGGATCGGGCTGTTCGAAGGCAGGCAAGCTTGATCTCGTCAATCTCTGTCGCTCGAGTTCCGGCGGGAACTACGACAAAGCAGACGTCGATTGCTGGATGGTGCCTGTTTGCACAGGGTGGTCACTCCTTGACCACAAGGGAGATTCTTCGGGCTTCTACGTCGAGTAGGATGTCGAAGGGTCCAGAGTTTTGTTTCTTATGTTTCATCAGGATAATCTGAAGTGTCTTGGCACTGCTCCCACTCTTATTCGAATCTGGGGGGCTGGATTACCTGCTAGGTCCCCTCCTATGGGTGGGACCCAGGAAGGGGGTGGATACACCCCTTTCCTTTGATCCAGGCCACCCTGGCACGAGGGCTGGAGTGCCCCAGAACCGGTTTGGCCGGATTATGCAAGGGGCAGCCTTGTGCGCCCCAAGCAGTGTCTGGTTTCTTTCAAACCTCCCTGCTACAATCCACTATCTCCTGTCTGGAGGGTGGTAACACCCCCCTGCGACAGGAAACCCTTTGTCCAGGCCCCATTTGGCTGAGTTTCGGTCAGCTGCAGGGGGTCAGACTCTTGTCTGTGGCAGAGGCATCCATTTTGTGGATCTAAGGCCTTTTTAGAAATTAACCGCATTTAAGTAAAGTAACATGTCTTACCCCTCTAGAGGGGTGGAATGCTATCCCCGTCGCCAGAACTGGCAAGGGGATAGTATTCCAAATCGTATGACACCTTACACGACATGTTTTGATAAAGCCAAACCAAAGTTGCTATATAACCGCGAGGATTATAAGGCACTTAAGAGTATATGGTATGGCCTTATCCTGAAACAGCTTAGGGAGTTGTTCCCGACGGCTGCAGACAGGCTCAGCTCATGCTAGAGCTCCATCTCACCTTAAACCACGCACTCTGCCTCCAGGATTGATGAGGCTTTCCATAGGAGTGGCTCACAGGTTTATATGTGTCCAGATATAGGTTTAGATATAGATATACTATATCTAAGTAAGGGGTGATTACACCACCTTACCCCAGCTGAGTGATCAGCCAGTTGTGTCAATTTAAGAACCAGCCAGGGGTGGCAAAAGATATGCTGCAGCCCCTGGTAGGCCTTGGTGGCCCCTATGCCCTGGGCACCTATAGTGCATTATACAGGGGCTGACAAGGGGTCCATTTCCAATTGTGGTATGTACCTAGGGTACATGGAATCCATTTTACAGAGAGAGCAGATGGCCTGGGGCCCTGATTAGCAGGGAACCAGGTCAACTAAGTCAAAAACCAGCTAAACACAAGGCAAAAAAAACTGGGGCAACCATAGTCAGGTAGTCACCTTCCTACACAACCCCCTCCCCCAAACGAAAGGAGATAAGGCTATCCTTGGCCAGGTAAGCCTATATTGCCTGAGTGGCCATGTAAGGAAGTACCTGCACTAGCATGGGTACCCCCTGTCTCATGGTCCACTAAGCAGTCCCTCACCCTTTGGGTATTAGAGGGTCTCCACCATAGGGAATCACTACCTTGGGTGTGTTCATGCAAAGTTAAAAGCTGGTTTGGATATCGAGTAGTGAAGTGAGGCTCCACTAATTTAGGGCTCAGCTTCCTCCAATTATCTTCCACCATGGGTGCCTTTCTTTCTTTAACTGAGTTGCACTGTGCTCTCAGGGTCAACCTCTGGCTACCTAAAGCTGGAGGCTGGGTCCCTCTGTTTGGCTTGCTGGAGGGACAGTTCAGGTTTGGGCCCTTTGGGTCCCAGGTTTGGCTGTGCCCAACAGAATCCATCTGTGGGAGGTCCCTAACTGTTTTTAAGGGGGCTCCCTCAGGAGTTTTTAAAGTTTTCACCTTACTAGGGCTACTAGTTTTGGTGCCCCTAATCTGTTGATGGGGGTGCTTTATTTGACAGGGGGCCCTCTGGGTCTCACTGTCCTTCTTGTCCTCTGCAGCCCTGGGCTGACTAAGGCAAGGTAGAGAGGGGCAGGTTACCTGCTCCAGACTGGGTCCCACCTGAGAAGGGTCCACTGACATCAGAGGCTCTGTCAGGCTAGGCCTAACCACCTCTGGGGCAGTTCCTTCATCAGGGGTAAGATCAGTTCCCTGAGGAGGCTGATCCTTTCCTAAAGTCTGGTGAGGGGGAGATTTCTCGTCCTCCTCTGTGCTCTCAGTTTGTGTGGAGTTATCCATCATTTCAGGCTTCACAACACACATATCAGTTTGAGTTTGGGCTGTGGCCATCACAGCCCCACCAACCTTTTCAGGAGGAGACTCAGTTTGGGTTTCTGCTGTTATCATAACAGCTTTGCTATTCTGTTCAGGAAGAGCTTTTGCTAAAGATGGGGCAGAGAGTTTCTCAGCCCTACCAACCTTTTCAGGAAGGACATCTTGAATTGGGGCTGTAGCCATTACAGCCCCACTAAACTTTCCATTGGAATTCACCATTCTAGAATGGGTTTCCTGTTCAACCTCAGCCCAGGCTGAGATTTCCAAATCATTACCAAGTAGGCAGTCTACAGGCAAGTTTGATGACACTGCCACTCTCTTTGGGCCAATGACACCTCCCCAGCTGAGACTTACTACTGCCATGGGATGATTTGTTTTGAGGCCATCAATGTTTGTCACCTGGTATGTGGCACCAGGTAAAAGTTGTTTAGAGGGGACTATACCGTCAGCCACCATGGTGATGCTAGCCCCTGTGTCTCTAAAAGCTTCAACTTTCAAACCATTGATGATGGGCTCTTGTCTATACTTGCTCAAGGTATTTGGGCAATCAGAGAAGTTGGCAAACCCCATGCCAGTCTCATAAACAAGATCATTGGATGATGGGGACCTGGATAGGCCAGGGTCCACCTGAGCTCCAAAAGTAAACCCACCCAGATTCCTGGGTGTGCTCCCACTTCCTGGGGGATTACTGCTGACAGTAACAGGAGGTGTTGGGGCTGGCTTTGGAGGTATATTTTCTTTATTGCCATTTTTGGGACAACAGTTGTCTGTTTTGTAATGCCCCACCTGTTTACAGACATGACAATAAGGCTTTTTCTCTGTTGAAGAAGTGTCTTGGGACCCACCCCCATTCTTGGAGTTTTGGGGCCCTGGGGAAGTCTTTTCTTTATTTTTATCCCCACCCTTATCTTGAGGCTTGGTAGACTCCTTCTTCTGGTTACTGTCCTGATTCTTAGGCCTAATCCTGGTTCTGACCCACTTGTCTGCCTTCTTTCCCAATTCTTGGGGAGAGGTCAGATCAGAGTCCACCAGGTGCTGGTGTAAGAGCTGGTTCTGACAATTACTTAGGATCTGCTCCCTCATAATCAAATTATACAATCCTGTAAAGTCATGTACTTTGCTGCCATGTAGCCAACCCTCCAAAGCCTTAGTTGCACAATCAACAAAATCAGTCCAGTCCTGAGTCTGTGTCTTCTGGGTGTCTCTGAACTTCAACCTGTACTGTTCAGTGGTTAAGCCAAAACCATCTATCAGAACACTCTTCAGGACTTTGTAATTGTTTGCATCCTCATGTCTAACAGTGAGGAGCTTATCTCTCCCTTTCTGTGAAAAGGAGTACCATAAGATTGCTGCCCACTGTTCCTCAGGAACCTGCTGTACCATGCAGGCTCTCTCAAGAGCAATTATCCACTTGTGGATGTCATCCCCTTCCTTGTAGGGGGGCACAATCTTTGTCAGGTTTCTACTATCATAGGACCTGGGTTTTTCTTTAGGAATATTGCTGCCACCAGTGGCATCTAAGCCACACAATTTTTGCTCTCTTGCCAAGGCAAGTCTAGCTTGAGCCAAGGCTACCTCCTCCCTCTCTATTTGGAGTTTGACAGCCCTCATTCTGGCCCTATGCTCTATCTTCTGAGAGGCAGTCATACCTCTCTGAGATTCTCTTGAGGCACTAGAAATATGAGAGTCCCCTGAGGGAGATCTCACTCTTCTGTTGCCTGGGAGAATGATATGGTGGGATCTGGGGAGGTGCTGGCCCTCTCCATTTCCCAGTAGGTCTAAGTTGGCCTGGTTAAGCCTGGCAACTAGGACCTGGCTACCCCTCTGATCCTGATCTTCTGGGTCCTCTACATCTGAGTCCTCCTCCTCCTCCTCTTCTTCCTCTTCTTCTTTCTCCTCTGGAGTGGTATCAGTTACAGGGGGGTTCACTCCATCTCCTGACTCTAAGGGAACTTCATTCGCCTTCTCTAAGTCATCCTGTTCTAGAATGGCTATCAGGATAGGACAGGTGGGACTTCTGCCCCTTTTTAACCCTCTTGAGATGCACAAGGCAATCAAGTCCTTTCGGGTTAATTTGTCATAGCTGGAAGTTGCCTGGGTAAGGTCAACTGTCACAGGAGCAGACCCTGAGGCTTTTCCTGTGTCAGACATGACTCTAGTGTGGTGTAAGTGATGCACCTACCTACACTAAGTGTTTCCCTACTGTACCTTGCTAGTGAGTTGTAGTCAGGATGTGCTAATCCCTTTAATCTACAACTACTAAGTTCAGTAGAACTTAATATGCTAAGCTTTTGATTTATATGTACCTAGAGGTACTTGATGTGATCTTTCAATTTGATAAAAGATTGCAATGGTAAAACAACAGCAAGCTCAAATCCGCACCGCTGCTCACCAATGTGAGAAGTTGGCCTGATAGGTGATGTTTCCAATTCTGGAACCACCTGTTATCAGACCAAACAATCCCTTATGGTGTCTGGTTGTAAGTCAACCTTATTAGACAAGCTATCCTAGGGGTAGCATGGACTAAGCAGCCTAAAGGCTTAACTTAAGAGGTCGTGTTAAGCGAGCTGTTTTACCACATACAATCCTGTAATATCAAATGAAAGGACACCACACAAGTATATATTACAAAAATATATGTATTTATTACTAAAAACAATCCCCAGTATTCTTTATGAATAAAGGGGCACAAGCGTTAAATCAAAAGCACAGTTTAAACATACAAAGTTGCACAATTATGGATGAGGGCGGGGGGGCCACTCAAACCATATACTAAACAAGTGGTATAAGAGATACCAATCGAACAGTGGTTAGGCCTAGGGCCTAGGGAATCGCTGGGAGCAGTCGGGACAAGCAATGCTGAAGTCGGGAGAGGCCCACGGGATTCGGGTGCAGTGCGGAAAGGGCACGCATGCACCAATGTTAACCAATGGTGCGTAAAAGTTGCAAAGTTAAAGTTTAAGGACACTTCCGCTGAACCTAGAGGAACAAAACTTAAGACACAGACCCTAGAGATGTGTACCAGTGTGGTAACACCGGCGGAGCAAAGTTACCTCACCCACAGGAAGCGTGACGAAACCCGACTCAACTTCGACCCTGTGCACCACAGGGTCGAAGTTGAGTCGGGTTTCGTCACGCAGGCTCTTGGTGCTTGAAGCTGAAAGGGCTGCAGGCAGGGTGAAAGAGAAGTGTCCGGTGGAGTCCAAGGGTGGACTCGAGTCAAAAAGTACCTGAAAGCAGAGGGGACAGAGTCTGGGTCACTCAGCAGTGACCAGGACGGAACCAGGCAATGTCGGGCGCAATCAGGTGGTCGTCGAGGAGCTTCTCTCCGCTGTCACGTGGGCTCTGGGGCATCTGCGACGTCCAGGAGCGGGTCACGATCTGTCCCACGAGGGCTCTCACCGTCGGCGCAGTCGGCTTCAAGTTTGGAGCAAACAACACTTGGCAAGAGCAATCCACGCGGAACCAGGAGATTGCTTCTCACTCGAACCAGGAGGGTCAGAGTGGGGGCTCCTTTTCAGGGGAGCTGGTGCAGATCTGGAGCAACCAGATTTGCAGGTCGAATTTCAAAGTTCGTCGGTACAGGGGCCACTAGCCGGCTGGCAAGTGACCGGGCCAACGCGTTGAGCCAAATGGAGCAGAAGGGCCCCACGCAGCACTCGTCGAGTGTGGAGGGCTGAACTTCGGTGCAAGAGTGGCTCAGGGTTGGGGCTTCTCAAACCCCGGTGTACAGCTTCGAGGGTCACTCGTGGACTGCACGGTCAGCGTCTCGTGGTCAATTTAAGATGGCGTGCCCCACGCTTCCGGTCGCCTCCACGGGTCTCAGCTCTGCAGGGACTGTGGATCGGGCTGTTGGAAGGCAGGCAAGCTTAATCTCGTCGATCTCTGTTGCTCGAGTTCCGGCGGGAACTACGACAAAGCAGACGTCGATGGCTGGATGGTGCCTGTTTGCACAGGGTGGTCACTCCTTGACCACAAGGGAGATTCTTCGGGCTTCTACGTCGAGTAGGATGTCGAAGGGTCCAGAGTTTCGTTACTTATGTTTCATCAGGATAATCTGAAGTGTCTTGGCACTGCTCCCACTCTTATTCGAATCTGGGGGGCTGGATTACCTGCTAGGTCCCCTCCTATGGGTGGGACCCAGGAAGGGGGTGGATACACCCCTTTCCTTGGATCCAGGCCGCCCTAGGAGTGGCTCAAAGGTTTATATGTGTCCAGATATAGGTTTAGATATAGATATACTATATCTAAGTAAGGGGTGATTACACCACCTTACCCCAGCTGAGTGATCAGCCAGTTGTGTCAATTTAAGAACCAGCCAGGGGTGGCAAAAGATATGCTGCAGCCCCTGGTAGGCCTTGGTGGCCCCTATGCCCTGGGCACCTATAGTGCATTATACAGGGGCTGACAAGGGGTCCATTTCCAACTGTGGTATGTACCTAGGGTACATGGAATCCATTTTACATAGAGAGCAGATGGCCTGGGGCCCTGATTAGCAGGGAACCAGGTCAACTAAGTCAAAAACCAGCTAAACACAAGGCAAAAAAAACTGGGGTAACCATAGTCAGGTAGTCACCTTCCTACATTAAGGAACTCCATAATACGGGCCAATTTTCTCCAGGATCTCATCCCATTCACATTCACATTCCATGAGATGAAATGCACCAAATTCGTATCCATTTATATAATACCAAACGCTCTCCCAATCAATAAGCTGAGGCATTCATTCAGTCTGTATTTAACTTTAGAAACCAAGAAGATAAAAAAAATTAACAAAGCGAAACCAATTGTTAACGGCAGATCGAGGACACTAATTTTTTCTTTTTTTCTCCTAACTGCTCCCAACACCCTGTGCCCCCCCTCCCTCACCCCACATCCAGGGGAACCCCCCTGATAATCTCTTAGGGTGAAAACACCTTCGAGATATCCTTATGCGGACGAGTCAAGTCCAGGTGCCTGTCCCAACCTAACAATAATGCCTTATGCATCCAAGTATAAACTATACTACTTTAATGTCAAATAATCCTAATGTATATCCATTCAAACCACATATAAAGTGAAAACTAGAATCTAAATGGGACCCACACCCTGTGCTATCCATACATTATTTACAATTACATTATTTTGACTGAAACTGAGAGTAATCTAAACTTTATTCTAGCCCTCCCTTCTGTTTTAATAGTGCATCTACTTCCTCCGGTTCTTGAATGGTATACATCTTGTTTTTCCACATAATGTTCAACATAGCAGGGAATTTCACATGGACTTGCAGACCCCTAGACCGGAGTTTGTTAATTTTTTACCCCAACAGCCATTGCCTCTCTGCTGTTCTTCTGCCCATATCAGACCGTATAAAACAGGTAAACTCCCCATACATCAATGACCGTTCTGTTAATGCTTGAGCTAAAACCAGCTCCTTAATTGAGTAAGTAAGAAAGCAGACCAGTATCTTCCTCTGCTTTTTCCTCCCTGGCTGCAACATATAGGGGTATCTCTGCACTCTCTCGAGCTCTTTGCCCCAGTCTATATCTGTTCTATCTTCGAATAGTTCTCCCAACAACTTGCAGACAAACCTTTTATATCTGCCCCCTCTGCATATTCCTTAATTCCAAGAAGTCGGATATTGTTTCGCCTAGCTTGCAACTCCAATCTTTCCATATCCTGCTGTAATGCCTTGTTACCAAGTTTAAGACTCAATCTCTCCGAGATTAGAAGCAGTGGTCTCACCTAGGACCTTCACCTCCTCTTCCAAATTCTCTGTGCGCATAGTTAACCCGTCAATCTTCTGCTCCAAAATCTCCCCTCTATCCTGGATCTCCTCCTTTTGATTATTTTCAGAGGTCTCAAATTTAGCAAGAATCTCTTGCCTTAGGCTGTTTAAGAGATCTACCAGCTGACCCCCTGAACTCCCATGGGCAGATTCATTTCGAGGATCATGCGTCCATTCAGGACAAACGCGTTCATTTGAAATTTCTTGATTCAGGTCACTTTCAATCCCTACCTCAGACTCAGGTAGATTTTCTTGAATCTCTGTGAGCGGGGTAAACCTATTCTCAAGCATTAGAGGCATACCCTGAGGCCCAGGCGATACCATGTTCTCCGCTTCGTTTGGTATGCTCTTATTTCCTCCAATGACCGGTTTTGAACCTGCGACCTGTTCCATTTTTTTAAAGTTAGATCTAAGCGAGGGGACTGGTTTGGGTATTGACCGCAGTTACTTTGGCCTGCACTTTTTAATTGGAGCTTTTTTAGAATTTCTTTTTAAGGGGCATTTTTAGCGTCACCACCGGAGAAGATTCATCAGCTTTATCTTTACTTGTCCCTTTCTTCTTCTTTCCTGGAGCTGAAGGAAGCTGTTTTTAACTACTGGTGAGCTCTCACTTTTATCATTGATATTCTCACTCCGGGGGTTCAAAACCTCTGAAGATACGTGGCCACATGTAGATACTCTAGCTCCCCGTTCACCCGCTTCGCCAGGACTTATTGAATGATATGTGTTTAATGTTGAAGCACGGGGTAAGACTCACTCTCCATCCGCACCTTCCAGTCCTTAATATGGGTATTAGCCCCGTCCCGCCACTGAAAGGGAAAGAACAACGAAGGAATCAGCCATCGGGCTTTTCGTGAAGCAGCAGTCACCATCAGGGCTAGGAGCGTTCATACTGCTACCGGCTGCGGGGGACAATATTTGACTCAGTAGGTGTGAGCGGAGTCTTTTTTTAGGCGGTTGTTTTTAAATAATACAAAGCATATACCAAGTGGCTGTTTAAACTTGAATTTAAAACTGAAATTTCAACTTTGTTCTTACCGTGATATAATCTTTTGTGTGGGGAACATCCTCACTGGGCGCACCAGGGAAAGTGGAGGTTTGGGCTGTGTGTGCGCTGCTGATCTCTTGTCTTTCTTGTCCAGCGCGCCTTGAAATTGAGGAAGCAGCGCAGATTTGCTTCTGGTGCACTTAAGTCATGCCTAAGGCGAGCATGCCTGTGCCCATCAGCTGCCAGGGATGCTGCCCCTTTTTATCGAGGTAGGATACAATACATCCCAAACCATTTACGTGTGCTCTGCAGCTCACCAATGAACACCTGCACACACTGTGTGGAACCCAACCGGGGACCCTGGGTCTTTCCGATCTGTGGATTGTCCCTGCCGCAGAGCTCTAATCAGGGCTAGCCTGACAGCTCTCCATCTTTGTCAGGGGGCCGGGCCGGCCTGATTAACCGTTGCTTTCTGGCCGCCCATAAATATGTGATATTTGGTCTTTTCACAAACTACTGCCTAGATGTATTATTCCTCACCCAAATCTGGTTGTCAGAATACTCTAGACCTGATGTTATCCAGGTGCTACCTTCTGACTTCCGTATGGCAAGTCTAGATAGGCAGGACAAAAGCGGGGGAGGGCTAGCAATCATCTATAGGAAGGCACTGAACTGTCACACTGCGCAACTCAAGATCGCTAACTGTGAGAGCGTGGCCTTCTCACTAACACTACTGTCTACCTTTCCCTTCTCTGGAATTCTTGTTTCTAGACTCCTAGGTCCCTATACTCAGTTCCTTTGAGCTATGCCAGAAGTGGTGGCAGAACTTGCTCAATACAACACTATTTTTACTGTACTGGGTGATTTCAATCTACATGTGATTGTCTAACAATAGTGCCGCTAAAACCCTGTTACAAGATATGGCCTCGCTACAGCTTATGCAGCTGGTGGACTGCCCCACACCAAGAATGACCATACCATTGATGTGGGGTTCAGTAACATGAACGCACTCCAGCTTGAAACCCCTCTCCCGTTAATCTAAGCAGACCTCTTTATGATTTCCTTTAGGATCCCGATACCCCCCTCAATTACATTTGGTCCATCTGTCAGGCGATTAGATTGCACCTGGCATAATACAAATGAAGAAGGGTGGGAATTGGCCTAGGAAACCCTATCACCAGACCTTTCAGAGGATGCCACAAGGGCAGCTCTGCAATTCCATTGTTGGGTTACTCCATTGTTGGTCAGTGATTTCATCGTTGGATCATTGAATCATTTGATAAAGTTCTCCCAAGTAGACTGAGAAAAGATGCTTGAATCTCCTTAGTTCAATGGCGACTTACCTTCTCTGAAAAAAGAATGCAAACAGATGGAGAGGAAATGGAGAAAGACTTTTGAGGATTTAAGTAAAGCGAACTATAGGAAAGCCATCAGGTTATACCACTCGGAAATTAAGAAGGCTCAAACCTTCTTTTTTGACACCAAAATGGCTCACTTTGCCAACTCCCCCAAAGGAATCTTTAGAATACTCAAAGACATTACGGTACCGCCTACAGCTTGCCCCATGGAAAATGCCTCAGCCAAGCAAAGTAATGATCTGGCACTCTCTCTCAGAGAAAAATAGTGGATATCTATTCATCTTTCTCAGAGAAGGCTGGTTCCCCTTACTCTGATAAGATTGACAAGACGGACTCCTCTCTCAATGTACATGGAAAATTTGAGCATGTACTCCTCCTTAGTTAATACATGTTTTAAATATCAAGCAAAGAATTCCATTAGGATTCTGTTGATTTTTGAAGAAAACTGTTGTCTTGTCTAAAATATTTTTATTGGTTATCTCCTTGTTTTCCCTGAATGTTATTTTATACTGTACATGATACAACAGCCGACACATGTTTTGCCCTAGGGGGTAAGTAGGATTAGGGATTTCTCTAGGCTTCTAAATAGGTCAGAAGATCAAAAATCAGTTTTCTTTGGGCATAATTGGATAGTGCATCAGTCTTGAAACAAACATATCAAATGCTGCAATTTGGGTTAAGTGGTGGAACAGGTATCACAGGTGAATCCCTCATTATGAACGTTGCGGTGATCTAGCTAGAGGAGAGATTGACCTGTGGTAGCTGTTCCACCACTTAACGCAAATTGCAGCATTTGATATGTTTGTAGGTGTTAAGGGCGGAGCCCTGGATTGGCTCTCCTCCTTTCTGAAGGATCGAACATTTCAGGGTCTAAATCAATCATACTATTTGTCTAGTCTTACCCTCAGTTCTGGTGTGCCTCTGGGTTTTTCCTTGAGTCCCACTCTCTTTAATCTGTATATGCTCCCCCTTGCCAACCTTGGACAAATTCCCAGGCTGTCAATGGTGCTCTATGCCGATGACACCCAGCGTGTCATGTCCAGTTCACCTGACTAGATGTCCAATCCATCCCTCACCTTGTTTTTCGAAGCAGTAGCCAGTTGGAAGTCTAGCTGCAAACTAAAACTTAACGAGGACAAGACAAAAGTCATGGTGTTGAACAAAAACCCTTGGACCAGTCTCCTGGGGCACTTTCCAGGCGGTCTAAGTAAGCTACCGACCCCAACAGGCCCAATAAAGAGTCTGCCAGTAGGGCTGGACTCCAACCTTACGATAGAACACCAGGCTAGACAAGCATTGGCATAGCCAATAGGTCTCGCCTTTGGGATCTTATAAGTGTTTAGCCATGTAACAGTTGACGTTGTTGCACCAAGGATGTTGTGCTGCATAAGTAAATACTTATAAGGTCCCAAAAGCGAGACCTATTGGCTATGCCAATGCTTGTTCTCATTTCTCTATTGTCCTGCCTCAATGTGAAATCAATGTCTTTTTTTTTTTTGGCACCTGCTGTCATACGTGAACTGCTGAGCTCTGAAAGAATTCCAAATAATGATGTATAGACATATGCAAAATCTGACCCGTCTATTCTCTCTATCTATTTTTGAAAATAATAAAGTTTAAACAAATAAATAAAGACATAGGGGGTCAAACTAAGAATATAGTTGCCTTTCTAGTGAGTGTTCTGCAGGTCTAATGCTCTCTACTAATCCCACCTGCTTCTGCCCTGTTGCCGCTCCCCAAAAAATTAAAGAAGTTTCTGAACATAGTGAAAACATAATAAAAAATAATATGTAAAGTCGATGTTTTACTACCAATTTCAATGTATAGAACCTTCTTCGCTCATGGACTCAGTTTCCAAAAACAATTTGCACGCCAATTGTATGAGGAAATAAGACCTGAAAAGTGTTAACATATCAGGCCGGTCTCATGTCTCAGTGGAAAAACTTTCATGAGTCCTAGTGTGGGTGATTTCACGTAGATAAAAACAATTTAATGCACATGTGGGCAGTTGTAATCGAAAGGGAGCCCATTATACTAGCCAGCGTGAACTTCTGAGCTGATTGTAGATGCAAGCACATGACAGATGAGAGGGAAGTCTGAAGATCCGTGGTGGTCCTTTTCACTCGAATGTGCAGCGATTTCAAACTGGCACAAAAGAAAATGTCATGTTGTAAAGTTTTCTTTATGCTGCTGTCATGGCAATTTCACAGTTAGTGCAAGCATCGTGAGGGTTTGTGGGTGCATTTCTGAAGGTTAGAACTACTTACTTTAGACCTGGGGGCCAGTGTTCGAGCCTCGGCGTCGGCTCAACATTTATTAATTATTTGCAAATTACGATTTTTTCAGTTACAAATAAATAAACAGGGATCTCGCTGCCCCCGGGAAAAAAGGAAGACAAAACAAGCATCACGCGGCACCCCACTATCCTAATGCTGATGGCGGCATGCCAGGATTGCTTCAAAAGTAAGGAAAAAGAAAAAGTGCATTTTTTTCTTTCTTTACTTTTGAAGTATAGTGCCCACACCGTCATTCGCTCCCGCCCATTTACACATAACACAATTCCAACCCAAATGATACTCTGTACACGTGGTATGGGAAAGAACTGCTGCAGGTTTATTTTCATACAACATGTATGAATTTTAGGTGGGTCATCTTACGGGCGATCCAAAGCAGGCAGCCCCTCGCTGTCCCGCATGCCTAAAGAGCCGTCTTGCACGGTGAGTCGATGCTCTGATGGTGCAGCACATTGCCATCTTCGTTATACTCCCGCCCCCCCTGTCAGGGCGGAGCAGTGTGGCACACCCCCGATCGGTTCAGGCCCCCCGACGGCCCGAAGGACTAACGGGGCACCGTCGCGGTTTCCCGGAACCTCCTGCGGCTCCTGGTCCTTGGCTCAGGCACCCTTACTGTGCCAGGCAGAGGTACCTTTACTGTACCATTCTGCCGCAGAGGTACCCTTACTGTACCCGTCTGCCTCCAGATCGCCCTGTAACTCCGCCTGCAACACAAAAAAGAACATTACAACATTCTATCACTTTGCACCGCCGCTCGAGCTGCTGGGTCAGGGTTAGGGAGGGAACAGAGCTTGAGCCGCGGGCGGACAGCTTGTGAAAGAGGCCGAGCCGTAGGCAGCCGTGGTTTAAATAGGGGGTACGCCCCTCCCGGCAGGTGTGCCCAACCCCTGGCCGGTGCCTGGTGGACGCGGGGAGGGGCCAGGAGCCCCACCTAGCTCCTTTCTCCACCCCCCCCCCCTGTATTGGCTGGAGCTGTGACGCATGGCACTATAGCGCTGCCTCGCTCATGTATTTATTTATTTATTATTTTATTTAAGGTTTTGTAAAGCGCGTAGTAACCCGTAAGCATCCCAGCGCTAAGATCGAGACAGTCAAGAGGATGGCGTAAGGGAGGAAATCAGGGGAACAGGTGAGTTTTCAGATGTTTTCTGAACCGGAGGTAGTCTGGTTCCATCCTAAGATTATGGGGGAGGGCGTTCCACAGGCGGGCCGCGTTCACGGCAAAACGCCGTCCGCCAGTGCGTGCCCTCTTCACTCTGAAAGTAGTGATGAAGTGTTCGTGGTCAGAGCGAAGGGATCTTGTGGCTTTGTAAGGCCTGATGAATTTCTTGAGGATGGGGGGACCTTTATCCTGCAGGAGTTTATGGGACAGGCAGAGAGCCTTGAAATTGACTCGCTTTCTCACTGGGAGCCAGTGAAGATACTTCATAGCTGGTTTGGCCGATGATCTGGCCGGAGTGTTGGTAAGGATCTGGGCCGCGGCGTTCTGGATCCTTTGCAACTTATTGAGAGTTGCTTCGGGGGCACCCAGATAGATGGCATTGCCGTAGTCCAGCCTTGAAAGAATGAGGCCTTGGATGAGCAATTTCTGGGAGACAGGAGGGAGCAGGGGCAAAACCTTCCTGATAGATTTAAGGAGCCCAAAGCAAATCCCAGCGATTTATTTATTTTTTTGGCTTGGGTCTTGAAGGACATGTCTTTTTCTAACCAGATTCCCAGGCTCTTGATCTCGTTTTTGGGGGCTGGTGGTTCACCCAAACAGGGGGGCCAGATGTTAGGGGTGAGGGAGGTCCCCTTTTGGCCAAGGAGTAGGATATCTGTCTTTGATCCGTTGAGTTTCAACGACGAACAGTTCATCCATCCCTGAATTTCTGATAGGCAGCTATGGAGGTTAGATGGTTCCTGGTTGGGGTGTGACAGAGACACCACTAATTGCGTGTCATCCGCGTAGCTGATGATTTTCACTCCGAACGGGATAACCACCTCCTCCAGTGGGGACATGTAGACATTAAATAATGTCGGGCTTAATGACGAGCCCTGGGGAACTCCACACTGGAGGGGGGTTGCGGGGGAGCTGGTGTCGTTCTCCCATACCTGGAAGGAGCGATGGTCTAGGAATGATGAGAACCATGCCAGGGCAGTGCCATCCACACCGATGTTTTTGAGTCGCTGGATTAAGACTTGGTGGTTGACAGTGTCGAAGGCTGCACTGAGGTCCAGGAGGATCACTGCCAATGATCCTCCTGCGTCCAGAATGATTCTGGCCTCCTCCACTGCAGCAAGCAGGGTGATGTCTGTGCCCTGATCTGGGCGGAATCCGGTTTGCGAGTTTCTGGGCAAGTTGTTGGACTCTAGAAACTGCGAAAGCTTTTTGTTGACTAGCTTTTCAGTGATTTTACTGTTTCCAGGGAGGAGGGAGATTGGCCTATAGTTGGCCATGTCCAGGGGATCAAGTGAAGGTTTTTTAAGGAGCGCCTTTATAACAGCCGCTTTCCAGCTGGGGGGGACTATTCCCTGGAGCAATGAAGAATTGATAAGGTCCGTTAGAGGAGGGGCGATCGTAGGGGCCACTTTTTTTAGACTGCGCAGGGGCACCGGGTCACATGGGGAGCCGCTTTTGATTGTAGCTAGAGTCGTTAGGACTTCTTCAATAGTTACCGGGCCAAGAGAATTTAGATGAGTGGTGGCTGGGTCCGAATTAGTGCAGCCCTCATTGATGATACTAAGGTCGACAGGAGGTAGGGAGGCGAGAATTTTTTTAATTTTCTCGTCAAAGAATTTGGCCAAATTGAGGCATTTCTCTTCCGAGGTGTTGACGTCTGGAAGTTTCTCTGGTCGCGGCTCTGGGACTTTGAGTAATTCTTTTAAAATGATAAAGGTTTCCCTGGCGGAGCAGGAGGAGTTTTTTATCCTTTCATCAAAGAATTTGCTTTTGGTATTGCGAAGGGCGAGTTTGTCGTTTTTTAAAGAGGTGTGAAATGCGGCTTTTTTACCTATGGATTTATCCCTTCTCCATAAGCGCTCTGTTCTTTTGCACTCCTTTCGTAAGAGGTTGAGATCAGGAGTGTACCAGGGGGCCGGGTTCACGCTTTTGACTCGTTTTAAGCTGGTAGTTTTAGGGAGGAGAGCGTCCAGTGAGTGGGTGAGCCAGGTGTTGAACTGACTGTCCGCAGTGACTGGGTCGGAGGCCGAGGAGTGACCCTGAGTGTAGCGGCCCAATCTTCTGGCGAGAGTTTGTGCCAGCGCCGATCGGTGACCCGGGTTTTAGCCAGCAGGGTAGATGGGACAAAGAAATGCCAGTGAATGGGTATAAGAGAATGGTCTGTCCAGGGTAGGGGAAGAGGAGTGTGGGTTTTGAGGTCAGAGATGTTGGTGAAAATGGGGTCCAGGAGGTGTCCTTTTTCATGGGTGGGCTCTGAGTTTACTAATCGGATGCCATAGGACATGAGGTCAAGGAGCAATTCGGAAGCAATTATATCCTTGGGGTCTAGTAGGTGGAGGTTCAAGTCCCCCAGGATTAGAAAGTTGGGAGTAGTGGTTGCCATCTGGGTAACTGTGTCGGCAAGAGCGTTGGGGAATTTGACTGGGGCTCCCGGCGGGCGGTATATCAGTAGACCAGAAAGGGAGGTTGCAGGGGATATCTGTAAGGCAAAGTGTCAACTTTCGCAGTCATCTATCTTACCGTCGTCGGTTCTGCAGGCGAATTGCTCTCTGTAGATTATTGCCAGGCCACCTCCTCTGCCGAGGGGTCTAATATGCGAGTGTATTTGGTAGCCAGGTGGTAGAGCGTTAACCATGTCAGAATCAGAGCAGGGGGTGAGCCAGGTTTCCGTGAGGAACAGAATATCGATGGCATGATCATGTATCAGGAGGTTGATTTCGTGAGAGTGTTTAGGAAGGGACCTGCAGTTAAGAAGGCCGAGCTGTAGGCCTTGGCATTCTGCGACGGTAGGCGTCGGATTGCAGAGGTCACAATTGATGAAGGGTTTTTCTCCTGAATAGGTGTAGTTACACTTAGGGTTTTTCGATGGGTTATGTGCAAGGAGCCTATCTCTGGGGTAGGTAAGTCGACCAGCAGGAGAAATGGGCATAGTGACTGGGCCTGGTGCCGGCTGGGCCCGGACGGGCCCAGACGGGCTTGCCATAGGTGCGCCTTTGGCGCGCAGACGGCGCGCCCGTCCGCTGCGCGTACGTGGAAAGCACATCACTTATAGGCGATGTTAGGGGCGTGGGCTAGTGCGAGTGGGCGTGGCCTGAGGTCAGGCTGATTAATGGCGGCAAATGTAAATAATCGGTCACCCGCGGCAGCGTTTAGCTCGGCTGCGCGGGGTCAGAGGATGAAGAGAGATGCCCAGGGGAGCACAAGACGAGGTAGGATAGGGTATTTTTAAAATATCAATTTGCACAAAGTTAAAAAAAAGCAGCTTCTGTAACACACAAACTAACTAACTCCCGGCTGTGCCTCATGAGTGTCGCAATCTACTGGCGGGCTTGTAATCAGACCGTTTAAGTAGGCGAAGGGGGCGTGGCCTAGTGCGAGTGGGCGTGGCCTGAGGTCAGGCTGAGTGATGGCGGCAAATGTAAATAATCGGTCACCCGCGGCAGCGTTTAGCTCGGCTGCGCGGGGTCAGAGCATGAAGAGAGATGCCCAGGGGAGCACAAGACGAGGTAGGATAGGGTATTTTTAAAAAATCAATTTGCACAAAGTTAAAAAAGCAGCTTCTGTAACACACACACAAACTAACTCCCGGCTGTGCCTCAGGAGTGTCGCAGTCTACTGGCGGGCTACTGCGGGTCACGCGGTCAGCGGCATAGTGCCCACACCGTCATTCGCTCCCGCCCGTTTACACAACACAATTCCAACCCAAATGATACTCTGGACACATGGTATGGGAAAGACCTGCTGCAGGTTTATTTTCATACAACAAACGTATGACGTTTAGGTGGGTCATCTTACGGGCGATCCAAAGCAGGCAGCCCCTTGCTGTCCCGCATGCCTAAAGAGCCGTCTTGCGCGGTGAGTCGATGCTCTGACGGTGCAGCACATTGCCATCTTCGTTAGACTCCCGCCCCCCCTGTCAGGGAGGAGCAGTGTGGCACACCCCCGATCGGTTCAGGCCCCCCGACCGCCCAAAGGACTAACGGGGCGCCGTCGCGGTTTCCTGGAACCTCCTGTGGCTCCTGGTCCTTGGCTCAGGCACCCTTACTGTGCCAGGCAGAGCTACCCTTACTGTACCATTCTGCCGCAGAGGTACCCTTACTGTACCCGTCTGCGTCCAGATCGCCCTGTACTCCACCACAGCTTGCGGGGAGGCCCCCGTCGACGACATAGCCCCCCACCCACTACGCTACTTACATCCTGTCGCTGTTAGTGCCTCTTGTACGTCCAGGAGGAACATATTCATTCCTAATCCAGACAAGTGCACCCCGTCTATATCGTAGTACCCTTCGGTTTTTTCCTGTATGAGTGCATGCCTAATGAAACCCAGGCCTCTCCTTTCCATGAACTTCTGCATGGATCTGTTGACCCTCCTGCGGGAATGCTCTATCGCTGCTGGTGATCTAGCTCCCCTCCATTCTCTGCGAGGGACAATTTCTGACCACAGAAGCTCGCAGCTCCTAACCTGTTGCTCACTGCTACTAAGTCCCTCTGCATGACCTGAATCAGGGCTCTCCTCCCAAGTGTGACTAGATCATTCCCTCCCAGGTGGATGATGAGGACATTGGGGGGTCACCCCTTAAAGCAAGGTGTTGGTCTAGCTTGGACCTCAAGTTGCCCCATTTCATTCCAGGAAGGCACAACCATACGATCTGCGTCCGTGCGAAAACCCGGGTCCACTTCTTGAGTGCCGCCCATTGTTCCACTCTGGCAACATAAGAATCTCCCATCACCCACATGCAACAGTCAGCTGTAAAGAAGACAAAATACCGTTCAAACAAAAGGGGAAGGATGCCGTATTGTTAACACACATGGTTTAATAGTTCACACTGCACACAGTTTACTGGAAAGACGTGACCGAACACTTGGTTGAAAGGTATACACTGCATCTAGTTCACTGAAAAGTCGTGGCTGAAATCATCAGGCATAATTACATATCACACATATATTTGGAGACATTCAGTACTACCCACCCATCAACTGCTGCTATTCCTAGGGGCGGATGTATCGCTGGAAACAGGTGGATGTTCATTGTCCTACCCTCTTGACTCCTTCTGCCCCCATCCCTGCCTTAAATGCCGCCGTTGCCTCTCCAATCCTAAAAGAGTGGCTTGAGAATTTCAGACCCGCTCCTGAGAGACCCGCTTTGGCCAGAGCTGCCCCCATGATGTGTTCCAGCTGGAACCTTTTTAGTGGTGACCCATCAGCATGCATGAGGGAGTGCCCAGCTAAGAGTGGCCTGATCTTCAAATATTCCCTGACCGTGGCAACCGGGCAGTATCTGGGGTCCCCCAACGCCTGAAGCACTATTGGTGTGCCCCTTCCGGCCTGATCAGTCTTGGATTTGCGGATGTGAAGCACCAGAGCGTCCGTTGCACAGACGTCCAGCATATCCAACGCTGCCCCAGATCTATCTGTCTTAGCTTTGGCCACTAACTCGCTCACCCTAAAGGCGCCAAAAAACGCCAGGCAGAAGGCCGTAGAAAAAAGCTGAGCCTCGAATGCTGCATTGGTGACCATCGGCAGGGTATCTATCATGCGCTGTAATGCGGGGAATTCAATTGCAGCTCTCTTGTCGGCTGACCTTGTCTCTTCCCGTGCCCACCTCTTGAGTGCTGCCCTCACCCTGAAGGTACTAGCGGAGTCGTCCGCCCCGTTAAGTCTGATGTCATGCTTCAAGGCCGCCAAGTGGCCGCACACCCATGAATGTGTCCTGCCAGTCTCCTTGGCCCATACCACAAAAGTCTCAACCTGTTCTCGCAGACCCAAAGCTGTTGCTCCTAAGGACACTATCACTGCTCTGAAAGTAGTCAGCTGGGCAGCATATCTTCTCCGGGTGGCCTGTGCCAGGGATCGTTGGCCCATCTTCTTCAATCGTTCCCCCACCGAAGGAGTCGCCACAGTGGTGCCGGGAATGGTGTCATCGCCGCCCTCGCCCGCGGCCAGGCCTCTCGGAAACTGAGCCACTGAAAGTGAGAGAGAGCGTCAGCTGCCACATTCTTCACACCCTCAATATGTCTTGCCCTAAACTCAGTGTTATTCTGCAGTCCCGCCCTGACTAATTCCCTGAGCAAACTCAGAACCAGGGGACAAGTGGCTGATAGCCCATTGATGGCCCGGACTACAGCCATGTTGTCTGACCAAAAGACTACCTTTCTGTTGCCCAGCCCACCTGGCCACAAATGCACTGCTGCCACTATGGGAAAAAGTTCCAGAACCGTTATTTTTGCTGTTATCCCCTTCTTCCGCCAAGCATTGGGCCAGCGCATCGCACACCACTCTTCTCCAAAGATAACACCAAAACCTTCCTTACCAGATGCATCTGAAAACAAGCAAAGTTCTTGGCTGCTTTCCCAGGGTGCCCTCCAAATCACTGTACCATTAAAATTCTCTAAAAATTCGTCCCACATTTTTAGATCTGCTTTCAGACTAGGACCAAGGCGCACCAAGTGGTGTTTTTTCCTATGTTGGCTGTAGCCTTCGCTAACCTGCGGGAAAAAACCTTGCCGGCTGGTATGACTCGCGCTGCAAAGTTCAACTTGCCCAATAGACTTTGTACCACCTCTAAGGTTGCCTTATCCCTGCCGATCAATGACCTAATGTCCTGCCTCAAATCGCTAACTTTGTCAGCCGGGAGCCTGGATTCACCTCTGATGGTATCCAGCTCGATGCACAAAAAGTCAGGTTCTGTGCCGGTCCCTCTGTCTTGTCAGGGGCAAGGGGCTCCCCCAGATACCTTGCCATTGTTTCAAATGCCCACAAACCTTCTGTGCACTCCTGAGTCCCTACCCTGCCGAAAAAGAGAAAATCATCGAGGTAATGTGTCACTTGGGAGATGCCATGTTTGGTGGTCAGAACCCACTGGAGAAAGGAACTGAAGGCCTCGAAATAGGCACATGAGATGGCACAACCCATTGGCAAGCAGCGATCAAAGAAGAATGCGCCATCCCACTTAAAACCTAGTAGGTGTTGACTTGCTGGATAAACTGGCAGTGGGCGGAACGCCGATTCAATGTCGGCCTTGGCCAACCATGCCCCCTTACCAGTCCGCCTTATCATATCTATAGCCATGTCCAGCGAACAATAAGACACAGAGAAGGCCCCCTCGTCCAGCCAGTGATTGACAGAGTTGCCCTCCGGATAGGATAGATGGTGTATCAAGCGGTATGCCCCTGGCTGCTTTTTTGGCACCACTCCTAAAGGTGAAACTAGAAAGTGCTCAAGGGGGGGGGAGGAAAAGGGGCCCGCGACCCTCCCAAGGGCTACCTCCTTCTTGATTTTCTCACTGACCACTAGCGGGAGTTCTCTTGCTGATTTGAGGTTCAAAGCATCCCTGCAACCCAGAGGTCCCTTGTATGGTATCCTGAAGCCATCTACAAAACCCTCAGATAGCAGCGCTTTCTCCTTCAAGTGCGGATACAACCTAACTACTGGGAGGAAATTCAGCAGCACAATAGGTGAGGGGCTCTTGCTGTATCCATGAGGCTGGCCCTGCCTAGTAGGAATCGGCAGGGCCCTGAAATCTGTTATCCTTGCGGTCCGTCCCTCACTAACACCTTTACTGGCGTGCCCCGTCTGCTCTATGGGCCTGGGCGGGAGGCAAACTTTGGCTGGTGGTGCAGGCGATGGATGCATGTTGAGCACTGCATTTGCTACAGCTGTGGGCAAACTTGCACGCTCTTCCCCAGGTACACACCCCCCCCCATTAAACAGTCTACATGTCCCTAAATTGAAACGTCTCGGTCCAGCCTTTTGACCCGGCCCCCACGAAAGGACTGCTTGAAGGGTCGCCTAGGGAACTGTTCCCATTTCCTGTTGTCTGACTCACCCTGCGCTTTGTATGGTATGTCTTTCTTTTCGCTGACTGTTCTGCACATGTGCTTGATCCAGAGTTGAATTTCTTTCTGGTCCCAACCTAACTCAGGGCAAATGGCCATTGTTTTCCTAAAAACCTGATCATACAAAAACCAACCCATCCCCCCTGACTCTCTTGCTTCCTGCTGGACGGTGTTAGCGTATTCCATCAGTGCCTCGCTCTGGGCCGGGTCCTTCTGCACTATTACTGCGGCTAAGATGTTAAAAACCTCAGTCCAATTCTCTATCGTTTTCTCGGGCCATCGCTGGTACCTGACCTTCTTCTCATCTTCTTTCCCCCCCCATCTTTCTAGTGTCTGCTCCTGCGGTGCCATGCATCAATAATGTCAAAATATCAATATACTCCCTTCTCCATATCCCTTCCTTAGCTGCTTGGGGTACCTGCCATGCCAGAGAACAGCGGCCTGAGGCCAATGGAGCCTTATGATGAACGTGTGTGTGTGTGAGACACTGAGGTTGACACTGCACCTTTCAATGTGACCAACGGTGAAGAGTTTGCCGCTGACCGCGTGACCCGCAGGGGAACATGAGCGAGGCAGCGCTATAGTGCCATGCGTCGCAGCTCCAGCCAATACAGGGGGGGGGGCGGAGAAAGGAGGTAGGCGGGGCTACTGGCCCCTCCCCGCGTCCACCAGGCACCGGCCAGGGGTTGGGTTCACCTGCCGGGAGGGGCATACCCCCTATTTAAACTATGGCTCGGCCTCTTTCGCAAGCTGTCCGCCCGCGGCTCACCTGCTGTCATACGTGAACTGCTGAGCTCTGAAAGAATTCCAAATAATGATGTATAGACATATGCAAAATCTGACCCGTCTATTCTCTCTATCTATTTTTGAAAATAATAAAGTTTAAACGAATAAATAAAGACATAGGGGGTCAAACTAAGAATATAGTTGCCTTTCTAGTGAGTGTTCTGCAGGTCTAATGCTCTCTACTAATCCCACCTGCTTCTGCCCTGTTGCCGCTCCCCAAAAAATTAAAGAAGTTTCTGAACATAGTGAAAACATAATAAAAAATAATATGTAAAGTCGATGTTTTACTACCAATTTCAATGTATAGAACCTTCTTCGCTCATGGACTCAGTTTCCAAAAACAATTTGCACGCCAATTGTATGAGGAAATAAGACCTGAAAAGTGTTAACATATCAGGCCGGTCTCATGTCTCAGTGGAAAAACTTTCATGAGTCCTAGTGTGGGTGATTTCACGTAGATAAAAACAATTTAATGCACACGTGGGCAGTTGAGCCCATTATACTAGCCAGCGTGAACTTCTGAGCTGATTGTAGATGCAAGCACATGACGGATGAGAGGGAAGTCTGAAGATCCGTGGTGGTCCTTTTTCACTAGAATGTGCAGCGATTTCAAACTGGCACAAAAGAAAATTTCATGCTGTAAAGTTTTCTTTATGCTGCTGTCATGGCAATTTGACAGTTAGTGCAAGCATCGTGAGGGTTTGTGGGTGCATTTCTGAAGGTTAGAACTGCTTACTTGATACCTGGGGGCCAGTGTTCGAGTCTCGGCATCGGCTCAGCATTTATTAATTATTTGCAAATTACGATTTTTCAATTACAAATAAATAAACAGGGATCTCGCTGCCCCCGGGAAAAAAGGAAGACAAAACAAGCATCACGCGGCACCCCACTATCCTAATGCTGATGGCGGCATGCCAGGATTGCTTCAAAAGTAAGGAAAAAGAAAAAGTGAATTTTTTTCTTTCTTTACTTTTGAAGTAATCCCGGCACTCGTGCTTTAGCTTCAGATGTTTCAAGCTAAAGCACGGGTACAGCAATTGAAACTAAAGTAAACGAATAGGGGTAAAAATGGCGGCCAGACTTTTTTCCTTTTATTTCCTTTTGTTGTAATGGCGGCACCCACGCGGGTGCTCTATTGTAACAAAAGTAAGTAATCAGGAAAGAAAATACAGCATGTAATCAATTGTCCCATTCCCAATTTGTTATCCATAGACGGAGAGGCAGTGGTTTAGCGGTTACAGCTGCCGACTTGAGACCTGGGGGCCAGTGTTTGAGCCTCGGCATGGCTCAACATTTGTTAATTTGTTAAGTATATGCAAAGCAATAATAAATAAACACAGGTATCTCACCGCCCCGGGAGAAAAGAAAGTCGTTTCAAGTCTCTTAATGAGCTTGCCTCAAGCTTACGTGCCTGGAAAAACAGAAACTCAAACAATCAATCAATATAAACTTTATTCGGATAAAAGTACATAGCCATAAAAGTACAGACAAACAGCAGCATATTCAAAGAAAAGTTCAGCAACAAGAGAACAATTAAAACATCCAGTTAAAATTTGGATTAAAATGAGTCCTCCAGTAATACAGTACACAAGATGAGAGGAATGCAAAATTAATTCGAATAGCATATACCTTACAGGTTAAAACAACAAGATAAAATGCGATGATTCAGCAGGGGCAAATAGAATTACGAGTGCGTACCGCCGCCTTCAAGAAGGAGCCAACCCGAAAGGTTAGCTCATCATCTTTTAGCGCAAGGACCTTCTCATATGCAGCCTTTTAGTCGATCTCCGGTAAGGCCTTAAAATACGGAAGTAAAAACCTTTTAGTGAGTATAGAGTAATAACAGAAATATAAGAAGTGCAACATCGATTATTTCTGTTGGCTGTTGCATAGACAAGGCAAATGATCAAGGTTAGGAGTAAACCCTGCGGGAAATGAGAGCATAAATTTCATGGTGTCAGTCCTCAGCTGGAAAAGTAACCCCCTTTCCCAGCGACTAATTGGTTTTAGTAAGTAGCTGGAGGGTGCACGTGAGACGTTTTCAATACACATGTATCTAGCGACAGACACTTTATTGCGCTCTTTGTCCAATCTAGCTTCCCTATAGGATGCATAAAGAGCTGTCTGAAGGGATTTAATACTAGTGGTGCCCAGATCTAAAGGATTAGAAAATAAGTGTTCGCAATTCACACTAGTTAGACTTTTATGTACCGCGTCCAGCGAAGGTATGTTCATTCCCTTGTCACATTTCAGACAGTCTGATATTATCTCTCTAGTTAGTTGGCCCGCAGGGTTTCTCCAAACTCTCAGCCAAAATAATCCTGGGCGAGCCTTTATGTAATCTTCGACGTATGGCAGGTTAAGTTCACAATGACAAGCATATTTAGAGGCAGAAATAGGTACACCCAGGTTTTTGCGGCAAAATCTATTCTCCTCATCCTGGATGCTGCTGCTATTAGTGTGGCCCCAAACTTCAGCAACATAGGTAGCAATAGGTATGCATTGGAGTCTAAAAATATTTACAGTGGCAGATACCACCTCTGTGTTCCTCGGCCTTTATAACCCAAGTATCGTATTAGTAGAATTTATGAACTTCCTCCTGCAATAAGCCACATTGTTCGTCCATAATCCATTTGAGGCAAATAACAGACCAAGATACGGGAAAGTGCAAGTTCTCTGTAAACTGCTAGAATTTAAAATGAGTGCATAGATCCAGGGCGGCCATAAAGTCTACAAAACCGTTGCCAAGAATGCGGAGAGCTTTTGGGGTGCGGGCCATCAGCACCGCATCGTTGGCATATAACAGGGCCGGAAGCATGTTACCGTTAATGCATGGGACATCTTGGGTCAATGTTACCTATGACTTACTCAGATCGTTGATAAACAGAATAAATAAAAGAGGGGCCAGGACACATCTTTGCCTGACCCCTCTACCAACTTCAATAACTTTGGAGACCTCCCCGTGTCTACTGAGGTGCACCCGGGCGTGTAGGTCTTTATGCAGATGAGCTCAAAATGATACGAGGGACTCATCCAAGCCATAGTTTAAAAGGGAAGTCCACAACCAAGACCTGGGAACAAAGTTGAAGGCCGACGTAAGATCCATGAATGCAAGATATATAGGTGTTTTCTTAGCTACATTATATTTTCCAATGATCAAGTTGAGGTTAAGGCAATCCTCTCTTATGATTGCCTCCTTTCTAATTGTTCTTCTATAGGATAGTCTTAGTGATTTAATAAGGGATCTATCTCTGGGGTTGTTAGCAGGCACCCTACGCAGGGCTCTATTAGCTGAGGAGCAGTCAGCATTAAACCAACCTCAATCCGGGTGGATTTTTTTATTGGGCCTAGACAACAACGTTTTGACGCCTGTGCAAAGTTGTGAGAAGGCGTTAAGTACCTCCGGGTTATGTTACTTAAATGACAGACAAGTGTCGATCAATCCTGCCAAATATGGCTTTGTTGTCTATTCCACGCCAGACCAATCTAAGATTGTCAGTAGAGGGGGAAAAATCCCTAGCTCCGCACTCTATATCATAGATCGGTCTAGATATAGAGCTAAAGGTTAAATTAACAGGGTTGTGGTCCCCCTGTAGTGTAGGAATCACCTCAGCTTTTAGCACAAGATTTCCTAAAGGGGCATTAATAAAAATATAATCAATGGTGGAAGACGAGCCCCTTCCTCTATAAGTGGGTTCTGTATGGCCGGCTCTTGTCAGCACTTCTGCTAGCTCCATTATATCTATAAAGTTGTTAATACTTAGCAGGTCTAGTAGTTGGGCCTCCCCGTGACATAATGGTGCCATATTTGTAAGATGAATGGCAGAGTAGATGTCTCTCGAAAGCTTGACGTTAAAATCCCCCCCTAAGCAAATACCTTCAAATTTAATGACGCGGTTAGGTGTCTGTAAATTAGAAATAAAATTAAACAAATCAGTAAAGTTCATATTGGGAACATTCTTAAAATCATTGTTGTAAAATTAATTAAAATAAACAAAATCCCCCGTTGATAGATTAAGGCTTGAAATTTGTCATTATTGGTAGTGAGCGCCCTGGCACGACCCTCGATTGAGAGGCCTCCAGCTGGCCTTCCAGAATCTCAAATGGGGGCTACGATATTAATACATTCAAACCCCTCCAGAAACAACTCTCGAGTGGCCGAGTTCTCTTGAAACATTATAATATCTTGTTTATGGACTAGCTCCAGCCGATATTGGGCAAATTCATTTTGGACGCGAGACCAGCCACATTCCAACTCAATATTTTGAGAGTGGATTCAATGTTACGGGTTGCTAGGCTGTCTGGTTCGCGAGACAGGAGTACAATTAAAGGGGGGACTGACTCTACTAATTCAGGTTCGTGGTAAGGAGGAAACAGTCAATCCTGGCTATCCAAACCAGATAGAGGCAGACATCTATTGTATAGGGAGAGGGGGTGGGAGGTAAGAGGCGTATCAATAAGTGATGCCTCCAGGGGAGGTTTATAAAAATACCCCAATGCCAAGGCCCAGATACTGGTGTTTAAATTAGGCTTTGCCTCCTGGCACGATAGTATTGATTTAGCCAATGATGGTCTGCGAAAATTGATAACTATGCAGTCCCCTTTAATGCGTTTTAGGGACTGTCCCACCCAACAAAATCTTCGTACCATAATGGTATGGTCAATGAGTGACGTCCTAAACCCTTTGTGTTTGGATAGCCAGTCTAAACTCTTATGGCGTAATTGCTCCCAAGATTCTGTCTGATTTGGCCTTAATGGGGGCACACCTGCCAAAACCACAACATAAGCGCAAGCCTCTGGGGGTAGATTTCATACCTCCCTACTACCCATAAGGATAATCTAGTAATATCAATACCACCCTCTTGTGGTGTGCTGCCTGCGTCAGGAGTATTAATTAAAACCACAGTGGGGGTACAAGCAGTGGGTATGATGCGCATCACATTCTTAGCAAGTGGGCGATATACACAACCATTATCAGAGTTGACGTTTTCTCCACCATTACCCTCAGTCACAAAACACATCTTAATCTTATCACACATGTCGCAAGAGATAATTGCTGGATTCAAAGTGGGCCACCAGTCAAAGTATTTGTGTGAGTTAACATATTGTTGGATGTTATAGATGGCATTCCCAGAGCAATAGGCGCGAGGGAACCAATTTGAACAGGAGGGGTCCTGTTAGAGAACTCAAGCTGAGGCGTGGGCAGATGTTCTCTCAAAGTGGCAAAGAAGCTGTCATGTGCACCTTTAATCGAATAGATATGAATTGGCCGCAGTCTGTGATGCTCCAAATGTATTTCTGATACACAAGTTGATTGGGTTGGGTGCTAGTGAGAACCACCTCCTGATCCGGCGAGGAGTTTGAAATATATGAACAAAATGCGTCGTCCTACTAGGAAAAGACTGTCTCACTTCAGCACTCTGTTTTAGCGCCTTTGGCGCTTTTAACTGTTAATGCCAATATCAAAAGAAAGTAAATGTTCCAATTTCATTGATTCTTCATGAAAGTATATATTCAAGTTCTTCAGAATACTGTAAATGCTTCATATGATAATTCTCATATTCAAGAAAGCTTCTTCAAGGTATCGATACGCGAGACACCACTGAACATAAAGATGCGACACGGTTCACGATTACAGGATATTCCCCCTGACGAAGGGCAAGACCTGAAATGTCATACAAAGAGCAGAGTCACTGACTCAGCACCCCAAATCAAGCACTCTATCTCCAAGAAGAGCGGCCCTTGTAAGTTGATTCCGTTTAAATCCCGGACGCTAATACAAGCCACTATTTATTGATTATAAAAACTGATTGTGGATTCGTTATACCTCTAACCTATAATAGTATAAGACTACACAGCCCCAAACGTGCCTGCATTTTGAAACACTTTGCAGTCTGCTCCCAGCAGCATCACACCCCAGGAGTAGAGCCACTGACTCAGCTACCCAAATCAGCACCTCCATTTCCAAGAGCAGCGACTATCCCTTGACACTGGAAGCTCATTCTATATATTGATTATAAACTATGATCCAGGCCAAATTCAAATTCCCACCTAAATGAGACTGGGACTACTCAACCCAGTGCATTACAATCCACTGCAGAATCATCTCATAGCACAATCTCATACAAAGAGCAGAGTCACTGACTCAGCACCCCAAATCATGCACTCTATCTCCAAGAAGAGCGGCCATGTTAAGTTGATTCTGCCTAAATCCCGGACGCTAATACAAGCCACTATTTATTGATTATAAAAACTGATTGTGGATTCGCTATACCTCTAACCTATAATAGTATAAGACTACAGAGCCCCAAACGTGCCTGCATTTCGAAACACTTTGCAGCCTGCTTCCAGCAGCATCACACCCCAGGAGTAGAGCCACTGACTCAGCTACCCATATCTGCACCGCCATTTCCAAGAGCAGCGACTCTGCCTTGACACTGGAAGCTCGACCTATTTATTGATTATAAACTATAATCGAGGCCCAATTCAACTTCCCACCTAAATGTGACTGGGACTACTCAACCCACTGCATTACAATCCACTGCAGAATCATCTCATAGCACAATCTCATACAAAGAGCAGAGTCACTGACTCAGCAACCCAAATCAGGCACTCTTTCTCCAAGAAGAGCGGCCATTGTAAGTTGATTCTGCCTAAATCCCGGACGCTAATACAAGCGACTATTTATTGATTATAAAAACTGATTGTGGATTCGCTATACATCAAACCTATAATAGTATGTGACTACACAGCCCCAATACTCCCTACATTTCGAAACAATTCACAACCCGCTTCCAGGAGCAACGCACCCAAGGAGTAGAGCCTTGTCCCAGAAGGTGCCAATTAAAACTGTTTGAAAATATATGTAATCAGGATTCTGCCAAATGTAGGGTGTCCCCCAATTTCTCCATTCCCTTATGCCCTTTTTCAGTCTTTAACACCAGCCGTCAGTGAAACCCAAGAAGCCAAATAATTTCAAAAGATATCCCTAGTTATCATTGTTTTTCTTTTAAAGTGAACAACAGTGTAATTTTAGAACGAGATTTCCACTCAACCTTTCAAAGGTGAATTAATGTAAAAATAAACTATGTTTAAATATATAAAAGCACCCCTGTAGGAAACAACAAAACAATTCCGGCTATAAGCATGTCCATAATAGTAGACGTTTAAAATATGTAACTTGCCATGGAAAAAATTGCTACTAGCTGGGGTGGAGACTGACTGTTACCCTCAGGGATCACCACAGTATCTCTGCAGGCACGGCGGGGTAGGTGGGCACAACAATCACACCAAGAATCTCTTGTGAATTTTGGGATTTTATTTGCAGTGATCTGACTGGGAATGTGTTCATCTTCTCTACTGCATTGATACCACTGGGAAGTTTAAATCCCTCTCTCGCCTCCACTCTCAGACCTCTCTGCTCTCTCTTCTACTGTACAGCGGCAGTTGCAGTCTTTCAGTCTGTCCTATCTCCCCCTTCTACCATGGAGCTGCTTTAGATGTCGGTAATGTCTTCTCAGTACGCTTGCTGCTTAGGCCTGCCTCTCCCCTCTGTTCTAAATGATGAGGCCTGGCAGGGGTCTCTGTGTAACACTTCCAGGGCAGAGATTGCAGTATATTGGCAGTTGTACTTCGGGACACTTTGCTTCGGAGACTTAGGGGTCCATTAGGATGGCGGGCGGACTTAGTCCGCCCGCCATCCTATCGGTAATCTGGACTGCCCCCCATAAGGGCGGGCGTCCCCTGGGGTGTATTAGGATGTGTCCGCCACTGTGGCGGGCGCATCCTGTATTTTTTGCATTGTGGCGGGCGGTGCTGAGAGCACCGCCCGCCACAATGCTAAAAATGCACTTTTACATTTGCATAAAGAAAGCGGCAGGCACCGTGCGGTACCTGCTGCTTTGTTTATGCAAATGCAGGGGGTACCGTGTGCACCCCCCACCACTCCTTCACTCTGGGGGCCCACAGGGGGCCCCCAGAGTTAAGACCGCATGCCTTTCCATGGCGGCATCTAACTAAGCCCATTGTAATATGGCTGGTGGTGTCTAATAGACACCGCCACCATATTGATCCTCTGCCGCCCGGCCGCAAGGCGACCGGGGCGGAAAAGCAGCGGGCGGTCTTTCCGTCCGCCGAGGTCCCCCCGCCATACTAATATGGCGGGGGGAATTTGAATGCGGATGTTGGGCGGCTTGCCCCCGCCAGGCTGGCAGTAGCAATCCGCCCGACATCCTAATGGGCCCCCTAGTCTCCGAAACTGTGCATGCACCTCAAAATGAAGTGTTTCCAGAAACGGGCGCATTACTCTATATGAGGGCCAAAAAAAACAGGTCGCAACATTTATGGCGAGACTTCGATAATAGATAAAGTGAAATGGCGACCCCAGCGTTGCTGCATGAAATAAGCTGGATGCAAGAATTCAGATGGGGCCTGCAGGACTCAATAGAAATGTTTCTCGTGACCCCTTGCAAAGGATGTATGCTGCGGTCACAGAACTACTTTCTTGTTTTCTGTATCGTTAACGCTGGTTGCTGTGGATGCACGGCTGGGACCTGTATTGCTTTCAGTAAAGGCACTGTTTGAAAGGCAGTGCTCTGGTAGTAATGGGATCAGCAGTGATTGCAGTGCAGGCACCAGTGGGGTGTCTGCAATGAAAGCACTGCTCGGACCTCTCTGCAGTGCCTGGCTTGCGAGGCACTGCTGGGGTCTGTCTGCAGTGCCTGCAGCAGAGGCTTTGGATTGCCCATACTTCCAGGGGAAGCAGTGCAGTGCTTGGATCAATAGTGATCACGTTGTGATCCTGGGACCGGCTGAGGAAGAGTAGCGCGGGTCCCAGCACTGGCCTTTAGCTTGAGCTGGTCATGGTACTTAATTAAATTGCGGACTTTGCCCGAGGCACAGCAAGTCACCACCAACTCTGTTTATGGATGATTTAGAATGGTGGGAGTGGATGCCCGGAGGTACAGTCCACGCTGTGCCATGACAGCCGAGATGTCAGCCTCCTGCCTGGCACACAAGATATCTGATGTGGATGAGACAGATGAATATGGAATACCGCCCTACTTGAATAGCACCCTTCTGAGAGTCTGTGTCTGTCGGAGGCAGGAGGGCGGGGCTGGGGTGTGCGCGGGGCTGCGCCCTGCTTTGGTGCTGGCAGTGCATGCACGGAATTACCCGCCGCTCCCGCTGGCACCTGGCCGGCACTCGAGCGCTGATGCTTTTAACACTGCTGCCCACCCGAGCTGCTAATTCCCGTTTGGTTCAAATTCCTTTCGTTCTCAGAAACCGAAAAAAAAGATCAGGGCTGAAGGCAATGCTGCGCCCTGCCCAAGTACAGGAGCTTAGTGGATTGACTCTGCCGTAGCACCGGTTCAGATCCTGTCTGGGTGTCTACGTTCATCTTCTCCAGGAAAACAAAACAAGTATCGCCTGAAAGGAAAGCGGCTGACAAGAAACAAGTATTGGCCACGAATGTCATCACGATCGCTGTGAAAGCAAAAGTGATCGTGATGACGCGCTAAAACACGCAAGGGATGCGCGCGTTCTAGCAAGCTGGTCGCAGCTTTGGGAGCACTTCCTAAAGACGCTACTAAATGTCTCTCCGAGCAGCGCATGTGCGCTAACTCAGCGAGACCTAAAAAAACACTGCAGGCTGCGATGGCACCTTGAGATTACTAATGAAAGTACTCAAGCTCCTCCCTTTCTCAGCCAGGCTCCGGTACTAGCACCTCTGGACTATGGCAATGCCATATACCTTGGCTCACCATGTTACGTGGTCAAAAGGCTTAAAACAGTGCCGAACATGGCGGCTCTACTGCTTGTAGACTCACCCAGATATCAGTCGTCACCAAGGCTCTCAGGGATCTGCACAGGCTCCCGGTGGAGCACAGGGTCGAGTTTAATTCCTTATGCATCATTCACAGGGCAATAAACAGCAGAGGCCCCTACTGCTACGCTCACTGGCCTCTCCCTGTGTACCCAGCAGGCCTCTGAGATCAGTCTCTGCCCACCTCCCACAGGTCCCCAGCACTCTGGGTGGGCACTCCAGGTTTTCCTGGCATCCAAGCCCTGGAATTCTCTTCCCCTGCAGCCATGTCACTGGAGCAAGAACCCCTGTGCCTTAAAGCCCTGCAGACCTGGCTATTCAAGGGATATTATCATACCCGGGCCAGTATACAGCAGTTGCAAAAGCACTGGGAAGCCTTCAGGTAGTCACGCGCAATACAACAAGCACAGGATATTCCAGAACATCTCCTGTTCAACGTGCCACTGAAAAGGCTGATTCTGTTGCACACTGCAGGGAGCAAATTTGAAAAACTGTCTGATATGTAACATTACACATTTTTTCACTCTGTTTGCTGTCCAATTGTGATGCTTGAAAATTAAAACAAATAAATAAAAGGTTTCGGCTTCAAAGTGGTCCTTCAGGGCCTACGGCGTTTTTCAACAGGTTAAAGTAAAAACCGGATGTAAAATGCTGTATTTGACCCAAATGTGTCACGGTTTTCATTGGGTGAGAACCTGCACCCAAACTCTCTTGAGGAAGGCATGCTCGTTCACTGCAATCCAACTCTGCCCAACGCCCATGAATGTTGCACACAAAGGGTTAAACCCAGTAAAGTCAAGGGACCTGGGTGATTAAGTAGTATAAAAGGAAGGGGTCCCAGACAAAACAACGAAATTCACAATTTTAAATAAATCTTTACAAAAAAAGACAGATAAATCAATGCAAAAAGATTTATTTCAAATTTGCATTTTAACCACTCATTGGTTGCATTTCATCAATATCACAGTACAAAAATTCTTATATATGTGCCCACATACACAACAGGGAGGGGGGTGAAGTGAGGGAAAGTGCCAAAGTTTTTAGAAGAAATAGAGAAATGATCAGATTCGTTCGTGGTACGGATATATCCAAGCTCAAAAAACAAATGTTCATGTGATTCCTTGAACCAAGGTCCACAATACTGTGCTCATATAGAGTCCATAATAAAATTGGTGTAGACCACCTAGCTCGCCTTCAGCTGCTTTAGTCTAGCTTGGGGGTAGGAGTTGGTGAAGATACTGGCGTCTACGTTTCGACCCACAAAACACGTAGGATGTTAGTCCTTACAACGGGGTCTTCTTCAGGACGGGATGGTTGTGGGTGGGCAACCTCCTAAAAAGACAGTTGAAAAGTCATTTAGTACGCCGCTACCTTGTTGTAGCATACAAGGCAGGTGGTATATTTAAAAATTAAGGGGGAAGGGGGAGGACATGTTGTCTGCTATCCACTGTACACATCGAGTGTGGAACACTACGATTGGAGTGGACATCCATAGTCATTTAAAGTGTAACTCACCTAACATACACAAGAAGGTGAACCACATTAGAGGCTTGATCCTGATGGTTCCCAGACCTTAAGAGTGTCTTCCTAAGTGGAGATCATACAAGAAATCATAAACATTAGTGGGTCCTGCACAGGCCACCCAAAAATATATCACAAAACCCCTCTAGGGTTTACTTTAAAGTAAGAGCTAACACTGGGATTGTGCCAGATGGATTTAGCCAACCTACCCATTAGTAAAATGATGTCGATAACCAGGGAATGCTCCTGCCTGGAGCTATCTCAAAACGGGGTATGATTTCAACCGCAGGGGCATCGGCGTGTCGTCAAACCATCTGTTGTAAAGTATGATTCAAAAAGATTTTAAACAAATCATACTACACCCAAATAGCCAAATATACCGTGCGTTACAAAAGGGCTAGTGTTATCCAGGCTACACATACCTCGAGTCACTACTTAAATAGTTGGATGACTTGGCTATATTGAAAATGCAGACTATGACGCTCTCGGTGGAAGTGAAATCTTAATGGGCGATTTATTAAATTGCCTGCTGGTCCAAAGAGAAACCACATTGGCATTATTATCGTGGATAATTCAAAAGGACATTATTTAGGCAGATTGCTGCAATCAACAAATATACCGCACCTTGAATTCAAAAAACACTCGGGATGATTTGATATTGCTTCACCGTTCTTCATAGAGCCCTACTGCAAAATGAGGACAAAGTTAAGCACAGTCCACCTATACACTGAAAATATAGAGGAACTGGAGAAACCGAAAATCTCACCTGGAAACCAGTCAGTAATTACTTGGCGTGTAACGAATGGGCTGAATTATCATTGGAACCCCACAAGGAATGAATCTGGAAATTCAAGGGGTCGAGGGACACACAGTTAGGCTATTAGTCCAAAGGCATAGTATACTGGCCGTAGCGTGCTCAAGGGGGGATCAAGACTGGCGCTCACCTTATTATTAGTCACAAAAAATGGAGGCTGACGGCGGTGACCATCTGCGAAAAGTTAAGATGCAGCCAGAGTTAGAATAACGCGACCAAATGCTGCGTGTCAGAGTAATTGCCACAACGTTGTGCCGCCTCTCACCTGACACCGCCGGCGTGGGGCTCTGACCGGTCCAAATTCCTAACTCCGCCGCGCTGTCAATCGCCTCAGCTCTGAGTGCAGACAGACTTCCTGGTTGGAACGCAGTGGGCGGGGCATTCTCCCGGATTTTTAAAGAAAATAGAAGAGAGATTGTTCCTACCTCAGAGCGCAAGTGACCGCGCATTAACTTGAAAGTTAAGCCCAAAAGTAAACCCATTTGTCAACATGCAGAGTTAATTGATGAAAAATGGAGAATAAAAATAAAATATTAAAATTAATAAGTTGGTCGAATATTCGCCCAAATTCTCCGCCATATTCCCGCGCTAACCCAGATTTGTTTAAATATTTAGGAATTTGAACCTTTAAGTGAAAATACACCTAAATTCCATTGTTCATGCCAAAAGCAGTTGAAAATTCGAAGTGCAAATTCATTGCTGGTCATACAGTTTGCACATGATCCAAAAGCAGTGTGATGCATCAATTTATCAGCAGTAGATACAAAGTACAGTTCTCAATAGACATGGACAGCATCATAACGCAGTATAATGTATGAATTAATTACACAGCACTTTGAGCACAAGGTTAGCCCCAAAACGGTGACAATTCATATGTATATATACCAAAACACATGTATGCACAATGTAGAAACATCTGGATCTTGAAATGCAAATTAATGGGTCCTACCGCTTGTACGATTGCATCATTTAACCAGCAGTAGATGTAACGGTCAGTTCTCAGTATACATGGACTACATCACAGCGCAGTACAATGCATAAATAAATTACATAGCAATTCGTGCACAGGGTTAGCCATTGAGACAGTGCTGGACGTTTGGAAAGAGGTTGAAAATTCATATATGCAGGATCACATGTATGCATATCACAGAACTGTCATAGCATCCTTGTCATAACAGTGCTTATACAGAAACAGCCATAGAGTAATGCGCACAATGCTCGCAGGTTAGTGAAAAGCACTACTCGACATGGTTGCGGAAAAACATACTCCAAAGTGGAGCCGAAAAAGAACTTTTCAATTCATAGGTTCGCCAACTGTACAAAACTGCTTTCAGGTTCATTTAAACCCTCAGATACAGAATTGAAAATATGAATCCACTTCAGTTCTCTGACATTCAGTACAGTAGATACATCACCACCCCTGGGGCCCAGTGTCACATGTTCAAGGACCGCCCATTTGAGAGTTTCTGGGAGATGGTTTGCTTTTTGACAGTGTTCCACTAATGGTGCTCTCTGTGTTTTGCATCTTATGCGGCTGCAATGTGTAAGGAATCTCACTTTCACCCGTTGCTGGGTTTGACCAACATATATTAAATTGCACGGGCAAATAATCCCATAGATAACATTAGTGGTGTTGCAATTAGTGTGGGTCTTGTACGTGTGATGGTGGTTCTTGAATGTAAAGTCCTTCGATTGGATGGTTGAGGGACAAGCTTTACAGCTACCACATCTAAAGTGCCCCACTACAGGGGGTTGTTTCCAACAGGAAGCCAGGGTAGGAGCTTTTGGACACTCCAAAAAGGATGAAACTACATAGTCCTTCAGGCATCTAGCTTTTTTGAAAGCATGCATGGGTACCTCGGGAATTGCCAACTCCTTGCTAACTATGCCCCAGTGTTTGTTGATGGTTTTTTTTATTTCTTGACTTTTTGTAGAGAAAGTGGTGACACATATCATGCGTTTTCCTTTTTGGTCTATACGTGAGGAGGGTTCAAGAAGTGTCTCACGATGGCTGAACCATGCCCTTTTCCGTGATTGTTTGATCAACCGCTTGGGATAGCCTCTTTCAATTAAACGGGTCATCAATATATCCGACTGAGCCATGTAGTCTTCCTTCCTGCTACAATTCCTCCTGACCCGAAGGAACTGCCCATGAGGTAAATTGTCACGTAAACTATGTGGATGGTGGCTTGAATATAGTAACAGGGAATTGCGTTCAGCCGGCTTCCTAAAAAGTGTGGTATACAGTTTCCCCCTTCCGCTATTATGCTAATATCCAAAAAATCAATCCTGATGTTGCTGGCATGCATTGTAAATTGGATATCCGGGGATTGTAGGTTAAGCCATGAATGGAAGCGGTTCAAATCTTCCTTGTTTCCGTTCCAAATGAACACAACGTCGTCAATATATCGCATCCACATGCGTATCTGCTGTTGAAAAGGATTACTGACGTTCGTGACAAAGGTGTTTTCATAGAAGGACATGAATAAAATTGCCAGGTCCGGGGCAAAGGCTGCCCCCATTGCCACGCCCTTTGTCTGCAGGTAGAATACATTCTGAAAAGTGAAAAAATTCCTCATCATTGCTACTTTTAACAGAAGGATGATAAAACTGGTCGGTACTTGTACAGGGGCAGGCCGGCTGTCAAGAGCTAAAGTCGCCACAAAAAGTGCCTCCTCTTGAGGAATGCTTGTGTATAGCGACACAATGTCGCAAGTGACCAATAATTCCTCTTCAGGGTTGAAAGGTTCTGCATCTACCAAATTGATGACATGTGTAGTGTCTCTAAGATAAGTCGCAGTTCCTTCAGCTAGAGGTTTTAAGAAGAAATCCACATAACGACAGAGTGGCTCCAGGATGGAACCACACCCGGAGACAATAGGTCACCCTGGGGGATTATGGATGTCTTTATGCACCTTAGGTAAGGTGTAGATGGTCGGGGTGCGTGGATGTTGCAGATTGAGGTATTGGTATTCCTGATCTGTAAGGAACCCTTGTTGCAAACCCTCTTGTGTTATCCGTAGAATTTCAGCCGCCAAATCTTTAGTGGGATCGGAGGTCAGCTTATGGTAACTGATACCATCATTTAATTGGCGCCAAATTTCTTCTTTGTATTTGGTGGTGTCTTGGATGATGATGGCACCCCCCTTATCCGCTGGCTTCACAACGATATCGCAGTTGGATTTCAGAGTCTCAAGGGCTGCTCTTTCTGTCTTCCTTATGTTGTATTTCACATATGTCCTCTCGCTCAAGATTCCCTTGACCTCGTCGGTCACAATGTTCTCATAGGCCAATATTTGATGGCTCATGGTATTGGCCGGGGGCACAAAAGTAGAGGGTGGGCAAAAACCGGTGGCAGATTTCATCTGGAATGGTGGTCTATTCTTGAAGAAATAATGTAGTCTGATCTTCCTAAAGAATTTCGCAAGTTCCATCAGTGTGTTGAAGCAGTTGGGTGGGGTCGTCGGAACGAAAGACAAGCCACGTCCTAGCACCTTCAACTCTTCCTCCGTGAATTGTTGAGATGATATATTAATCACGGGTGTCTCGATGTTGTTTACCACCTGTAGTTCTTGCGTCTGGTTGAACGTTCCCCGTGTTCCTCCGGAGGAAAGCGAACTTGTTTCATCCCACGGCCTCTGGCGCTCTCGTTGTCCCATGTCTGTTGACCCTGCTGGCCCCGTCCGGAGCCGCGATTCCAGTTGTTGCCTCGGCCGCGAAATTCCTCAGGGCGCAAGGCCAGGAAGGCCCGGAGAACGGATAACGGGCAGCAACCAGGGTCCCCTAGGGGAGAAAGTCTGATAACAGTACCCCTACCAGCCTGATCAGTCTTGGACCGCCTGAGCGTAATGGACAACCCATCCCCAAAGGCAATATCCCCCACTCCCAACGCGTCTCCTGAGACATCGGACTTAGAGCGGGCTACCAGCTCGCAGCTCCGGAAGGCCCCGAAAAAAGCAAGGCTAAAGGCCGCCGCGAACAAGGCTGCCTCATACTGGGAGTAGACAACAGCACGCAACACTTTTAACATAGCCTGTAAAGATGGAAAGTCAATTGGGGACCTGTCGTCCGGGGCCCTTGGATCCTCTCGCGCCCAGCCTTTCAGAGCGGCCCTCAACGCAAAGGATTTTGCTGGATCACTCCTCCCACACAACCTAGCTTCATGGCTGATGGCCGCCAGGTGGCCGCAAACCCAGAAGTGTGACTTATTCTGTTTCCTAGCCCACGCCACGAATGCCTGAACTCTCCCCTCTAGCGCCAACGCTTGCAAGCCTAAGTCAGAGATGACCTTGCGAAAGGTAGCGCGTTGGCTCGCATAGCGTTTCCTTGTACCCAGCGCTAACGATTTCTCTCCTAATTCTCTCAGTTCCTGCTCCACTCCAAGATGTGCCAGAGCCAAGGTGCAAAGGGGGTCATCTCCTCTCTCGCCTGGGGGCATGCCGCCCGAAAACGGTCCAGCTGTAAACGAGAAAGAGCGTCAGCTGCCACATTAGAGACCCCCGCAATGTGTCTAGCTCTAAACTCGACATTGCAACGCAAGCACCTGCTGGCCAGTTCCCGGAGCAAAGACAGTACTAACGGACAATTGGCAGAAAGACCATTGATTGCCTGAACTACAGCCATGTTGTCTGACCAGAACAAGACTTTCCTGTTAGACAGGGTATTAGGCCAAAGATGTAAAGAAATCACGATGGGAAAGAGTTCCAGGACAGTGATGTTAGCAGTAATACCACGCCTGCGCCAAGCATTGGGCCATCCCTGCGCGCACCAGAACTCACCCAGAATGACACCGAATCCCTCGCTACCTGAGGCATCTGTGAACATGTTCAACTCAGGGCTCTCCACCCACGGGGACCTCCATATCACAGTACCATTAAAATCAGAGAGAAAGTCATCCCACATTCGTAGATCTTTTTTGAGCGCCGAGGTCAATCTGACAAAGTGATGCTGTCTGTGGACCCTGGCAGTGGCCCTGGCGAGTCGCCGTGCAAAAACTCTCCCCACCGGGATGACCCTGGCCGCAAAGTTTAGCTTGCCTAGAAGACTCTGGATGACCCCCAGGGGTGCCTTATCCCTACCTAACAAGTCATGGATATCATTCTTCAGCCCAGCTACCTTGTCTGCAGGGAGACGGGACACTCCCTCCACTGTGTCTAGCTCAATCCCCAAGAAGGTCAGTACTTGAGCAGGGCCCTCGGTTTTACCTGGCGCCAAGGGAACCCCTAAGCGGCTAGCTAGGTCAATGAAACAGTCTAGGCCCTCCTGACACTCCTGCGTGCCATCCCTCCCAATGAAAAGGAAGTCATCCAGGTAGTGGGATACTGCTCACACTTTGTATTCCTCCGTGAGAGCCCACTGGAGGAAGGAGCTGAAGGCTTCGAAGAAGGCACACGATACAGCGCAGCCCATTGGCATGCACCTGTCAAAGTAAAACTCCCCTCTCCACTTGAAACCCAGCAAGTGCTGACTGTCTGGGTGTACAGGTAACAAGCGGAAAGCCGCCTCGATATCCGCCTTCGCAAGCCAAGCCCCCCCCCGCTCTCCTCACTAAATCAATGGCCATATCAAGTGAACAATAGGAGACAGAGCAAGCCTCTTCAGGTAGCCATGAATTAACAGAATCCCCCTCAGGAAAAGACAAATTATGGATCAGCCTGTAAGCCCCAGGTTCCTTCTTGGGGACTACACCCAGGGGAGACACAACAAAGTCAGGAAGGGGGGGGGGGGAAGGAAAGGGGCCCGCCACCCTCCCCAAGGCCACCTCCTTGATAATCTTTTTGTCCACAACCTCAGGGAGCTCCCTGACAGATTTTTGGTTCTCAGCATCCCTGCATACACGAGGACCCTGATATGGAATTTGGAAACCCTCCAGGAAACCCGAAGACAGGACCTCTCTATCCTTAGCATTAGGGTAAGCTCGCAGGAGGGGCAACAAGCTGGCAATGATGACTGGAGACGGGCCTTTGGAGGGCGAGACAAGAGAAGTACTCCCTGTTAGAGCAGAGGGGATGGAGTGCAAAGCCAAACAGAGGGGGGGCGCAGCTGAGAGGACATTGGGCTCAGGTATGGGGGTGGCGTCATTATTTATCTTTATTGGCGGCGCTGGCAGGAGCAGGCCGCTTCTCGCAGGTAGACTCTGGGTGGGAACCACCGCATTTGTTGCACGCATGGGAAAATCTGCATGCTTTGCCCCAAGTGCAATTACCTGCGTTGAACAATCTGCAATTGTGCGAGACATTTTTCTTGGCATATTGTCTGTTGAAATTCCCCCCCCACGCCCCCCTCGAAAGGACTGCCTAAAATTACTTTTCTTCTGAGGGAACTTCTCATTGTCAGACTTCTTGGGTTGAACAGCACGATCAGCACCACCTTCTGTTTTACCCTTACCCATATATACGAGCCATGACCTAACTTCAATCTGGTCCCACCCAAGATCAGGACAGACAGACATTTTCTTGTGGAATTCACAATCGTAGGAGTACCACCCCATCCCTGCGGATGCCTCCACTTCATTCGTTATGATGCTATTGTACTGAAATAGACCTTGCGCCTGCTCGGGGAAGCGCTCTGTAATCACTGCAGCCAGGATGGCAAAAGCCTGTCGCCAGTTTTTTATCGTTTTTTCTGGCCATGACTGAAAACGGGCTTTCTTCACCTCATCCTTGGAACCCATCCTAGTCACATCCGCCCCCTGCGCCCCCAGCATTAGCAGTGAAAAAATGTCTATGAACTCTCTCCGCCATATACTCTCCTTAGCTACCTGTGGGACCAGCCAGGCTAAGGAACATGTTCCTGACAGAATGGGTGCCATGGTCATCAGAACTGACGGCGCGGGCAAAGCTACCCCCAGCGCCAAGGAGGAAGCAGGGATACCGAGTGCACCCAGAGGGGGGGAGGCGGAGGCAACAGCCGGTGTCTGGGCAGGTGCCACTGCGGGCAAAAGGGCATCGTGGGACTCACTTGGGGCCACCGGCAACACTTGGGGAGGGAGCACCGTGGACACAATGATTGGCGGTGTGCTGTCAAGCCGGGAAATCCCCCCCGGCCAGAGGACTGACCATGTCCCCACCCTGAACTGCAGGCCCACCCCACACCCTTGCCACGTCTGCCTCCCCATTGGGAAGGGATGGCACCACCGCTGATGGGGCCACAATCTGTGAATGCATAGGAATTGGGGATTGCACAGGGGGAATGCACAAACCCGCTCTTATTTCAGACATGAATGAGGCAAGCGAGTCCGAGAGCTTACCCAAATCTTCCCGGGTAGAGTCCGAGAGCTTACCCAAATCTTCCCGGGTAGCAAACTCCACATTAGGAACCACCGGGCGAGGCGGTGACGGGGGGCATACCCGGGACGCCGCCGGGGGGGATGCCGGGGCGTGCACAATGACATTCCTGACAGGGTCCACCGCCCTAGTCTTACTGGGGGGTTCTGCGGGAAAGTCCTTCACTGTTGGTTTCTTAATGCGCTTAGGCCTCCCCGTGGCCAAGTCCTCAGCCACCTCTATTTCCGTTATCCGTGGGGCGGGGGGCGGCCCGTGGGTAGACAGGGCGTTGGGCAGCAAGAGGTCACTGACCCACGCCACCCCGTTCGCCTTTATTAAATCCAACAGAACTTTCATCTGGGGGTCCTGGGAAGGTCCTAGCCCCGAGTCATCAACCTGGGACGTCTGTGTGAATAGCGATGGGGACCCCTGACTTTCCATGGTGTTTGCGAGTGTATCCTGAAAAAAGAGATAACCATGAGCCACCATGTCCGCATTTTGTCCAAAACACGCATGCCCCGCCCAAGGACCAATCGCATCCCCCCTACCCCAAAAAGGCTTCCCCCACCAGGACTACGTAGAAACCGTGGGAGGCAGAAAAGAACGGTCGGGTCAGATGGGGAACGAGAACAGAATGTCGCTGAAATCTAGGTACCACCGTCGTACCGGCCCCCCATGCAAGGTACATACCTCTCCTGTACTTCCTAAGGGAACGCACGAGGTCCGAGCGGGGTATGCCCCGGGGTCTGCTTCTGTGGCTGCGAGCACTGTGTAAAATAAAAGAATGAAACACTGAGCCTTACACATTGTACCGGCCATAGCCGGGAACGAACAGCACATCAGCACATCCAGTCTCACTGCGAGACCCCTTACAACCCCTCATGAGCCCCCCCGTCGGCCTGCTTGCTAGCTTTAAATCATTATCGCGACATCTCTTTGTCGTACAAACCTTGCACCAGCAATATGAACCTCTATCGACACGAGAGGGAGGGGGGGGGTATCCAGGGCGCGTTAGGCAAATGCGACCGAATCTGAAAAATAAAGACAACAATGTCACCTGACGCCCACATCATCTACATTACAGGCCCCCACTCCAAAGGGGAGTAGCATTACTCTTGCTGTGCTCCCTAGACCTGGGGGGGTGTGGGGGGTGAGGTGACACCATACCTCCCCTTGGAGGCAAGCTGAGGTGTTGCCCCGACTTGAAATCACACCCCTACAATAGGTGGGGCGGGGGAAGCCACTTACCCGGCTACCCCCGCCGAGAGGGCCTGAAAGCGGGTGAGGCAAAGCAGGCAACTACCACGCGACCTAAGGCGGGGGGGGGGGGCCCTATGCCTGCCTGCAACATGGCGGCCGGGCTGTTGATCAAAGGCCCTTTAATAATCACCCCTGTGGACCACAGCGCACCCCGGTGCATAACACTCACAGGCCGCCAGGGCAGTATCTATATCATGGCGGCTGGGCCGTCCTAAAAACACATTTAAATCTGCGCCATGCCACCGCGCAGCCCAAGCGGCGGCACCGGCAGCCGCCCGCCTCATATCCCTGTGGAGTCAAGCAAGCGTTACTATCAGTGGCATTATATGAGTAAACCCGCATGGCGGGAACTGTCGATAAATGGGGCGCTCGGCATGAAACTGCTAAATGCAATTGATGCCCCCGATGCGAACAACAACGCCCAAATTGCACAAGATAGAAACTAGCACTGATAAGGACAGTGCGCGCCAGCCATGGTCCCGATGAGCGTGCCACTACCTGACCCCCCCGCGCTACAATGGCCGCCGATGACCTCGGGACCCAGGGGGGGGGGGCGGTAGGAACCACGGTGTGTATGGGCAGCAGCGCCAACGGGGCAAGGCACCCCACACTACCGCCTCCCAGACCATGTGGACGTTTACACAGGCAAGCATGCGTGACTGAAGGAAGGCCTTAGGCATACACACGCAAGGCGGGAAAAATGGTTATGGGGCGCTCGCCATGAACTGTTCTCCGAAATCACTACATGCCACATAAGAACAACAACACTCTGCTCACCAATAAACAGTAATAGAAAAAACTTGCACTGAAAAGCAAGACAGTGCGCGCCAGCCATGGTCCCTTAAGCGTGCCACTACCACACCTCCCTCGCACAATGGCCGGTGATGACCTCGCAACGCGCGAGGGGGGGGGGGGCGGGGCGGTAGGAACTCCGGAGTGTACGGACAGCAGAGCCAGCGGAGCAGGGCACCCCACACTACCGCCTCCCGCCTCGCAGACCATGCGGTCGATTACACAGTCAAGCATACTTGACTATGAAGAAGGCCTTTTAGGCGTGCACACACAAGGCAGGAGAAATCGGTTTGAGGGGCGCTCGAAAATTCAACTCCAAATTCAATACATGCCATTTCAACAACAACAAAGCTCTGCTCAAAATACCCAGGCGGAAAGTTGCACTGAATCCAGGACAGTGCGCGCCATCCAAGGTCCCGAAGCAAGCCACTACCCGACCCCCCCGTAAGAAATGGCCGCTGGTGACTTCGGAACGGGCGAGGGGGGGTGGGGGGGGGTAGGGCGGTAGGGGCCACGTGGCGCACTGGCAGCAGAACAAAGCAGGGCACACTCCCCTGCCAGGACGAGGGGGGATGCATCCCGTAGAGTGAAGTTACACTCCCGCGCCTCCACACGCGGTTTGGACTCCCCCCCCCCCCCCCCACCACACACGGCTAGGGCGGACACAAGACATAGAATGGCGGTCCCGCACGCCTCGGCGGGTCCGCAACAAGGGAACAAGCCCACACGCGGGGAGCACCGGAGAGACCGGCGGTTCCCCCCCCCCCCACAGCAGCCCCCGATCATGTGCTGCACCGCCCGGCAAGAAGGGCATTCGGCATGGAAGGGGGGGGGGGCAGAGCGCGGGTATGGCCGTTCCACACCCAAAGACCACCGGGGGACAGGACACAGGACATCCCCCCCCCACAGCAGCCCACAGTGGTGGGCCGCCTCGCCAGGCTCACGACTCGGTGAGGGAGCAGGCGGAGGGGAAGGGGGGGGGGGAAATGGGCCGGGCACGGCCTCGCTCACCTTAGAGAGGAAAAGAGTGTCCAAAAGAGTGTCCTGCTGTACGCGACGGCGTCCGGGCGGCAAAGAGGCCCTCCCAAGAGGTGCAGGGACCTAAGTACCCTGGGAGGCCCCTCCCCGCTGCCCCGGACGTGAATGTCTAACAGCCACCTCCTCCCACCAGGAAGGAGGAGACTGAACATCCGGTTCTGTTTGTGGGGCGGGACAGCCCTCACTGACTAATGGCCCGCCCTCTCAATGGCCACTGCGTAGCCTCGGGCAAGCGCATATTAAAGGCAATGCCCGCGCCCCTGTGCCGAGAAGCTGTAACTCCTGATGGCTTACAATGGTTCAAAGGTTTGAAGAGGACAAAGCTTCGGGTCTTTAGGGGAGTGCACAGCTATTCAGAGGGGGATTCTGGCACTCTGCAAACCGAGTGTAAAGGGGAAAAAACCCACGTAAGGATGAGAGAATTAAGATCCAGGAAATCTGTCTAGAAACATGGTAATCTGGCTGTGTCAGGTTTCCTAACATAAACTTGGTTAAAAAAAGATGTCTTTAACTGTACAGCTAAATACATCGTTAACTAGTCTGAATTAACTTGTGTGAAATGAAATCTGATATATATTTTTGCTTACGATATTTAACATGACATGTTCACAAACACCTTATTCAACCCATAAATGTGATAAACCTAGTCAAACACTTTTTTAACCCATAAATGTGATAAACCTAGTCAAACACTTTTTTAACCCATAAATGTGATAAACCTAGTCAAACACTTTTTCAACCCATAAATGTGATAAACCTAGTCAAACACTTTTTTAACCCATAAATGTGATAAACCTAGTCAAACACCTTTTTCAACCCATAAATGTGATAAACCTAGCCGTCCCTCTGGTGAAGCCGTGATCTACCATTAAATACACTATTGTGAAACATTACCTATGAGGCTAAAATTGCTAGAAACTACGCCGCCTGCCAGCATTTTTAAAATAAACATTGGAGCTACAAAGGTCAAGGAAGGGACTGATTCAACCAGCGTTGAACCTGGGATCATGTTAGTCGCTACTTATTGGATATCCGTTGTTTTACTTGTTTTCATCATTATATTTTCGGTTACAGCGCCCAACACACGGACCCACAAAATATTATTGTAAGATTGAGCGAACATGTAAATTGATACTTGTAATGTAAATGTAATGTACACAGACCACCTGGACCCTTTGAACATTTCTGCTGTAGTGGAGGATGTGTAGGTGACAACACGTTCATAACCAATACACGATATTTAAATTAAATGTGACAAATCGATCCTTTGACACATATAGATGTGAGCTTTAATGTCTGTGTTTCTGCCCCACCCCTTACCATGGACCTTTCATCTCATCTTACAGCAGGGCTTCAAGTGGGATGAAAAAACTCTGATCTCTCGAGGGGGCGTGGCCAATGTAATTAGGGTGTGGCTTAAAAACACTTAAGCTAAAATGCGTGCTTAGCATAGTGTCGCCCTACTTGTATTTTGCTGTGTCTGTCATTGGGTCCAGATATATGATACAATAAGTAACATCATACCTACAACTGTCAATGGTTGTTAGCTGCAAGGATAAATCAGCAGCAACTGTGGCTTGTATATAGTATTAAAAAAGGTTCCACATAAAACCATGGTGACACCAGGACAATGTTGCTGCTCCTGACTCTGAGAAGAGAAGAGAAATCCAGAGAGAAAATGACTCTTTCAAGGATTTCCCTTCCCCTATAATGCAAAAAAAAAGGGAGCTCCTGTGCCAGGGCACAAAACAGAGTCCGATAGAGACCTGTTCAGAGGCCTCCTTAAAAAAACTGCCGGTGCTCAGACCCGGCCCACTTAAAGCCCTAGATTACAGTTTGTTTTTGTGCGTAACCGACACCCGGGCCGAGCCATGGGTGGCAGGGCAGTCTTTCGTGCTTTCAATGTGCATCAGCTAGAACATACATTTTGATTTGTTCCCAGAATACAAAGGGGACCCCTGGTGCAAAGCTTCTGCTCAGTAGTGAGGGCGGTCTGCACTCAAAGAACAGTAGAGGTCAGCACAGCCCCTTTCTATTCATCACGACTGAAAAGGGAAGGCGACACGTGCTGCATTGCACTACTACCAGCTGGAAAATTGTCAGCACTGCTATTGGACACTGAAAGCTACCCCTCTCTCTTAGGCCATCCAAGTGCAGCTGTTTCTAGTGATTCTGCTCTGCACCCTACTAGCAGGTATCTTCTTTCTAAGTGAAATTATTTTTTGCTGTGGGTCTCGTATTCTCAACATCATTCTTTCTTTACTGAAGTCTATATCTTCAGATCTCTTTTCATAATGTCGCACTTCACACTTTGCACTAGTTGTCAAAGTGGGGGGAAAAAAGTAGGGGAACCGAGAGGCCACCCCCGCGTCTAGGGGAGGGGGGCCTTCAGTGGGAACTCCGGGCCTGGTGAGATGGCTTCGTTTCTCCAGGTCTTGTCACTGGGAGGGTCTTGAAGTAACGTGAGATGCCAGGGAGGGCATCTGCGAGCCCTCCCCCAAGTTGATAAAAATACGGCTCCTAAGGGAGTAGCCCTCTTTGTCTCTCGCCTCTGGGGATCGCAGGAAAGGCTCAGCCGGATCAACAGTTGCCCACCCACCCATCCCTAAGTTCAATAGTTGAGTGGCGGGGTCCCGGATAAGAGAAAAGGCCGGGGGACTCTTTTTGGGCGGAAAATGGATGACCATGCAGCAGGGGAGGCTGTTATGGCGGCTCTGGGCTGGCAGGAGAGGGGGCCGTCCTGCTGGTGGTCCTGGACTCTCTGGCCCTACCCTAGTAGCTGGTGCTTGGAAAAGGGGGTGGTGGTGTGTCATGCTGGTACAACACGCCTCTAGAGATGCCGAATTGCAAATACATGTTAACCTGTGGCGCATATGTATGGAGCGCATCATTTATGTGTGAATTTAATAAAATGGTCAATGTGGGAGGTTTTACCCGCAAATAAAATGGTGTTTTGGTATATTAAAGCTATGCAGTGGACACCATTCACTTGTAAGCGTTTCACTGGGGGGGGGGGGTGATCAAACGGTGATGAGCGAATGGCACGAGATATCCCACTATGTAGGCGGCGAATCAGAGGGTGGAAATAACTTGAGGATTGGATCAGTGGGCGGAGTCAGAGGTGTGGCCAGAATGCACAAAAGATCCCAATTTTCATTATTTGTTTGGCATTTCACTGACCAGTTACAGCTTATTATGTAATTTAATTCAACCAATGGAAACACATGATTATTTAAGGTTTACTATGAATTGACATTAAAATACATTCACAAAGTGGGATATGTTTCCAATCGCAGAATGCCCCAATACGCTTAAAAATGGAAGCAGAAGCCATTTGTCTCCGAGCCATGCAGTTTCTGTCATCAGCACTTCTACTTCCCACAGGACCAGTTCAAACATGAATAGCAAAATATCCTAGTTTACAAATGTTTTCCATATAATGATCCTGGCATATTTGACACAACACATCTGCTGCATAATCTGACAATTTTAACTTACAAATTGATGGTAGCTCAAACGAATCGGAAGTTACAAAAAAATTTGACATGTTGCTGCGAAGTGGACAGCACTTCGCAAATGTTGACTGATCACCATTATTACTGCAGTATTTGTATGTTACACTGGTACTAAGAAGGCAAAATCTATCCAGAGACTGTTAGCATGTGTAAAATCTCAAAATAATAAATTACCAGAAAATATATTGTATTATGCTGCAGCCTTTTCTTTGCTGCATAATTTAGTCAACACTGCGGCATAATTTGGTCCTCCTTTGCTGCTAATTCCAGTGGCCCCAAAGCAGGCAGCCCATGTTAAAAGTGCTTGTGCATGAAGCAGAGAAAATGTGAAGTTTGCATACTTAGTTTAGTGTGCGTGCAAATCCTGCATTGCCGATCCCTGGTGATTTGCAGCTACTGCTGCTGAAACAAGGCCAATGGAGGTACCAATGGGTGAGGCGGACTGGCCTCAAGAGCAGGCCCAGCTTTTACGTTGATTGCGCCCTGTGCGATAATATTTTATGCCCCCAATGACCACCTCCGCCATGGATTCCCTCACTACCACCTTTTAACAGTGCCCCTCAAGTCTCCATGACTGCACACTCTCAGATGTATTTAACTTAACAGCGCAGTTCATACCAGTGTAGTGTGTTGGAGCACTTTACATCACACACATTACACAGAGCCAAACAATGATACGTGTGTAAATCACTGTATGGAAAATGTTGCACCTGACAAAGGACTACAAGGTGTAGGATTCACATGACAACCATACTAGTAGACAATATAGTTTAATAGTGATTGGTCTGGAGAAACACAAACTGAGACTTTAAAACATAATTCCATGGTTCGGGTGTTCTCTTCAATACCAGAACGGAATTCAATCAATCAATTAAAACTTTATTCTGTCACATATTGGCGGTAAAAATAAATATTACATTAAAAACATTAATGTTGTAGGTTAAAATGGAGAAAGTTATAAAAAACACAAAGAACAGACACATTCTGATGGCCCAATTCATGATTGTAAACCCACCATATTATTTCGTTTATGGATCGCCCTTGACAGGAAACGTGCAACCCCATAACAAACGAAGGGGGAAGAAAGCATTTGTAGGTAGGTCAGTGTGGACCTAACTTGTGCAAAATGGCAATCTTTAAACAGTGGTAGAATATATGTAACTCAATTCGGTATAAAAACCACAGAAAAACATAAAGTGTAATATATCTTGTTGGGAGAAGTTGTCACATGCACAAGGTTGCAAGGAACCTAACTTTGAGAAGCCTTTAGGTACAGTTAGGAACCAGTGGATACAACTAAATCTAAACCTAGATAAAATAAAGCAGTGATGCAGGTTATTAACAAAAGACCAAAATGATTGGCTTAAAATACCAGGACTTAAGACCATAAAATATCTACACAAAGGTTTCATAAGTTCTTTTGTTTCTCTAATTGCCTCCTAGTAAGAAATTAAATTTTTACGTTTTTCACAGTTTCAGGTTGCAGCTTCCAGGGATTCCTAAATAGCTCTGGTTGCCCAAGAGTTGAAAGCTGCTGTGAAATATAATTTAACCACAGGATTTCCATGGCTCCGTTCATACTCATACAATCATCTAAGATTGGTTTAAGTTTGGCTTATCTTACAACCAAATGTTTAGCCACCATACAAGGGGAGCTACAGCAATATTGTCTATCAAGTAGCCCTGTCTTAGTTCTTCATGGATAATAAAAGCTGGAATGCTAGGGGGAGCAGCCAAGAGTTTTCGTAAATGGTTATTTTCTACCCCCTGGACTTCGCTGCAGTCCTTAAAACCCCACACCACACTACCATAAGCAGTCATTGCGACACATTTCTCAATATATATTTTTAGCAGTGGTTTTATTGGTTTGCTCCCTAATCTTATAGCAAAATCCAGTGAAACCCCAGTCGCTCTTGCCAAAATATTTTTCTTTAGAGCGCGCTGTGCTACCCATTTGCCCCTGTCAAATAATACGCCCAAGTACGGTTAAGTGGGCACATTGGTTAACACTCCACCTTTACAGAGAAGAGATTTGTTCCCCCACTTGGGGTAACCCATTGACATAATGTGTGATTTTTTAAAATTAACTGCAAGATCCAGTAAAATCCACATAAATACAATAAAATCAATACAAGTGTTATATAAGGATTTCAGTGCATTTGGGGTCCAGACAATTAAAACTGTGTCACCCGCATATAAAAGTGCTGGAACAGATTTAGAACCTACTCTAGGAATGTCTAGGCAAGAGTTAGACAGTACTGCCCCCAGATTATTGATATACAGAGTTAATAAAACCGGGTCAAGGATGCAACCCTGCCGTACTCCTCTTTGTACCTTCCAAGCTTTAGATCGGGAGCCATTTTCGTTATATCTCACTGAGGCAGTTAGATTGAGATGGGACCAATGCAAGAAATTTACTAAATTCATGTCCATCTCTGTATTTATTAATAGGTGCCATACCTTGGACCTGTTTACCCTGTCAAAGGTGGACATTAAGTTCATAAAAGCCAATAACATACGTCCTTTTTTGCGTAGGGTATACTTACTGGTAATCATGAGCAGGTTCATGCATTGCTCTACTGTACCTCTCCCTTTACGAAAACCAAATTGTAATTCTGACAACACCTCCCTTTCTTCTAGCCAGGTCGCTAGGCGGTCTAAAATTACATTTATCATGATCTTTGCTGCGGAGTCCAATAAAGAAATTGGGCAATAATATCCTGGTCTTCCCTGGCTCCTTTTTTAAAAATTGGAAATATCACTGCTGTTGACCATGAAGGAGGTAGACCAACCCTTACTGCTGCATTAAACACTCCAGTTAAAATTTTCGCCCATACACCCGCATTTGACTTATAAAAGTCCACCGGTTTCCCATCAGGGCCGGGAGCTTTCCTGGCGGACAATGGCTTTCTGGACCTCTTTTATATCCACAATCAAGTCTAGGGATAAAGGGCTCGGTACCCAGGAGGGACCAATATGTTCTGCAACAACCACTGAGTAAATTAGTTCAAAGTGGCCAACCCACCTATCAGCTGGGATTACACACTCTACTTTTGTAGTTCTGTTGTCTTTAAAAAATGAGCTGTTTACCACTTTCCAGAATGTTGCACTATCAGCTGAAAAACACGCCTGTGTTAGATTGTCCCAAGCCTGATCCCTTAGCAAAACAATCAGGCGGGGGGCTTGTCCAGCGGGGAGAGCAGCCCAGGTGTGTTTAATGGGCACGCAGGGGCTCCTGGACACTGGAGTCCCTGCCTACTCGCAGCCCCGCCGACACTCTGCCTTGCCTGCTCCTCCTCAACAGCAACAGCAGACCCACACTGACAGGCGCCTCCAAGCACACGGAGCTGCGGGACCCGCGAAGCGGGTCCGGCGAGGTTCAAAACGCTAGCAGCGCTTGCAGCACTCGGGAACAAGGAATCCTCTGGGATAAGGTCCGAAATCCGATTCCAATGGGGGTCCAAAATGCAACAACCAGCTTGGCTCAGGGTAAGGGTTCCAGAGATTAGATGCGAGTGCCGGCTTTGTCAAACAATCAGACGGGGGGCGTGTCCAGCGGGGAGAGCAGCCCAGGTGTGTTCAATGGGCACGCAGGGGCTCCTGGACACTGGAGTCTCTGCCTACTCGCAGCCCCGCCGACACTCTGCCTTGCCTGCTCCTCCTCAACAGCAACAGCAGACCCACACTGACAGGCGCCTCCAAGCACACGGCGCTGCGGGACCCGCGAAGCGGGTCCGGCGAGGTTCAAAACGCTAGCAGCGCTTGCAGCACTCGGTAACAAGGAATCCTCTGGGATAAGGTCCGAAATCCGATTCCAATGGGGGTCCGAAATGCAGCAACCAGCTTGGCTCAGGGTAAGGGTTCTGCAACCTCTACCAAAGAAAGATGGAATCACCTCTTTTTCTTCCCCAGGCTCTAGACAGTACAGATTATTGTTTGCTAATAAACTATCCAGCCGGGTGCCTTACACTGAGTGCTCAAAATGGGCCAGTGGTGGTAAATATTCATTGGGCTCCTTCTCTATCACACAGTTTAATTTACAACGATGAATATTAAAATCCCCATTATAACTAGATTGTAGGGAGCATGTCTCCCCTGTGCAAGTTCCTCTAAGAAGACATCGAGACCAGTCAGATGTTCACTCTCAAAATCTCTACAAAACGAGTTATAAAAATTCACAATCACCAGAGTTGCCCCACTTAAAAAGGTCCGTTCTACTGCCAGAATGTGTGGCGATGGACTGGAGAGACCCTTGATGGTACAGGATAGTTTAATAGAAATTATGGTGAGCAAACCTCCCTTCGCTCTACCAGTGATCGAGGGTGAGGCAGCTTTGAAAAAAGGGGCAAAACCGTCCATTACAAAAGAATCAGAAGTATCCAGGTCTTTTGGAGTGCAATGATGTGGGCCACCCTTATTACCATTGACCACTGTTCGTCATCTTTTTTTGCCTTCAAACCAGCAATATTCCATGTCATAAGCGTGCATGCCAAGGGATCTCTCACTTTGTCACCTAAGGAATCTAGTCGTCCAATCAGTTGTACTCTTACTAAATCTATCCAAATGAACCCTTTTTGCAACATTAGGATAATCAAAGACTGGGGGAAACAAAACATAACACTCTAATTTATACCTTGCAGGTTTCATGCAGCTCTTAGATGCCAGTATTTTTCAAAGTTCTATGTTAGGATTTTAACTTATAAACTGCAAGTAACAAAAGGATCTCTCTGACAAAAACAAGAAACCACTGACCTATTTACATTATGTGCACTTTGTGATCCGCATGGTATATATTCTTTGTAGCAGGCACATTAACCCTCTGCACTACCTTTCCATGAGTCAAAACTTCCTCTAGACAAAACTCTGATCTCTCTCTCTCTCTCTCTCTCTCTCAAACAATAATCACCAGAGTTATCAATATATTGTTGTTTTAGAAAACTGCTGGAGGGCAGACAGGAGGCAGCAGGTGCTTTTAAATCCATGATATACTTGCAAACACGATGCACCTGCCAAAGTCAGCGCCCGGTGTGGTCGCACTGCCTTACAGCCGGCCCCTCTCAGAGGTCCTGTCCTGTGACCTCAGTGACAGTCACTGTTGCTCTAGGGTGTGCTGCTTCATAGGCCTACCCGCAAGACTGGAGGTGAACCCTCAGTATGGATTGTGGTGGACAGGCCATCAAGATTAACCCACACTTGCCTCTGCTAGTATCCACCTGTTGGTGCTAAGACACCAAGGCTTCGAAAGTCTTGCGGGGCCTTCTAAGGTCTAGCATGGGAATGTGCTCCCTCAAGAGAGTGGTCTGGGGGACTGGTCATGAAGGCTGAACGGGGTTCCCCAGTTCCAAATTCAGTAGCTCTTACCATAGTGCCACTTCCTCTCCCCCACTGTCCCACTGAGAGAAGCTTGCACTGCCTTCAACTACAACCCAATTGTGCCCGGCTATAAACACCTGGATGTGACTCAATTCAGATTACAAACTAGAGCAATATGCTGCCTAATAAAGTACCAACATCCTGGAAAAGCAAACACTTATAGGGAATGCAAGATTAAGTAAAGCATGTGAAATGTAAGCAGGAACAACATGGTTACCATAACGATAGATAATTCTTTATTGCACAATTAATTAAAATCTTTTCAATAAGGCCATATACAAAACAGTATACAGTGCATATGTCTCAATATTATAAAAAATATTTACTTTTTAAAATTGTTTTTACTTGGCACAGCGTTATGAATTATGGTTCTGTGTGATGGTCAGAATCCAAAACTGCCTTTACTGCCATCAGATATTTCATGAAGCGCGCCGCTAGCTGCACTGATTCGGCTTTCATGCACTTGACCAGGGCAGGTTGACATGTCTGTATATTTAAAGTACGCCAAATAGGGTGAAGCCAGTATATTCTCATTGAGCGTAGTTTCTTGCAGATGCACAGTAGAGTTAGGGATTCCTCTACTGCTCCGCATGCTCGGCACTTAGCAGCTACAGCCTCTTTGTACCCTCACCCATATTTGTTTGCCAATAGTGGAATCAATTTGATTTTGAAATGTGATAGTGCCTCAACAGGCCTTAATACAATGACTGAGCTTTCGAGAATGTAGAGGATTGTAAGACACAATGCATTTGTTTTAATATGCACAGAGGTGAACTCCAGCTTTTGTTCCTGTTGTTTCATGAGACGCGCATACATTTTGGACCACGTGTCCCAAAATGCACTAGGATCAGTATCCTCATGATCCATTGAACAATGATTGGTTCTCCACCAAAATAATACAATTACCAAGTTCCTCAGCCATTGGCAATAAGTAATGGTGTCCGTTCACACGCCAAGTGCCTGTCCTTCAGAGCGAGCAACCCGTGGATTAGGTACCATGAAAGACGACTGACAACTTCGGGTAAACCCTGTGTATTAATTTCCATGTTTTAAAACGCGCCACGCTTGGGGGCAGATTGATTAATTAAAGCTTCTGCTTTCAGTAACATGCTTCATGACGTCAGCGGTCCGTTTCAGTAAGACTGCGAGCTACTTCTGTGGGAGGCTGCTTGACTCCAGGGGTAAGCGCATACTTAAAATGCGTTGTGTTTAAGCAATAAAAATGAAAAAATTGAGTAGAGATTTAACATTGTGACTTCCTGTTTACAGTAATGTGTGATAGGAAGAAACCGAGGGGAAGCACAGAAGGGGTTCAAAGCGGCAGCTCGTCTCCCAGGTACACCTACGAGTAGTTAGAATGTTGTCAAAAAATCTTTCTTTAAATTTAAGTAGGAATTCATCTAGAACAACAGGAGTCGTTTTGTTTTACAGATACCCCGCAGTGCACTGACTAAACAGCTACGTTATATTCAAGCATCTCTGCAGGAAGGAACGTGATTTCAATGAAAGCCTGTTTTCTGTGTTGCTTTTTGACCAGGATTTTCGATATGGATTATTGTTTTAATTTAAGCAGGTCTCCATTAAATGATTTATAATCTGGAGACGGCGAGACATTCCCATGCCAGGTATGTCTGTAAACCGTAGGCAGTTAAGCTTTGGATTGAAGGAGTAAATATGGAGCAGGATTAATAGTAAGATTCTGTTTACTATTGTTCAAGATAAAACAGCATTGCACGTAAGTAATAAAAGCTGATACCCTTAATCCCCATTCATGCCCAGAAAAGTGACAGAACCCCCCCCAGGGACCCCCGCCCCCCTCAGTGTGGCAGGAAAAAGTGAGTGGTTTATCCAGAAAAGTTGACATGCATGGCCGGAAAAAGCTGTGTGTCCTTAAATATGACAGGCCTCAAGTCCCTGGAAATACAAAGGCTACAGCATGGGGTCCTCAAGGGGGGCGTGCAGGGCGCGGTGGTTCTTTTGGAGTCCTCGGCGAACCTTAGCCCTATGACGCGTGTATGACATAGTTGTGGAGTAGAGGGTACGCCCTTTTTTGGGGGCTGTTTAGGATACATGTAAGGCCTCCTTAGGAGTATTGTACAGCAACCGGAATCCTGAATACGCCGCAGTTCCCACAGCAAGAAAAAGGAATGAAGCGATACAACCCCGTCGTGAAAGGCCCTATGTGGGGTGGGTCCCAGACCACTATCAATAGATATTACAGCTGCTTGCCACCCCCGGTGGTGGATGAGAATGCTCAACAAGAATCATCTGGGGATCAAGGCTGCGACGTTACTGGTTTTGACGCTGACTTGTGTCGGAGTATGGAAACCCCTCTCCCCAAGGCTTGCGACTGTTGTATATCCCCTATTAAGGGCGATGGCAGCGGGAGTGAAGACTCTTGTAATGACAGCGTGTCTGAGGGATTCGAATTTGTGGAGTTGGACAGCTTGGGAGATCGGGTAGTTCTGCCTGCCACACCCATCTATGAAGACCTTGGTTTTCAGCAGGATGCGAATCCCGAGAAAGACGTCGTGCAGCCATCGGGTACACCAGTCGAAGATGATGGGTTTTCGGAGGACATTAGCGACTCTCAGGATTTCAGAGCGGCAGTAGAGAGCTCTGAAATCTTGAGTTGCTAATGCCCTGCGAAGCATCGAAGATGATGGTGGTTCGCAGGACATTAGCGACTCTCAAGATTTCAGAGCGAGCGCAGAGAGCTGTGAAAAGGCGGAGGTTAGTATGAAAACTGTTATGCACCGTCTGGTACGTACTGTTGTATTTTATTTCTCCAGCTAAACTAATGATCCGTCAATCTTTCTTCTTTTACCCCCTAGGGCGGAACCCCAAAAAGAACTAAGGTCGGGGAGTCTCCTACAAAAACGGACAGCGTGTATTTTTACTGTCTATGTTGTGCAAACCAGACTGAAAGTTCCACAAGTCAAAGTGCTGATGTTCCTGTGAAGCGGGCCGTTGCCTCTAAGAGAGACGTTGTTGTAAAAGAATATATTGCAATATCCTACGATGATTTGAAGTCTGTTAAAGGTTTCGTAGTGGCTGTGTTGCAAACGTGTGTCAAACATGACTATTACGATCTTTGTTACGGACATAAGGCGGATGATCCTAAGCAGGACGCGCACGATTGTCTGCTCGATGCAAACAGAGACCGGGTAACCCGTTATATATGTAGTGCGTTAGACCCTCACCGGATGTATAAACTGCTAAGGGTAGTTTACGGGTTGTGAGCTGAAAAGAAATATGTTCACCCTGCTATGGTTAAGATCATCACGGCGACACTCGCGGAAGCCCAACACGACCCTCATCCCGATTTAAAACTGCTGTGTATGCGGGCTGTGTGCACGGTTAATGATAGAAAGATGATAGAAAGACTCATAGAAAGACGGGTGTGTAAGCTGTATAAAAAAATATAAGAATAAGGCCGCTGGCTCCTCGAAGACTATTTTAAATAAATAATGTCACACCTAACGGACCCTGATAGCGGGTTTTTTTAGAATGAAGTAGTAGAATGTTACACCTCGAGGTGACTAGGGTTTAAGCAGTTCTTACACAGTTTACTGTGAAAATGTAAAATACCTTCTGTTTATGATTTGTTAAGATTCACTATTTTGTAATAAAATGTCCTTACGCAGAACAAGTGTCATTCATTGGCTGTGGTGTAGCTGTTGATATCATGCCGGGGGAGCGGTTTAGAAAACTTTATTACGATACTGGCGGGGTGGGCGGCTTGGGAAGCGTCGAAGCTCTGTATAGAAGGGCTATAGCTGAAAACAAGCATGTAAGAAGAGCCCAGGTCAAGACGTGGCTTTCAGGAGAAGAGGCGTATTCCCTCCATAAACCAGCCAGAAGACGTTTTAAGAGACGCCCAACAATCGTTAATGCACAATTAGATTATCAGTGACAGGCTGATATCATAGGCCTTCAAGATATAGCAAAACATAACAACGGCGCCCAGTATATATTAACAGTCATAGACGTATTGTCCAAGTACGCCTACGCAGAAGCGTTACACGATAAAAGTGGTACGAGTGTCACGGCCGCTTTTAAAGACATCTTCGCTAGGGGACGAATTCCTGAAAAACGAAAAACAGACGCCGGTAAAGAATTCTTAAACAAGACATTTCAGAAATTATTAAACCATCATGGTGTTAAACATTTTGTGACACACACGGAGGTAAAAGCTTCTGTTGTAGAACGGTTTAACAGAACTTTAAAGTCTAAGATGTGGAGGTACTTTACGGCCAGCAACACCTACAGATACGTGGATGTTCTTAAGGCTTTTGTAGATGTATATAATGCCAGTTATCACCGGACCATCAAAACAGCCCCCGCAGAGGTGACTCCTAGTAATGTTTTAACTGTATGGAGAACGGTGTACGGGCGCAATTTTGCTACAAAGGTCAAGAAGCCTATTATTAAAAAAGGAGAGCACGTCAGGATTTCAAAATTGAAAGGCGTCTTCACGAAGGGCTACCAGCAGACATTTAGCGACGAGATATTTATAGTGGAAAGTGTGGAGCTCAAAGAGGGTCTGTATATTTACAGGTTAAAGGACTACGCTGGGGAAGAGGTGTCGGGTATCTTCTACAAGGAAGAGCTACAATCGGTACCTGATGATCCGAACCGTGTGTATAGGGTTGAAAAGGTTCTGAAAAGGCGGGGTCGAGGGGTTAACAGTCAGGCCTATGTCAAATGGAGGGGCTGGCCAGAGAAATTTAACAGTTGGGTGTTGGCCAGCTCTCTGAAGGGCGTGTGAGCTAAGGCCCTGTTACAAGCAGCTGAGAAGATGGAGACGGGGCCCTTTTATATCACCTTACCATCCAACTCTTCTAAGGTCATGTTCCCCGACAACCAGATTTCTAACTACACCGTGAAATTGGCAAAGCCGGTGGACCTGAAAGGGGATTGGGAGGTGGCTCTAACAGAAATAAAATACCCTAGAACCTGGAATACCTTTACATCGAGCGAAGCAAAGTTTTTCATAAAGCGTGAGGACAATGTGAACATGCACGCCGGCATCCCGTTTGGCTACTACCCATCAGTTGCAAGTGTTGTCGACGCCATCAACCAATCTATAGCCGCCCTCGAAGGATATGCGAATATTCAGCTGACGCTAGATCACGTGAGAAGGAAGGTTTTTCCTAAAGCCCCGACTCGCGGCACGTCGTTTAACTGTTCCGGTAAATTAAAAAGGGTTTTAGGCACAGTGATGAATGCGGCTTCGAAAGGTTTGGCGGAACAGGATCAATCTTGTCCCGATATTAACGGATGGTTCTATATGCTCTATGTATATAGCGATATAGTAGAGGCCCAGAGGATCGGCGATAGCTACTCGCCGCTGTTAAGATGGGTCCAGGTACAAGGTGAAAATAATGGGATGGTCAATATCCAGTTTCATAAACCCGACTACGTCGCAGTTTCTAAAAATCATTTTGACACTATTTCAATTATGATCTACGATGATCAGTCTGAGCCGGTTGGGTTTAAATACGGGAAAGTTATTGTCAAGCTTCATTTAAGACCGAGACGCGACAGTGGCTATTAAGCAGGCATCATGGTGGTCGTGAAAACATACGGTGACCCTTCTATGTACCGGGACTATTACAGAAACCAAGCCGGCTATGGAGGGCCGCCGTACTTTCAAGGATCACCGGTTATGTACGGGGCTGGTTTAGGGGGATTCTTCAGGAGTCTGTTGAGAAGAGTGATGAAATTGCAAAACCGCATATTAAGACGGCAGCTACGAGCATTGCCAGGGATGTGGTCGGTTCTGTTACATCGGCAGTTGCAGAGCGCATGAACAAGCAGCCGCAAAAAGGATCAGGGCTGGTGTACGCCCCGCATGCGCGTGTTAAAAGGAAGCATCGTGCTTTGAGCCGCAGGGGCCCACCGGCCCCCTATAAAAAAAGGAGCACGTCCAAGGGCACTCAGAAAAGAAGAGCTCCAAGACGGAAGAGAGCTACGCCGAAGAAGAGAGCCGCCTCTAAAGTAAATATTTTTTAAAAGCCTAGTAAACTAAACCATGGCCATTATACATTGCGCATCTGGCCAGTGCACCAAATCCGAGTTAGACCTATTCACTCTAAAACCAACGCAGACAAGCATCGAAAACAGCTTCCTCATGGAGGTATCGCCTTTAGCCGCATTGACGCCTCTGGCCCCTATAGAGTGTGTCGGGGTCCACGGATATGTATTTGGATCTCAACACGCTGCTGCATCTTGTGTGTAAAATCACGAAAGCGGATGGGTCCGACATCGCAGCAGCTGCTAAAGTGGCAACGATCGCTTACCCCATAGCTACAATGTTTAATCAGGTGGACATCACCCTGGGTGATCGGCTCATCACGCAGAACGACAACATGTACGCCTACAGAGCCTACCTCGAGAGTATTCTAAACTACAGCAGCGATGCCCTTGACACACAGCTTTCAACGGGTCTCTTCTACAGGGATACACTCGCCCAGTTTGAAGTCACGGCTCTGGACGGCGCCAATAAGGGTTTTGTAAAAAGAGCGGGGCTGTCAGCAGGCCGTCCCAACTTTGACCTTCTGGGACACATACATTCAGACCTATTCTTCCAAGATAAACTGCTCATCAACGGAATTGATCTTAAGATCAAGCTCACCCGTAACAAGGACTCATTCTGCCTCATCAACGGGGATGCGGAACAGTACAAACTGGACATACTGGCAGCATGTCTGTTTGTAAAGAGAGTGAAAGTATCTCCTAGCGTCAGGCTAGCGCACGCCAACGCTTTACAAATATCAAATGCCAAGTACGCTGTGGAAAGAGTAGCTCTGAAGGTATTCAGTATCCCAGCAGGTACCCGCTTAACACAGCAGCAGAACCTATTTCTTGGGCAACTACCCAAACTTATCATTATCGGTGTTGTGGACAATACAGCCTTTAGCGGTACCTATGCCTCAAACCCCTTCAATTTTAAACACTACGGCATCAACTACGCGGCGTTGGTCCACGAGGGCAATTTGATTCCCGCAAAACCCTACACTCCTAGTTTTGTAACCTCCATCTACGTCAGGGAATATCAAGGGTTGGTTTCAATAACAGGGAAGCACCAGAGGGACTGCGGCGTAGCCGTGTCGCGCGAAGGCTATGGGGCGGGATACACGCTGTTCGCATTCGACCTGACCCCCGACCTGGAAGACGGCGATCACTACAACCTGGTCAAAAACGGAAATCTAAAAGCTGAAATACGATTCAGTAATCCTCTACCTACGAATGTGAACATGGTCGTATTCTCGGTATTCGACAGCATCATCCAGATCAACCACGCCAGACAGATTTTGTTTGACTATCTTTAAAACATTGGCGAAATGGACACTGTGCAGATCCAGGACGTCTTAAGCAGGCATAAACACGCTAGGAAATACTTTTTAGGTGTTTTCCCCAGCGACGGGTTACCTGCTGAAATAGGGGTAGAAAGACCCCGCACCCTAGTATTTAACACTGATCCGCATTACAAGGGTGGAACACACTGGGCGGCCGTGTTTATAGAGAATGATCCGGTTATAGTGTTTGACAGTACAGCAGAGTTCCCAGAACACCGTCTATATACACAACCCATATTCAAGTTTGTAAAAAAAGTTGCAGAGCGTGTGGTGTATAATAAGGTGCGGGTACAGGATACTACAGCCATGACATGCGGGTAACACTGTATTTATTTTATCAGTAAAATGTCAGAGGGTGTTTCGTTTAGAAATTTCTTAAATTTATATTCGAGGGACCTTGTTAGCAATGACAGTATAGTTGTGAAATATGTAAAAGAAAACACAAGGGTATCGGTCATACCTGTGAAAACCGAATATGTTGCTTGTCAAAATTGTAAGAGCTTATAAATTATGTTTTTAAGGATAAACGTCTAAAAATAAAAGACAATATTTTTTAAAAATCAGGCATTCAGTCTCTGTTTTTTTATTGCTTATACAGGCCCCATAATTTAAAAAAATGTTTTAAAAAAGACGCTTGAGACGGTATGAAAAGTTATAAAAGTGTTCATTACAAACAGGACTGTAGGTTGAACATTACAATGACAAACTCTGGCGAATAAACATATGAAGAAAAATCAGACACGCTTATACACATAAACTGCACATTTTTATTTAAAAAAACATTAAGTCTGAATCCAAGTATGGGTTTTGGACAAATGTCTTTTTTGCCGTACAGTCGGCACCATGGGGGTACTCCACGAGGGGGATAGCAGCGGTGCGTCCAAGCCTTCAGGTGATGGAGACGCCGGTGCTCGTTGTTACCCACGAGAGTGGAGGGGATGTTGAGTTCAGCAGCGGCTCGCAAAAACTGCTCCCAGCCGCGAGGTGTATTTTGATGCGTTAGGATTTTGGGGTGTGTGAGCCCTTTGACTAGATCGTACATGTGTGACCCTGCAACCAGTTGTCCTTTGTAGAGAAATTCTCCTCGATCATTCCAGGATGTTAGGTCTTTAGAAGCTGATAGTTTACTCATCAACATTTGCGCGGCCCCTCTATGCCTTTGACTTATAGTTTTTAGGAGGTCCCCAACAAAGGTATCAGGGGGTGGCGCAAGGTCCGGCGGTGCTTGTAGGGGTTGAGGGGCATTCATAGGGGCTGCTGCTTGTTCAGAGTCCGGGGTATATAGAGTCAGCTTGTTCTTTTCGGTATTCCACTGGCTGTAGTAACTTAAAATAGTTTTTAAGGGTGCTGGTGTAAAGGTTAGCTTTGTCGTAGGGGTTTAGATCAGTACGGTTCAAAATGTCTTTAATTTCAGCATCCAGTCATAGAGTCTCATTTCTGCGTATATCCCAGGCATTGTCCGCGGAAGAGCCCAGCTGGTCCATTTGATTTTTAGGAACCAAATACATTTTTGTGGCGTGCTCCATCACCGTGCCGCGAAGAGGCTTGTGATTACTGGTATAGCTATACGCAGCAAAGCGCCTATAAACCCCCCAGACTGTTTCACCAGCTTCTTCTTGGTAATGAGTGAGGCCCTTTTATTACTGAGCTTCTTGATAAGACCCCTCTTCTTCTTCAGAACCTGTAATTGACTCCTTGAGATAGGTACGTTGCCTTTTAGGGTGTTTAGGGCTGTTTCTGCAATGGCAGACACTAAGTCATCAGAAGCAGCGCACAGGATGGCCTTTCTGTGTTGGGGACTGGCTGTAACCAGCATTTTCAGGAGAGCTAAATTGCGTTGTAGACGGGCCGACATGGTCAACACCTTGTATTATAAGGTCCTGGTTGTAAAAATCTCTAAAAGTCATCAAACCTGCTTTTTATAGGACCTGTTCTTGACCCTTGGCGTGTAAACGACTGGTAGCTTGGGGGGAAAAATATCATCCCTCAATATATAGTCTTCTAGAGTTTCATTTTTTAAGTCGACCAGTAGGTAACCGTGGGGTTTTGCTGTAGCGTTGTTAAAGCCTTCCATGAAGAAGTGGGTGTTTCCGGGGTACATTTGTTTAGCTATGACGGCTATTTGTTGTTTGTCACGGAGGGTTTTAAATAAAACAAGATACGAACCGTTGAGAGCTATACATCTGCTGTTCTTACCCTTGTAAAACAAGTTCTGCACAATATAACAGATACTTAGATTGCGATGATGTGAATATTGAGTAAAAGCTCTCTCTAACTCCGGATGATCGCCCCCTTCACGCATAAGGTCATCGACAGTTATCATGTTAACCTTGGTCGGTGGCAGTAACTCATCATCGTTGAGATTATCCGGTATACCCTCTATAAATCGGATATGGGGGAAACTGCGGGCCAGGGCTGTATAAAGCGGCTGCCAGCATGAATAAAGACATACAATGTTATTAGGGGTCTGGGATAGAACAGATGCAGAGTTTTCTAAGAGCTTTTTTATAAAGTAGCTCTTACTGCAGTTTGAGGGCCCTGCTAACACGCAGGAGAATGGATGTTGTAATCTGGTGTCCATGTTAGGGGCGGGTTTGTCTCTCTAATGGGGTCTAATAGCCGTACGGCAGCGTTTTATAGCCGGGGGTCAGGACCCTTTTATCAAAAACAACGCGTAAGGTTTTATGTAAGGGCTGTGTTGTAATTTCCCACTTCTTTTTGGATCTGACTATGCACGGCTGGTTCACAACTATGGTTTTAGCATTTTCACAATCGGCTGATGCCGCGTATTCATGCACCAGATTCTTTAGACTGTCAAAATTGATTTGTAGGGTGTTGTTGACGTTTAGGGTTATGCCTTTGACCTTCATACACACTTTGTTCTTGTTTGTGCGGTAGGAGTATGTTTTAGGCCCGGATGAAGAATATTCTATTATATGCTCATCCTTATCGAGCTCGCTGGTCAAATTACCAAGATAATCTCCAAGGGGAGGGTCTTCATCCGCCGGCTTACTCACAAAAATCACCGAGTCGGTATTGTGATACAAACAGCGGTCCTGGAGTTTATCCATAACCCTGTAAAGCTCTAGACGGGCGTGGGCTGTCGCGAAGCTTGCTATGAAGATGTTTACGTTGTTACACATTGTGGGGTATGCTTTGGTGTATTTCCAGCATAGTGCCGCGGTATCGTCATCGATAAACTCGCAGCTGGACACCTCGTAACAAGGGGCAAAGAGGTACTTAAACAGTTCATCAGGATCTGTTATTAAGGTCGTATTTGACAGATTTGTACGCTGAGCGCATTTTCCCCATAAGGAGTTGAGACAGAGTTTGGCTAACTGTCGACGGGCTGGGTTGACCTCTATCAAATTGGGTCATAAATGGATACCCTCGTGAAGGTAGTAGTCATCGATGTACTTCTGCTTTGCACCCTGACTAGTACACCATTCGGGATACCCCGAGGCTTCCTGCTTGTCTCTGAGAAACAGATTAATGTACGGGGCAAAGAGTTGTGTAGAGGTCCTCTTAAAATGCCACACCTCGTGGATCCTTCCGAGCCTGTAACCTTTCTCTAAGGCAGCTTCTACCTCGATGCTGCACCAGGTCCCTGTGAGCATCCTTTGTTCTTCGGTGTGCCCACAATAACCAGCCTCTTTAAACACAGCACATGTTCGAGGGGGAACATCAGTTTACCATCGACTCTGTATGGTAACACAGGAAAGTAAAGCTGTCTTGAAGGATAGATTTCACATTTGACTAGCCCAAAGTATTAATGTCTTTTTGATTAATGTTTTTCTTTATGAATTGTGTGTATTAGTTGATGTAGATATTTGTTATATATGTTGTGTTTTTTTCTGACATAGCAACGAGTGATTTTTTCTTTAAAATATACTGAAAAAAGAAAAGGTAAAAATAAATATACCTAACAAATCAAAATTTAGTTTGATATGTTGCTAATAATTTAGAGCAAAAGCAAACAAAGTGGGCTGGCATATACATATTTCTTCATACTGTAAAATTGTATGGCATTTATACGACCGCCGAATAAGGCGTTGTGAGGTTCCAGGGGTTTGGGTAAAGCACGAGTCTGTAGGAAAGAACAGAGCTCGGTGTCGGTTGCTAGCATCTCTAACCATTCGTGCTCCCAAATAGCCCTCATAGCATAGCCACATTTTTCAACATACTGTGCCTTCAACAGAGTACGTCTGTGTAAGTGTTCAAATTTGGCACCCAACAATCTGTTAAACTCGTGAGGCTTGTAACATTGAGGGCAACCGTGGTAAAAACAGCCGTTGTATTCGAAGGCCGTCGGCACTCCCTTAATTTCAGCGTACCCATCCAGGTAGTAGGGACCCACACGGTGTTCACCTCCCTGTAAGGCGTGGTGAAACTGTATGCCTTCTTTCTCAGAGATGTACATGAGCCATCGGATAGAGGGGGTTGAATAACGTTTCTGTTTGCCGTTATAGAGATCTGGAGGGACTAGAGCGATACTTTCTGGTTTTAAAAACATGTGTTTGTAAATGGACATACACATGGAGGCCAATGTGATGCTTTGAAAAGGGTCGATGTATCCGATCTCCTTTGGCGACTGATCCTTCTCGGATTTCAAGGCCTTGCTTTTCTTTACCGTTTTAGGCTTCTTGGGTTTCATAGCTCTGACCATCGTTGGTCTTTGAGGCTTCTTTGGTTTTAACAGCTTGACTTTCTTAGTCATCTCCACCACAGCATCTCTGAAGAGGTTGCACGCTTGTCGCAGGATCATTACATCCGCCTGGCAATAAGCTTTCAACTCTGTTTTAAAATGAAACTCCTTTTCACGGTTTTCAGAGTACCTTTGTTGAAAGTTCTCTTTCTCGCCAGGCATCATGTATTCAACCCCGTAACTGTCAGGAGGGGGCATGGGACCCACATAATCCTGGTTAGCCCAGGTATTAAAAAAGTGTGGAAAATAACCTTTACACCCAGGGAATCAAAAGGCTTTTGGAAGCTTGCTCAGTTTCATGGGTAAAAAATTCAAAGTGTCTATAAACCTTATTTGTAACTGGCCAGCTGTTAACAGCATCAGCTTGGAACCCTGAGTGATGAGGTCTACTTGTACCTTTTCACGAATCATATTTTGCAAAATAAAGAATGAGTCGTAGGCTTTTGAATTGTGGGCCAACATGGTGTACCCTTTGAATTCTGTTTGAATGAAGGTGTTAAGGAAATCACCAATGCACGTTCTACCTTCAAACTCCCAGCTGGCGTCGGAAGTTAGATGGTGTGCGTAAATATAGTTAGACTGGTGTACTCCCGTCTCCTGCGTGCACTCTATATCAAACACGATGTATGCTTCGGTCTTGGTCTGGGGTCTGCCTTTAACCATGTAGCACTGATGGTTGGTACCAGCATCAAAAGACATCCGACACCGGGGGCATTTCATACCCCTGCTTTTGTGATCATCAGCCACATACCGGCCACACTCCAAACAATCCATTTTAGGGCTGCATCTAGCAGCTTTCCTATGGATGTTCAAACAGTCTTGAGAGCGACAAAAAATCTTACAGGTGCTACACCTCACCTTCATGGTTGCGTCTGCGACGCACCCATCCCTCTGGCACATCTTACAATGCATTTCACACTGATGACGTTACATATTGCTGTATATGTGGTCGCAATGTGTACACACGTATCTGGCTCCCAGAAAACCTTTAAGGTTCAAGATGCCGTAAAAGTGCTTATCATGGTGAAGGACATATACAGTCTTGTGCCCCACACAGGCCCCTGTTGTAAAGTACTTCCAAGAGCCATTGTGATAAAGAACTTTCACAGTCAACGAGAAATAGTTTTCAAAAAGACTGATGTCACCAAAACCGACCAGATGGTCTGGAGGTATTTCAAGAACCTTATGGGCTTCAGACACTCTAGCCAGGATGACACATCGGTGGTGTCGCGCCCCATCAACAACCCAGCGATGCTGGCCACAAGACAAGTGTTGGTTGCGGTATTGTTAAAGTCAAGCAGCCAGCGCTGCTTCTTACCTATTATCTGGCTGTATAGCACGCTCTTTAAAGGGCGGGAAACACCCCCCTCACGACCCCGTACAATGAGAGCTATGACTCTGAAAGTGCCAAAGGCGACTAGTTCAGCATTGCTCTGTAAAAGCCGCGACAGGTTTTATAAAAAGTCTACGGCGTCAAACACATCTCGCGATGCCCTTCTGGTGAACAGCGGACTATCAAAACCCTGCCCCTGGAAACGTAGCTGGAAAAAATCATTGGGCCCCACATCGCGTAACAACCTTTCAATGAGCGCTTGCACCGCCTGATGTATAGCAAAAACCCCGTGATCGGTGGACATTATTCGGTGTAGGTTAGCAAACCTAAACTCCTCCTAGTGCTCTGTGGCCTTAAATCTCTCCACATTGCGCCTGTAGCTTCTAACGCTCTCTAAAAAGACAACCTCTGAATCCTCATCTTGAGGGGTTTGACTTTCTGGGGAGCTTGTTGCGGTATCATTTTGAGGGTTCTGGTTTAGTAGGGGATCTTGTTGTCTTTTAAAGCGCCTTGTAGCACAAATTCTGGCTTTCTTTAGCTTCCTGATTTAAACTCGGCGTTGTTTAGCGCTATTGGCCCACTTTTGTTTTTTATCGGGCCCTGCTTTTCTAGGTTCCAGACCCCAGCCTATCTGAGCAGTATGTACTGTAGCTATGTGTGGAGTGTTTGTTGAGGCCACTGCTATAGAACCACAAACCGACTCCTCTAAGGTTTCCGGTTGGGGTTGTGTTGGGGCTCTAACACCAAAACCCTTCACTGGGCCACCCCTCTGACTGTCCTCTCCCGCGCAAGTGTTCTGGTGTGTGTCTGGTGTCGCGGTATATGATTCGGACTTGGCTTTTGAAACAGCATGCCTCTGTTTGCGGTGTTCTATGCACTTTTTATGACAGCGTAAGCGTAAGAAACGCAGGGATTTTGTTAGAACTGTTTGGACCTTACGGGTATATTTTGAGGTGCGTATTTTACTAACCCCGGGGGACTGTCGTTTCTTTAGGAGCTGGGGGCATCTTAGTCACGGCTGTATAGCCCCTATATCTGATCCTGCTTCCTGACAAGTTTGGAAGATCACTCTTGTACACAGGTCAACCCTTTGCAATATCTTCTGTTGTGCCGCCATCATGGATCTGTCACAACTCCCCCCCAACCCCCATTTTAAGGTTGCGGTGACCGCTTGGCGCTTTAGTTTTCTGACAGCCAATTGTATATCCTTTACATACGCATCTAGTACCGGTTTTGGATTTATAGAGTCATATTTTGGAGGGTTGGGGGTGAATACAGGGCTTGTGTGTGTAGCAACCTCTAACGCGCCAGGGACCTCTCTAGTGTCTTCAAAACCCCCACCATTCTGTAACTGCGGGCCTGGGGGGATCATGGAAACAGGGTCCCAGTACGAACACCCCGGGGCATCTGGGGGCGAGATCATACTAAATGCCCCCTCCATACTATGATTTGACCATTCGCCCAACCATGTACTATCAGTAGTGTATATTGATGGGGGTGCCGCTGGGCTGGTTGTCGTAAACTCCCTGAGGGGGTATAGGGGACGTAAGAAGGGGTGCGTGTAATTGACTGTCGCAATAATCAAGGGTGCTACAAGCTAAGGACCTGTCGTAGGGTTGGGGAGGCGTAGGTGTAACACACGTTTGCAAAACCACATTGCTGTTGTTAGAAGGGCCCTCGTACGCTGCTTCTGAGGTTCCCTCAAGGCTGTCTACCGTTCCCCCTAATGGTCGCCCCTTTTCAGACACTTTGTCCCTAAAAACGGATGGAGCGCCTATCAAAGTTTTTAGGGTTTGGTCTAGGGGACACGCCTCTGCATGATTCGTTAGTTTGTTTGAAACTCCCAAAGGTTTCATAGGCGGATAAGGAGTCTGAGGTGTAACAGGTTTGCTTAAGGGGACCTCAGGTGTTTCTACTTCTGACACATCTAACCTATGCTTATTCTTAAGATATTTTCTTGAAATCCTGCTGACTTTAGGAGTTTGTGGTTGTAACAGAGTTTCCGCAACAGGCGTCGCTGTCGATGGGTCCTTAGAGAGCACCGGGGTAGTGGGCTCGCTCCCCTGTTTAACAACATTTTTTAAAGATAGATCTAAAGGAGTCGTCAGGGGTTCAGAAGCCACAGGTTTCTTGCTGAGGTCCAAGGGACCTGGTTGGGACATATGACCGCCCTTCTTCTTCTTGAGGTTTATGGGCCCGGTATGGGGTACGGGTTTCAGCTGCCTTTTGTTAAGGACAGGCTTGGTTGTGATGAGCTTCCCTTTTGAGGCCTTGAGAGGTTTCAGATACGCTGAGGGTTTTTTACACAAAACTGGCTTTACAACGGCTGGGGTTGTGAGTACTACTCCACGGTTGACACCCACCCCTGGTAAAAAAGACTGTCCTGTAAAAGGGTTCAACAGTTTGGTGGTGGGCTTGATTTGACATTTCTGAGATGTCCCTGTTCGCTGGTGTATATGGCTGTAATAAGAACAGAGTTTATCCTGGCGAACACGCCTACTCACACCTTTTGCTGCAGGCCCCTTATTCAGAACGATCTTTGTGATATCCGCCAACGGTTTCGTAGCTCTCTTAGCCTCATGAGTATCAGCGCCGATGTTCTTTTGAGCTGCTCCTAGAAATGTAAAATAAAAAAATATATATATTAGAAACACACAGGTATCTTGTATAAGATGCTTACACTACCCTCCGCAGGACCCCTGGTACTCTAAGTCTGAGGCCCCTTTGTTTTTGAGAGAATTAAACCCAGAGTTCTTTTTTTGTTTCACACCCTTTTGTAAAAACACACCTTTTAGATGACTTTTACCAGATCCTTTCTTTTTCACAGGTCCATCTTTAGATGCTGTAGCTTTCCTTTTCACAGTTGTTTCTTTTGGGCTTTGGGGCGGCTCCTGCACAATCACGATGTCCTGGCGTGACTCAGGGGGACCTGTAAAGAAAAAATAATCACATTTGTAGTATAAGCCAGACCTTCGCAGACCCCTCTGAGGAGCGTTCCTATAGTTCACATTTGTTTTCCTAGGGGTACTAGACCCGCCTCCCGGGTCTTAAACCTATGAAAACCACCGCCCTTTTGATTTACCTGTAGGAAGGGGATTAGCCTGTACACTCAGCGACGTGTCTTGAGCCATGGGTAGGCGCTGTAGTTCATCAAGAATCCTCTGTAGTTCGGGATTCATACCTATAAAAAGTATACATATGTGAGAACACATTAGGAAAGCAGGGCTTCTAAGATACAGGTGTGTGCAGTAACTCGGAAGTAAGAATCTCTAAATGCATATACCTGTCTCTATGGTTTGCATTTGCGAGTCTGTGAGGAACAATTCCGGCAGGTCCGAGTCTGTGAGGGTTAATACAGGCAGGTCTTGTGGCTGGGGGTAAATATATAAAATGAATAAGGGGATGCTTTAAAACAAACCTCATAAACACTATGTTACAGTTACATACCTCATAGAAAAACACATATCACACCTTGAAAATCAACACATGAGTATTAGCGTTTACTTATGAGTAGCTGCATAAAATAAACAACCAGCGACTTATGCGTGTATATAATATTGAAAAAAGCGTCCGTTTAAAACCACTGCCCGGGTCTTCAAAACTGACCTAAAACCTCCTCCTTTAACCACCACCTTCAAGGGCACTTCCTAATTTAATTCACACCCTCTCTATAATCCGAAGGAAGATCTGCCATTATAGGAAATTCTGTTCTACAGGGTTATAGAAGTGCCTTACTAGGGGTTCTGCCATTTAGTGCCGTATTATACCTCTACTTGTACTTTGTACGCTTTTGTAACATGCACACGTCACTTTTCTCATGTAACTCCCTGTTTGCTACCTCTTACATTCTGTTTGCTATAGATACATGTACAAGTGCCACCATGGCCTACGTAATGTTTGTTCTTGTGCTTGAGGGCCCTCCATATATTGCAGTATTATACCTCTGTTTACTTTGTACGCTTTTGTAACCTGCACACGTCACTTTTTCCTCCTGTGATGCACCGTTTGCGATCATTTGTATTTTTGTTGGTTCACGATTGTCATTATTGCTTCATTCAATGTAACGTTTGCTTTGGTTTTTTTCACTTGTAATGTTCTCTTGTCTCAGCTCTGTTCCTATTGTGAAGCGCTCTTGATATTTGATATTTATGTGTATTTGTAAAGCGCAGACATTCGCTCCCGAGGGAGCATCATGGCGCTGGGCAAGCTGCAGGGGATAAAATGAAGAGGTTGCGTATGATGAACAGAAAGAGATTAAATGAAGGAGAATTAAATGGAAGCTAGAACAGAGGGGTCAGATTGTTGATAGACCCATGTCTTGAGAAGTCTCCTGAAGCTGTTCTCGTTTTTGACAAGTCTAAGATTGACAGGCAGGTTGTTCCAGGCCCTGGCTGCCAGAACAGTAAAAGATTTCCCACCTTTGGTCTTGTATTTGTACCTGGGGATGATGACAAGATTTGTCCCAGAGGATCTCAAGCAGCGCGGGGGGTTGTAGCGCGCGAAGCGATTTACAAAGTAGTGGGGACCTGTATTTTGGATGGTTTTAAAAACAGTGAGAAGCAATTTAAAGAGGATTCTTTTATGTAGCGGCAGCCAATGCAGCAAATGTAGTGCTGCAGACGCAGATGACCTCCTAGGGAGGTGAAGAACCAGCCTGGCTGCTGCGTGTTGTATGCTCTGCAGCTTTCTGAGGGTGGATTTTTTCACTCCGGCCATGAGACCATTGCAGTAGTCGAGTCGGGAAAGAATGAGGGCTACCACGACTGACTTTCTGGCTGCAATTGGAAGAAAATCAAAGAATTTCTTTAGAGATTTTATTTGCCCAAAGCAACGACCGGCCGTGATCCTAACGTGGTCATCAAAGGAGAGAGATGAGTCGAATTGTATGCCTAAGTTACGGGCTGATGAAGCTGAGCTGGGAGGGGCTTCCGATCCTAAGGGCCACCAGTCTTTCGGGCAAAAAGGCGGGCTTTTACCCAGTGGGATAATTTCCGTTTTGGCGCTGTTACATTTTAGGTGGTTAGTATTTAGCCATTTGAAAACATCAGAGAGACAATTTTTAAACTGAAGGTTTGCGTCAGTGCACTGTTTGTCGATGGTGACGACTAATTGAGTGTCGTCGGCATAGGATGTGACAAGGATCCCATGTGACTCTATCACAGCTAAGAGGGGTGCCATGTAAATGTTAAAAAATAGAGGACTTAAAATAGACCCCTGGGGTACTCCAGATGAAATGGGTTTTTTGTCGGATAGAAAGGGGCCAAGGGACACGGTCTGGGACCTATTAACTAGGAAAGATGAAATCCAGGCTAAGGCTGTGTCTGACACACCAATCTCTCGCATTCTGTTTAATAAGATGGCATGCGAGATGGTGTCGAACGCCGCTGTGAGGTCTAGTAGGATGAGGACAGCCTGCTTACCCTCATCCTGCAGGAATCTGATGGAGTCAGTGAGTTCGATCAAAGCTGTTTCGGTGGAATGACCAGAGCGAAAACCCGATTGTTGAGGGTGCAAGATGTTGTGGGCCTCTACAAATGTTTTAAGCTCCTCGTGAACTAAATGCTCCGTGATTTTGCCGAGGACAGGAAGTAAAGAGATGGGGCGCATGTTAGTCAAGTCTGTTGGTGACTTGTTCTGCTTTTTCAGCAAGGGTTTTACAGTGGCCTTCTTCCAGTCATCAGGGACAATTCCGGAATCAAGGGATTCATTAATGATGGCATTAATGAGTGGGTTAACTGCCTCTATCAGGTGATGTAAAATGATAGGGGGACAGGAGTCGGTGGGCGCACCTGATTTACAGGCCTGAATTGCCTTACTAGTTTGTTGCATGGAAACAGATTTAAAACGGGAAAGAGGAGGATAGTTAACTGTTGTCTCTGGGGGATTTGTCGGGGGGGGGAAGTCTTTTTGAATGTTGACAATTTTGTCGACAAAGAAGTCTGCAATTTGGTTGCATAGGCTCTCTGAGGGAGGTATTTCGGTGGTGAGAGCTTTGGGATGGGTGAAGGACTTGACTATGGTAAAGATAGTTTTTTGGTTTTGATGGGCTTCAGCTATAAGCTTGGAGAAATATTCCTTTTTTGCTGTTTTTATCTCAGCAAGGTATAATTTCCTCTGTTGTACGTAGCCTGCTCTGGAGACTGTATCATATGTTTGTCTCCAGTGTCTTTCTAATTTCCGACATCGCAGATGACTATCGGCTAAGGTCTGGGTGAACCAGGGGGCGGTGGGTTTTTTCTTCTTTGGACCTTTTCCCTGGTGATTTTTGGGCTCGGTATTGGCCGAGACAATTTGGTTCATCCAGATGTGGAAGTTGCAGGAGTCAATTTCAACATTTCCAGAAATTATAGGGGGTAAGGGTAGTGGATTGGATTCCAGCTTTATGCGTTCAGTCACCTTCTTCCAGTTAACTGTAAATGGAGCCGGGGTAAAGCTAGTGCAAGGTAGGGTAGGAAGGGGTATCGTGATATTGAACGGGATAAAATGGTGGTCAGTCCAGATTTGAGGTAGTGGGGAGGACGCGGAGAGGGTTGTGAGGTTGGAACAAATGCCATCAAGGGTGTGTCCTGCACTGTGGGTGGCAGTAGTGATATGCTGGGAGAGTCCAAAGACGTTTAAGGAGTGTAGGAAGGAAGTGGTATGGGGGTCAGTGAGCAATTCCATATGTAGGTTTATATCACCTAAGATGGTGAAGTTGGGGTACTGTAGCAGGAGCGCTCCAAGGGCCTCGTCTAAGGAATTGAGGAAAGAAGTGGGATTTCCGGGAGGACGATATAAGAGTCCCCCCGAGAAGGAAGAAGAGGCATTAATTCTAATTGAGAAACCCAAGCCTTCGGTATCCTTAAGGTGGTATAGATCAAATGTGTGACAGGAAAAAGTTTCCTTAATAATTAGAGCAACCCCGCCGCCGCGACCGGAAGGTCTATCCCGCCTGAAGATTGTAAAGTAAGGTGGGAGGGCGGTGGCCAAATCAGGATTAGAAGAGTCATTAAGCCAGCTTTCGGTAATGAACAGGGCATCCAGGTCGTGGCTTAGTATTAAGTCATGCACGTCTTGGCAATGACAGGATAGGGACCTGGCATTCACAAGACCTCCCTTGAAGTGGGTGAGACAGTTATTCAAGGGGGGGTGCGTGTCGATGACATCATTTGTTGGCACAGGGGAGGTCCACTTACAGCGGGAGCAAACAAGGGGGCTAGTCAGAAGATCAATAGGGGGACAATCGGAACATTGGGGAACGAGTGGAGGACGTAGTGACAGTAATTGGTTATTATCATACCTAATGGGGTGGTGAGATCGGGCAGCATACCCAGCGCCTGGCGCAGACGGGCTTGGCTTAGGCGCGGCTTCGGCGCGCATCCGGCGCGCCCGCTGCGCCAGCCCGCTGCGCCGTCTGGTCGGCTTGCACATTTTATAGGGAGGTAAAAGGGCGGGAAGGACGGCCCGACTTGAGCACTGTCCCCACCTGCCACACTCAAGATGGCGCCCACCGCTGGGCTGAAGGAGAAGAATGAGTAAGTAGAATGTGATAGAGGTGTCAGAGTGCCTGAAAAATTCAATTCCCCTTATGCTGAATCCCCCAAAGATAAAGTGACACAGTTTTAAAAAATATTAAAAACGCTGCAAATGCGCTGATTTTAAGAACATAGGTCGGCTATTACGCTACTACAATTCCTCTGCCGCTCGCAGCCCCAGTTCCCCTCACCAGGGAGAGCGACTGTAGGGCACCGAGCGCTGCAAAGGGCTCCGTTAAGTACACCAAAAGGGCGGGAAGGACGGCCCGACTTGAGCACTGTCCCCACCTGCCACACTCAAGATGGCGCCCACCGCTGGGCTGAAGGAGAAGAATGAGTAAGTAGAATGTGATAGAGGTGTCAGAGTGCCTGAAAAATTCAATTCACCTTATGCTGAATCCCCCAAAGATAAAGTGACACAGTTTTAAAAAATATTAAAAACGCTGCAAATGCGCTGATTTTAAGAACATAGGTCGGCTATTACGCTACTACAATTCCTCTGCCGCTCGCAGCCCCAGTTCCCCTCACCAGGGAGAGCGACTGTAGTGCTCTGACACCTTAGGGTAAACTCAGCGCTATATAAAAGCGCCTACATAATTAAAATACATAAATAAACTTCCCCTCCGGGACTACGGAGGTAGGAACTGCCCCTACAGTGACATCCTTGTGACTCCCCTGATGTCACTGGAGGGGCGGGCTCTACCACAGCAGTCCTGGAGGGGAAAACACCATGCACCCGTCATCGGGAGCCTCGAAACCACCGCTATCCGCCCCAGCCCCCAGAGCCGCACCTTCCACATGCGTGCTCTGTGGGGGCTTCATTTTCTTTATTTTTTTTTTTTTAAATGGGGCTCTTGCGCCTGAGGCCGCAGGCACTGTCGCACACAGGCCTCACATCCCCGGAGCTTCCAGGGTTTCAATTTTAAAAATGGGGGATGGGGGGCGGGGGGCTCACACAGGAGCCGCCACCCCGCCGCATAATCCCCCACGGAGCTCTGCATGGAGCACCATGGGCTCCGGGGGACTTAATTATTTTTTTAAAACCTCTGCCACACGCCCGCAGGCGCCACCCCAACACAGGCCTCACATCCCCGGAGCTCCGCATGGAGCACATTGGGCTCCGGGGGCTTGAATTTTTTTTTTTAAACGAGGGCCTCGCGCCCCAACACACACCCGCCTAGGGCACATGAGCCCACACCACCGTCGCACACGCCCCGGAGCTCCGCATGGAGCACCGCGGGGCTCCGGGGTAATTTCTTTAAAAAAACAATACCCGTGGCCATGGCGCCCGCCCTCGGAGGCCCCCACCCCTGCTGCACAAACCCTGGAGCCCGCATGGAGCACCGCGGGCTTCGGGACATTATTTTTTTTACAAACGGGGCCGCTAGCCCCACATTGACCAGCGACCCCCCCGAACAAGCAACCATAGGCCTCATAAACCACCCGGAGATCCGCATAGAGCCTAGCGAGCTCCGGGGGGCATTATTTTTTTTTAAAATGGGGCCTCACGCCCCCCTGCGGAACACAATGGGTTCGGGAGCCTACACCACCGCCTTAACACCCCGGAGCCCCGGCATGGAGCACCTTGGGCTCCGGGGGTTTCAATACAAAAAAACGGGGCCTAGAGCCCTCACACACCACCATGGGTCCCGGAGCAACCACCAAAAACCCTCGCAGACCCACCGGAGCTCCGCATGGAGCACAAGGGCTCCGGGGGATCTCTCATTTTTAAACAAAAGGGGTCTGGAACCCCCTCAGGGCATCACAGGACACCGGAGCCCCACACCTGTGCCAGACAACCACCCCTTAATGACACTCCAACCCCAGGGACCAGGACCACTACGAGGCCTTGCTACAGTTTGGGCCATGGACACCATCAACACCACAGGCCCAGCCCCCCAGTGTGTGAGTACTTAAAACGTTTATTTATTATTGCTAAATTGTGTGGGGTTTATTTTTGCACCCTCTGGGGACTCTAAAGCACTAGGCAAAACATTTAAAAACTGTTGCTAGACACTGTTAAGCCTTAACATTACAACCATATTTTACAGACCCCCTCTCTTGACACTAAGCAGTCTACCCACACTCACATTAAACATTAATTAAAACAATGTAAACTTCCTCAAACCTTGCTTTAAACAGCCTTTAAAAATACACCTGTGTTTATATTAAATACAAGCCCTGGGCGTTTTGTGCCGATTAAAAAAACTCATAATTATAAATGTGTTTCACATTACTCATTATTCACATTTAAACAGCATAACACATAGCCTTAAACAAGATTTGTAACTGGGAGCACCATCCTATACAGTTCTAAATCCCTTTAAACATACAACGTTGGGCCCTTAACCCTTAAGCAAACATCACCGATCCATCACCGTGTTTACCTACCTCATCCAAGTTGGCGCATGCAGCGTCGATCTGTGACAAGTTGCTCTGATCCATTGGATCCTTTAGTCTTCAGGGGCTGTTGGGCCTGTACCACTGCAAATCACCAATACGACCTTCCAGAAGTGTGACCTCTGTATGTGCTTTGTGTTTGCGGCCTGTATTTGTGTTGGTTTTATACCTTTGAACAGTCTGTTAATTATACATGTAGCCTTTGTGGAGGTGGGCTCCTAATGGGTGATAGTGCATTGATTTTGCGGCTTCATTTCCTGACCCCTGCCCTGACCCCCTACCTTTGGGGCCCTCTTACACTCGTTTACCTCGACCTAAGGGGCATCCTTTTGCGTTCATCTTATCATGGTATCTGTGGCTAATTACATTTCAGGACTTTAAGTTGTTGGCCTGTGTGCTCATCTTGTCCTCGTCCGTAATTATCTTTCACATGCTCTAGGGCGTCTCCTGCGACAGTGTATCTTATCCCCGGGACATCTGCTAATCCATCCCTTCACCTCTTTTTGTGGGGATCGTGTGCCCTTGCATCTGTGCTAAATTACATTTCAGGACTTTAAGATGCTTCCCTTTGTGATCACCTTGCACTTTACCTAGTCTTCTGATAAGCAATATTGACAACCCATTTGCTTATGTTTGCTGCAGCTGCCGCGGTGCTTAAGTTCGGTCCGCAGGTCCTTGGGGTAAGCCTTTTGCATACATATTAAACCTATACATCTGCTAATCAGGACTCTTCACTTTTTTTAGGACTGCATGACTCGGCCTCTGTGACTGTCACATTTCATGACTTTAGGAGATTCCTTGTCTGACCCTTTTGCAGTTCCATCTGTGCTTAATTACTCTTCAAAAACTCTTTTCTTTTTTAAGCGCCACATTTAACCATCCCCCTCTGCCATCTCCCTCTGAGCTGTGTCAACAAACGGCTATGGGGCTGCCTGCCTGCGCTTTTTCACGAAGACCCATACAGTAACATCTGCTGCACCCTTGCATTTTCCATGGGCTTGAGGCCTGTCACTTTTCCGGACACGCAGCTTTTTCCTGCCACACTGAGGTGGGCGGGGGTCCCTGGGGGGGACCTGTCACTTTTCCGGGCATAAATGGGGATTAAGGGTATCAGGTTTTACTACTCGCGTAGGAGTGAAACATAGCGCCAATCCAACAACACAGAAGACCTATGAGTCCTTTTACCGTGAGGATCAGGATTCAAAACTCTGACATTTTTTTAGAGAGGTACTTAAAATTGAGTATTCGCAGATAACTGAGGGAGTTGAACAGTTTCCCTCACCTGCAAAATATTGTTCCCTTTGATTACATTAAATTACTCTGATATATTGATGAGTTATACATTATAAAGATTATTTGTAAGAGAAAAGTTGCTTAATGTGATTAGTGTTGTGATTAGTTTGTTTATGGGTTTTATAGCATTTCGTTTATTATGTGGATCAATTTGTTGACCGTTGAGTTTTGTATGTAATTTTCTAAGATATGACGACAAGTCTTTTTCTATGAATTTTCATAAAATCAATGAATTTTTGGGGTTAATAAAAACCAAATTAAACAGAAGTATAGGTTGTTCATCATTTTAGCCCAAAAACATAGGCTGAAATTAATCTGAGGTTTCAGGTAATTATTTGTTCTTTTGAAATTTACGGCCCGACCTGATCCTCGCCCCATCGGGCCTAACTCCCTTGTTTTTTCATACCCTTAAAATGTTGCCACTGCATCTGATTATATACTAAGTGCAGTGCACCACACATCCCTAGACACAGTTGCTGATACGCTCACAGTGGTCACAGCATGAGGGGTCAGAATTTGTTATGCATTGTTTGTCCACAGGAAGGGGCTGACTTATGCTTTGCACTTTGGGTTGCGTCACTATTGACAACTCCACTTCACTGGGGCAGGATGTTGTTCCATATATGTATGTTAGACATGTGCCCCTATGTCTCCTCATCAATGTGATCTGGTGTGCACCATCTTGGGATGTTACATGCAATGCGCAACATCACAAAAGACTTTGTCCACCCTGTAGAGTGTGAGTAGATATGCCACGAGCTAATAGTTTGCAATTGTTCACGGTGACACTACTTGTGGCCTGCAACAGACTTTAACTTTTTAGCACACATGCCTATTTCCACTATGGACGTGGGGCACACTTTGTATATTTCTAGATTGTTGTACTGGAGCAATGAGGGCACAGCAATTTCACACATACACGGTCATCTGCCTGCCTATCTGTGTCAGGTGAAATATGTACATTGCTTGTATTTCCCTTGGTGGATATTCTTGTGGATTCACCGGCCATACCATTTTTTTACCAACTTCAAAACTTGATTGGTCATAGAAAAAACACATCTGTTTGAGTTGAAGATTTTTATTTACATTACAATGGGGAAGACTGGACCAGTACTGCCCATACAACCCAACATTGCATGGCTGCCCGTTTGAGGGCCAGACAGAGTCCTTTTGTGGGAACAGGTCCAAGGGAAGAGGCAGAGTTCAGTCCACAGGCTGATTGCAGTATCATTGTCCAGAAAAAATGGATATGGCGGTCCATGTGTAGGTCCAGGGTTAGTGTGGGGTGACAGGGAAAGACAGTGTAAGAGTAAGTTCTGTGGCATGATACTAAGACGAGAACCAAGGATAAACAGCCCTCTAAGCTTCAACGTATGCTACTGCCTTCCCCTTACCACAGGGCCATCATCATCATCCTCTGATCTGTCAGGTGCCTCACATGTGGGTGGTGGTATGGTGGGTGCAGCACTGTGAGTCAGTGACACATCAGGGGGCGGAGCTGAGGATGTGGAAGCAGCAGCGGCACCCATCGGCACCAGACCTTGGGACAGTAATGCAGTGACCAGCACATATAGGACATGAAAGATTCCAGAAACATCGCGCTGGTGTGCAGCCATTGCAACCATTTGTTTTTGTTGCATCCGCTCAGTGCTCTCCATTATCAGAACCAGTCTGCCCAAATCACGGCTGACATTACTGGAGCCACCCTGCTGAGACATTTGTTGTTGTCTCAGAATCATGACTGGAGTAATGTCAGCCATGGGCCGTTGGAGAGCATCGAGTGGGATGTGGATGTCTGTGATCCTCTGCATGTGGGCCCGGATGGTACTCACACACCCAGGTATGTCATCAAGTTTGGCCGCCAGGCTGTCAAACCCCACCCGCACCTGCTTAGCCATCTCCCGCTGGACCTCTAGTACACAGCGTTGGAAGGCCAGATGTGGGTCCTTGAGGTCCTGGGAGGCAGCTGTGGTGGGAGCTGCTTGCTGCTGGGTGGTTTGTGCAGGGGGCTGGGTTTGCGCAATGCTGCTGGGTTGCCCTGCTAGTGGAAATGTGCTCGTGAGGCAGACCAGCACCTGTTGGAGTACTTCTTGGTTAAGGATGGTCTAATCCTCCGAGTCACCAGTGAAGAGTGGGTCACTCAGCTGTACAGGGCGTTGTCTCTCCCTCTGCAATGTGAAGGGGAGATACAGTTTAACAGTGTGTTTAATGTTGGATCATGCATTGGTTGACTTTAGAAGCAGACTGCATGAGAGTGTACATTCTGACTTTTTCTGAGGAGATGCTTATTTGCGGGATGGTGATTCTTTCAAATACATCACAGATCTAAGTTTGTACTTGTACATTGTCATCTCACATTTTACAGCTATGACAAATGTGTTTAGACATTTTCTACACACAGGCTGCACCTATTGTGTACTTTGTTCAGGTGTGTGAATAATGCTATTTGTACCACATAGTAGTTAATTTTGATGAACACAGATATGTATGTGTGTGCACTGCATTGTGTGGTAGTCGCACCTGCTGAATTCTTTTTTACTGCCCCTTATCCCTTTCAGGGAGTGAGCTTTTTAATTCTGTGAAATTAGAATGCGGAGATGTTGAAAGCTGGGGTGATTATGCGTCTTGGTCAGAGTTGGGACACTTGTTCATTGTATGTCATCAAATGTCTTGTTCACATCTGGGGTTAGATGTACACAAGGATGTGTCTGAGTGTGACCTGCTCCTTTTAAGGAGTTGGTCCACACTCCGCCACCTCAGTGAGTTGTCCTGCACCATTTTAATGTGTTTGTCCTGCAGGCATGCCATGCTATTCGTCATGCACTGTAAATTGCCTTGTCAGTGTGGCTCACAGACCCACAGCTTAGTTATGTGTGAGAAGGGACCCCTTTAGGCACCTTGGCAATGAGAGCCACCTTGCTTTTTCAACGTGTGCTGCACTATGTAGTACACACGCTATGATGAGAGCGCTCTTGAAAAAGCCCAATATTGATCCAGAGGTATGGAGCAATTCTCGTCCAATCTCTCTGGTCCCTGGGACCAGTAAAATACTTGAATAATACGTAAATTAAAGCCTCTCAGAACATCAAGAGGAACATTCCCTGCTACATGCTACCCAGACAGGCTACTGACCTAATCATGGGACGGAGACAGCCTTATTATCTGCAGTAGAAGTATCAAGGAAAATTCTTGATCAAGGAGGGATGGTGGCAGTTATCCTACTTGACGTGAGCTCTGCAGTTGACACAATCAATTATAACATCTTATTTGACAGGCTCAGAATGGTAGCAGTATCGGGCAAGGCACGGTCATGGATTAATTCATTCCTGAAGGACAGAGTATTCCAGGTGTTTGAGTGAAATTCCTCCTCTAAATGTCTACCTCTCGTGTGGAGTTTCCCAGGGCTCTCTGTTGAGTCCAACCCTTTTTAATGTTTATCTTAGACCCCTAGCTGAGTTAGTGCTACCCTATGTAATCGTAATCAATACATAGGCGGACGACACACAACTGGTGGTAGCATTAAAGCATCCACTGAACACGATAATCAATCTCGAAACCTTCAAGGAGACGGTGGCCACGTGGATGGACCAGTCTTGTCTCAAGCTTAATGGAGACAAGACTGAGGTAATGATTTTAGACAACCACACCAGGATGTCTAGGGAATCAGTGGGGTTAAGTTGGCCTACACGTTTGGGCCCACCCCCTACCCCAAAAGACCAGATTAAAACTTTTGGAGTCTGTCTAGATAAATCTCTTAACTTTAATGATCAAACAGTTAAGTTTGCTGCATCATGTTTTTGCATCATTAAAATGATACAGAAACTTGTTCCACTGCTCCCGGTTCTGGCACGAAGAGTGATAGTTCAGGCACTGGTGCTATCACGATTGTACTATGGGAACTCCCTCTACCTATGTACCGCAAAGGCCACCATAAGGAAGTGCTTCAGAATTGCTCGGATAGGCTGCTTTATCAACCCCCCCCTGCCAGCAATCAGCCAGGCCTGCCTTGGAAAAACTCTACTGGCTGCCAATAAGTGAACGGATCAAGTTCAAAGCTTAATGCATAGACCATTAAACGCTATGGGGGACAGGTCGGAAGATAAATCACTCTCTTATAGACTTTTACAACCCAACAAGATGTCTTTGGTCAAATAATCAATTTCTGGCAGTGATAACAATAACAAAGAGAGCACCGTCAGTCGATTGCATGTTCTCCCTCAGCGCGGCCAAGCTATGGAACACTCTCCCCATTCATGTGCGCTCAACCATGCACCATCTTTCCTTTCGAAGACAGTTAAAGACATGGCTCTTTACATGCCATATTTAGGACCTCTCATTCTCCTGCCCTGTTTGCCGCTGATAGCGCGGGGATGCAGAAGGGTTGCCAGGCGCGCTGCAAGTATTTAATAATATGAATAATGTGCATCTAGGTAGCTTTGTCTATTGTGAATTGTTTTGCAAGTCATGCAGGACATATTTGTGAGTATGCAATGCAATTTGTTTAATTGTACATGAATGCCATTTGGCCCATCCACCCCCGTCCACCCACTCCATGGCTGGTACCCTGTTGTTGTTGTGTCTGCTCACATTCAGCACATTCCTGACCCGGTACTCCGAACACCGTCGCATCACTGAGGACTGTGGCCACCCGCTGCTCCAACTCATCCAGGTCCTCCTGTGGCGCTGGACTGCCACTTCCAGTCCCCAATGCTGCCTTCAGGTTGGCTGATAGTTTATCCTTGGTCTTGCGCTTTCTATCAGTCCTGCACTTCTTGCTCTCTTCCATTGTCCTCTTTCTCTCTCCAACGGCATTCACCTTGGTGGCAAACCGCCACGCCAGATTTCATTTTTTCTTGACCATGGCACTGTGGTGGTGACATACAGTTGTTCGTGTTCAGTCATCTTTGCAATCAGGACTTGGTTTTCCTATGTACTGAACTTGGGGTTCCTCTTTCTCTTGGCCTTCCCCTGGGTCCCTGGCTGGTCCTCCTGGGTGTCTGTGCGATTGTTTGTAGCCTCAGAACTTGTCCCAGCATCCTCATGTCTCCTCTGGTATTGGCCACTAGAAAAAAAATTGTTATCCAGCTTGGAGGGCCTTTTCTGGTGCATTGTCCTGCTGAAAGGTGAAAATTGCAGGTCCGGTGACAATTAACAAGCCGAATTTGCCGCTAATTGGCCCATCGTGACTTTTTCCGCGTTGGCGTGTGCTTTTTTATCGTCGTTGTGCTACATTTATCGCCATCTATTTCCAAAAGAAACAGAAGCTATCGCCTGTTAGCGGCGCTTTGCTAATATACCGCTGAAACAGCGAGGAAATCCTGCATTAGACGATAGGGAAAAAAGCGCTACTCGCGGTTTGTGAAAAATATTGCAAGTTGTTGATAATATGTCCCTAAGTATCATCTTTTGGATCCTAGCTCTGGTTACAGCTTTGTGATCTTTCAAAGAAAATCAATCAACACAGTATCTTCAAAGAAAGTTATTTTTCAGTATATATAAAAATTATGATAATGCATGAAATATACAAATTTAGTACCAGAACGTAAAACCAATGACCTGTTGGGGTATCAACATTCTGAGTCACCGGAAATTCTTTTTCAAAATGTATGAATACATCATGAATATTTTTGCAAGGTAGTTTGGATATAGAATGCCCATTATTTTGTGCCCATTAAGCACACAAAAATAGACAATTATATATCATTAGTTAATAGTGCTGTGTGATTCAAAGTGAATTATTTTTATAGAGATGATTACATATTTGGTTATTTTAGATCTATGCAAAGTTGTTAAACTCTTACTGTCAGTAGCCTAATACTGAAGCAATAGCCTATAAAATGTATATGTATATTAGAGCATTCAAAACACAAGACCTACAAGGTGATTTATGAGAGATGATTTGTATATGGAAGACAAAGGAGCACGTCTTACTTGGCATACCAATGCTGTCTAATTTAGTGGTTGTCTGCAATGTATAGTATCTTGTTTCAAGCATTTGCAAACACATATGTTAAAAATGGTCAATGACTGTTGAAAATAAATGTCTAAATACAATAAATAGTTGCATAAAAAGCATAACAATTATGGGTATAGTAACTGTTTTTTTCAAGTCAGAGATGAAAAACAATGATTATTGCCTCTCCGTGGGTTTTCATGCGCAAAGTTTATCCAGCAGTTTTGATGCAGCATAGATATTTTCTACTCTAATCATGGGATAATGATTTTCTGCAGTGAGACTTGAATGAGCAATGTAATAAGCAACAAGGCTCTTTTCGGCATCCGTACAGTCTTTTAGTTGCTGTCTCGTATACTCGTCTAGCTTGCTGACTTGTTACTGCAGGAACATTGTACCTGCAAGAGTCATTAATATGTGAAACCTGCTCGTTATAGTATAAGTAATCATGTATTTTATAAAGGTATTATATTGGTCATGAGCTTATACCATTCCAAACAATGTAATACTAGTTATAAACAATGTTAAAGCCATCTCTTTGGATGCTTCATAATCCCCATCCATTGTAAACCTGAACACCACTGACCAATAGCAATCTGGGAATTCAAACAGGCACAGCCAGCATTGCAGTAGTACCTTTTATTAAATCAAATAAGATCGTTTGATGGGTTGTATATTGATCCCCCTTTGACGAATCAGAAAATCTATCAATTATTGAAGCTGTCCTCTTTTTCATTAATATCATGGGCTTAGTCTTTGTAAAATTTTGTTCAAACCACTACAAGAAAAATGGTAATGAGGTCACAGACCGGCATGAAGATGCGTCAGTGATCACATTCTGTTGCAAAGTCTATGAGTAAAAGTGTAGAACATTTCCTTTTTTTTAGGGTCTTCAGATTAGTAATATAGGAATACACAGATGTAAGGATTTGGAGTATGTCTGCATTGTTTTTCTCTTTTCCTCA